>NC_138135.1:13803124-15003124 GCF_964188305.1 Podarcis bocagei | reverse complement strand
GGAGGCTGCAGAGTGCCAAGCGACTGGTGACTCGATTGGCAGAATGGTGGAAAGGACACCTGCATACACCCCTCAGGCACCTCAAAAGCAAAGTAAGTGCAAAAAAAAACACCCCTGCACCCCACACTCATGAGAATTTCACACCAAAAATTACTCTCCCCCCCTTTTTTTATTCAAAGTTATAACAAAACATATTTTCCAAAAAATATCCTTATTCCCCCCCCCATTTTTCCTCCCCCCACAAAACCCCCACCCCCACCCCCCCGACTTCCCTCAGTTCCAGTCTTTGGTTTCTCCAATAATGCTATTTTCTGCATGTTACAGAGTTGTATAGATCCTCCAACTGCTTAGCTAATTATTATCAGTAAAAAAAAATTGTGGATGTTTATTCAAAACCTGCCAAGGAGTCCAGTTCACTTTGTTGCATCTTCAAATACTTTGTGAAAGGTTCCCATTCATCCTTTGATCATTTTCAAATGCAATCTCATGTTTTGTTGCAGCTGGGGCAGATGAAGGCATCTGGCTATGCTGCTACAGACAGAGCCGTCTTTCCCATTGGGTTTACTGGTGCGCCAGGGTGCCAGCCTCTCAGGGGCACCCCAGTGAGTGGGGGAGCTGCACGGCTTTGCTGGCGGCCTCCCCTTTCCCTCCTGCACACCTGCCAGCTGTGCCCCGTCAACCATATGGCTGGCGGACATGCAGCTTCCTTCCCAAGCCTCCACGGGAGAAGAGCGATCCCTGCAAAGGCTTGGGAAAAGGTTGACAACTCTGGGAAACGGGGGGTGGGACGCAGGAGAGATCTTTGCACCACAGCCCCGGATATGCTTAAGATGGCGCTATTGGCAAAACCTATTTGGTGGTTTCACAACAGTCTGACTTATTGCAGGACCTTAGCCGGACCTAGCAGAGTAAACGCAGAATCCACGGAAGCAATTGGCAACTTGGCTGCAGACAGGATAGATGAAGCAGGAACCAGGAACTTGTAGTTAGGTGTTTATTATATACAGTGGACTATTTACAGGAACAGAACACAGATCTTTAGCTAGCTCTCTCTGACACGACTCACAATTCCTACACTCACTGAAACACTGAATTCTGAACTACCAGTTAGTAAGCCATTAATTATCACTGCCTTGAGAGAGCTTGACCAATCAGGAAGCTGTCTTCAGGTCTCTGTTATCTCCAGGCAGACTTACTCCTTCAGATTGCCTTCTGGCTGTCTGCCAAACCTTCATTGACTCTGTGTGAGTAGCAGCACGTACACAGTTTCCCAACAGGCCCTGGCTGCAGATGCACCATCGCAAGACTTCTCTCTGTGCTCCTCCTAGCAGTTATTCCTCCTCTGGTCACTGGATACATGACCTGTCTGTCTGTGTCCAGGCACTGTGGTCGTCTGCAAGAGATTCCCACATTGAGGTTGATGTTGCCAGCCTTCATGCCACGTTTGCAGAATTTTTTTGTATTCATAGGAGTCAACTCCTAGGGGTTGAGATCCCTTCACCCCCACAATAAAATATATGAGGTGGCCACCCACCCACCCCCCAAAAAATTGGTGGGCATTGCCATCTTGTGATTGATTATGTGGGGTGGGGCTTACCTGGAGCCCTGCAATATTTCATTCAAGTTTGCACCCCTGTTTGCAATGCAAAGTTGTTCTGCCAACAGGCCAGGTGCCTGAAGCCAGCTCCCTGTAGAGCACGTCTTTGGGGAATACAGAACAAACATCTCAAGATGTTTAGTTTAAAAAAACCCTTTGCTTTTGACTGGTCTCGTATACTTTCAGAGTGACTTAGATGTTCTTGAGAGCAGAAAGAACCCAGCAGCAAATCTGGTACTAAAGGACCAAGTTCGGAAGTTCTGTTATAAATGATTAAAGCAAGTGCATAATCAATTTGGTTGAAGCAACCTGATGAGTCAGCTCAGGATTATGGCAGGAGCATCCGTTAGAAACAAAAAAAGGAACCTGAGCAAATCTCCTTTAAAAAGCAGTGAGAAAGAATAAACTACAATGTGTCACTCACAGAGTGTGCTCTGCATCTACCTGCCATAAACACATGCCAAAGATGCTTCCCAGCCAATATTATGTGGATGGGGGCAATTTTACCCCTATCCGTAGGAATGGAGTACAAGAGGGGCTCTGGAATGGTTCAGAAAAGAGCAACCAAAATGATTGAGGGAATCACTGTGTCACTGTGTCTGACTATTGCTTTTCGCCAATCCTACACTGGGCGGGATATTCACAGGGAAACTAAAATGCTTGTTTACAAAGCCATTGTACTACCAACTTTACTGTATGCTTGCAAAACATGGACCACCTACAAACACCATCTCCAACTACTTGAAAGATTCCATCAGTGGTGTCTTCAAAAAAAATTTAAATATTACTTGGAAGAAAGGCAAGCATCACTGAGGAGATTTCACCCCTCCCATACCCAAGAATCTCCTGACCATCTCCTGATGGTCTCTGCTGACTCCACAGAGAGAAGGAGGCGTGTCCTGCCTATCTACTTGTTCTGCCCAGCAACATCTCTGTGTGTGTGTGAGAGAGTCAGTCAGTCAGTGTATCGGAGAGAGTGAGAGTGTTGGAGATCCTAGAGATAAGATTGCTGCTAAGAGCAGCTGCAGACTCTCAGTGTAGCATTGATTTATGCTTAGAATATTCAGCTCTGTATATAGTTTTGTATCATAGTTGTAGTTATAGAATAAAAGGAAGATATTCTACAGAGCTGCTCTCCGAGTGGTTTATACTCTGCAAGACTCTGCAAAACTCTGCTGCGCAACGACTGTATTATTGAGACAGTGAATCCGGTGCTCTCAGCTCTGAGCTGTGAGTCCACAGCACTGTGACCGTTTCCTGTGAGAAGGAGGTCTCTGGCGGTGCTACCCAGCTCGCCTAGCCCAGTCGGGGTTGAGGTACATGAGTCCAGTTGGCGCACTGGCTCTAGGGCGATGCTGACATTGGTTATGGGCCCAGTCGTTGTTCCAGTCGTCTGACCTGACGTTGTCCCAGGCGTCCCAGGCGTCCCAGGTTTCTGTTGCTGATTGCCGGACGGTGGAACAGACGCTGCATGCTGGACTGATTTGCGGTGCCCAGAAGCAGAGCTGTTTTGGAGCAGAGTGTTCAAGCTGCCGCTGTTGCTGTTGCTGCTGCTTGATTTATGGAGGTATGTTGCTGACTGCCAAAGGAAGAAGATAGCATCCCTGTTTGCCTGTTAATTGCGCTCTGAGTGGGAGAGAGAGTGGCTGAAGGAGTCAAGGCTTTATCTGTGTTGCACGAGGGAAGTGTCTTGCTCTAAGTAATAGCAGACATGGCCTGTGCACATTCTGGCCAGATGGCTCTGTCCTTTCATCTCCTCACGCCTGAAAACTATGCAGTTTGGCAAGTAAAGATGAAAGCGCTTTTACAGAGGGAAAAGCTATTTCACACGATAGAAGATGACCCTCCAGATAAGGATGATGATGATTGGGCTGAATGGCATGCTGCAGACATGAAAGCCCGAGGGACAATTATTTTGAGTGTTTCAGACCACTTGCTGGTGAACTTAGAGGGTCAAGAGACTGCACAAGCTGTTTGGCATAAGTTGAGAGATATGCATCTGAGGCAAAATGCTGGTTCCAGTGTGATTTTCTTTAAGAAGCTGTGCAGGCTGCAGTTGGAGAAAGGTGGTGATTTGCCTAGCCATCTGTCTCAATTAAAGCGTCTCAGACAGGACCTTGTTCAGCGAGACCTGGCTATTTCAGAGGCTGTGTTTGCAATGCTAATGATCAATAGCCTAGATGAGTCTTATGATGGAGTGACTGCCCAGATTTCCACAATGCCTTCTGACCGGCTAACAGAAGATTATGTGTCTAACGTGCTTCTGAATGAGTGGGATCGCAGACAGGCTGTTAAAGAAAGCCGGGGAAACTGTGCTGTTAAAAATGTGCTTGAAAATGTGCCTGAGTCTTCAGCAGGGGAAAGTGAAAGTGAAACTGCTGCTGTTAAAGCTTTGAAATTGAAGCGGTGCTTTTCATGTGGAGCACAAGGCCATTTGAGTTTCCAGTGCAAGAAGTCTTCAAAGAAGAAGGGAAACTTCAGAGGCAGAGGGGGAGGAGGAAGAAATCCCCAAGCACCTGCTACTTCAAAGGCCTTGATCTCTCGCTGTTCCAGTCAACGTGGGCGGAGTTTCTTCGTGGTCGACTCTGGCTGTTCAAACCACGTGGCCAAAGATAAGAATCTCTTTGTTCAGCCTGAGAAGCAAGAGAAAGCAATTCATCAAGCAGATGGGACAGTTCTCACGAGTGTGGCTCAAGGAACTGTGTTCTTAAAGAGCCTGAATGCAACTATTAAGAATGTCCTGTATGCGCCTGATATTCAGGACAATTTGTTGAGTGTTTCCCAGCTTGATCGTCAAGGGTTTAAGGTGGTGTTTGCTAAATCTCGCTGTGAAATTCTTAGAGACGGCAAGCTCATTTTGTATGCAAAATGTGTAAATGGATTGTACCAATTGCCTTTTGTTTCAGGTACAGGCACTGCAGAAGCAACTGAGAAAGAGTGTTGCAATTTATCTGTGGATAAGAATGAGAAGTTGCATGACCAATGTATTCATTTTTATCATCGTATTTATGCTCATTTGAATTTCCAGGCTGTGGCAAAAATGCCTGATATGGTTCAGGGTATGAGGTTGAAAGAATGTCCCTACCACATGAAATGTGTTTCTTGTGCTGAGTGTAAGGCAAGGCAAGCTCCCAAAGGTACAGAGTCTGGGAGAGAGGCCAAGAAACCATATGAAGTCATTCATGCAGACTTAGTGGGGCCTCTAGCGCTCTCTAGAGGCAATTCAAGGTTTTTCATGGTTCTGATAGACTCCTATTCGAAATATGTTTGGGTCTATATGCTGCAGAAAAAGTCTGAAGCCTTTACCAAGTTTCGCCAGTTTTGTAAATGGCTCAGAAATGTACATAATGAGAATGTACGTTTTCTTTTCACAGACAAGGGTGGAGAGTTTTGTTCAGAAGAGTTTGAGAGTTTTCTTTCTGAACAGGGCATTGAGCACAGGACGGCCACGCCCAGATCACCCTGGCAGAATGGTTTATGTGAGAGAGTGAACCAGACCCTACAGCAAGGAATCAGAACGCTGTTACATGATTCGGGGCTACCCAATCCTTTTTGGGCCGAAGCTCTTTCGTTTTTCTGTCATGTGTATAACAGGAGGTACCAGTCTAGTGTAAATTGCACCCCATATGAGATGCTTCACGGAAGAAAGCCATGTGTAAAGCATTTTAAGATTTTTGGTTCGGAGGTTTGGGTGCACACCTCGCAAGGTGACAAACTGAGCAAGCGTGGAGAACATGGTATTTTCCTAGGATATGAGAAAGGGTCTTATCGTGTTCTGATCACAGACACGAAAACCATAAGGCTGACCAGGAGTATTGATGACAATCCACAATGGGACAAAGTTGGCGTTTTTCAGTGCCATCCCATTTGTGATGATGGTGCAAAAGGGGCAAAGAAAGTTAAGAGGGAGGCAAGTGTTGGTGGTGGTGATAGTCCTGATGCCAATGTAGTTCCAGATGATGGCACAGATTATCAGAGCCCAAAAGCCTCAGGTGAGTCTGACACTGACTCAGACTTAGCAGCTTCATATACTTTAGCTCCCCATTCTCCCAAAGAGGAGGAAGCACCAGAACAAGAGAATCAGAGAGTTCTGCGCAGATCCGAGAGAACAACCAAGGGTGTACCACCGAAAAGGTTTTCTGAAGAGTTTGCAAAGACTGCGGTCACAAGCAACTCTGGTGGGGTTTTTAAACCAGGCATGAAGTGTGCTGAGAGTAGTAGCACAAAACGCTTTGTTTATTTCCTTACCTGATATTTGAAGGAAAGCGTGTATTTGAGTTCTGAAAATGGTTTGTTCAAATCTGCCTAATTAGAAATGTCAATTTGCATTTGAGAAAGAGAAAAGTGTATGTGTAAATTGCAGTTATGTTAAAGATTCTTGAAATGGTCGGATGAAATGGGGGAGGATGAGGAGATTTCACCCCTCCCATACCCAAGAATCTCCTGACCATCTCCTGATGGTCTCTGCTGACTCCACAGAGAGAAGGAGGCGTGTCCTGCCTATCTACTTGTTCTGCCCAGCAACATCTCTGTGTGTGTGTGAGAGAGAGAGTCAGTCAGTCAGTGTATCGGAGAGAGTGAGAGTGTTGGAGATCCTAGAGATAAGATTGCTGCTAAGAGCAGCTGCAGACTCTCAGTGTAGCATTGATTTATGCTTAGAATATTCAGCTCTGTATATAGTTTTGTATCATAGTTGTAGTTATAGAATAAAAGGAAGATATTCTACAGAGCTGCTCTCCGAGTGGTTTATACTCTGCAAGACTCTGCAAAACTCTGCTGCGCAACGACTGTATTATTGAGACAGTGAATCCGGTGCTCTCAGCTCTGAGCTGTGAGTCCACAGCACTGTGACCGTTTCCTGTGAGAAGGAGGTCTCTGGCGGTGCTACCCAGCTCGCCTAGCCCAGTCGGGGTTGAGGTACATGAGTCCAGTTGGCGCACTGGCTCTAGGGCGATGCTGACAATCACCAGTGTCAAAGCAATGATTCATCAACATCAACTTTGTTGGACTGGTCATGTTGTTGGGATTATCATCTTCCAAAGCTATTTCCAACTTAAGAATGGAAAGCAAAATACTGGTAGACAACAAAAGAGGTTTCAAGATTATCTTAAGGCATTTTTTTATTTTAAAAAATATAGTATAAGCACCAATAATTGGGTAACACTGCCCAGTGAGTGCTCCAATTGGAGAATAGCCTCTACTAGAGGTGTCGTGGATTTTGAAGAAGCACAAATTCAGGACAAAAGGGAGAAACATGCTGAGAGGAAGGCACACTTGGCAAATCCTCACCGTGATCAACTCCTGCCCGGAAACCTATGTCCCCACTATGGAAGGACGTGTGGATCCAGAATTGCCCTCTATAGTCATTTACAGACACAAGAGAGAGAGATATTCTACTTCTTCCCCGGTTCTCTTAAACTTCTGGTTTGCCTTCTCCTGCACTTCTTTGTCTCTTCACCTCTGTATCTTAGCGTTACAGCTTTGTGTTCGCAGGAGCTCCTCATCTATGCACCCCTCGCAGAGTGCTACCCCTTGTGAAATGCAAATTCCAAATGATCAATGAGAAACCACTCTCCTAAACTGTTTCATGTATCCTTATTAACGAGCATGAAAAACATAACATCCCTTTATTCCTCCGCCTGTGCTAAGACTAATGCAGAAACAAAGTTTCTCCTTAATTTCCACCAGAGAACACACAGAGCTTCTGATTTTCCCAGCCACTGGCTTGCTCAAGAGAACCCCAAGGTTTGCAAAAGATCAAATCAACTTTAGGAGAGGAGGAACATAAAAAAGGAGGCAATCCCCTCAAAACAACCCAACAGTGTTCTATGGCCATGTGATAGTTATTGACTGCTTCAGTTCTCCCATTGTTTTGAAAAGTGAAAATGAAGTAGGTTTGCCTTGAAATATGAATTTAGTTGATTTCCCCCCTCATCCCTACTCTGTAACTCCTAATCTAGCTTATTGCCCTCAGGAAAATGTGTTCCTTTCACCAGTGTTGAAGGAAGATTCATCAGAACAGCATCACTTCTCATTCACAAATCTTTTCTTTATCATGAGTAGCATACTTATAATCTAAGTGTTGCTATTTTCTGATTTAGGGCTTCTTTCTTTCAGGTGGAATGTTTTTTCAGGGAAAGAGTTGCTTGCTTGGGGTGTCACAGGTATTCAGATATCTGAACGGCTGCCACATGGAAGGTGAAAATAAAAAAATTCTTTCCAGTAGCACCTTAAAGACCAACTAAGTTAGTTCTTGGTATGAGCTTTCGTGTGCGTGCACACTTCTTCAGATAAACATGGAAGGTGGAACAAGCTGGTTTCTTGCTGCTCCACAGGATCGCACCTAAAGCAATTTATTTATTTCATGTAATTTATATACCATTTGATTGGGGGGGAATCTCAAAGCGGTTTACAATTACAGTGGTACCTCGGTTTAAGAACAGCCCTGTTTATGAACTATTTGGTTTACAAACTCCACAAGACTGGAAGTAGTGTCCCGGTTTGCGAACTTTACCTCGGTCTAAGAACGGGGGAAGGGCACCGGCGGCAGGAGGCCTCATTAGGGAAAGCACGCCTCTGTTTAAGAACGGTTTCAGTTTAAAAACGGACTTCTGAAATGGGTTAAGTTCGTAAACAGAGGTACCACTGTATATGAAAAGGTATCCCTACATTCTATCGCGAGATCAAATTCCAGAAATTTGGTGTGCTGGGCTTTTGGGGGGGGGTTGTTATCATTTCAGAAAGTGCAAATATGTTAGGCTTGTCTTTAAATGCAAACTGAACCCCTCATTCCTAGCCACAGGTACCTAGCTCAGCAAAACCTCTCACCTACATGGTAAAATTGGAGATGAAGGCCGTGATGGGTATCTGCATCTCAAACTGGCCTTCCCTGGGCTCCAAGCTGCTGTTCACCAAGGTGCAGGAGACAGTCGTAAATGCATAGCGAGAAATGGTTGTGGATCTCACTCAGAATTCAGGCTTCCGGGGCCTGGTCTCCTGTTGGAAGAGAGCAGCCATTCCTTAGCGGCCTCACAACGTCTCGATGCACCTCCAGCAATCCATTACAGCTCTCTGAGCTTTTCTTCCCAGTTTGCGAACTTTACCTCGGTCTAAGAACAGAATCCGAACGGTGGAAGAGCACCGACTGTGGGAGATCTCATTAGGGAAAGCGAGCCTCAGTTTAAGAACTGTTTTGGTTTCTGGCAAAACTAATATACAAGCTACGGGACAAGGATAACTGTGACTTTAAGGATGAATGGGAACCCTTTACAAAGTATCCGAAGACACAACAAAGCGAACTGGACTCCTTGGCTGGTTTTGAATAAACACTCACACTTTTTATTGATAATAATCAACTAAATAGTTTGAGGATCTATACAACTATGTAACATGCAGAAAACAGCATTTTTAGAAAAATCAAAGACTGGAACTGACGGAAGTCAGGGGGTGGGGGTGGGTGGGTTCTGTGGGGGGAGGGGAGAGGGAGGAAAATGGGGAAAATAAGGATGATATGTTTCTGGATAATGTGTTTTGTTTTAATTTTGAATAAAAAGGTTATAAAAGGGGGGGGGAGAATACCCTCCCCCCAAAAAAGAAGAACGGTTTTGGTTTAAGAACAGACTTCTGGAACGGATTAAGTTCAGAAACCGAGGTACCACTGTAATTCCAATCAAAATAAAGGAGATTACAACTAAACATTAGGAAGAACTTCTGGCGGTAAGAGATGCTTGAGAGTGGAAGGGTCTCCCTTGGACTCTACGTAGTTTGGGTGGCCACCTGTTGGGCATTCTTAAGCTGTGATTCCTGCATTGCAGAGGGTTGGACTAGATGACCTTTGGAAGTCCCTTCCAGCTCTAAAATTCTGTGGTTTTATGATTCTATTACTATAGCCCAGGCCACGTCAATGCCCACAGTTCCTGTTATTAGGTAGAAAGGATTTATGTCATCACCTCATTTGCTGCCGTCTTCTCTCCACTTCTTGGTGTCATCTGAGTCACCGTGCAGAAAATAGAAACACAATAACAATAATGGCAAATTTCGGGACCATCCATTAAAGTATTCCAGTGGCATAGAATGCTACAGGGTGCCTCCTAATTAAATCAGAGAAGAATTAAGACTGCTGTGTGTTTCTGTTCACTCAGAGAGTGAAGTAATTATGCCTAATAAAAAGATCAGGTAGGCAAAAGCAGACGGTCATGGCAACCTTCCAGTTGCTTCAAAAACTGAGCCGGCAAGGACATCCATACATCTTGATCCTTGGAGCTTCGGTGCCAAGATTATTAATACAACACGGCTTTAAGAGAATAACATGAGCAAAAAGAAAATATACAGGAGGTCCCTGCCCCAATGACCTTGCAGTCAAAATGCCAGTATGTGTGAGGCAAGAATTAACAAGGAATAAGTGCGCTGGATCGGGTAAAAAGTCACAAATCACCCAGCTGCTTTCATAAAATCTCACAGGCTCAGAAAGGCTCAGAGCCGGCCCTATTATTAGGCAAAGTGAGTAGACTAGGCATAGGCAAACTCAGCCCTCCAGATGTTTTGGGACTACAATTCCCATCATCCCTGACCACTGGTCCTGTTAGCTAGGGATCATGGGCGTTGTAGTCCCAAAAACATCTGGAGGGCGGAGTTTGCCTATGCCTGGAGTAGACTCTTTTCACTCACCTTTGCTAGATAGGATGTGCCAAAAAAAATCCCCCTGCACATTTTTTGACCATTCTCCATCAATTAAGGAGTAAAGAAATTACACTCTGAAATGATCAAATGGGAGAGAAAGGTTCAGAGAGCTTCTCATTGGTATAGGTGTAGGGTTTTTGTTGCTTACCTTTCTCTCAAGGGGGCCAGGGGGTGTTTACGAGTAGTTTCCCTCCCTTTCACTCTAAAAATAAATAAATTCTGCAGCCTTCCTGGGTGGCCTGCACTTCTTTGAAATGTCATGATGACATCAGCTGGGCTTTTCTGTAAACACAGGAAGCTGGGGAGGCTGCCTTCAGGGCACCCAACTCGTGTGTGCATGTGACAAATTTAAAAATAAAGATCAAAGCCAGTCTTCCCTTACTTCAATTACAGCTCTGAGGAAAACGTTGCGAAGTCACTCCTCTCATGCGGCTTTTCCAGATCAGGAAGTATGGTCAGCCAGGGAGGCTGAAATGTGTGGGAGAAAGATTTACTGAAAAGAAATATACCAGCTGGAGCCACCTCACAAGAACAAAGCGAGCTCCAGTCCACACTCACCAAAATTCTGAAGAAATCTAGATGCTCCCTGAGAATGAAGAAAAACAGAAGCCTTTCATTTGGGAAGACATCTTTTGAGAAATTGAAGGACAGGCATCGCTCTTTGCTATTGAATTTATTTGTTGTCCTGGCTGTTTTTATCTTGCCCTGCAAGTGATGTCATTGGACATCCTTACTCTGTTTTATTGTCCCTGGGTCTTGGGGTTGCTTGTCAATGGAAGGCCGATTAAAACTAAACTTAAGTTTGATAAAATAAATGGTGCCAAATGCATAAAACAAAGCCTCACACCTCAATGCTCTGGAGGGCTCGGTAACAAATACCCAAACCGTTTCCTTCTTTGGCTGCACATTTCCCCTTTTGCATAGCAGAAACGGATGTCCTCAGTAGTAAGAAGATGGAGAAAGTTTTGAATAAGGGACATCTGGCAATCCTCTGTGACTAATGATGGGTGAACTCCCTTTGGCTCCTTTTGGAACTCGACTCGGCTAATAAGGTTTAAAAAGAACAAAAAGAAAAGCAGTTTCCCCACTGTAGAGTTTCCCAAACTCAGGTTTGCTGCTGTTTTTAGACTACAACTCCCATCATCCCTAGCTAGGACCAGTGGCCAGGGATGATGGGAATTGGAGTCCCAAAGCAGCTGGAGACCCAAGCTTGGCAAACCCTGCTCTAAAGCCTGGCCAGACATTCTGACCCCCACACACTCGGTGATATGGAAATAAAATGTCCTTACACAGACCACTGCCCTATCTAGTTCAGAACCTCAGGCAGGAATCTTTCCCAGTGTTGCCTGCAGGTGCCACATAGAGTGAATTCATGATGAATGTCTGGTCTTTAGCTCGTCCAGACAGGAGGGAGTTTCTGTAACATTCACCCGCATTTATTGTGTGGTCTTATTTGTAGAAAATGACTTCTACGGACTACCTGATCTCAGAGGAGACCACCACAGGAAAGATGGATCCTAGTTGAGAGGGGGGAAAGAAAGACAAACTTTGGAGAGTCCGAGTACTAGAAAATGAGAGAGTGCAAAAAGGGGAGCAGCTCTTTAGGACCCAAGTTTCCTGTTACCTGGTGTCCAAACAGCTCACTTATCAGTTACAGCTCTAACTTAGAGCAGACAAGAGCAGCCAGGCTGGTTAATTTCACAGAAACTGCCTAGGATACCTTCACATTTTGCTTCATAACTTTCTTTCTAGGAAGGCTAGAGGTATGCTTTTCTAAAAATAAATAAATGAAAGCGGGTGCAGCATCGACAACCCCTGTCTTTCTTCTGTGTTAATAATGCCATCCACATTTGGATCCTTCAGGCTGTAAAGGTAAAGGTAAAGGGACCCCTGACCATTAGGTCCAGTCGTGACCGACTCTGGGGTTACGGCGCTCATCTCACTTTATTGGCTGAGGGAGCCGGTGTACAGCTTCCAGCTCATGTGACCAGCATGACTAAGCCACTTCTGGTGAACCAGAGCAGCGAACGGAAATGCCGTTTACCTTCCTGCCGGAGCGGTACCTATTTATCTACTTGCACTTTGACGTGCTTTCGAACTGCTAGGTTGGCAGGAGCGGGGACCGAGCAACGGGAGCTCACCCTGTTGCGAGGATTCGAACCATCAACCTTCTGATCGGCAAGTCCTAGGCTCTGTGGTTTAACCCACAGCGCCACCTGCATTCCTTCAGGCCATAAACAGGCATATAAATACACCATCGCATGTTTAAGCCACCTTATATCCCAGGAAAACTGGCATAAATGTTTGCAAATATTGGCATGGCCAAGGCTGGCATGAACCTAGAGCATGTTTTGAGAGTAACGGTTGAGAAGCAGCCTATGCAATTCACTGCTCTGGGTTTATTCAAGGAAAGGTAATATTCTGGGATAGTTGGACAGTTCCATCAAACTCCGCACAGGACTCCCTATGAAAAAATATCTGCAATAATGGTTGCTAGAATATGAACCTCGGGCTCTTTCAAATGTATCAGTAATAAGATGGTCAGAAATGATCATGCATTTGAAGCCTAAGGCAATATTGGTAATGGTTCGCTGTCACAAAAGAGACAGAGAAGCAGGCTAACAAATTCAAGAGGCTCTTAAAAGTCAAATACTCGCTTGCTTCCTCTTAAGGTAGGTTTTTTTTAAAAAAAGAACCAGAAAATCTGGGGGGAAATATGCTGTTTTTATAGCACAACACAGTTGGCACTCCTTCACTTTCGCAAAGTGTGGGTTGGAACATGCCTGACTAACGATTAATGATGCTCATTAAAAAATGAAGTTCTGGTAAAATTCATTAATGCTTGGCTTGAGTCTTGCTAACAGTTACGCAACATTAAGAGCAAGGCAATTACAGATCTTGGCTGCAGCTCATCAGGAGATAAGCGGGGTGGGAGAAGAGAGAATAATACCTTTTTTCCTGGGTAACACAAGTGTATGACACGTGGGTTTTCTCGAAAGCGACTCGAAAGAGCAGCATGGTAGAGATACTTGCCATCTGGAACTAGTTCCTAGAGGTTGCCCTAGGACAGGCATAGGCACACTCGGCCCTCCAGATGTTTTGGGACAGCAACTCCCATCATCCCTGACCACTGGTCCTGTTAGCTAGGGATGATGGGAGTTGTAGTGACAAAACATCTGGAGGGCGGAGTTTGCCTATGCCTGCCCTAGGAAAAGTGTGACCATAGCTCAGGGTAGGGTGATGGTTCAATCCCTAGCATCCTCACAGGTAGCAGATGACAGTAAAGGCTTTGGGGCCGAACCCCTGGGCTTCCTTCATGCTTGGATCTGGAAGCTGCCATTTCCGCAGAATGCTGCAGCACAATTGCAGGCAGCAGTGACAGTAACCTGTCAGCATGTTAACAGCTTTGCTTGGAAACCTGCACCGTGTTGCCAATCTACTACCAGGCCAAATTCAAGGTGCTGCTGTGTGTATATAAAGCCCTTAATGGCTAAGGCCTAGTTTATTTGTGGAACCAGCACTGTTAGATGTGCCACAAAATATTATTTCCACACTTGTAAGATATAAGATATTTTGGTGTGGCAGCATCTGCACTCTGGAAGTCCTTGCCTATTGGACATCAGGCAGGTGCCTTCACTGTACTTTTACAGCACCTGCTAATAATATTTATTCTTTAGGTAAGCCTATCTAGATACAGTGGTACCTCGGGTTGCAGACGCTTCAGGTTACAGACTCCGCTAACCCAGAAATAGTACCTCAGGTTAAGAACTTTGCTTCAGGGTGAGAACAGAAATCGTGCTCTTGCGGCGCGGCGGCGGCCCCATTAGCTAAAGTGGTGTTTCAGGTTAAGAACAGTTTCAGGTTAAGAACAGACCTCTGGAACGAATTAAGTACTTAACCCAAGGTACCACTGTACGTAGAAACTGTTGTGTGTTTTAACCTGGTGTTAGCTTATTTTCAATTTTAATTATTGTTGGAATTTGCGGGGGGATGTGTGTGTTTAGCTGGGATTTTATTTTTTATTTTTGTAATTTTATTGGTTTTCTCCTTTTTGTAAGCCGCGTGGTTTAACTGGTAGCAAGTAATGTTTGTCTTGACAAAGGCTTGCCACAAGTTGCAACAAGCTGAAGTAAAACAGCCGCCAGGACAAAACGCATCGCTGCAGTTAGAAACCAGCTTTATTGTTACAACCAATTTTGAATTATTTACATAATATAAATCTCTTTGCAAGATACATTCCTTCATTGAAATCAATAGTAAAAGGCCTTGTTACATAGCTCCAACAATGCTTACCTTAAAAAGAAATACATTTCACTCCAGTACAAGCCAATGAACAGAATGCACAATTTAATTCCATTCATAACATACAGATGAGGTTACTTTTCTCCTTTCCTTAGACAGGCAAACCCATTATATTCACAGGACAAGATTGGACTCACAGACATAGGTTTAGAAGTGTAATGGGACAAAGAAAGTTACAGGAAGTGCTCCAGGTGTGCTGTTGTCTGTTGTCAGAGATAAGGACAGTGGGCCTCAAGGGAATACCCCTTCAATGCTCTTTTTAACTACCTGAGGTACCAGAATATTTTCAGTGCTGAGACAGTTAAGTACCAACCTATCATGGCCTTTGAAGATGGGCAGCTGCATAAAAAAAAGGGCATCCCAGAAAACACGAGGAACTTTTTACACCCACGTTGCATGGAAATTGAGGTCTAGCCAGTTACATTGCTGAGTTATGGGCACTTTGTGACTGCTGTCTACTCCTGATCCTTATTTCCCCAGCAGCCATGATGCATTTAACAGTGTTGTTCCACTATTTCCTCTTTTGCCCTTAAGAAATCACCTTCGCTACAGGCACTTTCAGCTTGCAGTGCTTTGCAACCCACCTTAAGTGCTTTATCACATCCCTCCGAATCCAACCTGTGAATTAGTACTGCCGCTGTTCAGATGCAGAGCAGTATGAAAGAATTTGCTCAGGACCATCTAGAGATTCTCGATTACTATTGGCTGGCTTCCAAAGGGCTGTCAAAATGGCAGATTCCCACACAATCTTAACTCCCTATATTTATTCGTCTTCTAACACACCACGAGATCAAGTTGACTCTATTGCCATGAGAAAAGCTGGATGTTGTGTAACAATTTTACAAGAGCTGGCACCAAGGTGTTTCTGGGAGAGTGGTCAGTAATGGGGTTTTTTGGGGGGGCGAGCAGGGGAACATGTCACTGAAATCAGAAGATGGTACAATATGATTATCAGTGAATAATGCTATTTGCTTAGTCAAGGTTGGTAACAGATATTTTGGTAAACTGTCACCAAACTAGCATATATTAAGCTTGTAGAACCACTTTGGAAAAACAAAATGCCCTATCAAGTTTTTCCTGTCATGGACATTGGCAAGGAATTGTCATACGCACTTTCCTCATTCCAGAGGTCTACGTACTAAAGAGATACTGGCTTGATAGGGCACCATCTGGTTGTATCACTTTTGAGCGTCTTCCTCGTTATTCTAGGACTGCGATTATAAAAAAAAATAATCCAGGCTCAATAGGAACGCAGCAATTATGCCCTTAATTCACAGTGCCAAGTTCAAAGAACCAAAATGTGAGGTGCCTGAAACTACAACAGGAATAAAACTGCTTGCCATTCTATTACGGACAGTTGTAAACTATGTAGAGGACTTGGGACTAGCAGATAAAACTGCTCAGGCCAAGCTTGAGGGGGGGGGGTGGAATCAAATATTGTGAAATAAATATTTGAGATAGGCTCAGCTGAATAGAACGCAAGTCCGCATGGACGAAGGTTTTACTAAAGAAATGGGATCAATTATTTACAGATTTTGCTGCAACAAAGAAAAAGCTAGTTGACACATGCAATGTCAACAATCTTCAAGGGTGCCTCCATTTCTCCTTCTATGTGTATGAGGCTTTGTTTTTTTTACCCCAGAACATCAATGTGTGCCAGTTTGTAAAAAATGTTATGAATAACTAAGCAAGCCTAGATGCAAACTGGAGTTCTTCTAAGCGATTTAATGAAATATTTCATCTCATTTCCTTCTAGTACCTGCAACCAAGTTATAACCATGTCAGAACACAGAGCAATAATATATAGGGTTTCCTTTTTCTATTGCATTAGACCCGTCTGATGTTTCTGCCATTTACATCACAGGGCCTCTGTCCTGAAACCAACTTGCACAAGCTTTTTCTTCAGCAAAAGCCAACGACCCATGTGCTGATGAACCATAACGTTTTTAGGAATTAAGTTGGCCTTGGAATGGAGCTTCACAATTCACCTCACATAAGCATTTCCCCCTCCAACTGGACAATCTGCTTCCCATTGGAACAGTAGGCATTTTGAGCTAAAGCCAACTATTGTACCAACTCGTTTTCAGAATGATTACTTCCTCCAAAGTAAATGTGTGAACATGAAAGCAGACACCACGGGCACAATGAGAAAGATGCATTATGAAAGCTAATGTGGTTACCTCCTGGTACTATTATTTTGTTCCCAAATGTCGTTTTCCCCTTTGAATGTGGTCAATTTAACAATAAGGTCAGCACATTTCGGATTTCTCTTTACATACATCAAAATTTCTACAAAAGGAGAGTACAATGAAATACATGAGTTCATAAATGCGAGGTACCATACAATTCACACTAATTTACAAATGGTTATTTACACTATTGTATATACACAGTCAGATCCGGTTACTGTGAATCAGTTCGCTAAGCCATCTGCAAAATTCACCAAGAGAACCCCAGGCCAGAGTTCAAAACAATGCAAAAAATAAAAATCACCATCATTACCTAGGATGCTTTGATGTTTGGATCAATCAGGCATAATGACTAACCTGGTCTGATTGCCAAACTGTGAAGTAGAAGAAGGAAAAGAAAATTCACGCAATTCTGCTTTACAAAAGCTACTAGGCCACTACGGTCTGTCAGGTGATGTTACACAGGGCTGAATGCCACTTCTAAGAACCCTCTTCACGTTTTCAGTATTTTATTAGTGTCGTCGGTGACGGCATTCAGAATCAATAGCTTAACGGTGAAGGCAACAGAATAGATTTTGGCAAGTCACAGCCAGAATTACATGAGGTTGTTTCTAGAGCTCTGGAAAAAATAGGAGTTCAAATACTTGATAAATGTGAACAAGTTTGGGGGGGGGGGTTGGGGGGGCAGTTCTAATTTAATGACAAGACCACCACCCTTCTAACTGAGATTAGAACAGGACAAGACAGTGTCGTGTTAAAGAGGCAAACAGCTAGTTTAGAAAATGAGAACCAATTTTCTCTCCGTGGCACCATTACATTTGTACAAGGCCTGTGTCAGAATTATTTTAATAGTCTAAATCCATGATGCAGAAGATGCCATACCAAGTAGACCTTTTTTCCCCTCAAAGTAGTGTTTCACAAAGAATAGGCTCTCCCTACTTGTTATTTTATCAATGCTTTTATGGAGTTAAATTAGTGGGTGTTCCATTTCCCTGTTCAACCTGGAACATGCCAGATGCAATGGCACAGACCAGCTTCATATCAGTTAATGACCTTACAACAGCAAAAATGAAAATAATGGGAATGTAGTTAGCGCCTCTTTCTTATGATTTGACATCCTTGTGATCAGCAGCTACCTTGGAGATGTACACAGATTTTGGAAAAAAGCAATCACCAGGGATGTGCTTGCCTTTAACATCTGGGAAATATATACTGCTGCCTGATGATACCTTAATTTGCTACTACTGGAAATGCTGGGTATAGGATGATTCAAAATACTGCTTTTTGTCCGCTTTGTACAGCAGCAACTATAGAGGGGCATAGAAAAAATTCATCAAGTCAGCCAAAATATCGAATACCAAAGAAGAAATCCACACAGTTGGATGATGCCCACCTGTGAGATCGCACATCGCAAGAGTGGACACTAAGGTCTAAAAATAAGTTTCATGAAAACTGGAGAAGAAACAGGGAGACCAGGGGGAAATGAACTGTTCCCTCAAGGCAGGAGGAAAAAACTGAGATTCAGCCTGCCTCCCACAATTCTTTGCTCCTGCCTCGGTCACATAGTGAGGTCTAGGAAATATAGTAACACAAGGCAGAAATACAACCAGCCACTTATCTCTTCTATAGAACTCAGTATTTGTCAAGAATGGAGGCAGCCTGGGTCATTCTTTACTACCCAGAAAAACGAAGAGCTCAACTGTCTTCCAGCAGATGCAACAAGCCCTCTGAGAGAACACTGTGATCTGTCTAGCCAATTTCAAAAGTAGCCATTAACAAGTATTCCTTAAAATCTGAGAGTGGGAAGTAGTTCCTGCATTCAACAATGTATGGCAATTTTTGCTTTAAAAGCCTTGTAAACTTTGTTGAAAAACATTAAGGTTTTCAAAAATAGTAATTTAATTCCATCTATTCATCCAGTACCCAAAGACTAATGATTTTAGAATAAGATGCCATTAAAGACTACGAAAAAGCAAGGAGGACCAGACCTTGGTAAAGAAATTCAGTCTTCGCAAGAGAGACTTACTCTGTGCTGACTTTTTCTAGAGCTCCAGCAACATCCTTGACCTGATAAATTACACTTTCCTCTAACTAGTTAGGTCAACACTGAACATCAAGAGAAGCTGCCCAATTTAAGAAAGTATATCAATAAGTGCTTAAAAAAACTTATTATAAAGTATAGATACCATAATCCATTAGTATTAAAAAGTTTTAATAGTGACTAGATTTGAATGCAGCCTACTGTCTAGTGATTAGTTCCACTGTCCAATGGAACTGCCTCCCAGCAGGGCGTTTGAAGATTGTGGCTTTAGAAACGAGATAATTAGACACCTCAAAATGTGTAAAACCATGAGATTATTTACAGAAAGAAACAGAAAAACCATTCAGTGATCTTTGGGGTGAACTTTTCATCCTTGTTAATTGCTGTATGTATCATTAAACAAGCCAGGCTTATTTTAGCCAATGTTTAATTTACAGAGTACTATAAAATAATTCTGAATAAATATCCTTGTGGAGTCTGTGCAACAGGCTCCCCGTAATATTTCTTAAGGTTTATTTGGGTTTACATATACTGCGTATGAACACAGACTTTGTACAAATGGGCACTTAAGTGGCCAAAGTGAAGTGTTTCAGACTAACAGAGTTGACTGTGTGGCAATTCAACTCAATGCAGTGACTTTCAAAGTTTAAAGCCTTTTACCCTACCTTCGAAGACACACACACACACACACACACACACACACACACACAGCGCGTCAGCTAAGTAAACATTTGTTTTTCATTTCACATTTCAGAAATTCAAACCATTCTTGGGTAGGATAGCTTTCGAAAGAAAAGGAAAGAAACGTGATTGTGATCAAATCCTCACTCTTCAAACGCCATCTATTTCAAGAATGATCTTGTAACTTTGCGGCTTTGTGCTGCCACCATCTAGCAAAGCAAAGAAGGCAACCTACCAAATAACAGATCTAATGACCGAAAAGGAAGCAGGGTAAGAACAGATTATCAACGAAACATGGCAGAGTTTTGCTCCCAAACGCTACAGGACTGCTCGGCAGCTTGTCCTGCTAGCTCCTTTCTGCGTCTCTTATGAACATGTATAGTCCCTAGACTACATGCCAAAGCGTTCAAAGAGTTTTTTGGGGGGTGGGGAATAAATCATTTTTTAAGGGAGGGGAATGACAATGACACTCTGGAACAGTGGTCATTTAAAGGTTGCATTTGAAGCTAGAAGCTGCCTCCAACAGGATGAAAGCATCTACAGTAACTATGTGGTGGCATGTTTTTCTTCATGAGCGAGCAGACCTCTGTAAAAAAAAATCATCTGTATGTTACGTAAGAAGGATGTCCAGTCTTTTTTCACAGTACTGAGGTAGAGCTTGGAGAAATATCAGCATGGGAATTACCTCCCATCCTCTCCTAGCAACCCAAGTCAGCACCAATGAATTGCACTTTAATGCAAACTGCTTCTGTTCATGTACAGGTTTTGTACACAGTCTGCAAGAGCACTGAAGTTGCTCTTAAGTTAATGTCAATGTAACATAAGATGTACGAAGTCCTTCACAGTATTACACAGCCCACACCCCCTCCTTTGAAGAGAACTGATGAAAAGCAGCAATGGAATGTTAAATTCATAATAAATAATTCACATTTCACGTTAAAAATTACAAGAGAAAAGATTAAATTTGCTCTCCCTATGTTTTATAAATCTAATGCTTCTATTCCTTCTACAACAGCAGTAAGATCCTCATTTTAGGTTTAACATTAAGAGATTGTTGTTTAGAGGCAATGAAAAGCAAAAAACCACCATAGGAACGATACAAAACTAACAAATGTTTAGCTTTTTCCATTATCTGTACTCGGATGAAAAAAAAAACTTTAAGGAATAATCTGATCCAGATGTAGATAACTGAAGCTCTCAGTTGTTACTCAGGAAGTTTTAATGTCATGACTTCATTTTTCATTTTGAAGTACTGATTGAAGCGAACAATTGCATACCTATTAGAGGAAATAAAAAATGTTAAATCATGTCTTACTGCCTTTGTGGCACAATTAACATGACTCTACTTACAAGCTTTTTGCACATAACTTTAGTTTTTCCTGCCATCTAGTGGTTATAGAATGCCTTGCATATTTGAGAAACTTAGTTGTCATATGCGGGTAAGTAGCTAAAAGGTATTTCATGCCAAAATGGAAGTCAGGCCATAATGCTTCATTCAGGGGTTGGTGGATTCAGGTTTCCTTTTTGAGACATTTCAAGCACAAAACAACTACTTAGGCTAATAAATTCAACCCAGATAGCACCACGGCCCCTACTCTGTAATGGCAAAACACTGGAGCTGCAGGTTTTGATAAATGCTTATTTAACTGGCATTTACACAGAGTTCGCACAATGCAATCTTAAGCATGGTTACTCAAAAGTCCCGATAAGTTAAACATGATTTACCTAGTAGCAGGTGTGCTTAAGAACACAGTTCATATACATTGCCTTGTTGTAATCCTAACCACCCCATAAACTTAGGTTGGTACTGTTAGCCCTATGCTGCAGATGCAAACCTAAGTGTCGTGTGTTAGGTCACCTACCGAGTTCATGGTAAAGGCAAGATTCAAAACAAGGACTTCCTTAAGGCTCCTAGTATGCTATAGCAACTCTTAAAAAATTAATCTACTGAGATTAATCTTGGTTTAGCTGATTAACTGGAGAGGGGGTCAATTCTAATTTGTGGGGGCTAAGTTCAGTACATTTTTTAAAAGGGTGTTTTGGCTGTTCAGCAACTGACAGGAATGCAAGAAAGTATTAAAAACTGCTTCCAGCACACGGAGCATTGTTTTTTTATAAACCAAAATAGTTAATATTGGTCACTGTTACAGAATACTGTAACAGTAAGAGGCAGAACCAAAATTTCTAAATTCCAATTTGAAGAAGAGTAGCACACAAAGGATATAGAACAAAAGTGAGCAAATCCAATTATAAAAGTAAAGGTAAAGGTAACCTGACTGTTAGGTCCAGTCGTGGCCAACTCTGGGGTTGCGGTGCTCATCTCGCTCTATAGGCCGAGGGAGCCGGCGTACAGCTTCCGCGTCATGTGGCCAGCATGACTAAGCCGCTTCTGGCAAACCAGAGCAGCGCACAGAAACGCCGTTTACTTTCCCGCCGGAGCGGTACCTATTTATCTACTTGCACTTCGACGTGCTTTTGAAGTGCTAGGTGGGCAGGAGCTGGGACTGAGCAACGGGAGCTCACCCTGTCGCGGGGATTCAAACCACTGACCTTCCGATCAGCAAGCCCTAGGCTCTGGGGTTTAGACCACAGCGCTACCCACGTCCCAATCCAATTATAGTCACCTATATATCAACCAGTTTGATATACCAACTACCACCACCTTTGGTAGTAGGAAATTTTACTTTAAACAATTTTGTTAAACTGTGGGTAGCTATTCGTCTTAAACACTCTACAGTACAAGAAAACAAAACTAGTTATATTTCAGAAACAGCACTTCAAAACTCTGCATGTCGAACCTGATAGTCCTCTTTACAGAAGCAGCACTAGTCAGAGGTTCACAGGCAACAGAAACACTTGTAGACTAAGTTACCTACCCAAGAAAATCAAAGTCAATGGTGGAGTATTTGGCTTGAATCAGGGCCCACAATCCCCAGAAGAAGTGAGAGGCCTACACAAAAAAAAAACACACGAGGGTTAGCACACACTTTATGTCCATAACAAGAAAGTTATGCTACTAACTCATTAGCACTGTTAGAACAGACTTGCTGTTAATTGACTAGCTATGCATAGCAACACAAGAACCCTTGAACACCTAACACAGCCTTGTCTTATTGGATTTCAGGGTATCTGAGTTTGATAAATTTACCGATGATTTCACCATCTCCCTTCCTCCTCAAAGGAACTGAAAGGAGTCCTCTGATTTTTAAACACCCCAAAATATAACATTATTAGATTTTAATCCCACCCTGTGTTTCAAGGATCACAAGGCAGCAAGCAATACCAATATATTAATTTTTAACCAAGTAGCCTTGCAGCGAACAATTTCAAGGTTGCAAACAACAAAATCAAAACCATGACTTACAACTACCAATGGAATGCCACCTTGGGGGGAAAATCCACTTCCAACTTACTCAGTTACTGTGTGACACAAGTGGTTTGTGGGTGTATGTTAAACATTAAACCACAGCTATAATTTACCCTACTGCTAATGCGTCCCTACTGCAAAAGACACAGGCTGTTGCTAGAGACCTTCAGAAGAGAGCAATGCAGGGAAGGACGCCATGTGAAAATGGGATGCAAGCAACAGATGAGAGCACTTAAAGGCCAAGGCTGAAGAGAACCACCTCAGATGAAGGAAGCAAGAGTGCAGCTGAGGGCTTCAAGGCAACTCTTCCTCAACTTTCTTGTGCACTTCCTGCCCTCGGTCACTACCCTTTTATGAATAAGCTGGAGGAGCCCACCTCCACACCCAGAGCTTTATGCCAAGCATCCTGAACATGAATCAAAGAAAGGCAAGTGTGCTCTCTTAGCTGCATCCAGGCCATTAAGTGCTCTTGCGTAGGGAAGAATATTCCCCAACAACCGTGACGTTTACAACAATGTCATCAGGACACAAATATATATTCCAACAGATTAGGTCTTGCTGTATAGTATTTGCCTTTTGCAGATTTCTGTGGCCTTTCCTGGATCTTGTCTCACGTAGCAGTGAGATGGCCCAAGAATATTTTATTTCACATTTCAACGATCTAGAGACAACTCTAAGCCATTCATTTGTGTGCAAAACAGCTGCCAACCCAAAGGATCTGTAGAAGCATTATGTAACGTTCATGCTACGTTTATGTATTACCGTAATTACTCAAATGTAATGCATTTTTTTGCCAAATTACATTGCAAAAATTAGGGTGTGCATTAGATTCGCGTAAATATGGTACAGTGAAACCTCAGTTTTTTAATGTCCCAGCTACCGA
Source organism: Podarcis bocagei (assembly GCF_964188305.1). Taxonomy (NCBI): domain Eukaryota; kingdom Metazoa; phylum Chordata; class Lepidosauria; order Squamata; family Lacertidae; genus Podarcis; species Podarcis bocagei. Next base: position 14,979,385 of record NC_138135.1, on the reverse strand, counting down.
GTGTTTTGGAAGCCGAACACCGAAACCCCGGAAGTGAATGCTTCCGTTTTCAAATGGCTTCCGAAGCGCATTTCTCAATTTTCACCATAGACTTTGCCAACAGCCCTTTGATCCTCAGTTTTCGACCATTTCGGACGTTGAACCGTCTTCCAGAATGGAGCACGTTTAAAAACCGAGGTTCCTCTCTCTCTCTCTCTCTCTCTCTCTCTCTGTGTGTGTGTGTGTGTGTTACCTAAATTGAAAGCGTTTATCTGAAATTTATTAAGCCAAAGAAATCTTTAACTTACCAGAGCAAACTGGTTGACTTGGACGTAAAGCACTTCAACCTCTTTCTCAGTCACATCTGTTCCAAATCCTTTATACTCCTTGTAGGCTTCCAGGTAAGATCTCAGCCACTGCTCTTGCAGTTTTCGGCTTGGATAGAGGCTATAGTCAACCTCACTCACACCTAAGAGACAATTGTTTTTGTTTTTTAAAAAGCCTAGTATTTCCAGAAATGTTTCTTCTGCACTGTCATTAGCTCACATGCATACCAGATGTGTGTGTCCTGTGTTAGAAGTAATAACAAGGAAAAGTACAGCTGTACCCTGGTTTTCAAACAGCTTACTTCTTGAACGTTTTGGCTACCGAACGCTGCAAACCTGGAAGTGACTGTTCCGGTTTGCGAACTATATTTGGAAGCCGAACATCCAATGCAGCTTCTGTGGCTTCCGATTGGCTGCAGGAACTTTCTGCAGCAAATCAGAAGCCGCGCTTTGGTTTCCAAACGTTTTGAAGTCAAATGGACTTCCGGGACAGATTCCGTTTGACTTCCAAGGTACAACTGTACATATACCAAGGCAAAATACATTATGATTTTTCAGTACTAAAAGGATGCAAACTTTCAGTACTAAAAGGAAGCAAACTCTACGAAAACATGTACCTTAATGGATGATACTCCTGTGTGGCAGAACCAAATGTATGCTTTATCTATGGATGTTAACTTTTACTTGTTCTCTGTCTTAGCCTGCTAAGCCATGAAGCTTGTTGGGTGACCTTGGGCCAATTGCTATCTCACAGCCTAACCTACCTCTCTCAGGATTGTTGTGAAGGTGAGAGAAACTATGCCACCTTGACTTCCTTGGAGGAAAAGTGGATTATAACTGATAAATTTAAAAAAGTGATAAAGGGTACAGGAGGCTAAAAATGTTAGGATTCTTGCTCCATGTTTGCAGTCATGAGATTGTTATCTATCACATACACATCACAGTGTATGTTTTCATTCCACAGTGTGGGAAGTGACAGAGACAGGATGTTTATGTTACTGTGTTCCAACAGTGGGACTGTTGTCCTTTGTTTCCTTTTCTCTTTGCTGTCTGATGAGAAAGAGGAAGGAGCGGAGTCAGAATGCTCAGAGTGTATTATATGTAAATAAATCAGATTAGCCAAGATGCTGTGCTACTGAGTTCTGTTACGCAAACTGCAAATACTCTGCAGGATTGTAAGTGTGCTGATGCTTTTTGGTATCAGTCGCTGTGATGCTCAGGATGAAAAAAGCTTTTGAAGCTCCCGAACGACAAACCAGAAGGGAGAGAACTTGCCAGTCGGGCATGTGCCAGGGTCCTACATGAGAGTAAAAAGGTAAAGGGACCCCTGACGATTAGGTCCAGTCGTGACCAACTCTGGGGTTGCGGCGCTCATCTCGCTTTATTGGCCGAGGGAGCCAGCATACAGCTTCTGGGTCATGTGGCCAGCATGACTAAGCCGCTTCTGGCAAACCAGAGCAGCGCACAGAAACGCCGTTTACTTTCCCGCCGGAGCGGTACCTATTTATCTACTTGCACTTTGACATGCTTTTGAACTGCTAGGTGGGCAGGAGCAGGGACCGAGCAACAGGAGCTCACCCCGTTGCAGAGATTCGAACTGCCAACCTTCTGATCGGCAAGTCCTAGGCTCTGTGGTTTAACCCACAGCACCACCGGCATCCCATTACACACGAGTAGGACAATCCTAAAAAAAACTACAAAGCCAATGACATATGACCTGCTCAGCCATTTCTTCTGCATGATGGGATCATTGAGAATCATGGGGATCTCGAAACATCGTCTCCTTTGTATAAGATTCAGTAGCTGTGTTCAAACCCCACCATGGGATCCTTCCTCCAGTCCCACTTCAGCCATCGTCCTGCATGGACTGAGGAACTGGGTGGGAGGGAAGGGGAGTAGTAAGGATCACTGCTCACAATAGGAAAGGAGAGTGAACACCTGAACAGAGACAGGCTTGCCATACATCCAAAAAATTCCAGACATTACGGAAATCAGACACCTAAAATGGAGGGGGGGGGTTGAATGTTAAGAGATCTCCGGAATTGTCTGAACGCATTGCAACCCGTTTTTCCGTTTTCTGCTTTTGGGGTTTTGTTTTTTCTCCCAGGGGAGACTGAGCCCCAGTGGCAGTGGAAGTGACAGGAGGTCACTTCCCTTGGTGGGGGAGGCAGATAGGCAAAGCAGCGGCCTAGCCGCCCCTAGCATGTTGAAAAAGGGACCCCGTGCCAGGTATGTCCTGCAGGCGGCTCAGTCGTAGCGGCAGTGGCAGTGAGAGAGGGACAGCAGCTGGCGCAGCCACCCTGCCCGAGGGGCTTGAGGTAGTGGTGCTGGTACAGTTCGCCCACCGGGTACATAGCAGCAGGCACTTCCTTGTGTTGCTGGGGCAGGCTGCAGCCGCTTAGGGTCACCGTCCTCATCCAGCTGCAGTATCGTAGAGGTAAAGATGGGGCCCAGGCAGATGTGTGTGTATGTGTGCACAGGAAAGAGTTTAAACGAGGCCTGGATAGCGAGGGGCAGCAAACTATGAGGAAGGGGAACAAAACTGGCTGTAGTAAGTTTGAGGTTGGCGGGGGGGAGAAAGGTGGAGGCACCTCACTACATGTTTCTAAGGGCTGTTGCCGGCCTGAGCAGCTGGGTGGGGTGTAGTAGTGAGGAATGTAAGTTGGGGAGCTATGTTGGAAAAGGGGATACATTAAGACCTGGCCATTTTTGCTTTTTTCCAGGAGGGGTTTCCAGAGTTCCCCCCCCCAGGTTTCACCCCCTTTCTTTCCCTGCTAGAAGAATTGGCTCCTCAATATGCTAGGGGGGAGGTGGTTTTTTGTCTGTTTTTAGGGATTTCCTAAAAAAAAAAAAAACACCTCAACGACTTTGGGGGTGTAAGGAATTTTACTTTTTGAAATATTGCAAGCCTAGACATATCGATCTCAGTATTAACAACTAATCCAGATCTCAGCAACAGAGCTTTAAATGAGACATGATATAAACAAACCAACTAAAATACCTGCAAATTCATTGAAGTGGTTCCCAATGTCATAAGCCAGGTAATTGTATCCACAGTACTCATAGTCAATGAACTTAACGTCACCTACACGAGACACAAAAAATAAATTTTGTAAGAGTAAGCACAAGGCAGTACCCCAAAGCTTCACTGTGCCTTTAACCACTTGCCAGTGTGTCAGCCTGTTGTGCTCAGATGCATGCACTTAAAGACATTCAAGGTTAGGGCTGTGTTTTTGTTTGTTATAACAAGTTTATTAAAGATATATACTGACCATAGTCTCACTAGAGAGCTTAAGATCTCTAATCATCACATATGCTTTTCTGCCACCAGGGGCATCAGTAATGAACATATAATACTTTTCTTATTAGCTAGCATCCTTACAGGGTGTTTGTTTTATAATGCAATGCTAGTAATTTTGCACAAGGGAATGTGTGCTACGCTATTTTGTCTAGCCATTTCTTCCTTCACACAAGACTGAATGCTTTAAAGAGTTTTTATTTTATTTACATTTCAGCACATATTCTCCCTGGCAAATTAATCTAAAATATCAGAACAAAAAAGCTGCATAATCCATTATAAAAGACAATACCGAGAGAGGAATTCAGTAATCTTTCAATTAAACTTTCCTCACATTTTAAACTAAAATTTACCTAGTAGCACCATTAGAGAGTTTCAAAACAATTTGGGAAGAATGGATATACATCTCAAACCTTGAAGAGTTTTGAGTGGGAGAGACTAGCAGTATGACTGATTAGGGGACAATATTGGGTTGTGATGGGAAACATTTTATTGTGAAACCTGGTGTTTAACATTAGGTGTTCCCACTGCATGAACATTTTGCTAGTAAGCCTTATCTGCACTACAGAAATGAAATAGATCTAAATCAAGTTAACTTATAGTTCTGGAAGGGCATTATTGTTCTGTAAGGAGGCCAGGAATCTCAGTCTCTCTAGGAAATGACTGGCAGAATCCGAGACCAGGGAGAAGAGTTGGTGGAAGAAGATTGGAAGAAATTTAAAGACTATTTACAGAAATACTGTAAAATTAATGAAAGTTAGAATGATGTCGGAATGAAGCTAAGGGGTTTTTAGTAGCAATGTTATAAGGAGTATGTAAAAATGGACTGCTAACAGATGAGAATATACAGTTATTACATATTAAGACAAAGGACTAAGATAAAAACAAAGAGGGAAAGGATTTGCTGAATTAACTTACTGAACTGGAATACAAAAAGGGGAGGTGTGAGGAGGTCAGGGAAACAAGTGAATGAAAGACAAGATATGGAAAGATTGATTTGTTTTTAATTGTTTTTACTTTTTTGTATTTTGTATTCTCTTTTTTCTTTTTTTGTTCTTTTTTATTATTATTGTAACTTTTTTTTTGAATCTTTAATAAATATATTTTTTTAAAAAAGGAATCTCAGTCTCTCCATAACTACAGTTTTTAACAGGATTCTTTGGGTGACGTGGTGACCGTTAAGTTATAAAACCAATACAGGATTGTAGCATATATATTCCCTTAAGAGTTTACAAGAAAGTTTTTAGACTATACTTTAAATCAATGGAGTTTCTACGGAGGCTCCCACACCAATGCATTAACAGCAAGCTTGCGGACAAATCATTTAGACCCTACTGGCAAATCATGAAACTAGTTGTTGTAGCCTCTAAATGAATGCCATTTCCTAAAGTACTCAACTTGTTTCATAAAGATATACTAGTAAAAAAATCAATTCTGGTTTAAATCTCGTTTTGCCCAAACACATTGTTTTAATGCATATGTCCACATAAAAAAAAAAAAATCCAATAAAGATGGCAGGTGAAAGGCCGGCATATACAAAATGTAAGACAGTTATTTAAAGATAAACATTGTTTGGATTCAAGCTTATATACATTAAAATATAGGTCTGCAGTGCCATCATCACCACCAGACAACCCTTGCTTTTATTCAAATGCTAATTTCCAGGAATAATTAACAGTATTACAAAATAAGAAAATGAAGCTAAGATACAGATGAGGCTGTTACCAGGCTCCGTGCTCTCCTAGGGGGGAGGTGCATGCGAACAAGTGATGCGATAAACCTCCAGTCAGTGCCTTTAAGTAGCACGGTGCACGCCGCCACTTGGCAGCAACAATGGCATACCTAATCTGTAGCAGATGAAGAAAATTTGGCAAACTCATATTTGACAAGACACAAAACTTTAAAGAGAAAAGTTCTGCATTTCACTGGTCCTCCTGTTCAAAACTGACATCACAGTGGAACTCAGCCTTAAATTTTAAGTTTTGCAAGAAATACAAATGTTCAAGATGCACTGCTCCCTTCGATTTTGAGGCTTCAATGAAACTTGGGTGTTGGCAAGCGTAATTTTGTCCGTCCCCTGTCCCGTCCCCCCATGTTTGTGCCATGCTGTTTTTAAAGCAAGTTTATTTATAGTTTCCTTTTTTATCAAATAAGCATTAAAACAATTCTCACCTATCAAACCTCTACTTACATCCCTCTCAACGTTTCCATGAATTTTCCCTTTTTTCTTCTTCTATATAACCCAGTTATTTCTATTTATTCTTTCCCTCATCTGTTTCATCTATGTTTCGTAATTTCACTTTTTAAGCATAATGCTCTTCAACTGTATGGCAGAATCAGTAAGCATGTTTTTCTTGAAGGGCAGCTATTCTTTCTAACAATGTGCCAAAATGAAATTAACTACTTTGAAACATTCTTCTCCTTATATCAAAGAGATATCATTACAGTTTAAAATGCGAGCAAAGACTGTAGACACTTTTGAAAATCTTAAAATATCACTTATTGAATGCCTGATTTTGTGACCAGTAGGTTGAATTTAATGCAGCGCAAGCAACCGGGGGGAACTGGGTGGGAGCAGCTGACACAATTTCCCCTTCCACCTGCTCTACACCTAGGCTTGGTACCCTGACTGGAGTTGGGAGAGCGGGGAATTCTCTTTATGCTCACACTGCATTGAATACAAACCAACCCTTTCAAGAGCCTCAAATGAAAATTAGAAGTAATCCTAGCTGTTCCGTAACAACTGGGGCTTTGAAATGGTGAACAGCTTCTCAGGACAGTTCTACCAGAAAGAAAAACTAGGAAATGGGACATACATAAATGCACTTGGATTTAGAGTCAGTACAGAGACTACTGCAGCAGTATACTATATTATTGCTGGGAGAGTGAAATATGAGTGCAAGGGCTAGACTTCCATGGCTGCTTCTTAAGGGTGTAAACCAGGGGTCTGCAACCTTTAAGACAAAAAGAGCCACTTGGACCCGTTTCCGAAGAAAAAACAACAACTGGGAGCCGCAAAACTCGTCATTATAAAAATAACTTTTTTGTCACTTTTTAAAAATTATTTCTTTGTTTGACCCCTCAGAATTACTCCTCCTCATAGAAATAAACGTTAAATTAACAAGTTACCTTTTTTTGTGTATGTGTTCTTCACTCCCCTTCAAAACAGTGACCAGCGTACATGCCCCCTTTCAATGCAGTGACCAGCGTACATGCCCTTTACAATGTAGCAGGCGGGCGGGCAGGAAGGTGACGTCGGGACGGTGCGTGACTAACGCACGCACCGCCCCCATGCGACGTCACAGCCAGTACAGCGCCCGCCACAGTGGGGAGTGTCGGAGCGCACAATGCGCCTCCTCCCCTCGCTAGTATCCGCCCCGGAGCCGCGGCAAAGGTGTAAAAGAGCCACATGCGGCTCCGGAGCCGCGGGTTGCAGACCCCTGGTGTAAACGAAGTATAAAGTGTAAAGTCCCGACAAAAGACTAGCAGTAAGAACAAATGCTTAAGCTATTCAGCAAGCTGCTTATTCATAAATGATAGCTGGCAATTATAGGTGTTCTATGCAAGGCAATACAACTTAAAACATTTAACATCCTGAATGTTAGTAGCCTGAATTAGTAAAGCAGAAAGAGGCAGCAGCTTCACCTGGCATATTAAAACTAAATATTATAGAATTAAAAATTATTATATATAAACAAAAATTGGACCAAGTTTGTTAAGTTTGTAAAGTTAGAATGTGCTGGAAGAAGGCATTTTGGAACCCTTATCTTATGTGAAGTGTTGTAAACAGACATTCAGATATTTTATAAAATATATTTATAAATATTTTCCTATTTTATAAACAATTGAAAGCCCATATGGTAACTTTAAGACATAGCTGTGAACCACTCTCCTCTAGCAAATAATTAATATAATGGACTTTATATTACCAGAGGCCAACTTTTCACAGGGATAAAATTAAAGGAGTAATCAATGTGGCACATTAGTACTGTGGGCCAAAAGATTAAAATCAGAATAAAAAGTTTTAAGTAAAGAAGATAGTTTAAAAGGGAAGAAAATCCAGAGAGACGCGTGCTTCTTTCAAGTAGCTTGCAAAACATTTTTAGCACAGCAGCAATATTTTAACTGCATGATTTTTATTTCACTGCATGACCAGGTTAAGTTAAAAGTTAAAGCTGAGTTTCCACTGCAAAAGTATATAGTTCCTCTTAAAATACTATTATGCACCAGATTCATAAACATTGTGCCCAGTACAAGACAATACACAGTGCCAGACTTTTATTCATGGTTTATTTATTCTAAGATAAAAGCAGTGCTCAACATTTCAGCATTGCAGAAGTCTTCAGCACTGCTAGAGATAATTCACAAGACCTCTTGAGGTGGAAGTTATCAAATAATAGCATGGCTATAATTTGCTAACTGCAACTTTCACACTGAAAACATAGTCACAAAAGATCTTTCCTTGCTGTGAATACTTAATGCACTACACACTTAGTATTTACCCCGTTTTTAAAGAGTTGCAAGCATTTCCCCGTATTTAGAATTCTCCCTCTCCCCCTCCCTGTTCCCAAGTGCTAAACACTCACACACTGGTTTTTGCAGAAATGCTCTTAAATGATGCACTGCTCTCACTGATTTATTCTCCACTCTGTTTACAAAAGAAAATGACAGCAGATTTGTTTCAAAGGGGGGGGGGGAGGTGTCAAGCCTAGAAACTCTGACACTGTTCAATTCTGAACTTTTTGTCTTGGGATATTTAGTAAAAATGGTTCCAGTATGTTGTAAACTGCCCTGTTATCTTCAGATGAAGGGTGGTACATAAATTTAATAAATAATAACAAAGTGCCTATGCAGAAAAGTCACTTTTCTCAAATTTGAATAATTCACACATAATTCGATTAGGTTTACATATCTCTTTTCAAAATATTTTAAGACTACAAAGTAAAATCTAAGGAGTATGATCTAGAAAAGCCTCCCAAATGGCCATCTTTTTTTCTCTTAGGCTCATCTGTGGGCCAAAGGACCCTTGTGGTAATACACATTGCAGCACAACATATATAGGCCCCCAGGAAGAGCCAATGTTACACCTTTCATAAAAGGTTTGGAAGGCATTTGATTGTGTAGAATGGGAAGGGAAGGCAGAAAAAACAAATGAGCACTGTAGCCATGCAAAATACATTGAATAGTATGACATGCATACTATTATTTTTTGCACAACCTTAGGCGAATATTACTTGACCACACTGAAGGTAGAGAGAGAGACATGCCTCTAGTGCCAGGAAATTGGAAATTTCAAATGCTAGTCTAGTTCGGTTTCTGTTTGTTTGTTTTTAAAGGAGAAGCTTGCCTCAACAGCTGTGGGAACTGTTGTAGAGGAAATATATTTAAAAGACCTATCTTTGTGTGCAGTTTCCTTTCAAATAATTTATTTGGGTCACATTCAACATGCCAACTTCCTGATAAATTTATCTGTTTTAAAACAATATTCTATAAATCCAAATTTCTAGTTCCTAAATGCTGCATTCCCTTCAATATGAACATACCAGTTTGATTAAGCTCAGACAAAATTGGAGCACAGGAAATGCTGGTTCCCTGCAAGATATCTTTTGCAAATCAGAACTCAGCCTTGGGTATTCACATTTCCGCCCGCACCCAGAATTATTTCCCGTTCTTTTCCTAGAATTAACTATGGTTTTGTTACTAGGTCTATGCAAACAATATTATAAACACGGATTACAAGTTTCAAACCATGCTTGCAATCTCTAGTTTATAATAGGACCATTTTTTGTACTGGTGCACACAAAACACAAACACATGGTTAATACCAGCAAGAGAGGAAAAACCACTCCCCAAAGGGCAAAGAATATCCATTTCTAATGTTACTTTTAAAGGGGTTTAAAATGTTTAATATAATAACTAAATTTATCACATCACCAAAATTAATAAGCTATAGGTGATTCATTTATTCAAACACAAACAGTTGAAACTGACAATGAAAACAAATCCAATTTCCCAGTCTTCAGAATACCTCTGACCTCAAATATATTTACAAACAAATCTTCAACTTTAAAGATACCTATGTACCTCATCATCAGCGTATAAAGAGAGCCTTGGAAAGTATCTTTCCAGATACTTCACCATGTAGAATTCATCATGTAGAATTCCTCGGTGTCATCAATATATCTGACAAATCAGAATACAAAGATAATACACAGTAACCTGGAGACATTTGCTCCCAAGGCTGTTTGAAACAGTAAAATCTGGATCAAGGACAGTTACACAACAACAATTCAGCTTGTAATTTCTGCTGTCAACACAGTGGAATAATAAAATTATTATGGTAAAAAATATTTTTTCTGTAAACTATTAAATATTAATTAAAGTATCAGTTATAGTTATCAGCAACAATTCTATACAACTGCTATGACACAAAGTTTGCATCAAGCAACAAATGGTAATAAAGTATAAATAGTCAGATGTTATTTAAAACGAAGTACAGTTGTCATTATCCACCCACCACAATTTATTATTGTGTATTAGGCAATACAAAACAAGCCTTAAAGGTTACTTACAGCTGTGTTCAATACCTACCTTGTTTTCCATTGTAGATTATATTTTTACACAACAGATCATTGTGACAAAGTACCACTGGGGAACCCAGGTTGGACAGTCTCTCTTTCATCCATGCCATTTCCTCTTGAAGGATTTGAGGACTTGGTACATCAGCTATAAACCTTTTGAATTTAAGAAAAGGGAGGGCACATGTGTAAATAATCATTTCAAAACTTAGACAGCACCAACAGAAAACAGTTCTCAAGACTTTAATCAGAAACGTGGTTTTCTCCATTCTCTCATTATTTCAGTCATATTATTCAATAAACAACTTCTTCTTCTTCTTTGGCGAGCACTAGTAACTGAATAAGATTGTCTTCCATAAACATGGTTTTAACACAGTCCGTGACTGTGGAGGCCAATTCTGGACCCTCACATCCTTCCACAGTGGGGAAATTGGTTCCCAGGTTAAAATCCCTTAAGCAACATGAAAAGCGCTATGGATATATTTTACATTTCTGAAATGCACATGGGTACAATCAGTTTAACACTTCCATCTTCATTAACAAGCTTTAGAACGCTACAATCATAGAAACAAGAATAGGCATTCACCTTTTGTGTAACTCCTCATCAGCAAATTCTGTTGGAATGAGAGAGAAGTATTTTCCCATCTTCAACCACAAGTTAGACTTGGGGATCCATCCATTGTGAGCATGAATAGCATGTATTTTAGCAAGCTGTCTGGCTATGAGCCTGCAATAAAGTCAAAATTATACCAGAATAAATCCTTTGTATAATTACAAATACATTATTTCAGCTCGGAACACTGAGAATCTGTTAGAAGCACATTAATAGGGTGGGAGGAGGTAACGAAATATTGTCATTATTAAATGGCAGCTTAGGACCTATTTGTTCCAGCAGGCCTTTGGAGTGACACCATTTGCATAATTAATATTAATTATTACTGTTCACTGCATTTTGTATTGTGGTTCTAGTTTTGCTTTTTACACTGCATTTTTACTCTTTGCTGTCATGAGAGAAGGGGTGGGGTATAAAAATATACACACACAAAAATTCAATGACTGTTTCATGGAAGCTGAGGTCATGAGAGGCTAGGCTAAATAGGCTGAGACTTAATTCAAAAACATGAGTAGGAAAACCGATCTGGGATTAGGTGTACAGTCAGTTCTGGCTGAGGATATGATTTCTTGAAGGATCCAGTATGCAGACTGAGAATGCCCCTGGGTGCTCAAGTGGTATCTGTGGCATAAAACACATCCAGGTTAGTCTACTGCAACAAACCCTATGTGGATCAAGCTTTTTTTTTTAACTTGTTGAAACTGCAGTTGGAGGCCACAGCGCCAGTGTGGGCCTGTTTTTGGAGTATCTTGCTCCCTATTGTGAGATCAGAATTAGTTGTTTCTGCGCCCAATTCAAGATCCTCACTATCTCTTGTAAAGCTTTAAATTGTTTGGAACAGAGGTAACGTATTTTTCGCTCCATAGGACGCACCGGACCATAGGAGGGGGAGAACAGGGAATTTTTTTTCACCAGAGCTTGTGGGGCTGGCAGTGGGGGGGAAGCACTGCTTTCCCCCACTGCCAGCCTCAAAGATCCCTGAAGCCTTTGGAGCGCAGCGCCCCGCTGCCCTACAGAGGTTTGCGCGCAGCCGTCCCCAAGCTAGAGCGGAGAGATGGAGTCTCGCTGTTCTGGCTTGGGAACAGCCTTGCTAGCTTCTGCAGGACAGCGGGGTGAAGGCACCATCCCCAAGCTAGAGCAGCGAGAGGGAGCGCTCCGCAGTGCTCTGTCTTCCTGTTCTGGCTTTGGGCTTAGTGGCACAGCCTGCATTCGCTCTATAGGACGCACACACATTTCCCCTTAATTTTTGGAGGGGGAAATGTGCGTCCTATAGAACGAGAAATACGGTACTTACAGAGCCTCCTACACTTCCACACCTGTTCATTAAGACTTTCCTGGGAGGCTGTGTAGCATCCCACTGCCTTCAAGAAGTATGATGAACCAAACACTGGACAGGACCTTCTTGCTTGCAGCATCCAAAATGTGAACTCCCTCCCTCCCCAAGGAGGCATGTCCAGCACTTTCCCTTCAGCAGCTGGTAAACACCATCTCATTTAGAAATGCATAATATCCTGGCTAGCTGTCTCACTAATTAGGCTCCTGGTTTTTGTTTTTGTTTTTTTGAACTTACTATATTTCTGTACTCAAGACATTGTGAAATTGGTTTATAAATTTAATTAAATTTTAATTTTTCCATATATTACCTTAAAAGCCAATTGGGTGCAGAAAATGTGTATAATTTTGATATAAATATAAAATACATGATGACTTTCCTAAAATTCTTCTATTTGCTTCTACTTGTCTGCAAAAAAACAGGGGTTTCTCACCTGTGGTCCATGGACCCCAGCAGGTCCGTGAACTGAGCACAAAAGGGGAGATCTCCTTCCTGTTACTTTGAAAACTGCCCTTGTGGAGGGGGATATGGGGAGGAGGTTCACAGCTTTCAGATTCTCAAAGGCATCTGTGACCCCCAAAAATGTTACGAGCTGCTGTGCTAAATATGATAAATTACACTGAAATGCAGTGGTATACATGAACCTGAAGGAGTTCAATAGGATGTGTTAACAGGCAGATTAAATGCTCCATAAAGCAAGATCATTCATTACTGACATCTTTAGAACAGCAATTATTGTCCATCAGCGCCACATTTTGTTAAGTTTCTGCTCTGGCAGTAACTTCAAAAACTTTGCTTATTGCTTAGGATGTTTCCGTGTCCTTGATGGTTCAGTCAGTTCTAAGGCTTCAGCATGGAAGAAACCTGGATATTTGTAATGGCTAGAGCAGAAGTTTTAAACCTTTTTGAGTCCATGGCTCCCTTAACCAACTACAATCTTTCTGTGGCACACCTGTGGGGCTCAGGAGCCCAGTTATGTCACCTGTTGCCTGCAGAGATGGCAGCCTCATACCCTTTTTCGAACACCCTCTCTTGTGGAGTGTTCCCTCCAAAATGCAAACTATCACCAGTCTTAATGAAACTGAGAGCAGCATTTCTTCCAGTGGTCTGAAGAACAAGCCTGATGACTGAACAGCTCTGCTAATCACAAAGTCATCAAATTGGCCCTGCTGCCAGTCAAAAGTAAAATGAAACTTTAAAATCTGGCCCTAAATAGTTGTCAGAGAAGAGAGGAAAAACCAATTAAGTCTCAAGTGTGCCACAATGTTCCTAGAGCCATCACAGGCTGAAGATGGACAGACTGCCTTCACAATAGTCTAATACAGGGTTCCCCAATTTGGTTTCAAATGTTTCGGACAACTCCCATCTTCCCTTATCCAAGCTGTCTGGGGCTGATGGGAGTTTTGGCCAGAACACCTGGAGTTCATCAGGCTGGGCAGGCCGATCTCACAAATTTGAAAAAGTAATTGTATCAATGTCTATTATCTTCCACATAGTCACGTTTGAATGTCCCATGCAGATATTTCTGGAAAAGTTCTGGGAACAAGGAAGGATAGAAAAAGACAGAATAAGCAAACAATCAGATATCTTTGGGTGACAGGGGATGGCCAAACTAGAGAAACAATGGAAAGAACACATTGCAAGACAGATTAAAAAAAACTAAGGAGGGGCAAGTCCATGAAGAGACATCAAGGAAAGACTAAGTTAAATGTGTCAGAGGCCGAAGCAATGGGGAACCAGTAAAGACATTTGAAATGGGTGTGCCACCTGGTTCAAACAATGGCAACTGAATTGCTTTGGCAGCCATTACGGACAGAGAAGTAACAAAAGCATGTCAGAAAAAAGAAAGTTACAGTAGTTTAAGATGGCAGGTGACCAGAGCATGAGCCAGTGTTTTAGCCAACAAATAGAGGAATGGCTGGGTAACAATACAATACAATATTGTAGCAGCTGCCTATACTTACGGTCAATCATCTAAGTATCTATTCATCCTCAAAAATAGCATGGTCTCAGGAATGGGGCATCAGGCACCAGAGAGCCCTATGGAATGTGCAGCATGGGAATATACCTAACATCCCTCTTTAGAAGAGTGCTGAAGGGCTTACCGAAAAATCTCTGGGTTGCAAACATGTTCCGGATCCAGTGCTTCGCCTTCCATAAACTCATAGCACAGGCCGTTGCGGAAAGTACAGTAAAGTTGTGGAGCGCAGCCGTGCGCCTGCAACACACGGAAGCTCTTCACTTCTTCCTCTCGATCAACTAACAGCTCTGTTTTATTTCCATAAATTCTAACAAGGACAACATCATCCATTTCCTCACCCACATAACAGCCAATAAGCTTATTGGTGATTCCATCTGTAAATACCTGTAAGGAAGAGTAATTCAGATTTGTTTTAATTAAAACTTACTACTACTACTACCACCACCACTACTACTGTATATTTATTTATACCCCTCCTATTTCCCCTAACAGGGCCTCAATATGGCTTACAGATAAAGCAGGGACGGCTATAGTCATTCATGGTTTCCTGTTTCTCAAGAGTGAGAACAGGTGCTCTTTCGCGAAGGCAGGACAGCCTGACATGCTGCAATGCACCATGGCAGAGCCTGCTTCCCACAATGCTGTGCCTGCCTCTAGTGATTGACAGATTCAGTCCCAAAGCAGGAGGATAGAACAAGAAAACCAAAATACTCCAAGGAAGTCAATGAGTACCTGACTACTCTCTCAGGGGTGAGTGCACAAATGCATCCCACCAATCCACTCAAATTCAGGTTGGACCTGCAGGACAGGCCCATAGGATGCACTCATCACCGACAAGAACCCTTTATGGAAAGTCCACCTCTTCATTCTTGGTCAAAAGAGGTGGTTGCTCAGAAGCAGTATCTCCAGAGACAAATAAGAGGACCTCCTCTTGTAGTGAGTTCTAGAGTACTCTTCTGTGATGAAAGGATACCTTGGTCAAGCCAAACTTGTCTACTTTGTAGTAATGATAAATATAAAGGGATAAGTCCAAGTGGCCACCTTGCAAAGTCTTCCAGAGAAGGAACTATTATCTTTACACACTGGAACGGAAGTACTTCTCAGTTAGCTTTGCAGTGTTCATTGCCACAAGATGTACTGACTGCCACTAGCTTAGAACAGGCAAGTGGATGTATCAACTGGAATAACTGAAAATAGAGTCAAATCCAGCATCAGATGCTAGGAGCACACAGAGTGGCTATTGTCACCCCACCCCCGGCACATTCCCCAGGCCTGCCAACCATTGTTCCTTATAGTGGCAGGGTGCTGGACTAGACAGATTTTTCACCAGCTACAGAATGACAATACTTATGTACTCCTCACAGCAGCAAACTTTGTCTCTTGGTACAAGATAAAACACAACTCCCCAAGTGTTACAAGACCACATAAGAAAACATTTCAAATGAACTGATTTGACATTTTTTGCATTCACAAAAGCTTTGCAGAGATACAGTGGTACCTCTGGTTAAGAACTTAATTCGTTCTGGAGGTCTGTTCTTAACCTGAAACTGTTCTTAACCTGAAGCACCACTTTAGCTAATGGGGCCTCCTGCTGCCACTGCGCCGCCGCTGCACGATTTCTGTTTTCATCCTGAATCAAAGTTCTTAACCCGAGGTACTATTTCTGGATTAGCGGAGTCTGTAACCTGAAGCATATGTAACCTGAAGCGTATGTAACCCAAGGTACCACTGTATTTAATCACACTGATAAGCTAGTTTAAAAAATAATAATCAGGTTTCTAGTAGTCAGTAGCATAAATTAGTAAAACTGCTCACTCGCCCAGTGTCGCCACCCCACCTATAGCTCCTTGGATTTTATATCCCAAATAGCTGTATGCCATGTGGTTCAATTTATTTAGGATGAAATTGAAAGCATGTGTTTTTGTATAGTTTCTCACTGATGGACTGATGTTTACACACAGCTGTTTTGGTTTCTGTGATCTCTTGAACTATACTGTCATGTTAGTTACAGTATAGGGCCCAGGATACACAATATTTTACACACCCACAAAAAGGGATCAATATTCTAGCATGACACAGTATTTCCTAGAATAAAATAATATATTCCAATGAAAGCTGTATTGCCTAATATAATGGCTTGTTTACCAGGGCATGACACTGCCTGAAGAAGTTGCTGAAGACACTATGAATTAAGGAATGAAACACATGAAAAGTCCTGCTCATAAAGTTAACAGCAGAGGCAGACTAATAATAGACATTAAGATAATGATTTTAAGCTATATTGCATATTTATTTGGAATTTATGCCCTTACACAGACCAGAAATTAAAATGAGCAACATGGAATACAAAAATATGACATGAATTGCTGAATTACTAATGTGATTAATGACATACATTAAGGAATTCTACATGCACAGAAATAATCTAAGTTAATGCAGTCAATTCTGACTCATTCAAGCACCATTTTTCTTGCTCTAATATCTATGAGCCAGGGAGGTCAAGTTAACGGAGTAGTACTGCCAGTTCCAAGCAAGGGGTAACTTCAATCTTTATCAATGTTTAAACAGATGCTACATTAACACTGCCTGCAAAATGTATTACTAACAATTTTGATGCGCCCTGTCTTCTGAAGACCACAGTTGTGCTAGTCCCTTCCACCCTAAATATTTCTTGCATGCTTCCCCCCCCCCCATTGTGGACTGTATCCAAAACTAGCAGATAGCTTGAAATTGAAAACAATTCAATACATAAGAGTAAAGAGGGTCCAACAGCTACTTATGGGAAACTGCAAAATGCAGTCTTCATTTTCTAAGCTCTACCACTTTCAGCCATTTTGAAGTGGTCCTAAAACTGCTCAATTCTCGCTTGCTGCCTGTGTCTAACTTCCTCCCAGAATTTCCTCAAACCTAAGACTTTCCATTAAGGTTTAAATCCCCATCCACAAATGAAATAAAGTCTAACTACAAATGCACACATCTACCCTTGGTGACCCTTATCTCTTATCCCTCACCTTCATATAAATTTAAACTATGGGGTCATCAGGGCAAGGACCCATCCTTTGAGTATGTCATGGAACTTCCTGACAGTAAGAGCTGTTCGACAGTGGAATTTGCTGCCAAGGAGTGTGGTGGAGTCTCCTACTTTGGAGGTCTTTAAGCAGAGGCTTGACAACCATATGTCAGGAGTGCTCTGATGGTGTTTCCTGCTTGGCAGGGGGTTGGACTCGATGGCCCTTGTGGTCTTTTCCAACTCTATGATTCTATGATTCTATGATTCTATGGTGCTACTGTATATATAGCGGTACCCCATTTTATCTTCCCAGTAATCCAGTGATGTCCATTTGTACCCTGGTCTCCTCAGTCCAAATCCATGGTACTCACTCTACCACAATGGCCATTTTGTGTGAAACACCTGAATAAGACAGTGCAAAGTCAGTGGGCCGCAAAGTTGACAGGTCTTGGTTGACAGCACGGTACCAAAAATAAATGCATGGGAGCCTATAGCCTGATTGCATCCAACCCTCAAGAGTCCTCCAGACACTGCAGCCCACTCTGGGAAAGCACAAGCAGGTAGAAGTTTCTTCTCCACAGAAAATGAAGTGAGGTGATAGAAGTGAGTTGGGTGAAGGCCTGAGAAGGTGAAGATTCGGTTGGGTGACAATCAAATCCATGCTTGCAAAAGTATCTCTTGGGCCATACAGCTGGCGGGCCACACACACACATTTTGTGGGTCATATAGCCCTTGTGCACCTTGGTCGTTACTTATGTTAATGTTTTCTTTCCTGCAATTACATATTTTAGACACTGGAGGTCACTGTGGGACTTTGCTGAATATACTCAGCAATATTCTACTGCCTTTTCAGTAAATCTTTTAAGTGCATGAACTTCAGGCTTGGCTGCCTGCTGGTAACAAAGGTATTCCACAAAACAGATGCCTAGGACATGGACAGCCCAGGTGGGGAGGGTGAATAGTGATTCACTGTACAACTAAGTTACAACACCTCAAACTGCAGTTCTGTCTACACTGTGCAAGTGCCAAATCTGTCCAACAAAGCAAGCCAATTTCAAGTCCACTCACAAAAATTACGCCTATGACACAAGCAGTACTTCATCCAAATTAAAATGCAGGTGTGGTTTACCTGTTTTATTGGTAGCTATAGCACATGAGGTGAGTTACCTGGATCAGAATTCAGTTCTCTTGCTTTAACAGTCATTATTATGACCATGAACCAGTCTCTCCTACCCAACCCACAGGGTTATTGTAAGGATACAACTACAAAAGCATTTAAAACATTGATGGGGTTTAATTAATTGGTATTTCTACATGGATTTGTAATACTCTTAAAAGACAACCAGCAGCAATACTTTGAAAGAGGATTAGAATCTCATCTCTATAAATTTCATACTTATCCAAATGCTTTAATTTCTGAAGCTAAAGGGTCATTCTTTTAAGTCATTCGTTTCTCCTCAGTGTGTCAATGTGCAAACAATTCTGTTTAAAAGCAAAACAGCAAAATCTAGATCTAAATTACTTTCTCTAGCACCCAGACCCATGCAAACCAAATTATACAATAATCCAGAAACAGAGTGCTATAGCCATTTGCTTATAAAGGATAATAAAGCACGTTTCAGTTTTCATATGTGATTACTATGTAGTTGCTCCAGGCGTCATAGTTTGTCACATTATGTCACATGACCAGATGATTCTAATCTAGATTACAAAATAGCTGTTGCATCATGTCATAAAATACATGTCACTGAACTATTTACCAATTCAAGTATTCTATTAATATTCTAGTAATAATCTCTTCTTTTTTATTAATAGTACCTGTCTTTTCAAAATGGAAAGGAGAAATGTCTTATTTTTACATCAAAAAGGTTATGGTTAAGAGTTATCTAAATAGAAGTAACCAAATTGTCGGTGCCATAGTAGAAACTTGTGCTGCTAAACAAAACTTGTGGTGTGAAAAAAACTAATGAGTATCAGCTCTCATGCAAACACAGCAAGAAGCCAGATAATTTGACAAGAATTACGTACTAAGGTTTAAGGTGCAAGTGAACAGAACAAGACCATAGCTGACAAGCACAAGAAAAGAATCTTAGTAACGGAAGTCTCAAAAAGTCAGATCACTGGAGAATAGATCCCAAACCATAGAATTGCATGAAAGATTTGTCCATAACTCCAGGTTCTAGAATTGAGCTCTGAATATTAAAAAAAAGTAGCTGGGTAATAGTCACTGAAAATGACAGCGTATCATGCAAGCCAGGAAGTCATGTGACCACATCTAGTTTGAGAGTGCATCCTAGAGGCAGCCAACCTTTTTGAACTCAAGGACACATTCAAAAACCTGAGGTTCCAGAGTAGGTTACAGCAAGATTTTTTAAATATATATATATAGAGAGAGAGAGAGAACAATT
Organism: Podarcis bocagei; assembly: GCF_964188305.1. Lineage (NCBI taxonomy): Eukaryota > Metazoa > Chordata > Lepidosauria > Squamata > Lacertidae > Podarcis > Podarcis bocagei. The sequence goes on along the minus strand of NC_138135.1, from coordinate 14,959,859 downwards.
TAAAACAGCTTACAGACCTATACTCAGGTCTACTCAAAAGTTAAGTCCCACTGAGGTGAGTGTGTAGGACAGCAGCCTTAGAAAAAAGGAATGTGGTAATAGGTCAAGCTCTATTCTAAACTGTAACGAATGACAAAGGCTATAATTAAAGATAATCCACTGAGTTGATGTGCAGGCACACAAAAGCTCATACCAATAACCAACTTAGTTGCTCTTTAAGGTGCCACTGGAAGGAATTTTTTTTATTTTGTTTCAACATGGCTACCTACCTGAGTTGATAATGTTTAGACTTTTAAAAGGCGAATGCCAAAGCTTAACATAACTCCAAAATAGCAACTAGTACACTGGCTAAGTGAAACTTGAAGCTGCAATATAATGCTGCTGCTAAGTAAAAAACAAAACACCCCTCTACAATGGAGCTAGTATGCCAACCTTCAGCTAACTTGCTGCAGTTTAGTTTAGGAATAGCCATTTCTGAAAATTCTACAGGGTAGAGACATGGTTCACTAAAAGATATAAAACAACTGGAGGAAGTGCTGTTTCCCTCTTCAGTTTCACATTCGTATTACCAGAATTTGTTGGCACTTTCATAATCTATATTACAATAAAAGACCCACCCAGAATATAGCATGCAAAAAACACTCAACTTCCATGGCCTGGTCTTGAGTGAACTACTCTTCCCTCAGTTGCCCAGGCTGTACTACTCTTACACACACACAAAATATATATATTTACATTTTAAAAAATCTTATACCACTTTCTCCTCGTCATACAACTGAGTGGCTCACAAAGTAAACACCCCCAAACATCAACAGTGTATAAAGCATTTTTAGAAAACCTGTAACCATATATAAAAAATAATAAAATGATATAGGGAACAGCACAGAGCACATATCAAATTAAAAGCATCAAACTAGGTTTTATGACTTCTGTTCTATTATGGAGTAATCTGTCCCATCAGCTGAAAGCTGACAGTGTACTACATAATACTGTTAGTTAAATCAGCTGTAGAAGCATTTATCCTGTTGCAAACTGCTGAATTTTATTGCTTAGATGTAAGCCCTTAATTCATCTAATTTCTTCAAAACAGCTCACAACCAGATTCACCTCTACATGGGCACTAGCCATTAAGTTTGTTCAGCAGAAGTTCCAAACTACTAGGAGAAAGAGATAGACCAGAGCTTCAAGTAACTATTTGCAACTTCTTTAACAGAAATAGTTGGCTAAAGTATCCTTTCCACAAAGGCAACACAATAGTCATTCTTCCTCACGCAACACTAAGAAAAATGAGATAATTACTATTTAGTGCCTTCTTCTCAACATGCACAATAAAGAGCAGCAGTACTCACTGAAAATAGCAATGTGAACCATATATAACTAATTCATCAGGAATGGCGCCAACTAACACTGCTTGTAAAATTAAGTGCAAATGCACTCATTTTCAAGTACATATTCAAAATACACATTTGAAGTGTGAATGAGGACCTCCTGTTTGAGAATGCAAATTTGTACTGCGTAAAGAAAGGTACCAGACAGAAAACTATCTATTTCAGGAATTTATATCTGAAACAAATCCATTTATTGGAGCCTTATATTAAATCACAAGATACCTGTATATGGTAACTAGAAATTCCAAGGTGACTACACAGAATTCTATTCCAGTAACCAAATGGGATGGTATAGAAGGAATGGATTGCTCTGTACCTCCTCTGCCAGCTCACTTGGCTCCTATAATAGTTGCAGCGAGGGAGAAGGATTGCACTGTCACACATTCACCAACCTGCTTGGCTTCCTTGCTAGAGGAAGCAAAGCCTCTTGTTTTCTGGCAGCACAGAAGTCAACTGGCCACTACACTTTTCAGCTGGTCATGCAGGAGGCAACGCTTCTTCAGGCATGACCAATATAGAAATCAAGTGGTCTGGCAGTAGTCGTGAACTGCTCCATTTCTCCAAGGCTAGTCATCCATCCTGGATGCATACCCTAGAACACCTAAACTGGATAAATACATTTAATTCACTATGGCTCAATTCAAACAGACTGACTCATGCATTGTGGAATGCCACGGTCACAAACTATACCTTACGGTGACTGAGCAGCATTTGTACTCAACTTTCTCTCATAGTTTGAAGAACAAGCACTCGTTTCTCGTGCAAAACTAAGCCAGCACTGTGGTTTGTTTCCTCTTAGCCACGGAGGACCCAATTTGAACAGTGCACACTAGCTTTTTAAAAAAAACAACAACTATGGCTTACTGTAATGTGTAGATGAGGACAATCCTTCAAATCATGATTTGAAGATTGAGAATGTGCCATGGTCTCATGCTCCCCATCCTATACTTTCCCCCTCACTGTGGATTGCCTCCTCCATGTCTAATTTTCTCTAACAGCTTGCTACAACATCTGAATTGGGCAACTACTTCCAGTCAAGTATAATCCATGTCAAACAATGAATTGGATGTTACAGCTAAAGACATGCATCCTAATGGTCAGGAGGAAACTCCATTAATTTTTGTGGTTTTATATTGTAAACCTCCCTGTGATTCTCAGATGAAGGGCTGTATAGAAATATTATTATTATTATTATTATTATTATTATTATTATTATTATTATTATTATTATTATTATTATTATTATTCTAGTACTTTCCTGTTCTAGAATATTCTATTTGAATCATACCTAATCCCCTAGGCCAAAACTAATGCAGCAGTATCTCGGTTTATGAACTTAATCCGTTCTGAAAGTCCATTCTTAAACTGAAACCATTCTTAAACCGAGGCGCACTTTCCCTAATGAGGCCTCCCGCCACCGGTGCCCTTCCACCGTTCAGATTCCGTTCTTACTGAGGTAAAGTTCGCAAACAGGGACACTACTTCCAGTTTTGCGGAGTTCGTGAATTGTTTGTAAACTGGACTGTTCTTTAACCGAGGTACCACTGAAATTTAAGCTGTTTAACCACTATTTACTCTTTCTAATGAGACTACCCTCACAGGCATAATTAGTAGGAATGAAGGAGAGGGCTTGGGAACTCTCTCCTTGAGAAGCTAGGTGAAGACTTTTGGAAACTGACAGTTTTTAATGAAATGACTAGTGCCATGCTATTTTTATTATAATCATAGCTATGGTTTTAATAGAATTAAGTTATATATGTATTTAATTGTTTTTAATGATTATTTTCTATGTTTTTAACAGTTCTAATATTTATCTGTCTTGAGTCCCACCAGGGAAAAAGATGGGAGTATAAATAAATATAATAATAATTATAATATATACTCCCTGTCAGTGATGTGGGGTAATTTTTTTGCAAAGCATAATTTTTAATGCTTTGTTTTCAAATGGAAATATTTGAACGTATTTCAGAAGTTAATTTGTAATAATTTAAACTGCAGATACAATATAGTAATTAATGTTTTTAGGTGATTATCCCTAGAAATCATGTGAGATAAATATCACTGATCTGTAGGCAAAGGGGAGAGTAAAAATAATAAATGTTATTTTAGAAGAGTTCACCTGAATGATTATGTATTGTATTGATTTTTAATTATTGTACATGCTTAGAGCTGTTGATCTTATTTATTTTAATACTGCACTACCTCCTTCAACATATATTTAGAGATGCAGTATTTATAATATTTAAGTAAATAAATTGAAACAAAAAGAATCCAGTTTTTAATGGAATTCACCACACTGGCCGCACAGGTCAAAGGAAATCCCAAGCTAAAAGGTTTTAGTAAAGGCGTCCCCCCACTTATGCAGGGGTTATGTTCCGGGTGCCCGTGCACATAAACAAACACCATGTAAGTAGACAGCACCCTCTAAAAGCCCCTTTCTCCTGCTCTACAGCTTTCTCTCCACACATCTCCCTCTTCAACAAGAGTTGAAGCTCTTAGGCTGGCGGGAGGCTGCTGCTGCGCCGCCGTGCAAATCAGCTGCTAGGCGGGGAGGCAGAACAGCCTAAACAAATCTCTTTGGTCTCTCTGGGCCTTCCTCTGCCCTCGGTGAAGTCCTCTTCAGAGTCCAGAAAAGGTCTCCTTGCAAACAACTAGGATTTTCCAGCTCTCTCCTGCTATTTCCTGGTTTGAATCTACCTATTTATTTATGTATTTCCTGGCACCATGCATATATGCGGTTGTGCACAAGTCAATTACAGTGGTACCTCGCAAGACGAATGCCTCGCAAGACAAAAAACTCGCTAGACGAAAGGTTTTTCCGTTTTCGATTTGCCTCGCAAGACAAATTTCCCTATGGGCTTGTTTCGCAAGACGAAAACGTCTCGCGACTTTGTTTCCTTTGTCTAAAAACAAAGACATGTTTTGTTTATAAAGTTAATTTATTTTCCCTTCAATTTTTGAACTGCTCTTTACAGTATGTGTGACTTTAAAGAGCAGTTAATAAACTGTTGTACCAAATTTGGCTTTGTTTGGACTTTTTTGACCATAGGAACACATTAATTGATTTTCAATGCATTCCTATGGGATTTCGTGATTCGCAAGACGAAAAATTCGCTACACGACAAAACTTGCGGAACGAATTAATTTCATCTTGCGGGGCACCACTGTATGTGTAATAGGGTGTGTGTGCCTGTAGTGACATCAGACTGGAGGACTCCTGACAAGCTAAGTGTAAAAGAAGTGAACGTTGCTGAAATAGATTAGTTGTCATCAGGAAGTCAGAGTTCTTTGAGTTGCTAAATTTTAGTGTAAACAAGTTTCAGCAACTTAACTTTTGAGCAGTACATGCTATTTTGCATTTTCCTAAGCATTCCAATAAAAAACATTTAAACCACATTAAATGTGAATTAATACTCTAAAATAAAATGTTTCAGATACTGGGACAAAAAACTAATGATTTGTTTACTAAATACATGTTAAAAAGGCACGCTAAATTAAATCACTCCAAGGCATGAGATTTTTTCCCTCATTGCCAACTGAAAATTTCCCAAATAAACCTACATCACTGATGTGTATTTTTTAGAAGTACAAACATCAGCAAGCATAAACATATCTTCAACATCCCTAACCAAGAAGCCGAATAAGCTCTGCAACACCCATGTCAGGAAGATAATCTAGTCAAATGTTGAAATTTTTAAATAACAGCTACAAAGCAACTTTTATGAAGACCACAAGCTATCCCAATATTAAGACCAACTAAGGAGCCAAAACCCTGTCAAATCTGTTTGCCTGTAACCTACCTGATCCAAGAGATTCAGGGAAGTTTTTTTTTAAAGCTATTACTATAAATGCATCTCTTGCAGTAAAGGTAAAGGGTAAAGGGGACCCCTGACCATTAGGTCCAGTCCAAAAAGTTTTCTGGCTAACCCACAGAAGGTGTATTTGTATCATGTTTTATATCAGCTATATTCTGTTTGTAACCCTTCCCCTCCCACACTTTAAAACACAACTATATACCACGAAGTGCAAAATAAAGCTGCTTAACATACATATTTCAATTTACCAACTTTACATGCTAAGTTTATTACTACAATGCAAAACCTCTTTGAGATTGGGTAAACACCCATTTTGAAGCAGAAAATGGTTAGAAGTGTGAAGTTGCCCCTGAAAAGACTTGAAAGAGACAAGAAAGGAAGACAAGGGGTTATATCTAATGCTAGCCATACATGGAGAAGACCCATTGAAAGGAAAGGACTAACTTAGGTTCATTCATTCCAGTGGGTCTGAGTGTAACTTAGTTGTATGCTAGCTCATGCCACTTTATTCATGCTCTCCTTCAGAATGTTTAGCATCTAGCCTTTATTCCCTATGTGCTGCAGCAATGCAATAGTTCATTAACACCTTTCCTTGAGGTGAAAGTGATAACCTAAAGCTGCCCCGTGCTTAATTATTCAGTAGAGTGCAAAAGATTTGACAGGGACAATGTTTAAGGAAAACGTGAATAACTACAAAATGCTCTCAGAGAAAATACAGAAGAGTATTCACTCAACTCCTGCTGCTTTATTATTGTAATGCTTAAATCCCTCTACAAAGCAAAGTGCATTGGGGAAAGAGTGGAGGAACATATTGTCCTCCCAGCATTCCTTTTGGGCTAAAACTTGACAGAGAAATTCAAGTTTTTCTTATGGTTTTTCTGGAAAGACAAGGAGATAAAAAAAATGCTGAATTCCTCAATTGAGATTTGTATGGATGTTGTGTGCTTGCTACATGGCAACCCCTTTGCCTCTCAAGCTATACACTGCAAAAGCCTACATGGCAACCTATACTAAGGAACCCAGCCCTACACCCCCCATCTCTCTTGTTCCATTTCCCTCTTCCTGCAAACTAGCATGTTTTATGTGTAATTTTTGCACAAATCAGTTCAGGGTGGATCCCATTTTAAAACAATTATAACCTCATGAAACAGGGTTGGGAGGGGGAAGCAAGAGAGAGAAGAGATGAGCCCTGTGGAAAGAGAGAAGCAAGAGGTGAGATTTTTTTTAAGGAAAGGTGAGCAGGGAAAGCTTATTCTCTCTTTCTCTATATGCATGGTATACACACCCACAAGTACACGTAAGACTTCAGGCTATACTACAAGAATACAAGCTCACCAACACACACACAACTCCCTGCCCTATATCCTTCAGGCTATATTACTAGAGTACAAGCTCAGTCAGATACAAAGGTGTATCACATGTGCACTCCTCCCTATTCTGCATCCTTTGAGCTACGTTGCTGGAATAAAAGCTCAAACATACCTACAGGTATCTCTCTATCTCTCTCTCTCTCTCACACACACACACACATAGCACACACGTATATTACAGACTGCCATGTCACATAAACACACATATATATTACAAGTGTATTTCACACACACTTGTATTTAATATGCGTGTATCACACACACACACATATGTATCACATACATACATTACACACAGGCATATCACACACACTCCTCCCCATCGTGTATCATTTTAGCTGTTACTAGATTATAAGCGCCCTCTCTCTAACACACAGGCGTATCACGCCATACAAGCACGCACCCCTCCCCCCCCCCGAACTCTATAATTAGAACACGGCTCGGGTTCCGACTCGTCCGCCTTGCACAGAAACGTGCGTGTGTGAGCGCGCGCCTCCGTGTAGTCCATGTACGAGTTGGAACCGCACAGGCACAGCGCGCACGCCCAACCTGCCTGCTCCTCCTTCGGGCTGCGCGAGCGGAATGGAAGCCGAGGCTGCCCGAGCCGCTCTCCCTCTCTCCCCTCCTCCTCTCTCATTCTCCCCCTCAAGAGGGAAGCGCTGAGGAGAGAAAGAGAGAGAGAGACAGAGCCGCCGCCGCCGCCGCCGCTCCTACTCCTCCCTCTCCTCGCCTCGCCACAATGGCTGCCCGCCATCTCTCCCCCTCCCCACAACCTGCCTCCTCCTCCTCCTCCTCCTCCCGCTTCTCTCTCTCTCCCCCCCTCACAGCCGCCCTCCGCCGCTTCGCCTCAGCCGTTACCTTCAGCGTCACCTCCTCGGGCTTCCAGGCGGGCCTCAGTTGGCTGAGGAGACGGAGGGCCCCGCGGCGGTAGCCGGGCCCGCCTCCTCCTCCTCCTCCTTCTCCATCGCCGCCGCCGCCGCCGCCTCCCGCCCCCGAAGCGGGGTCCCTCTCGCTCACGACGACGTCCAGCTTGGGCACCTCAGGCGAGCCCGGCGGCACGTGGATGTAGTTGGCCATGGAGGCGGCGGCAGGCGAGCGCAGGCGGCGGGGGAGCCTCGGCAGCAGGGCGAGACGGCGGCGGGCGAAGAGGAGCGGCAGCAGCAGCGTCGTCGTCGTCGTCACGCGAGCGGGAGCAGCCGGCAACTGAGCGGCGCGAGACCAACTGGCGGAGGGAGGCAGCCAAAGAGGCGGCCGGCGATTGGCTGGCTCGCCTTTCTTTCTCCTCCCTCCACGCCCCTTCCCCCGTTTCCTCGGATTGGGAAGGGGAAGCTCCGCCCCTCTCCCACCAAGCCTATTTATAGATGCGGGTTTTTCTGGTAGGCCCCGCCCTCGCTTTTTCTCCCCCACAATGCTTTTCTTCGCTTTCACGCGAACAGACACACACACACTCTTCGCAGACCTCTCCGCCGAGGTTCTCTCGCCGCGGGGCATGCCGGGAGAGACGGGTGTGGGCGGGGCTGCTTCGCTGGAGCGCGGGGGGCGGGCCCCCGTCAATGGAACGCTGTCAATGGAATGCTCGCGTCTCCGCCCTTCTCTCCCCGCACCCAAACCTCCCTCCCATTCAGTTATATGGTCCACGATTGGCGTGCCTTTTTCCCAGACATGTTTTCTCTCCGATGACTCCCCCCCTTTTTTTTTTGCCAAAAATGACAGAATTACAGAGTTGCAAGGCACCCTGCTCCAAGTCCTTTAAGGACCTAGCACCACCCCTAGCAAAGGGACTAGCCGTGGGGCGGGGAGGGTATGTCTGACGCTCAGACATTTGTGTACACAGATTTAGACGCCCATTGAGTGTGACGTAGGAAGATCCCTTTGTAGATTTGCAGAGCTCGGTGTCCGCAGCCGCAGCGCGCACAGATCATACTCCTGCTGCGGAAAATTACATGTCAACATTGCAGCTCAACTGGTATCCACAGGCTTTACACTTGAACATAGGAATAACTGTGCAGTTCCAATGATTGCATACACTTGAATGTCACGTGTGAATAACGTTTTATGAGTGCACAGGTCAAGTAGGGCTCATTCCTCCAACTTTGCTAAAAGCCCACTGTGTCAGATGGTCATTGCAGGAACAACTATCTAGAAATTGGTGTCTGGTGTTTGATTTTTCCTCTTCCCTTCCTGTCCCTTTTTCCTTGCGTGTCATTTTAAAATAAAAATTGTAAGCCACTGGGTGGGAGGGTGTGGGTGGGAGGCTTTCAGGCTGAAGAGCAGGGTACCAATGCTCTAAAACAAACAAATGGATTTAATGCAACACTTAAGTCTTCCTTACGTCTTACTCATTTGTGCCATGATCACAGTTTGAGTAATCATAACAGAAGGAGGAAATGGGACTGCACATTGGCTCAGCTGAAAGATCAGCACCCATCAGTCTCCTCCTATGACTGTCATAATATGGCAGCCATTCCACCAAGAAAGAACTACAGGGCCTCAGCTGAGAGACCAACAACTTTCAGCTCTTCCTTTCCCCAAATACTGTTTCCAGTGGGTCATTACAAAACCCCACAACTAAGACTGAGTTGCCTGAGTTTACCAACTCCCAACACCTCCTGCTCCCTACAACTCCTTTCCCCTTTGTGTCTTGTCTTTAACACTGCAAGGCTGTCAACTGTCTTATTTTGTGGCCGATCAGCAAAGTAAAAAAAAAAAGTAATGCTCCAGATAAAATAATAAGATCATCACTTAGCAATCCCCTTGTAGTTTTTGGATAGCTCAGTCGGTAGAGCATGAGACTTTTAATCTCAGGGTTGTGGGTTCGAGCCCCATGTCGAGCAAAAAGATCCCTGCATTCCAGGGGGTTAGGCTAGATGACCCTTGTGACCATTTCCAACCATGGATTTATAGGATTCTAGGACTGGAATGAAAAAAGAGAAATGAGCTTTTTGAGCAATTGTATCCTTGTCCATACATAACACAGGAATGTATGTAACCTCAAAATCTCCAAAGAACTTTCAGGAGCTGAAATTCGGGGCATGACCCAGATCAGATTGACTTGTACATTCATTTTATAATGGCTCAAGGCTGGATTGATGGGTGTGTCCAATGTTCGTGAAAATGTGCAGAGTTCATTTTATCTGAATCATTTTGAACCTTGTCCCTATATTGACTTGAAAGCTTTCTCTCCCCCACCCCCTTCAGAGGATATTCCAGGCATTTGCACCAGTCATTTACTTCCAAGTAAATACACTTATGTCCCAGATATAAGTCTTCTTCATATGTCTTCTTCAGCAACTATTAACCCTTCCATATTTACACAATACTATTCACTCCTTCATCCACTTAGTATTACTGTATTCTCTATGACTGATCCCAAAAAGAGAAAGAGGGACCTGAGGAAATGATTAATGAAAGCGAGATGGTTATCCAGTGGAAAAAAAATGTGCCATTCAGATGCAAAAGATTAACCCTGCAGCACAGGTCAGGCAAACTCTCATCAACTAATAGTTCAGCTATTAATGGTTGCAAAGTAAATTACAGCCCCTGACGCAACTGCGTTTACTTCCAAGCACCGTGCATGGCATCACTGCATGCTTATGTAATTGCTGGCTCCTTTCATTTAATTTCATTATGTTTATGTTATATGATTGTCTGCTTCCGTAGCATCTTTAAATCCAGAGTCCTTTCCTTTATTGGAATATGTGCACCCCTGACCTATGGTTACCAGACGTCCCCGTTTCCCGGGGACAGTCCCCGGATTTACAAATCTGTCGCCAGACAAAATCCATCCCTGGAATGTCCCCGGATTTCATTTAATGTCCCCGGATTTATATTTTAAGTGTTATAGATTTATTAGTAGGGAATGAATGTTGCGTGATTGGTTCAGCGGCAAAAGACACATCATATGGGGATTTCCAGAGAGGCAAAATGGCGGGCACCATGGCAGCGAGCAGCTCCTGAAGCCAGCCAGAGCCAACTGCGCTACCAGGCTGGCTCCGGGATGCTGAGATTGCTGCTGCCGCGGGGGAACTGGGAACGCCCGGTGTGTCAACTGGGGGAACCGCTGATCCCACCCATGACCCAAATCGAGGCAGGAGCAAGAGTGCCCGGCCACCTGGTTGACTGCCCAGCAGGAGGAGAAGGAAGAGAGAGAAAGGGGAAGGAGAAAAAAGAGGGGAGCCCCAACCTTGCAGCGCTGTTGCCTCTGCCGCTGCTGAGGAAGAGAAGCAGGAGAGCACCGGGTGAGCAAGGACAAGTGGCCGAGCCCAGACCCAAGCCAAGCCTACTCCATGGCAGATAGCACTCTAAGAGATCAGGCCAGGGCCCAGAGGAAGGCTGCGTGACACAGGAGACCCAGAAGAGAAGATATTACTTCTTAATTTTTTTTAGAAAATGATTTTTTAAAAAATAACTTTTTTCTCTCTTTTTTTTTAAAAAGTGTCTCTGGATTCTTTGAAAAAATCTGGTAAAATTCTCCTAACCCTTCTGCTGCAGTTCTTAATGCTTTATCTTTATGCTGCGTTTTAGCTTGATGACACATTACTGAGCTAGGCAATAATCTTTTGTTGTTTTAATGTGTATTGTGTACATGGGTAGCCATGAGTTGTTACAGGAAAACATAAATGTTGCTGCAAGGCTGATCAAAAAAGGGCGTTGGCACGTGAAACCCTTTTGTAGTGTAGCAATATTAGAGATAATCCAAAAACAAGTAAACCCCTTTAAGATACAGTGTTGTAGTGGTCCAGGGTCATTGGGGGACAGGTGACCCTTACTAATTTCCTCAGCAGGGCCCCTGCCTCCAGCATCTTAAAGCCACCCAATCAGCATGGAAGGGGAGCCTTTGAACCACTCCAAAGCTAAGTGTTTAGGTGCTTTAAGTTTCATGCAAATGGTGCGCATGTTCCGTAACGGACAATGGCATGCCCTCTAAGCGGCCCTGTTTTCCAGGAACAGTCCCAGAATTACGAAAGCCCTCCTGGCAGAGGACAGGCCTACCCTGGGCAGGAAAAAGGAGCGGAGTGGGGTGCAAGGGGTCTTGGTTTTTAAAAAAATGCCTCTGTAATAAACAAAAATCTGCCCTTATTCCTTTATGGGGGGCACAAAAGCCCTCATAGAGTCCTCTGTAGGTTCTCCATCAGTAGGAGAACATAACAGAGGCCTACCAGAGAATATTGAGAAGCAAAGCAGCTAGTAAGCCTGATCTTTATTGAACTGTTGCAACAGGGTGCTCCCCTCACACGCAGGAAAGGAGGAGGACCCAGAACCAAGGTGTGCCTGCCCTTATATAGACATTTCAAATTCCCTTCCCTGGAGATCAAGACCACCCCTGCATACATCATACATACATCACAGAAGGGGTGTAACCCAAGACCACCCTCCACAAACATCATACCTACATCACAGAAAAGGTGGTCTACAACAGAAATTTGAATGTTGTTGTTTTTCCTGTCTGCCAGGTTATCTGATAATGCCTTATCTGATTGCCTTTCCTGGTAGTCTGGCCATCCCTTTGAAATGGTGATTACCCAATTCCTGAGACAATGGGAAGGTTCCCTCATCCCCTCCCTCCTTGCAGAGAAAACATTTGGTCAGTTTGGGAGTCAAAATGGTTTCAGAGCGGTTTTCCTGTGCTGCTCCAGATATGTGGTCCACATATTTATGTATGTGCTTGGTACATTTATGAACATTTTATATATATATATATATATATATATATATATATATATATATGCTTTCGTAGATTTTCACGGGTACAGGAATGTAGGTTTTGGTGTCTTCGGGTGTCTTCCCGTGTAAGAGTTGGGGTGTCTAGGCGACGTTTCGACGAGGTCTCACTCGTCATCTTCAGGCTGGTGCTTTCGGCTTCTTGTTACTAGAACAGAGCAGGATCTCAGTGTTTGAGTTCCTATAAATACTGTTGAGGGGGTGTGGTGTATAGCCTCCAACGTTCTGGGCAGAGAGGAAGTTCCTAGGTTGATGTGCCTTTTCTTCTTTTGTTCATTAATTACTTGAGGGATATCTTGAGTGATTACTTGAGTGATATTCTGAGTACCACTTAGGAGGGTCATTAGGTGTGGATTAGTTGCTAAAGCTTTCGTGTCTTGACCTCTTGACCTTGTAAAGAGTTTTTCTGAGAAGATGGCTGTACTGCACTTAGTTGTGCTCTGGCTTGGCTTCGTGTATAGGGGCGAGCTGTGGTTTTGTGCCCTGTGCCAGCCAGATCTGTGTAGGGATTGCAGGGGGGTGCAGCATCCGGAGGTGCCACTATGGTTTGGCTACTGGATGGTGTCTGTAATTTATCTGTGGAGAGGGTCTGGGTTTGGGTCTGGTGTGGTTGATTGGAGATGGCGTTCTGTGTGCCTCTGGTTCTGGTGTCGGTTTTTGTGGGGAGGGCTAATTTCCAGATGTCTGGCAGGCGGGACGTGTCGTCACGCTTGTTCATGTTGTGAGGGTGTTTCTCTATCTCGATGGCTTCCATGATTATTCTCTTGTGGTGATGTTCCATGTTAAAGAGCAGTTTGGAATCTGCAAAATTAATTTCGTGTCCTGTTTCTTTCATGTGTTGGTAAAGAGAGGAAGTTTTTTCTTCTTTTTTGACGGCATTCTTGTGTTCTGCGATACGTGCATTTATTCGTCTGTTTGTTTGTCCAATGTACGTGGCTGGGCAGACTTTGCAGGGTATTTCATAGACCCCTTGGTTTTCTAACTGGATTTTATCTTTAGGGTTTCTGAGGATATTGGCTATTTTTTGGTTGGTGCAAAAGGCTGTTTTGATATTGTGTTTATGGAGGATTTTGCTAATTTTATCTGTAGTGCCCTTGATATAAGGAAGGAGGGCCATGCCATTGTTTTCTTCTGTGTCTTGGTTTTTGGGGGGTGTTTCTTTTTGGATTAGCTTCGTAACCCTGTTTTGCTGGTATCCGTTGGCGATTAACACATTTGAGAGATTCTGTAACTCAGTTGTCAAGTGGTCTTTGTCAGCCAGGCGTTTGGTTCTGGAGATGAGAGTCTTGGCTACGGAGTTTATTTGTGCAGGGTGGTGGTGTGATTGTGCATGTAAGTAGCGGTTGGTGTGTGTTTTTTTCCGGTAGATAGTGTGTCCTAGGGAGCCATCAGGTTTTTTGTAGATTAGGACGTCAAGGAAGGGAAGTTGGTTGTTGGCTTCTATTTCCATAGTGAATTGTATTTTGGGGTGTAGGCTGTTGAGATGTGTGAGGAAGCTATCTAGTTTTTCCTTCCCGTGTGGCCAAATTACAAAGGTGTCGTCAACATATCTGAGCCAAAGTTTGGGTTTGTGTTCTGACTTGTCTAAAGCATTGGTTTCAAAGTGTTCCATGTACAGATTTGCGATGACCGGTGAGAGGGGTGATCCCATAGGTGCTCCTTCTATCTGTTTGTATCTTTGTCCATTGTGGATGAAGTACGTGTTGGTTAGGCAGTGGTTGGTCAGGTCCAGGATGTATTCGGGGGGATTGTATTTGTTTTGAATGGCTGTCAAGGCTTCATTAATGGGCACTTGTGTGAAGAGAGATACAACATCGAAGCTCACAAGTAGGTCATCGGGATGTAGGTTTTGCTTCTTTATTGTTTCTATGAACTGGAAGGAGTTTGTAACGTGTGAAGCGATAGATTCTGCATAGGGCTGAAGTTGCTTAGCGAGAAATTTAGCGAGATTTTGTAGAGGTGAGCCTATGGAGCTGACTATTGGTCTGAGTGGTGTTCCTTCTTTGTGTATCTTGGGGAGACCGTAGAGTTTGGGGCATCTGGATGATTTTTCTCTGGGGATGATTCTTAGCTGGATTTCTTCACTGATAGGAGAGGCTTTTATTTTGGATTTGGTGGTTTTTTCCAGATAGGTGGTGGGATCTGTTTTTATAGGTTGGTAGGTAGGGTCTTGGAGTAGATTTGATAGTTTTGCTTGGTAGTCCGATGTGTTCATCACAACAGTGGCATTACCTTTGTCTGCTGGGAGAATGATTATGTTGTTGTCTTTCCTCAGGTTGGTGAGTGCTTTCTGTTCTTCTTTGTGTAAATTGCTTCTGGGTGGTTTGCTGGAGCAGAGGATGTTGGTGACTTCGAGTCTGATTTTATTGGCTTCATCTGGGTTGATTTTGGTTAGGCTAGCTTCGACTCCGCATATGATGTTTTCCGTGGGGATGCGTCTCGGGGCGACTGCAAAGTTGAAACCTTTGGAGAGTACTTTGGTTTCAGTTGAGGTGAGGATCCTGTCTGATATGTTATGTACTGTTTGTTTCATGGGTTGTTGTGGAGGGTGGCTGGGCTTCTGGCGTTTCTCTAGTTTGTGGAGTTTGTTGGTGTGTATGTCTGTCTTATGTGAGGACTCTGTTTCAGCTCTCCAAACGGCTAGTTGTTTGCATTTGTCCCAGAGTGCAGGGTGGATTTTGTTACAGAGTTTGAGGTGAAGAGTGAGCAGATCTTTGTTGGTTTGGTTTAGTAGGTATCTTTTCTTATGTAGTTCGTTTCTGATTAGGGATAGTTCAGTTCGTTTCAGGATCCTTTCGGTAGCTGGGGTTTTAGAGTGGAATTTAAGTTGGAAGCATGTGGGAATTAAGTTGTTGTCTCGGCAGTTGCGTAGGAACAAGAGATCACATAAGATGGTGGCTCTTCGGATTTCTAGTTTCTCGTAGGTTCTTGTCAGCTGGAAGGTTTCCTCCCCGTAGAGGTGAGATATTTGCTTTCGTAGATTTTCACGGGTACAGGAATGTAGGTTTTGGTGTCTTCGGGTGTCTTCCCGTGTAAGAGTTGGGGTGTCTAGGCGACGTTTCGACGAGGTCTCACTCGTCATCTTCAGGCTGGTGCTTTCGGCTTCTTGTTACTAGAACAGAGCAGGATCTCAGTGTTTGAGTTCCTATAAATACTGTTGAGGGGGTGTGGTGTATAGCCTCCAACGTTCTGGGCAGAGAGGAAGTTCCTAGGTTGATGTGCCTTTTCTTCTTTTGTTCATTAATTACTTGAGGGATATCTTGAGTGATTACTTGAGTGATATTCTGAGTACCACTTAGGAGGGTCATTAGGTGTGGATTAGTTGCTAAAGCTTTCGTGTCTTGACCTCTTGACCTTGTAAAGAGTTTTTCTGAGAAGATGGCTGTACTGCACTTAGTTGTGCTCTGGCTTGGCTTCGTGTATAGGGGCGAGCTGTGGTTTTGTGCCCTGTGCCAGCCAGATCTGTGTAGGGATTGCAGGGGGGTGCAGCATCCGGAGGTGCCACTATGGTTTGGCTACTGGATGGTGTCTGTAATTTATCTGTGGAGAGGGTCTGGGTTTGGGTCTGGTGTGGTTGATTGGAGATGGCGTTCTGTGTGCCTCTGGTTCTGGTGTCGGTTTTTGTGGGGAGGGCTAATTTCCAGATGTCTGGCAGGCGGGACGTGTCGTCACGCTTGTTCATGTTGTGAGGGTGTTTCTCTATCTCGATGGCTTCCATGATTATTCTCTTGTGGTGATGTTCCATGTTAAAGAGCAGTTTGGAATCTGCAAAATTAATTTCGTGTCCTGTTTCTTTCATGTGTTGGTAAAGAGAGGAAGTTTTTTCTTCTTTTTTGACGGCATTCTTGTGTTCTGCGATACGTGCATTTATTCGTCTGTTTGTTTGTCCAATGTACGTGGCTGGGCAGACTTTGCAGGGTATTTCATAGACCCCTTGGTTTTCTAACTGGATTTTATCTTTTGGGTTTCTGAGGATATTGGCTATTTTTTGGTTGGTGCAAATAAGACAGACACACACACCAACAAACTCCACAAACTAGAGAAACGCCAGAAGCCCAGCCACCCTCCACAACAACCCATGAAACAAACAGTACATAACATATCAGACAGGATCCTCACCTCAACTGAAACCAAAGTACTCTCCAAAGGTTTCAACTTTGCAGTCGCCCCGAGACGCATCCCCACGGAAAACATCATATGCGGAGTCGAAGCTAGCCTAACCAAAATCAACCCAGATGAAGCCAATAAAATCAGACTCGAAGTCACCAACATCCTCTGCTCCAGCAAACCACCCAGAAGCAATTTACACAAAGAAGAACAGAAAGCACTCACCAACCTGAGGAAAGACAACAACATAATCATTCTCCCAGCAGACAAAGGTAATGCCACTGTTGTGATGAACACATCGGACTACCAAGCAAAACTATCAAATCTACTCCAAGACCCTACCTACCAACCTATAAAAACAGATCCCACCACCTATCTGGAAAAAACCACCAAATCCAAAATAAAAGCCTCTCCTATCAGTGAAGAAATCCAGCTAAGAATCATCCCCAGAGAAAAATCATCCAGATGCCCCAAACTCTACGGTCTCCCCAAGATACACAAAGAAGGAACACCACTCAGACCAATAGTCAGCTCCATAGGCTCACCTCTACAAAATCTCGCTAAATTTCTCGCTAAGCAACTTCAGCCCTATGCAGAATCTATCGCTTCACACGTTACAAACTCCTTCCAGTTCATAGAAACAATAAAGAAGCAAAACCTACATCCCGATGACCTACTTGTGAGCTTCGATGTTGTATCTCTCTTCACACAAGTGCCCATTAATGAAGCCTTGACAGCCATTCAAAACAAATACAATCCCCCCGAATACATCCTGGACCTGACCAACCACTGCCTAACCAACACGTACTTCATCCACAATGGACAAAGATACAAACAGATAGAAGGAGCACCTATGGGATCACCCCTCTCACCGGTCATCGCAAATCTGTACATGGAACACTTTGAAACCAATGCTTTAGACAAGTCAGAACACAAACCCAAACTTTGGCTCAGATATGTTGACGACACCTTTGTAATTTGGCCACACGGGAAGGAAAAACTAGATAGCTTCCTCACACATCTCAACAGCCTACACCCCAAAATACAATTCACTATGGAAATAGAAGCCAACAACCAACTTCCCTTCCTTGACGTCCTAATCTACAAAAAACCTGATGGCTCCCTAGGACACACTATCTACCGGAAAAAAACACACACCAACCGCTACTTACATGCACAATCACACCACCACCCTGCACAAATAAACTCCGTAGCCAAGACTCTCATCTCCAGAACCAAACGCCTGGCTGACAAAGACCACTTGACAACTGAGTTACAGAATCTCTCAAATGTGTTAATCGCCAACGGATACCAGCAAAACAGGGTTACGAAGCTAATCCAAAAAGAAACACCCCCCAAAAACCAAGACACAGAAGAAAACAATGGCATGGCCCTCCTTCCTTATATCAAGGGCACTACAGATAAAATTAGCAAAATCCTCCATAAACACAATATCAAAACAGCCTTTTGCACCAACCAAAAAATAGCCAATATCCTCAGAAACCCTAAAGATAAAATCCAGTTAGAAAACCAAGGGGTCTATGAAATACCCTGCAAAGTCTGCCCAGCCACGTACATTGGACAAACAAACAGACGAATAATGCACGTATCGCAGAACACAAGAATGCCGTCAAAAAAGAAGAAAAAACTTCCTCTCTTTACCAACACATGAAAGAAACAGGACACGAAATTAATTTTGCAGATTCCAAACTGCTCTTTAACATGGAACATCACCACAAGAGAATAATCATGGAAGCCATCGAGATAGAGAAACACCCTCACAACATGAACAAGCGTGACGACACGTCCTGCCTGCCAGACATCTGGAAATTAGCCCTCCCCACAAAAACCGACACCAGAACCAGAGGCACACAGAACGCCATCTCCAATCAACCACACCAGACCCAAACCCAGACCCTCTCCACAGATAAATTACAGACACCATCCAGTAGCCAAACCATAGTGGCACCTCCGGATGCTGCACCCCCCTGCAATCCCTACACAGATCTGGCTGGCACAGGGCACAAAACCACAGCTCGCCCCTATACACGAAGCCAAGCCAGAGCACAACTAAGTGCAGTACAGCCATCTTCTCAGAAAAACTCTTTACAAGGTCAAGAGGTCAAGACACGAAAGCTTTAGCAACTAATCCACACCTAATGACCCTCCTAAGTGGTACTCAGAATATCACTCAAGTAATCACTCAAGATATCCCTCAAGTAATTAATGAACAAAAGAAGAAAAGGCACATCAACCTAGGAACTTCCTCTCTGCCCAGAACGTTGGAGGCTATACACCACACCCCCTCAACAGTATTTATAGGAACTCAAACACTGAGATCCTGCTCTGTTCTAGTAACAAGAAGCCGAAAGCACCAGCCTGAAGATGACGAGTGAGACCTCGTCGAAACGTCGCCTAGACACCCCAACTCTTACACGGGAAGACACCCGAAGACACCAAAACCTACATTCCTGTACCCGTGAAAATCTACGAAAGCAAATATCTCACCTCTACGGGGAGGAAACCTTCCAGCTGACAAGAACCTACGAGAAACTAGAAATCCGAAGAGCCACCATCTTATGTGATCTCTTGTTCCTACGCAACTGCCGAGACAACAACTTAATTCCCACATGCTTCCAACTTAAATTCCACTCTAAAACCCCAGCTACCGAAAGGATCCTGAAACGAACTGAACTATCCCTAATCAGAAACGAACTACATAAGAAAAGATACCTACTAAACCAAACCAACAAAGATCTGCTCACTCTTCACCTCAAACTCTGTAACAAAATCCACCCTGCACTCTGGGACAAATGCAAACAACTAGCCGTTTGGAGAGCTGAAACAGAGTCCTCACATAAGACAGACATACACACCAACAAACTCCACAAACTAGAGAAACGCCAGAAGCCCAGCCACCCTCCACAACAACCCATGAAACAAACAGTACATAACATATCTGTGAGGGTTTGATTAGCTGCTTGTGCGTGAAAACGTGCTCCCTCAGAGTTTGTGCGCCCCCACAAACCTCCGTGTGTGACGGAGCTCCTCAGACATGTCTGCTCTAGTCACTAGTAGAGTCCGACAGTGGCTGTCTGCGGAAGCGTTTCCAACAAAGAAGTTCCTTAACGGAAACGCGTCTCCTGGACTCACGGCGTGACAGTTTCCTGCGAGGTATGGGTCTCCCTATGGGAGACTCCGATACCTCCCCACTGTTTTCGCTGGAAGCCTCCCTGAGCCCTCCCTCCTGCTCGCATTCCCTCAGAGACCCACTCCTCCCCCTGCTGGTCCCTGCTTCAGCAGTTGAGTCTCTTTCATCCTGCCTGAGTCCCTCCACCACCTGATGCTCTGATGGCAGTTCCCTGACATCCACCTCCCCTCCAGGGCCCCCCTCACCCCCTCCCAATTCCTCCCCCCTGGGAGGTGAAGGGCTAAAACCCCGAAACGAATCTTCCTCATCTTCTGACGTCTCGAACAATTCTCTCCATCGATCGTCGTCCTGGCCAGCTGAATCCTCCTCCTCTTCAGAATCTGGGAACCCCTCCAACTCCTCTTCCTCGTCGGTGGTGGCAAAGTATTCCCTTCGGAACCTCGCTACAGGCTGAGGTTTACGTGGGAACCTCTGATGAAAAGTCTCTATTAAAACCTCGTCATTGACATCCTCTGCCCTAACCCAGGTGTTTTCCGACTCCGGTTCCCCTTCCCACATTACCAAATACTCTACTTGATCTCCCTTCCACCTGGAATCGAGGATCTCCGCTACATGGTAGCTGTGTTCCTTCTCCTCCATTGCTGGTCCCCTAGTGACCCTCCCCTCACTGTCTCCTCTATACGGTGACAGCAACGACCTGTGAAAAACTGGGTGCAGCTTCATGTGGTTCGGTAACCGGAGCCTGAAAGCCACTGGATTGACCTGCTGTATGACTTCAAACGGACCCAGCCTTTTGGGTCTTAATTTCTTACAACCTCCTTTGAATGGCAACCCTTGGGTTGACAGCCACACCTGGTCCCCCACCCTAATGCTTTCACCTTCCCTTCTGTTTTTGTCTGCTTGCCTCTTATATTCCTCCTTAGCCCTGTTTAAGTTGAGTTGGAGCTGGCGATGGATCGCTTCCATTTCTTCCACGAACTGTTCTGCAGCTGGAACGCTCCAGTTCTCCCCCTCCCCCCCTGGGAAGGCTCTGGGATGGCACCCGTGATTAGCCAAAAAGGGGCTCATCCCCGTGGACACGTTCTCTGCATTGTTGTAGGCAAATTCTGCCAACGCCAGCTTCTCCACCCAATCATTCTCTCTGTCATTAACATAACACCTCAAATATTGTTGGAGAACCCCATTTGCTCTTTCCGCCTGCCCGTTGGTTTCAGGATGACGGGCCGTCGAGAAATTAACCTCTACATGCAGTAAGCTCATGAGCTTCCTCCAGAACCTGGAAGTAAATTGTTTCCCTCGGTCTGAAACCACCCTCAAGGGGGCGCCATGCAACCTAAACACATTCTCTACAAACAATTTGGCGGTTTCTTCTGCTGTAACCGCATGTGAGCAGGCTATGAAGTGGGCCATTTTAGTTAACAGGTCTACTACAACCATGATGGCTGTTTTCCCTCTAGACCTTGGCAGATCAGTCATGAAATCTATTGCCACTGCTTCCCACGGTCTCTCAGGTGTGGGCAGTGGTTCTAATAAACCAGCCGGCGCCTGCCTCTCCCCCTTGGCTCTTTGGCATTGTTCACACCCTCTCACATACTCCCGCACATCTTCCCTGACCTTGGGCCACCAAAATTCCCTGGTAACTAGCCACATGGTTTTGTGTTGCCCAAAGTGCCCTGCTGTGGGGCTATCGTGCAGCTGCTTGAGTACTTTCTCCCTCAATTCCCCTTCAGGTATATATAACGCTCCCTTATAATACAATGCCCCATTTCTCTCCTCAAAACCACCGGGTTTGTCTTCCTCCCCTCTGAGATCCCTGAGTTTCCCCTGGGCGTATGCATCCTGCACCGTACCCTCTACCAATTCCCTTTGCCCCACCAAAGTCGCCCCACACACCCAGCGGTCCTCTGGAATGATATGGGTTTCTTCGGGTGCTCCCTCCCCCTCCAAATATTCAGGCTTGCGTGAGAGAGCGTCCGCCCTAACATTCTCTGGGCCTGGCACATAACAAATCTCAAAGTTAAATTTGGAGAACTCTTGGGCCCATCTCAACTGCCTTTGGTTGAGCACTCGCGCCGTTCTCCAGTACTCTAGATTTTTATGGTCCGTGCACACTTGCACTTTATGTTGTGCACCAACTAGCAGATGCCTCCATCTCCGGAACGCCTCATGAATAGCAAGCAGTTCTCGGTCGTACACCGTGTAGTTCCTCTCGGATTTGTTCAGCTTCCGCGAGAAGAAGGCACACGGACGCCACTCCGACTCCTCCTTCCCCGGCTGCAGAAGAAGCACCGCCCCTATGGCTCTGTCAGATGCGTCTGTTTCAACCCTTAGCTTCTTTCGTAAATCCACATGCAGAAGTTGTTCTTCAGAGGCGAAGGCCCTTTTCAGTTCCTCAAACGCTCGCCCCGCCTCCGCCGTCCATACAAACTTCTTCTTACTGCTGAGACAGTCAGTGATGGGCGCCGTCAGATGGGCGAAGTTGCGGATGAACTTACGATAAAAGTTTCCAAACCCTAGGAACCTCTGCACATCCTTCTTGGTTTTGGGTGTTTTCCATTCCAGCACTGCCTGTACCTTGCCGGGATCCATGGCCAATCCCTTGTCTGACAGGCGGTACCCCAGGAACTCCACCTCCTTGGTATGGAACCGACACTTCTCCAGTTTGACCCACAGCCTGTTGGCTTGCAGTCTGCTCAACACTTCTCTGACGTCTCTCACATGTTGCTCCTCATTCTCAGAATACACCAACACATCATCTAGAAAGGCAACGCAATTCTTGTAGAGCAAAGGGCCCAGCACGTGGTTCATAAAAGATTGAAAACACGCGGAGCCTGCTTGTAATCCAAATGGCATAACGAGGTATTCAAACGCCCCCAAAGGGGTAAACATGGTGGTTTTCCATTCATCCCCTTTCCTTATGCGTATCAGGTTGTACGCCCCCCTTAGATCCAGCTTTGTGAAAATCTTTCCCTTCCTCACCATGGTCAAAATATCATCAATTCTGGGCATAGGGAACGCCACCGGTTCAGTCACTGCATTCAGCCGCCTAAAATCACATACAAGTCTCGGCTTGTCCGCATTTTTTTTGTCCACAAAGAACACTGGGCTCCCCCCTGCTGCTTTGGACTCTCTGATGAAGCCTCTCTTCAGGTTCTTGTCAATGAACCCTCGCAACTCCTGCATTTCCCTGTCTGACATGGCATACAACTTGCCCACGGGAAGCTGTGCTCCAGGGAGTAAATTGATCTGACAATCAAAGGGTCTATGAGGTGGTAGTTGGTCAGCTTCCTTCTCGCTGAACACGTCGCTGAGATCTGCATACTGTGGTGGTACCTTCACCTTTCCCATTACTTCAGTCCCTGCTAGGGTGGCTTGGGCCCCTACTGAACCCTTCTCCCCTTTGCAGTGTTCTAGACAATGTGCTGAACCAAAGGACACCACTCTTTGATGCCAGCCAACCAGCGGATCATGTAGAGCTAGCCAGCTCATTCCCAAAATAATGGGAGCGCCTCCCAGGGTGGCCACATTAAACGCTATCAGTTCTGTGTGCCTTGCCACCCTCATTATCATTGGGACAGTCTGCAAGCGGACTCCTCCTCCCAACAACTCCCTGCCATCAATCGTGGTCACCTGCAGGGGGTTGCTTAAAGGGATGGTCTGTATCTGGTGTTCAGCAACAAACTCCTTGCTCATAAAATTGCAGGAGCTGCCTGAGTCCAATAGCGCCTTTATTTTTAGGGGGTGCCCATTCTGCAGCTCTAGCGACACTTCAATCACTAGAGCAGGTCGAGGAGCTTCTGGCACGGGCACTTTCACTGCTCTTTGGCCTGGCTGCAGTGCCCCAATTGTGGCAACCAGGCGTTGGCTTTTACCTGCTCCGCTCCCCCTTCTTCTCCCCCCTCAACAGCTCCCACCATCCCTTGCCATTCCTTCCTCTGGGGGCAGACTCTGGCAAAGTGGCCTGGCTGTTGGCAGATATAGCATTTCCGGGGGCCCTTTCCCTCCTTCTTAGCTCCCTCGCTGGTTTTTGAAAATGCGCGCGCGCGCGCTGTTCCGATTTCCATCGGCTCTGCCGGCGGGAAAGCTGGCTCAGGAATGTCTGGAATGCGGAACTCCTTCCAACGTTCCCCTCTCCCTTCCCGCCTCTCCAAGGCTCTTGCCTCCTGCCGCGCTCCTATGGTCAGCGCAGATTTGGTCAGCTGATCCATAGACTCCGCCCTGGGGCTCCGTGCCAGCTCGTCTTTCACCCCCGAAGAAAGACCTTCTTCAAATAGCATTTGAACGGGTGCCGCCGATAAATCCCAACTCAGTCTGTGAATCAGCATGGTAAACTCAGTCCAATATTCACGGACAGATCGACTCCCCTGCTTACAAGCCATTAGCTGTCTGCGCACCACCCCTTCCTCAATATCGCTGGAAAACATGATATCCATTGCACGAAAGAACTTCATTGTGTCCTTTAGTATGTCATTGTGCGTTGCCATTAGGGGTCGCACCCAGTCTCTAGCCCCTTTCTCAAGATGCCCAATTACAAAAGCAACTCGCGATTCCTCATCAGGGAACTCATCGAACTGCACATTAAGGGCATATTGCATCTCTGTCCTAAAAGCATGGTAGTCCTTGGGGTCCCCCCCAAATTTCTGCACCAATCCTGGTACCTTTCTGGGGAATTGAGTGGCTCTCCCCTTCTTGTCTGCATCCTGAGCCCTTCTCTCCTCCAGCCTCGCCGTCTGCAGGGCCAGTTGAACCTCCAACGCTCGGTATCTATCTTCCAAGCTTGGACCAGCTCCAGCCCCTGCTCCTCCGGTTCCGGTTGGTTCGCTCATGATGCCTTCTCTTGCACAGGCAGCGTACAAAGACTGTCGGACTGCTGTGAGGGTTTGATTAGCTGCTTGTGCGTGAAAACGTGCTCCCTCAGAGTTTGTGCGCCCCCACAAACCTCCGTGTGTGACGGAGCTCCTCAGACATGTCTGCTCTAGTCACTAGTAGAGTCCGACAGTGGCTGTCTGCGGAAGCGTTTCCAACAAAGAAGTTCCTTAACGGAAACGCGTCTCCTGGACTCACGGCGTGACAGTTTCCTGCGAGGTATGGGTCTCCCTATGGGAGACTCCGATACCTCCCCACTGTTTTCGCTGGAAGCCTCCCTGAGCCCTCCCTCCTGCTCGCATTCCCTCAGAGACCCACTCCTCCCCCTGCTGGTCCCTGCTTCAGCAGTTGAGTCTCTTTCATCCTGCCTGAGTCCCTCCACCACCTGATGCTCTGATGGCAGTTCCCTGACAATATCAGACAGGATCCTCACCTCAACTGAAACCAAAGTACTCTCCAAAGGTTTCAACTTTGCAGTCGCCCCGAGACGCATCCCCACGGAAAACATCATATGCGGAGTCGAAGCTAGCCTAACCAAAATCAACCCAGATGAAGCCAATAAAATCAGACTTGAAGTCACCAACATCCTCTGCTCCAGCAAACCACCCAGAAGCAATTTACACAAAGAAGAACAGAAAGCACTCACCAACCTGAGGAAAGACAACAACATAATCATTCTCCCAGCAGACAAAGGTAATGCCACTGTTGTGATGAACACATCGGACTACCAAGCAAAACTATCAAATCTACTCCAAGACCCTACCTACCAACCTATAAAAACAGATCCCACCACCTATCTGGAAAAAACCACCAAATCCAAAATAAAAGCCTCTCCTATCAGTGAAGAAATCCAGCTAAGAATCATCCCCAGAGAAAAATCATCCAGATGCCCCAAACTCTACGGTCTCCCCAAGATACACAAAGAAGGAACACCACTCAGACCAATAGTCAGCTCCATAGGCTCACCTCTACAAAATCTCGCTAAATTTCTCGCTAAGCAACTTCAGCCCTATGCAGAATCTATCGCTTCACACGTTACAAACTCCTTCCAGTTCATAGAAACAATAAAGAAGCAAAACCTACATCCCGATGACCTACTTGTGAGCTTCGATGTTGTATCTCTCTTCACACAAGTGCCCATTAATGAAGCCTTGACAGCCATTCAAAACAAATACAATCCCCCCGAATACATCCTGGACCTGACCAACCACTGCCTAACCAACACGTACTTCATCCACAATGGACAAAGATACAAACAGATAGAAGGAGCACCTATGGGATCACCCCTCTCACCGGTCATCGCAAATCTGTACATGGAACACTTTGAAACCAATGCTTTAGACAAGTCAGAACACAAACCCAAACTTTGGCTCAGATATGTTGACGACACCTTTGTAATTTGGCCACACGGGAAGGAAAAACTAGATAGCTTCCTCACACATCTCAACAGCCTACACCCCAAAATACAATTCACTATGGAAATAGAAGCCAACAACCAACTTCCCTTCCTTGACGTCCTAATCTACAAAAAACCTGATGGCTCCCTAGGACACACTATCTACCGGAAAAAAACACACACCAACCGCTACTTACATGCACAATCACACCACCACCCTGCACAAATAAACTCCGTAGCCAAGACTCTCATCTCCAGAACCAAACGCCTGGCTGACAAAGACCACTTGACAACTGAGTTACAGAATCTCTCAAATGTGTTAATCGCCAACGGATACCAGCAAAACAGGGTTACGAAGCTAATCCAAAAAGAAACACCCCCCAAAAACCAAGACACAGAAGAAAACAATGGCATGGCCCTCCTTCCTTATATCAAGGGCACTACAGATAAAATTAGCAAAATCCTCCATAAACACAATATCAAAACAGCCTTTTGCACCAACCAAAAAATAGCCAATATCCTCAGAAACCCAAAAGATAAAATCCAGTTAGAAAACCAAGGGGTCTATGAAATACCCTGCAAAGTCTGCCCAGCCACGTACATTGGACAAACAAACAGACGAATAAATGCACGTATCGCAGAACACAAGAATGCCGTCAAAAAAGAAGAAAAAACTTCCTCTCTTTACCAACACATGAAAGAAACAGGACACGAAATTAATTTTGCAGATTCCAAACTGCTCTTTAACATGGAACATCACCACAAGAGAATAATCATGGAAGCCATCGAGATAGAGAAACACCCTCACAACATGAACAAGCGTGACGACACGTCCCGCCTGCCAGACATCTGGAAATTAGCCCTCCCCACAAAAACCGACACCAGAACCAGAGGCACACAGAACGCCATCTCCAATCAACCACACCAGACCCAAACCCAGACCCTCTCCACAGATAAATTACAGACACCATCCAGTAGCCAAACCATAGTGGCACCTCCGGATGCTGCACCCCCCTGCAATCCCTACACAGATCTGGCTGGCACAGGGCACAAAACCACAGCTCGCCCCTATACACGAAGCCAAGCCAGAGCACAACTAAGTGCAGTACAGCCATCTTCTCAGAAAAACTCTTTACAAGGTCAAGAGGTCAAGACACGAAAGCTTTAGCAACTAATCCACACCTAATGACCCTCCTAAGTGGTACTCAGAATATCACTCAAGTAATCACTCAAGATATCCCTCAAGTAATTAATGAACAAAAGAAGAAAAGGCACATCAACCTAGGAACTTCCTCTCTGCCCAGAACGTTGGAGGCTATACACCACACCCCCTCAACAGTATTTATAGGAACTCAAACACTGAGATCCTGCTCTGTTCTAGTAACAAGAAGCCGAAAGCACCAGCCTGAAGATGACGAGTGAGACCTCGTCGAAACGTCGCCTAGACACCCCAACTCTTACACGGGAAGACACCCGAAGACACCAAAACCTACATTCCTGTACCCGTGAAAATCTACGAAAGCAAATATCTCACCTCTACGGGGAGGAAACCTTCCAGCTGACAAGAACCTACGAGAAACTAGAAATCCGAAGAGCCACCATCTTATGTGATCTCTTGTTCCTACGCAACTGCCGAGACAACAACTTAATTCCCACATGCTTCCAACTTAAATTCCACTCTAAAACCCCAGCTACCGAAAGGATCCTGAAACGAACTGAACTATCCCTAATCAGAAACGAACTACATAAGAAAAGATACCTACTAAACCAAACCAACAAAGATCTGCTCACTCTTCACCTCAAACTCTGTAACAAAATCCACCCTGCACTCTGGGACAAATGCAAACAACTAGCCGTTTGGAGAGCTGAAACAGAGTCCTCACATAAGACAGACATACACACCAACAAACTCCACAAACTAGAGAAACGCCAGAAGCCCAGCCACCCTCCACAACAACCCATGAAACAAACAGTACATAACATATCAGACAGGATCCTCACCTCAACTGAAACCAAAGTACTCTCCAAAGGTTTCAACTTTGCAGTCGCCCCGAGACGCATCCCCACGGAAAACATCATATGCGGAGTCGAAGCTAGCCTAACCAAAATCAACCCAGATGAAGCCAATAAAATCAGACTTGAAGTCACCAACATCCTCTGCTCCAGCAAACCACCCAGAAGCAATTTACACAAAGAAGAACAGAAAGCACTCACCAACCTGAGGAAAGACAACAACATAATCATTCTCCCAGCAGACAAAGGTAATGCCACTGTTGTGATGAACACATCGGACTACCAAGCAAAACTATCAAATCTACTCCAAGACCCTACCTACCAACCTATAAAAACAGATCCCACCACCTATCTGGAAAAAACCACCAAATCCAAAATAAAAGCCTCTCCTATCAGTGAAGAAATCCAGCTAAGAATCATCCCCAGAGAAAAATCATCCAGATGCCCCAAACTCTACGGTCTCCCCAAGATACACAAAGAAGGAACACCACTCAGACCAATAGTCAGCTCCATAGGCTCACCTCTACAAAATCTCGCTAAATTTCTCGCTAAGCAACTTCAGCCCTATGCAGAATCTATCGCTTCACACGTTACAAACTCCTTCCAGTTCATAGAAACAATAAAGAAGCAAAACCTACATCCCGATGACCTACTTGTGAGCTTCGATGTTGTATCTCTCTTCACACAAGTGCCCATTAATGAAGCCTTGACAGCCATTCAAAACAAATACAATCCCCCCGAATACATCCTGGACCTGACCAACCACTGCCTAACCAACACGTACTTCATCCACAATGGACAAAGATACAAACAGATAGAAGGAGCACCTATGGGATCACCCCTCTCACCGGTCATCGCAAATCTGTACATGGAACACTTTGAAACCAATGCTTTAGACAAGTCAGAACACAAACCCAAACTTTGGCTCAGATATGTTGACGACACCTTTGTAATTTGGCCACACGGGAAGGAAAAACTAGATAGCTTCCTCACACATCTCAACAGCCTACACCCCAAAATACAATTCACTATGGAAATAGAAGCCAACAACCAACTTCCCTTCCTTGACGTCCTAATCTACAAAAAACCTGATGGCTCCCTAGGACACACTATCTACCGGAAAAAAACACACACCAACCGCTACTTACATGCACAATCACACCACCACCCTGCACAAATAAACTCCGTAGCCAAGACTCTCATCTCCAGAACCAAACGCCTGGCTGACAAAGACCACTTGACAACTGAGTTACAGAATCTCTCAAATGTGTTAATCGCCAACGGATACCAGCAAAACAGGGTTACGAAGCTAATCCAAAAAGAAACACCCCCCAAAAACCAAGACACAGAAGAAAACAATGGCATGGCCCTCCTTCCTTATATCAAGGGCACTACAGATAAAATTAGCAAAATCCTCCATAAACACAATATCAAAACAGCCTTTTGCACCAACCAAAAAATAGCCAATATCCTCAGAAACCCAAAAGATAAAATCCAGTTAGAAAACCAAGGGGTCTATGAAATACCCTGCAAAGTCTGCCCAGCCACGTACATTGGACAAACAAACAGACGAATAAATGCACGTATCGCAGAACACAAGAATGCCGTCAAAAAAGAAGAAAAAACTTCCTCTCTTTACCAACACATGAAAGAAACAGGACACGAAATTAATTTTGCAGATTCCAAACTGCTCTTTAACATGGAACATCACCACAAGAGAATAATCATGGAAGCCATCGAGATAGAGAAACACCCTCACAACATGAACAAGCGTGACGACACGTCCCGCCTGCCAGACATCTGGAAATTAGCCCTCCCCACAAAAACCGACACCAGAACCAGAGGCACACAGAACGCCATCTCCAATCAACCACACCAGACCCAAACCCAGACCCTCTCCACAGATAAATTACAGACACCATCCAGTAGCCAAACCATAGTGGCACCTCCGGATGCTGCACCCCCCTGCAATCCCTACACAGATCTGGCTGGCACAGGGCACAAAACCACAGCTCGCCCCTATACACGAAGCCAAGCCAGAGCACAACTAAGTGCAGTACAGCCATCTTCTCAGAAAAACTCTTTACAAGGTCAAGAGGTCAAGACACGAAAGCTTTAGCAACTAATCCACACCTAATGACCCTCCTAAGTGGTACTCAGAATATCACTCAAGTAATCACTCAAGATATCCCTCAAGTAATTAATGAACAAAAGAAGAAAAGGCACATCAACCTAGGAACTTCCTCTCTGCCCAGAACGTTGGAGGCTATACACCACACCCCCTCAACAGTATTTATAGGAACTCAAACACTGAGATCCTGCTCTGTTCTAGTAACAAGAAGCCGAAAGCACCAGCCTGAAGATGACGAGTGAGACCTCGTCGAAACGTCGCCTAGACACCCCAACTCTTACACGGGAAGACACCCGAAGACACCAAAACCTACATTCCTGTACCCGTGAAAATCTACGAAAGCAAATATCTCACCTCTACGGGGAGGAAACCTTCCAGCTGACAAGAACCTACGAGAAACTAGAAATCCGAAGAGCCACCATCTTATGTGATCTCTTGTTCCTACGCAACTGCCGAGACAACAACTTAATTCCCACATGCTTCCAACTTAAATTCCACTCTAAAACCCCAGCTACCGAAAGGATCCTGAAACGAACTGAACTATCCCTAATCAGAAACGAACTACATAAGAAAAGATACCTACTAAACCAAACCAACAAAGATCTGCTCACTCTTCACCTCAAACTCTGTAACAAAATCCACCCTGCACTCTGGGACAAATGCAAACAACTAGCCGTTTGGAGAGCTGAAACAGAGTCCTCACATAAGACAGACATACACACCAACAAACTCCACAAACTAGAGAAACGCCAGAAGCCCAGCCACCCTCCACAACAACCCATGAAACAAACAGTACATAACATATCAGACAGGATCCTCACCTCAACTGAAACCAAAGTACTCTCCAAAGGTTTCAACTTTGCAGTCGCCCCGAGACGCATCCCCACGGAAAACATCATATGCGGAGTCGAAGCTAGCCTAACCAAAATCAACCCAGATGAAGCCAATAAAATCAGACTTGAAGTCACCAACATCCTCTGCTCCAGCAAACCACCCAGAAGCAATTTACACAAAGAAGAACAGAAAGCACTCACCAACCTGAGGAAAGACAACAACATAATCATTCTCCCAGCAGACAAAGGTAATGCCACTGTTGTGATGAACACATCGGACTACCAAGCAAAACTATCAAATCTACTCCAAGACCCTACCTACCAACCTATAAAAACAGATCCCACCACCTATCTGGAAAAAACCACCAAATCCAAAATAAAAGCCTCTCCTATCAGTGAAGAAATCCAGCTAAGAATCATCCCCAGAGAAAAATCATCCAGATGCCCCAAACTCTACGGTCTCCCCAAGATACACAAAGAAGGAACACCACTCAGACCAATAGTCAGCTCCATAGGCTCACCTCTACAAAATCTCGCTAAATTTCTCGCTAAGCAACTTCAGCCCTATGCAGAATCTATCGCTTCACACGTTACAAACTCCTTCCAGTTCATAGAAACAATAAAGAAGCAAAACCTACATCCCGATGACCTACTTGTGAGCTTCGATGTTGTATCTCTCTTCACACAAGTGCCCATTAATGAAGCCTTGACAGCCATTCAAAACAAATACAATCCCCCCGAATACATCCTGGACCTGACCAACCACTGCCTAACCAACACGTACTTCATCCACAATGGACAAAGATACAAACAGATAGAAGGAGCACCTATGGGATCACCCCTCTCACCGGTCATCGCAAATCTGTACATGGAACACTTTGAAACCAATGCTTTAGACAAGTCAGAACACAAACCCAAACTTTGGCTCAGATATGTTGACGACACCTTTGTAATTTGGCCACACGGGAAGGAAAAACTAGATAGCTTCCTCACACATCTCAACAGCCTACACCCCAAAATACAATTCACTATGGAAATAGAAGCCAACAACCAACTTCCCTTCCTTGACGTCCTAATCTACAAAAAACCTGATGGCTCCCTAGGACACACTATCTACCGGAAAAAAACACACACCAACCGCTACTTACATGCACAATCACACCACCACCCTGCACAAATAAACTCCGTAGCCAAGACTCTCATCTCCAGAACCAAACGCCTGGCTGACAAAGACCACTTGACAACTGAGTTACAGAATCTCTCAAATGTGTTAATCGCCAACGGATACCAGCAAAACAGGGTTACGAAGCTAATCCAAAAAGAAACACCCCCCAAAAACCAAGACACAGAAGAAAACAATGGCATGGCCCTCCTTCCTTATATCAAGGGCACTACAGATAAAATTAGCAAAATCCTCCATAAACACAATATCAAAACAGCCTTTTGCACCAACCAAAAAATAGCCAATATCCTCAGAAACCCAAAAGATAAAATCCAGTTAGAAAACCAAGGGGTCTATGAAATACCCTGCAAAGTCTGCCCAGCCACGTACATTGGACAAACAAACAGACGAATAAATGCACGTATCGCAGAACACAAGAATGCCGTCAAAAAAGAAGAAAAAACTTCCTCTCTTTACCAACACATGAAAGAAACAGGACACGAAATTAATTTTGCAGATTCCAAACTGCTCTTTAACATGGAACATCACCACAAGAGAATAATCATGGAAGCCATCGAGATAGAGAAACACCCTCACAACATGAACAAGCGTGACGACACGTCCCGCCTGCCAGACATCTGGAAATTAGCCCTCCCCACAAAAACCGACACCAGAACCAGAGGCACACAGAACGCCATCTCCAATCAACCACACCAGACCCAAACCCAGACCCTCTCCACAGATAAATTACAGACACCATCCAGTAGCCAAACCATAGTGGCACCTCCGGATGCTGCACCCCCCTGCAATCCCTACACAGATCTGGCTGGCACAGGGCACAAAACCACAGCTCGCCCCTATACACGAAGCCAAGCCAGAGCACAACTAAGTGCAGTACAGCCATCTTCTCAGAAAAACTCTTTACAAGGTCAAGAGGTCAAGACACGAAAGCTTTAGCAACTAATCCACACCTAATGACCCTCCTAAGTGGTACTCAGAATATCACTCAAGTAATCACTCAAGATATCCCTCAAGTAATTAATGAACAAAAGAAGAAAAGGCACATCAACCTAGGAACTTCCTCTCTGCCCAGAACGTTGGAGGCTATACACCACACCCCCTCAACAGTATTTATAGGAACTCAAACACTGAGATCCTGCTCTGTTCTAGTAACAAGAAGCCGAAAGCACCAGCCTGAAGATGACGAGTGAGACCTCGTCGAAACGTCGCCTAGACACCCCAACTCTTACACGGGAAGACACCCGAAGACACCAAAACCTATATATATATATATATAACCTTAAAAAAAATTATTACACCATGTGCATCCACATCTAATGTTGCCCCTTTCTAAAATGTATTTATTGGTGTGTGTTTTTCTTTTTTGTAAATCTTACCTGTGTTAGCAGCACTGAAGTGATCTCTCCAGGACGTAAGCCTGGACAGTGTGTCTGGAGGTCCTGGGATGCCCAGATGGCAAGACTCCCCTCTTGGTCTCACTGACATGGTCCAATGGAAAGCAGAGCAATACGTTTGGCACCAGCTTGGCTGCAGGAGTTGCTATATTCCAATTTCATCATTTTCAACGTGCTCTTTGGTCCTAGCACTGTTTTGTATTTTTCAACATTATTTTATTGGGGTTTTTAAAAACTCTACACTGTAAACCACCTAGCAATTTTTTTACAATTCAAAAGCTAAAATGTGATAAATATATAAGTGTGAGGTTTAACAAGTTTTAATCATCAGCTTAATACTTTAATAATACGTGAAGCTTTCTATATTTAGTACATTTGCTGCTCCTGGTTTTATTTTTACAGCTTATTTTCCTGCTTTACAGATGTATATTCTAGGAATTGTTCTTAATGCCACAACTAGTTTGCTTATGATGAGTATGAGCTGCCCTGAAAATCGTGCCCACTTTTCTTCCAGTGTTCTCTTGTATCTAGAAATTGCCATGGATCAGATGACTGACACAACTCTCCTGTGAAGAAAGGTTACAACAGTTGGAGTTTTTTAGTTTAGGAAAAAATTATTGAGGCTGCATGATAGAGATTTGTAAAAGTGCATGCATGCTGTGGGGAAAACAGAAGTTATTCTGTTAGAACCTGGAGTCATCTGATGGGGTCGAATGGTGGGAGAATTAGCACAGACAAAAGCAAAGCAACTTACAATTTATTCATTTAACCAAGGTTATATACTGCTTGACTGTAATAAAACCTCTAAGCAGTTTACAAAAATGAAACACTGAAATTATTAATAAAAGACAGATAAAAACAGGTATTTAAAAACATTAAGATTATTAGAATCAACAATAAGCTAAAAACAGATTTAAACACATGCAACGTCTGCTTGTCTGGATAGTCTTGCCTAAGCAAAAATGTTCTATGCAAATACCGACAAGAGTGTGGGGGTGGTGTCTGTCTGATGTCAATTGGCAAGAAGTTCCAAAGCGCAGCAGGTGCTGCCACAAAAGAAAATCAATTTATTGCAAGTGCAAAACAAGTATCATGCACCTGTAACAGTGCCGGTTCTGCAGAATAAGGGGGTAAAGGCGTAAGGTGATGCCATGATCTAAAATCCGACCTAAGGAAAGCAAGAAGAGGAAGGGGAAGTGAAGGCAGGGGTAAACAGGGAAACATCGTGTGGTTGTTTCAGTTAAAGCACACTTGGGCTTGACTACAAGGTTTGGCTTTGGAGCATTGATAGTGAATGGGAAAACTTTAAACAATCAGATGTTTCACACAAACTGTGTCTGAAATAAAAAAAAGCAAGCTGCCATAAAAAATGAAATGTTTGAACACCAGTGATCTTTACGATGGAAATAACAGAAACGTGGCGCTATGGGTTAAATTACAGAGCCTAGGACTTGCTGATCAGAAGGTTGGCAGTTTGAATCCCCGCAACAGGGTGAGCTCCCTTTGCTCGGTCCCTGCTCCTGCCAACCTAGCAGTTCGAAAGCACATCAAAGTGCAAGTAGATAAATAGGTAAACGGCGTTTCCGTGCGCTGCTCTGGTTCGCCAGAAGCGGCTTAGTCATGCTGGCCACATGACCCGGAAGCTGTACGCCGGCTCCCTCAGCCAATAAAGCGAGATGAGCGCCGCAACCCCAGAGTTGGTCATGACTGGACCTCATGGTCAGGGGTCCCTTTACCTTACTATGAATTTTAAGTTCTTGTAGGCAGGTGTGACATTTGAGAACTTGCAGGCACTCTCATCTGATCTGCACACTTTTTATTTAGAGCTCTTTCTCCTTCAGTCATTCATGTGTAAACAGCCGTCCATGTGGCACACTGTTTGGCGCTTGCCCAGGGATCATTCATGGCTAATTTTGTTCTGCCTTTTATGAGTAGGCATTTCCAAGATGCTCCGTCATAGCACTCTACAATACACGGCACACAAAGAAATTGTTGTAATTCAGGCCTGCAAAACGTTAATGGCCTATCTCGGTGCTAGATGTGTACAGCAGGGGCTTCCTATATAGGTAGCTCTTGCCATTGCTACCAGCTTGGGACAGTGCAAAGAAGGGCCTGGCAGAATGCAAGCCATGCCAAGTGGGAAGTGCTTGGCTCACGTGTGACTGGTCAGTTAAGAGTTCCTTGTACGACTATCAAATCACTCTGGAGATTTTAGCTAACAAATGTTTTAAGTAAGAATTTATGAAGAGCACTGGTGGATCAGGCCAGCATGTGGGATCAAAAGAAGCCTACATACAAGATTCTGAGACGACTGCCATATTTTGCTGAGAAGAGCGGAACATAATATAGGCCCATACAGCTACCATGTGAGAATTGCCTTTGGCATTCTATACAGTGGTTCCTCTGGTTAAGAGCTTAATTCGTTCCAGAGGTCTGTTCTTAACCTGAAACTGTTCTTAACCTGAGGTACCACTTTAGCTATTAGGGCCTCCCACTGCCGCCGCTGCACGATTTCTGTTCTCACCCTGAAGCAAAGTTCTTAACCTGAAGTACTATTTCTGGGTTAGCGGAGTTTGTAACCTGAAGTGTCTGTAACCCAAGGTACCACTGTACTCATTTACACCTGGGAATAAACCCCACTGAAATGAGTGGGACTTAAGTATTGAGTTGGCATATTGTAGGACTGCACTGTAAGAAATCCATTTGAAAACTGACCTTTCTGTGAACATGCTTGTTTCCTTGAGTGGTCTGTGCACAAGTTGTTATGGGGGCAAGGTGTGGTGCTGTTGATGGGCTTTCTTTGCACTGTACTGAGTCATTGAGAAAGACAGCCCTCGTTTTTTCCTCCAGGGGCCTTGGGAACAACTCTGTGAGCTAACCACATGAACTGGCCCCAAATCATGATATTATCATTGTGAATTTGTTGCTTACAACAACAACAAAATCAAAGTGACTTGCTTTTTTTAAAGCATTCAATACCAAATTTAAAGATTTAAAAAACATCAAGTCAATCATTCTCTAATTTAAACTATTATAATAGAACATAAAAATTACTGTCATGCAGAGCCTGTATAGATTTGAACCTAGGTCTCCACTGTTTCTAGTTCAGCACTCCACCTACTATGCTTGGTTAGAATGAGAACCATTTAAAGGCATATGCATTTTAATTCAATGCCAAAAGGTCAACAGCGTCATGCTTAACAACCTCCTGTTTGCTTTGGGGAGCAACTGGAGAGAGCACGCAAAGATCCACGTGTGCACACTACATTTCTTTGACCATTTGCTATTGTCAGACAGTATGGTTGGCAACTATATTGCTAGCAGATAGAAGGTTGCTTTAGGGACGCGGGTGGCGCTTAGGACTTGCCGATCGTATGGTCGGCGGTTCGAATCCCCGCGGCGGGGTGAGCTCCCGTCTTTCGGTCCCAGCTCCTGCCCACCTAGCAGTTCGAAAGCACCCCTAAGTGCAAGTAGATAAATAGGTACCGCTTTATAGCGGGAAGGTACACGGTGTTTCCGTGTGCTGCGCTGCTGCTGGCTCGCCAGAGCAGCTTTGTCACGCTGGCCACGTGACCCGGAAGTGTCTTCGGACAGCGCTGGCTCCCGGCCTCTTAAGTGAGATGAGCGCACAACCCTAGAGTCGGACACGACTGGCCCATACGGGCAGGGGTACCTTTACCTTTAGATGGTTGCTTTAAGGAGAAGACACAGGGCAAAAGTTCCTTTTCTCCTCCTGAGAAGTGTAGGTATAGATTACTGATTGGTAGCGTTCCAGATGATTCCAGATTGCTGAAGTTCCAAGTGGTAGAAAACCTATGTGACTTGTGCATTGAGACTACTGTATTGTAATACACTCTTACATGGAGCCTCACTTGAGACTGGTCCAGAAGCAGCAGCAGGTGGAGAATCCTGTGGTCATGTTGTTTTATACTTTCCTGTGTTGTTTTAAAGTGTGGGAGGGGAAGGGTTACAAACAGAATATAGCTGATATAAAACATTATACAAATATACCTTCTGTGGGTTAGCCAGAAAACTTTTTGGACTGGACCTAATGGTCAGGGGTCCCCTTTACATTTACTGCAAGAGATGCATTTATAGTAATAGCTTTAAAAAAAACTTCCCTGAATCTCTTGGATCAGGTAGGTTACAGGCAAACAGATTTGACAGAGGGTTTTGGCTCCTTAGTTGGTCTTAATATTGGGCCCTGAAGGACCAGGTGCGCAGCCTGGGAGTCATTTTGGACTCACAGCTGTCCATGGAGGCACAGGTTAAATCTGGTGTCAGAACCCCAAGTACTGTACAGTGTTGGTTCTAGCTCTCCTGAAATATACCTTATCGCTGCTTGTCAGTTCCTGCAGGGTGTGCAACAGTTCACAGCTAAATAAGTTACCACTTTCCAGCTGCCCCCATCCTGAGGAAACATTTATTCCCTTGTCCAAAAAGCAAGTTCTTTATACAGGCTGAAGCCAAGGTCTTTGGGAAGCAACAGATGACCTTGAGTGCCCTTTGAAGTAGTGGAGTTTGAAGAAGTAAAAACAAAAAGCACACAAACCCCAAAGCATTTTGGCTCATTTTGGAATAGGCAGCACAAAGTGTCATCACATGAGATTTAATAGCTGCGTTTGCTCTCTTAAGTTTGAAGAATACAGAGGGAGTTTTGTTCTGTTTGTTAGCTAGCTTAATCTCTTTTAATGCACTAAGAAATACCTGGCACGTCTCTACAAAGAGAACACAGATTATAGTATAGATAAATACCGTATATCCCATCACACTGCTGAAAAAATCTTCCCAGGGTTCTGGCCTTTTAAAGTTGGTTGGGGATGGGCAATGACAATTTTTGTACTGCTGCTGCTGTACTTTCTCAGTGTGTTTGAAGCTGTCAACCTGAGGTTTAAATCCTACACACACACACACACACACACACACACACACACACATATTTGGGAATACTGGTAAGTCCCATGGAAATAAGCAGAACTTCAAAGTACACAAGCAAAGGATTTGGCTGAACATCTTGGAGTTGATCCTTTGCAGAATTAAGTGTGCCTAAGCCCAGGGAAATAATT
The DNA here is from genome assembly GCF_964188305.1 of Podarcis bocagei. Lineage (NCBI taxonomy): Eukaryota > Metazoa > Chordata > Lepidosauria > Squamata > Lacertidae > Podarcis > Podarcis bocagei. The sequence continues at coordinate 14,921,425 of NC_138135.1, read as the reverse complement.
TGGTTTAGGATTATTGTTGTTGGCATCAGTTTGTCTCAAGAGACAATGGAGTGCCTCTGGGGGTGAAGTTAAACTACTGCATTAGCAGCACCAAAGTGACCTTCGCAGGGCGCAAGCCTGTGCAGTGTTTATGGAGGGCCTGGGCTGTCCAGACGACAAGGCACCCCTCTCAGCCTCACTGATGTGGTCCAAATGAAAGCATTTGGCATCAGCTGGGCTGCAGGAGTTGCCAGAAGGAGGTGTACAAGGTGCCACTCAGCCGCCTTAGGGACTCCACTCTGGATTTGTGTAGGGTTTACTCCTGAGCCTTTTCTTCCTCTGAAGATACCCTGCAAAGCAGTGGAGGTTTAGGATCAGTTTTCCTTCTCCTAGATGGGCTACCTTCCCAGGTTGAACACCACCTACTTCCCTCTACCACATGTGCAGAAACCGCCATCTTGACTGTTGAACCGACTATTGGTCTTGTCCCCTCAATCTGCCACAGTCTATCTTAGAATAATACCGTAATTATGCATTTTTAAATTTCTATACCACTTTTCATCCAAGGTTCACAAGTCAGTTGACAATAAAAACACAGAAACACAAAACAAACAAAAACCGTACTCTGCCACATATTATGTGTGCCAGAGCTGCAGTCCTAAAGGTGCTTTTTTGTTTTTGATATGCTGTTAATATTGGTAGCACCACTACAATGTACTCCAAAGGTAATTCATATACATATAGATGTTTTCAGAATTTAATACTACAAGCCCTCCCCCCCCCCACAACTTAAAACACATGGCTAGAGCCTTGGGAATCCAGAGTTAAGTCTCCACTTAGCCATGAATCTCACTGGGCGACCTTGGGTTAGTTACTATCTGTCGGCCTAACCTACCTCCAGTTGTTGCAAGGATAAAATTGGGTGGGTGTCAGAGAACAATATATATTATCTTATCCACTGAAGATGAAAGAAACTGAATCAAAAGTACTATTCTTACCAGAATGGTAACTGTCTTTCAGCTGTAACCTCTTTTATACCCTTCAAGATGTAAATAAGCCTGATGTTTCACAGCTGATAGGCCAATACAGCAATATTGTGTTAATGTTAAACAAACTTACCTTGTCATCCATCTAAATCTTAATGCTTGTCAGTACAATTAAGTTATAAACTGTTAATAAATGATTCTATAGCAATAAAATCCAAAAGACTGTCATTCTATTGAAGAACAAAGAGTATTTCGACACCTTAAAGGTGAACAGATTTCGAGTGCAATCTTACACATACTTCCTCAGCCACAGGTTCCAATGAGTTCAATGGGAATTAAGCCTAGATCTGTACAGGACCGTTGCACAAGCTTTTAGGAACAAGGGTCTGCATGAAGTGTTTTTTCTCAGTTGACAGGAGCCATGGAGGCTGCTGCCCATCAGGATTGGTAGGGCAGAAATCAGGAAGACCAACCGTAGAGAGAGACAGAGGTAACGACAGGCAGAACCAAACCCTCATCGGTGTAAGAAAGAAGGCAGGCTGAGACTGGCGGGGCAGAGCCCCATTCACGTTTCATGGATCAGCATCTACTGGATGAGAGGATATATTGAATGAAGTGCATTGGGAGGAACATACTGGAGGTGGCTGTTGAGTTATCCACTCTCTTTCTTTTGCAGTGTAACGTTCCTCACAGGGTTGTTGTGAAGTTAAGAGATGAAGAGACCATGCATAATGCCTTGAGTTTATTGGGATGATGGCTGGAACACCAGCGTAATGAATAATAAAATAGTGTTTCTAAACTGGCTTTTCATATACAGTGGCACCTCGGGTTACATACGCTTCAGGTTACAGACTCCGTTAACCCAGAAATAGTGCTTCAGGTTAAGAACTTTGCTTCAGGATGAGAACAGAAATCATGCTCCGGCGGCACGGCAGCAGCGGGAAGCCCCATTAGCTAAAGTGGTGCTTCAGGTTAAGAACAGTTTCAGGTTAAGTACGGACCTCCGGAACGAATTAAGTACTTAACCTGAGGTACGACTGTATATGGGTGGGGGGTAAGCAAGAAAGTAATTATTTTTGACTAATTTAAAATTAAGGCCATCCAAGTTAAAAGGACTTGGAATGTAACCTATATTGCAATTCCACTTTCAGAAATCTAATATGCAAGGCAAAGCCACCCCCAGTTAAATATGCTTTGGCCCTTTCCTAACCTCTCGGCCCCCCTCCCCTGGTTATGGATCACTGGTTGGTCAATGTGTCACTGACTGCATCCCATAAGTAAATTCCACACCAATGCATCACTCTGGAGCATTCTGGGAAATTAAGACAGCTGCCTGCTATTGGCTACCACCAGGTAAGGCCCGACACACCAGAAGTCAGCTTTCTAAAGCCGCAAGGAAACATGGAGCCTTTGCATCCAGTGTTTAAATTTAACATGCTAGAAAGTCACTAAGAGGTTTTGTTTTCAGTGTGCAATAAACAGAAAGACTTGGCAATAGATTTAACCGTGCAAATATTGACAACAGGTAACTGAAAAGCAAGTCCTATTGAACTCAGTGGGGTTTATTGCCCAGGTACTGCAGCCCCAAAAACCTGCTACAAAACACACAGTATTACAGAACATCATCTTCCAATGGAATCTTCAAGCCTGGGATTAGGCTGTCAACCAAGACGTGAGGAGGCCAAGCAAAAATTGACGTGGCTTGCAGGCCTAGACTCTTAAAGGGAGATAGAGGTATGATAATAATAATAATAATAATAATAATAATAATAATAATAATAATAATAATTTTTATTTATACCCCGCCTTCCCCAGGCAAGGCTGGGCTCAGGGCGGCTAACAAGCAATAAAAACAAGTTGAATGAATACAACTTAAAAACAAGATTAAAATACAACATTAAAACATTAAAACACAGCTTCATCACAGGAGAAAGGAAAAAAGAAAGAGGGGGAGGGAATCAAATTGACTCAAAGCCAAAGGCCAGGCGGAACAACTCTGTCTTACAGGCCCTGCGGAAAGAAATCAGATCCTGCAGGGCCCTGGTCTCATGAGAAAGAGCGTTGAACCAGGCCGGAGCCAGTGTTGAAAGGGCCCTGGCTATGGTTGAGGCTAATCTAACTTCCTTAGGGCCCAGGACCTCTAGGGTGTTGCTATTTATGGACCTTAAGGTCCTCTGTGGGGCATACTGGGAGAGGCGGTCCCATAGGTAAGAGGGTCCTAGGCTGTGAGGGGCTTTAAAGATCAAAACCAGCACCTTAAATTTGACCTTGTACTCCACCGGGAGCCAGTGCAGCTGGAAAAGCACTGGGTGGGCAGACGAAATTAACGGACTATGCAGAATTGGACAAAATGACAGGAAGGATTCGAAACCTGCGGGACCAGAGATTTACAGAAGACTGGAAGAAGTATATGAATTATTTGAAGAGCAACTGTAATCAACAAATTACGCTAGTAGGACTACAAGAAGTCTTGTAAGGAGAAATATACAATTACAAAGTAGAAAAAGATAGAGATATTGGTTATGAGTTTGAAATGTAATAGGGAAGAAATGCATACTGAGAGATTAGATTGGAAAATTTTCAGACAGGATTGATGGAAGTCAAAAATTTGAATAAGATGTAAAAGTATGTTTAATTACTGTTGAAAATGATATGTTAAAAAAAAACTAATAAAAATTATATTAAAAAAAAAGAAAAAGGAAAAGCACTGGGTGAATATGCTCCCATGGCAGGGGCCCTGTGAGGAGCCTCGCTGCAGCATTCTGCACCCGCTGGAGTTTCTGAGACAGCTTCAAGGGCAGCCCCGCGTAGAGCGAATTACAGTAGTCAAGCCTGGAGGTGACCATCGCATGGATCACTGTGGCCAGGTCGGGGCGGGAAAGGTATGCTACGAAACCCAACTCCAGGCTGTGAAGAGGCCTTTTAACGCAGCTGCAGCCTCAGCAGCGACAAAACCCCGCTTGCAGGCACGGAAAAGCCCATCAATCTGCAGCTCGGTGCTCTCCCGCGCGGCCTGGGAAGGTAACCTTGGCAACCGCAAGCGGGGCTCCTATCGACGACTCGGCGCTCGACACTGCTCTGGCCTCCACCGACGGCTCGCGCTTTATCCGCCCCGTTTTAAATAACGGGTTTACGAGGAGGACGCGCCCCTTTTCCCCCACCCCAAAACAAGCGGTTCAATGGGTGGAGGCCCGAGAATCACTTAAAATAATTTATTTAAAACGACCCCCGTCAGCGCCGAGACAGCTAGCCTGCTAATGCGTCTGCGCTGAGGCAACAGGCCTGGCAAGCTAACGCGCCTGCGCGGAAGTCGCCATCGTCCCTTGTCACCCGTCGTAACCGCATTCCTTTTCGCGCACGCGCAAACACAGGGAAAACAGGCTTGAGGGAAGGAAAATCATCTGGGGCGGGGAGGGTGAAGGGAACAAGAGGAGCGATGTTGTTCAACGAGTGCGCAGGCGCGGGGAGCCGCCGCAGCCCAAGCGGTGGAGAGCCTCGTGCTTAATACGCTCGGGGAGGGCCGTTGGGGAGGATACCTTCTGCTCGCGCCCGTGCGCGCGCCGGGGGATGCGCATGCGCAGGGGCGACGTTTACACCGTTTCTGCCTCGGTCTCTCTGCGCTCTCTCCCCCCCTCCCCCCGGTCACCGCTTTCCTTGGACGGAGCCTCCGCTCTATGGGCCGCCCGCTTCGGGTTTTTACCTCAGCCGCCCTGGGCGGAAGGTGAAGAGGAGGAGGAGACTGAGGCGAAAGGAAGATGCCCGGGAAGCTGAAGGTCAAGATTGTGGCGGGGCGGCACCTGCCCGTCATGGACCGAGCCAGTGACCTGACAGACGCCTTCGTGGAGGTTTGAAGGGGCGGGAAGGCGGGAGGGGCTTCTCTCTCTGTGTCTCTGTCTCTCCTCAGGGCTCGGCCCCGGTCAGTCCACCTGCGGCTCTTCGCATTTATTGATTTGCCGGGGGCCATTTGTGCTTCCGAGGTCGTCTCGCCTCGGCGCTTCGACCGGCGGGGCTGGCGCCGCGCGGCGCCCTCCTCCTGTTTGTGAAGAACTTCGGAACTCCCTGCCACTTGAGGTCCAGCAGGCGCCTTTCCCGCGCATGCTTAGGAAAACAAAAAAAAAGCCTACCCGCTTTTTAGACTACCCAGATGCTTGGGAAGTCGAGGTGGCTTTAGCCCGTTTTGTAAGGTGGTGGGTTATTATTACTGTTTTATTTATTTTTTTGTAATGCGCTTTCGTTAAAAATAAATACAATCAAGGGGTGTATAAGTTTTGTGAAATAGTTTTCTGCACCCCACCTCCATTGTTAAAAACAACAACCACCTCAAAGTGGTTTACGATAAAATTCTCACACAAAAAAATCACAACCCTACTTTAAAACATGCAAGAGTTAAAATACTAAAACAAATTAGAATCACCTGATTCTAAAATGCAGGTGCCAAAAATGCAATTGATTTTATTTGTTTATTAAATTTACTAGTCGCTTGTCACCCAAAGTTTTCCAAGCAACTTGCAGAAATATATAGCCAGCTGTGTGGGGTACAAGTAATAAAGTATTGTTATTATTATGCACCTATTTAATACCATAAGGGCAGGGGGGAAATCATACAATACTTCAGTGTATCATCTTACATAACATTTAAGAAAAAAAACCACACCCACCGTAAGTAATAACAGGAAACATTAATTGCATAAATTTGCATACAGCACACAGTGAAATACACACGTGTGTGTATGCATGTCTCTGTGTGTTTTTTCATATTCTGTTATTGTTTGATTATTTAATAAACCGTTCAATAGATCAAACCACTTTGCGAGGCTTGTGTGAAAAGCAAGTGGTATGTATGAACACCTTAAATAAGCTACTAATCACAATGCATTATTACTACTTACTGGTCGTTTGTCACCCAGAAAGGTCTCCCAAGCGACTTGAAAAGCACATACATTGGTGAATACACTATATGACAGAAAAGGCAAAATAATGATATAAAAATTCTAAATAAGTTTTTATAAAGGGCCATGTTGAATAGAAAATGAGCATTTATGTATATATTCTTAATCAGATTATATGTAAGGTTATTACAGCAGTATTCTCTGTTGTTGACATTTGTGTGTGTTGAGACATAATGGAGTGCGCCTCCATTGGTGAAGTTAAACTCCTGTGTTAGCAGCACCAAAGTGACAGAGTGACAGCCTGGGCAGTGTATATAAAGGTCCTGGGCTGCCCAAATGACAAGAGCCCCCTCTCGGCCTCGCTGACTTGGTCCAAAGGATAGCAGAGCAAAAAGTTTTTAATGTGTGATTTTAGTGTATTTTTTGTTTCTATGGAAGCCGCCCAGAGTGGCTGGGGAAACCCAGCCAGATGGGCGGGGTACAAATTATTATTATTATTATTATTATTATTATTATTATTATTATTATTATTATTAGTTTGGCACCAGCTTGGCTGTAGGAGTTGGCGGAAGGAGGCGTACAAGGCACCATCCAAGTGTCTTAAGGACTCCACTCCGAATTTATGTAGCGTTTGCTCCTTAACCTTTTTTTCTCCCAAAGATGTCCCACAAGGCAGCAAAGGTTTAGGATTAGAATTTTCCGTCTCCTAGATGGGATACCTTCCCAGGTTGATGAGCCTCACCTGCCCCTCTTGCCATTAATCTCCTAATATTCAACCAAAAATCTATTGTCTTGCAATTTCATTGAAACATAGAACGACAGAGATGTAAGGGGCTCAATGGGTCATCTAGTCCAGCCCCCTGCAATGTCCATTTGATGTATGCTTTGCTATTGGGGGAGGAAGAGTCCTTGTCCTCTTCCATGTCCTCGCCTTTTCTAAACTAAAAAGTTTAAATATTGTTGCTCCAACCTCTTGATCAAATCTGTGTTCAGTTCTTGCCTAGAATTGTACAAACAGTAGTTGTCAAGTACCTTGTAGTTCACAGGACATGGCTGCTGGATTATATACAACTAGGTGAATTGCATGTCATGGAGGCCTGATATAGATGGTAACTTGTTTTCCCAACTTGTATGCTAGGTGCTTGTGTGTTTGCCAGTGCACTTATGGCAGAGAGCTAGAGCCACTCTTGGCATGTGTATTTGCATGTGACCAGAAATGTGTGTTACAGATATTTGAGTACACATACAGGCAGAACATGTCTACTTGTAAAGAAACATAATATATGAAGTTGCCCGGTATGCTGCACATAGTAGTCTACATGAAGATTTTATTTCTTATACAGTACTGGTATAAAAGGTCTACATGAAAGTGGTTTGATGTAATATTTGAAGTAATTTTTCAAGGAATTGTTTCCCCCAATGCTTAGTTTAAAAAAGGAAAAATGTCATTTCATATTTTTTGTACCATATGCTTTCCTTTTATTACCTATAGATAGGTGTTGGTTGTGTTTCTTCAGTAGTGATGGAACAACACTTGACTCATACTCAGAAATACTATCTTTACTATTTAACTTGTCTCTGAGCTGAGTTCAGGCATTGAAAACTGGCTTTGTGGTCCTGGTGACTGTTTGGTGGGCTTTTTTCTACCTCTTTAATGAACAAGAGCCTGAAATTTTATCTCTCACATGTAAGCAAATTATTATTCATTGTACTAAATTGACAATTGACATGTTTAGGGTTGTCAGTTTCTCACATATAACAATTATTGTGCCTTTAATACAGTAATTGCTTTGCAGACTGTTATACGTAATGCACTTACTATGCGTGCTTATTGTAGGGAGAATGCTTGCCATCTTTTTCCTCACAGAGCTTCTGTGTTTTTAAGACTTGTATAATGTTCAGAAATAATAATGATGATAATGATAACAGCAACAACAACAATTTATTTATGCCCCACCTTTCCCACTGATGGGACCCAAGGCAGCGTACAGATAATAATACGAACTGATAAAAACATAGGAAAAAAACAATAAAAACCTATCAAACATTGATAGATTATATATATGTATACAATTTTAATTCTATTTAAAGCATATCAAAATTTCTCGCATAAATTATTGGGACAACAAGAAGGGAGACAGTCTTGCTTCTCTAGGAAGGGAGCTCCTAAGTCTGGGAGCAGCCACCAAGAAAGCCCTCACCCATGCCCCTGCCAAGCATGCCTGGGAGGGCGGCGGGACCAAGAGAAGGGCCTCCCTGAAGATCTCAAAGGTTTGTTTGGGGGAATACAGTCTTTCAGATAGCCTGGACCTAAGCTGTGTAGGACTTTATAAGGGGATAACCAGCACTTTGAATTTTGCACAGAAACAGTCAGTGAAGCTGTTGTAGCAAAAGAGTCGTATGCTTCCTATAACCAGCCCCGGTCAACAATCTGGCTGCAGCTTCCTGAGCACCTTTCAAAGGCAGCCCTTCATAGAGCTTATTAGAGTAACCCAAACAGGACGTAACTAAGGCTTGGTGTCACTGGCCAAATCAGACATCTCAAGGAACAGGTGCAGCTGGCACACTAACTGGGTGGCACTGTGGGTTAAACCACAGAGCCTAGGACCTGCCGATCAGAAGGTCGGTGTTTTGAATCGCCGTGACAGGGTGAGCTCCCGTTGCTCGGTCCCTGCTCCTGCCAACCTAGCAGCTCAAAAGCACGTCAAAGTGCAAGTAGATAAATAGGGAAGGTATTCCCTGTGGCGGGAAGGTAAACGGTGTTTCCGTGTGCTGCTCTGGTTCGCCAGAAGCAGCTTAGTCATGCTGGCCACATGACCCGAAAGCTGTACGGCCAATAAAGTGAGATGAGCGCCGCAACCCCAGAGTCGGTCACGACTGGACCTAATGGTCAGGGGTCCCTTTACCTTACCTTTACCTTTAATCCTGGACAATGCAGAGGTAAGAGGCAAGTCTTTAGCATATGTGCTGCTGGGGTGCAAAGATCTGCCCAGCGCCCCCAAATTTAGTTGTGAGCGTCGCCATTGAGTTTGACAAGCGCCGCCACTGGCACGGCACATATTTGGTAAATGAACGCAAAAAGTCGAAAGTCCTTTAGTGAAACAGTAGGTATACGTTTCGGTAATACCTAGGTATACAGTATATGTATTTTGTTTTTCTAGCTTGATCAAAATTATTTATTATTTCATAACAGGTAGGTAGTTAAGAGCTTAGGTGGCTTCAGTGGTGGGTACCTGGCACCCCCCAGAATTCAGTGCCCGGGTGCTCCACACCCCTTGCACCCCTGGGTAAAGACGGCCCTGCAGAGACCTGGGCATACAAGTAGTTTCTACATAGGTACCGCTTTTCCCCATCAGGGCATCTCTGATGTGGGAATTCATGTGGGTGTTAAAGACAAAGAGCCTTTGCAAAAAAGGTGATAACTAGATTTAAGTCATTTCTGTTATCCACTGCTAGTTCATTTACACTGTTTTAAAATCAGTTGCAATGTCAGTTAGAGCAGTGTTTCCCAACCGGTGTTCCGCGGCACACGAGTGTGCCGTGAGACATCGGCTGGTGTGCCGCGAGATGCCTGGAGGGAGGCGGGCGAGTCGGGCGGCGAGAGGCGGGGCGGCGGCGGCGAGGAGAGGCCGCGCCTCCTGCTGCTGCCTGGCGCTCCTCCTCGCAGCCGGCAGCGCTGCCTGGGCGCCTCCGCGCGACTCTGCCTCGCTGGGTTTGGTCTCCCAGCAGAGACGGGTCACACGCGCACCTCCCTCCCTCCCTCAGCCTGCGCGGAGGGAGAGCCAGAGAGAGGCATCGCTCCTGCGCGGCGGGAGAGGGAGCAGCCGGAGCGATGCCCCAAACGAGCTGAATTCCGAGCGAGGGACTGAGGGGGGAGGGAAAAAACTTTCACTTTCGTGCGTCCCTCCCGGCATGACGCTGCGCGCTGACGTCACGGGGCGGGGCTTTAATGGTGGTGTGCCGCGAGATTTTTTTTCAGTAAACAGGTGTGCCGTTGCCCAAAAAAGTTTGGGAAACACTGAGTTAGAGCACATCTGGTGATAATTCAGGGCACAATTGTGAACCAAATGTGGTTTAAAGCCCATTTAAGAGCTTATTTTATGGTGGTTGTGGTGGCAAAAGAAACATTTCCCACTGATATTGCAACTGCAGAATGCCATCTGGCAGTGCTGCTTAGGAAAGACAGGAGGCTGATACGGTTGGATGACTGTGATTCTTTGGAATCAAATATCACTCACTCTGATATGCTTGAAATATGATCTGTCTTGGATAACAAGCCAGTTTCAGGAACTGTATAGGATGTCCCCTTAGCAGTTGCATGGGTGATGGATTTCACCTGAGGTTGTGAACTAAGTACTTGGGGAAGTCTGGTGAACAATTTTCTCTCTTGGCTTTCTTCTGTCCTAGCTGGTGACAGCCAGTTGAGAGGCTTTGCCTGTTCTTGTGTATTTGGTAATGAATACAACTTTACCAGAGGGTTCATTTTGGGCCATCTTGAAGGAGGCATGGTTGTTCACATTATTTAGCTGTTTATAAACTTCTGTGACAATTGTAGACTGCAGAAAGCCAGCATACAAAAAAAATTATGTATGTACCGTATGTAAATAATCACATAGAAAGATATTAATTCCACTTATTTTTGTACAAAAGTGTGCTTAAAATACCGACCTTTAATCTTCCATGCTAAATACTATTACTACACTGTGGAATGCCTCTGTTCTGTATTCTACTCTTCAAAATGCAGTGGGTGGAAACATTGGAAGTCAAGCCTTTTTCAATGCCTGAAAGGTCAGATACAAGTCTGATGCAGAAAACTTTGCGGCCATCTGAAAAAACTGCATGTTCTCTGAGTTGAGTACTTCCCAACATTAAGAAGACTTGTGTCATCTGAAAGGTTCCGCTCTCTTTCCCAACTGTGTTCCAATTATACAAATAGGAAAAGGATATACTGTATAATAAATAACCTTTAGTCTCTTCGAGTGAGATCCAACATTTCACCAGCAGACATAATAGGACTCCTTTCTCTTCCTCCCCAATCCCATGCCTTTTCCAACAAGTTCTGGAGATGCCTCAGCCATCTAGAGCATATTTTGAAGGAGTATGGGGAGAAGAGAATTCACATTTGTGCAAGTGGTTGTCTGCTTTGCAAGTGGAATGCCACAATTTGTTATCACTCTTTGAGGTTTTCAAAATAAATACTAATACTTCCCTGTCCTCAGCTGTTTAAAATTAGCTATGATTCTTCTGTAGATTAAAAAAAAACCATGTGCAGAAAGAGCCTTTAAGCTCTGTGCTTTGCTTATCAGGCTCTGAGAAACTCTTGTGATCTCTGGAGGCCTTCATGAGATCTTGGATGGCCTTGCGAGATCTTGTGCTGGCTCTGGAAAGTAAGATTGCTTGCACAGGGATAGTTCCAGGAGGTTGTTTTGATTATACACGATTTTGACTTTACATGCCACCCCCTGGAACATCCTTCAAGATGCGATCCTACAGTATATTAATAGACTAAATAATTTCATTGTAGCAGTTATGAAGCTTCTGACAATGTTGGCTGAGCTATAGGAATGTGATGAATGTTGGATGAACATTCTATCTCCTGAGTGAATTAAGCTGTTAGCCATAGAATGTTCAAAAGCATGGGGGAAGTTAAAGGACAGTTGGCCTTTTACAGAACCTAGAGATAGGCAGAGTTCTATGGGCAAGGTAGGGAGACTGAGAGGCAGAAAAATGAATGAGAAGCCCTTCAGTCTCATGGTTGTTTGAGGGATGAAGCCCAAGGTGTTTTAGCTAGGTAATCAAAGCTGTGTGTTTGCTTGGAAATTTTCTAATTTGGCTAATTTTCCAGACAAGCGCCTCTCAAATTTTGGGATATTGAGTCTTTTTGATTAAATATGAGTTGAATCCTAAAGATTTCAAAGTTGCATCTATTAGAAAATTACACATGTTAAATAGCTTTAGTACTTGTTTTTAATCTTTCTTCTGTATGTGAATAGAAACTTTCCATCTTACACATTAGTTTACATGTGTATTGATGGAGCTGTAGTTGGGAGATGAATCCTGAAAGGACCTTGCTCTACATCCCCCCCCCCCACAAAGAACATCTTAATTTTCTTTCTGCCTTGTTTTTCATTTTTCACAATATAATCTACAAGTGTATAAGTCCTTCACTTGCTCACATGTTCAATAATTATGTGTAGAATCTGCAAGCATGCTCACCCACAAACACTGTACAGTGAGCATATTGTTTTCACTGTCTGGCCCACTTTTCATCTCCCATATAAGCACAGCAATTTTCTTTCACACCAACTCATTTTCTCTCATTCTCACTGTTCTGCTATAAACCACACACTGTTTTCTCTCATGTGCATTCAATAGTCATCTCCAGAGTCTTCTGAGCCTATGCATTGTTGTTTGCTGTCTCTTAGGAGGTATAACTGGCTAACTGCTGAGGGATAGAAGTGCTAGCTGCTTACTAGCTGCATTGGAATTGAAGATGTAAGCTGGTTACTATCTGGTTTGGAACTTTGAGCCAATCTAGATGTTGGGGTTGTGACTTGGCATACCAGGACAAAAATTTCCACCTCCCCAGCTTTATAATTTCAACGAACTCACAGTGTTAAGTCAGGGCAATCACATTTAAAGGCCCACCTTACAGACATGTAGCAATGGTCTGTCAAATGTTTGAAAACAATTGCATGGCACTAACTTTATTTTAAAAGTGTAAGTTTTGGGAAAAGGTGGAGAACAAGATTTTGCTTCAATTTGTCTTTTTTTTGGTATATTTTTCAGGTGAAGTTTGGAAACACCACATTTAAGACAGATGTGTATCCCAAATCTCTCAATCCTCAATGGAATTCTGAATGGTTTAAATTTGAGGTAAATTCAACAAAAAAGGTAGACTTAGAAGCAAGTTATTAAGCCCAAAGAATGTCCATTTTCAACTAACAGCAGCTCCTCATTTTGTCTGAATCAGCACAAAATGTACTTAGTTTAATCTGGTTTGTCCAAAGAGAGAAGATCAAACTGGTTTCTGATTTTGGATTGTTTAGATAAACTGTAGCAAAAACTGTAGCAAAAACTTAATTGCAGTTCCCACTTCAGACAGAAAAACAAACTAGTTGAAAAACAGAAGTGGATGTTTTGTAGTGGTCATCTGAACAGAACCATTTGGAATTCGTAGTTTTTGAGACCCCTACCAGTTTCATGTTAATCTTTATTGTATGCTCCACAGGGGATTTAAACTAGCAATTTTGAATCAATAAAGGTTTTGTTAATACAGATTCTGCCTTGTGAAATTTTGAAGCTCCATATTTTTATTTTCTAGGTGGATGATGAAGATCTACAAGATGAGCCTCTGCAGATAACTGTTCTTGATCATGATACTTATAGTGCTAATGATGCCATTGGAAAAGTTTACATTGATATTGATCCTCTCCTCTACAGTGAAGCAGCTACAGTTATCTCTGGCTGGTTTCCAATTTATGATACGATACATGGTGAGATTTTTAACATTGTTTTAAAACATATTTTATTTGGCAAATCGTTTAGGAGCGTTGAGGTAGACTTATTGTGCCATTTAAAATCCAACATAGTTTTAAGCTTTCCTGAGACATCAGTTGAGTTCTTTCAGTTTCACATGTTGTTTCAAATAAAGAAGTTGTGTTTAAAGTTAATGCCATTTTTTCTTTTGCCATGGATCATAGCACTGGGATGACAAATCTTCCAATGCTAAATCCCTGAAAATCTGGACAAAAATAGTATTATATAATATGCGAGCAACACCTAAACAGTGCTGTGTAATAGCTGTTGTGATGCAGATTTTGGGTGATATTCGTTGTTAGTAGACTCGCAGAAGTCAGTGATCTAGTTAGATGTTGCCATGTGTAATTTAAGTTTGTGTGTGTGTGTGATGCTGTTTTTATAAACAACAGTTACAAAACCAACAATAATAAACAATTAGTACTGATATGTCTACATTAACCTTGTGGAAAGAAATTTAATTTAAATTAATTTTAGAAACAAATCAAAGAATTCTGCACCATATACTTAATGTGGTCATTTCAGTTATTCTTAACATTTTAAGATAATTTTAAGAATACCCGGTGTAATCTTTAAATTACATTATGCCATCGTAATATTTTCTGAAAAACTTGCTTTAAAAAACTATTTATGGAAGGAATGCCTTTTATTTTAAGTAGGCCTGTGTTATGGAATGATCTGTACTCTTTTAAAAAGGATACAGCACATGACATAGGGTCATTAAGGGTGTTCCTCAATCAGTTTCCTGATGAACTTACTGGCTTTGACTCATGTTTCAAGGGATTAGAGTTCACAGAGTGGTGAAGCAATGTGCTGAAGCGGTAAGTTTTACTTGACATCAGGCTTACGCCATCCTTGCAGCTAGGACATAACTATGGAGGGCTTCTTGCAGCTATTTAGATCTGTTCTTGATATACTCTCCAGTTTGACACTGTTGCAGGCTCTGGTTGATTTTATCTTCCCAAGATGCAGGTTCCCAAACAGTTTTAATTCACTATAAAAGTTGCTCATACCTTTCATGTTGTATTCCATGTTGTATATCATGGATATACTATAATATGTGATGCCATAGAATAAAGAATATTCCAGTGCTATTTGGGACTGAAATACTGAATAAGAATGTTCCGGTTGCTAAGTGAATCTGCCCAGTTATTAAAATTTTCATTAGAGGCCCTTTTATAGGTTACTTCACCTCAGTCAGGAAGGATCTGGTGACGTGTGAAAGGACATTCTCTACAATTATCCCTGTTGCTCAATCCATGTGGTGTGTTTAGTTTTCATTTGAGTACCTATTTGATTTTTAGTATTTTTGTGGCTCTGTTTTTACCATCTTTTAATAGATTATTGTTTTCTGTTCTTTAATTAATTCTGAACCCCCTTGGGAGTCTTTGGGCTGACAATGGTATTCCGATATTTAAAGCAATCATGGAAGACTATTTTTCTATTCTAATACAAATTCTCACTTTCTCGCATATTTTTTGCAAACAGGTATACGTGGAGAGATCAATGTGGTGGTGAAAGTAGACCTCTTCAATGATTTAAATCGTTTTAGACAGTCATCATGTGGAGTTAAATTTTTTTGCAGTAAGTCTAAAAACATAGATGGAAAAAATTGTCTGTGAAAAATGAGATAAGTGATGTACTAAAGAAATAAAGCTTTTAAGATTTATATTCTCTAGATTGAAAATAGTCAGTTAGTGCAGAATACAAGTGCCAGAAGAGACTGCCTGTTTGTTTCCATCCCCAATTCAAAGCGAATGGATTTATACATACATACATACATACATACATACATACATAAAAAGGCAAAGGGACCCCTGACCATTAGGTCCAGTCGTGGCCGACTCTGGGGTTGCGGCGCTCATCTCGCTTTATTGGCTGAGGGAGCCGGCGTACAGCTTCTGGGTCATGTGTCCAGCATGACTAAGCCGCTTCTGGCAAACCAGAGCAGCGCACGGAAACACCGTTTACCTTCCCGCCACTATGGTACCTATTTATCTACTTGCACTTTGACATGCTTTTGAACTGCTAGGTTGACAGGAGCAGGGGCCAAGCAATGGGAGCTCACCCCCCCGCGGGGATTCGAACCACCGACCTTCTGATCGGCAAGCCCTAGGCTCTGTGGTTTAACCTGCAGTGCCACCCGCATCCCTACATACATACATACAAACATACCTGCATATATTCAAACCCTTAATAATTTTGGCATCCAGATAGCTGAAGGAGCCACAACTCCCATACCAAGCTACCCACACTTTTGCAATCCTTTTCCGATCCCTTACTCCCAGTGCCTCCTTTGGAGGTGAGATGGGTATCAAGTAGCAAGGGGGCTTTTTTTTTTTTTTTTTTTGGCTGTAGTGCCCCAGCTATGGACTGCTCTTTCCAAGAGGCTTCTTCGTACCAGTGCTTTTTAAAATTTCTTTTTAGTGCCTGATATTTTTAGCATGATTCATCTGTAAGCTTTTTATCTTTGTGTTTTATGGCTTGGGGGGGGGTTGTATTTTTTTTTTTAAAGAAAACACATTCAAATTGTTTTATTATAATCCGGCCTGGAATGAGTTGTGGGAAAAGGTGGTATATAGTTGTGCTAAATAATAAAATATTTTACACTGTGCTTATGCTTTTAACAGCTACATCTATTCCAAAGTGCTACAAAGCTGTAATCATTCATGGGTTTGTAGAAGAACTGGTGGTTAATGAAGATCCAGAATATCAGTGGATAGACCGAATCCGTACACCAAGGGCATCAAATGAGGCCAGGCAGAGGCTTATTTCATTAATGTCAGGTAATTACAATATCATTTATTGCTTTGAAAAAGGCACGCACAGATGAACCTAATAAAGGCTCTGCATTTCTGTTAATTTCTGTTGAGATGTTTTGCAGATTTTATTACTGTGTTTTAAAGCCAGCTGAACATTTTATAGTTAACATTACCTGAAAGAATAGAAAAGTATCAAGTTTGTAGTTCAGGGCTGCTTCCTGAACAATCCTTGCCACTGGAGACTTAGATGGCCATGGTGGTTAGGACAACATTCCACCAACAGCAACTGTTGTGCAAGCTGCACCAGTTCCTCCGCAGAGGTAACTTGGCCACAAGCTAGTAAATGCATTAGTAATTATGTAGAAGTTATTCATATAAATCTTGGTAAATAAAATAAAACAAGTAACTTTTAGACTGGATTATTGCAATGCACTCTATTTGTAGTTGCCCTTGAGGCTGATTTGGTGGTATATACAGTGGCTAGGATGCTTGATGGACTATCCTACCATGCACATATTACTTTTGTGCCAAAGGAATTGTGCTGGTTGTCTGTTTGCTGACAAACTGATTGTAACGTTTTGTTACTCTTCTTACAAAGCCCTGTACAGCTTGGGACCAGACTACTTGAGGCTCGCCTTCTGTTTAAACCAGCTCAGTCCCTGTATAAACCAGCTCATCATTGTGGCAGGCCCTTCTAGTCATGCACATCCAGCAGAGTTGCATCACGTGACTGAAAGGAAGGCCTTCTCTGCTGTGACACTCATATTGTCGAATGACCTCCACTTAGAGATATGATGCAGGTGTTTCACCAGCCAGTAAAAGCTTACCTGTCACAGTTGTCAATCCTGGCCACTGATCCTTAATACCAGCTTTAAATGAACTGGGTATCTGTTACATACTTTACAAAAAAAACCCAAATACAGTAAACTAGTTCGTTATTTTTATGATGAAAGTGATTTCTACATTTATTTTAAACAGATAAAAATAATTTCTCTCTTGGGTATTAGGAAGTCTACAAAAAGTCATATTACAGTGGTGCCCCGCAAGACGAATGCCTCGCAAGACGAAAAACTCGCTAGACGAAAGGGTTTTTCAGTTTTGCGTTGCTTCGCTAGACGAATTTCCCTATGGGTTTGCTTCGCAAGACGAAAACATCTTGCGCTTTTTTCTTAAAGCCGCTTGAAGAGGCGCAGTTGCGACGGACCGTGCTTCGCAAGACGAAAAACATCGTAAGACGAAAAGACTCGCAGAACGAATTATTTTCATCTTGCGAGGCACCACTGTAATAGTAACTGGTAAACATTTCACTTGTTAACATATACAGTAACTTAATGTAGCAATAATTTACAAACAGATACAGTAATTGCAACTTGGGGGTGGTGATGTCTAGTCTGTGTTGAAACTTTAGCTCACATTATACAGCAGCCACGTATCCCCTGGAAAGTTGGAATTTCAAAGGTCATTTTGAAATGTTGAACTATGTAAGCAATCTTTACAGAATAACAGTGTAGACACTGAATGAGTGAAGATCTGCTCTTAACTGCTTAATGATTCTTTTTCATATACTTGGCAGCTGATTCAGCCTACAGTTGTTTGTTTTGCACTGTTACTAATTATAGTAGTTCTAGCACTTAGCAAAAATATTTTTTTACTTTCTGAAAGTATATTATTTACAGTATTTAAAAGTTGGAAATGTGTTATGTGCTTTCTGATGGAATATTGCCTCCTTTGGAGGGGGTGTAGTCCCTCTGAAGGACTTTGGGGATTTCTGCACCATTTCTCTACTTTTTGCTCTTCCAGCATCTCCACATGCTCTATAAATTGCTTGCTTTGTGACATGTTCTGTTGCGGTTTGGAGGAGGTGTGTGGTCATAAGCATTTAGTTTTGAAGGTTGTGTCTAATATCCGTAACAACACAGAAAGATGATTTAAATTACATCCTGTTATACAGAAGATGTAATCCTTTTGTATAGCTAAAGTTTCAGTGTCCATTTATTTTCAAATTTTGCATCAATCTATGAATGCTTACATAGTACATGCAAGAGCAACACAATTCGGCCTGCCACAGAAAATCATCAACAGATATATTTAAAGTCTGCTTGTAGTGTGCAGGAAAACACTTTTGGTCTCGTACTAATGATGGGTTTACAGTCTCAATGCACTTGCCTACTATTAACACTGCTCCCTAGAGATTTCTTGTTGATCAATTTTGCACATTAGGGAGCTTTTCTAAATTCTTTTCTAGGCAATGGATTTCAGCACTGCCTATCTATGTTTATTCTGAACTTAGTTTACTACTGAGTAAATGAGTATAGGAATGAAGCTGGCATAATTTATATTTAGAGAGATTACACACACACACACACACACACACACACACACACACACACACACACACAGTGCCCATTGTTGTTTTGTTTAGCACTAATACATCACCTGTTGCAACAGCAGCCATACCCAGGGTCCAGCTTTGACTAGCTGTCTAAACCAGGAGAGGGTAGCCAATGGGTCTCAAACCCTCAAAAGTGTAGCAAATTTGAATAATGGCTCCTATTTTATCAGTATTATAATATATTAGAAAATGGCTTGAAAAATGTTTGGCGTCTATTTTCATGGTTATAAAAAGTTTCAGCAGAGACACTAAGGGCCACTTCACAGACTATATAGTAGTCATGAATTTAACCTGTGTACAGGAAACTTGTTTGCAAATAAGCATATATCTGCATCTGTCTTATTTCTACTACAGGGATAGGGAGCCTGTGGCCCTTTAGATGTTGAAGGCTCATCAGACCTGAATAATGAGTCCAACCACATCGGAAGGGCCATAGCTTCCCTGTAGCAGTTCTATAGGCATCTATAAAACATTTTTATGCATCTGTAAAATTGTAACTGGTGAAACAGTCCGTATTCTGGATGACAGAGAACAACATTTTAAAAAAATGAATAAATCATGCTATCTAAATGTGAATACATTTTTTCTGTTCTCATCTTTGTCTTATTATCAGAACTTGCAAATATATTTTAAGCTAATTTCTGGCTAACTGGCAAATACTTCTTTTGCAGGAGAGCTGCAAAGGAAGATTGGCTTGAAGGTACTTGAAATGAGAGGGAATGCAGTTGTTGGCTATTTGCAGTGCTTTGATCTGGAGGGAGAATCTGGACTAGTAGTACGAGCCATAGGAACAGCCTGTACCTTGGATAAATTAAGTAACACATCAACATTCTTACCCACATGTAATTCCCCATCCAAAGATATGAAGGAGTAAGTATGAGTCAGATGTTCATTGGAAAGAGATTTTCATGTTTTGTTTATATACTCATACAGTTTTGCATAATTTCATTTGTCTGCTGTGATTTCATACACATGTTCCTGCGTACCAATCTTGTTGGTAATTTTTTTGGAATTTAGAAATCTGAGGGGATTCAAAATGAATTGATGGTCCTATTTGACCAGATGCTGCAGAAATAAAATTTGTGTGACAAATGCCTATGCAGTCATACCATATATAATTCTAGCAGCGTTACACAAGGTGCTGCTGATGGTGTTTGCCTCTTCTACGTTGCAGTTCAATGTGCGAGCTTTACTCGTGGTGAACCTGCATCAATGGAATGTTTTGTCTTTCAGAATCTTTTGCCATATTACAATTTTTCAACAGGCCTTCTGTTTCCAGTACTTGTAGTCCGAATGTGCATCTGCATAAGAGACAAAAGTATTACAACGTGAATATTAAATGCTATAACACCATAAGATGCTAATATGTGTTAAGCTATTTCTATCAGGTTCTTATATCTGCCTTTATTCTAAATAAGAGAGGGAAGTACCAAGTTGTCTTTGCTGCTCTTTGACCTGAAATAGTAGACAAGCTTTCACTTCACTTATAGTTCATGGAGTTCAGTTTTTAGCATGAGCAAGTGAAATAAAAATAGTAGCATGCCAGCCTGAAAGCACCTTGTTTGGGAAAGCTATGTATATGCCTGGTGAAACAGCATCTAGCTACATTTACAGCATCATAAAGACTTTTTTTATGCCAGCCCTAAGAGAAGGACCAGCATATTTTTTTCCCCTGTGTATAAATTGGGATTATGTGTGCTCTAGTTGAGATAGCTGGAATCTTGAAAACTATCTGTTATTTAGGAGCTTATTATTGAAAGTAATTATTTTCATACATTGAGGTATGTGCAAATGTTAGACTCACCCTCCTGTAACTGTATATTTTGTCAATATGCTTTGTACACTGCTGTTGCTGGGATTGCTGAACCTTAGGTTTCACACCTATCCCTAAATGCAGGGTATATGACCAAAGTTAGTCTGTGCGATAGCTAGTCAAGTTGCTTTTGCACTGGTAAGATAAATGCTTCCAAATCTTCATTCTGAATTAGCTTCATTCATTGTTCAGAGTTGATGCTACTTTGTCATGTTTGATCAGACAATCAAAACAAAACTCTTTCTGAACTCGGATGTCACTGGCTATTTTTATTTATTTCTGTTTTCAGCTAGCCATGAGACTGGTCCACAGATACTGGCTTGGCTTGCTAGCCAACCTTTACTTGATCTTGCAACATACATCCTTCCTCAAATCCTCTGGCATGCACAGAGGGCTTGGGGGGGGGGAAGAGTAGAGATTTTTTCCCTTTTAGCCTTAGTATGGAGAGAAACACTGCAACCCAGAATATAATTTTCCCCTGCTGTTTCTTGCCTTTTCCAATTCTCAGCACAAGTGAGAGTTTAGAGAAGTATGGGCTACTGGGTTTTATTTTCAACATGGGAAACTCATATACAGTATTGTGAGTAATTTGTATATACCCATCTTTTTGCTAAGAGTCATGTTTTTTTAAAAAGGAAGACAGATTTTCTTTACAAAGCTTCCCTGTAGTGGAATCATAGGTCCATAAGTAAAACCATGCAATTGATATATTGCTTTTACACATCTAGTAACCTGTTAAGAATGTCCTTCCTACATCTGTTGTCATGTCATCTTGAAAAGAAAATGGAAACATTATTTCTCCATTCCCTGGTTGCACCTTGCATGCTAAGATTTTTATGTTTATTAGAAACAGAATTAAGCCAGTCTAAAGAAATTGCATTGAATCCAGGTATTACAAGATTAGCAGGCACCTACGGGTATTTCTTTCTTCCCTGCTACAGATACAATGTCACTTTTAACAAGGTAATGCTTAGCTGCTTTCTTAAGATTTCATCTTAACTGTTTAGAGCAGGGGTGTAAAAAAATGAGTTGGAGGGCCAGCTTCTCAGTCAGTAGATCCTTGGGAACCACATCCATTTTAAAAAAATAAAAAAATGTGAATCCCAGCACAATTTGTTAAACATCTGCTGCTGAGTCCACCCCTCACCCCACAATTTCAAGTATTTCACTGTCTGGTGAATATCCCTGACAGGGAGCGGGGGAAAGCTATGAATGAGAAGCTCCTGTCGGAATCCACTGTCCAATGGCTCCCTAGTTCATCTCCCTTGTTTGAGCATAATTAATTTGCTGAGGCCTTTACTTAGCATGAGATAAATTGGAGTTATCCAAGCTAGAGCCATGTCGTCGATTGATCTGCTTGTGAGGAAGCATGCCAGCTTGCCATTTTTGGCTTCTTGGCTAACATGACTGAAATTCTGTGAAATATGGTAGGTGTCCTGTGGGCCATGTTGGGAACCACAAAAAGATATGATAAGGCCCTCAAGCCTTACGTTTGACACCCCTGCTTTAGAGCCTGCTCTTAAAGCTCCCTGAAATCTTTTTTAAATGTAACTTTGCAATCTTTTGTATGTATTTTTTTTCTTTCCTTCCGCCTTGGCTGCAAATTCTCTCAGGTCTCCGCTGGTTCATCCACCAAGCCATGGATGTCGCTCGACTCACAACAGCCCAATTCACACAGCTACTGGCTCACGGCTTACTCAGAACTTCTCTGTGTCTGTTCCCACTCTCATCTACACTGGTACGAGACTGCTCAGACTCAGAAGCTGGGGAGAGACAGGCTACAGGCACAGTGACTGCAAAGGGCAGGCAGGCAGGCAGTGTAGGCAGGTACCACAAAACTTTTCTCACTGGGAGTCTTACTCCTGGAAATAACTACATTAGTCTTCATTTGATACAACAGAGGTGATAGGCGACTGGAATTTAAGCATCTCTCTCTGTACTTTTGCTTGGTGTGTGTGTGAGTTTTTTTTCCTTTCCAGTTATAAGCTGAAAAACCTAAGGTGTGAAAATATCCCTTGTCATGGGGGGAAAATATAAATCTTGATTGGGCTTCAGGCTTAATCATGATGTCCTCAAAGATGTTTCTGTGACTGAAGTCTTAATTTGGACAAACAGGTAAGGTAAGGTACTATGAAATGTAACCAAGGTTGTCAATACAATGGTATCAGTCTGGTTTCCTTCTTTGTTTTTAGCTGTGGCACACTGCAGATGCTAAAGGATAAGGAAACTTTCTTGGAAATATATATGTGTGTGTGTATATATAAGTGTCTGTTTCTGTGTGTATATAAACACACAGATATATGGTCTGCAATTGTCTTTGTTTTCCTTTTTGATAATCTGGTTCAAAAAAGCATTTTGCACTGCTGCCCCAAGTGATGGTTTTGATGGGTTTTACTTTCTTTGCCTGTTTTTCTTGGTTTTTGATGCTTCATTCCTCAGCTGTGTATTTTGTTCTTGTTTTTGTTTTGCTATCAAATATTTGCCATCTCCCTGCAATAAATGCTGAGTTGGTAAACAAACTTTTTGTTTTTTGGTTTTTTGCCGTTGCCTTTGGCCTCATAATCCAACTTTGCACTTCAGGACAACTAGTGGCCCTTCCCCATCCCTTCCCACACCCTGTTGTTGGGATCATGCTTCTATCAGCCCGGTCCTTTGGCATAGGATCACTGAATATGTTTCCACCTTCTTCTGGCAGGATTCCTTTCAATGAAGATCCCAATCCCAATCCTCATTCATCAGGACCCTCCACCCCTCTGAAAAACCAAATCTATTCCTTTTCACCTTCCAAGTCCTACAGTCGACAGTCCTCTTCTTCTGACACAGATTTGAGTTTGACACCCAAAACTGGTAAGGTGCTGCCACCCACGTTATTTTGATTTGTTTATTTGTTTTGTTTAATTTGTGTTGTTTCTATTAGCTTTTTTACTCACTTCCTTTTCTCTGTTTTTTGGCATGTAAGTTAGCACAACAACCCTAAAATAGGAGATCTCTCCTACTCCAATAAAGTTTGAAAACTGTCTATATGTCTAACTCTTATGAATTGCTTTTTGCATTATTTAGTTTATGGACAGCTTTTGCAAGCTGACGTATAGTACATCAGAATATAACAGAAAGGTCACAAGGAGTTGTCTTTTAATTTCCTCCACATCATATTGCAAATTATGGAGATAAATAGTCACCATAATATGTTGGGGAAGTAGTTTCGCATGTCCTTTTTAACAGTGTCATACTCATAAGACTAACTACCTTCTAATCCAAATATGTTTCTGTATGCGTGCACTACTTGGCAATTAATCACTTGAGCTTTCTAGAAATTTGGCCGATGGGCTGCCTGCTGAGCTGCTTCCAAGCTATGTACAATTGGCATAGACACCACCTACTTTAAGATAGTAGTAAATTCCTGTTAGCAACTTATGTTTTTTATGTAGAAAACATTTTAAGTTTTATTATTTCATTTAATGTATGAATGCATGCCATCTTACAAACACTGAACAAATGCCATCATCCCTTAATGTTGCTGCTTTACTCTGCCTGCTAATTCAGTGGTTCTCAAACCGTGGGACAGGCTTCCCTTAGGAGGCATGAGGCACCAGGAGAAAGGTTGTGAAGTTCCAGTCAGGGATAGGATCTCGAAAATTGTAGTGCCGTCCTTGGGCTCCAACCGAGACCTCAGTGGAGTACCCCTGACAGACAACTTCTCTGATCAATGTGGGACTTGAGGCAAATTGCATCTTCTCAGGGTGATTTGACAGACCAGAAATCTAGAAACTGCTACTGCTTTGATCTTTGATGAATCACTATGCAAAGCTCCAGTTTATGGGGGGGGGGGTATTATCCAGATCCTTATGCATAACAGCAAGTCACTTGCACCTAATTTAGGTGCAAGGATCTCTACAGGTTCATCTGTGGAAAATAATTGATATTATGTGCAGAATGCAGTGAATGTTTGAAAAGGAGCTTGAGTTCAGAAAGTTTGAAAAACACTGCTCTAACTATTTGGCTATGTGCATTAATTTTCATGCAATCTACTTTTGTTCTTTTTATCTTTAAGAACAAACTCTGCTAGAAGATAATGCAATTGCTTTGGTTGTCTTTTTGTGTGTTTTTTTAATAATAATTTTAGAAAATGCTACAGAATCTCAGCTGTGAACAGCTGTATTTTAAATCTGGTTTTCCCCTGCCCCATTTTGTTGTTGCACTTGAAATATTGTAGGCTGGGGAAACCCAGCTGGATATAAATAATAAATTGTTGTTGTTGTTGTAGGTGAATTTAGTAATGTTAGGGAGTATGTTTTTCATCGGTACATCTTTATTTTGTACTTCCTTTGCTAGATAAAAGGATACCTACTGTACATTCCTGTTTATGTTGATTTAAGAGGCTATTTTAACATGTGGTGTGGATCTAAACTTGATCATACTTTGAGTAGGCCCATGGTATCCCATGGTGGGACTTAAAATAACTTAAGTTGGCTTCTCTGGGTCTATTTTAAGTATGGAACCAACCCATTGTCTTTACAGAAATAAATTATTTTTCTATGCTGTTGAATTTAAAGAAATGGAAAGAAATAGTCGACATGGCATTAACCATTCTTAGAAAGTAGGCTAATATTTGTGCATGTGTGTGAGGGAGAGAGAGACAGGCATGCGCACGCACACACACACACACACACACACACACACACACAGAGAGAGAGAGAGAGACAACATTTACTGGACTAGATCTAATATAACTAATGGGAGGAGCAAGGATCTGAACAACTTGGCCAAAATCTTGCACTCACTTACATTCCTTTGACTTTGGTGAAATTTAAATAGGCTAATTGGCTAGACCATGGATGGAATCCAAAGGGACTCTCATGCAAATGGAATACATTTCTGCTAATACCAAGTGTGTTTGTGTGTGTGTGTGGGGGGGGGAATTCTACATTTTCTTCTGATTCCTTCCTCCATCTGCATCTACCCTGTTTCATATCCCATGCTATTCCTAATGACCCCAGTCCTTTTCATTGGCTGAAGCCAGACACAGTGTCTGGAAAGTTTCATTCCATTAGCAGAATTCCACTTAGAGTTTGTTGGATCTCAAACTCTGAAACTGGTTCCATGATCTCAAGCGAGGTTTAGACACATTCTGCTTGAAAAGCAAACCTCTATAATGCATGACAAATCAAGAAGAGTTTTCAAAAACAGATTTCATACTGAAAGTTACTTCCTCATTCCACTGATGGAACACTTCCCATTCGCTAAGTGGCACCATAGGCTATAATCACGTCTAACCAGATAAAGTATACTAATAGAAATGATGGTGTATATTCTTTCTAAATATATTACAAATGTATGTTGCTAAAAAAGGGTCAAGTTTTGCTGTCAGTGTAGGTTAAGTGTTAGTGATTAGCATCTTCAGAATACTACTTTGATGCAGCTTAGTCTTGATTTATGACTTGTGCTGTTTTTTGTTTTTTGCAAACCAGCAGAGTAATCTTCCTAATAAAATGTTGCTAGCTGTTTTTCTAACACTGGTCATTACCCTAACATATATGTGGAGGAAATTGAGAAGATAGGAAGTAAAAATAAAAACTTAGAGTAGATCAAACATGAAATAAAAATTAAAGGCTGTGTGGTTCAGGCTAAGAAATTCCAAAATTCTTCTGAAAAAGAAAATGTACTTTTTTAGGCTCATGGAAAGTAGCTGTTCAGCATCTGCAAGCAAATTTATTTTGAATATCAGAGTTTGAAATAAAAGTAAAAGCACATTGGAACCATTCCTGTTATTAAGGAAGAACAGTTTTTTAAAGTATCATTTGAATGTGCTCTTCATTCACATTGTAGTGCTGTATTTGTCATTTCATTTATTGTATGTCAGTAATAGCTCATTCATATTTTGTTAGGTTGTCTGTTCGTTTTTACAAAATTTGGTTTTGCTTGATTCATTTTGCTTTTTTTCATTTTGCTTTTTTTCTTTTTGATTTCTTTTTAGTCATCTTCTGAAATCTATCATCTCTACTGCTTCCCTCCACAGCACTTTCCCCCCAGGGACCTAGGATTTTCCTGTATCCCAGCTCCCCTACACTATCTTGTGATTCCCCACAGCTTAAACAGCCCTGTCTCCTTCTCTCTGGGTCTATCTCTAACCCTCTTCACTCTAGCCATGCCAACCCAATTCTGAGGAAAAGTGTTTCTTTCACTGAAGAGCTGCTTCTGGCTGCTTCTGGTAGGATCAATCTTAAATCGCCTTGCTGTTATTTTTTAGTCCCACTATTGGCACTGAGGGTAGTTTTAAAGCTTCTCTTGTTTTCGCTGCACACCCTTTTAAAACTCTGAAAACTGCTGGCTGCATGACGATAACAAAAGTCTACTCACTAAATGGGTTTTTCAACTTAATCAGCTTTTCCCCCTTTAAAGTTTGGTCACCATTTAAAGAAACCTCATCCTTTTTATACTACAGACTTTTCTCTTTTTTTCTCCAAAAACTTTACCAAGCATTGGTAATTGGCTTGTTTTTCATCATTAGATGGTGATGTAATAATTCATTTCCAGTCATTTTAAAATGTTCCTCTGTTTTACCTGGAACAAGCATTCATTCTTCCTCTTCAGGCCATTTTTATTACTCTGTTGACCATCATGTGGCCACCAGCCATATTTGGTTTCTGTCCTGTTTTGAATACCATTCCCAATATGCACCTCTGTTTTGCCTGTTATTTCTCTAGATTGCTTTGCTGAATACATACTTGGTTAGTGTTTGTCTACAGGTAGTGTTTTAGTTGTCCTTTCTTCTGCAAAAATATGTTTCATTTCCACAAATAGTCTTCATTTCATTCTGTCTTCGTTCTTAGTATTGTATAGTCCCTTGTAAGATATTAAATTAGACTGACAATACAGAATGGGACTATACAGATGCTAATGTTAGTTTCCTTATCCAAAAGCAGCTAAAAATATTTCCTTTGATTTTTTTTGTTGTTCTTACTCTAGAATCTAGAATTTAATAAAAGTGGGGGCGACCAGCAACATGTAGATTACCAATATAAGTTCAAACACTTACAACCACTTTCTGCTTGCATTATTTGGATTTGTGAATTTGCAAGTGGTTAAAAAATTCCAACCATTTCAGATACTTTGTACAAAATTAATGTGTGAATGGGTGGGAAATCTTACACCTTACAATGAGCTAATCTGTTCGAATTGTGGGTTTCTTTTTACTTGCCTTATTTTAAACAGATTAGTTTTTAGTCTAGTATAGGATGGTATTTAGTGTATGCATCAGTATCTGAATTGTCAATGGTATGGCTGTCCATATTTATTTGAGATAGGCATGCCTTTAAGGGGGACAAGGGGCTGAGAGCCCCCCCCCCCAATTTTCAAGGAAGTAGACAGGCCCCCTCAATATTCTGCAGTAATGTTTGCACACTGTGTGTGCATGCCACGTGGTGTGCGCACATCACGCTAAAGCTGCACGGTGTGTGTGTGACACGTCAGCATGTCGCACAGCGCGCACGAGTGACGTCAGTGTGTTGTGTGGTGTGCAGGCACAGTGTGCGCACGTTGTGTGGTACCGGCCCCCTCAATTGCAGGGGCAAGCCGGTGTGCCTGATTTGAGATACTTAGAGTGCCAGTGATGTTCTGTTTTGTAAGTACTACGTGCTAATGGGTAAGACCCCTTTATTTCAGTGAGGCTTGCCCAGAAGCAGTTTCTGGTGGATTATATCTTACGAGAGAGAATAAGCATTTCATCACTGGAATTGTTATGATTTTTAGACAAGACTGATCCATATTGGTGTAAAGAAACTAGGCAGCATTGACACAAGCCCTTAGCAAGTATATTGTAAAAAAAAACCACTGATAGTAGAAATTGCATTAGAAACACAGGAAGCTGCCTTTTGCAAAGTTAGACCTTTGGTCCACCTGCCTACACAGGCAGCTTCTCTCCAGAGATTCAAGCAGAAATACTTTCCTTTTCCCACCTGCCGATGTCAGGGATTAAACCTTTGCATGTTTTCTACCCCTGAGCTGCGGTCTTCCTTATTATTTTAGATGCTGCTGCTGTGTGAACACTGAGGTGTAATGCCCCTAAATGCTTTAATATTTTACCCTGAAAATTTTACTGTAGAAACTAAAAATGTTCACAGTTGCACGTTTGCCTTTCTAAATGCTCTGGGCTCATGTGAATATCATATAGTGCAAATTTTTAAGAACCCACATAAACTCTAAAGTTTAGACCACTGTTGTGGTGCAAAAATGTTCTATTACTCTGAAACTTTTGAAAAGAGAAGTACATAAATAATCCAATTAATGTCAGGAGAAGAGAGTCACAATCTTTTGCCTACAGTACACTGAAACCTCTAAAACGATAGGTTTTACTTAACCACAATTTATGAGCATGCTGACAGATTTTTTTATTCTAATTGATGACCTGCTTGTAAAAGTTAGAGCTTGAAGCCTGAAGTTCCCAGTATTATCAGTGAAAGAAAGAACAAACTATGTTTAAATCTTTTGACCTTCTACAATTTTATTTCTATCTACACTAAACCCCTTTTAATTTTTCTGTACATGTTGATGGAAAATTTTGCCATCTTTTTGCTGCATTGGATAAATAAAAATAAAATTTGTAGGTCTTCTCTACAATTAGAAATAAAAAGACTGACACATTGTATTTATCAAAATATGTTTTTTTTTTGGTGCAAAGGTACATGGTAAATGATTTTGGCTTTCTGAATCTTGCAAGTTTGACCTTTCATAATTCTTACATTTGCATGTATATGCCATGTTTTTTAAATAAAAATTCAGTATAATATATTATTTAGCTGTTTGATATGACTGCTTACTTACATGCTGATATCCTTTAGGAATGGGCAGTGGGAGTGCTGGAAAAGAAGGGGGGCCATTAAAAGCTCTGTTAAGACAGCAAACTCAGACGGCTTTGGAGCAAAGGGTAAGAAAAGCATGATAATCCTATTTTTAACTTGCATGTCTGAACCCGTCACTGTGGAAATGTCTCTTTATCAAATGCTAATTTCCTTGTTCATTAAACAACTGTTATCTCCTTGTGTTGATCCTGAACTGTATGGGATTTAATCCTTGTTCAGATGCGAGAATTAGATATCCAAAACAAGGACATGCCATGGAGTATTCCACCATAAGTATGTACAGTATTATGTGTTTCTGTCCTTTCTCACAATTTGATAAACACTGTTGGATATCCATACTCAGACTCTAGAAAGCTCTAAAACAGAATTAAAAAAGCTAAATCTTCATGTAAATGAATTTGTGTGCCATGTCAAAGCAGCTACCTCCTCACCTGCTCCCTAAGCTTGTATTTTTAAGTGGCTATGAACTAGAACTATAAGCACATTCTGCCTAATGCAGCCTTTCTGAACCTGTAGGTCTCCAGATGTTGTTGAACTACAACTCCCATCACCCCTAGCTAGCAAGGCCAGAGCTCAGGGATGATGGGAGTTGTAGTCCAACAACATCTGGGGACCCACAGGTTGAGAACCGCTGGCCTAATGGATCTAAACTCAACTGGATACCTGCACCTAAATTCTTTGTGAATTTCTGATTTCTTCACTAAAGACAAACTTTTACTTGGGTTTAGAGGACTGTACCAAATGTTATATACTTAACACTGTATATGCACACACCATTAAAATGTGGATTAATTCTAAAATGAATAGCAACATTAAGTTTGTATAAGTTGGATGATTCTCTTTTCATTTCTTGTGTTACCCATTGCTAAGGGAGGATCGCCTCATAGGTTCTGTAGAAGGCGGGTATGTTCCAAATCATTGTGTGACATTTCTTTTAAGCCCTCTCTTTTTGTGTTAATTTTATTTTGAAAACCCCTTTCGAGTTTGGAGTTACATTTTAGGAATTTGGGATTATTTGTTAATAGTATTATTTCCAGATTCCCTTTAGAATCCTTCGGATGCAAATTTATAAAGATTTCTCCTCAGATCATTTAAGAAATCCAAATCCTCCTGCTTAACCAATAGTCCGCATGACTGTACATTTCATTTAACTTTTCATTTCATTTAAATAGCAATTCATATTGTTTATTTTGTAATGTTTAATTTGAAAATAAACTAACGCAAAAAGGAAGTTTTTACCCTGTGCCCCTGTCTTAGTAATTTAAATGTTTTGTGGGTTTTTATATGTTGTTCGGGTTGACAAACTTTATTTTTATTTTAAACTCCCGTTGCAAGCTTTTAATACTTTGATGAATTCTTTATTAATATGTTTATAAGTCATGAACAATCATTATAAATGAGATACAACTTTGAAAAAGGCTAGGCTTAAAATGTATCTTTAAAAATGCCCTACACCTTCACACTCTGTGTGATGGTACATTGTGGGTCTAACTGGCATAGTTGAAATATGCTTTAATTTTACATCTGCTTCTGTTTTCCCCTCTCCAATCAAACCATTTGTTAGTCATCTGTAGTGCAACAAACCAAGTGTTACAGCTATGTTTCTTCTATTGATTTTTGTGTGGATTACGCAGAAGTGTTTGTCCCTGTAGCCTATACCAGTTTTAGGGGTTAGATTATAAACCAGTAATGTGGCTAGGAAATAATTTCCACGGGCTGGTTCTGATGTTACATTCACTACTTAAGGAATGTAAGAAAATGGCTGAAGATGTATTAATGTTTGTTCTGAATTATTATATGTGCAAAAATATACTCCCAATACTAAGAGAATAATACCATGGCAGTGAACAGCTTAAAATCAACAATAAAATTACATTCATAAAACAAGTACTGTACAAAAAACTCTACAAATCAGCAATCATTTTAATACATCAACATAGTAGGATTACCTCTCAGAGTAGGCCTAGGTGAACAGATGAGTTGGATTAAAGGGACATCTAGTTCAAAACTCTTCTCTCATAAAGCAGCCCCCTAGATGTCCCCAGGTGTCTCTCAAATGAGAAATACTATAAACAAAGTCTTAGATTGCTCATATATACTGGTATGCTGTGTTGTGCGATTGCACAGCTGGCTTTCTATTTATTTATTTTTTTAAAACCCATTGACTTATAGTACAAGGAACTGGAGTGGAAATGGGTTGAGAGCTCTTGTGAGATGATTTATTGTTGATGTCTCCTGTGCAAATGCATTTTGCAGTCTTTTTATTATGCCTTTTTAATTGGAATACACGGGACGTAGGGCTCTTGTTGGCTATTGGTCATGAAACCTCTACATTTGGAGACTATATATCTCTGAATATCAGGACTAAATATAATTAGAAGTCATGAGATTAAAATGCAGATGGCATGGGACAGGCCTATGTATCATGAGCTAGAATATGGCAGATGCCAAAATTACGGTTGGTTTATATATTGATCTTGTTTGCAAATTACACTAAACCATGGTTTGTGTTGCAAGGAAGAGCTGTAGTGAGTCTTGGGCTCATGCCCTCTTCCATCTTGTTTCAGGCATGGAGATCAGAAACTTCTGTTTTAGATTATCCACAGTTTAGCATTATATCCAAAGCCTAAACAGTGGATAATCTTAACTGTGCTTAGTGAAAACAAGTCAGTTTCATAAACTATGCTTTGAAATTGTCTCGTTTCCAATCACCATAGTTAAGACTGACCACAGTTTGTCAAGGTTTGGGCAACACAACAAAATGTGGTTAATGTAAAACAGAAGAAAAACTTATGAATGCCTCCTCACTGCCACCCTGGAGGAAGATGATGGTGGTGGGGGAACACACAGGCCAAAGGCTTGCTGCAGATCATCCTCATGGTTTAGCATTACAAGCAAATAATTCGTTGTGTGTTTGAACTGGAAAAAAATGAGATGGCTTGAAATAATCATGGTAATGCAGGCTTAGAAGTTGCAAGAGTTGAATATATTTTTTATTTTCCTTGTTCTTATCTCTTATTTCTATTTCCCATCTCATTTTAGAACTGCCTATGAAATCTTGTGGGTTAGATATCTAGCTCTTTAAAAACACCACACCTCTCAGCAAAAACAAATATTCTGAAATGCTAAGAATTGCATATTTTCTTTTCAGACTTTTAGAAGGTTTTTCAAAGTTTGTGCTTGGCTTGTTAATGGCTTCTTGGCTTCTTCCATGCTCCCCCTCTTTGTACTGCTTTTTATAATCTAAGGAAGAATGTTAATGCTATGTAACTGAATCAGTAGATTATCCAGATTGTGAGCTTTATAGTATGAAAGTAGAGGCATCTGTCATTTTTCATGTCATAGTGTAAGATGTGATAATGATTATTTTCTCCTTTCCTTTGCACTTACCAATCATAGGAACATTATGAAATAAACCATTGTTGCATGAACTTCCATTTATTTTTTGCATTGATGCTGTAGAACTGGCAAATGGAAACCCATCTTCTTTCCCCCCCATAAACATGCTATATATTATTGTGTGCAGATCTGCATTAGATGAACCCATTTGGGGCCATCCCTGTTTAGAGACAAAAAGATAATCTTGCATAAAAGATACAGTAGAACTCTTGTTATCTGAATCTTATTCTCTAGATTCAGTTTTATCCCTTAAGTAGAGTAGCCATGTTCAAGAAAAAACTTCGTGAAACATTTTAAAGTTGCATTTCTCTTTATTATTCTTTATGGGTTTTTGTTTGTAAATTCCATTTGTTTATGGGCTGTGTGACCACACAGAACATTTTCAGTTGCCCAGAAATTTCTGCTTGCTGGAGTCAAGACTCCCCCCCCCTTTATCTTTGCATCTCTCTGAACATTAGCCTTGTGGTTTTGGAAAGAGTGGTGCTACTCCTCTACTTGTGCTTCATGTTCAGACCCATTCCTGCCATCCCTTTCCTCTTTCCTATCCATTCATTTCCTACTTGTAGCCCTTCTCCTCCTGCCCTCTTGTGTCTGGAAAGCAGATGTACATGATTTGAACTTAAGGTTGCAATGGGAAGGGGAACTGCAGCCTGCAATCACCTAGTGTAGCCTAAACCTAATTTATACCAATGCATGGGTGTTTCATGCTGTGTTAGGGATCAATAATGCCTGTAAAATAATTTTAACTTGACCACCATTCCAAGTATTGTGGGTATATTTGCCTCTTGGTCATGGGAGACTAATCAAATAATTAATAATCCTAAGGCTTCTTCTCAAACATCCTGTTGCCCTGGGCTCCTGGAATAAATAATAATAAGGCATAAGAAGAATATTTTCTGAAATGATGGGCCCAAATTAATTTACTGTGTTTCTGGATGTGTTTAATGAAATAAAACACTCTAGCAGCTGAATCTCAGGAGCTGCAGAAACAGTGACAACAGTCATTATCATAATAGCACAAGGTACATCATTACACTAGCATTGTAGATCGAAATTTCATGACAAACATGGGGGATCATGGTGCCACTGTAATATGACCTGATTGAAGTTAAGGAAAAATCCAGGACTTTATTAGGTCCTAGATTCAGTATTTTTCAATACATTCTCCTCTCAGAGTAAAAAGACTGTTTAGCACCTATTAAAGCATTTATTTGTCTTTTAATTGCCATAGTATAATGACTCTTTGAGGTCCTGTTTCTGCAAAATAATGGCAAAGTCCCTGCATAGTGTATTTGTTTCTTATGAGGCAAAAAATATGGAGGGTAAAGAAGATACTTAACTGCCAGAACAAAGATAGACTATAGGATTCCCAGCACAATTCAATGAGCATTTACTTAGAAGTAAATTACTGGTTTCCATGTGATTTAAACCCAGTATGGTTTCAACAGCAGATATAGTAGTAGTAATTAATGTCTTGAGCTCCCTGGAAGAAAGGAAGGGTAAGAATGTAAGAATTAAATGTAAGAATTAAACAGGACTTACAAGTAAACACCACTAGGATCAGGCTCTAAGTCTCCTAATAATATCTCTACAATACTCCCTGATCCCTCTTAATGTACTCACTAGTACATTTTATTGAGTCCAGCACGATGTACCCATTCTGGGCTTTAGGATTCTAGTGTCACAATATATAGTTAACATCCCAGCCCAGGAGCAGCATTATGAGGGGGAAAGTAGTGTCTTAACTGCTTTTGAGATGTCTGCTAACCCCACAGCGTGTTGGGTCTGTGGATGGCATACATTTTGCTTGATTAATGCATAGTGTAAATCTTTAAAAAGCATTTTGCCAACTGTTCTGCTTTGCCTGTGTTTCAAGAGATACTTGCATGTTGATTGGTGAACAATAGGCCAAGCCCTTAAGATCAACTATAATTTCTTCCTTTTTTCTTCTTATCGGAACAGGAATTTCCTTTTTTTACTTTGACGGCCTTTCCTTCAGGCTTCCTTCTTCATGTAGGCGGTGTTGTCAGTGCTCGCTCAGTGAAGCTCCTGGATCGCATTCACAATCCTGGTATGTTACAGGAATAAATCTTGATATGTTGTTGTGACCTTGACACTCTGTATATTTATATATATTTATTGGAGGTAAGACCTTGCAAAATGTTTTGAAGTGAAATAAACAAAGCTTTAGCAAGACTTTTTCCCAACAGCCTTCTTGTAAATGTTTTCAATGTCATCGAGCTATTTAATTATAATGCCAGTGATATATAACATCAGAATCAATGACAGAACTGAATTCTCAAATTGTAAATCTTACTAGGACTCTCAAGAGAAAGTGTTCAAGTGCAAACTTGGATGTTTTTCTGTTTCAGCTCTTTTTAAATGTTTGAAAGTTGGCTATTGAGGATTCTTCCAGAACCTAGGAACAGCATGTCTAATTTTTTTGTGTGATGAATCAAGGAAAATTGCATAAATTATCCTGAGATTTCCCTAGAATATTCTCTAAACATGAACAGAGTAAGATTTGGAAGTGAGGAATTCCATTTTTCAGCAAGTTAGAGGCAAGAGGTTAGAAATGGCCTTATTCAAATGGTGAGCTCCCAGCCTCTGGTCTGTTCCTCTTAGAACTAGAAAGCAAGTGTTTTTCCATTTAGCATTACCCTAGTCCCAGTCTAATCTTTTTTTCCACTGGGCTTTAGTTAGGATAGGAAAGGCTGTAAGTTAGAGTTTGGTGGTGTCCCGTTTACTCTAGACAAGCAGAGAAAGAGGAGCAAAAGAGGTTAGTGTTGGAGATCCCAGAGGGAATAATTCCCTAGACCAGGGGTAGTCAACCTTTTTATACCTACCGCCCATTAATGCATCTTTCTTGATGGTAAAATTTCCTTATCGTCCACCAGTGCCCGATGGAAGGAGGATTCAGCTTGTGCCGTAGAACCCCCTACCGCCCACCTAGAATCCTGAAATGCCCATTAGTGGGTGGTAGGCACCAGGTTGACAACCCCTGCCCTAGACTCCTCCCTTAAGGAAACATTTCACTCTGCTTTTCCTTGGATAGATTCAAAGTGTGATACTGGGAACTTAGTTGCCCTTTCCCCAATCAGGAACTTAAGCTTGAGCCTTCAGCAGTAGCCTCAGTTAGGCCACACATATCAGTTTCGTTAGACTCACAGCAAAGACTACAACCCCGCTTCAGTCTCCTGTTAATCAGAGTAAGCTGTGGAGCCCTGTGGACTCGGGAAGGAGGGAAGGACTAAAGCTTAAGGTCCTAAAGGAAAAGGAGCAAGTGCCATTAATGCCACAAATCTAATTGAAAACATAAAAAATAAGAGTTATCTGGTGGGCACTAGGACACAACCAGATGAGATTGTATTCTTCCTGTTGCTTGAGGCAGGAAAACTCCAAAGGAAGGTCTCAGCCCTCTGGGAATGTCAGTTTGTTTTCCCACCTCAGTTGCAGCAGATCTATATTCACTTACTGCTCTTCTGGCCTTTGCTCCCAGTTCACTGAGTTGTCATTTTCACTGTTTCTGAGACTTCAGAGTGATTGCACTTAGTTACTGTGTTTCAATGTTTCAGTGTGTTGGGAATTTTATTTTCAGTCAGTTGTCAGTTAAATTACCTCATTGTGGTGTGCCTCTTATTAACTGCCCTGTTACCTTTCCTATTTAATTGAGATCCTGCTTATTCAAATTAACTGAGTCGTTTAATTCATTCCTCTCATTTATTAATTCATTATTCCTCTCAATTCATTAATTGTGAAAATTGATTTTACTTGAATAATTATTTTGCTTGATTGAAAAAATTAACTGAACCCTTAAAAAAGCACAACCTCCCATTTATAATCCTTCTCGACT
This sequence comes from Podarcis bocagei, assembly GCF_964188305.1. Taxonomy (NCBI): domain Eukaryota; kingdom Metazoa; phylum Chordata; class Lepidosauria; order Squamata; family Lacertidae; genus Podarcis; species Podarcis bocagei. The sequence continues at coordinate 14,884,955 of NC_138135.1, read as the reverse complement.
CCCCTATCTTGCTGCTTGGTAAAGGCTGTGAACAGTTTTAGGTAAAGGTAAAGGGGACCCCTGACCATTAGGTCCAGTCATGACCGACTCTGGGGTTGCGGCACTCATCTCGCTTTATTGGCCGAGGGAGCCGACGTACAGCTTCCAGGTCATGTGGCCTGCATGACTACACTGCTTCTGGCAAACCAGAGCAGCGCACGGAAACACTGTTTACCTTCCCTATTTATCTACTTGCACTTTGACGTGCTTTTGAACTGCTAGGTTAGCAGGAGCAGGGACCGAGAAACAGGAGCTCACCCAGTTGCAGGGATTCAAACCGCTGACCTTCCGATCGGCAAGGCCTAGGCTCTGTGGTTTAGACCACAGCGCCACCCGTGTCCCTGCAGTTCTACTGACTGCTAAATACCTTGTGCTTTAAAGAAAGGTTCCTCTGCCTTTGTGCAGGGACTATATTGATAGAGGGCATAGTAGCACCAATGGCCCAATTCCTATCAAGAAACAAGGTGTTGGAACCAAGTCAACAAGGCATGCAAATAGATGTCTGCCACTTGAAGGTGAAGCAGCACACCATGACCAACCCCACAGTAGCAGTGGCAGCAGTGGGCAAGGAGATGGTATAGAACCTGAGTGGCCAGCAGCGGGCAGAGGAGGTGGCCATCAGCTTCAGAGCTTGTGTACAGGCAAGCCAGATACAATGGTGAATGTCAGCAAACACCAGTGAATCACAGAGATGAGAAACGTTCTGCAGATGATAGAGGATCTGGGTCAGCCCCAGATCAACAGGTCTTGTTGAATTCTGATAGCTCTTCAGGGTTTATGGCTATAGATTTTGAAGAACCTCCCTTGCCTGTAGCTCTAGTGTTTATGAGTGCTTCAATGCAATTCAGTTGCTTTGTCTGTATAAACAAGAAGATCTACTACTCCCTCTGCTCAGTGTATTGTACAGCAGGAAGCTGTTATTTTCTCCTAACACCTGTCACATTAAAACTAATACACTAATGACTGAGATTTCAGCAGAATTAGTCACAGCAAAACAGTATTCTACCACCACCCTTCCTAGGTGAGTTTCAGCTTGCATTTTATCTGACATACATGTCAACTGTCACTGCAGACTTTGAGGCCCATTCCATAGGGGCTGTTGCCACTGCAGTGGCATTTTCCACTAACATACCTCTTCAGGAGGTTTGTGGGGCAGCCACTTCAGCTAGTCCGAGCTCAATTACTAGGAATTATAAGAATTAAGATAAACATTTCTGCAGAGGCTGCATTTGGGAGGTGAATACTTCTGTGGGATCTTCCTACATATTAAGCAGCCAGCACCTACCCATAGATGTCAGGGTTAGCTTTAGAGCATCCCGCTTTATGGTGTCTAGTGCCTACTAGAAAAGGGACTATTGGTTCTATATGAAAGGTGTTTTTGAGTGGCCACTAGAACATCCACAATACATCCTAGACTGACTGACAAGCTTATAGTCAAAATAAAAAAGTTCCTTCCAGTAGCACCTTAAAGACCAACTAAGTTAGTTCTTGGTATGGGCTTTCGTGTGCATGCACACTTCTTCAGATACACAGTGTGCATGCACACGAAAGCTCATACCAAGAACTAACTTAGTTGGTCTTTAAGGTGCTACTGGAAGGAACTTTTTTATTTTGACTATGGCAGACCAACACGGCTACCTATCTGTAACTGACAAGCTTATAGTTAAGATTTGGTGTTAGGTGTGGACTGTCCATATAGTAACCTTGTGTCTTTATATGTTATATGTAGTTGTCTTAATTTTTGGCTGTGGTGTTTGTTAGTTGAATGGTTGGTCTTAGTATTAAGCAGTTTTTGCACTTGGCCAGAAGGTGAACTGACATTCTAACGGAAACTCCAAGGGAGGGATAAGAGATTGCTTTCTCTGGAGTGATAACATTTTCCCACCTCAAGCAATGGAAGGACCACAATCCCACTTGGTGGTATCCTAGTGCCCACTCAGAAACACCCTTCAGATCAGTCCCTTTTCTTCTAATTCCTTCTTATTCTTCTGTACTGTTCCTGCTCTAAGGAGTTCTGGAGAAGACTGGATAGTTATGGGAAAGGCAAAGAGCCAATTAAGTATTCTTCATGTGGAACTTTTCCTAATATTAACTGTTCCACAGATCCTGTCCATATGATGAGGGCAACTCAACTCCAAAACCTTCATCCTCAATAAAGGGGGAACTCTAGTAGTGGGACAGCTCCTGTAAAACAGGGACTCTATTTAAGCTTATTAAAAGGGGGAACCTCTCCAGTTTCAATAGTACTGAATGCAAAAAAGATAGTTGCTTTCCCTTAGAAGTACTTTGAGAGAATTATCACTTAAGGTAGTGGATTCACAGGCTCCTTTTACTTCCTAGCCTCTGGAAATAACCAAAGTATTTCCTGGTTCTATGCAATCATTTTTTCAAGTTTCATTTCCACCCTTCCTTGCCCAGGTTGTGGTCTGAGTGGAAGACTCCATTAGCAGCAAAACCTAGAAACAAGTTGAGATATTGATTGTGTCCCCTTCCTAAGGACATCTCTAATCCTTTAATAGCCCCTAAAGTGGATGCTTCTGTCATTGACTTGTTTTCTATGACAGTTTGCATTGATTTGTAATTGATTTCCTAGCAAGGTAAATGTCAGAAAGGTAAATGTACCCCCAGAAGAAGCTTTATGTCATGACAGCTGCTCGTAAGGCATTGACTGCAGGAATCAGTTTGTTTCTGTGGGCTAATCAGCCAGCATCACTTCTGATAACCTGTTTTTTGATGGTCTTGGTAAGCTGTTCTTGGTATCAGCTTGGGATCAAATGCTATTCTGCATGCCTTCAGATTGTTTTGTGTGAACCACAGTGGCTAATATGGTTGCTTGGCTTGGTCACCAGAAGAGCCCTCTGTCCATGTCCAAAGAGAGGGGATTCTTTCTTACTTGGTAGGTCTCCGTTTTGATAAATTTCATATCACCCAGTCCATTTCCAACTAGGTATAGACATAGGTATAAATAGATGGCTCTTGTTTCTGTTTTTCTCCTTGATGAAGTCTTGTGTTTTGGTGTTGTAGACTGAGGACTGGGAGCCTTTTCTTTTGGGTAAGGTCATTTTCTATGTCTAACTTTTGGAAGAAGAGGAGTTCCCACTTCAAAAAATTTCCTCTGTTCCTGCCCAGATTGGATAGTGGTCAGATCAGACACAATCTCCGTTTTGCCTCCAACCAATAAAGATACGCCCATGTCCAAGCAACAGATCTTGTGCGTATCTGTGGAGGTAATACCTAGTCAGCATGCGAAAGGGACAGCTGCCTGTGGGGCATTCCCCTGTTTCTAGCAGTTCAGTGGGCCCAGGTTGTGTGCATTGGTCTGGCCCTGTTTGGAGAGTAGATGATTTATGCCTAATGTTGCACTTGTAGAGAGAGCCTTCTTATTCAGTTGAGACCCCATCGCTTCCAACATGCAATTAGTTCCAGCCAAGCTTTTTCTGCTGTGAAATTTTAAATGTTTTATACATTAGCCACAAAAAGTTGAAATATAGCCATTTAAGTACTTTTCCCTTTTCATGTCTCAATAGATTAATGAATCCTACATAACCTGAGAAAATCTCTGTGTAGCATGAAAAGAGAAAGGACAATTTCATTGGAATATTTTCCAATCTAATTTCCTGTTAAGAAAAAAAAAACATTTAAAAAATAAAAGAAAAATGCTTCATAAGAAAGCAAAGGAAAATCTAGAGGCAGGTGAGAGATGCTTGTGCTGATAAAATGCTAATATTGGCTATTCAAAAATAGTTTCTCACAGAACTGAAGCAACACAGTAGTTCTGCAACTGTCCTGCCATTTGCTGTCTTCCTTTAAAACGTTATGCTATCATTTCTGCTCAAATAATATTAACTGATAATTCAAGAGAGAAATACATGAACTGCCAGATGAATAAGTAGGGAAACATAGAAAAGGACTTTTGAAGCATGGTATTGGTAATTGCGTTAATCTTTTTTTTACTTGATAAATATAGCTAGAATAATACAGCATGATCCTTCCATCCTTCCTTTTCTATTTTCACTCTCTTATTAACTTTGCTGTCTGTGTCTTTCCAGTTCCTGTGGAGTGGTATTAATCAGTTGTTTTCTTGTTGGTGGTGTGCTGTTTTTTTTCTTTCTTGCTTTCACTATTCTGCTAAAACTGATCTACTAATTTGCTGTTTTGAACTCAGCCTTTGTCGGAATTATGGGTAACACAAGATCATACAAACTGCTAGACTGGAATAGTTTCAATTCAGGTATTTTATTAGTCATTCAGTACTACATACGCTGACAGAAATTATGGCAGCTCAGTGAAGTCTGTTTAGAAAAACGGTAGCTTGTTACCAAGTTAATATTTCAAATTTTAAGTATTTTTTATCTTGAAAATTTGCAAAAGAATTTTCAGTTTCAGAACGTTAAACCCTACCATTAAATTAAATCTGATTTAGTTCCTTGAGAGCCTCCCTCAGCCAACCCTTTGCACCCAGATAAATCTAATGAGGTCATGCTCCATGTTCTGTCATTTGTGGAAGGGTCTCTTCTGTGACATCTCCGTTAGAATGCCCTTCCCTGAGAGATAATGTTAACCTTTCGAAAGCAACCTAGGATCTTTTTGTCCCAACGGGCATTTGAGGACCTGGGGAGTATGTGGGTAGTTTTTGCTTCTGTTTGGGGGATTTTGAGAGATTTTTCAAAATGTATATCATGAGCCAAAGTGCTGGGAAGCTGAAGAACAGAGTGGAAATATAGCAACTGCCAAATTACCAAGCCAAATTCTTTTGACATAATGGAAAGCCCCTTGCATGCTGCAAAGTAACAACATTTTATAAAAATTACCATTTCGTAACATTTTCCATTGGTAAGCCTAGAGACTGGCAGCCACCAGAGTCACATGGTGTTATATTCTCTTGATTTTCTGTCTTATAGGGATGGGTGGGGAGAAGGGCGTCCATTGGAAATTGTATGCTTTCTTAAAAATCCATAAGATATATTTTTTAAAGAAACACTTTATGAAAATGTATAATGGAAATAAAAGAGAGGGATCAGATAGTTCAGGGCCTAGGAAGTGCTATGTTCAGAAGTCTGAATGGTGAAGAAATACTTCTAGTGTACTAGTCCATACCTGAATAATGTAACTGAGTTTGAGGTTGGTAGGTCTTATGGGGAAGAATACTGTTGCAAATACTTTAGTTCCATAATACAGTAATTTTGGAAGCACACACATGCAGCCCTTCCCATTTTGTAAGTGTGTGAATGGATGCATATGGGAATAAAAAGTTTGAATAACCTATTGGTATCAGAGAGAACAAAAGGGTAATTAAAACCATCTTCCAGTGACAAGGTTCAAAATACACACAAACACACCGAAATTGAATCAGCAAATCCATACCATATTGCCAATACGGTAACAGTGTGAATGAACCTATGAAATTTAAAATGTTATAATTATTATGTTTTACTAATAGTAATTTAATTGTGTTAAAATTATTTGATTTCATTCCTGTTTTATAAAATAACTTTACACTTAGTGGGCTGCCTATATTTAACTTCTGAACACTTCTGATCCTTGCTTATAAAAAAAGTCGAAGATGTTGTCCTGTGCCCACTAACCTTGCGAGTAAACCCATTAAACACAAAAGTGACTTCTAGGTAGGCATTTATACTATTGCACTATAAGTTAACCATACAATGAATTTTTAATGAATGCCTGGATTTCAGCTCTTATACAGCAAGCAACATGCCTAAGCATCTTTGCATTTGCTATTCGGCAGGGGCAGGGGGGTACTTTAACATCCACCCACACTTATCATGTAGTGTTTGCATAAAATAGCTTCTAAAGAGTGCCTGATCTCAGATGAACCCATCATAGGAAATATGAGTCCTGGTTGCTAGAAAGTAAAGGAAAAACTACAGAGATTTCAAGGATTAGAAATGAGACAGAAACAGGAAATAAATGTGCACTAAATAGAGAAAAGCAGCAACTATTCAGGATTCTGGGGATTCCTAAATCCTGGTGTCCAAAAAAAAAAGCACGCATGAGTCATAGGGTCAACTTCACTCATTAGCTGAATTCACTGAAAGCAAGAGCAATAATGTTGGCTCATCTCACAGAAAGCGCTTAGAAGGTTGCCTACACATTTTGCTTTCTTACATTCTAGGAAGGTTAGAGACTTACTTTTAAAAAAATGAAAGCTCAGAGTCTGGATCCCCTGGTAGTATGAGCCAATTGCACAATTCTAATCTGGCCATGGCTGATGTCCTGAGCTTCCTGATCAGGTCTTGTTCTCTTTTGTTTATCTAGACTTTCAGGATATGTCAGTTGGCTCTCCGAATAATACTGATTTAGTAGTTGATAAATCTAGAATTCTAATATTTCTTACTGTTTTGATTAAATGAATAAGCAAGTAAAAGATATTTGAAAAGAAACCAATTTATTGTTTTTAGTTTATTCTTAATATTTATCCTATATGAGCTCTGTAAACTGCTTTAATCTCTTAAGAAGCCCCACAGGGGGCCACTGGTCTGGAACTGGAGTAGGGTAGCTGAGTTTTGAAAGCAAACTTCGAAAGCTTGCTTAAAAGTGTAATTTAGATGGTAGATAGCCCAAGGTCTAATTGACCTTGGCAACATTACAGAAATAACTTGGTGTAAACATTAACGGTCCTTGAACAATTTTTTCCAATCTATTAGACACCACAGAGTTTTTCACTCTGATGTTATCTTATTATTCTGTCTCTGCATTTTATTTATTTTTTTGCAATGGCTGTGTTAACTTTTGAGGAACAGTTTTATCTCCAGCTTATATTCCCCTTATATCCAGCTTTTAAATGTTAAGCATACACTGCAGTTAAAAATTGTTTGGTCTTTGCATCATGCAACTACAATTTAACTTTCCTTGTATGAAGTTACTGTAGCTCTCATTTTCGTTAGTAATCTTCTCCCCTTGGAAATTGATGTTCATTTGGGATGTAGTGTTGCGGGTTGTTCAGCGAGCCCTAAGCCTTGTTGCTGTCACGAAGCATCTGTCAGTAGCCACAAGATCATCACCTTCAATTTAATTGTGAGGTCACTTAATGTTGGCAGTTAAAGCGGTTACCCATGATTCATGGTGGCATATGTGTCTATTAAGTTTATGGTTTATCTAATACAGTGAGTTCACAGTGATTTCACTGAATATCAGAAAGAAACCCTTCAATCTGGAAGTACTATGTAGAATTTTATTTTCTGGAAATGGATCAGGATCAAAAAATGCAAGGGAGGAAGTAAGAGCAGAGGGGCTATTTTTGAGTGTTGAATGATATCATCTGATTAAAAAAATATTTTATCTGATTAAAATATTTTTTGATAGAAACTCCCTTTAAAAAAGTTGGCCTTGTTTCTTGGAGGATATATTTCCTTTTCAGGATCCTGAATACAGATGATACAGCCTAGTCTAGGTTTATGGTGTTGTTGGTAAAGCACTCAGATCTGAAGAGCTGTTGTATTATCACTCAGGTACATGTTAGTTGCTGATTTTCTCTTTCCTGGCTGTAACTCTGGCTGTCCCATCAAATGGAGCAACTTTTGTAATATGTGATGGACTTTAGTCAAAGGGAGGTATGGAACAAGCTTTGGGGAGGTGAATGTGTGTCCACATGGCCCCTTTGATTTCCTGACCTCCTGCTAATTAATATACATGAAGGACAATATGAGAGAGAGTGAATCACAAATCAACTCTGGCAGATTAATGGTTCTGGACCTTTTGTTCCCAAAATGTAGAATATAAAAACAATGACTTAACTTTAATTTGTTTTTTGGGAGTCTAAACAAGAAATAAAACAACAGCACAAACTTATACAGATTTACTCAGTTGTCCAGTTTGTGCAAGGACTTTAGTTGGTGCAGTGGAACTTCCCCTCCCTCTTTTCCCTCTGTTTAGCCCCCAAATCTGTTCTAGCAGTTCCTCCATCCCTCTGGACCAGATTTGGGTGCATGCAGGAGGAGAGGCGAGGGAGCAGAAGTTCCAACATGTAAATCCATGTGTGAACAGGATGACTTCATTTTGTCAATCAAACCATCCCTAAGGACCACTGAGTTCATTGAGCTAAGTGGGTATACAGTTTTAGCATGTGCATTTAAAATAATAGGTAAATAATAACTGACTCCTTGTTAACTGTCTTAATATTGTCTCATTCAAAACAGTTTTCTGATGGTTTTATCTAGTTTTTTTCTGACTAGAAAGCATTCACAGGTGTGTTTTTTTTAATGTAATTCCCTCTTTCCCCAAGGCTTATGCATAGTTGGGGTTGCCACCAGAGTTCTGTGCAGGATATATGATTTGAGAATGTTACAGTTTCAGCTGTAATTTGAAACTGCTATGAACTTGTACATTTCATGGGCTATTTTCCAAATAATCTTACAGAAAATATAACTTATAGTGATGGCTAGACTTCCAGAATGATAGTGTTACTCTTTCACAGAAAAACAAAATTTTGTGGCATCTTAAAAACCTGCAACTTTTATGGCATAAAAGTGCAACAGGAGCTGGCTTCTAGTCCACAAAAACTTATGCCATGATAAATGTGTTGTTTTTAAGGTGTCTCAAGATTCCTGGTTGATTGTGCTGGATATACACATCTTAGTAGCTTTTTGTTGGTTCATTTTAATACCATTGAGTTGCATCCAATAAACCTGTTCTGTTAGTGCAAAGACTTCCCCTTGTGCAGCAGAACTTTCCCTTGCTCTCCTCTCCCGCTGTGATCCCCCCACCTCCCCCAAAACAGATCTGATAGGGAACCTCTGAGAGCAAGGGAATTTCTGTTGCACAAATGGAAGTCTTTAGTTTCTCTTCAGATTGCAGACATCTTTCACCCTTAAAAAAACCAAGTATATATCTTTTATGCAATTAAATCTGGGAGTAATTGTTCTGTTAGTCTCTAAAATTATTCTAACGCATAAGAACCTTAAGAAAACTTTTGAAGCAGCCTCCTACAGAAGCTTCATATATACTTTATTGTAGATCTGTCTCTATGACCATAATGGCTGAACTGCAACATTTTTCAATGCTAAATGTCCCTGTGAATCTCTGCATTGTTGGCACAAGAAGAAGTAGATTGTTTTAAGATTGCTTACTGTAGCTTGCTTATTCCAGCTAATACTGGTAGTAGCAAGCCAGTAATATCTGATATAATGTTGAAGAACGTGCTGCTAGCAGGCTGCCTGACTGTTAGTGGGATTAATAACTTCTTAATAGAGCAATTCATACTTGATTCTCATCCAGTTGAACACTTGCTTAACCTGGCTTATCATTCATCTCTTAACTTGGAACGTACCGCTGATGAGAATCAGTCAGCAGCCACCTTTTCGTTATGTAGGTCCCTTTGCTCTGTGCAGAATAGTATTTTGAAACAAGCAAAGCTTGAGAAACATTGGCAAGGGTTGTATAATAGCCCTAGGTTAAAATGACCAGGAGAGCTTTTCACTATATACTTACTGGGCACATTGACCGCTTAGAAGCTTCTAAAGAAAAGTCAGCCCTGCTGGCTACCAAAGACTAAATAGCAGAGCCATTAATTATATAGGGTTGTCTACCCCTGTGTGGACAGGAAACAGCACATTGAGGGGATGGGGGGAACTACAGACTGTTCTAGGTATGATGCTCTAATGTAGGCATGATGGACCACAGGTTGACTCAAAATAGTTTCTGTGTTTTAGTGTGATTGATTAAACCAGCTTGGGATCGGAGCTACTCAACTTTATGGCCAAATGGGATAATATAATTAATGCATGTTAATTGAATTGTATCGCAGTCTCTTTCCTCTAGTAACAGGATTGTAGCAGAGATATTTTCTGTGTATCCATGTGAGATACTGCTTTGGACATTTGCAGTGTTTGCCTAGAGATCCAGAGCTTAGATACTTTGCTATTCTTCAAGACACCAATCTTACCACTAGGTTTGAAATAGGCATGGAAAGTGCTGGGGCAAGTGATGCACACTAAGGTAAAATATCCTAATTTCACATAGATTCTAAGGAGGCCTGAACAGGCAATGAACACCAGAACATCACTGGGGCATGTGATGTGCTGCTGCGGTTCTGGAAATGCCTGTCATGGCCAGGCAATTCACCACAATAGGGGATCTTTTGCAGAAGCCTCCAAAGCTATAAAAGCTACACACACACACACACACACACACACACACACACACACAGTAGGAAATTGCTATAAAGACTTATTTAGCGAGCTATGATAAAATGTAGTTCTAGTGCTATTATTATTATTGATGTACCCGACTACGACTACATTTTGTGGGTGCTATTCAACTAAGTTTTACATAGAATAGACACATTGAAATGAATGGACATGACTAAGGTAGACCCATTAATTTTAATAGGTATACTTTGAGTAAAAGGTATTGGAATAGCATGCTGAGTTCTTATCCATCTATCCATCCTTCAGGGAAGTCTGATGTTTTATTGCTTTTTTATAATTATTATCATTAATTCTGTTGGAAGCCGCCCAGAGTGGCTGGGGAAACCCAGTCAGATGGGTGTGGCATTATTATTATTATTATTATTATTATTATTATTATTCACCAGAAGGTCCCAGTGTAGGTTTCTGTATACAAAAATGTAAACTCATAACCCCCAAACAATCTGTGTTTTAAAATGCAAACTGGAAGATAATGCATGTTGGATCATCTAGGCAATACAGGGAACTAACAACTTACATGTGTTTAAATTGTGTACATTTAGCTTTATGCGCTTGCCCAAAATAAAAAATAAAAAATGGAAAGGGGGGCAGGTGCCTGGGAGAAAAAAGGCAGTCCCACCCACTATTGAACCCAATGTGTTTTGACTGTATATGATTCCTCTCTCTCTTTTTTTAAAATCTCAGATGGTACTGTAAGAGATGATTATCCTTTTTCATAGAAACTTCCATTCAGAACTGTCAGTGCCACCAGCAGATTTTTTTAAAAAAATCCATTGAGTTTTAAGTATAGGCTAGGATCTTATTTGCTTTTCAGGGTTGATTCCTGAAAATAAAGAAACAGGAGTAAGGAAGCATTTTGAGTACAACTGTCTTAGTAATACTTGGGGTTTGTGTTAATGCAATATTTCTCTCTTTACATTTTCAAGTTGGGGTACTTGGGTGGATTTGCCCTTTCAATAGTCTTAATCATATACAGGCTGCAATTAAAGCATATTAATTAGTCCTGGTAAATTATTTGACTTATTTCTGACAGAACCTAATTTAAGGGCATGGAGCCAATGTGCAATTCTAAAATCATATCAGGAGAAGGCTCATTGGTGTATGCATGAGTACACCAACAGAAGTTGATATTGACTACAGCTAACTTGTTAGAAGCAACAATTTTTCAGCTGGAGTGTCCCATTACTGCTCTACTGATCATTATCCTCCAACACCGTATCTATTTGTAGGAACTAAAATATTGATTGAACCCTGCAAGATTCTTGTAATTCCAGTGAAAGATTCAAATGCAGCAGAATTTTGTACAGATCTTCTGCTCAAAAGTTTTTAGGGAATCCTTGCTAAACTTACTTGAATAGATTTTTGCTAGAAAAGCTTGTGATTGAGTGCTCTGTATGCTTGCCTTTTGCTTTCACCTAGACTCCAGGGCCATTACTTTCTGTAACCATTTCAGTGAGCTGCCATAGTTTTCAGTCTGTACTGTCACCTGATCCAAGCATGCGCCAAAATACCCACCGTTTCTGGCTCCTGTCTGCTGAATCTGCTTTGCAAACCCTTAGTTTTTTAAGCTTTTGCTTTAGCCGGAACAAACAGGCGGCACCCTTCTGGAGTGTGCTGGACCCATGCCATCCTGCTCCCCCCCAACTCCTCTATTGTTTATGTAAATCCTTAGCTTTACGTAAATGTGTAAATGCTCTGATGGCATCCCCATGTGAAATTGTGTGGCTCGTGTAAAAAAAAAAAAATACATGTCAGAAAAAATAGAATGCTCCACATTGCACTGCATTCCAGTGTTTTGTATGAACTATTCTTGCCATGTTGTGGTGTATTGATTTTTATTTATTTATTAAAGTCATTTTTATCTTTTTACATGCAAGGTAAGTTTGCGTATATTGTGTGTGAATATGCATTGCATTTTGTATATATACAAAGTTCTTTGGTTAACTATAATAGAGGGGGAACTAAAATCATTAAAACCTATGATGTTGTGGAAGAGAAATTCATTTCTTTTTTTACCTTTTAAATTAAATTATGTATGAGAGGAGAAACGTTGTTTTAAAACTTTGTAGTTTGGCATGTGGTTTTCTGGATGCAGTGGAGCTGGTCCTGCTCCCATACACTACCTGTTAAGTGATCCTTGTAGTTCTTCTCTGCTAAAAGCTAGTTTGCTTTTGGGGGGGGGGGGAAACATTGGTTTGGCCATTTGTTATTGGATTCCACGTGGCAGTATGCCACATGGCGTTTAACCATGATCTCACAATGTTCTTTTAGGTCTGGTTTTTAGCCATTGAGTGGTTTTAACTCAGTGACCTTTCAGTAACTGGTGCTAGTCAAACATTTGCAGTGAACAAGTGTTCACTATTGTGAAGACACTACAATCAAATAACACACATGAATGGAGCTCATCAGGATTTATTACTGTAAAGGTAGCAGGAATAGGAGATAACTTGTTTTTAAACTCTGTGAGCTACAGAATCCCACTTGTTAGCAGAAAGAAACAGGATGAGTCAATGGATCTAGTCTAGGGATCCTTCAACAGTGTTTCTGCCTCTTTCTTTTGAGCATTTTTTTTACCACTCTGACCTTTTTTAACCATGTTTGCAATTTTCATATATTTGCTTGTGTTTTGATTTTTTTTTGCTTGCCTTGTTATCTTCCCCACCCTCCCTCTCTCTTGTCTCATCTTCTCTGACCTGCTTTTCTGAACTTTCATTCAAACTTAATTATTTAGAAGGTTAAGCAATACTATCAGTAACTACATATGTTATATATGTTGAGACACAGTTACAACACAAAAGAGTGATGACACTTAGATTTTTAGAGTAATTATTTTAATGTTTTCTTACTGTGGATCATTGTATAACTTAGGAAAAGCTGTTTTTCCCCTTTCCCCTCTTTTAAATACCTTGTTTTTAGAAAGACATTTTCTCAGTTTCAATGCAGCAGTCGTATTTTTCATTCACTATATAAAAACCCCCAAACCAAACTTAATTATAATCTCTTCCAATATCTTGCAAGCCCAGAATATTTTGCCCTTTTTCCTCAGTACCCCTTTAAGGCATGCTTAAGGAACTATGAAATCTCAGTTTTATTACCAAAAAGCAGCTTCTCATGCTACTTTCTAAGAGTGCTTTTGGGATTACCACAAGTTTCAAAAATGGCTAGTCAAGCAGTGCAGGGGGCTGCCATTGGTGAGAGAAAAGCATTGAAAAAGCTCCAAGGAACTTGCTTCCCACTCCTCTGGACTGTTGCCTGGGTTCTCCACATACAGAATTTGAAGCTTGCAGTATAAGATTAGATGAACATTTTCCCCATCAGACTCCATTTGTGCCTAGAAAGGTATTTGAGTGAGCTATTCACTTTCCATTGTAGGAGTCTGACCTGGTTTAGTTTTTGTCCTAAAAAGACCCCATCCACTTGAATAACTGATCCTCAGGCTCTGATGTCTGGATAGAGTCTTAAGTCTGCCCTTGACTGGAGAATAGGAAAGAAATGGAAACAGCCAAAGAAGTGGGTGCACCTTGTAAATCTCTTTGCCTGCCTGTGATCCACTATGGCAGAAACTAATAGAAATTAATCGAATGCTAGGTTTAATATAAATTAATAGAATGCTCCAAATTTCATTCTGGGAGATAAAAACAGGAGTTACAGATATATGATTACTTCTACACTTTTTAGTAGCTGATGGACTGATCTCACTATGCCGGCAAATGCATTTTTGCTTTACCAACACAGTACCACAGAATGCCAGTGATGTAACACCAGTATTGTTGGAGATATTAACTATAGGCATGTACACCAGCGTGGGTGTTTAAGATGCATATTAAATAGTTTAAAGATTCATATCTTTAAATGGTGGACAACTATTTCTTCTGAAGCATCTAGCTTTTGCTTCCCAGTTGGTCCTGGCTTCTTCTCAGTGTGGTAAGGGTTAAGCAGGTTGTTGTCTGGACCCAGGGATGGCCTTAACATTAGACAGAATGAGGCAGCCATCTTACGAAGTAGATGCTGATGAGCGGCAATGAGGTGCCACAGCTATGAGTTCCACGATTCCTAAGCCGGCCGACTTCCCTCAGGTGTAATGGAGAATTCTGCTATTCTGCCTCCAGTGTTAAAGTAATATCCAGCTTCCATTCTGGTCAGCTTCTGTACATGGAGTGTATGGAGTACCATCTTGTCCTTTGCCTCAGGCAGCAAAATGTCTTGGGTCAGCCTTGTCTGGAAGTAAACTACAGTCGTACCTTGGATCCCAAATGCCTTGCGAGTTGAACGTTTTGGCTCTTGAATGCCGCAAACCCGGAAGTGAATGTTCTGGTTTGCAAACGATCTTTGGAACCCGAACATCTGACACGGCTTCCGATTGGCTGCAGGAGCTTCCTGCAGCCAATCGGAAGCCGTGCCTTGGTTTCCAAACATTTTGGAAGTCGAATGGACTTCCGGAACGAATTCCATTCGACTTCCAAGGTACGACTGTATCTTGATTCATTACTAGATATCTTTATGCTCTTTAGAAGGCATGCCCATTTGAGTATTGGCAAGCTTTATTCTCAAACTTTTACACTATGAACAAGGTCTACTTATTTTATCAAAATGATTCATTAGAGCCTTAGATAGTTAGGTCTTTTGAGATAGCCTACACATTACATGAGAAATGGTCAACCCTCCAAGTGTTCCTACACTACAATTCTTATTCTCTGTGACCATCAGTGGTGGTTGAGGGGCTGCGGGGAGCTGGAGTTCAGAAACACCTAGGGGACTGCAGGTCTTACATGGTTAGCTGCTAGCCTTCCATTTTGTGGGAGGCCTTGAGCCAAGCCCCACCACCATCACCCAAGATTTCACTCGAGCTGCCAGTTTTTCAGCCCTAATTTATAGCAGTATGCTTTGTATTCTTAGTTTAGTCACTGCATGCTTTTTTAAAAAGGCAGGGCCAGCCACACTTAGAATAAATATGGCTGTATGGTGATATGGTTGTCATTATGGAGTCAGTGAAACTCATAAATGCATTCATTTTATTTCTCTTTATGGTGACCTCTTCTGAAATTGTGTTATGGAAAGGGAGTCCCCAAAGCCCTCTCTCCTTTATAAGTAAGCTTTCACAGTACATAGTAAGTCATTTTTGTTTGTTTGATTTTGTTTATTTGCTTGTGTGTGTGCTTGCTGCTGAATGCATTTCTTTCTTCTTAATTAGCAAGTCCTGCTCTTAAACACATTTTTCTTGAGAATTAAGATTGCTTTTGGATTTTTGGTTGTGTTGGGCTCCATAATAACCTCCACAAATATTTCTGCTGGTGCATGTGTAAGCCATTTGAAAAATAAATGAATTAAAGATTCTTGCTCTGAACACCTTGCTTGTGAGTAAGTTCTGTTTGCAATCATTGGAACCCACTTCCAAGTAAATCTGTTTTAAGACCAGGGTGCAAAAACAAGGTTTACCTTCAGTGCATCCTCACAAATGTGTCATTTATGGTTACAGTGTTAACAAAATTGTTCTTTAAAATGAATGTTATACCTTGAGTTTTTGATTCATTTAATAAATGCCATTTTATTTACTAGTGTAAGACAACATCTTTCCCTTTTTGGTTGCAGCAGCAATAGGCTGTGTGTCTCATTTGATTATTTTTTGGTTGTCATATCAATATGAAAACACAGACTAGTAGCAAAAGAATGGCTTAACTGTAAACTATGCCATATTCCACATTGCTTTTGAAATAGTTTAAACCTCTTTCAATAGAAAAAAAAAGTTGTATCAATTTGATATCATGGTTAGATATGCTCCAGGAAAGTTATTAAAAGAAAATACCTGGTGGAAATTATCAAGCATGAGACCATTTGCAAGTAAAACAAAACAAAATAAAATGCATGCCTTTTTGAGACCTCTTTCCCAATAAAACACTATAATTGCCCATAAATCATTGGGGTTAGCAGCACTTCACTATGTAAAGTGTGAAAACTGATTCCACCGTTTAAACTTAAAAAGTGCCATTAACACACATATACTTATGCAAATGTTATAATTACATTATAACGGTGCAGTGATAATGAGTGGTGAACTCCTGGTAACAACAAATAATTGTTTTATGTTGTTTTTCATGTATACTGCTTAGGTTTTTAAAATAATAATAATACAGTGGTGCCTCGCAAGACGAAATTAATTCGTTCCGCAAGTCTCTTCGTCTTGCGAGTTTTTCGTCTTGCGATGCACGGTTTCCCATAGGAAAGCATTGAAAATCAATTAATGCGTTCCTAGGGAAACCGCCTTCAGACCAGGTCCGGGGACAGTCTGTCCCCGGACCTCTTCTGAAGGCTGGGGGGGGGACAAGGGCTTTTCTTCCCACCCCCAGCATTTTAAAAAACCCCGGGACAGCGGAGGACTTCTCCGCTGTCCGGGCGATCTTAAAATGCTGGCGGGCGGCATTTTAAAATCGCCCCGGGACAGCGGAGGACTTCTCTGCTGTCCGGGGCGATTTAAAAGCCCCTGGGAAGGCAGGCAGGGGGGACAAAGACTTTTGCCCCCCCCAGCCTTCAGAAGAGGTCCAGGACCTCCTCTGAAGGCGGGCGGGGGGCGAAAGTCTTTGCTCCCCCCCCCGCCTGCCTTCAAAAGCCCTCCGGGACAGGCAGGCAGGGGGGAGCAAAGACTTTCGCCCCCCGCCAGCCTTCAGAAGAGGTCCTGGACCTCTTCTGAAGGCGGGCGGGGGGCGAAAGTCTTTGCTCCCCCCCCCCCGCCTGCCTTCAAGAGCCCTCCGGGACAGGCAGGCAGGGGGGAGCAAAGACTTTTGCCCCCCGCCAGCCTTCAGAAGGTGTTCCCGCCCCGCCGCCCGGCTTCGGAGCATCGTACCGAAGCCGGGCGGCGGGGGCAGGCTTCTCCCCGCCGCCCCTTGCTTCAAAAGAGGTCCGGGGACAGCGGGAAGCGCTTCCCGCTGTCCCCGGACCTGGGGCTGCGGGGAGAAGATCGCTTCTTCCCCGCTGTCCCCAGACCTCTTTTGAAGCAAGGGGCTGCGGGGAGATCGCTTCTCCACGCCGCCCCTTGCTTCAAAAGAGGTCCGCGGACAGCAGGAAGACCCGCTGTCCCCGGAGCTTGCGGGGCAAGCTTCGTTTTGCGAAGCAAGCCCTTAGGGAAATTCGTCTTGCGAGGCAACTCGAAAACGAAAAAACCTTTCGTTTTGCGAGTTTTTCGTCTCGCGAGGCGTTCGTCTTGCGGGGTACCACTGTAATAATAATAATAATAATAGGTTTATAATTTCTTCTAAATTAATAACAGAGCAATCCTAACCATGTCTGCTCAGAAGTAAGTTCTATTGAATTCAATAGGTCTTACTCCCAGGTAAGTGAGGTTGGTATTGCAGACTTTGTAACCATAGTGCATGATAACTGAGCAGCCTGAGCAGAAAGCACCACTTTTCACAACTCGTAAGAGTAGGCCAGACAAATGATTTACCAGTTCTGAGACTGCCCCAAGGTTGATGAACTTTAGAATTAGATCAGCCACAAGGGGATTTTTCAGGATACTCACACTACAGTGGGTTGTTCAGTTTCCAGACATAAGCAGTGAGTGTCCACTATATATTTGAGTACCATCAGCCACAGTTTAATCATGCATGTGGAACTGTATATGAAAACAATATGGCCACAGGCATCTATGCCTCCTTTAATTTAATACAATACAGAATGGTCTCAAGCTTAAAATTCCGATCTACGTAGTTAGCCTATGACTGAAAAGTGTCAAATCTTCTTGAAAGCCAAAATATGTTGCTGTTGACACTTCAGGATTTGTGGGCAAGGAACTTGGGGAGAATTTCTGGTTTGTTTGTTTTCTCAGTGAGCCACCCAGAGTCAGGTTTTCCGCACCAATCCCCTGGCTGTTTATTGTTATATTTCATCCATAATCCTGTAAATCCTGTGTTGCTTGTTTCTTGACTACTGTCTGACTACTCCAGTCCCCGCTTATATATACATATCTGTATCATAAGCATGATGTTTTGGAATTGCAACACAGCCAGAGTTTTATACCATACTTTGTGAATTTGGATGGCATATACTGCCTCATTGGACATCTTTCTTTGCATGGCACTAATTTTTCACCAGTTATTACATTATCATATGTAATAATGAAATATTGTGTGTGAGTGTTATTAAACGTATCCCATAGGCCACACACAAGGGTAAGCTTGTCTCTCACACCTGTAGTTCAGCGCTGAAACTTGTCCTCAGTTTGAGAACTTCATTCTTTCTTTTGAAGGAGGCTAGTGACATTGTGCCCTAGAAATCATCAGAACACATTTTGCAGAGATGGTTCTATGTATCTAGAGATAAATGGGCATCTAAAGGTCCTGAACTGTCTTGCCACCTACAGAAGTGAGGATACTGGTTGCTTGCAGTTGGGGTCTCAGTGACCCCCAAAACCAGGTTATTTAGTTTTGCACAAAAATAGCTATGATACAAAAATGGTTTTGCTTTTTCACAAGAAAAGTTCTAATTGAGGGGTGGGGTTAAACAATTCAGGGTTATAAAGTGGCTTAGTACACCTGTGGGGGTACTATTGACCCTTGATCCCATCTGTGATGTTGGTAGAAGTTGAGTTACTGATTAGTCTGTTACGAAAATAGACAGAACATTTCATCCTCTATGCTCCTTTCTGGTGGACAGAAGAATTTCTGGGCTAAGCATCTGCAGCTATGGCCAACAACTAAAATTATAAGCAGCTTTGTGCAGGATCATTTTGACCTCTGGCGCTGTGTGCATGCCTCAAAAGCTGTAAGGGTCAAAACACTGATTTTCCCTCTCCCACTGTTAAGAAAGGAAGGCCTAAACATGGCAATTTACACATTGTCATAGTTAAGGACCAGAAGTGAGGTCCTTATTTTGCCCTAATGGGCAAGAGGGTGGCTATTGGCTATGACCAGAGGCTGAGGGAGAAGGACTACCTGGAATATGGAGTTGTAGAAGACTGACACAAAAGTTTTATGATTTTTGCTCTCAGGGTGTATTCGAAAAACAAAACACCATCGATGGAGAATTACACATAGCGATGGGGGCTTCTATACACGAACAACAAGCGTTAAGCTCCACATTTCTTGGTATCCTGACTATGGAGTTTTTGAAAGTGATGCCCAGAGAGGGAGGAAACCACAATGAGTGTGATCTCTTTAACATTGAGATTTGGTGACTACGGATGTCCTTACAGTGGGATTTGAGGTAGATCCTGGTTGCAGAGGCTACTGCTCTATTTTAGTCAAGAAATAAATACGCACATATAAGGTTAGATAGGTAATGAGTGTAGCTCATAGCCACAACGTTCCCCTGTGCAGGCAATGTTGGACAAAGTAAATCCATAAAAATCTTGTGTTTTTCTAAGAAGTCAAGTGAATCAACAAGGTTTCAGTTCATGAAATCAGCACTACAAAGGAATAAGCAAGGTTACCTAATCAGTATAGAGATAGGCTGATAGGAAGCAAAAACAAAGTTGTCAGGCGCTTGTGACAGCTTGAAAGCTAAATTATTCTTGATCTTTAGCCACAAAGTTTTACATGCTTGTGTTAGTGCAGAACAGTGACTGATTTTTGCTTTATCTTTCAGATGACCCAGAGACACGAGATGCATGGTGGGCCGAAATACGACAAGAAATTAAATCCCATGCAAAGGCACTGGGGTGTCATGCTGTAGTGGGCTACAGTGAAT
The DNA here is from genome assembly GCF_964188305.1 of Podarcis bocagei. NCBI lineage: Eukaryota > Metazoa > Chordata > Lepidosauria > Squamata > Lacertidae > Podarcis > Podarcis bocagei. The sequence continues at coordinate 14,865,072 of NC_138135.1, read as the reverse complement.
CAACTAGCATTTGGTAAATCACTTATATTTTTGTAATGCTTTTGAAATGCGTCCTGAATCATACAAGCAGCATGTGTGGAAGGAGAAGAAATTACTGCAGGAAGCAGTGTGTAGGCAAAGCTGAGATAGGCAGTGAGAATGCTTCAGACGATGGTGCAGAAAACAGGCAGAGAGGCAGGGACACCCTTTCTGGCGCATGCCAAAGATGCATCACTGTGATGTGTTTCAGATGCCTATTAAAAACCTACTTGTTCAGGCATTTCCTGACTCTTGTTTTTTAGACTGCACTGCTTGGTAGTTTGTTTCAGTATTCTGGTTCTGGATTCTTTTCAGTGATAATGTCTTTTTGTGTTGTTATTTTTCATCTAAACCTTGCAGTTTTACGTTTTTTACTTTGAAAATCACTTAGATTTTTGAAAAAAAAGGTCTATAAATTAATGGAATAATTGAATAAATAAATATAGCAACAGAACTGTAGGAAGCTTCCATTACTCTAGTATTGACTGCTGTTTCTTGTAGATGGAGCAGAACAATTAATTAGATCCTTGTATTTACAGGAGAACATAGTGCACCCTAGGGTGGCGCTGTGGTCTCAACCACTGAGCCTCTTGGGCTTGCCGATCAGAAGGTTGGCGGTTCGAATCCCCGCGACGGGGTGAGCTCCCGTTGCTCGGTCCCAGCTCCTTCCAACCTAGCAGTTTGAAAGCACGCAAAAAAAGTGCAAGTAGATAAATAGGTACCGCTCCGGTGGAAGGTAAACTGTGTTTCCGTGTGCTGCTCTGGTTTCGGTGTTCCGTTGTGCCAGAAGCGGCTTAGTCATGCTGGCCACATGACCTGGAAAAACTGTCTGCGGACAAAGGCCAGTTCCCTTGGCCTGTAAAGCGAGAAGAGTGCCACAACCCACAGTCATCTGCGACTGGACTTAACTGTCAGGGGTCTTTTACCTTTTTTTATAGTGCACCCTTGCTTAGGCTTCACAACCTATGGGAGGATTGTATGTGTTCTCTTGTCCCCAGATCATTCTTTGATCAATGCTGCTTGGAAAGAAATGTCTTCTTTTTGAACTGGGTGGCCAACTATCTCTAAACTTCACAGCAGTAAAAGTTCACTCATTCAACGTGTTTGGGAAAATACGCCAGCAACAGTTCTAGTGTATATTGGTAGAATAGAAGTGGGGAGCCTTTTTGGCCCAGTGGGTCAGATCTTTATCTCCCCTACGGGCCAACTTGGATTGGGTGGGTGGGATAGACACCTGCCAATCATCTGTTGATGAGAAGAGAGTGCAGTCCTGCTGGCTGCAGAGGGCTGCCTCACCTTTCCTGAATGCTGTAACTATATTCTTCAACTTGGGCTATACAGCTCCAAAGGGGTTTGCTCTGAATTGGTTTCATAATTGTTGTTTTGACTTGTACTAAATAGGATGCTTAAAAATGCATATAATCAAAAATGTGGCTTTATCATCTTCTTTTCTTTTCTATAGTGAAGAGGTCTGTATTTTGTCTGCATCTGGCACGGCAGCTGTACTGAACCCTAGGTTTCTCCAGGATGGCACCACGGAAGTCTCTTTGGAACAAAGGTTGTCATGGCAGCCTGGCTACTTTTCCATAGGGTCAGAGAAGGGAGAGGTTGATTTTTTTCCTCAAAACCAGGATAGTTCTTCTCTATTAGGGTAGGTTACCAGTGTTACAGTACAGGATGCGGAGCCAACCACTTTACTGATTTTTCACTAACAACAACAGAAGTTGTGGAGCTCTGCACCAAATCTCTAGCCTTATTGTTTTCAAATTTCTAACAGCCTCAGCAAGGTAACACATTTGACTACTAACCACATAATGCAAATCTTTTCTTCCTCTTTGCCACTCCTTCCTTTTCTGCTTCTCATAGCACACTGCATACAAGTGACCCCCTGTGTCGTTTCACTGCATAAGCTTGATGATAAATGTATCATGTGGCAATTTGCCTCTCTTGAAATATTGACGAAATCTTTTGAATGGGCATGGGTAAATTTAACTCTTTAAAAATGTCAACTAAAGTTCATGAAACCTTAGAGGTATTAAGCCTGAGAAAATCAGCTAGAGTTGATGGTATTGAAGCACAACTCATTCTTCAACTTGGCACCATCTAGTGGTTTAGGACACAGGTGCTTTCCAATACAGCAGGCTGTATTGATAAAAAGTTTTTGCTTGAGGTTAGACTAGAAGGCAGCTCCCACTTTCTCCCAGAAGCCAGTATTTCCCCTGCCTCCCTGCAGGCCTATAAAATACTGTAATGTATACCTGTCGTTACATCATTGCATCTTGGTACATTCCCCCTCCCCCTTGTTTCCTCATCTTGCCTTGCAAATATTAGTGGATTAAACTTTTACTTAAATAAAGTACATCTTAACCCAGTTCATCATTAGGGATCAATAGCATTATGTCTGCACCTAACCATTTTCCCTCTGTGCCCTCATAAAATAGTGTATATTGTTATCCCTCCCCCAGTGTATAAAAAATTATCAAATAAATACAAAGATGGTAAGCACCACGTTTTGAATATAATATGTGTATATGCTGTTCTTTTCAGTGGGCTCTATTGCAAGAGATGTTCTTGTTGAATTTTATTTTAAAGCTGTTGTTTATACAATCCATCCCTTCCATTAGACAGGATGAGTTTGTTTCAGTGCTTCTGAAGGGAAGGTGTTTTACGTCTAACTTTTGCTGCTTGGGTTGTACCCAGTTGTTTATATGATGAAGCTTTGATATGCAAATTGTGTTATCAGAATTCCAGTTTTTTTTATGCCGAAAGCATCAAATTGGTCCACTTGCTCAGCTGAAAAATCCTATCAGTGCAAGGTACAGCGAAGATGTGTGGTAGTTTAAAAATAAAGAAGAGGGATAAGGTGTTATATGTGCAGATAACAATATAAACTACCGTGTCCCGTGATTTCATTTGCTTATCCCCAAAACATATATCCCACCTTTCTATGAAATATTCAGTGCAGAATATTTTGAGATTTGCAAACAGTAGCTCTCCATGTTCAGATTACGCTGCAGCTGTCAGAAACACGAGACAATACATACGTTTAGGTGCTCCCTATTTCCCCAAGAGGTAAGAAGTAATGGGGTAGTATTATGGGTTTTCTTTGGATCAGGAAAATGACGTTGGGTGTTCTTGCCATAATGAGTTTTATTTACAAAGATGCGGGCAGAGTATAGAACAAGCAAAAGAGACTCCTAGAGGAGGCAGCACAACTGTTAATCCTGCATCAGACTCCCAAAGAGAACAGCTGCACCCCAGAGTGCTTTGCCTTTTGCTGACTCACTGCTCTCATGCATTCTATCTCTGTTCAAATTCAAACTGCCAGAACCTGTTGTAGAGGTGCCCAAATGAGTGTTATGTTCCAAAAACAAGAGCCCTCAGCGTACAGTCAGGTTTTTTTGTTAAGACAAAGGCAAAGCCATAGCCATATATTTGCTCATTCTAATCAAAAACAGTCCATCTTATTACAGTACTGTGTTGCAATTGTCCCTCTGATTTATGCAACTTGGTTTTTTCCGTTGTACTGGGCTTTTTTATTCTTGTTAAGACTGTAACTCTATAGAAGCTTGACTTTTAACATTGATAAAATCAAGTATTCTACCATTAGTTCCCATGTATTCCAGCCTTGCCTTGCATATACAAGCATACCTTAAAAAGGAAGGAGGGAGGAGAACAAACTTCGTCCTTGCCTGATCTCTTGAAGGCAATTTTGACTCACTACAGGTGACAGGTGTGTGACTGTTTACCAGCTTAATCAGTTGCAAGGACCATAAAAAGAGAACAAAAGTTGACCACCGCAATGTATGGGTTCCGTTAGTGCCTGCATGGGTCAGTTTTTTTTAAAAAAACAGTAAAATACAATATTTATATTTCACAAGATGGTGTCTGAATGGTAATATTAGATGTCTCACAATCTCATTTTTTAGGTTAGAGGAAACGTCACCTCTGGGTTGTGGCTTTTGCCACATACCATACGATGAGCTCAACATGCCATTCCCTGCTCACCTCACTTACTGCTGCAACTGCAGGAAGCAAAAAGTCCCTGATGTTCTTTTCACAACAATAGATTTGCCTGTGGATGCACTGGTGGTTGGGAAAGGATGTCTCATTCAAGCCAGGTATCTTTCTGCCAGATTTGCTTTGCTCTCTGTTTTGACCTCTCTGTTTGTTTTAAAGAGCAGGATACAGTTATCAGTGTTAGTAGCGCTGGCCCCTTTAACAGCATCTGAACGTTTCCTTTTACCAAGAGCAGGGCCACTCTGGAAAAGGGAAGGCAAAAAATGAATTTTAGTCTGGACGCTTTTTGTCAAGACAAGCAACTTGTTACTTCTGACACATAATTTTTTTTGCTTACAGCTTAAGCACATTTTCTAGGAAGGAGGTACCATTTAACTTGGCGATACTCCCTTCTGGGTGGAACTTGCATTTCCCCCTTTTTTAATTTGCATATTTAGTAGATAATGCTGCCCATAATTCTGTTGCTGGTAAGCTTTAAAACTCATCTGTCAGACTGTGTGTTTTTTTAATCTAGTCCTTTGTTTTTGTTCAGACCTTCTAGTTTACCTGTTAGACCTTTGCTAGATTCAACCCATTTTACCTATAGCTTGGCATATCACTGATTGTGGTGGGGAGCCTCGGGAATCATGCTTTTATAGAAAAGGGCATTTTTTGGTGTTAAAATTCTTAGCCATTGCTAAGAGACTTTTCATAGAAGACCAGGCCTACCACTCTGGATAGTATTCAGCTAGGTTTGCCTCATGGTAGATGCATTGAAATTAATGGAACTAGCTTAGTCATATACATTAATTTCAGTGGGACAACTCCAACTAAAACATAGTTGAACATGACCCTTTGTGTTTTACTGTCCATCCCAATAGGTTGTGTCGGCTGAAAAAGAAAGCGCAAGCCGAAGCAAATGCAACTTCCATCAGTAATCTGCTGCCATTTATGGAATATGAAGTACACACTCAGCTGATGAACAAGCTAAAACTGAAAGGAATGAATGCTCTTTTTGGACTGAGGATTCAGATCACAGTGGGAGAAACAATGCTAATGGGTTTGGCAGTAAGTTTTTCTGTATTAATTTTGGGGTTCTTTTATTCCCTTTTCTGGAGAGCAGTTAAAATAAAATAAAGCCCACATAATGAAAACAACACCTCTCTTTAAATTAGAATATCCCCATAGCTGCTTACTCCTGGTCACTGGATGCCAGTACAAAGAGGAATTTTTTTTACATTTCTTCTAGAAATTATAGAGGATCAGACTTTGACTGAGATAGTCAGGCAAAGTCTTATTGGTAGCCATTATGTTCTCTGGAAAGTGGCAATCTTCCACAACCAAATAGTTAGGCTCTATAATCAAGTTGGCGCTATTTGGCAGTTAGGCCTTCCAAAATTATGGAGCACATGCATTCAGGCATAGTATTCTACACAAGGACATGCATTGTCCTATTTATACACATGTTATAAAGAAAGTAAAAATACATGTTATAAACAAAGTAAAAAAGAAACAAAGTATGGGCTATTTACATTTTGTGCAAGCATACGTTTTTCTTTTCATTGCAATTAAATGAGAAAAGCATTTGCTGTGCCTTAATTGAAACTTGGTCAAGCTACCAGTAAAGCATACAGAATTGACTCAGAAGGTGGGTGTATTTGGCCTACAGGCAGCCAGCTGGCCTTCCATGCTTTAAGAGAAGCGGGCTCCACAGTTGGTGAGCAGCCACCTGGAATGCCTCAATGCTTTTCCATGATGGTAACTACACAATTAAATGGATGGTACAATCTAGTGTGATCCTTTTTTGATTATGCGCTGTTTAGTCTTTCTTCTAAACTGCCATGGAATATGATTGAAGGGCAGTATAAAAAGTACCTATTATTAAATAAATGATGACACCAAAAGGAGAAGGTAGTATTTAAGATATGTATTTAGTTGATTAAATGTATTTCTGGGGATGAGGGAAGATTATAGGTTTGGGAATGGCAGACTTCAGTGGACTTAAAGTTTTTCAAGGCTATAGAGAACCTGGAAAATAGCCATTGGCAGCTGGCAGAATCAGCAGGTGACGCAACTGTGGCTCTCTCCAACCAGAAATGAAGGTCATTACTTAAAGAGTCAGTCTGCATTTCCCATAGACTCCAGTCTCATGCTCAAAACTCTGTCGTCCCCCCCAAAAAAAACCACCTTCCTCCCCTTTGCAGCATCTCTCCTATATTTCAGCTCCTCCATCCATGTCAGTATATGTTCAATAGCATCAGCTGCACTCCAGAGAACTGTGTTCCTGCTGCTAAGTTCTAATGTGTGATACGGAAAGCAGTATGCCTCTGAATACCCGTTGATGAGAATCACATGTAGGGAGAGAGCTGTTGTCCTCACAACCTGCTTGCAGGCCTCCCATAGACATTTGATTGGCCATTGTGATAACAGGACTGGACTAGTTGGGCTTTTTTGCCTCATCCAGCAGGTCTTTTCAAGTTCTTAAATAATGGAGAATTCTTGAGTTCTCTTCACCCATTCTAAAGAGCATTTGCGGGCTTGGGAGATGTGCTCCTAAGTCCCACTATTGCCACACATGCTTTCACACCCCTGCATCATCCTACCCAGTCTGAGGCATCGCACTTTGTTTTGAACGCCTGAAGAAAGTGAATGTTAGGATGAGAACTATGATCCAGCCGTTTATCTTCTCCGTAGTTTTCTAATGAAAACAGAGACTTTGAGATTTAGCATTTAGGGATGTTCCTTGAAGGCTGCTGGCAGAATAAATCTCATTGTTAAGTTCTTAGGATGCTGTGTCTGCAGCTTCTATGTTATCTGTTGTATTTTGTATATAAAACACAAAGATGATATAAGAGCTAGGGCACTCTAGACTCTTGCAAGATCCAGCTTATAGCAGTCTTTGTAAAATTGTAAGTATGAACAATGAAGGCAATATCTGTTACAATGTATGAATTTTTGTGTTGCTAATCTTTTTAAAAAGCTGAATGGATTACATGTTCTGTCAAATGGGTTTAGTGTGGAAAGCTTCCAGAAGTTATTCCAATAGTATAACATTGCTAGAAAATTTGTGATTGTGAGATTCAAGTTTAAATACAGTGGTGCCCCGCAAGACGAATGCCTCGCAAGACGAAAAACTCGCTAGACGAAAGGGTTTTTCATTTTTGAATTGCAACGCTAGACGAATTTCCCTATGGGCTTGCTTTGCAAGACGAAAACGTCTTGCGCTTTTTTTTTAAAGCCGCTTGAAGAGGCGCAGTTGCGACGGACCGTGCTTCGCAAGACGAAAAACATCGCAAGACGAAAAGACTCGCGGAACGAATACTTTTCGTCTTCCGAGGCACCACTGTAGTGGACATTTAACAAATAGTGTGAAATGCATGCTTAGAAAGCATTTATTTAAAAAAGCATGAGTATATATTGCACTTAATTTTTTTTTGTCTTATTCTTTAAAGTCTGCCACAGGTGTATACCTGACTGCTTTACCATCTCCTGGTGGGATTCAAATTGCTGGGAAGACGCCGAATGACGCCACTTACGAACAACATATATCGCACATGCAGAAGAAGATAAATGATACAATAGCCAAAAATAAGGAGCTTTATGATATTAATCCTCCAGTAAGCAAGGTTTTGGAACAGTTCAAACAATTCTGAGTCATACACAGTTCATACCAAATCTATACCCTGTTAGCTAATGCAGAATGGATTGTGCACATGAGCAAAGAAACTTAGAAAGTAGCCATGTGCACAAGTGGGGGAGTCTGTAATTTGGGGGGAGGGAGGTTTCTTTTTATTAATATAATGCATATATACAAAGAGGTTTGCAAGAACAACTGAACCTTTCCTCCCCACGCCCCTTCACCCCCTGATGTATCTCAAGCCTAAATTGGTGGATTCTGTAAAGGAGGAAGGCCAAAAGACCAAAGAACCCAGCTACACAATGTAGGTCTAGTCTTGGTTTTCTCATTTCCTGCCTTGGCTTACCCTCAGGAACCCGCAGTCTGCTCAGTTATGTAAATAACTTTTTAAACTGCAGAGCCCCAATGTCCCTTCATTTCCTAGAGAAAGCATAAGTTGTAGGTGGATTCTTTAGTCTAAGAAGATGCTGGTGCTGCATCCATTAGGTTCTCATTTGGGTACTTCGGACAGGAACAGTTAAACAGCCAAACACTTTATTGCTTCTTCAGCTCTTGAACTGCAGTATTTCTGCTTTAGGGGATGCTGCCTCTGTGCTTTTTTTTTAGACTGCAGAAATCATGCACCCCTTCATCCACTGCCAAGGAAGGGAGGAAGCACCAGAAATCGAAAGGTGCACTTTGAAGAAGTTCTGTGTTGCATGAATTGGGACCTGATCCATGCTGTTCAACACTTCTTCAGATTGTACCTTTCAAGGTGTTGAATTTGGCCCTGATGATAAGGGGCAGTGCCTGTACTTTTTGCCTTTGTTTTGGAGGAAGGGTATAGTGTCATGGCATTTAAAATAAGCGAGATTTAATAAAATAAGGGATGCATACATGTTTTCATACCATTGTTCTGCTTAGGAGGCACCTGAAGAAATTATAGGTTCGCCCATTCCAGAACCAAGGCGTACTAGGGTGCTAAGATCACAGTCTGAAAGTTCTGATGAAATTACAGAATTGGACCTGTCACATGGAAAAAAAGATGCTTTCGTCTTGGAGGTATGTTCTGTAAAGTTTAGACTTCTACATGCCTTCTGAAGAACTTAAAGGGTATAAAAATATCAAAGTTGCTAATTAAAGAATAATTTCTTGTTAAACACTAACACATCTATTGTGGTGCAAGCTTCTGCGAACTAGATTCTACTTCATGAAGTATAATCCTTGGGGAGGGTTGGGGTTGTCCACTGTCATAAAGTATAAGATTGTTTGCCTTACACACCTGATTTTCTATAATAAGAAGTTGCAGGAATTCAAAAATTTTTATGGTAACATAACAACCCTAGGAGAGGCAATCCTAAAATTCTTAGTGACAAACTTATAGTTTAACTATCCAAATTATCAGATATGCTCTATCAGCCAAAATAGACTAGAAAGGGGTTAGTGGCCTACAACAAATATTTTTTAGCTCCTGTTTGATCAGTGAAGACCTAAATGTATAAGTTGTTTGTTGTTCTCAGCATTCATTGAGCTCTTCTGTTTTTTTCATTTCTAGATAAGATTGCTTTGATGATTATTAACCAAAGTATTGCTTTATTTGTGACATTGAAGGAATATAGCTGTTCAGAATTTTGTATTTTGGTTGGTTGGTGAAATTGTTGCATCTGCTTTCTGACCAAGGTCAGAGATTCAGCTAAGGAACTTAGTAGCTAAGGGGAAAATTGAACCTAACAGGTTTCGGGAAGTGAAAACTGAAAGAGCAGTCATCTACTGTCTGGTGGTCCAAAAAGTTGGGAGGGGACGCCTTTTACTCTCTTATTTGTATTTTGCTTTTATGGATAGCTAGTCAAAACTATTTTTAAATAGTTTTTAAACAAATGTTTATTTTTAAACAAATGTTTTTCTAGACCATCTTTAAAAACTCTTAATTCGTTACCTCACACAAAAATCTTAAGTTAAAAACTAAGTTTGTTTTGGGTTTGTGTCTGTGCCTTCTTATTCACCCCTTCCCTTACCACTCTGTCCAATGTGGCGATTTGACTGCACCAGTTAAGAAAAGTTGGAGAGAGATATGGGAAGTGTTTAGTGGAGGCAGCCAGGGGAAAATTGTATCCATATGGTGACAGTGGTAAAATTGAAGAAGGGGCTGGTTTAGCAGATTTGTTTTCTTGCATCCCTTCCCTCTCACAGCCCAATCTACAGCTTGTGCCACTACAGATCAGGAAATAAATATTTTATAAAGTTGGCACAGCTATTCTTTATGAAATAAATACATCTTTTTTTAAAAAAAAATGGACAGTTGTTTTATAATCATGAGCATCTAAAAATCATGAGCATCAAATTGTCTTGAAGAGCGAAAATACCAGTTGAAATGATTTTAGCTGTGTTCATAAACACACTTTCTCTTGAGCATGTTACATTTAAATTCCAGCTCAATTTGTCCAGGGGTAAACTTAGTCATGATGGTGATTTTAAGCCTAACTGAAGTTACCAAACATGTTTTTAGGAGCAAAAAAGCCTTGGCTATATGTATATGTATATGTCCTACAGTATATGCTGTATTAATCTTGATAAATCCAATTTCAGAGTGCAACATAATTTATATACTGTCTTTTTTCAGATTGATGATACAGATGCAATGGAAGATGTTCACTCTTTATTAACAGATATCCCTCCACCTTCAGGTATGGTAAACATTGGTTTCTAATTTTGTTGACTTTAGACAGTTCTCTCCAACAATAAACTGCCGATTCTCTTCATTTGATGAAGAACCATGTAATCAGGTATATTGGACATGTTCCATCCAAAGGTGGGTGGGGAACCTTTACTTTTGGATTGAACTGTTACTTGCATAAAGTGAACTGAAACTGTGAGACATTTAATGCTATATATCTGAATCACTTTTGTTAGCCTGGACTTTAGATGAATAATATAATACCCTCTGAAAAGGATATTATCTCAGTAAGATTTACAGTGAATTTATAATGTAGGTCAGAATTATTACCCCCCCCCATATTAGAGAAGTTTCTGAGGTTGAGAGATGAGGTTCATATATATACTGTCAACCCACAGACAGAAAACCAGATTCCATTCCGGTGCTTCTCCATCCTGCTTTGGCGTCTCCTAACTCAGAATGCTAGTTTGATGCTCTGAATTAATACTTCAATATTGGTTTTAAGCCTGTTTTCCTCATCTAACTCCACAGGATTGATAACCTTGGACACTTGTTAAATATTTGTCTAAAACAGGGTGGATTCATTTACAGTATCTCTCTAATGCTATCTCTTCTGGCACTGGCTGAGATAAAGGCTGAAAGACCAAACTTGCACAATCCTCAAAGAAGTGCTTGAGTCCTGCCCGACTCCATGATTGTGTTTTCGACTAAGTTGTTGAAGGATTGGTCGGTGCTGCAATACAATCTACCAATAAGCTGTGTGCATTTCAGTAGCCGTTGTGTGGGTGTTTGTTCCTTCAATATCGGGTTGCTTATAATGGCTGTGCCCTGATGAGCTTCACATGTCCACAGAGTCAGATTAGAACAAGTTGAGGGTTGACTCTTTTCTGACATGCTTTGCAGCGTGACCCTGAAGGTCTGTTCTCCAAATGCTACTAATGTGACCAATCTTTTCTTTATGTGATTGGTCCCTGGATTAGCTCACTTTACTCGCCTTACAACTTTTTAAGATTTATAAAATAAAAGAGATGACTTTCCTTTTTTTGTGCTGGCACCACAAATTAGAAACCTTGACGTTTCCCAAGGGTGAAAGCCTTCATATTACCTGCTGAAGGGTGATTAAACATGCTCAGATTAAGGGGATCCTAGCATTGATTCAAGGTTCTGCTGGTTAAGAATCCATCCTATTATTGTTGAGCAATTGGTTAATAAATCTGTTGTGTTCATAGAAATTGTATATATTCTTGCTCACAGGTGGCTAATCCTTTTCAGGCCAAGGGCCCCGCTGACCCCTGGTGAACTCTGGGGCTGCATGTAAAAGTGGCTGTGGTAATAGCTGCAGTTCTCAAGGCTTGCTTTCCAAAAGGCATTCCCAGCAGCTGTTTTACACTATTTTAAATCATTCATTATAGTTCATAAAATTGCATTTGTTTAAAAGGACAAGTTCTGAGGCAGTCTTTCAGGGCCTCACAAAAACCCTTTGGCATTATAGTGTCACAGAAAGGGATCCACGGGAGCAGTCAGTAAAAAATGAAGTGCAGGGGAATGGACATGTCTTGCGGGTAATAAAAAACCTTTTTGCATGGGGGACCAATTTTTTAAAATTTAAAAACGCTATGCTTTGGGGGTGGTCTTGGTCACAAAAAGTGGGTGTGTGTGGATATGGCCCACAGTAAATCATAGAGTGGTCTTGCATACCATTACAAACAGTGCTGACTAGCCTGAGATTGGGACAGCCCTACTTGCACCCAGAGCTGGACTGTGCTTTCTCCAGTGGAGCGTCCTTTAGTTCTGTTGCTGGAACTGGGAGTGCCTGAGTTTGACCCTGAGGTTTAGAATGCAGAAACCTTGCTGACAAAACTAGAAGGCCAGGCTCCTCTTATTTAATACTACTATGATCTTGCTCTCCTCCTCTTGGCCTGGTCAGTGGAACAGTATTTTCTACATGGCCTGTCTAAGGGATCCATGCTGCTTGCCAGTCCTAGGAGTCAATGTAGATTACCCCATTCTCATCTCTGCCCAGTGGTTGTGTATAGACAGTATGAGATAGCTCACTAAGCTAGGGTCTCAGTACTAGTTGGCGGGGAGCAACAATGGGAAGCCGATATTATGCTTTTGTGGGCTTCCCAGAGGCATTTGATTGACTGATATTGGTAACAGGATACTTCCTACAGTTGATGGATATTTGATGTGATCCATTTGGGCTTTTCTGACGTTCTTCCACAGTCATGGTCATTTCCCCACCCCACTCTCTTATCTCTTGAAACTGCTTAACCTCCAGAATTTGAAAACACACTTGTACTTTGCACTGTCTGAGGCCCTGCAGGTCCAATAACAGATGCCGCTAACTTGTACTTGAATAAACTGCTGTCCGTGAACTGTCTTTTAGGTCAGTGGACAGAAAAGGTTTCAAAGTCAAACAACTAAAAAGGGTACAGTGGGTGGGGCGCTCAGCGTGCTGAAATGCTGTGTTCTTCCATTAACTTATCAGTTTCATGATTTTCTGCAGTGCATCTCAGCTGTATTAATAGCAAGATTCTGCCCTTCCCACCACTTCACAGCCCTTGAGAATAGCAGAGACAAATGCGAAAACCTTCTGGATATTGCCTTTATAATATCTTTTAGTTACTTAGTTTTATATTGGCTGTTTATAAACCGCTTTGAGGACTGTCATGTCAAAATATTCAATACAAATTCTATAAGTAATAAATTCTGCACAATCACACTTCATGGGCTAGTGAGTCTACCAACAACATCCATAATAATTGTTATATTTTAGTGCCCATTTGTTTTCATTTCTCAACTTCCAAGTTGTCCACAATCTGCTAGCCACTTGACACTTTGGATACATCATTTTGTAGTCCTCCCTCCAATATCGTCTTTCTTCCTTTAAACCCTTCCAGTATTTTTGGGTAGTCAGTTTCTCATATACAGGCTAGAATAGATCTGTTTCTCTTGCTGCATTCCATAATGGACTTAAGAGCATTTGTGGCTCCAGGAGTGCCCCCTGGTGGAATTTGTCAGCCACTATAGAGTGCTAGTGGGATTTATTTCTCACGAACATTTTGCAAAGTGTATTTTGATGATTTTCTCTACAATTATGAGAACAAGAAAGTTGAAAAATATCAAAAATTTGTCTCTTCTTATTCAGTCTGTATTCAGTCACCTAGACTGAACAACTGATTGGATTTTGCAGTTGTTGTTTTTTTAAATATCTGACTACAAGTACTTTCAAACAAACCACCTTATATTGAGTTTGACCGTTGGTCCATGTAGCTCAGTATGGTTGACACTGACTGGCAGCAGGATTTCAGGCAGGAGCTCTCCATAGCCCTACCTGGAGATATTGGGGATTGATCATGGAAGCTTCTGCTTGAAAAGCAAATCCTGTGCCACCGAATCATGGCCTTTCTCCAGTTGGGGATCTCAGGCTCATATCATATTTTTACTGTTTTCCTGCATGGTTGCTTAAAATACGTAATCCTGGCCACTTTCACAAGTGGGATGTCTGGGACTGGCTGGGCAATTAGGAATGGTGGGAGGCTGCAGCTGGAAAACCCTCTAATGAAGCCATAGAAGAGGAAGACTCCAAACCCAGGGAATGTTGGTGGCACACGGAAGACAGGTCAGAGGATGAAGGGGTGGAGGCAAAATGGTTGAATGCTGAACAAGCAACAGGCTTGAGTGAGAGAGAGGAAGAAGAGGCAGAAAATGGCAGATGTAGGGGAGGTGGGGGCTGAGGCTGCAACAGATTCACAGGAGCCTGCTGGTCCTACTGTATGCAGCTCCCCTCCCCCATTGTCTCCAAGCACTTGGAGAATTTTGCATGTAGCAGAATGACAAGCCCAGAGGTTGTAGTGGCCCCATCACCAGCAGAGTTTAAGACTGCAGGGAAAACAGCTGGATGGGGAGGAGACTTAGGGGGAAGTAGGAGGCCCAGATCATCAGTTCTGGCAACTTCTTCAGTGGGGCCAGTCTCGCGTAGGATTTTCTTGTTTGTATTCTGTTTCCTTGAATAAAGAATCAATTTTACTGCTCAGCTCTGAGTCTCCGTACTGACCTGCAGCTGAACCAGCCCTGACATTGCATTTTAAAAACTTTCCGTACTCTTACTTTTTCTAAGGATTAGCACACATATTTGTGCAGAATATTTCTGGATTGTGTTTTTCTGATATATTATGCTAATTGAAAATCTAGCTACACAAAACTTGAAAGCTGATCATGTTACACAGCACCATAATAATGTTCTCTGATATTAAAAATAATACCTTTTATGTGATTTGGCAGGATTTTATAGCTGCAACACAGAAATTATGCCTGGTATAAATAACTGGACTTCTGATATACAGGTAAAGAAAAAAACATGCAAAAATAAAAATTAAATGCCTTTTCTTTCATACTGAAATGTATAATCTCAGACCTAAATAATGATTTGTGTCTAACACAGTGTTTAGCATTCATAAGAATAATTATCCATGTAAAAAAATTATAGGAGCAAGATCCCCCATACCATCAGTTCTTTATCAAAAATTATGGCCCAGTGGTGGCACGATGGATTGTATCTAAAGGTGCCCTTCCACTCAGAGAAGGGCCATTTTTACACCTTCCACTAGAGTCCCCTTCCTCATCCTGCTGCCCTCCAGATGTTTTGGATTACAACTCTTATCAGCCATCACCAACAACTGGAAGGCAACATGTTGAGGATGGCTAAAGAGATTGATTGGCTTCTGCAAACTGTGCTCAAGATGAGACATGAGAACTGCTATGAAACCAACCTTAACAAATGAATGAATGGACCTGAATATCTCTCTTCAACAAAGGTTTACAGGGCACTTTACAAAGATGCAAATAATAATAATAATAATAATACAGCATAAGATCAAAACATAAATTGTAGTGAGGGAAAAGCCACACAAAGCAGGAAATACCGTTTTTAAAATTTGAGGAGGAAACGTATTTGGTGCCCCAAATAAAATAGTTTGCATGCCCTGCAAGCCCAGGCACCACATCTAAATGTGCCTTCTTCTCCTTGGTTGCCAGCCACTTCACCTCAGTTGGAGGTGATATTACTTTAGTACACAGGCAAGTTGCTATGGGAGTAATTACTGTTCCATTTACCTGGGTCCCAAACAGTATAGGGCATTATAGCTAAGTGCTAGCAATTTGAATTGCACCAGGAGCCAATATTCAATATTGCTGAGGTTTTGTTCCTGATGACCAGTCTCAGTTAGTGCCCTACCAACTGCGTTCTGTGCAGTTTTTAGTTTCTGAGCTGTGTTCAAGTGCAACATGTCCCCACCCTCATCTACCAGGTTACAGTAGTCTAATTGGAGCATTACCAGAGCATGGATGAGGTCCCAGTTACTACACCAGCCTAAGCTGGTGAAACACATTATGTGCCACTGATGTAACTTGGGTCTGTTGTGACAGACCTAGGAGTGTCCTCAAGCTGTGAACCTGGTGTGGGTATGAGTGTAATCCCATCGAGAACAGTTTTAACAGCATCAAGCAAATGAACTATTACTCCACAGAAGTGCTCATCAAGGTTGAGTTTTGTTTTAGCACCATGTGAATTTTTTCTGGAAAAATGCTAGTGGGTTTCTCCACTACCCCCCTGCACCTTCAGCTCACAGATATTTGAAACCAAACCTAAAAGTTAAACTCTAAACTATGTTCCTAATCTTTCCCTTCTCTGGTACAAACTTATGCCCCCTCCATTATATAAATATATAGCACATATAGAATTTACTTGCACATACCAACACAGGTTCATAGCTGTTAGTTGTACTGTAAAATGGAGCAGACAAGTTCTATCTGTGTTAAGTTATCCTGGATTTAAAACAGCAACAACAACAAACTTCATCACCTCTCTCAACCTTAATTACTTATATGGTCTGTAATAAAATTATATTTAAACGGCAACTCATTTAATTTGTTGTTTCTGCTTCAGATGTTCACGTCAGTGAGAGTCTCCAGACTTAATAATGTTACCCTAACAAACCAAACACTCAACAAGACCTTTAATGATCTCTGTGAGAATCTGCTCAAGGTAAATGAATGGCTGCTGGAACTATGGATGTATTTGGACTATTAAGTTTTTTTGCCGATGGTACCTAGAATTACTTTTCTGGCATGTCTCAGTGCCTACTTTTCTGCTTGTGGCAAACTCTGGAGTGGATTTCATAAGCTAATACTGAATGGGACAATGCTGGCGAGTGAGTGGGCAAAGCCTCGTAGCAAAGGGTTGTACTAGATGGCTAGCTTGGTCCATTCCAACTTTAGGTCTCAGGAAATCATATGCAAATGTTAAATGGCACATAAGATAATGCAAGTCTACATCTACTTTCTTGTTAAGACACCAGAGTGTATGTGATTCATTAGCTATCTACTTTAAAACATGAAGGTTGCTTTTCACCAAAACTACATTCCTGAAAACCACTGACAACATACAAATCCAGTAGTAGCACAACACCTGTGGCAGAGATTGTACGGGCATTTCTGGAGTTTGATCAAAAGCCACACATTCAGCATGGAGTGACAAAGGTTGGCGACTATACAGTAATTAGCAAAGTCATCAGATGAGATTCTTAAATTCTATTTTAATGCCACTGTAAGAAACTGAGTCGTCCCCCCATACCTATTTGCAATATATATCTCCAAATGTCTAAATCTTTCCAACATATCTTTGCAAACCACTACAGGCAAGGGTCCAAGTATGCCAAAAACAGCATACTCAAAATGATTCACGCACACTTTAAAGGCAGATGGCAGCATCTGCTCACACTGATGTAGCTGAAGCAGGGAATTAGAATTGGGCTACAAAGAAATGAAACCCGGACTTCCACCAATTCAGAACATACTAGATACATAATATATACTAATTTCTTGTGTTCAACAGAGCCTGTATTTTAAACTTCGATCTATGATTCCTTGCTGTCTGTGCCATGTAAATTTTACAGTTGCTCTTCCAGAGGATGAATTAATTCAGGTAAGCCAGTCCGTTCGCCTTTTTGTATTTGAAGCTCTTCACAGTAATCTGTGACAGGAGCAGACTTTGAAAAAGTAAAGCTGGTCAAGTCAGACACAGGTTATGCTGAAAGCTCCTTCCCAACCGTTTAGTTTTACTATTTTGAGTTTAAAAGCTTGGTCTGCTTAGCAAACAAAGTTTATGAAGATACTTTGGAGAATGACAGTTGTAATGCTCCTTTTCACTGCTCAGTTGCTGTAGGACACACATTCTCAAGAATGTGGCTGTTTTCGGCAAGGCCCTGGACATAGTGTATAACTTTGATAATTTAAATGTGTCTCCACAGAAATGTTCATGTGGTTCCATGCAATTGCAGTGCTCATTGCCATTTCCTTTTAAAATATGTGTGGCCATGCTGTGAGCCTGTTTTAGCAATTGCTGTATTTAAATGAGAGGTTTGACTGCATTCTAGCATTCTAACTTTTCCATGCCCCAGAGTATGGTGAAATCATGTTTAATTAAATTTCTTTCTTTCAAAGTTGTTGTGAGGAATGCTGACAGAAACAAAACCTTACTATGATTACATTGTTGCATACAAACTGTTTTGCTATTTTAAAAGCTTTTTCAGATGGTTGTAATGCTTGTACATTTTTTTAAAAAAATGTGCTGTTTTGTGGTTTGCTGCCCTGGGCCAACTTGCGAGGAAGGCAGAGTAGAAGTTTTATAAAATCACAAATCAGCCATACAAAGTACCATTGCCTTGAATAGTTACTTGCCTACCATTTTCCCTTTACACAGTCCCAGGCATCTTTATTTCTAATTACAAGTTATCAAAATAGGCTCACTCAATGGAGTAATTTGTATTGAAAGATCATTGAGTTGGATTCAGACTATTACAGTCATACCTGCCATCAGTTTCTGTTGATTTTGGGGGTGGAAGACATGGGGCTAGTGCAGTGATCAGACCCAATGCTGTCCCATGGTGCTAGTTTTGGATCTAGCAGATTCCAGGCTGCCACAGCCTCTACCCCATTTGGGGGCTTTCTGCAGGCTGCTGGCAATCTGGCCTGTGGCACTTCTGCCCACTTGCATGTTTCTCATGCAGAACAGAGAGTTCCCTGCCAGTGGAGTGACACTGGCATCACTCCATCGGTGGAAACTAGCAGGGCTTGGTAGAGGAAACCTCCGTCCAGTGCACACAAACCCTAAAAAGAAGGCAAGATCAAGTGCAACCTTAGGTTGGATCCAATCCATAGTGATTAGGTTATGATGTTCCTTAAAAGTTTTTGCTTTCAAACATGTCTTGCACCCACTGCACCTGAAATGAGAGTCCAGGATTGGCAAGGCATAGGGCAAATATCACCTAAATGGACAGCCTGCCTGCTGCTGAATATTTCTCTCCCCAGCCCCACCAGCTGTGGGATGCTCATAGGAGTCCCCTGGCATCAGGGGTTCACCCTGATGTGGGCCGTTTTCAGGAAGGCCTCATCCAAGAACCTGGATGGGTGACGGGCAGCCCTGCCTCTAAGCTGGGGCCAAGGCCTAATTGATGCCCCCAATATTCCTTAGCCACCGCCCCACCCTCCGCATGACTGCTGTTCCTTCCAAGTGCCCTTCACCCACCAACAGATGTTCTGGCAATAAAAACGCCGGAAAACATCCTGACTGATGAGGAAGGCAAAAAATTCCCCTCAAACAGCTAAACATGTGGAGGGTAACTAGGGACAGCTGATGGCCATAGCAAGAGTATGGGACAGAGGGAGGGTGAGCAGGGAAGTCACCTCCAACACAAATGTGTCTCTGTATGGCATGTCCAGTATTTAAATACGTGGTGTGGTCCACAGACACAAAGTTCTGGTTCATGGCAAGTCTCTGCCCCCCCCAGGCGGTCAAATGAGCTTGGACTGGCACCCATTGAGGGCCAGTGGAGGTGCACTTCCCAACACCTCTTCAAGCCCAGTTGGCTCCTTCACCCTTGAGCATGCCATCTGCTGAGATCAGCAAGTGAAGATTTCCATTAACCACCAGTTAAGAAAAATGCCATGGTTAAGTTAAAAAGCAAAGTGTGAAGGTTTGCACGATGTGAGTCTGTATATCTCCCCAAAGTGTAAGGTAAAGGGACCCCTGACCATTAGGTCCAGTTGTGACCGACTCTGGGGTTGCAGTGCTCATCTCGCTCTATAGGCGAGGGAGCCGGCATTTGTCCGCAGACAGCTTCCGGGTCATGACTAAGTCGCTTCTGGCGAACCAGAGCAGCACACGGAAACGCCGTTTACCTTCCTGCCGGAGCGGTACCTATTTATCTACTTGCACTTTGACGTGCTTTCGAACTGCTAAGTTGGCAGGAGCAGGGACTGAGCAACGGGAGCTCACCCCGTCGTGGGGATTCAAACAGCCGACCTTCTGATCAGTGAGTCCTTGGCTCTGTGGTTTAACCCACAACGCCACCCTTGCCCAAAGTGTAGATGGGGTTAATTTTAAACTTTGAAATAAAGTCTAAGGAATAAAAACCTGACAACGTTATATTTACAATTGCAGGTCACTGTTACAGCAGTTGCAATAACATTTGACAAACACCAAGCTTTGCAAGCAGCTAAAACTCCTGCAGAAAAAACATTACAAAGAGGTAAACACATTGAGGAACTTAAAACTGTCAGCTCTTGCCTGTTATGTGTGCTGTAATTGTTCATTGTCACTGCCATCTCAGGATGCCCATTTATTTAATTGGGCCTAAGTGGGTGTCATTAGGTGCAGCACTGCAGCCTAGACACCCTTTCCTAATGTTGCTGCAACATATTTCATCTTTAAAATCATTACGGTCAAGCAGCTTTTATCATTCTCAGGTTTGCTTTTAACTACTTCTTGCAGGCTGTGGCATGTTTCACAAGCAAGTGAAACTATCATACATTTATGCTGCTCACACACACACTGGGTTGGTGATGATGCATGCAGATGCTGCGGGTGGATTGAAACTCAAATGTATTTAATTCCATGCCTTGATTAAGATTGATTAATTGTAGTGTGTGCAGTGGCTTACAGGGTGTGAGCCTGAGAGTAAACTGCATTAAAGTGCCCTGTGTTCATGCCTCTGGGGAATAGAATTAACATCAACTGAAGCAATACCTGTGGCTAACCTTAAGGTGTGATATCTCAATTTAACCGGTGATTTTTCCAGAGGGGCACAGGTCTTCAGGGCATATTTAGAAAGAAGCTGCTGGTACTACTTAATCAGTTAAGTGAACTGTAGTTATTAGTGAACATCTCTTTGCTTTCCACTACAGTGGATTGCTAACGAAGTTGTCCTGTTAGCACAATGACTTCTGACTGTGCAGCAGGTCATCTTCTTTTCTCCCCAGAGTAAATCCAGAATAGATTGGGGGAGCAGAAGAGAGGAAGAGGAAGTCCCATTGTGCAGGCAGAAGTCCTTGCACTAAAGGGACAATTTCATTGGATACAACCAAGTCTGTGGGTTTTTTTGTTTTGTTTTTGTAGGTAGGTTTTGTAAAGAAGAAATAAATTAATGTTTTTGTGCCTTTCTTCTTCTGTTGTGTTTGTTGCCAGCTTCTACAGACAATGAAGAACAGCTACAGTTTACCATGGAGCTTTCTTCTGATCCTCATGCTCCCCAGCAATTCTCGCCAGCAAAAGGTTGGTTAAAGAAAAAGGCCATATGCTTATCTTCCTGTGTTCCATCCACTTGCTCCTTTTTTGTTTGTCAACCTTAGAAGTAGCCCTGCTACGCAATGCAAGTTTTTTGTTTGCCAAATAGACTTCATTCTCCGGATATGTGAGGAGGGCGAAACAAAATGTTCTTAATATGTCCGCTGTGCAGTCTCTTTTTAAAAACAGGGTGGCTGCTGCTGAAGAGGGAGCAAATGAACAGGAACAACTTGCGCTTCTTTTACTCCTCTTCTGATGCTGCTTTGAGCTGCTGCCAAACAGCCATTCTAGTCTAGAGACAGCTGCATTTCGGAACAGTATGAGGTGGTTCATCTAACTACAAAATGTGCTCTGAAGCGATGGGTTTTGCTGAGTCTGAATCAAGTCTTTTTGGAATTTTAAGAATTGTAAATATTGTAGATTATTTCTCTTGGAGAGGCAGATATAACTAACAATACGCCTTGCCAGGTATTTTGCAAAGGAAAGGAAATGTTCCACCACCCTCATCCTAAATCAGACTTCCTCCAACTCATCCCTCCAGATGTTTTTGGCCTACAACTCCCCTGATCCCTAGCTAGCAGGACCAGTGGTCAGGGATGATGGGAATTGTAGTCTCAAAACATCTGGAGGGCCGAGTTTGAGGAAGCCTGTCCTAAATCTTTATCCTAATACAGAGGTTGTAGACTTCACAGCGGGGAGCCACAAAATGATTAATTCAAACTAGGGAGGTGAGGCAAAGTATGTGATTTGGCATAAGTAAGTGTAGAGTAATGCTCGCTGGAATAAATATTCCAAATTTTTGCATTAAACTGATGGAGGTCTAAGCAGATAACTACCTAGAAAAAGAGATATTAGCATTACATTGTAAAGCTAATTTGAAATGCCATCTCTCTTGTGAAAGTGTTTTGCTACTCAAGTCAACATAGCACATCTGTAAGGAGGTCAAAAGTATAACACTATACATGTCTGCTGTGAAGCAAGTCCCAGTAATTTCCGTGGGCTTACTTCAAGGTAAGTGGGCATAGAATTGCAGCCCGAATCAACAAAGAGTCTTGTGATACATTAAAAGATGAACAGTTTTATCATGGTGTAGGTGTTTGTGGCAAGAGCCTACTTTGCTGGATATATGAGGTTTCATCCTGTTGAAAGGTGTATGTTCAACAAATGAACTTCAAAGGGAGGCTCCAGCAGGAAAGTGCTGAATGAGAACTTAATCAGTTAATTTTATGTGAAGAAAATGTATTTTTGCTTATTAATTATTGTGGATAATAACATTTAGTCTGTTACAGATTTTAAATACTGTATTTGTTATGAATTTTAGTTGTATGGATTTTATTGTTGTAGCTTGCTTTGATAACTTTTTTTGGTATAAAGCAACAAAATAATTTTCTCCATCTGGACTTGACTAGATCTGTTCTACCACAGTTAATTAATGCAGGATATATAGGATATGTGACCACCAATTTCTGCTCTTGTGAATGGTCACTATGCTTTATGAAACAAGACTCATTTTGTTTTTACTACAACATCAGGAGTGTAATTAGGGAGTGTCCCAGAGACCCGAATCCCACAAGATGCTGGAGTCTTCCAAAGTGCAATGCCCAGGAGACCACAGCCAACCACCACCCTAATTTTCCCAGAGGCTCTTGTTTTAATTTTAATATGTATATAAGCAGCCCATAGCTCAGAATAAGCCCTGACAGGTAAACTTTGCTTGTGAGCCTATATTTGCATGTTACATACATTGCAAATTTGTGTCATAAGCCTGTGCCCCAAGTCTTTTAAGTACCTAACAATGCTCCTGTGCAACTCATTAACATGGCTATCCTCTGGAAACTCTTATCCCTAAAGTCAGTTTTTACAGATTATGCTAGGTCATTGCCAAGTGAGGTAATTACAGTTAATGTCGCGAGGAGGCTTCTGGAGCAACGCACTATTGACCACACAAATGCTTCTACAAATCTATCCTGTTGCTGAGTTTCTGTTTACCAAATCACCCTCCTCTTCTTTCTACAAATCAGAATCTTCTGGAATTCCATGTCTTTCATTGTGTAAACTTGGCCTTCTTGCAGGGTTTCACTGTTGTTAACTTACTTGGCTTATTCTTTTCCAAAGATTAGTAGGAGACCCTATTTGTAAAATAACTGCTGGCCAGTAGAGGGTAGTCTACTCCCTTGTCAGCAAACAGTGTGTTTAACATTAACCATAGATGTTCTGTGAAACACAGCAAGCATTTATGTGAGATCATCAAGGTTCGTATCAACGCCTCCCATTCTCTAAAGGGAATTCTTTATTTTGGAAAGATCTGTAGTTGATTTATGATTCATAATTTACTTGAGCTCCTGTGAGAACTTAATTATTAAGTTCATTTGCACTTCAGGCAAAATAATAGATCAACAAACCAAACATTTATTACATTCTCACTAAACCCCCACAGAGTGCAGTGTTAATGTAATGGTGCTAAAGGGGTATATGCAGCTTACAAATAAAATTCCTGCCTGATCAGGTCCTGTTTTTTCAATTTCTATAACGAAAACACAGCTTGGACAATTGCCTGCCTGCCTTTCATAAGGTCTTGGAATATTGTTTTGCGTTACCATAATACTTAGGTCCTGTTTTTTCCTGTGTTTTGACTAATAGCCTGCTGCCCTCCCTGCTTTCTCCCAGCAGCTTTGAGACAAACTTGCATCATTACAAAAGGATCAGGGAGCTTCTGCATACAAATAAGCATGTTGTCGCCTAGTTAAAGCATTATGTTCTGCATGTAGTAAAGTATGCAGGGAAGAATGCTAGTGTGCATAAGCCCTGTTACACATTTCTGCTATATTCTTGGGAAAAAGTAGCATGTGAACAGGCCCTGTATCTCCAAAACAGAGAGACCTTAACCTGAGTTATGCTGTTGAAGTTGCACCATGTACATTGTGGGTTCATGAAGGCTTCAGCCTGAATTTGTTACCAAGCAGGAAGCATTGCACTCCAATTAATCTGGCAAGTGAGATTGATTCACAACTGCAGGCACGTAGTCTTTATATGTACACATACACACAGGCAACACATATGCACCTTCATAAAAGTGCAAACATTCCTTTATTCATATTGTTGCATATTTATTGTTGCACATTACAAGAAAAACAACAACAACCCACCCCAGGAAGCAAAAACTGGGACAATCAAGGTGAAAAAAACCTTGACTTTTCACACAGATACACACATGACTTTTCTCTAGAGTTGCATGCACACAGCAAGTATTGCTGTGGTGTGTTGACACTAGCTAAGTAGGCATGTATGTCTAGGAAATCTATAGTCCAATAACACCTGATGTGTGTTTAGTATGGCCCCTCCCCATCACATTGTTGTCCTAGGGTATTTCCTAGCTTTCTTCAAAGCCCCACACCTAGCACTGTTTCATACGCAATTTTAAATGTATCCTTAAAAATACAAAGTGTTTATATGACAAATTTTGTGTTTACAAGCACATCCATCATATGTGCACAATCATCAGACAACAAGGATTGGTTATAGCTCCCTTAGTGTCAGTCTTTGCTTTGCTGCTGTCATGTGGATAAAATGAGCCCTAGTTGACATAACCCATGTTGATGGTGCTGGTCTAGTGTATAGCTGCACTAATAAAGAGTTGCCAAGGGCACACATGCAAAATAGAGGAAATTTATTCTCCTGGCTTAAGATTCTCCAGCCTGGGCTGAAACATAACCTTTTTATGGTTGACAGAAGTGCAGATTAAGTTAGTGAAATAGTGTAGTTAAACCATGTTCTTCCATAAAGAACTGACATGATTTACATTGATTTGTAGATAATACTTCAACCATGTTGAGGTAACCAGTGGCCCACGGATCAGATTCAATCCACCAGTCTGCCAACTTGTCTATGACTGTCTAAAAGTGACAGTCAGAGCACTGCCTCTGGCAACAGCTGCTTTCAGCATAGGCAAAGGAGAAGGTGGGCAGCTCTTTGAAAGCATCAGAGGAGATTGGGAAACCATTTGTCTCTGCTGCTTGTGATATCCTGCCTACCTCTATCTTCAGCAACTGCTCAAAGCAGTGGTTTCTAATGTCTTTTGTCTCCTTTACTGTTGGGAAAAGCGAGGGATGAGGGAGGCTGGCTTTATTGGGATCCACTGCCTCAAGGCAGCTGATGCTCCATAAATGAACATAGGGAGAGGTTGCCACAAGGTGCCTAGCTGCACCCACTGGTGGTTTGAGCCCTCCAGGTGGTTGGCCAAGGGGGGATGTGGCTCTCAGGCAAAAATTGGTTCACTGACACTTGATTTAAACTGTAGTAACAGATTGTGTTGCATTGATCCCATAGTAATCAAACCAGATTTTCTTTAGCAGAGCAGCATTTGAACACCTGGAAAAGCTTGTTAGATAGCCAGCACCCAATGACAAGAATATACATAAAATATAAAGAGATATTTTAAAATGCTGCTTACATAATGACTAGGGAGGATTTTTTATTCAGAATGAATATAAAAGTTTCTCAGTAGAGAACTGTATACAATCATATGAAATGAATCGGATGAAATATTCATGTAACTTAATGTCTGTAACGTATATGAAGCCCTCGTTCTGGGGGTTGTTGCCTCCGTTTTTGCATTGAGAGGTTTGCTTTTATGGTGCTCTTTGCAAAATCAGCACCTTGGAGAGCAGAATAAGGCTGATAGTCTGGGGCTGGAGACATCCTTTCATTTGGGTGTGTGTGTTGAAAATAGTTTATTAGAGCCATGGTTGCCTGTGCTATGTGTATGCTTTCCCCACAGTTAGCCATGGCAAACCAGAGCAGTTCATAAACCTGCAAAACTTGTTTGATCAGAGACAACCATGGCAGTAAACAGCAACACACAAAAACAAAACTTGCTATCTGTCTTCAGTCTGATTTTGCTTAGTGGAAGCCTTTATACAGTGTTTAGAAATCTGATGAGAGAAACTTGTGGCTTTTTCATGCTAGAACAGATGTCAGCATATGATATGTCAGTGAGTAAGTTCCAGAAGTTTTGTGAGGTTCAGACTTGTGGCTGATTGTTCTTTTATTACAAACATATACTTCTTTGGCAATTTTCCAGTTTCTTCTTTGCATGCTTACCTGAGGACCATTAACAAAATTTCAGTTCTTTCTTGAGCCTGGTGTACCTTGGTCATTCTTGTTTCATGCTTCTAGGGTTCTGTAGTCTACACTATTATGGGTTAGTTTGTGTGGGATGAATATGTGGCAGATCATGGGTTAAGCCAGGGAGTTCAAATGTAGTCACCTTTTGGATTCCTATCAATCTTGCTGCCCTGTGAACTGATAGACCAACTTACAGATGTCAGCACCCTGGTGAAAAGTTCTGAAAATAAGAGAGCTCATCTGAAAATAATTATGATGAGCTCTCTTAAATATTATGAAGGTAAACACAAGCTTCCAGGATTAGAATTTATTTCATTTGAACAAGACATAACTAATTTTGGGTCTGTTGGACTCAGAAGAAGAAAGAATGTGGTATAGAAATGATAACAATGCAAAAGATAATTGGATACATGCCAGTCAGGGCACATGCCTCCATTGCTAGAAACAGTTGAGGTAGGCTTTTTTTAAATGTTCTATTGTTAGCCTGCAGTTCTTACAGAAGAGTTTGAGTAATAAATTACTTGGCTAAAAATGAGTACACCCCATGCTAGGCTTCTAAAAACAAGACTCAATCAAAGGGACCTGACTGAGGACAAAACAGAAATGAACAATAAAGATCATGTTTGAAAGAGAAGAGGAACTGCATAGGAAAGAAACAGTTCAGCAGATTTGAACCATGTGATGAAACTGCAGGGTATGAAACAATGATGGTGGTGATGAGGGCTTAGAATTGGGCACCCTGCTTGGAGTGGCACTTTTAGTGGAAAGTGGAGAGTTATAGCAGAGTCAGGATTCAGTAATAGGAGGATTCATACGGGAAGAAGAGAAGCCTAGAAGCTATGAAGGGGGAGCATTAGGTAGCAGTGCAGGACATAAAAGTCCCTTACCCCACGAAGAAAGGCAGATACAGTATACAGTGGTACCTCGCAAGACGAATGCCTCGCAAGATGAAAAACGTGCAAGACGAAAGAGTTTTCCGGTTTTTGAGTCGTTCCGCAAGACGAATTTCCCTATGGGCTTGCTTCGCAAGACAAAACGTCTTGCGAGTTCTTGCGAGTTTGTTTCCTTTTTCTTAAGGCTGCTAAGCCATTAATAGCCGCTAAGCCGTTAAGAGCTGCTAAGCCGCTAATAGCCGTGCTTCGCAAGACGAAAAAACCGCAAGACGAAGAGACTCACGGAATGGATTAATTTCGTCTTGCGAGGCACCACTGTAGATATAAAGAAATAGATTGTTTCTTAGGAATCCCAGATTCTGCTCACAAAAGTCCAGGAATTATCAGCAGCCTTGCATTTGTGATTATATATTAAAGCTTCAGTTCTGTAATTATACCATGCACTTATGGTAGAGTTCACAGAGGTAATTTGGCTCCCAACATTTGGGATACTTAGAAAGAGAAGAGTTCGGCATGCTCAGCTTCCGCTTTAAGTTCTGAGAGGTAAAAAGCATTCCTTGTGATCTTTCGCTGACAAAAATTTTGTGAGAGAAACTCACAAATTTTAATATTTATCATGTACAATTTTTAAAAGGTTACGCACCTTATAAATTTAATCTGTGTCAAAAACTTGTACTAGCTGTTAAAATTTCCCCACCAATTAGTGGGGTCAATTTTACATACTGTAGTTGCAACAAAGATTTTCCCTTCTCTCTCTCTTTCTTTCTTTCTTTCTTTCTTTCTTTCTTTCTTTCTTTCTTTCTTTCTTTCTTTCTTCTGTTGGGCTCAGTCTTGGGTTCTGCAGGGGAGCAAAATGGCTAAGTCAGATATTTAGACTCCGTTCTTTCCAAGATTTTTAGAACTTAGCCTCTGCTTTTAAAACTTACATGCATAAGTGCATCATTCTATCGTTTATTCTGTTTCTATCTGTGATTATCAATCCTTGCTCCCTCTGCTTTTTCAGTTTAGCTGCCTATTCCATCAATGTTAATCCTCCATGTTAGGTTGAGCATTAATCCTTATTCTTGCATCGCCATTCTATACATTTAGGTTCTATGGAGCGTAGGGAGTAAATGTAGTAACTTCGCAGACTACATGCTTTTTTTTTAGTAGTTGTAGTTCAGATTTGCAATCCCTTGCTATTTTTAAACAGAGAGCCTTCTAAGTATGGAAGCCCATAGAACTAGAAGAGAATCTTTTTAAGGTGATATCCAAACACGCTTTGCCAAGAAAAATCAGTCCCTCTTGAATGTAGTACAAAGTTTACTGTATTCTGTTGTGAACAATAGGTTGTGCAAAGTTAATGTTGTGTGAAATAAAACCAGAAAACACAACACAGGGATTTCTCTAGCAGATTACTCACTTTAAAATTGACATGAAATAAAAATCTGTATTAATATAGTTAATGTTTCTTATATCATATCAGTGGAATTCATTTTGTCTTATTAGAGGACCTGGAGAATGCAAGTTCCCACACAGCTGTCCAAAGAGGTGAGTTTCCTTGATTTAGCTATAAGCCAGAACAGGGGATGCATTCCTGGCTCTGTTGGGGGTACACTTGGGATGTGGCTTCAAGCATTCAGGAAGTATGTACCAGTTGCCTTGGAAAGCAAGCTCTGATGTGGCTTATTGATATCTGAATATGCTCATCAAAGTATTTTTATATACATTAGGGATAGCTAGAAATAGAAGTGACGGGTGGTCTTATATTGTCGCTTTGTCTTCCAGAACAATTTTCAGAATAACTGGTTGTTCAGTTCTTCATCTTCCTTTAATGTTATATTGAATTCCTCAGTTGTTGTTTTTTTACGGAGGACTGGAAGGGGATGGAACTAAAGATCAGTTAATACATAAACAATGCATGCTGCTGTGGAATTCTTGATACCAGTCTTGGTGCCTGCCTAGGAATACTCAGTAATCTGGGGGGAGGGGACCAAACCTTCAATTTTCACTGCGAGGGTAACGATCTTGAAAAGGAAGAGGTGTTTCAACAGCACAAACAGGGGCTTACCTGCAGTATATTTTATTTCCTGCTTATCAGGAGGAGTTCTGTGATTTTTAAATTAAAGCTGAAAACAATTGCTGAACCTTTGATCTAGTGAGCTTGTCCGGGAAGCTCATAATCTTGGGTTTAAGAGTTTGAGTGGCCATGCAAGGCACCCCAGGTGTTGGATTCAAAACATCAAAGTTGTTGCCAAAAGGGTGCAAATACTTTTCATTTATTTGTTTAAAAGATTTGTCTAATATGGATGCTGTTGAGGGTGAGGTGTGATATCCGAAGGACACTATATGGGAGTTCCCTCATTCATGCAGCCCTGTGCCAGTTATTTTGTTTATTATAGTGAAAATATCCTTTATATTTAAAAATATGTGCTCAGAGCTGAATGACTCTGTCCCATTTGACTACTGTTTGCACCTGAATTCACAACATCATGTTACCTGGGTATTTCACACCACTTATATCTGTCCAGTACAGATCATTTCATGATGTATTCATTAACTAAACATATCACAACACTGAGCACTTCACACTGGTTCAGACAGTCAGCAGACCCCATTCAAACTGCAGCCAGCAAGCACTCACCCAGCAGGGATCACATTGAAGAGAGAGCTGTACGAAACAGCTTGTGGGGACCATGTACACTGGTGCCATGATTTGTACAGTCACAGTGATCCTCCAGATCAATTAGTTCTTGCAAATTGCAGCAACTGTGTGGATCTGTTCATGTAACCTCTGCTTCCTTGCAGTCCCTGCTGGTGGCCCTGCAGACTCCCATAGGCAGTTTGTGTGGGACCTGTCTAGTCTCTGCTCTGGACCAGTGCCTGAGATTGGTGTATCTGGGAAGTGGAAGGTACTTGTGCAGTATCTTCCTGCTGATCGTCATACAGCAGAAGGCTCAATTTGTGCTGCCTTGTAGAAGCCTCCATAGTGATCCCAAGCACTGTAACTTTCAGAAATGTTGGACATAATTCACAGAATCATCAGAGTTGCCAAAAGGGCGTCTCTTGAAGCACTGTCAAGCACTCTGAAAGCACTGTTACAGTAAACTGCAAGGCAGTCTTATGGCAGCAGGTACTCTTTTGAATTCACTGCTGCAGAAATGGATAAAACAAGATATGTATGCATTTTCGTAGGGATGATGTTTCTAGATGTTCATACTACGTAGGTGAATCACGTCCTACCGGTAATGTCCAAGCAGAGGCAAGCACTGTGTTTTCTTGGAAAACCACTTATTCTTGGATGCAGATAATTGATTCATCAGAAGGAGCACTGCAATGGGCAAAGGGGCATCACCCATATTTTTTTCCTTTGTTTTTCCTTTTGTTTTTCTGTCTGTGTTTCCAGCAACATCAGTTGATTACAGTTCCTTTGCAGACAGATGCAACAGCTGGATAGAATTCATTAAACTGAAAGCTCAGACCATAAGGCGTGGATCAATTAAGACAAGTAGGCGGTCATTTCTACCACATTCTGATCATTGGAAGCGTAGTTCTGATCTTTCAGTGGCAAACGGTGGAGCTTCCTACCCAGTAGTGGCATTGCAAAATCAGTGTCCGAGTGTGAAAGCTGCAGACATAGAGCGTCTGTTTTTGAAAACATTAATGCCAGGTTGATTTTGGAGCACATTGTTCTGTGCTCCAAAAGTAAACTGCCAGTAAATATATAGGTGATAAATAGGCTTGTGAATTGTACAACTAAAAGGTATACATACAGTGTGGCAGAAAGTGTATGTATACATCAGTGAAATTCTTCAGACTATGCAAGGATCACCTGCATGATATTTGTGGCAGCAATCACTGAATTACAAAGTGGTGAGTTTTTAATTTTTGTTTAAGTAGTTCAATGGCTGCAGGTATGACTTTTGCTTTAGTTACCCAAGATGAAGATTTACCTGGAAGCTGACAGCAATGAAGAATTTGTCCAAAATTTGAAAAATGCTGGACTGGAGAAACGTGTCAACTTTCACACTCTTTCCTGTAGACTTTTTGTCGTTCCCTCTAGCAGAAATTTTTACCAAATCGTGATACCTTTCCCAACCACTCCCTCCCTCCCTCCGCACTACCTGTGTCTTCACTTTATAACTGATCATTTGTATGTGCAGCTGCTGGCCTCAGTGTTTTCTTTTGCAGGAATGCTACTCTTCTTCCAAAATTAAATCCCATTCAAGCTTTTTGTCTCTCGTTTGCATGTGCTGCATGGTTATTTCTTTTCTATGGCTGAGCATCACGGGCAGCTGAATGTTGTCACCAAGCTATGTGGAAACCATGAAGAAGGCTTAAATTTGTTGGAGCTACCGATGCAACCCGTCCATATATTGAGTAGTCATTCTCTGTCTCTTCCTTCTTTCCTTCCTCCCTTCTGCCATTTGTAGCCATTTCATTCGACAAGCCAAGTCCATTGACAGAAGGACAATCCCGTCGTTCTGGCTCATCCGGCATGAGTTCCACTGTGCCAGTTGTTAAGATGACACCTCTTTCTTTCATCGCTGGGGCAAAAATAACCAAATACCTTGGAATAATCAACATGTTTTTTATACGAGAAACCACTTCTTTGCGTGAGGTAAGCTGCGCTGGAGTTCGCCTTTCTCTCATGGCTAACATGGCTGATCTTGGGTTTTAGTTATGCTGGGTGCAAGAGATTCAGCAATTCAGAATTAACAGAAAAAGGGCATAAATCTTGCTTGAGCAGATTCCAGATTATCGTATCTCCATATACCTTCACTATAAGTAAAATCCAATGCACAGTTGAATTTTGTGCTCTTTTTAGCAGATTAACCCAGCCCTTGATTGTGTGTTTGCAGAAAAGATCCACAGTATAGCTCTGCTAGATAATTTGAAAAATATGCAGATAAGGCAACAATAACAGCAAACGTTTTGGGAGCCTAAGCAAATTGTCGCACAGTCCCATCTGTTCCTTGTATGGTTTTGAATGCTGTTTGTGGTTTTTCATTGCTTTTTTGCTGATAAATCAGACTGTTTACTTGGAGGTTTGAAGTAGTAGTTCTCAAAGTATGTGTTAACTCTGAATGATGCTTTAGAAGACTGAGAAAAACAACACAACTCTTTTGGAACAACTGTTGATTAGTTTTCACTTGTTTAGAATAAATTTGAAACTAAAGAACAGTAAGTTCTTTACTGTTGGGGATGGGGATGGTTTTACTAGTGCCTTTCCACTAAAATGCGTGTTGGTGTGTTTTTATAGGAGGGCGGTGTAAGCGGTTTTCTGCATGCATTCATTGCTGAGGTCTTTGCAATGGTAAGGGCTCACGTGGCAGCTCTCGGGGGAAATGCCGTTGTCTCTTACATCATGAAGCAGTGCGTGTTCATGGAGAATCCAAACAAAAACCAGGTAAATGGTGCTTGAAGAGAACACTGTATGTCTGCACATAAACAGTCAGGGACTAGAGAAGCCTGACAGCATTTGCAATGTACTGGCATCCAGGCAAGGTTCTACTGACTAATCAGTCAAGAACTCCTGCTAAGAAAACAGCCTACCTGTTAATCACACCATGTCAAGTGATTGACAGGTGGGTTATCCCACTCACCTGTCAAAAGTTGGCACTCGGGAGTGGGGGCAGATGACAGTCTGGCTCACAAGTCCAAAAGGGTCCCCCACCCCTTCTCTAAAGGGTTTGTGACGGCCCCTAGACCTTAAAATGGAGCCATTAGACTTTTCATTTGTTTGTAGCTACTGGAATTCTTGGCTAATAAACGTGGCTGCATGATTTGGCTCCTTTTGTGTGTGAAGTCACAATAGATGCACAGGGAATGGAGGACTGCATTTTCCAAGAAACATCACAGTTTTGGTAAAATATATATATAATATTCCCACTTTTTAAGGACAGGAGGTTTAAATCCCGATAAAAAGGAAACAACTGCATTTATTGCACTGGGATCCAAAGGCCTTTTGAACATTGTGTACCATTCCAAAAAGGACGTTGGCGAATTGTCAATTTGTAGCCTTCTGCTGTGTCAGCTTTCAAAGAAATTGAAATGGAAACACATGAAAAGTCAGGCTGAAAAGGCTGAGCATCCTTAGCTTGAAGAAAAACAAATGTTTATTTGTTGGGGCTTTTAGGGAGGGCCCTATATTCACAAAATGAGCTGGTGTAGGTGGAGAGGAAATAATTATTTACTCAGGCCATTTCACACAGAAACCATCTGTGTGATCAGAAGCCTCTGAATCTCTAGTACTACTAGTTTTGGCCTCTGCTGTAACCATCTGCAGAAAGCTCCTTCTCTGCTAGCGTTGCTGCAGCTGCTCATCTGTAAACTTTTTGTCAGCACTTGGCTGCTTCTGGCAGCAAAGAGGTACAAAGACCTTGTCCGGCAGCAGGAATTTCTTTGCGCATTTTAAAGTCCTGTGTAAACAATAAGATTCTGTTTAAAATCTACAAGATATATAACTGGATGCCCGCTTTCTGTCTTTGCAGGCACAGTGCCTAATAAACGTCAGCGGAGATGCAGTAATCTTTATACGTGAATCGGAATTGGAAGGAGCAGCAAACCAGCTCTCCACAAATGGCTCTCAACCTACCAATTCAAAAGATGCCGTAAGTTACAACATGAAGAAGTGAAATGGATTTAATTATACCTCGAGGTTATCTTCAAAGTGTCAGATGCCATGGCTTTCATTTGTTTCTTTTCAATCAGCAACACTCCTTATATTAAGGACTGCTCTGTCTTGAGGCAATCATACTGTCCATCAGATTTCGTAAGAGCCCCTGTGCACACAAAAGAACATCTGTCTAAAGGAAGAACTGAAAATAGCAGATGTTCATCAGAACTGAAGTCATCAGGATATCGCCCTGTATATTATAGGGCCAGAACAAAAAAAATCTTACTTGGAAGCTATCAGAAACAAATGTTACTCATTCTCAGAGGGAGGAATAGAGGATTTATATTACAACTGGAATATAGCTGAGAAATTCAAATCTCTCCATGTGTTTTGAGAAAGGAAAAGCTGGTTCCAACAGCACTGCCAAATACGCAACATGCAAAGTAAACATAGCTTTTGGAACTAGTGACAATCATCGCCCACATGAACTGGACAGACTGGATGTAGCTGCATGTTAAAATATGTTTTTTCATGTTTGTGAACTATTGAATATTTTTCTATTGTACATTTTTTATTTTAAATTGCTAAATAGAATTATGATAAAATAACTGGTTCAGATAACTATTGACATTTTATGTTATTGGAACAATAGCGGTAGATGAAAATCTGCTATCTGAAGTCTTGAAATCCTAGCTGCGTCTGAAGAGGAAATCATGGCTTTGGATTTCACAGGTTGCAAATACAAGGAAACTTGGAGAAAGAGTAGTATTCTAGAAAGGCCACCACTCACAGATGGTGTTAAATATGGTACCTAGGAAGATGAGGATTGCTGCAGTAAACAGAGGATTAGACACACCCAGAGGGATTTGATAGAATATAACAATCCATAGATCTGAGAAACTGCTATTAACAGATGCAATCCTAGACACTTGCATGCGTGGATAGGGGAGGTAAATGCATGCTAAAGCATGAAATACGTTTTGAAAGTTTCTGTGGCAGCAATCACTTGGCTGAACAGGCATGCCACTTTTATTAAAACTGGCTTGCCTCTTCAACTGATGAGTAGCTGTAGGAAAAACTTTGAAAACCTGTGGGTGCACTTCTTCCCTCACTCATGGCCATATAGGAGCCCAGCTGAAGTGTTTTTGATGGCCTCCAGTGTGGAACTTGAAGAAAAGATGTAAACTTGAATGTAAATAGATGACATTTTGCTAGATCTAGGTACAGAAATTATCTATTATTTGTCCATTTCAGAGATTCCGTTGTAAATGAGAATGATGAAAATCACATTCCTATTTGCATAATAAAGCTTCTTTCTTAAAAAAAAAAAAGATAATCCTGATTTGCTATTTGGGAGAGGTGGTGAGGAGGTAAGCATGCAACGATTTTTGGGTGGGTTATATCAGTTGTATATTTTGCATTCATCATGCTCAGAGAATACCCACTGAAATTAATGAATTTAGGCCCCTTAATTACAATGGGTCTATAACCACATCTCTCAGTATCTATTGGTTTTTGTAGAAATAGCTAGAAGCAATTGTGGAACACAGTCCTTGGAGCTGCTTTGCAGAGATACGTTGAGGACATACTGACTGCTAGATTCTCACAGGTTGTAGAAGGTAACCAACAGGTGCACTAACAGAAAAATTAAATGAGCCCCCCCCTCAAAGTTCTGTGAGTGACATCCAGCAAGTAGGGTCTCAGCTGGCATACTAGATGGAGTTGGTGACTTCTTGAAAGCTGACACAGATTCAGTTTTCTTGATTCTTTTATCTTAATTCATTTCTAACTTCTAAAAATCGATGTTGTGTACTGTTGTCATACCACTTGCCTATTCTATTTTTTCAATCGCTGAAGTTATGCCAGGAAATAGAGGAAATAGCCTGACATATGAAAGCTATTTTTCATTCTAGTCCTATGGGAACCCCCGTTTTCTTTGCTTTAACATCCACCATACTTGGCAGTAACTTTTTACCAGCCTGTGTTAGATAACATACAAAAACGGGAATGGCGACCTCCATCTCCACTGGTTGCTGTGGGGAAATGAATGCTCAACCGAAGGCACAGGCTGTTCTTCTTAACCTCCTGGCAAGCAAGTGCAAACTACTGGGGGCTGGTCTCTGGCCAATAGTAGCTGGAGCCAGAGCTAATGGCAGAATATTTGAGACTTAATTATTGTGGTCTGCATCCAATACCGCCTTTGCACTGGCAGAAAACACTTCCTTTCACCTAGTTGTCACCAGTCCCTTCTACCCACTTCAGCTCCCCTTGTCTCCTCTGAAAAGGTTAGTAAAAAAATGAAAAAGGTAAAGGACCCCTGACAGTTAAGTCCAGTCGCGAACAACTCTGGGGTTGCAGCGCTCATCTCGCTTTACAGGCCGAGGGAGCTGGCGTTTGTCCGCAGATTTTTTGGGTCATGTGGCCAGCATGACTAAGCTGCTTCTGACGAACCAGAGCAGTGCACGGAAATGCCATTTACCTTCCCACTGGAGCGGTACCTATTTATCTACCGTATTTTTCGCCCCATAGGGCGCACTTAGTTTTTTTGGGGGAAAATAAAGGATTTTTTTTATTCCCCCCCCCAGGTGTGGGGCTGGGGCGGGGGAAGCCCGACCTTCCCCCGACCCCAGCCCCCAGAACAGGCAGCTTTCCGCTAGCCGTGGGAGAGCTGCTCGAAGTCGCGCAGCTCTCCCAAGCCTTGCGGATAGCTTCCTGAAGCCTGGAGAGCGAGAGGGGTTGGTGCGCACCGACTCCCCTCGCTCTCCAGGCTTCAGTGAAAGCCTGCATTCGCCCCATAGGACGCACACACATTTCCCCTTCATTTTTGGAGGGGGAAAAGTACGTCCTATAGGGCGAAAAATACGGTACTTACACTTTGACATGCTTTCAAACTGCTAGGTTGGCAGGAGCTGGGACTGAGCAACTGGAGCTCACCCCATCGCAGGGATTCGAACCGCCGACCTTCTGATCGGCAAGCCCTTGGCTCAGTGGTTTAGACCACAGGGCCACCCGCGTCCTGGAAAGATTAGAGAAACCTCCAAAACATGTTCAGATA
This sequence comes from Podarcis bocagei, assembly GCF_964188305.1. Taxonomy (NCBI): domain Eukaryota; kingdom Metazoa; phylum Chordata; class Lepidosauria; order Squamata; family Lacertidae; genus Podarcis; species Podarcis bocagei. The sequence goes on along the minus strand of NC_138135.1, from coordinate 14,828,468 downwards.
TGTCACAGAGGGTGGTAGGGAAGGGATGGTCACCAGTATATAGAGCAGGGATATGGAAACCCAATGCCCTTCAGGCCTCTCTTTCTGGCCCTTGGGACATTCTCTGGGCCTGCTTAGCCACACCTCTCACTTTGTATCCTCCTTGACTGTTTTTGCCTGAATGGAACCTGTCCTTGGACTCGGATGATGTCTTCCGCTTGCCTGGACAGAAGGTAGAGAGGGGTGTTTGGTTGCGGAGAAACTTAGCCTTATAGGTAAAATTCATGTTTACGGCTCTGAGCACTTTTGACTCTTGCCCTGTCCACCACTGGCATGTGGCCCCTGAAAGGCCCAGAAGGGAATGTGGCCCTTGATCTGATAAAGGTGTCCCATCCCCCAATGTAGGGGGAAAGTGCTTTCCACTAGTGCAAAGCAACTATTGGATAACCCTGTAACTTCTGAACACAGTGGTTTTCCTTGTTGTTACAACAAGCCTGAGTCTCGGCTAAATACATGCTCTCTCTTCAAGCCTTTAACAGCAGTGTGAGGGAGAGGACTGTGATAGGCAGATTGATGATGAAAGTGTTGCATGCGGTTGTGAACTTTCAAGAGAACAAACCTTTTAAAGGAGATTCTGAAGCTTGTCAAAGATTTCTTATGCCTAAAGGCACAACTGCCGCTAGAGAGTTGCTGCTGCTGCTGCTGCTGCTGCTGCTGTTTTAATACAGTGGTACCCCGCAAGACGAACGCCTCGCAAGACGGAAAACCCGCTAGACGAAAGGGTTTTCCGTTTTGGAGGCGCTTCGCAAAACGAATTTCCCTATGGGCTTGCTTCGCAAGACGAAAGCCCATAGGGAAATCTCCGGGGACCTCTTTTAAATGCTAGCGGTGGGGAGCAAAGCCTTTCCCCCCCCTCCGGCCTTCAGAAGAGGTCCAGGAAGGCTGGCGGGGCCCGAAAGGCTTTGCTCCCCAGCGCCAGCATTTTAAAAGCAGTCCGGGATAGCAGGGAAGCGCTTCCCGCTATCCCGGACGGCTTTTGAAGGCAGGAGAGATCTGCGAAGCCTGGGCGCGCTGATGTCAGCGCGCGCAGGCTTCGGCATGCCGGCAAGTCTCCGCCAGCAGCGGCAGCGCTGCCGCTGCTGGCGGAGAGGTCCGCGAAGCCTTGGCCGGACAGCTTTTGAAGGCAGGCGGGGGGAGCAAAGACTTTCGCCCCCGCCAGCCTTCAGAAGAGGTCCAGGACCTCTTCTGAAGGCTGGCGGGGGGCAAAAGTCTTTGTCCCTCCTGCCTGCCTTCCCAGGGGCTTTTAAATCACCCTGACAGCGGAGAAGTCCTCCGCTGTCCCGGGGCGATTTTAAAATGCTGGGGGTGGGAAGAAAAGCCCTTGTCCCCCCCCCCAGCCTTCAGAAGAGGTCGGGGGACAGACTGTCCCCGGACCTGGTCTGAAGTCGGTTTCCCTAGGAACGCATTAATTGATTTTCAATGCATTCCTATGGGAAACCGTGCATCGCAAGACGAAAAACTCGCAAGAAGAAAAAACTTGCGGAACGAATTAATTTCGTCTTGCGAGGCACCACTGTACCGCCCTTCACCTAAGGTCCCATCTAAGGTTGCAACAATGAAAGCACAATGTTAAAAGCAGTTTAATAAAACAACTTACAATCACAAAAAGAAGGCGGGACTGTATATAAGGGGGCTGTAGAGACATAGGCAGTATTTTAGATATTTGGGGCCTAAGTCATTCAGGGCTTCAAACTGTACATAGCACCTTGAATTGGGCCAAGAATTGAATTCTCAAGCCTCTGTGTTTTGGAGCAATTGCAGCAGGAAGAGTAGCAGCAGTGTATAAGTATTTATAATGCTGCACATGACACTTTACAAAGAACAGGTTTCTAGCCCAAAGGGCTTACAAAATCTATATAAAAAAAAGATAAGATGGAAACAATAGAAGATGTAGGGGAGAAAGGCAGGAGTAAGGCTGAGTTTTCACAATCATTTAATCTTTTAGTTACGGTTGTATTGGTTTTTCAGAATAGTTGTTTTTTTGAAATGGTAATGAAAATCCCTTCTTGAATGCACAACTTGATTTAAAATCTTGTTGAACATGCTACTCATTCCCTTAGGATCCCAGTGGGACACACTTGCATCTGCTAAGCAAGCAAAGAAATAAATCGTTCTCATATTTACTGGAAGCAGCTTTTAAACATGCAAGATCATCACTTTGTGGAAGATGGCTTTCCAAACCTGATAGACTTCACGTGTAGGCTGCCAAAGTGGTCAGATATCGGGTCAGAGAGAGGAATGGGCAGATTTTGCTCAGACTATATGGTACAACCCAGGTTCACCCACTTTCTCACTATATAAGATCCAGCAATCATACACCTTGCAGCCCTGCCTATGATGCACATCAGGTTCCCTTCATGACACTTGAACAGGAGGTAATCTTTGAGAGCAGAAGTATGTGTTCCTTCTACCAAAAATTAACAGCCGCCATAAATGTTGCCTGCCTATCAAAATGTATGTTATGATTTATGAAGGGATCTGTTGGTGTTTATTTTCCCGGTAAACGTATGTTGTCTGTTAAACGTTTTAACACCGCCATCTGGTCTAATTAATGACTTGCAATAGTTGCCTCCTCTAAACATGAACACTACCATGTTGCAAAACATTTGTCGTTGCGCTTGTAGTGAGACAAGGTAGATTATCATCTTCTGGTGATCAAAGCGCTCGTCTGAACAGCAGCTCGCCATTTGGATGTTGGGGCGAGCAGTAGTCCAACAACATCTGGAAGGCCACAGGTTCCCCCTCCCAGGCTTAGCCCATTCTAGACCACTCCTTGTTGTAGGAACATAGTAAGCCTTATTACAGTCATGCCATTGGTCCACTGTCTACTTTGACTGGCAGCAGCTCTCCTGAATCTCTTCATCCTTTCTGGAGATGGTGGGGATTGAACCTGAGGCCTTCTGCAATGCAAACCATGTGCTCTGTCTCCCTTCACATTATCTGTTGTTTGCATCCATCTGTCTTGAGAGACAATAGCGTTTGCCTTCAGGGGTGAGGTCAAAACACTGTATTAGCAGCACTGAAGTGACCTCCCCGGGGTGCAAGCCTGGGCAGTGTATATGTAGGTCCTGGGCTGCCCAGTCGACAATACCTCTCTCTTGACCTCGCTGATGTGGTCCAAAGGAAAGCAGAGCAAGACGTTTGGCACTGGCTTGGCTGCAGGAGTTGCCAGAAGGAGGCGTACAAGGTTCCATCCAGCCGTCTTAGGGACTCCACTCCACTCTGGATTTGCGTAGGGCTTACTCCTGAGCCTTTTCTTCTCCGGAAGATATATCCTGCAAGGCAGCGGAGGTTTAGGATCAGAGTTTTCCTTCTCCTGCATAGGCTACCTTCCCAGGTTGATGAGCCCCATCTGCCCTTCACTTCCCTCTAGGGTTGAATCAATGGGAGCCCACATGAAATAAAACAGAACATCTTTGAAGTATGAACTATAAGGATGAAGCACATTTTTCTTCCTGAGGTAAAGGACAAGATGGAGCCTCCCATTCCATGTACCAAGAACTGATCCAACTAGCAGTTGAATCTCACTTAGACACTGGCAGTGTTCTCCACCACACCTATGGACAGCAGACAGTTGACAGCAGCTACCCAAATGAATGCTGTAGCCCTGGAGATACCTCCATACTTTGATGTGACAGCCACTTTGGGCAGGCCAGGGCACATGCCACACACACACAGACCTGCTCACTTCCAAAATGATAGGCCCTCAAACCCTGAGTTGGCTATTAAATGGAGCAAGCGGGACCTTCAGCATAAAGTTGCAATGAATTCTCATGTTCCTCAGTGTTCCCGTTCAGCCATTTCTGTTCAGGATTCTCCCTAGCCCAGTTCCTCAGTTTACCTTTTCATCTGGCGCCCATGACTACTGAGCATGCTGAGGTAGGAATACAGGAACCTACCTTGTGCTGCACCACGACCGGCAATTGCTCACCAGGGTTTCAGGATCTTGCCCAATTCCACGCTGAGATTGAACCTGGGACCTTCTGCATGTGAGACAGATTCTATGCTGCTAAACTATGTACAGTGGTACCTCGGGTTACGGACGCTTCAGGTTACAGATGCTTCGGGTTACAGACTCCGCTAACCAAAAAATAGTACCTCGGGTTAAGAACTTTGCTTCAGGATGGGAACAGAAACTGTGGCGGCGGCGCGGCGGCAGCGGGAGGCCCCATTAGCTAAAGTGATGTCTCAGGTTAAGAACAGTTTCAGGTTAAGAACGGACCTCTGGAATGAATTAAATTCTTAACCCGAGGTACCACTGTAGATGTTTTTGTACCACTGGGAACCCCAGTGTTTCTGAGCCATCCTATTTTGGCTCCATTTCTATTTTCACATACCATAGAGTTGGATGGGACCACAAGGGACATCTAGTCCAGTTCCCTGCAATGCAGCAATCTCAACTGAACTGAACTGTCCAACTGAACAGACGGCAATCCAACCTCTGCTTAAAAACATCCAAGGAAGAGGAGAGTCCATCACCTCCCAAGGGAGTCTGTTCCACTTACTGTCAAAGTTCTTCCTGATGTTTCGTCAGAATCTCCTTTCTTATAACTTGGAAGTCATTGGTTTGAATCCTGCCCTCCGGAGCTGGAGAAAACAAGCTCGTTCCACCTGAGTTTTCTATTAAAGGTTATGATGGTGATAGGTGGGTGTTAAATTGCAGTCCCGAAGCTTGCCTTTTTACCGCACCTTGTTAACACTTGTGGTCTGTTTCTTGCGTGTTTGATCCTTGCTCACACAGGTGGCCTTATTGAGAAGGCAAGTTGGGTCCCTGTGGCCTGAGTGATATTTCTGTGTGCACAAACTGAGCTTGCTGCTATCCTGGTGCTGTCTTGCCACTTCTCTCTCTTTTAGCCAGTCTGGCATCGTGATGCAGACCATCACAATCGATGGTTCAGCTCTGCCATATGCGAGAGGAAATTAGCAGTCATGCCACCCTGGAGGCAGAGAGGAAGGCAATGGGTGGTATTCTTTAATCCCAGCAAGGCTGCTTCTAGAAGAAGAGGAAAATGAATATCAAAGGAAAAGATCAGAGGCTCCCAACAGCCTCCAAAGACAGCTCATAGACCATAATTTGTGACTCTTCAGCATGTATGATATATGTATAATGAATGCACACAGGTTCATTTTGTTCCGGTGGCCCACCTCTTTGGCTGTTGGCTGCTGCTCTAGCAGGAGGACACGGAATGCTAATGAACATTCTGACTTCCCAGGGTGAAGGTTCCATGAACAGAATGCTGACAAGATACAGCTTCTGTGAGGGCAAGGAAAGGTTTTAAGTCGGCAGCAGGAAGGACCAAGGAGGAGGAAGAGCTGTGTGCTGTTAACGGGAAGAAGGCAGCGGCACTGGTTCTGGACAGCCAGGAAAGACGAAGACAAACTGAATGGGGAGATGGTTAAGGAAAAAGGGATAGGACAGGAAGCAGCTGATCACAGGAATGGGTCTGCCATGACCCGAGACAGCCAGTAATGTGGATGCATGCAAAACATACCTATCTATGATGGGGTCACAATAAGACACAACTCATCATCAGATGCTTTCCATGTGACAATCAGAGCCATTTAGTTCTCTGGGATGGAATGTAGCGGACATTTGATCTCTGTGTTAATTAAAATCAAGCTGCAAAAAAGTGTGGGAGGGAAATCAATATTGTTGAAGCCAAGAAATGTCATGTGAGTGGGCTTTAAAGGTGCTATGCCCAAATTGCAGCATGAATTCTGCTGGTCATAGAATCATAGAGTTGGAATAGACCACAAGGGCCACCGAGTCCAACCCCCTGCCAAGCAGGAAACACCATCAGAGCACTCCTGACATATGTTTGTCAAGCCTCTGCTTAGAGACCTCCAAAGTAGGAGACTCCACCACACTCCTTGGCAGCAAATTCCACTGTCAAACAGCTCTTACTGTCAGGAAGTTCTTCCTAATGTTTAGGTGGAACATTCTTTCTTGTAGTTTGGATCCATTGCTCCGTGTCCGCTTCTCTGGAGCAGCAGAAAACAACCTTTCTCCCTCCTCTATATGACATCCTTTTATATATTTGAACATGGCTATCATATCACCCCTTAACCTCCTCTTCTCCCAGGCTAAACATGCCTAGCTCCCTTAGCCGTTCCTCATAAGGCATCGTTTCCAGGCCTTTGACCATTTTGGTTGCCCTCCTCTGGACACGTTCCAGTTTGTCAGTGTCCTTCTTGAACTGTGGTGCCCAGAACTGGACACAGTACTCCAGGTGAGGTCTGACCAGAGCAGAATACAGTGGCACTATTACTTCCCTTGATCTAGATGCTATACTCCTATTGACGCAGCCCAGAATTGCATTGGCTTTTTTAGCTGCCGCGTCACACTGTTGGCTCATGTCAAGTTTGTGGTCAACCAAGACTCCTGGATCCTTTTCACGTGTACTGCTCTCACATGTACTGGTGTTGAAAGGGAATGAAAAAGACACATGCATTTCCCTGCAAGTCTTTGCCACTAGCTGACTTCCTGCAATTCTCCCCTGCTGCTAAAGCCCATCTGCCTTGAAAGCATCTCCTGCAAATCCTAATAGAGGTACCACACATCTCCTTGATGGGAACTGAGATGTCTTAGCCACAAGTGTGCGCCAGAGAGCTAGCATGGAGACAGATGGGCCCTCATTTGCCTTGTGCTTGATGATGATTTTGCATTGAAATCTGTACATCCAAGATGTGCCCCTGTTCTCCTTACCCTGGTTTGATGCCGTGCTGATCTAGCAAGATTAGCACAACACACGCACCCTTTTCCTTTCTGATCAGCTTGGCTTTTATCGATCTGCGTCTGGAAACTCTGCAGCCCCAGGGGGATAGATCAGCAACACTGGCCCATGACGTATGTGGATGTCTAGACATATATCTGGGAGCAAGTAGAGCGCTGAGCCTGTCCCACAGAGCAGGATGCACCTGTACAATAAATGCTCTTCTTGGGAAGTGAAGGATGAATCAAGAAAAGGTTGAACGAGGTCCTGGGAGTTTATCTGGAGGTTATGCTTAGATGAGCGTAAGCAAAACAGTATTCCTTCATGGGAATAAGCCACAGGGTCACACTCCTATCTAGTAGGCTTTGCTAGCTGCAGCAACTAGCAGCTACTGGTTTTATTTTACAATTTGCACCCTTTAAAACCAATTCCTGCTGGTTAGGCAGGCACAGCTGCAGAGTCCTGTTTGAAATGTTGGCAACCGGCAAGAGCCACATTTTTGTGTGTCGTGGAAGCCGAACTTTTTTGGGGGGGAGGTTGGAGGAGATAAAAGCAGAATGGCAAAACACTGCATATATATGAGAAGCCCCTCTTTTTGTCTTTATTTACCGCATAGTTCTCTAAAATACCATTATTCAGCTGAAGCTGAAATCCACACCCATCTAATTTATCATTGGGAATAAGCTGTGTTTGCCAAGAGGGAAATGATTTTCAGCTGGCTGCAGCTGTTTATCCATGAAGTCCTGTTGGGACAAAAGCCAAAGTAAAACAAAATCTTGGAAGGTGAAAGATGGCTCAGTGTTGTGATCAAGTGGGCAATCTGGTTTTTCAGCCTTGAAACAGAAAAGCTTGTTAGGCTGCTGGGCTTATGGGAAGCAACAGCGTCAATAAAGGATATTTTTTATCATGTGCCAACATTCCCCGCACTATACCAGGACCGGTTAACACTGGGCTCTTTGTTGCCTTGTATGTGTGAATGGACTATTGGATTCAGTCTCACCGACAGAATAAAATCTTCACCTGCCCTTATAACAGTGGCTTTGAAGGCTTAGTATCTTCCTGTGGTGGCGTGGGCTCTGCAAGTCGCTGGTCCTCATGACCAGAGAAAACGGAGGAAAAGGGCAGGGAGGAGGCAGGATTCAAGTGAGATGCCGGCTTGTTCTGAAGGGGTAGGGGTAAAGCCTGATAGCTTGTGACATAACCGCCCTGAGACCTCCGGGTATAGGGCAGTGTATAAATTTAAATAATAATAATAATAAATAATGAAAGGTGGGGTCCCATCTTCCTGCCTGGGTGTTCCACAAAGTCATGCTCACTTCCTGCCTCTCCACTTCTTTCCTGTTGTCTTGAAGACTGTAAACCTGGTGAAGAGAAAACAGAAGCCAAGCTACTGACCTTTAAGAAAATATTCTAAATCCACAGTGCAGCAATGCTGTTATTAGGCTAACCAAAATACCACAGAGTAATTGTCAAGCTTCCAGGTACTGTATAGCTCATCAGATTAATGGTTAAAACAAATCATAGATGTTTGTGTGCCAGGGGAAAGTCTGACTTATGTCATGGAGTCCCAGGGGGGTCATTCCATGCCAAATCAACTGGTGCCATGTGCTCTCATGACAAAGATTTTCTTCAAAAAAAATTTATGTGTAGATACCTATGAGATAACCTCAAATTATTTTTTAAGGATTTTTTTTGGTCCAAAATTGGGCACAGGAGAATGTTTTAAAATTTTCAATTTTCGCATGATTTAGACTAATGCAATTTCTGCGTCAGTTTTTTTTTTAAAAAACCCTGTTTCGTTTATTTTTCAACCAATTGGGCTTATTTGGGTATCATAATAAAGCTAATTGTGGTCTCTTTCAAAATAAGGTATAAAAATGGTATTAAGTGCCACAGAAAAGGGTCACTGACCATTCAAAGTGAATTTTTGTCATTTTATTCCCAGTAGGTTTGATAAGCCGTAGGGCGCGAACCACAACTAAAACATGTATCATACTTTTTTTGTAGAATGGGCTAACTATGTACTTGTTATGTTTTAAAAATAAGGAGGGTGTTTTTTGTGGTTATAAAATAACCACATAAAATTTTTGGGAAGAAAATCTGAGCCGTGAAAGCACGGTCGAGTATTAAAATCAGGTGATTTGGCGTGGAATGACCCAGGGTGGTATTCTGCTATGTTTTACTCAGGAGTAAGCCTGTTTAAATTAATAGGCCTTCTGTGAATTAATTTCAATGGCTCTATTTTGGGTACCACTGAGTTGACTACTACCCAGAGTCTCAACATGGAGTGTGGAGGGAGGTAGAAGACAATTAACTAAATTAGGGTCTGTTAGGGGGCTATGTGGGTTGCAGGTGCATAGAAGCATAGAAGTGTAGAGTTGGAAGGGACCATGAGGGTCATCTAGCCCAACCCCCTGCAATGCAGGAATCTTTTCCCCCCAATGTGGGGCTGGAACCCCAAAGACTGCTGGAACACACAGACTGCCTTGCATTGGTACAAGGTCTGCAGCACACCTGGCGTTTGTAACTGAGGTAAACAGAAAATCCAATCCCCGGTGTCTTCTGTAGGGCTAGGATTACCCCCTGAATGGTATCCTGGAGAGCTACTGTCAGTCAAGACAGACCACAGGTGGGGAAACCCCAGGCTGGGGCCAAATGATGCTTCCCGAGCCACACCCCCTAAGCAACCCCACCCTATACCTTCCTTGAGTGCTTTTTCCAGGCTGGACAGTGTCCTTGAATTTACCTGGTGTTTTCTGGAGAATAGAGGGTGTGTGTGTAGAAACTAGCCTACTGCACCAAGGTAACACTTCCATCACATACATTCATTTGCACTTTAACGCCGCCCAGCCCTGGCATGCAGCCCGCGGAAGGTCGCAGAGACGGGAATGTGGCCCTCGCTCTGAAGCGCCACCAGCAACCCTCCCTTTGTAGACGGAGCAGGCATCTGCGTTCCCCAGCAGCGCTTTCACCTCGGCCAAGATTTCCAGCTGCCCCGTTTCTCCTCTCAACCCCCAAATCCTCAAGAAGGCGCGATCTTCTCGCCACCCCCCCTCCTCGACGTTTCTTTATTGTTAGACATCAGCTCGGCCTCCCCGCCCCCCCGATCGCTTTATCTTTGGAAAACAATAGAAGCTTTTGATTTCGTCACCCCTACCCCCTTAGACATCCCCGGTTTCTTTCTTTAGGAACAATACCCATCGCTTCGCCTCTTTTCTTTTTCCTCTGCTGCCTGCTCCAAATCTTTCATTTTTACATTTTTTGCCTACGGCAGAAAGCTCAAGAGCAACAAAAGTAAGAGAAAAGCGGAGAGACGAAGTGGCCAAGCTCACCCCTCTCCTGTTCCCTTTCTATGTGGGCGGGTGGGTGTGATTTGTGGGTGAATGCCCACGGGGAAAAGAGATGATTCTTATTTTGGCTAGGGCGCGCTTGTGGCGCGCAGGAACCCGGCAGAGCCTCCGCGCGTCGTAGCCAGACGCCGCCGCCGCCGCCGCCACACCCCCTTCTGTCCCCCTCCCCCTTTTCCTCACGCTGCTTTTCAGCCTCGAGGATCCCAACCCCTCCCTCCCCTCCCCAGACTCGCAACCGACAAGGAGAGGACCCAGGCGGGTTGCCGCTCCGTCGGGGCGCCGCTGCGCTTTGCACAGCTTTTTGCAGAAGCGAGCCGGGCAGCACATGCGAGCTGCGCTCTGCTTTATCTTTCTCTCTCTCTCTCGGATCTCCCTCCCTCTTTAGAAATCGCGGGGGGAGGCGGCGGAGGCTTTGCAAGGCCGGACGAGCCATGGGGGGGCCCGTGGGCTTGCCCGCCCTCCCTCCTCCTTGCAGCCCCCACCCCTTTCCTCGGCGTCTTTAAGCAGCAGCGGCAGAAGGAGGAGGAGAAGGAACGGCGCGCCTGGGCGCATCGGAGAGGAAGAGGAACGCGCTGCTGCTGCTGCTGCTGTTTTCGGCGGCGGAGCCCTGGCCATGGGGCGCTCCTTCGCCCCCGGAGGATGAGGTGGTGGTTGGGACTGCGGCTCCTGCGGCGCCGGGAGCTGCCCGCTGGCTCCCGATGAGCGACTGGAAGGCGGGGAAACGGCATCGGAGGATGGCGGCGGGTCTCCTGGCGTGCAAAGGCCCCCGCACCCGGCTGCCGGTGGGCGCCAGCGCCCTGGGCTTCTTTGTCCTCTGCTGGCTGTACATCTTCCCCGTCTACCGGCTGCCGGACGAGAAGGAGGTCGTGCAGGGAGTCCTGCTGCAGCAAGGCAGAGCCTGGCGGAGGAACCGCAGCGCCGTGGCCGGATTCAGGTGAGTGAGTGCCAGCCGGGCACCCCTGGCGGGCTGCGCAGCTGGGCAGCCCAAGGGCACACGGGGACACCCAGCAGCAGGGAAGGGCGCCGCTTGCCTCTCCTTCGCAGGAGGCCGGGGCTAGCCCTCGGGATGAATCCTGCCTCCTCTTTCTTTATTGATAAGAAGAAATTAAAAACTTGATGGAGCGTAGGACATTTCCCCCTGCAGAGCTTCCCTTCCAGCTTCCCTCCTGGCTTCAGTAGATACTGATTTCCAAACAGGCAAGGGTGCGTCAATTTTTGGATAGGGTGGCTTTGTTTTTACATCGCCATTATTGGAGAGCCTCTTCCCCCCAAAACAGTGACCCCGAGCTAATTCGTCGGCATAAGAAGCGAAGTCAAGTTGTGACACTGCAGCTTTGCAGAACGAACTCCCGCAGGATGGCAGCCTGAGCGGATGGAAATGATGGGCTTATCTGTATCAGAGCGAGAGATAAAACATGTGACCTTTTCTAAATACTCTGCAGGCTGCAATCCTGTGCGGGAGAGGTAGTTTTCAAAGCATTGAAAAGGACATACCGGACAAGTTTGCTCCGGAAGCCTTGTGGCAGGATGCCGTTGGCTGCTAGAATGCTGTTATTTACAAAGCAAAGATATTAAAGCCATAAAGAGCAGAATGTGCTGCCATGCTGTCAATCAAAGGGTGTCGCAAGGGTGCCAGGAAGGCCACCTTGGCGGCACAGCACCCTTTGATTACACATCAGAGCAGCTGGAGAAGACAGGCCAAAATGTTTTGCCTTGAGACTGCAATCCCTCTCTTTGCTGCTGTCATCTTCCTGTATTGCCCTTGTGCCAAGTCTGAATAATACAAAGAGTACTATTGGAGATTTTGTTTTTTGCTGGGGGGTGCGTGGGTGGGCGCAAGAGGAAGGGAAAGCTGGTTGCAAGAATTTCCGATCTATTCTGTCTGGCCTACAATTGTGTGGCCGCTTTCCGCCCGCCACGTGCTGCCTTCGCAAGCTAGATGCAAAGATTATTTCTGCCCCCGCCTTTATTTCCCTGACCTCTGGTTCATATTTATTGAATGCACGAACCCTGGACTCCCGGGTCGTGGTGCAACACTCGATAACGGTTATACCACAATGGAGCTCGGATACGCCTTCTTCAATACACCTCCCTTCTTTTGTTCTCTCTCCCCCCCTCCTTTCTTGTCTGTGTCACTGTCTCTACATGTACATTTTCTTACTTGGGACCCACCTCTGAAGTTTGCCACATTCAGTATTGGCAAAACTGCAGGGATTACATCCCTGTCTGTTGCCCCGTTGTGTGAAAGTGGCAGAGAATTGTTGGGGAAGGGGGAGGTTGAAGTGTAATGGTCTTGCTTGTGTTTTGGGCAGAGGGTTTGGCCAGGGGACAGATGGGGTTTTGGAGTTTCACAATGCTGCCCTCCTTCACCTTTTTCAGTAATTCATAAAATATACCTTGTTGGATTTATCTCCCAGCCACCCCCACAACTCATGGTCCGTATAAACAATAGCACATTGTCTATACCGAAATACATTTATCCCTATAAATGTATAGGGTGGCGCTGTGGTCTAAACCACTGAGCCTCTTGGGCTTGCTAATACGAAGGTCGGCGGTTCGAATCTCTGCAACAGAGTGAGCTCCCATTGCTCTGTCCCAGCTCCTGCCAACCTAGCAGTTTGAAAGCATGCCAGTACAAGTAGATCAATAGGTAAACAGTGTTTCTGTGCGCTGCTCTGGTTTTGGTGTCCCGTTGCACCAGAAGCGGTTTGGTCATGTTGGCCACATGACCCGAAAAGCTGTCTGTGGACAAACACCGGCTCCCTTGGCCTGAAAGCGAGATGAGCGCTTCAACCCCATAGTCACTTTGACTGGGCTTAACCATCCAAGGGTCTTTACCTTTTTACATTTATCCCTATATCTAAATACATATCTGCATTTATCATCCCATTTCTAATTCATTTATCCCTATTTCTTTTTTGATATTTTTTTTAATTGAAAGATTTTCCATAGGTAATAAAAGTGTGTTCAATGTCTCTGTTAGCATTTCCCTTGACTCCTGCTTCTCTCCACATTATTCACTCCCTCCTCCCCAGAGAGTAGTCTTTCTCTCCCCACACCCCAGAGGAAATAACAGTCCTGAGCTGATTCAAGTCTATTTTGTTTTCCTTTCGTTTCTGTTTCCTCTGCAATTGCCCTCCTCCAGATGTTTCTGGAAGATCTCTCTCCCCTGCTCCACATGCCTCCAACCCAACCCCAATGCATCAGATTTATGATTTTTAATCTCCTGTGTCCAGTCCTCACCTTTGCCACAGATTCTTCCTATTCAGCCTTTGGCCGTGCAGGATCACTCTGTAAAAAGGGCACAAGAACAGCAGTGCAAACTATAAAGCAAATGTGCTCAACTTATAAAGCAGGCAAAAAGGTAAAGGTAAAGGGACCCCTGACCATTAGGTCCAGTCGTGACCAACTCTGGCGTTGCAGCGCTCATCTCGCTTTATTGGCCAAGGGAGCCGGCGTACAGCTTCTGGGTCATGTGGCCAGCATGACTAAGCCGCTTCTGGTGAACCAGAGCAGCGCAGAGAACACCGTTTACCTTCCTGCCTATTTATCTACTTGCATTGGATGTGCTTTCGAACTGCTAGGTTGGCAGGAGCAGGGACTGAGCAACAGGAGCTCACCTCGCTGCAGGGATTCGAACCACCGACCTTCTGATCGGCAAGTCCTAGGCTCTGTGGTTTAACCCACAGCGCCACCCGCATCCCTATAAAGCAAGTACGTTGCATTAATTAGGAACGGACCATCGCCCCATGTGTTTTCAATTAAAGTGAAAGCTGTCACAATCCGTTGAATAGAGGCACCAGGATTCCTGACCCATCTTTGCCACACATTCTGCAGCCTGAGGCGAGTCACATTCTCATTCCCACTCTCACCCTCAGTTCCCTTACCTGTAAAATGGGAGCAATAGAGAACACCATAGGATTCCTATGGGGCGGGCCCATTTTAAAACAACAACAAAGCAATGAAGTGCTTTGCAAGCAGTGTTTTACAAGAACATTCCATGTTCACACCCTGTAGTCCATCCACAAGGCAGGCCCCCAAACATTCCCATTTTACAGATGAGAAACTGAGGCCGGCATAAAAACGTGTCTTGCCAGAGGTTGCACAATTAGACAGTTGGGAAAGCTGAACCCTCTCCATGTGAATAAGAATGACTACATTGGCTCTGGCAGTATCTTTGTCAGAGTCACTGGGAAGAAAATCAACAATTTAGGGCTGAGCAAAACAGGCCCAAAGAACAGATCGAACTCTTTTTCCCCCAAGGCCCTTGGAATTGGCTGAGGAATCCATGAGCTCCTGATCAGTTCAAGGCTTGCCTTTCCCCTTTTTTATTAAGAAAAACTCCTGGAGCAATGGGGAGATGCTTAATGTCAGCCATGGGGAAAGGCTGGAGGGGAGGACTGGGAAAAACACGTTCCCTGCTTGACACACTGATCAGTGTGCTCTTGGAGCATGGCCAGCACCTGTCTCCCTGCTCCACGGAAGCCTTGGCTTGGATGAATGTCTATGCAGTCTGCATTGCGTGGCCTGCCTTTTGCCGTTTACTCTGTTGCTTGGAGCCGAGCCAAGGTTCCCTCACTCCCTCCTGGGCCACCAGCCAATCCCACAGAGATGGGACGATGGGATAGGTGAACCCTCACCCAGCTCAAAATCTTCCATCTAAGGGTCAGAGAGCTGTGCTCAAATGGGCACAAACTGCCCCAAAGTCCAGGTTTCTCACATGCACGATATTGTTAATATTGGAGGGCAAGGGATCACCGTTGGAGATAAGCGCAGATCCTAGTGCTGGGGCTTTATCGCCTCTCTCGGCTCGGACACACTTGGAGTCCGAAGGGTTTTCGTGGTCAAATCATGGCTGAGGAATGGATCCAGTACCAAGATACGTTGACCATGGAGCTGGTCCTTGCTGGTGGTATTTGCACTCCTGCCTGACTACGAAGGCGAGCGGGTTGACACCCCCCATGTAGCAGAAGGTTTTTATGCAAAATGGGCCCGCTTCAACTCCCATCATCTCCTGGCAGGGCTGGGAAAGACTCTCTGGAGGGCTGCTGCCAGCCTGGGTAGACAGTACTGTGCTAGATGGACTAATGGCTTGACTCTATATAATTTCCTATGAGATAGACTGCTTGTGGCTATGGAGGGTCCATTTAGCTATCACGGCTAAAAACCATCGAGACCCCCTGTGAATGTGTTCAGTCTTTTTTAAAAAGCTAGTAAACTAGAATCTTCCGTAAAGAATTAATAAAATCTTTCCATTTATTATCATGTATTCATACTCTGAGCTAGTAAACTAGAGTCTTTAAAAAAATAATCTTTTTTTTATTATGTACTCCAAGCTAATAAAATAGAATCTTTTTAAAAATAATTAATAAAATCTGTTAATTTTTTTATTGTGTACTTATACTCCAAGCTAGTTAACTAGGAACCTTTAAAAAGAATTAATAAAACCTTTAATTTTTTTTTTATTACACACTCATACTCCAGGCTAGTAAACATGAATCTTTTAAAAAGGAATTAATAAAATCTTTTAATTTTTCATTGCATACTTGCACTCCGTCTTTTCGCAAGCCCACTCGTTGGAGGGTATGTGATGCTGCTGCAAAGCTTTCCATAGGCAACAGTTGGACTAATTGGGACTTTGGCCTGATTCAGCACAGCTCTTGGTATCTTCTTTTGCAATATTGGTACCAAATTTACACCTTAAATGTAAATGGGAGAATCCACTTAAGTAACAGCACTAAGATCCTACTGACTTGGACAAACTCAAGCTTCCATCTATATGTGGCACAGAAGTTTCGCCTATATAAATCTGGCACTGTGTTAAATAGACTCAGGGTTTTTACTGAGGGCCTGCCGGCAATCAGTTTTACACTGTTATTCGTAAAAGGGACTGCACTGGTTTTTCGCCCGCTTTCTGTTGGAACATTGATATCTTCTGGTTTAAAACAATGGGGATAAGTGGCCTGTTAAGATGAGACTTCTCAGACCAGAATCACAGCTTAGATTAACCTTGCAGTGTCTTGTAGTAGTGAATTCTGTATCTCAAGAGCGTTCAAAGAGACCTGCTGGATCAAAGCAGACTCCCATCTCGCCCATCATCCTTTTCTCACAGTGGCTAGCCAGATGTTCCAGCCCACAAATGATAAATTGGTACCTTGGGAGTTTTTTGGGGGTCTTTATGTTTTCTTCCTGAAACTTTTTGCAACTCAGGTTTATTGGATAGTCCCTAAGATGTAGTTTTATGTGAGGGAGAGAGGCCTCCCACCTTCTACATTCTCTCCATGATGACGCATTCCTCACCTGTCACATCCAATTTATGGACAAACCTGGAGGTTTTCCAGAACCGCGGCCATTTCTATTTGGACAGGCATTTTCTGTTAAGGAGAGAAAAACAGCTCAATGGAAGAACTTCTGCTCTGTATGCAGAAGGCCCCAGGTGTCTCCAGGTAGGGTTGGGGAAAACTATCTGAGACCCCAGAGAGTCGGTGACAGTCGGAGTAGATCAGAGGTGTGTGTGTCTATATATATATATGTGTGTGTGTGTGTGTGTGTGTGTATATATATATATATATATATACCCGAAGACACCAAAACCTGCATTCTTGTACCCGTGAAAATCTACGAAAGCATATATATGTGTGTGTATATATATATATATATATATGCAGGTTTTGGTGTCTTCGGGTGTCTTCCCGTGTAAGAGTTGGGGTGTCTAGGCGACGTTTCGACGAGGTCTCACTCGTCATCTTCAGGCTGGTGCTTTCGGCTTCTTGTTACTGGAACAAGAAGCCGAAAGCACCAGCCTGAAGATGACGAGTGAGACCTCGTCGAAACGTCGCCTAGACACCCCAACTCTTACACGGGAAGACACCCGAAGACACCAAAACCTGCATTCCTGTACCCGTGAAAATCTACGAAAGCATATATATATATATATATATATATATATATATATATATATATATAGACACGGGTGGCGCTGTGGGTTAAACCACAGAACCTAGGACTTGCCAATCAGAAGGTCAGCGGTTCGAATCTCCGCAACAAGGTGAGCTCCTGTTGCTCAGTCCCTGTTCCTGCCAACCTAGCAGTTCGAAAGCACATCAAAGTGCAAGTAGATAAATAGGTACCACTCTGGCGGGAAGGTAAACGGCGTTTCCGTGCGCTGCTCTGGTTTGCCAGAAGCGGCTTAGTCATGCTGGCCACTTGACCCGGAAGCTGTACGTCGGCTCCCTCGGCCTATAGAGCGAGATGAGCGCTGCAACCCCAGAGTCGGTCACAACTGGACCTAATGGTCAGGGGTCCCTTTATACACACACACACACACACACACACACACACACACACATAATATCATTTTCAACAATTATTAAACATACTTTTATATCTTATACAAATCTGAAAATTTTCCAATCTTTTCACTTTGTTTACATTTCTTACTTTCACTATTACATTTAAATATCATAACTAATGTCTCTCTTCTTTCTCTTCTTTGCAATATTTCATATATTCCTCCTTACAAACTTCTTGTAGTCCTACTAGCGTAATTTGTTGATTACAGTTGCTCTTCAAATAGTTCGTATATTTCTTCCAATCTTCTGTAAATCTCTGGTCCCACAGCTTTCGAATCCTTCCTGTCATTTTATCCAAGATCAGAGGTTTTCAACCTTTTTAGGTCCACAGCTCCCTTGTCCAACTACATTCTTTCCGCGGCATCCCTGTGGGGCTCAGGAATTCAGTTATGACACCCCTTGCCTGCAGAGCCGGCAGCCCCTCACCCTTTTTCGAATACACTTCCCTTGTAGAGTGTTCCCACAGCCTCCTCCCCTCTTCCTTCTCATTGGGAGTCCTCCAGGCAGCTGCTGCTGCTCCCCCGGTCTCTGAATTGCCCCCCGCCCCCAAGAGAGGTGCCCACAGGGACCTGGGAAGCACCTCTTGGCCAGCCCCAGAGGCACCATTCACCTGAGGACCTTATAGCAAGGGCTGCTTCAACAAGCAGCTGTGCAAGCCTCTGGGAGGTGGGGACACAAGAGGGCATCAGAGGAGGGAGGGAAGGAAAGAGGGACAGAGACCAGGGTCACCCACATCACCCCTGACCATCATTCAAGGCACCCAAGGCTGCCACCACACACTGGTTGAAAACCACCGAAGTAGACAGTACTGAACTAGATGACAAGGGATTTAAATCTATGGCACTTGATCTTTGGCATGTTTTAATTATTGCATTGTTTTCTACTCCACTGCACAATTTGTCATTCGTACACATGCAGAAAGGCGAGATTCCTAAGGGCTGTTTGCACTGAACGCATCTTGGATGTGGGTACCCGTTTCTTGTAGGAACTTATGCATGTCCTGCGTGCTTGCAAGAACACATGATGGACACACACAGAACTACCTCTTATATGCAGGTTGAGTCTGTCACAAAGGATGATGATCCATTAAACTTATTAGTTGCTTGTCACCCGAAGGTCTCCAAGCGACTTATAGTAAAAAATAATAATGCAATACAATACATAATACCATAGTTCACCCTCCACAAAGCTACAGTTCCCTGCACCCATTGCAAACTACAGTTCTGAGAATTCTCTTTATCTCTTTCTTTTCTTCTTTATTTCTTTTCTTCTTTATTTCTTTTCTTTTTCACCTTTATTTCTTTTTCTTCTTTATTTCTTTTCTTTTTCACCTCTCCTCAACTGCCTTTTCTTCACACTCCTCCTTTAAAAGAGAGAGAGAAAAGATAACCTCCATAATTCTTCTTTTTGAAACTCTACTTTTAGAAAACGTTAAGGGTTTCATCCAAGAAACAATGTATTTATATATAATCTTGGCTTCCAAACATTCAAGTCACAACTTGCTATAATGCGTAAGATGTTATGATGATATGTTATGGCCATAATTACACCATATACTTAAAAGGGCTGTGATACCATAAAAACACATTGTATCACACAAAGTATCACAAAAGTGCTTTAAATGCACGGTGCGACACTCGGCCTGTGTTGGTGTGTTTTCTATGGTGCCCTTTACTTTTGTTTCTAAATTCCCTCAGCCAGATCCCTCTGAACCCTTTCAAACCAGCCTCTGCCAACTGCACACTTTATGGAAGTTGCTCACATCTCACATTCGCCAGTGTTCAAAACTAGCCAGGCGTGTTTTGCTACCGGCAAAGCTCCAATTGCGATTACGTGGAGATTTCTGGGCGCCAGCTTGGCAACCACAGTTTACAAACCTCTGCCTTAGTTCATAGTTAATAGCATGTCCAATTCCTTTGTGTGTGTTTCTCCTTCTTGCATACTGGGACGAGAGAATTGTTGTAAGAGCAAGCTATAGTTAAGCAATGTAGTTGAGATCATAGAATTGTAGGGTTGGAAAAGGACCCCAACCCCCCTGGCAAATAGACATTCCATTGTTGGGACCGTAACCTATGATTAAGGTGCCATTTGGCGCCAACTTATATACAGTGGTGCCTCGCAAGACGAAAATAATCCGTTCTGCAAGTCTCTTCGTCTAGTGGTTTTTTCGTCTTGCGAAGCAACCCTATTAGCGGCTTAGCGGATTAGCGGCTATTAAAGGCTTAGCGGATTAGCGGCTAAAAGGCGCTTAGCGGCTTAGAAAAAGGGGGGGGGAGCGGAAAAAAGCGGAACACTCGCAAGACGTTTTCGTCTTGCGAAGCAAGCCCATAGGGAAATTCGTCTTACGAAGCAGCTCCAAAACAGAAAACCCTTTCGTCTAGCGGGTTTTCCATCTTGCGAGGCATTCATCTTGCGGGGCACCACTGTATCTCAGTTTCTAACACTGCCTTTAAACCGTGCTTTAAGCTTGCACAGTCCCTCACTGGCTGGAGGATGGAAGGCTGGCTGAATGGTGAAAATTAAGTTCAAGCTCACCCTATTCTGAATGTGTTTGTTGTAATCGCCTTGGTTCTTTCTGATCTCCTCTCATTGGCTATGCTAAAGTTTTCTTTTGGGGAGACAATGCATGGGGCTGGGGGAACTTGTGGCCCTCCAGATTCTGGGGCTACAACTCCCACTAGCCCCAGGAAGCATGGCCAATGGTCAGGGTTGATGGGCATTTTAGTCCAGCAACACCTGGAGTTTCCACACCCTGCATTCCCAAAGAATGACCGTCATCCCTTACTTGTTGGCATCTGTCTGTCTCAAGAGACAGTGGAGTATGCCTCTGGGGGTGAAGTCAAACCATAGAATTGAAGAGTTGGAAGGGACCCTGAGGGTCATCTAGGCAGGTGTGCTGGGCCCCGGGGGTTAACCTTCATGGAACTTTGAAGTGTCAGGCATAGCCCTATTGGCTTTAGCCCAAACGTAGCAGAGTTTTCCTGCACAGCGAAGAAGCTAGTTGCGGCGGTAATGACTAGTCAGCTAGACTCAGAATAACTATTTACAGGATTTATTAAAAGGAGAAAATAAAACCAGCAGAGTTTCTGCATACAAATAAAAGCAAAATAAATCCTCTTTTTCTCTCTCTCAAAACCACACACAGCACCTCTAACTCCTAACACACCTCACATCAAACTGTGCTAGCAATCCCTAGATAACAGAGTTGAGTGCTGCTCGTTAACCAATCAGAGTGAGTAGTTTCTAGGTCAAGCAGACCTGGGCTTTCTGCCAAGAGTAAATTGCCACCAGCTGGAGTTAATTGGTGAAGCTAGAATCTGCAAGTTTCTCACGAGAACCAATTAACAGAAACTGAAACCGAAACTGAACACCCCCTCACAGATTCTGCTGAACAATTAACTCCGAATACACCTATGTAGGAGATCATTTTTCCAGCAAACCTAAACCCTTGCACATTCGCTTGTTCTTTATCTTTGCCAATGGTTTAGTTAACACATCTGCTACATTTTCTTCACTTGACACATAAGTACAGGTGATTACATTGTCTTGTACACAGCAACGTACATTTTGGTATTTTACAGAGATATGTTTTGAACGCGATTTGAAACCCTCTGTTTTACTTAAGGTTATACAAGCTTGATTATCAATGTAAACTTGTACTGGTTCTCCACAATTTACATTTAAATCTGCCAACAAATGCTTGAAATAAATCACCTCGTTGCACAATTCACTCAATGCGGCGTACTCTGATTCCGTTGATGACACACTTACAACGTCTTGCTTGCGTGACCGCCAGCTGATTAAAGCTCCACCGACCATTATTACTAGTCCTGTGACAGATTTTCTATCTGGCAAATTTCCCCAGTCACTATCACAGTAGCAACTCAACATTTCATCCTCGGAAGAATTTAATTGTAACATGTCAGAGCTGCTTCAAGATCCTAGCTCACAGAGGATCACGCTAGCCAGCGGTCATTAAGTAAAAGTCTTTATTGAATTACAGTTTCCATTCTCACGCTGCTGTCTGCAACTCTACGTCTACTAGCTAGATCGGCGAGGCTCCGTCTGAGTCTCCGCCCCGTGCGCACCAACTTAATATCCTAGCCTTGCTCCACCTTTTCCTCCTGACTGTCCTCCTCTGGGTCCCTCTACCCCCCGGGGCTTCTTCCTTCCGGGATTCTTCTGACGCTGACCCAGACCCTTCTGCCTCCTTGCGCCGGGCTTTAGGACCCGGTTCCCTTTCGGGGCTGCTCACTGCGCCGCCTTCCTCTGCATTTGAACTTGGCGCGCGCGCCCAACCTTCCACTTTCCTCTTAACCGTTTCTTCGCTCCCCGATGGAGGTGTGGCCACTCCTGACTCCTGCCCTCCCTCCTGTGGTGAGCTGCCAGCGCTTCCCTCCTGGCTCCTTTCCTCTTCCCTGCTTCCTGGCGGTGACGCTGGTCCCGATTTCCAGCTGCTCCCCCCTGAGTCTCCTCTGGCTCTATCTTCCTGGGGTGCCTCCCTAGACGCCCCCCTTGCCCTGGCCACTGGTGCTCCTTTCTGTGAATCCTCTGATTCACTGGAAAGACTGGGAGATCTCGGGTCGTCGTCATCACTCATCCTTTCCTCTGTCTCCTCCCCTTCGCTCTCTGTTTCCTCCCTTGCCCGTGCCTCTGCACCTAAACCCCTGACATCCATCCCCCCCTCGAAGCCCCCCAGTCCCCCCTCCCCTCCTTCCGGTGCTGGAGCTGGGGGCTGCTGTTGCAAAGGGACGAACGTCGGATATCGGTCGCTTCCCGTGGCAGGCCTCCAGCGGAACTCTTCCAGGTCTTCCTCTCTGCTCTCGTTGACGACAGTCACCTCCTCTTCCATCTCTGTGCCGCCGTGCTCGAAACCAGGGTCGTCCCCGAAAATGTCCATGTCCGTCTCTCCCGCACTTCCTCCAGGCGGCGTTGCTCGGCCGGAACAGTCCAGCCACTTCCTGCGGAACTGCTCCTCCGGCCTATCGTCCCACCAATACGAGGGTTCTGAGACAGATCCCGAGGGTGACCTCTCCGGGGAACGGACGTCTCGTGTTGGTTCCTCGTCCGAGTCGAAACCCCTGAACGTGCTGTCCGAAAGCGTGGGCGTGAAAAGCCAGTCGTCGAAAAAGTCTGCTGGCATAGGTCTATGTGGGAAGAGGGCATGAAACTCGTCTTTGAGCAGAGGTTCGTCTAAAGCGTAGCCCGGCACCCAGCTGTTCGCACTGGCCGGGGTGCCCTCCCTGGCGAGAAAGTATTCTACTCCCTCTTCCCCCCATCTGGAGTCCAAAATCTCCGTGACTTTGTTGATGCGCTCCTCCTGTGCCACTCCCGCGTGCCCCGTTCCTTCTCTGAGCGGACTCGGCGCCGTTCCGGGTTCCTGGAACCTGTGCGGTGCCTTGTAGGGAGTGAGCACCGATCTGTGGAACACCGGATGCATTCTGGAACCCTCCGGAAGCGCCAGCCTGAAAGCCACCGGGTTGACCTGCTCTTCGACTTGGTAGGGCCCCAGTTGTTTATGCCCTAGTTTCTTCTTGGCCAACGACCTGGCCGGCACTGCGTGGGCTGCTAACCAGACCCAGTCTCCCACGTGGAGCTCTTCGCCAACCCTTCTGTGTTTGTCCGCTTGTACCTTGTATGCGTGTTTAGCCAGCTCCAGGTGGCGCCGCAGCTGATCGTGGACTTCCTGCAGCTCCGACGCGAACGCATCTGCTGACTGCGGCTCCCCTTCTCCCCTGCATTCCAGTCCCGGAAAGGTTCTAGGGTGCCGCCCGTTGTTGGCGAAGAACGGCGTGACGCCCGTGGATACGTGCTTCGTGTTGTTGTAGGCAAACTCTGCAAGCGGCAGGTAATCCACCCACGTCGCAGGCTGTTGGTTTGCATAACATCTCAGGTACTGCTGCATGATGGCATTGGCTCGCTCCGCTTGCCCGTTGGTCTGCGGGTGTCTCGCCGACGCCAGATTGATCTTGACGTTTAGGAAGCCCATCAGTTTCTGCCAGAAGTTCGAGATGAACTGCCGCCCGCGGTCGGACAGAATAGACCGTGGCAGACCGTGAACCTTGAACACGTGGTCTATGAACAGTTTGGCGGTTTGCTCCGCCGTGGCCACCTTAGCACACGGAATGAAATGCGCCATCTTGGAGAACAGGTCCACCACCACCAACACTGCCGTCTTGCCCCTTGAGCTGGGCAGATCCGTGACAAAGTCCAGAGCCACCCTTTCCCAAGGTTCGACCGGAGTTTGCAGCGGCTCCAACAGTCCAGCCGGCGGTTTGTGCACCGGCTTTGCCCTCTGGCAGGTGTCACACCTCGCTACGTAGTCTGCGACCTCCCCTCTCATTCCAGGCCACCAGAAATCCCTGGCTACTAATTCCACCGTCTTCTCCTTGCCAAAGTGCCCGGCCGTGGGTGCGTCGTGCAGCTGCTGTAGCACCTTGGCTCGAAGTTCGTCACCCGGCACGTAGATGGCCCCTTTACGGATGAGCAAGCCATCTCGTAGCTGGAAACCGTCGGCCGCTGCCTTGCCCCCTCGCACCTCTGCCATCTTCGTTTGTGCGAAGGAGTCCCCCTGCAACGCTCGCCGCACCGCCTCTAGGTCCACGGTCGCCGCGGCGCACGCCCACACTGTCGGTGCAAAGATGTGCATGGCGGCCGCTGGTGTTGCGTCCTCCAGATACTGTGGCTTGCGGGAGAGAGCGTCTGCCATGATGTTGGTGTCCCCCGGGACATACTCTATTCGGAAGTCGAAGTCCGCAAAGAACTCAGCCCAACGTATCTGCCTCTGGTTCAGGAACTGTGCCGTGCGCCAGTGTTCCAGATTCTTGTGGTCCGTGCAAACCTGCACCGTGTGCTTGGCGCCGATCAGAAAGTGCCTCCACGCCTTGAACGCTGCATGAATGGCCAGCAACTCCCTGTCCCATATGGTGTAGTTCTGCTCGGACTTGCTGAGCTTCCTGGAGTAAAACGCTCCCGGCCGCCACACGCCCTGCGGGTCCTTCTGCAGCAGGACCGCCCCCACTGCTCTGTCCGAAGCGTCTGTCTCCACCCTCATCGGCATGCTGGGGTTGACATGAAGCAGCTGCTCTTCCGACGCGAAGAGACGCTTGAGGGCCTGAAAGGACTGCTCCGCCTGCTCTGTCCAGATGAACTTCTTCTTCTTGGAGCTAAGGGTGTCAGTGATGGCCGCCGTCTGCATCGCGAAGCCCTTGATAAACTTGCGATAGAAGTTCGCAAAGCCGACAAACCGTTGGACCTCCTTCCGGTTGCGTGGGCTCTTCCAATCCAACACCGCTCGAACCTTGGCGCTGTCCATGGCGAGCCCCTTGGCAGACAGCTTGTAGCCCAGAAAATCCACCTCCGGCACGTCAAATTGGCACTTCTCCAGCTTGGCGTAGAGCCTGTGTTGCTTTAGCCTGCCCAGCACTTCCTTGACGTGCTTGTCATGTTCTTGCTGCGACTCCGAAAAGATCAGGATGTCATCCAAGAAACAGACGCACGTCTTGTAGAGAAGTCCCGCCAACACGTGATGCATAAATGCTTGAAAAACGTGAGCGCCATTTTGTAGTCCAAAAGGCATAACTCTGTATTCGTAGGTACCCAGTGGCGTGAACATGGCTGTCTTCCACTCATCACCTTCCCGCATGCGAATGAGGTTGTACGCCCCCCGCAGGTCCAACTTGGTGAACACCTTTCCTTTCCGTACCTTCGCCAGGAGGTCGTCGATGCGGGGCATGGGGAAGTCCGACGGCTTGGTCACACTGTTCAAAATCCTGTAATCCACTACGAGTCTTTTTTGGGGCGTGTCTCGCTTCTTAACAAAGAATACAGGACTGCCCCCCACTGCCTTAGACTCCCGGATGAAACCGCGCTCCAAATTATGATCGATGAAGTCTTTGAGTTCCTGCAGTTCGTCCTCAGACATGGAATACAGCTTCCCTTTAGGCAGCGCCGCCCCCGGCAGCAGGTCAATTTTGCAGTCATATGGTCTGTGAGGGGGTAGCCTGTCCGCCTCCTTCTCGCAGAAAACTTCCAGAAATTCTGCGTACTTGTGGGGAATCGCTTGCAGCGTGCCTAGCAGCAGCTGTGACTCCTCTTCCTCTCCTTCCTGCCTGGGTACGATGCAGTGTTCAGCACAAAAGGAAGAGCCGAAGACCAGCTGCCTCTGGAACCAAGCCATCGTTGGGCTGTGCTTGTCCAGCCAACTCATACCCAATACAATGGGCGTGTCAGACAGTTGAGTGACGTTGAAGCTGATGACTTCCCTGTGATTCCCAAGTCGCATCACCATTGGTGGCGTCTGCTTCACCACTTGCCCCCCTAGCAGCTCCCTGCCATCCACCGTGACAACCTGCAGGGGCAGTGTGGCCGGCAGCAACTGCACAGCGTGCCTGTCGACAAATTCCTGCCCTATAAAGTCCGCGTTGCTGCCGGAGTCGATGGTGATTGGCACGTCCATGGTGATTCCATTGGGCAGCTGGAGAGATGCTGTGAGCCTCACTACTGGTTTGGGCGGGAGGGGGTTCACTGGCTGTAAAATTTCTGGGGACTGCGTCACTAACACGTCTGGCTGGGCCCCAGTGCCTCTTCCTCCAGCCAGACATTGTCGTTTCCCTGCTGTGGTCCTCCCTGCTGCGTTGCTGCAGTCACCATTGCTGAGGCTGCAGTAAGCTTGTGGGGCCTCTGGGGACACTCTTTCGCCATATGCCCTGGCTGCTCACAGACGTAACACTTCCTGGTCCCTCTAGGAGGCTTCGCCTTCACTGCTGCCGGTGCTAGGGCTCTGGTTGCTGACTGAGCCCTTGCACCTCCAACCTCCATAGGTTCGGCTCCTCCTCCTGGCGGAGGCGTGGATTGCGTTCGCGCTGCTTCTCTGGGAAAGAAGGAGGGGCCCCCGGCTGGTTCGCGCCCTCCACGTCCTTCGTCCTTGCTCCACGGACGTCCTTCCAGCCTCACCCCCACGGCCAGTGCCCTCTGAACGACCTCCTGGGTGGTTCGGGGTCTCTCCCCCCTCGCTATCTCATCTTTAATCGAGTTGTGCAGTCCCTCCCAAAAGAGGTCTCTTACAGGAGCCGAATCTCTGTCCCATTCCAGGGCGCTGACCAAGGCGAAAAAGCGTGCATGATACTGTCTGACGCTGGCCCTCCCTTGTCTCAGCCCATGCATCTCCTTCCGTGCAAGATCAATGTCAATACTTGATAAGAAACACCCATCCATCGCTTTAATAAAGGCATCCGCATTCTGGAGCGCCGGATCGTTATCTCTCCATAAATTGCGCAACCATGCTTTCGCCTCCCCATGCAGATGGGACATGATGAACCCCACTCTCTCCTGTTCATCTCTAAAGTCTTTATGCAACAGTTGCAGTGCGCACAGTACGTCGGCTCTAAAGTTGGGATACTGTTGCAAGTTCCCATCGAAGTGAGAGAGCAGCCCGCCTGTCCGTCTCGCCAACCCAATTCCCTCCTGCCGGGGTGGTTGCTTTGCCAGTACGTCTAACCTGACCTGGAGATCCCTGCAGGCGGCAGCTGCCTCGTCCTCTCTCTTCCTGGATGCGAGAACCTCGGCGTTCAGTTGTGCCACTGCTTTTCTGAGGTCCTCTATCTGCTGCTCAGCCGTCATGTCTCCTGCCGTTCGTGAGCTCGCTAGTGGGCGCCTGTTTCTCTCCTCTCCTCGAGGCTGCAGATGCCCACAATGTGGAGACGGAGCCTACTGTCAGAGCTGCTTCAAGATCCTAGCTCACAGAGGATCACGCTAGCCAGCGGTCATTAAGTAAAAGTCTTTATTGAATTACAGTTTCCATTCTCACGCTGCTGTCTGCAACTCTACGTCTACTAGCTAGATCGGCGAGGCTCCGTCTGAGTCTCCGCCCCGTGCGCACCAACTTAATATCCTAGCCTTGCTCCACCTTTTCCTCCTGACTGTCCTCCTCTGGGTCCCTCTACCCCCCGGGGCTTCTTCCTTCCGGGATTCTTCTGACGCTGACCCAGACCCTTCTGCCTCCTTGCGCCGGGCTTTAGGACCCGGTTCCCTTTCGGGGCTGCTCACTGCGCCGCCTTCCTCTGCATTTGAACTTGGCGCGCGCGCCCAACCTTCCACTTTCCTCTTAACCGTTTCTTCGCTCCCCGATGGAGGTGTGGCCACTCCTGACTCCTGCCCTCCCTCCTGTGGTGAGCTGCCAGCGCTTCCCTCCTGGCTCCTTTCCTCTTCCCTGCTTCCTGGCGGTGACGCTGGTCCCGATTTCCAGCTGCTCCCCCCTGAGTCTCCTCTGGCTCTATCTTCCTGGGGTGCCTCCCTAGACGCCCCCCTTGCCCTGGCCACTGGTGCTCCTTTCTGTGAATCCTCTGATTCACTGGAAAGACTGGGAGATCTCGGGTCGTCGTCATCACTCATCCTTTCCTCTGTCTCCTCCCCTTCGCTCTCTGTTTCCTCCCTTGCCCGTGCCTCTGCACCTAAACCCCTGACATAACATATAGCCAATTGTCTGTTTGAGATACCTCAGAACTTGTTTTACCCCTTTCCAGGCATTTAGTGTGGGTTTTGAGACCAATCTACTTAATATGCCTACTGCATAGCTAATATCAGGTCTGGACCACTGTGCTATATACAATAAACTTCCAATTACAGAGTGATATACATCAGGATGTTCAAATTCAGGACTCTCATCTATATGAAGTGTTTTTATGAAACCTGGATCCATAGGCACCGCTGCCCCTTTGCAATCCTGCATCCTGTATGTAGTCAGTAGTTGTTTAACTTTGTTCTGCTGACTAATTAGGCAGCTGCCATCTTGGGCCCAGCACACTTCCAACCCTAGATATGTCCTAACCGGGCCTAAGTCTTTCACTTTGAACTTACTGGACAATTGCTTGGCAAACCTTTTAGTTTGTTTATCTGTTTTACAGGCATACAATACATCATCTACATAAATCAGACAAAACTCTTGGTCACTGCCTGTACCACGTACATAAACACAATTGTCAGCTGTACTCTGCTTGAAACCAAATGACACTAAGGCCTCATGGAAACATCTGTTCCAAGATCTTGCAGCCTGTTTGAGACCGTATAGAGCTTTGTTTAATTTCAACACTCTATTGGAACCTGTCTCATAACCAGGCGGTTCAGCTAGATACAGGTCTTCTGATATTGGTGCATGTAAATATGCAGTCTGAATGTCAAAATGGTTTAACAGGAGTTTTCTCTTTGCTCCAAGCGTTAGAATCAGCCTTACACTGTCCCCCTTAGCAGTAGGGGAAAAAGTTTCGTCATAATCTTTTCCAGGCCTCTGAGAATATCCTTGAGCAACTAAACGAGCTTTGTATTTGTACTCTCCTGTCACCAGAGGTTTAAGTTTGTACACCCACCTGCAGCCTACAATCTTTGCCCCCTCAGGCGCTGCTACTGGTGTAAAAACCTTGTGCTCATTCAGAGAGGACATCTCTTCCTCCATTGCCTGTTTCCAGCGCTCTGCCTCCTCTTTTGGTAACTTTAACACCTCCTGAAAACTCTTGGGTTCTGCACTTACACTAAACACATTTGCAGTATCTGGGGAAAAACGCACCGGAGGCACTCCTTTGTTTTGTCTTTTAGATCTTCTGGGAGAAAATTTTTCTTCTGACCCACTTTCCTCCTCAGAACTACGACCTCTCTTTTGTTGCTTAGCAACTGGTCTTCCACTTTCTTGAGAGCTCTTATCTGAACTTTCCTCCCCCTCAGACTCTGATTCTCTGTGTCTACCTTCAGAGTCATGAAGCTCCTGGGAAGGTTCAAACCAAACCTCAGTATTGGCATGTAGTCTCTCCCAGCCACTATGTTCACAAAAACTGGCATTCCTGGAGATCACAATGCCATTTGTCCCTTCAGCAAAGCGGAAACCTTTTCCCAGCTCCTGGTAACCCACAAACACTAACTGTTTGGTCTTAGGGTCTCCCTTTTTCCTCATTTGCTTCGGAATTAATACCCAGGCTTTTGATCCAAACACATGCAAATGGTCAATTTTAGGTTTTTTCTGAAACAATTTAAAGTATGGGGTTGTACCTATTGTTTGGTGAAAGAGCCTATTTTGGAGATAACACGCGGTGAGCATGCTCTCCCCCCAATAAGACATGGGCAAATCAGCATCATCAAGCATGGCAAACATCATATCTTGTAAAGATCTGTTTTTTCGCTCTGCAACGCCATTCTCCTCTGGGGAAAAAACGTTTGTTTTTCTATGCCCAATGCCACGCTTTTGTAACCAATCTTTAAAGGCATTTGACATAAATTCGCCACCTCTGTCCGTCTGAATCCTTTTGAGTTTAATGGACAGAAATCTTTCCACAGATGCCACCCAGCCTTTAAACTTAGTGAACACGTCACCCTTATTCTTCATGGGAAAAACCCAAGAATAACGCGTGGCGTCATCCACAATTGTTAGTGAAAAGCGCGATCCACCCCTGCTTACAGCAAATGGACCAATTACGTCCATGTGAACCAGCTGTAGCGGTGACTCACTGACTCTGTCACTTCTGGGGTAAGAGACTCTGTGGGTTTTAACCTTTTTACACACATTACAATCAAGGTACTTGTTACAACTCTTTAAATTACCCCCATCAGCCAATTCAGACATTTTTAGTACACTTTTCCAGCAAGCATGCCCCATTTTCCTATGCAATAAGTGCACACAGTTGTCATGTATAGCTTTGTTATTCACTGCAGGCTGAGATTTACTGACTACTGCTGCAACTTGAGATCCTGCTTTAAGCCAAAACAAGCCTCCCTCTGACTTAGCAGTGCCTAAAATCTCACCAGCCTTCTTAATGATGCAACTGTCTCCTTCAAAATACACTTTAAACCCAGCTTTCAGCAAACAATCTACAGACATCAGATTGCTCCGTAATGACGGCACACAAAGTACATTTTGCAGGCATTCACGCAGACAAGGAACATAAACTGCACCCCCCGAAATCACTTCGGAAGTACTTCCGTCTGCTAGAGCCACCTGGCTGCGCTGTGCTGAGTTCTTGGAAACAAACAATTCATCTGAATTCACGATGTGGCGAGACGCTCCCGAATCGACCACCCAGACCGCTTGTTTCTCATCAGCAATCTTGACCTCGCCGGTCACCAGCTGAGCCGACTGTTTTCGTTTGAAGAATTTCCTTTTACGCTGCTGCTGCTGCTGATCTCGTCTCTGCTCCTGCACCGGCAACTGAGACTTGACCAACTCCGGACATTGTCGTTTTAGATGCGCTGAAGACCCACATCGGAAACAACGCCTAACAGCAAACGCTGACTCCTCACCGGTACGCTGCTCTTGCTTCACCTCTGGCACGGCATGAGAACTCCTTCCAAACCGCCCACCTGTAGAAGCCTCTGCAGCCACCGACCTTTCTTGCCTCTTCTGCCATTCTTCAATCAAACGCCCAGTAACGTAACTGACTGATAAATCACGCTCCTGTATGCCTTCTAGAGACAAAACTAAATTATCCCAGCTTTCCGGGAGAGAACTCAAAATAATAGCCACCTTCTCCTGCTGGTCTAACGCACAGTCTCTTTCCTGTAGCGCAACAAACTTTAACTGTAAACTGTGTAGGTGTTCCTGCATTGTAACCCCAGGCTGTAACATTGCCTTGTACAATGCCTTGCAAATGAACAGCTTGGAAACCGCTGTCTCACGCACATGGAGTTCTTTAAGTGCTTGCCACACACCTCTAGCTGTCTTGATTCCCCTCACATACGGCAACTGGGAATCTTCCAGCCCCAAGACAATTGTGGCCCTTGCTCTTTGGTCTTTATCGAGGTCTTCATCATCAGGCTTCGTAGGAAACTTACTCACCACTTGCCAGAGACGATCCCTCTGCAGCACTGCCTGCATGCGTTCCGACCACAGCAAGTAATTGGAGTCATTCAGACGCTCAAAAGCCATCTGAACTGGTTGTGAGGCCATCTTGAGAGCGATGTCCCTGGAACCCGGAACCAGCTACTCACGACCACCGAGAGAGAAAACAGGAATCACAGCACCCAGCACTCACACGCTGCAGCTGTTGTCCTTGTGTCCGCTGCGTCACCAGCTCACCACGGTCAGGAACCAGCCAGAGAACAACAACTTCTGGAACTACTGGAACCAACGCCGTTGATGCTGACACCACCGCAACTCAGGCTGGCAGCACAATGCCCATAACCTCATGGAACTTTGAAGTGTCAGGCATAGCCCTATTGGCTTTAGCCCAAACGTAGCAGAGTTTTCCTGCACAGCGAAGAAGCTAGTTGCGGCGGTAATGACTAGTCAGCTAGACTCAGAATAACTATTTACAGGATTTATTAAAAGGAGAAAATAAAACCAGCAGAGTTTCTGCATACAAATAAAAGCAAAATAAATCCTCTTTTTCTCTCTCTCAAAACCACACACAGCACCTCTAACTCCTAACACACCTCACATCAAACTGTGCTAGCAATCCCTAGATAACAGAGTTGAGTGCTGCTCGTTAACCAATCAGAGTGAGTAGTTTCTAGGTCAAGCAGACCTGGGCTTTCTGCCAAGAGTAAATTGCCACCAGCTGGAGTTAATTGGTGAAGCTAGAATCTGCAAGTTTCTCACGAGAACCAATTAACAGAAACTGAAACCGAAACTGAACAAACCTGATCAACGCGGTCCAGGTCTGGTCCCGAGTCCAAGGATTCCATGAGGAGTCAGTCCGACAGGGCCAAGGCAGGACACAAGGCAGGAAACCAGGCTAGGTCAGGCACAGGGTCTCACGCAGGTTCTAGCAAACAGCAACATTGCTCCCGCAACCTGGGACGGGGTCCGACAGCCTTTTATTTTTGTCGGGGTAACGGCCGGTCCTGATCCCCCGGTGACTCACCTCCCTGTCTCGTCCAAAGGCGAGCACTCCTTCTGCAAGTACTCAGGTCTCTCCTTCTCTCAGACCTCAGTTTCTGCAGCTCAGGAGATGTCAGTAAGTTACTAGACCCAGAGGCCACCTCAGCCTCTCCTGACCCAACCGGTAGTGGAGCAGCTGTAAGTGATGGCCCAGCTGAAGGCAATGAGGTAATCCCCACATCTGGAGCCAGGGCAGGCTCAGCCCCCTGACTCAGCCCAGCTGGTGCTTGTTGCAAGGGAACCTGTGCAGACTGGGACTCTTCAGGATCAGGCCCCAGACTTGGTTCAGATGATGCCTGAGGCAAGGGATCCAGTGTGGACTGAGACTCCTCTGGTTCCGAGTCTGAGCCCAAGTCCCAGGCCATCACAGCAGGAATCTCAGCTACAGCATCCTTGACATATGGCCACCCAACCTCTGCTTAAAAACCTCCAAGGAAGGAGAGTCCACCACCTCCCAAGGGAGACCGTTCCACTGTCAAATAACCATAACTGTCAGAAAGTTCTTCCTGATGTTGCCTCGGAATCTCCTTCCTTGTAACTTGAAGCCATTGGTTTGAATCCTACCCTCCGGAGCTGGAGAAATCAAGCTTGATCCACCTTCCATGTGACAGCTGTGCCACATGATTCCTGTGTCTTAACCGCAGCTTCAGCTGCAAAGACCAGCAGATAACATGTATCTCTGTGTCCAGAAACTGGTGTCACCCAAACCGCTAAAGAGTTAGCAACCGTGCCATGACTGCTAGCATTTTGCAGTTACTGAGCACCCAGCGGGCACTGGTCCTTGCTGTGCAGCGGGGTTGGCAGGAGAGATGTATGGCTGATTTGCCACTGTCCAGTTGCTGAATAACAACAACAGCAAAAACTTGCCTTTCCAAATGGCAATACAGTCATACCTCTTGTTACGTTTCAGGTTGTGTCCCACAGTGACCCGGAAGTACCAGAAAGGGTTACTTCCGGGTTTCGCCGCTCGTGCATGTGCAGAAGCAGCGAATTGCGACCCGTGCATGTGCAGACGTGGGTTGCGTTCTGCTCATGTTGCAAACGGGGCTCCGAAATGGATCCCGTTCGCAACCCGAGGTACCACTGTAATGCAATAACATTGGGGAAGCATCCCTGAGAAGCTATTAAAGCAGAATGACGGGTGGATGGTTCAGTACAAACCCACCGCTAACGCAGTATTACTGCATTGGTGACATGCCGAAGATGACACCTGCCAGGAAACTCCAATCTGGAGGCATCCAGAGTCCCCCAGCTCTTCAAGGAGATTTAGCAGAAAAGAAAATTGGCAGCCCTTGTGAAAAATAGTTTTCGACAGGAAGCCTTCAAACCTGTCTTATCAAAGTGATGTTTTATAATAAGGAGGAGATGCAAGGCCAAACGTTCAGACTCAGGGTGTTTGTGTGTGTGGATTTTAACCCATTCCTTCCCCGGTTGTGCTCCTGGGGGAAATTCCTTTGAAGCCTGGTGTTTGCATGAGAAGAAATCCCCAGTGCGGAAATTTCTTCCCAAAGCAGATGCCAGCTTCAGAGAACAGGATCTTTGTGAAGAACACAGCGGGAAAGTAAAGAGTTAAATCCTTCCCTGCTTTTCCCCGGCTCACCCCCTTCCACACCTTCCGCATTTTTTCAGGCCCCTTGAGGCAGCATTAAAAAATAATAATACTTGCACATTTAAGGCAAAGATTCAATATCTAGATTGGCCCATGAGCTGCATCAGTTGAATAAGAAGCAAACCTCTGCTCCCGAGCAAGGAACAAAATTGCCAGCCTCTGATGTGGTGTGAAAGTTAAAAGGCAGGCTCCGGTTAACCTGCTGTTAAAGGAGACCTTGCACACTTCGATTCCTGTGCTTGAAAATGTAAGAAAAAATATGCCTGACCAAGATAAGTAAGGGAAGCTTCCTGATAATGTTTTCCAGCTCTGAGTGCCTCAGCCGTTGTGACTGGGCCAGCAAACCGTAATGAAAAGCTTATTTTTCCAATCTGCTTTGCTCAGG
Source organism: Podarcis bocagei (assembly GCF_964188305.1). NCBI lineage: Eukaryota > Metazoa > Chordata > Lepidosauria > Squamata > Lacertidae > Podarcis > Podarcis bocagei. The sequence continues at coordinate 14,794,160 of NC_138135.1, read as the reverse complement.
GTGCCTGCAAAATTGCACCCGTTCTGATTTCCTTCTTCGGAGCCTGTGAAAGATTGCTTTATTTGGGGATTTTTAAAGCAAAGCGTGCGGCACCGACAGCTCAAATCATCCCATAGTCTTAGCCACTGAAAGACAGACTTAAATCATCTGTGAAAGCAGATGTATGGAAGCCATCGTTGCTGCGCCACATGCCAAGATGTGGCAGTAAGGTCACAGGAAACATTGTGGTGGAGCATCAGAGTGTTGTAAACAAAAATTGCCCTTTTCCCTTATGGGGTATCCAAGAGCCCATATAGAGTCCTTACATAGGTTCCCTATTGGTAGGAGAAAATATGGTCAGAGGCCAACCAGAGAATATTGAGAAGCAAAGCAGCTAGTAAGCTTGATCTTTATTGATCTGTTGCAACAGGGTGCTCCCCTCACCCGCAGGAGAGGAAGAGGAACCCCAAAAAATGGCACACAAGGCCTTATAAAGACTTTTGAAATTGCCACCCTGTAGATCAAGACCACCCCCAGAAACATCATACATACATCACAGAAGGGGTGTAACCTAAGACCACCCCTCAGATACATCACACCTGCATCACAGAAAAGGCGGTCTAAAACAGAAATTTGAATATTGTTTTTCTCCTGTTGTTGTTTATCTCCTGTCTGGCAGGTTACTTGATTGGATTGCCTGGGGAGCCTGGCCAGTCTTTTGTAATGATAAATACTTAGTTCCTGGGCCAGGTCACAGGCTCACACCCTATTCAAACACAGACATACCCTTAAGACAGGATTTGTGAAGGAAAAGACAATGGGGAGGCTTTTCCATTTTGACCTTGCAGAGAAAAGATTTGGTCAGTTTAGGAATCAAAATGGTTCCAGGTTGGTCTTCCTGTGCTGATCTATGTACGTGTGGTTATGAACATTACCATATATCTAAGACCATAAAATTCCTATCACAAGAGTGAGGCCAAAAGTGCCAGGGACCACATCTAGGAATGGCAGCAGCCGTGCCCTGCTCTGAATGCTGCCCCTGGCAAGTTTGGGAAGGGGAGCAGAGGGCTCTTCAAACCTCTTGCAGCAGAGCTTGCTGATCCGGGGCTCTGGGGTGCAGTAATTGTCGGGATCTGCGTTCGACCGAGCTGATAATGTCAGCATCGCCCTTGAGCCAGTGCCACCAACTGGACTCATCTACTTCAGCCCCGACTGGGCCAGGCGAGCTGGGTAGCACTTCCAGAGACCACCTTCTGCACAGGAACAGGTCAAAGTGCTGTGGACTCACAGCTTAGAGTTGTGAGCACCGGATACACTCCCACAAGAAGACAGTCGTCGCACAACAGAGTATAGCAGAGTCTAGCAGAGTATATAAACAACTCGGAGAGCAGCTCTGTAGAATATCTTCTTTATTCTATAACTACAACTATAATACACAACTATATACAGAGCTAAATAGGTCTAAGCATAAATGAATGCTGCACTGCACTGACTGTCTGCAGCTGCTCTTAGCAGCAACCTTATCTCTACACACGATCTCTAACACTCAGTCTCTCTCTCTCCGACACACTGACTGACTGACTCTTTGATGTGGTGCTGGTGCAGAATAAGTAGAGAGCAGAACACGCCTCCTCCTCTCTGGAGAATCAGCAGACTCCTCAGGAGATTCTTGGAAATGGGAGGGGTGAAATCTCCTCAGATAACGCTCATCTTCCTCCGTAATCGCCCCCAATGATAATTGACACCCTGAGCCTCAGGCACATTCCCGTTCAGCAGAGTTAGAATCATAGAATCATAGAGTTAGAAGAGACCACAAGGGCCATCGAGTCCAACCCCCTGCCAAGCAGGAAACACAGGGAAGTGATGAGATTTATGGCTACATCGCTATGCTTTATTTCTTACTACGCAGACAGCAAAGAAATATACATCCTCTCTCTATGAAAGCAGAGAGCAACTGAACAAAGGAACAAAGGAACAGGAAACCACTAACGTCACATCCGTCTCCCGTCTCCAGTGAGACTTCCAACAGCCTGGAAGGTCTCTGGAATGTAAACAGAGTCCTTTGACTCTAAGCAGCTGCACAGTGGCACAAACAGAAACTAACATCCTCCCCCTTTCTGTGAACACCACAGAAACTAACAGTAATGATCCGTAGAAGCCTAGAATTGTAGAGTTGGAAGGGACCCCAGAGGAAGTCCAGGGTTTCCCAAACTTGGGTCTCCAAGTTGTTGGACTACAACTCTCATCATCCCATTGGTCCAGGGATAATGGGAACTGAAAGGGTCATGGGATTGCAGTTGCAAAGGCTGCTGGGATTGCTAGACGTTTTCCCGCTCTTTTGTGAGCTATATCACAAACAGATGTGCAAATATGGAGAACTGAACATAAGCTTGGAAAAATGAGAAACAGTAATACAGTGGTACCTCAGGTTACAGACGCTTCAGGTTACAGACTCCGCTAACCCAGAAATAGTACCTCGGGTTAAGAACTTTGCTTCAGGATGAGAACAGAAATCGCGCGGCGGCAGCAGCAGCAGGAGGCTGCCCCATTAGCTTAATGTGATACCTCAGGTTAAGAACAGTTTTAGGTTAAGAACGGACCTCTGGAACGAATTAAGTTCTTAACCCGAGGTACCACTGTGAGCAGATCAGTCCATTGCTAGCTGTGGCTGTTCTGACCTGGTCAAGCTGTGCCTTAGCGCATCTCCAGCAAAAGGGAGGCGCATGTGAGGGAACCCACATGCCTGCAGTAGTCATACTGATGTCTCTCTCATGCATCCTCTGCAGCGTAATGGCTAGACGTTTGAGTGCCCAGCTCCAGCTTTGCTTCATCCACATCTCCTTCACAAACGGTCTTCGAGAAGCAAGTCTCGCCTTCTGCCTCCCCACTCCAGAACTACCTCTCTGTTTATTAAAGGCAAGGCTTTTCAAGGAAAGCAGCAATTCAGCTCCGAAAGAAATTATACACTGGCCTTTTCTCATAATGCCTAATTCTCGTGGGAGAGTGGCATGTGAAACGAGAGCCAGGCATATAATATCTATATTATGAAGAAGCAGGCTAAAATAAAAAGGCCTTTGTATGGATGCTGGAGAACCCAACCAATTAATTGCCATTTTGTGGAGAGCTGACCAGAAGCTATCCTGATTCTTGGAGCGGAAAGCCTTTGTCTGTGTTTCTGCCTCTATTCCTCCCTCCCTCCCTCCCTCCCTCCCTCCCTCCCTCCCTTCCCAAGGTGCAGTTTAAGGGGGTCTTAAATTTTAAAACTTAGTTGTCTCTTTTGGGGAGCTGTGGGCATAATCTAGAATTCGGAGACTGCTGTGGGCTTCCATCCCCTTTCAGCAGACGGAAAGAAAGAGAGTGTACACACACACACACACACACACACACACACACACACTTTGCTTTTCTGTTTGGTGCAGCAGAATTAAAACAGATCCTCTGGAATTTGCATTACTTTACATAGAGTCTCCCCCAAAACCACCATCAAATGAAAGCTGGCATTGGTAGTTGGTGGACGAATGACACAGCTCTGTTAGATCCACAGCTCTTTATTACAGCGGTTAGAACTGCTCCTGGAGTCAGACAAACTGCAGCCTAGCTGGCTGCTTTATAGGAATACTAAGTAACTTGTAACAGTAAGGGACCGCTGACCATTAGGTCCAGTCGTGGCCGACTCTGGGGTTGCGGCGCTCATCTCGCTTTATTGGCTGAGGGAGCTGGCGTACAGCTTCCGGGCCATGTGCCTAAGCCGCTTCTGGTGAACCAGAGCAGCGCACGAAAACGCCATTTACCTTCTCGCCGGAGCGGTACCTATTTATCTACTTGCACTTTGACATACTTTCGAACTGCCAGGTTGGCAGGAGCAGGGACCAAGTAATGGGAGCTCACCCTTTCGCAGGGATTCAAACCGCCAGCCTTCTGATCGGCAAGTCCTAGGCTCTGTGGTTTAACCCACAGCGCCACCCGCGTCCCAACTTGTAACAGTAACAACTCCCAACCATCTAACCAATCAGTGAGCGACAGTTCTCAATCCTTCATTTGCATACTGGTGGCCCTGTGAGAACTGCAGCTAATCTTAATACGCAACAGTTGGCACAATTGGTTTTGTTTTTTTTAAATCACAAGCCTGGTGCTTTCCCATGCAACGAGAACGTTGAGCTAGTGTGGTGTAGTGGTTAGAGTTTCGGACTAGGGCCTAGGAGACCAGGGTTCAAATCCCCGCCATGGGGCTCAGTGGGTGACCTTGGGCCACTCACTGCCTCTCAGCCTAACCTACCTCACAGATTGTTGTGGGGGATTAAACGAGGAGGGGGGAATCTTGTACACCACCTTGAGCCCCTTAAAGCATACTCTCCAGCATTTCTCCAATGAAAATAGGGACATCCTATTCCATAATAATAATAATAATAATAATAATAATAATAATAATAATATACCCCGCCTATCTGACTGGGTTGCGCCAGCCACTCTGGCTTCCAACATGTATAAAAACATAAGAAAATGTTAAACATTAAAAACTTCCCCATACAGGGGATGTCTTCAGATGTCTTCAAAAGGTTGCATAGTTACTTATCTCTTTAGCTCTGGGGGTCCCATAACTCCATACCCTCCAACTTTTCTCCGATGAAAACAAGGAAAAGCGGACATTCTGGGATCAAATCAGAAACCAGGGCAGCTTCTGTAAATCCAGGAATGTCCCTGGAAAATAAGGACGTTTGGAAGGTCTGTTGGAGTAAAGGCAGGATGTATATGAAATAAGTAATAATATTGATCCAAGGCTCGGATCCTTGAGCTAAATATTGACTATGGAGAACTTTGGGCTCGGCTTTGTTCCTAAGGTAGCTCCTTCTCCCTCTCCAAGGCTTTCATCAGGCTGCTGAAGAAGAGCTGTCTTGCCCTGAGAACTGCTAGAGAGATCAAATAACCTCATTGCCTGAGGAGAGAGGGTGAGAGCATCTATTTAAGCTGTCTGTCAGCCTGAGATGTGGATGGAAAGCAGCTCCTGCGAACAAAAACCAAGTCTAAATATATGTAACCCCAGTGGTTTTTTAATCTTGTATTGCTTTGGGTTCCTTCCCCTTAACTTGGCCGTTCCTGCAAAGCAGAGAGGCGGCTCATAAATGCACTCAAACAACTAATTATCTCGTCTACTCCCTGCCTCGATCTTTTGGCCCAATGAACAGCAGAAATATGTTGAAATATCAGCAAGCACTAAGCAAAGCGTCTTCCCTCTAACACCCAGTGCGTCACCGGTCATACAGCTCCCATATGAGAGCATAATGCACAATGGAAGTTTTAAATGTGCATGAGAACGTCTCTCCCAGTTCCGTAATGCAGCTGTTTCAAGGAGATACATATGGGTGAGGAGTTGTCAGCGCACGTGGTCTGTACCAGGAATCAGAAGTTTTAAATTGCGTTTAGAAAATGGATTTCGCAATAGTTTGTGCTGTTTCTCACTGGGGTAGGGTTCCTGTGGCCAAAACTTATCAGCCTCCCCAGACGGAACAGGGCGTCTGTCCAAAGCACAGGCGCGTTTTGCTGAAAAATACTACGAATGCAGTTAAATTGGTCAGCAATTGCGATGTTGTTTTTAATCTAATCGGTATGTGAGAGGCTAAACTTGACTATTCACATTATTCACTATTTCCCCCAGTTCTTTCGATTTACGTATCCCTTCACACAGAAGGGATTTGCAATGCATGCGATAAAAATCCATTAGAACAAAACAAATGTACTCAATTACAGGTAGGTAGCCGTGTTGGTCTGCCATAGTCAAAATAAAAAAATTCCTTCCAGTAGCACCTTAAAGACCAACTAAGTTAGTTTTTGGTATGAGCTTTCGTGTGCATGCACACTTCTTCAGATACACTGAAACAGAAGTTGCCAGATCCTTCTATATAGTGAGAAGGTGGGGAGGGGTATTATTCAGAAGGGTGGTGGGAATGGGAGATTGGCAGGTAGCTGAGATGAGCCTGTTGACGACTCTTAACGACTGCAATAGGTCTTACAGGAAAAGGCAAGGGGTGAGAAGGTGAGAAATGGCTTAGTCATGTATAATGAGATAAGAATCCAATGTCTTTGTTCAAACCAGGTCTCTCCATGGTTTTAAGTTTGGTAATGAGTTGTACTCAAGGCATTGAGCCACAAAAATAATCTAGCTAAGTAAAATCAAATCAAAAATAAAATGACTTTCTGGAAGACTTCGGCTGTTCACTGTTGGGTGGGGGGAGAAGTATGCTAGGCTAAGAAGAATCTTTGTTCTCTTTCTCCCCCCCCCCAATAAATTATATTAAAGTTTTTGGGGGAAATATATACCAAAGTTGATCTCAAATACCCAATATCTTTTTATAATACCAAAGATAAAGGAAACTAAGTCAAAACACAAACCAAGCCACCTGCCTTGCTCCACCCTCTAGTCCCTGCTTCTCAATTTGTATTGCATTATTTTATGTACTGTGGCTTGCCGTTGTTTTATTGATTATAGTTTAGAAATCATTCATTGTAACTGTTGAGTGGATTTCTCTTTAACTTTTATATGTTGCTATTATTATTTTGTACTATTCTAATAATTGTTGAATGTTACTTTGTTTGACGTAGGTTGCTTATTTTAAAGTTTGTTTTATTATCACGTTTTTGTATTGCATTAGATTGTTATAAGACGTACATTTTTTGTTTCTTCAGCTTGTAAACTGCCTCAGGTATTGTAAGATAGAAAGGCGGTATACAAATAAAAAAATGATGATTATGATGATGAAAAAGAAGGAAAGAAAAAGGAACAAGCTAAGTAAAATCTGATTCTTTCAGCTATATATAGAAAATTATTAAAAGTGTCCACTCCAGCATAACACCCAAAACTTCCAATATTTTCTCAAACCCAGATGATCACAAGTTCATTTTCTTTTTCATGCAAAAACTCCATAAGTGGTTTCCAATCTTTAGTAAATATTGGCAGTGGTTTTTCTCTAATTAAACACGTCAACTTCGCCATCTCATCTCTGTTCTCATAGAGCCGGGCTCAGCAAATTTTTTCAGCAGGGGGCCAGTCCACTGTCCCTCCGACCTTGTGGGGGTCCAGACTGCATTTTGAGGGAAAAAATGAACGAATTCCTGTGCCCCACAAATAACCCAGAGATGCATTTTAAATAAAAGCACACATTCTACTCGTGTAAAAACACCAGGCAGGCCCCACAAATAACCCAAGAGTGCATTTGAAATAAAAGGAAACATTCTACTTATGTAAAAACATGCTGATTCCTGGACCGTCTGTGGGCCGGATTGAGAAGGCGATTCGTCTGGATGTGGCCCCTGGGCCTTAGTTTGCCTGCCCATGTTGTAGAGCATGCTGAGGGCTGGCCTTAGATCAACCCTGACCCTGACCTGAGTGTTGTCACTGGCACGTCACCCCCTTGTCCGTCTGTTTAGGTTTTGAATACCTTATTCTTGTTGGTTGCAATTGCACCTATTTCGCAGCTTTGATGTCATAGAATTCCTTCTGAGGTCACCTAGCTCCCCTGCATTCTGCACAATGCAGGATGCAACTACCATGCTTTTCCGTGTCTAAGACTAGGTTTTTCTACTCGAAAAGAATGTTCAAAAGGAGGGGGTAGTGGATATGGGGAACTATGCACTTGTCGGTGGCGATTGGTAGGGAGAATGGTGTTTCATAGAATCATAGAATCATAGAGTTGGAAGAGACCACAAGGGCCATCGAGTCCAACCCCCTGCCAAGCAGGAAACACCATCAGAGCACTCCTGACATATGGTTGTCAAGCCTTTGCTTAAAGACCTCCAAAGTAGGAGACTCCACCACACTCCTTGGCAGCAAATTCCACTGTCGAACAGCTCTTACTGTCAGGAAGTTCTTCCTAATGTTTAGGTGGAATCTTCTTTCTTGTAGTTTGGATCCATTGCTCCGTGTCCGCTTCTCTGGAGCAGCAGAAAACAACCTTTCTCCCTCCTCTATGTGACATCCTTTTATATATTTGTACATGGCTATCATATCACCCCTTAACCTCCTCTTCTCCAGGCTAAACATGCCCAGCTCCCTTGTTTGCTGCAAGGGTTGTTGTGGATTGGCTGCTGCAGTGGCCATTGGGCAGGCGAATGGCGGCTCGCTGGCAGATGTTGGGTTGCTTCTTTGACGTGTTCGATTTGTAGCGTCTGTTAGTTGGGTGAGTGATTTTTGGCATCCTCCCCCCCAAAAAAAAATACCTCAGTAACTCTGGGCATTCCCCCCTAAAAAAATCTCAGCAACTCTGGGCCACCTCCCCCCATTTCCTTAAATTCTAGTCTCCCAAAATAGGAGGCATGTTATACACGGGAATATACAGCACACCTTCCCTGGCAGATAGCCGTCTAACCTCTGCTTAAATGCGCCAAGAGCAGCACCTAGAACAAACTTCCTCGACCTCGGCCCTCCAGATGTTCTGGGACCACAATTCCCATCCTCCCTGACCACTGGTCCTGCTAGCTAGGGATCATGGGAGTTGTAGGCCAAAAACATCTGGAGGGCCGAGGTTGATGAAGCCTGACCTAGAACTAAGCGTAGTGAATATCTCTCGGGAACAGAAATAAGAAAGAAAGAGTTTGTTGTGCAGCAAAGTGGTGCTAAATTTACATGAGAAATCAAACTACAGTGGTACCTCAGGTTAAGAGCTTAATTCGTTCTGGAGGTTCGTTCTTAAGCTGAAATTGTTCTTAACCTGAGGTACCACTTTAGCTAATGGCGCCTCCTGCTGCCCCTGCACCACCGGAGCATGATTTCCGTTCTCATCCTGAAGCAAAGTTCTTAACCTGAGGTAATATTTCTGGGTTAGCGGAGTCTGTAACCTGAAGCATCTGCAATCCGAGGTACCACTGTACTTGTTTCTGCCATTGAGTAGATCATTTAGTAGGCAGGCCCTGACAAGCGCACACAAAGTTTCTCTTGCCTCGTTCCCCAGGTAGGGCTGGGCAGTATATTGATATATCTTCTAAAAGTCCACATTGTGATACTGGTTTCATAATTTTTGACCTGGCAATATATTGCGCATCATGATACATGTGTGTGTACTATGTAAACATCACACAGTGTGGGGCAAAACCGTGAAGCCAGCCAATGCCTCTTAAGATAGCTCCATCCTTATTTCAGACATGGTGATACAGTGGTACCTCGGTTTAAGAACTTAATTCGTTCTGGAGGTCCGTTCTTAACTTGAAACAGTTTTTAACCTGCTAATGGGGCCTCCCGCTGCGTGACTTCTGTTCTCATCCTGAAGCAAAGTTCTTTTTTTTAAAAAAATAAATATATATATATTTTTATTAGGAATTATTATTTCAAAATAAGGGACACGGGTGGCGCTGTGGGTAAAAGCCTCAGCGCCTAGGGCTTGCCGATCGAAAGGTCGGCGGTTCGAATCCCTGCGGCGGGGTGCGCTCCCGTTGCTCGGTCCCAGCGCCTGCCAACCTAGCAGTTCGAAAGCACCCCCGGGTGCAAGTAGATAAATAGGGACCGCTCTGGCGGGAAGGTAAACGGCATTCCGTGTGCCGCGCTGGCTCGCCAGATGCAGCTTCGTCACGCTGGCCACGTGACCCGGAAGTGTCTCCGGACAGCGCTGGCCCCTGGCCTCTTAAGTGAGATGGGCGCACAACCCTAGAGTCTGTCGACTGGCCCGTACGGGCAGGGGTACCTTTCCTTTATTTCAAAATAACAGTTTATCAAATATACATCATCCTCATCCCCCCCATTCCCCCCCTCCCCACTGAAGCAAAGTTCTTAACCCGAGTACTATTTCTAGGTTAGTGGAGTCTGTAATCTGAAGCATCTGTAAACTGAAGCGTCTATAACCCGAGGTACCACTGTATATCAGTATATCGTGATGTTTGGTAGTCCCTTGCTGAAGATCTTAGCCCCGTTGTATATTTCCATGTGCTTGCAAACCAAACACAAGTTCTGGCCCAGGATGTTGGCATCGGTCCACCGTCCACAGTTTGACTTCCTTTGGAAGCCAGTGCATTTTTAAAGCAGTTCTCCCTACAGAATATTAAGCCTTCTTCCCTTTCTGTCTCTCTCCCTCTCTCTCTCTCTCTCTCTCTCTCTCTCTCTCTCTCTCTCTCTCTCTCACACACACACACACGTGTTATGCAAGCGGATTTTGACTGCAGGCTTTGCTAAACATAGAGCATCCAGCAGACATCCTCTTCCAGAACTTGCTGTAACAATGTCAGTGGCGAGTGTCTCGTAGAGAGAGAGAGAGGTTTTTCTGCATTCCCATCCCTAAGTTTCACTTTGGACTGATGCAGTCGCTGACAGTTACATAACAGAGACCTTTCCTGCAATGCATTTCAAGGTAAACTTGCGGCCGCACTGCAGATCACTTGGCCAGCTCAGAGCCGGTGCTGTTTTGATTCTCCAAGGACTGTCGTTTTTGGGGTTGTTTCCTCCTGCTCCTCTAGACCAGTAGTTTCGAGGGAAGATATTTGAGCAAACAAAATGTTTCTAAAAGCCAAACTGCAGAACATATATAAGATTAGTTCAAGGAATTAATCTCAATGCTTTTTATTGCCCGTTCCCTTCAAAGATCTAAGACAGGGGTCAGCAACCTTTTTCAGCCGTGGGCCCGTCCACCTTCCCTCAGACCTTGTGGGGGGGGGGTCAGACTATATTTTGAAAAAAATATATGAATGAATTCCTATGCCCCACAAATAACCCAGAGATGCATTTTAAATAAAAGGACATATTCTACTCATGTAAAAACACCAGGCAGGCCCCACAAATTACCCAGAGATGCATTTTAAATAAAAGGACACATTCTACTCATGTAAAAACATGTTGATTCCTGGACCATCTGTGGGCCGGACTGAGAAGGCGATTGGGCCGGATCTGGCCCCTGGGCCTTAGGTTGCCTACCCCTAATCTAAGATATCCTGCTGATTTGATATCAGGCAGGAACCTTCACTGTCCCCTTTTTGGAGTCTGCTAAATACATCATTACTTAGGCAAACCTGCCCAGATATCTTAAATATTGCTGTGTGTCTTAATCTGTGTTTAGTTTATTGCTGATCTTAATGCTTTGAATCTTCACAACTTTTGTTTTTAGCTGTTTTACTGATAGTTGTATTGTTTTATTCTTTTGGGAAACCGCTTTGGGGTTCTTACAATCAAGCAGCCTACAAATTTTGTGAAATAGTAAACAGTATTCCCAGAGTTCACCAGAAAGAGAGACTGGTTGTTAAACCACTCTGGGAGTTGTTGCTCTGGGAGGAAAACAGCGGCCTCCTATTTCAGCGTGGTGAAAATTGTAGTGGTTAGAGTGTTGGATGCAGGAGTAGTAAAGGTAAAGGGACCCCTGACCATTTGGTCCAGTCGTGACTGACTCTGGGGTTGCGGCGCTCATCTCACCTTATTGGCTGAGGAAGCCGGCGTACAGCTTCCGGGTCATGTGGCCAGCATGACTAAGCCGCTTCTGGCGAACCAGAGCAGCGCACGGAAACGCCATTTACCTTCCCGCCAGAGCGGTACCTATTTATCTACTTGCACTTTGACGTGCTTTCAAACTGCTAGGTTGGCAGGAGCAGGGACCGAGCAACGGGAGCTCACCCTGTCGTGGGTATTTGAACCGCCGACCTTCTGATCGGCAAGTCCTAGGCTCTGTGGTTTAACCCACAGTGCCACCTGCGTCCCAGGACGCAGGAGACCAGGGTTCAAATTCTCACTTGCCCGTGCAGCTCACTAGGTGACCAGGTGCTGCCCCTCCACTCAACCTACCTCACAAGGGATTAGATGGGGAGGGAGAGAACCACGTATGCCACCCTGAGCAACTTGGAGAAAATGTGGGATAATAAATGCAATAAGTAAACAATAAAGAAGAAATAAAGCACCCTCAACAAATTACAGTTCCCAGGATTCTTTGGGGGAGGGCTTGACTGTTAATGTGGTATCATAGTGCTTTTAATGTAATGTGTGGATGTGGCCTAATTCTGGTTTTGCCCCATCCTCCTTAGAGCGTAAGACTCTTAATCGGAGGGTTGTGGGTTTGAGCCCCATGTTGGGCAAAAAAAAAAAAAAAATCCTGCATCTCAGGGGGTTGGACTAGATGACCCTCGTGGTCCCTTCCAGCTCTATAATTCTGTGATTCTAGGACAGCACTGGGATGGAGGAAGAAGACGAGGAAGCTGACAGGAAGTCCCACCCCTAGACTGGTTGTAAGAAAGGCAGGCAGGTGGAGGCTGGTTGAGGGCTTAACTGAGGTTGGTGGAGCAGCTGCCCCATTCATCCTCATGGACCAACTATCACAGTCCATGGCTTCCAGCATCCTTTGGTGGACTCGCATTGGGTTCCTGTCTTCTTTTACCTCTTGAGAACCCTGAAGCTGGTGTAGATTTCTGGATCTCACCCCCCCCCCCGGAATGTATTTCAAAACAGAGGCCATGATTCTCTGATTCTAACACAAGCCTCTCTTTTTTTTGCCCTGCTCCCAAGGTTTCTCCACCTAAAACTGCGTGCCTGTGTGTTTAGATGAGCAGTTTGCATTCTGCTTGAAGTATTGATGATAATAATATTCTGCAGCAGACTGTTTCTTAATCAAGAGTCGCTCCCAGGGTTTTCGTTTGCAAAAGCCTCTGTGTGGACTTGCTCTTCTGGCACAACTTACCGTAGATGCAGAGGTTTCGAGCAAATCTTGCTGTTAAGAATCTCTGGCTCCAGTCTGCCTACCTAACCATACATTTAAAGCACATTCCCACCAACACTGAGAACCCTGGAAACTGCCATTTACTGTGAATGGCGCTGCAGTTACCAGCACCCACAACAAACCGCAGCTCCCAGGATTCTTTGGGGGAGGAGGGAGTGTGCTTTAAATGCACAGTGCATACAAAACTTGAGTGCCATCAGTCCAACGCTGTGCATTGCTCTCCCATCAGAGGTTTGGCAGGCTTTCTCGCTATTGGCTATCAGGCGTATCTTGAAGACGTTTTTACCCCTGCAGTCCTGCGCAGCTGTTTAAACATTTTACAGATTATTTTGCGCTGCCTTTATGGTGTCTTATTCACACCGCCTCTGATATTTCGTGTGAGTTGCTGGCGGTCTGCATTTCAAAAACTGGGTTTTCCTGCCTTTTCACTGGATCCCAGGAGGTGAAGTGAGGACATGCGCACCTGCTCGTGAGGAGAGTCGCCAAGAAGAGTTGGCTCAGGGCTGATCAGTCTTAGCAGCTGCATTGTGTGAGTCATTGTGTGAGCGAATGCCCATGCGCAGGGTGTGGTTCATCCACTTGGTCATCTGCATTGTGCTTGTGGGAGGGGGCATACAGTTCCCAACTTGTTAGATCGGTGCTGTCCCCATCCAAACATATCATAAAAGTAAAGGGACCCCTGACCATTAGGTCCAGTCGTGGCCGACTCTGGGGTTGCGGCGCTCATCTCGCTTTATTGGCTGAGGGAGCAAGTGTACAGCTTCCAGGTCATGTGGCCAGCATGACTAAGCCGCTTCTGGCGAACCAGAGCAGCGCACGGAAACGCCGTCTACCTTCCTGCCAGAGCGGTACCTATTTATCTACTTGCACTTTGATGTGCTTTTGAACTGCTAGGTTGGCAGGAGCAGAGACCGAGCAACGGGAGCTCACCTCGTCGCGGGATTCGAACTGCCAACCTGATCATCAAGTCCTAGGCTCTGTGGTTTAACCCACAGCGTCACCCACGTCCCTAAACATATCATAGAATTGAGGAGTTGGAAAAGACCCCCAGGGGCATCTAGTTGCTCAGGGTGGCATATGTGGTTCTCTCCCTCCTCATCTAATCACAACAACCTTGTGTGGTAGGCCTCGGTCCAGTATACTTGAAGGAGCGTCTCCACCCCCCATTGTTCTGCCCGGACACTGAGGTCCAGCTCTGAGGGCCTTCTGGCGGTTCCCTCGCTGCGAGAAACCAAGTTACAGGGAGCCAAGCAGAGGGCCTTCTCGGTAGTGGCACCCGCCCTGTGGAACGCCCTCCCACCAGATGTCAAAGAGAAAAACAACTACCAGACTTTTAGAAGACATCTGAAGGCAGCCCTCTTTAGGGAAGCTTTTAATGTTTAATAGGTTATTGTATTTTAATATTTTGTTGGAAGCCGCCCAGAGTGGCTGGGGAAACAAAGCCAGATGGGCGGGGTATAAATAAATTATTATTATTATTATTATTATTATTATTATTATTATTATTATTATTATTATTATCATCATCATCATCATCATCATCATCCAACCCTCGTGATGCAGGAATCTTAACTAAACCATCTATGGCAGGTGGCCATCTAACCTTGACTTAGAAGGAGAGTCCACAACCTCCCGAGGGAGATTGTTCCACTGTCAAACAGCTCTTCCTGGTGTTTAGTTGGAATCTCTTGTAACTTGAAGCCATTGGTTTGAGTCCTACCCCTCAGGAGCAGGAGAAAACAATGTTGTTCCACTTTCCATGTGACAGCCTTTTAGATCTTTGACAATGGCTACCATATGGACGTAGTGGTAGGGAACACAATGGTTCGTTCTTTAAAAACTCCAGAACCTTATCAGTGTTTTCAGCCGAGAGAAGACAGCGAAGCAGGTAGAGACAATTGACCACCCTGGTGTCCCTTGAGATCAGCTGTTCTCAACCTGTGGGTCCCCAGATGTTGTTGGACTACAACTCCCATCATCCCTGAGCTCTGTTCTTGCTAGCTAGGGGTGATGGGAGTTGTAGTTCAACAACATCTGGGGACCCACAGGTTGAGAAAGGCTGCTTTAGATGTTTTGCACTTCAGCTCCCAGTGGCTGATGGGAGTTGTAGTCCAAAACCACTGGAGGGCACCAGGCTAATAGGAGCTGCTGTGATATAACACCCAATGAATCCATATGCATCTCTGGGCAGAAACGAGTCACAAAGTATTCAAATCAGCGCTGACCATAGAGGGCGAGAAAAGCAAGTGAGAAGGGAGATAATACATGAAAGCACATCTAAGACTGCCAGAGAATCTGTTTTCCAGATGGGGAAATGTCAGGTGCAAAGAGAAAACGATGGTGTTGACAATTGGAGTGGTTCACCTGCATTTTAACCCTGCGAATCTGCCAAGGCAACTTGTAAATTGTTATAACACCCACCACTTTAGACATGCACTCCGTATGACTTGGGAACCCTGTTAGTTTCCGCGCTGAGCTCTTGCACATGCTTCCAGGCGCATAAGTGCCACTGCTGGTCACGCTGGTCAAGGTGACTGGAAACCATTAAGGAATAGCTCATCGTCATCAAGTGATCCTGAATCTGCGTCCTGCAAGGAATTAATGAGGTGACCCCTAAACACCCAATCACTTAAGTGGGGAATGCATTGTGCTATCAGCAAAATCCTAGCTTCATGAAAATTAAAAGTCAGAGCGGCCAAAGAATGGCAAGGAGAAACATCTCATTAATTACGACTTGCTGATTCGCACTTATAGAGCTGCAGTTCGCTCTCCAATAGATGCTGCTGTCTGCTCCCCTTCAGAAAATCGTAAATCTGTCATAACCAATCACATATAGGTGCTCAGCTGTGATTGCAGAGCTCACAACATTTCCCCAAAGCCATAGCTTGGTGGCAGGAGCAGCTGTACTGCATCAAGAAGGCCCACCTCAAGTCCTATGGTGTCACTGTGCTTGGAATTTGGTGTGTGGTTCTGTTTGAGACGAGACACACGTGGTTAGGGGTAGGCAACCCAGTGCCCTCAAGATGTTGCAGGACTCCAGCTCCCATCAGCCTCAACCACTATGACCAGTGGTCAGGAACGATGGGAGATGTAGTCCTGCAAATATCTGAAGGGTACCAAGTTCTTCCTCCCTGCATTAGATGCATAGCTAAGCATTGAGTTTTGGTTTTATTCAATTTATTTATAATATGTTTACATAGACAGCTAAACATTGGGGTTTGGGTTTTATTCAATTTCTTTACAATAAATTTATATACATAGCTAAGAGTTGGGATTTTATTAAAGTATTTGCAAAAAGTAAACTTAACTTAGTACCAGTACTTAACTAGTAAAGGTAAAAAAAGGACAGTTAAGTCCAGTCAAAGGTGACTATGGGGTTGTGGCACTCATCTCACTTTCTGGCCGGGGGAGCCAGCGTTTGTCCACAGACAGCTTTCCAGGTCATGTGGCGAGCATGACTAAACCACTTCTGGCGCAACAGAACACCATGACGGAAACCAGAGTGCACGGAAACGCCATCTACCTTCTCGCCGGAGTGGTACCTATTTACCTACTTGCACTGGCGTGCTTTTGAACTGCTAGGTTGGCAGGAGCTGGGACAGAGCAACAGGAGCTCACCCCGTCGCGGGGATTTGAACCGCTGACCTTCTGATCAGCAAGCCCAAGAGGCTCAGTGGTTTAAGGGCTTGCAACAACAAACAAACAAATGGTAGGGCAAGAACAAACTTTGGTTACAACCCATGGTTTGTTTGAAGTGAGACAACCCATCAGCTTGAGTTTGGGCAGAACACTAAGCTAGTCCATGGCTTAGCTCTGGCTAGTGCAGCAGGAGGACGATGACCAGGGGAAGAGTGAAATAGATTTGATTTTCACTCCATACATTCCTTTTCTCTCATTCACGCTTAGCCATGCTTTGGATTACCATTGTATGAGAAACAGCTCAATAGATCACAGTATCCAGATATATATAAGGGCTTTTATTCTGCATTACATACTGCTCAACAATAACTATTTTGGGCGAAGGTACAGGTTAATATAATTTTGTACTGATGCCTTCGTTTTGAATTTAGCAGCATGGCACAAATCGCCACTGCTGTGTAACCGGCAGGTTTTTTTGGCGGGGGGGGGGGGGGTTAAATCTCCAGGTGCTTTAAAAGAGATCCATTTATCTATATTTTTTCTGTCTCAGTACTAGGAAGCTGAGAACCAAGAATAGAAAGCGGGGTGGGGGGAATTATTTGTTGCATGATGAAGAAGTAATTCCATTATCTGCAGGAGGGCTGTTTCAAAGGGCAGGCTTTGTGACAAAGAGACGCATGGGAAGAACTGCAGGGAAGAGGGCAGGACAAAGGGCTTCTGTGGCTGTAGCAGCAGATGGCAGGAACTGGGAAAGTTCAGCAGCCAGCGGGCATCTCTGCAAGCTGGCTTTGGGGTTCCCGGCAGGTTACCATCAGGGCAGGTTTTAGACCGGAATAGAATCAAGCGGAAATATCCTCTTGAGTTTTGTAAGTGGATGCAAGCAATTCCTGCCATATAGAACGCTGTCGATTATATACCAGGCGCCCGGATGCTCAGAATGCTCTCCTCTCCCTGTCGCAGCTGATGAGCAGGATATTTTCTCTCTCTTCCCCAGGTGTTGGTAATCTTTGGTCCTCCGGGTGTTGCTAAGCTACAACTCCCACCAGCTTCAGCAAGCAGGGCCAATGGCCAGGGATGATGGGAGTTGTAGTTCAGCAGGGCCTGGCAGGGCAGAGGTTCTGTACACCTGCTTTTCACCAAAAGGATTTTTTGGGGGGGAGTAGATCCACTTTTGCGGAGGGATCCAGAAGTGTCCCCAAACTGCATACCTGCTCCTTCAGAGGAACTGTAATGACAGTCTTGTGGCAGTCTTATTATGAGTAGAGTTGGCAGGCATTTGGAACATGTTAGTAGATTGTACTGATTTATTTTTGTATAGATCCCACGGTCCTCTATTTGCTGTTGAACCAAAACACCCGTCCTTTTTGCCCTTTGGCCACGCTGACTGCCCGCCGAAGGCCTGTAGTTCAGTCATAGAATCATAGAATCATAGTTGGAATAGACCACAAGGGCCATCGAGTCCAACCCCCTGCCAAGCAGGAAACACCATCAGAGCACTCCTGACATATGGTTGTCAAGCCTCTGCTTAAAGACCTCCAAAGTAGGAGACTCCACCACACTCCTTGGCAGCAAATTCCACTGTCAAACAGCTCTTACTGTCAGGAAGTTCCTCCTAATGTTTAGGTGGAATCTTCTTTCTTGTAGTTTGGATCCATTGCTCCGTGTCCGCTTCTCTGGAGCAGCAGAAAACAACCTTTCTCCCTCCTCTATATGGCATCCTTTTATATATTTGAACATGGCTATCATATCACCCCTTAACCTCCTCTTCTCCAGGCTAAACATGCCCAGCTCCCTTAGCCGTTCCTCATAAGGCATCGTTTCCAGGCCTTTGACCATTTTGGTTGCCCTTCTCTGGACACGTTCCAGTTTGTCAGTGTCCTTCTTGAACTGTGGTGCCCAGAACTGGACACAGTACTCCAGGTGAGGTCTGACCAGAGCAGAATACAGTGGCACTATTACTTCCCTTGATCTAGATGCTGTACTCCTATTGATGCAGCCCAGAATTGCATTGGCTTTTTTAGCTGCCGCGTTTAGAGCACTGGCTTTGCAGGCCCTGGGTTCAAATCCTAGCATATCTCGGTTGGGCTCTCATCAATTGGTCTCGTTCAGTTGTCTTGTTTTCTTTTTCTCTACTCAACTTTCTCCGTTAGGAAACTACTGAAAGACTGCTGTGACCCTGGGCGCTTCTTTGCCATGACTAAAGAGAACTCTCCGGTGGGGAAGAACCTGTGGTATGACGGGGAATTTCTGTACTCCTTCACCATTGACAACGAAACCTTCTCCCTTTTCCCAAAGGTCAGTGACCCTCTTGTTTATTTTTTTCTGTTGTTTGCATTTATTCATTTCTTCTGGAACGCCTTTGCTGATACGAAAAGGCCCAGATGCCGAACAAACTACAATCCCTGGGATTCTGCAGGTGTAGCAGCGCCACAAACAGCAACA
Organism: Podarcis bocagei; assembly: GCF_964188305.1. Taxonomy (NCBI): domain Eukaryota; kingdom Metazoa; phylum Chordata; class Lepidosauria; order Squamata; family Lacertidae; genus Podarcis; species Podarcis bocagei. The sequence continues at coordinate 14,775,429 of NC_138135.1, read as the reverse complement.
GACAGTGTGGTGCAGTGTCAGACTAAGGCCTGGGAGAGCAGGGTTCGAATCACCACTCGGCCTTGAAGCTCACTGGGTGGCCTTGGGCCAGGCATCGCCTTTCAGCCTAACCCGCCTTGCAGGGTTTCTTGTGGAATTAAATGAGGGGGCTAGAACCACATACACCACCTTGAGCTGCTTGGAGAACCATAGAATTGTAGAGTTGGAAGGGACCCTGAGGGCCACACAGGGTTGCCATATGTCCTCTTTTTCCAGGACATGTCCTCTTTTTCAGGTCTGATTGGCATATGTCCTCTTTTCCCCAGCACACGTCCTCTTTTTCAGGATTAAAACTTCTATCAAGGTAGATTTTTAAAATTTCTGGGTTTTTTTGTTTCCAGTAACCCAAGAAATTTTTTTTAGTGCATTAGACTCAGATCTAAGATACTTAGCTAAGCTAGTCTGCAGCAGAGAATCAGAGCAGCATCTTAAACTAGCTACATACTGTATAAATCCCTTCTCTTGTGGCTGAACTAAAAGGACACTGGCTCAGCTACAAGATTTTGGAGAAGGAGTCTGGGAGGGCAAGAGTTAACATCCCCCCTGTCCTTAAGGAGAGCCCATTATGTACATGTTAGGTAAAGGTAAAGGGACCCCTGACCATTAGGTCCAGTCGTGACCGACTCTGGGGTTGCGGCGCTCATCTCGCTTTATTGGCCGAGGGAGCCGGCATACAGCTTCCGGGTCATGTGGCCAGTATGACTAAGCTGCTTCTGGCGAACCAGAGCAGTGCACGGAAATGGCGTTTACCTTCCCACCAGAGCGGTACCTATTTATCTACTTGCACTGGTGTGCTTTCGAACTCCTAGGCTGGCAGGAGCAGGGACCGAGCAACGGGAGCTCACCCTGTCGCGGGGATTTGAACCGCCAGCCTTCTGATCAGCAAGCCCTAAGCTCTGTGGTTTAACCCACAGCGCCACCCATGTCCCTATGTGCATGTTAAAAACAGTTTAATAAATTGTTCTGTGCACACTTATGTTTGCAAAGATGTGAACATGAGTCCAAATACTTACATGTGGCAAGTGAGGGAGCAATATGTTGTATTATGATGATGATGGTGATGTTGAAAGTTAGGAACATTGCTACTAGCAATATGTCACAGCTTCTATAGCCTACGTATAGTAGGGGCATTTGAAACGAGAGTCTTCCTAGCGAACCGTAGTTAAAAGTAGGAGTTGGCAAATGTGTCCTCTTTTTTGCTTTTCAAAATATGCCAACTCTATTTAGTCCAACCCCCTGCACTGTTGCCCCTGAATAGGCTTCAACCAACCACCAACCTTCTGGTTAACAGCCGTACGCACTGACCCATTGGAAAGGTGGGATATTAATACAATAAAATGGAACAAATTAATATGCTTTAAATATATGGTGCAGATGTAGCATGTTGCTTTTTAGTTATTCTTTTTAACAAGGAATAGAATCATAGAATCATAGAGTTGGAAGAGACCACAAGGGCCATCGAGTCCAACCCCTCGGAAATGAAAAAAGAAATGAAATGAAAAAAGAAAATTAAAGAATAAATACACTCAAGCACACTAATAATAATAATAGCATTAGACTACCATCAGTTCAGTTTGCAGGCACAGTGACCATCCACACGCAGCAGATGTGGCGTGTTGAATAATATCACTAAAAGCTCCTTCGGGTCGAAAAAATTTGGGGACTGTTGCTGCTGCTGTTGTTTTCTCCATTTAACAGCAATAGTTCTAGAACTTTCCTTGTGCAGACTTTGAGTGGCCCCTTCCCTGCTCTGCATCCTTTGCCTCTACAGTGGTGCCCTGCAAGACAAATGCCTCGCAAGACGGAAAACTCGCTAGATGAAAGAGTTTTCCGTTTTGGAGGTGCTTCGTAAAACGAATCTCCTATGGGCTTGCTTCGCAAGACGACAATGTCTTGCGAGTTCCTGCTGGTTTTTTCCCCTTCCCCCCCTTTTCTAAGCCGCTAAGCTGCTTATCAGCTGATCCGATCAGCAGATTAGCCGCTAATAGCGCTAATCCACTAATCCTTCAATGGGTTTGCTTCGCAAGACGAAAAAACCGCTAGACGAAGAGAATCACAGAACGGATACTTTTCGTCTTGCGAGGCACCACTGTACAGTGGTGCCTCAGGTTACGTACTTAATTCGTTCCGAAGGTCCGTTCTTAACCTGAAACTGTTCTTAACCTGAGTTAAGCTAATGGGGCCTCCCGCTGCTGCCATGCCGCCGCTGCACAATTTCTGTTCTGATCCTGAAGCAAAGTTCTTAACCCGAGGGACTATTTCTGGGTTAGCGGAGTCTGTAACCTGAAGCGTATCTAACCTGAAGCGTATCTAACCCAAGGTACCACTGTATATGTGTCAGATAAGAATGGGCAGATAAGGACAGAAGAAAGAAGGTCCTCCTTCACGCCGTGCACAGTTAACCTGTGGAACTCACTGCTGCAGACTTGAATGTCGGCTGCGGACTTGAATGGCTTCAAAAGAGGGTTAGATATCTAATGTGGTAGATATTGAAAAATGATGTGGAAATAAACAAGTAGAATATGGGATTTGAACGGTTTGATATAATTTTTTTTGGAAGAAAATAAGAGTTTTTAGGTAAAGAGGAATGATATTAAGATTAGATTAGAATATGCAGAATGAGAAAACATTAGAAAGAACTGGAAGGGGAAGTTGAGGGAAGTCTATGGGTGGGTGGAAATGGGATGTACAGTGGAGGCTTGGGTTGCAAAGATGATCCGTGCAGGATGCACGTTCGCAACCCGCAGCGTTTGCAATCTGCGTCTTCGCATGCGTGGGTTGTGATTCGGCGCTTCTGAGCATGTGCAAAGCGCGATTTAGCGCTTCTGCGCATGCGCGGTCGCCGAAACCCGGAAGTAACCCATTCCAGTACTTCCAAGTTTCGGTGGTCCGCAACCCGGAAAAAACGCAACCTGAAGCGTCTGTAACCCGAGGTGTGACTGTATGCTTATTTTCTTATGTGATTTGTGTTAATGGATTATGCTGATTAAATTGTAAAATTGAATTTAAAAAAATATTTTAAAAAAGGAGGGTTAGACAAACTTGTGGGAAAGAGGGCTATCGGTGGCTATGCTGTGGTGACACAGTTGGACGCAGCCATGTTTCTGAACATCAGTTGCTGGAATCTTGCTTGCTGGTTTCTCACGGGCACCCTGGTTGGCCACGTGAGATTCAGGAAGACCTTTTTGACAGCAAGAGCTGCTCAACAGTGGAGTGGTCTCCCTCAGAAATTGATGGACTCTCCTTGAAGGCTGTTAAGCAGGGGTTGGGTGGCCATCTGTCATGGATGCTGTAGCTGAGATTCCTGCATTGCCCGGGGTTGGACTAGATGACCCTTGGTTCCCTTCTAGCTCTGCAGTCTGTGAGTCTATCACTGGCCGGATCCGTCAGGTTCTATTTAATGTTCTTCCCAATGAAGGAAAAAAACTGAATAATATTATAATTTTATAATACCTAACTGCGAAGATACACAGAATGAAAGGGTTTAAGGTCAGTGAGAAAGAGGAGGATTGGTTTGAGGAGATATTGAATTATTTGGGTAGGTTTGAACAATTTGGGGCAATTAAAATGTTAAAAGTTAAATAAACCTTGTGGATGGAGGAGTGCTAACATGTATAAAATTGTACATATGGTTGATTTGAATATGTTATTATTGATTATGTATACCCAATGTATCAGCTGCCTGGGGGGTTTCGCTGTTGGTGTTTGATTGTTGGTAAAAACATAAAAATCTAAATAAATAAATTTAATTTTCTTCAAGCAGCAGCATCAATAAAATTTATACGCCGCTTGGTTGTAGAAAACCTCAAAGCGGTTGACAAAAAGGCGAGGCAATCAAAATCAAAATTTGCTTTAAAACATACAAAAGTCAAAATACTAAAAACTGATTAAAATTGCCTTAACAAAGGGAAGCTCTTTTAATTTCCGTTTGTTCTTCAGTTGGGGCAAAGCACGGGAAAACAATGGGGACGTGCAGGCAAACCACACGCTTTTTATTCTGAATTAAGCCCTGAGTATGGGAGCGAGGCTGGCTCTCAAATAAATTGCACGTAGGAGTCCGGCCCTGAGGCTTAGTCATGGCCTTTGTCATTCTCGTTTCGTGACATCCCACGTCCAGCCGCCGCCATTGTTACATCTGCCTTCGGTTTAATGAATGAAGCTTGCAGTGTTGCAGATGCCTAAGGGAGAAGAGACGTGTCGAAACCCAAACAATCATTGCCAGGACTGTATTTTGATTCTTCCCCCTCACACCCCCTCCAAAGGCTGCTGGCAAGCACCTGCAGACAAAGACATCTTTTATCAATGCACACATAAAGTAGTGCTATTGAGATGAATAGAGAGCCAGCGTGGTATACGGTCAGAGTGTCGGACTAGGACTTTGGAGAGATCAGGGTTCAAATCCTCCTTTGGCCCCTTTGCTGGGTGACCTTGGGCCAGTCCCTGCCTACCAGCCTGGCGTACCTCACAAGGCTGTTGTGGGGATTGAAGGAACCATGTATGCCATCTTGAGCCACCTTGGAGAAAAAGAAGCTGGGGTATAAATTCAGCAAAAAATGATGAATAAAAATATTGATACCTTTTTTTATGCTGGAAAAGCCCCCCTCGGCTTATACTCGAATTAGGCGGTCGGGCTGCTTGTTCTTCCTCTGCCTCTGATGCCACCACCAGGTTTGTGGTATGGTGAACCAGCTTATACTCGAGTCTATAAGTTTTTGTGCTAAAATTAGGTGCCTTGGCTTATATTCGGGCCGGCTTATACCCGAGTATATACGGTATATGAAGTACGAGTATTCTGCAAAATTCAGATATTTTGCCTCACAGAGGGGGGCAAGATGGGGGGGGGACTGACCTCAGAACTATTCCAAGATCTTTTCCTGCCTCTGTGTTTTGCCAAAGAGGAATGCCCTAACGTTTTTATCGGATGAAACCACCCTTGATCCGAAAGGCCTTGGAAACTTTGTTGGCTCTGAATTCATAACTTGAATTATTAAGTTTTCTGTAGCTCCCTCTTCATTTTTCAAAACATAGAATAATGTGGATTAAGGACTCTGAAGAATGGCACCTATTACTGCCACCTTCCCAGCAATAAGCGGAGAATTTGGGGGAAGCTAAACACTCCTTTCAGCAAGTCTTCAAAAGCTTTGCAACTTCTTCTAAAAACAAGTCCTGCTTTGAAATGCTCAGAGGATGTGGCGAGGCTGCAGAAGGGGCTGTTGTGCTCCTGATTTAATCAGAGCAGTATTTCTTCAGCAGAAAAATAATTTTTCTTCTCCACCAGCTCGAGGCATTGATGCATTCCGAGTTTGCTATTCTCCTACTTTTAAAGAACTGATTTATACCTAACTAGCAGCCTTGTATCCAAGGTTGCTTGGGAATTCTGAGAAAGAAAGAAAGAAAGAGAAGAAGATTCAGTCTACCATCTTGATTCAAAATAGCATCTAAATGTATCTAGAATTAAAATAGTATCTTGAGATTACTTCAATTGACTTCATGGTAGACAGACAGACAGACAGACAGACAGACAGACAGACACACACACACACACACACACACACACACACAAACACTCCATTTCTGTGATTGTAAAAGGTAAAGGTAAAGGGACCCCTGACCATTAGGTCCAGTTGTGACAGACTCTGGGGTTGCGGCGCTCATCTCGCTTTATTGGCCGAGGGAGCCGGTGTTTGTCCGCAGACAGCTTCCGGGTCATGTGGCCAGCATGATTAAGCTGCTTCTGGTGAACCAGAGCAGCACACGGAAACGCCGTTTACCTTCCCGCCGGAGCGGTACCTATTTATCTACTTGCACTTCGACGTGCTTTCGAACTTCTAGGTTGGCAGGAGCAGGGACCGAACAACGGGAGCTCACCCCGTCGTGGGGATTTGAACCACCAACCTTCTGATCAGCAAGTCCTAGGCTCTGTGGTTTAACCCACAGCGCCACCTGCGTCCCTAGTAATTGCAGTAATTGTCCCTAGTGATTGTAGTAACACTGAATAAGCAGATTGATGAAGGTAAATAATGGCATTCTGAAAGCGTACAATAAATATGACCATTTTGCTTAAAATATATCAAAGCCTTATTGAGCATTTGGAAGGCAAAAACTCCTTTGGGGGAAATTGGGTAATAGGGAACTATATTTTTTTCTGAATCTATCACTCTCCTGTTCTTTTCGCTCTTTAGCAAAAAAATGTATTTATCTTCCATATTCCCAGTACTAAAATTTTCCATTTGTGAACAAACAACAGTTTTGCTGTTGCTGCTGTGATATAGAAAATGTGTTCTGTGTGGTTGGAGGGGATGTTTTATTGTCCCAGATGAGCAGCTGTTCAGAAGTTTTCACAGCTAAATTTGCTGCAAAAAAGGAAAATGATGCAGTAAGAATTGCTAGCCAGTGGCCCATCTAGTCCAGAAACCCGTTCTCACAATGGCCTACCAGATGCCTGTGGAAAACCCCAAGCAGGACCCGGCCACAAGAGCAATCTCTCCTCTCGTGGTTTCCAGCAACTGGTACTTAGAACAGTGGCGTAGCGTGGGTTGTCAGCACCCGGGGCAAGGCAAGTAATTTGTGCCCCCTAACCCGTGGATTTGCGCCCCCTAACCCGTGGATTTGCGCCCCCTAACCCATGGATTTGCGCCCCCTAACCCTAACCCCCAGATGTTGCGCCCGTGCGGCCGCCCCCCCTGCACCCCCCACGCTACGCCACTGACTTAGAAGCATAATGCCTCACATAGTGGAGGAATCACAGAATTGTAGAGTTGTAAAGGACCTCAAGGGTCATCTAGTCCAACCTCCTGAAATGCAGGGATCTCGTGTGTGTGTATGTGTGTGTGTAAATTTTCCATTTAATATTATATATTCACATCATCATCATCCACTATACCGCCCTGGCTCTTAGAGCCTATCAACTTCCTTCCTTCCCTCCTGTCTCTCTCTCTCCCCACCCCCAATAATATTTATTGCATTTCATATAAACACAATACATACTATAAAATCAATAAAACAAAAGTAAGAAAAAATAAATAAATAAAACAGGTACAACAAACAATAACCAAAGATACAACCACAACTACATATACAATAAAAAATAATTAATTAGTTAAACTTCCAACTTCATAAACATATTACTGTATTTTTTGCACCATAACACTCACTTTTTTCCTCCTAGAAAGTAAGGGGAAATGTCTGTGCGTGCTATGGAGGAAATGCCTACGGGTGGCATGCCTACGGATTTTCCTCCTCTAAAAACTATGTGCGTGTTATGGTCGGGTGCGTGTTATAGAGCGAAAAATACGGCACTTGACTTCCTCTAATCTCTTCCATCTGAATTTCCTTGTAACTGAATGTAGCAGTTTTCCAATATCATTACAGTGGTACCTCGTAAGACGAATGCCTCGCAAGACGGAAAACTCGCTAGACGAAAGGGTTTTTGGTTTTTTGAGTTGCTTCGCAAACAATTTTCCCTATGGGCTTGCTTTGCAAGACGGAAACGTCTTACAAGTTTGTTTCCTTTTTCTTAAAACCGTTAATACAGTTGCAACTTGACTTCGAGGAGCAACTCATAGCACGCGGTGTGGTAGCCTTTTTTGAGGTTTTTGAAGACTTTGGTGATTTTTGAAGCTTTTCCAAAACTTTTCCGACACCGTGCTTCGCAAGACGAAAAAAATCGCAAGACGACAAAACTCGCAGAACGAATTAGTTTCGTCTTGCGAGGCACCACTGTATTCAAAAAACAATATTCCAAGCCTTCCCTCCCGTCTCATGGCTTTCAAAATTAACCTTTATACGTTTTCCGATTCTAATTGCACTCGTTACAGAATGACTCAAAATTTAAATAAACATAGAAAGATAGAAAATTTCTCATTACAACTCATCAGACAACCCTGCTAGTGATGTTAATTGCTCACAATGAACTTTCAGATATCGCATAAATTCACTCCAGTCCTTTGGGAATACTTGATCGTGCTGGTTTCGGGTTTTTCCTGTCAGCTTCGCCAGTTCTGCAAAGTCCATCATCTTCACCTGCCACTCTTCTTTTGTTGGTATGCAAAGTCCGTCATCTTCAATAGTTCTTCCTGATGTTTAGTCGGGATCGCCTTTCCTGCAGCTTGAAGCCATTGGTTCGAGTCCTGCCCTCCGGAGCAGGAGAAAACAAGCTTGTTTCCTCTTGAACATACAGTGGTACCTCAGGTTAAGTACTTAATTCGTTCTGGAGGTCTGTTCTTAACCTGAAACTGTTCTTAACCTGAAGCACCACTTTAGCTAATGGGGCCTCCCACTGCAGCCACACAATTTCTGTTCTCATCCTGAAGCAAAGTTCTTAACCCAAGGTAGTATTTCTGAGGTAATATTTCTAGCTGAGTCTGTAACCTGAAGCGTATGTAATCTGAAGTGTCTGTAACCCAAGGTACCACTGTACCATCTTCCATGAATTTGTCTAATCTTCTTTTAAAGCCATCCGAGTTGGTGGCCATCCATCAATGCCTCTTGTGGAAGTGAGTTCCATAGTTGAACTACACTCTGGGGGAGAAGTCTTTTTTTGTCTGTCCTATCATTGCTTCCTTTCTGAACACTACTCCCCAGATTTGGGGGGGGGGGGAGGAGTCACATGCGACATAATCCCAAGAGGCGAACTGTGTCCTGGGAAATACTGTACAGTGGTACCTCGGGTTAAGAACTTTGCTTCAGGATGAGAACAGAAATCGTGCGGTGGTGGCAGCAGGAGGCCCCATTAGCTAAAGTGGTACCTCAGGTTAAGAACAGTTTCAAATTAAGAACGGACCTCCAGAATGAATTAAGTTCTTAACCCGAGGTACCACTGTAATGGGAACAGAGGATTTAAAGAATGGGAACAAGAGACTATAATGCTTTCCCCCAGAAAATAGATGCCCAAACAGAGGGAAGTTATACTGTGAAGCTTGACAAGCAATCCCATAGCCAACAAGAAAACACTCCAGCTGTTACTCACGTGTTAGGGAACTGCCATCGGAAGGACAGGAGGTGGAAGGGCTCACAGAGGTTGGGAGAGACTCAGCAGCTGAAGAGGGAACCAGCAGGGGGAGAGGAGGAGCTCCGAGGGAAAGTGAGCAGGAGGGATGGCTCAGAGACACTTCCAGCGAAAACAGTGGGGAGGTGTCAGGACCTCCTGTAGGGACACCCACTCCTCACCGGAAACTGTCACGCCGTGAGTCCAGAAGGCGTGTTTCCGTTAAGGAGCTTTTATGTTGGAAGAGATTCCGTAAGCAACCACTGTCGGAATCTGCCAGCGACTGACGGAGCCATGCTTAAGGGGCTCCGTTACAGACAGAGGTTTGCGGACTTAACCAAACTCTGAGGGACTTGGATTTTACGCACAAGCAGCTCATCATCCCATCACATCATGTCTTGGAATTGGCAAGATGCTGCTTGTTCTAAAGTGCTGCCCATTGCAGCCTTTATCTAAAAAGAGGGAGGCCTTCCGGTCAAACTGACCACTGGAAGATTCAGGGCAGATGAGAAAGAGTGCTTATTCACATAGTTAAACTATAGAATCTGGATGGTTGTTTTTTTGTTTTTTTTTAAGGATTAGACAGATTCAGGGAGCAGAAGGCAATCAATTTCTACTAGCTATGATGGCTGTTCTCTGCCTGCAGTTGAAGGCAACAGTGCTCTTCTTTTCTGGGAACCGCGGGAAGGCAGAATGCTCTTGTGGTTGGATCCTGCTTACTGGTTTCCAACAGGTCCCTGGGAAAACAGAATAGTTGGGCTGTTGACCTGATCCAGCTGCCTCTTCCTGTGTTCTTACCCATCAATGCTTCCACTGTTAGAAGACAGTTTTCTTCTGCCAGAAGAGCAGATGAAGGAAGCCGTTTGACCCCCTTGAGCAAAGCTGGCCCTTTCCAGGCAGATTCCTGCCTCCTCCCCTTTCTCGGTTGAAGCCTCGTCACCCTTTGGTGGCATTTGGAAAGGTCAGCTGTCTGTTTTAAGTGTTTGCCTAACAGAAATAAATGCCACTTTGCAAGAGCATGGTTGCAGGGGAAGTTTGTCAGCGCATGTCCTTGAATGCAGCAGGACCAAATGGGTTTATTGATGTCAGGTTCCGCTCTGAGTGATGGGTGTCACTCATGCTGTTGTCGCCTTGAGACTAGACTACTGCTAATGCTACACATGGGGCTGACCTTAGCGGCTCTTCGGCTTCGGAAAGTTCATTGTAAGGAGTAACTAGTTCATGTTCAGACACTGGTGGCGCTGTGGGGTAAACCACAGAGCCTAGGACTTGCCGATCAGAAGGTCAGCGGTTCAAATCCCCACGACGGGGTGAGCTTCCGTTGCTCGGTCCCAGCTCCTGCCAACCTAGCAGTTCAAAAGCATGAGGTGCAAGTAGATAAATAGGTACCGCTCTGGTGGGAAGGTAAACAGTGTTTCTGTGTACTGCTCTGGTTTGCCAGAAGCGGCTCAGTCCTGCTGGCTACATGACCCGGAAGCTGTATGCCGGCTCCCTTGGCCAGTAAAGCGAGATGAGCGCTACAACCCCAGAGTCGGTCACGACTGGACCTAATGGTCAGGGGTCCCTTTACCTTAGTTCATGTTCAAGATGAACGAAAAGGAATTTCAGTGGTACCTCGGGTTACAGACGCTTCAGGTTACAGATGCTTCAGGTTACAGACTCAGCTAACCCAGAAATAGTACCTCGGGTTAAGAACTTTGCTTCAGGATGAGAAAAGAAATCGCGCGGCGGTGGCAGGGTGAGAGGCCCCATTAGCTAAAGTGGTACCTCAGGCTAAGAATGGTTTCAGGTTAAGAACAGACCTCCAGAACGAATTAAGTTCTTAACCTGAGGTACCACTGTACTGTCGTACCTTGGCTCCCAAATGCTTTGGGAGTCAGAATGTTCTAGCTCTCGAACGATCGAAAACCGGAAGTGAGTGTTCCAGTTTTCGAATCTTCTTTTGGAAGCCAAATGTCCGATGGAGCTTCCGCGGCTTCTGATTGGCTGCAGGAGCCGCACTTTGGTTTCCGAACTTCTCGGAAGTTGGACGGACTTCTGGGACAGATTCCGTTCGACTTCCTAGGTATGACTGCAATTGCAATTCGTAACGACTCCTATGGGAAATGGTTATTGGGGGGGGGTTAGTTTAGAGAAAAGACAAGTGATAGGGCACGTGATTCAGGTAGAATCCTGAATCTTCTGCTTCCTTGGATACCCCCACTAATGCTATATAGAGCACCAGGCCGCTACATGTGCTGGCATCCCAACTTCCATCAGCTGCAGCCAGCCTGGTCACTGCTCAAGGATGATGGGAGTTGTAGTGCAACCACATCTGGAGGACCACAGGTTCCTCCACCCCCAGGTTCCCCAAAACCATGAACAAGTAGAACAGCCTTGGCCAACCTGATGTCCTCCAACATCTGGAGCAAATCAAGACGAATGCTCAATGAAGACTGGGCACAGTCTAACCTATGCATAATCTTTCTGTGAGCAAAGTAGGACAAATCAGTTGCAAATATTTAGGGGCTTCCTGAAAGGGTTCTTGGGGAAAAAATCCGACTGAAAAACAGGGCTGGAAAATAAAAACATAAATAGGTGTACAAAGCAAAGAGCTTGCAGCAAATCCCAGCTTCTCAAGGAATGCCATCTGCATGATGTATTTTATTTGCACTCAGTTATGTTCTTGCATTCACACTTTGGGTTTAGGTGTGCGTGTAAAAATAGTGTGATGTGGTCCCAGGAGACACAGGTAAAATGGCTGTTAATCTAGCAACTATCCCAACATTTTCTCACAGTTCAGGGATAGATAAAAATCTAGGATGCCACTGGAAAATCCAACAGAACTCTTTTTTTTCTTCTTCTCATGGGCCTCATTTCAGGGGTTTTGGTAACCAGCCTTGGGAAGGATCACAAAAAAATGAAAAAGATAAATAACCTCATCGGTTGCCGCATTCGTGCTGCTGTTGCTAATACCACCAGGATCTTCAGCATGATCAAAATCCAATTTTGGATGCTGTTACAAACCTCTCCTTGCAAATCTCCAGGGCTAATTAAAAAGCACTTGCAAGATTCCCGCTGGCTGAATATATATATTTTTTTAAAAAGTCTTTTCAACCTCCTTGAAAACTGAGTCCTTTGACAACAACTAAAGTGAAGCGGTTGAATTAAATATGATTTAATTACGATCTTATGGGATTTTTCAAAAGGACTCCCCCCCCCATCTTTTGCCGTATGATCCATCACTGAATGTTTGTTTATTTGATTGATTAAGTAACTGGATTGATATACCGCTTAATCAAAACCTCTAAGCAAGCAGTTTACGCGATAAATATAGGCATAAAAATAACAATAAAAGCAGATGTTCAAAACAAGTGGAATTATTTTTTTAAAAAAAGAAAAGCATTCTAAAATAACACTCGTGGCAGAGTTATGTATCTGGATAGGCTTGTCTAAGCAAAATTAATTTTCATGTCCTAGCTTTATCCTGGAAGAAAAGAAAAGTGGATACGTACAGTGGTTATGGATTTAATTCGTTCCGGGGGTCCATGTGTACCCCAAAAAATCCGTAACCAGAGGCACCACTTTTGCACATGCGTGGAACACGATAGAGCACTTCTGTGCACGCACGCACACAGGTCGAAACCCGGAATAACACATCTTATATGTGCCGGCGTGGTTGCTCGAGAGCAAACAGGCAAGACCCCCACTGGTCTTTTCAAGGCTTTATTATCGGTACAAAAACATGCACAGTGCAGAACGTCTCAATTCCATGTCTTGCTCAGTCACTAACAGAATCTGGGAGGGGGCGGTCCTTAAACTTTCCCCAGCAGAGTAGTTTCTTGACCCCCAGCTGACGCCTCCCCTCTCTGCGCGTAAACCGACTGCGCAGAGAGGGCGTGGGCAAAGGGGAACCTGCCTCCCCCCTGCTTTGTCCATGCTCGGTGCTGTGGCTCTCCCTTGCATCCTCCGAGCCTCGCATCCCTTCCCCACTAGAGGCGTGGCTTCCCTCCTCCACCGAGGAAGTGCTGCTTCTCACGATCTCTGGAGGCTCCCTGTAACCCAAGTGCCCTTCCATCTCTTGCCTCTGAGCTGATGGCAGTTCCCTGACAATACACTTCCGGGTTTGCCGTGTTCGTGACTTGAAAGTTATGTATCCAGAGGGTCCACTGTACTATGTACCGTATTTTTTGCTCTATAAGACTCACTTTTCCCCTCCTAAAAAGTAAGGGGAAATGTGTGTGCATCTTATGGAGCGAATGCAGGCTGCACAGCTATCCCAGAAGCCAGAACAGCAAGAGGGATCTCTGCTTTTGCTGCACAGCGATCCCTCTTGTTGTTCTGGCTTCTGAGATTCAGAATGTTTTTCCCCTTGTTTTCCTCCTCCAAAAACTAGGTGCGGCTTATGGTCTTACAGAGCGAAAAATAAATTGAGAGTGATGGTAATTGGACTGCACCTCCATAGGAAATTGCTTTTGAAGATATGGCTGCACACCATTAGTTAGTTCCATGTTCTCTACATTTGGGGTTTGTTCTCTGCTTTCCTACCAGCATGCCTCTTTCCATTCTGTCCACCCCCCGCTCCTGTCGAGTATGGTTTCCAAGGTGTGAGATGGATTTCACATTGTCTCGCTCCTGGGGAAGACTGTTCTGTCTCTGCTTCTTTCCATCATTGATTTGCAACAGACATCCGCTTTGACCTAGCAGCAGCAAGTGGCAAAGTGATTAGCAGTGAGGTCTATAAACCGTGTAATTTTCAGCTCAGGGGGCCTAAATCCAGCTTTCAGGTTGCTTCACTGCTGTGACGCGATGCTCCTGCTCTCCCAAGTGTGTGCATATGTGTGTGTGTGCGTGTGAGAGAGAGGCTGAAATATTGGTACAGTGGTACCTTGGTTTTCAAATGTCTCAGAAGTCGAACATTTCGGTTTCCGAACACTGAAAACCTGGAAGGAACTGCTTTGGTTTTCAAACACACCTCAGAAGTTGAACAGGAAACGTGGCTTCCATTTTGAGTTTTCTGGAAGTAAATGCTTTGGTTTTCGACCGTTTTGGGAGTCGAATGGTCTTCCAGAATGGATTGCGTTTGAAAACCGAGGTACCACTGTACCTGGGAAGAAGAAATCACGACTTTCATCGCCTTTATATGAAACTCTTTGATGCTTTCGAGGGATTCATTGTAGTGGATAAATGAAACCAGCAAAAAGTTGCCCCTTTTGTCTCGAATGCACAGAAGCATCAAACCTGAATTTATGCACAGCAGCTCAGTGATAGAGCGTCTGCATTGCTTGTAGAAAGTCATAAATCCAATCTCCAAATGCCTGGAACCCTGAAGACCTGCTGCCAGCCAGTCTGGACAGTATTCAGATGGATGGAACAATGGCCTGACTCAGTGTAAGGCAGATTCCTATGTCCCTGATGTGGTGAAAATGATCCTAGACTAGGCATAGGCAAGTCCTGTTGGTTAGGGATGATGGGAATTGTAGTCCCAAACATCTGGAGGGCTGGAGTTTGCCTATGCCTGTCCTAGACAGAACCACTTTGGCCTGTGGGGTGGGTGGCATGTTTCAATGCTCTCCCCACCCCAATAACAAAATTAACATTAAAAAATAATAATCCAGCATCTTGCATTCATGAGTTTGGAACACCATGGTGTGGAAGATTGGGGTACTTAGTTTGGGCACCAGGAACTATAGCAGAGAACCTTTGGTTTGGGAAAGAGATAAGCCCTTCCCTGTTCCAAATTATGCCACTCCCCTGCTGCTGCTGCTGCCACCAATTGTTGTTGTTTAGTCGTGTCCGACTCTTTGTGACCCCATGGACCAGAGCATGCCAGGCACTCCTGTCTTCCACTGCCTCCTGCAGTTTGGTCAAACTCATGCTGGTAGCTTCGGGAACACTGTCCAACCATCTCGTCCTCTGTCGTCCCCTTCTTCTTGTGCCCTCCATCTTTCCCAACATCAGGGTCTTTTCCAGAGAGTCTTCTCTTCTCATGAGGTGGCCAAAGTATTGGAGCCTCAGCTTCGCGATCTGTCCTTCCAGTGAGCACTCAGGGCTGATTTCCTTCAGAATGGAGAGGTTTGATCTTCTTGCCGCCAATACTATTTATTAGTATAATTGGCTGCTGGGAGTTTTTGATTGCATGCATTTGTATGCACTGTGTGGTTAAGCCCTAAGGAAGAAAGCTAGCTTAGTTATCCTTGACACGATTTCTGTGGGGAGGTCTGAGGTCGAGGAGAGGATGTGGCGAATGCAACCCTGTCCATTCTCCTGGGCCTCGCTGTAGTTTTCAGCACAGATGGCTTTAAGAGCGTAATAAAAGGCTCCTGGGTCAAGCAAAGGACCCATCTAGTCCTCTTCTCAGAGTGGCCTCCCAGATGCCTGTGGAAAACCTGCAAGTAGGAGCCAAACACAGGAGCCCTCTCTCCGTCTGTGGTTTCCAGAAAATAGTGTCCAGAAGCCTTGCTGCCTCCAAGGCTAACAGCCGCCGTAAAATTTATAGAGGTGCCAAATGGCTCCTTAAACCTGGGCTACAGTCGCCAAACCAGAATGTCTAATTGCCATTTTCAGGCCAGGCAGCTCGAAAGTCAAAATGGCTTTTTGGTTCCCGAAATTCATCACGATTGTGCAGATAAAACATCCTGGATAGATTTCTTTTCTTTTTCTTTTTTAAACATCTTTTTTTTATATACATTTTAATTCGTGTTTTAACATATCCATTCCAACAGTCATACAACATAACTTCTCATCTTATACAATATTTTAGACTTCCATCAACACCTCTGATGATTTTCCGTTCTTTATCACTTATTCTGCCTTTCTTAATTTCTATACAGTGGTGCCTCGCAAGATGAAAAGAATCCGTTCTGCGATTCTCTTCGTCTAGCGGTTTTTTCGTCTTGCGAAGCAAGCCCATTGAAGGATTAGCGGATTAGCGCTATTAGCGCTATTAGCGGCTTTTAGCGGCTTATCTGCTGATCGGATCAGCTGATAAGCGGCTTAGCAGCTTAGAAAAAGGGGGGGAGGAAAAAAAACTAGCAGGAACTCGCAAGACATTGTCGTCTTGCGAAGCAAGCCCATAGGAAATTTGTTTTGCGAAGCACCTCCAAAACGGAAAACTCTTTCGTCTAGCGAGTTTTCCGTCTTGCGAGGCATTCGTCTTGCAGGGCAACACTGTATTACATTTAAATGTCCTTAACTAATAATTCTCATCATAGTCCTTCTTGCAGTATTTCAAATAATCTACCTTACAAAACTTCTTGCAGTCCTACTAGTGTAATCTGTTCCTCACCATTACTTTTCAAATAGTTCATATATTTACTCCAGTCTTCTAAGAATCTCTGATCCCGCAGGTTTCGAATCCTTCCTGTTAATTTATCTAATTCTGCATAGTCCCTGGGTAGATTTCTAAAGGGTGTGTTGTTAGTGTGTCAAAACAGCCAAGGATCCAAGAATTCCCAGGCATGCTCTTCCAGATGGTGGGGACAGCAACCCTGGGGGGCAGCTCCCCTGCTCCCCAGATCACGTAAATAAATAAAAGTACTTAACTTACTGACCAATCAAGTTGTTGAAAGCTTAGTTCTTCCCCCTCTAACAAAAGTCCTCCCCCCAACAAAAATCCTGCCTACAGCCATGCCTGGTGCCTGGTGAATTTTGAACACTACCCAAGAGTCATCTATTCCAACCCTCTGCAATGCAGGAATCTCGGCTCAAGCAACCATGAGAGTTGGCCATCCAACCTCTGCTTAAAATCTCCAAGGAAGGAGAGCACCACCTCCTGAGGGAGTCCGTTCCACTGTGAAAACAGCTCACTGTGAAAACAGCCTCGGTCCAGTATACCTGAAGGAGCGTCTCCACCCCCATCGTTCTGCCCAGACACTGAGGTCTAGTGCTGAGGGCCTTCTGGCGGTTCCCTCACTGCGAGAAGCCAAGTTACAGGGAACCAGGCAGAGGGCCTTCTCGGTAGTGGCACCCACCCTGTGGAACGCCCTCCCACCAGATGTCAAAGAGAAGGAACAACTACCAGACTTTTAGAAGACATCTGAAGGCAGCCCTGTTTAGGGAAGCGTTTAATGTTTAACAGACCACTGTATTTTAATACTCTGTTGGAAGCCGCCCAGAGTGGCTGGGGAAACAAAGCCAGAAGGGCGAGGTATAAATAATAAATTCTATTCTATTCTATTCTATTCTATTCTATTCTATTCTATTCTATTCTATTCTATTCTATACTTACTGTCAGAAAGTTCTTCCTGATGTTTAGTTGGAATCTCCTTCCTTGTAACTTGAATCCATTGGATCGAGTCCTATCCTCCAGAGCAGGAGAAAGCAAGCTTGCTCCATCTTCCATGAATTTGTCTAATCCTCTTTTCCAAACTTTGAGACTAGATGGCTATTGGCCTCCTCTAACTCAAAACTATTTCCAAAACTCTCTGTGTGTGTTCAAAACACTCTCCATTTTGCTAGCACATATCGCTGGCTTCCAAAGCATGAGCGTTGTGCTTTCAAGGTAGTTATTCCGTCAGCCTTTAGAGACTCTTGTGTCTGCGCCTTACAACCACTTTCCTCCCAAACGCTTTGCTAGATTTAACATGGGATAAGAAGGATGATAGCTGAGGAGTCCTGTATATGGTGAATGATACTTCATGCCAATGTATGGAACATTTTAATTTTAAAATGCTTCAAAGTTGAATGTTGTCCCTTTGTACCACTGATCTAGAAAGAAAGAAAACACCCTTTATAAAGGTTGCAAACTGTGTGTCTGGTCTGACTCAGAGGTTGAGCAAACCCTGAAAGATCTGGTTGTTGTTTTTTTCTGGGGCTGCAGTCACACAGAAGAGATAACATTTAATCAGATGTATCCCTGGATGCCGCTGAAAAATGTGTCGCTGTATTAATTGGCGCCAGGAAACAATGAGTGTATCCAGGGGTCTTTACAGCTTGCAGTGATCTCATGCAGCCTCATCCAGTCGCTTGTTTATTCACATAATGAAGTCAGCCTTCACAGTACTAAACCCCCAGACCTTGTCCCCGCCTCCCTTCTCCTCTGGCGTCCTTGCTTTGTGGATCTGCCCAAGGTGGAGCGCTGCCGAGTGAAAGATCAGTCTTTTAATAATTACAGGGGGGAACTGCAACCATGTGTTGCAGTAGAGTCTCATCCTCGTAATAACAAGTGCTCCTGTTTAGGGCTGCAGCCAGCCAGCCAAGCCCTCTTGCAGAAGATCCAACCCTGCTTCCCAGTTTCCCAATTTTCTTGTCCAGCTGTCATTTCGCATCCCATAGCTATTGAGCATTCTTAGTCCCCTCTGGGCTTCTGCCACCCACCTCCGTTCTTTGTTTGTTGAGCTGGGGAGCTCCCCTGCTGATCTGCTCCATCTTTCAGGTAATTGGACCCCAAGACATTTAGGGCCTTTTATGCTGTACAGGAAGGGGACGGGTGGCGCTGTGGTCGAAACCACAGAGCCTTGGGCTTGCCGATCAGAAGGTCAGTGGTTCGAATCCTCGCGACGGGGTGTTGCTCTGTCCCAGCTCCTGCCCACCTAGCAGTTCGAAAGCACACCAGTGCAAGTAGATAAATAGGTACCGCTCTGGCGGGGAAGGTAAACAACGTTTCCGTGCGCTGTTCTGGTACACCAGAAGCGGCTTAATCCATAGCTGTCAACTTTTCCCTCTTCTTGCAAGGAATCCTATTTGGAATAAGGGAATTTCCTTTTAAAAAAGGGAAACGTTGACAGCTATGGCTTAGTCATGCTGGCCACATGACCCGGAACCTGTCTGCAGACAAACGCCAGCTCCCTCGGCCTATAGAGTGAGATGAGCGCTGCAACCCCAGAGCCGTCCGCAACTGCACCTTACGGTCATGGGTACCTTTACCTTTAATAATAATAATAATAATAATAATAATAATAATAATAATAATAATAATTTATTATTTATACCCCGCCCATCTGGCTTGGTTTGCCCAGCCACCCTGGGTGGCTTCCAACAAAACACTAAAATACAATAACCTATTAAACATTAAAAACTTCCCTAGGCATGTCCAATTGACACATGATCACTGACATGCAGGATCTGGAACAGGGTGAAACAGGTAAAATTGGGGCGGAGTGGGGGTGGGGTGGAAAGTGCTTTTATGTGCTCTGCCAACATACACGGGGTTCAGGAATGGAACTAATACTTTGAATAGTGCCTGGTAGCTCACAGGCAGCCCCCTTTTCTTTGCCCCTCCTTTAGAAAGAACCCACCAGAGTTCTGGTCAAAGATCAGCCTCCATCACAGAATTGTAGAATTTAGAGTTGGAGGGGACCACAAGGATCATTGCATTTGCAATGGATTTTTAAGCTGTCCCATAATGGGGATTGAACCTGCAACCTTGGCGTTATCAGCACCATGCTGTAAGCAACGGATCTTTTTTTTTTAATTCAAAATTATAACAAGACATATTATCCAAAAACATATCATCCTTGTCCCCCCCCCCATTTTTCCTCCCTCCCCCCCTCCCACAAAACCCACCCACCCACCCCCACCCCACCCTGACTTCCCTCAGTTCCAGTCTTTGGTTTCTCTAAGAATGCTGTTTTCTGCATGTTACAAAGTTGTATAGATCCTCAAACTATTTAGCTGATTATTATCAATAAAAAGTTTGTGAATGTTTATTCAAAACCTGCCAAGGAGTCCAGTTCGCTTTGTTGCATCTTCAGATACTTTGTAAAGGGTTCCCATTCATCCTTAAAGTCACAGTTATCCTTGTCCCGTAGCTTGTATGTCAATTTTGCCAGTTCTGCATAGTCCATCAATTTTTCTTGTCATGATTCTTTAGTTGGGGTTTCTTCAGTCTTCCATCCTTGAACTCTCGCAGCCGTTGTCACATACATGAAGATGTTTTTCAACTTTTTGGGCACCTCTTTCCCTACAATCCCCAACAAAAATGCCTCGGGTTAAATGGAACATTTTCTTCAATTCGTTGTATATCATTTCCCAATATTTTTTAATTACCTTACAATCCCATCACATATGATAAAATGTCCCCTCCTTTTCCTTACACTTCCAACATATATTTCAACTAGTTTTGTACATTTTCCCTAACTGCATTGGTGTTGTGTACCATCTGTACATCATCTTCATGTAATTCTCCTTCAATAGGGAACAATCTGTAAATTTTAAGTAAGCAACGGAGCTATTCAGGACATGAATGACTAGCTGTGCCCTAAAAGTGCAGAGAGAACATTGGGGCTCTGGCTCTCATTCCCTCTGTTAGCAATGTCCAGTCTGAGGCTGAGTGTAGACTGTTGCATAGGCAAAAAGTCACCATCTACAGTCATACCTTGGGTTGAATGTGCTTCGGGATGAGCGTGTTCGAGTTGCGCTCCGCAGCAACCTGGAAGTAACGGAGCATGTTACTTCCGGGTTTTGCCACTTGCGCATGTGCAGACTCTCAAAATGACATCATGCGCATGCGCAGAAGCGACGAAAAGCGGCGCACATGTGCGCAGACGTGCCATCGCTGGTTACGTCTGCTTCTAGATGTGAACGGGGCTCTGGAATGAATCCCGTTCGTATCTAGAGGTACCACTGTACATGCAAAAGGAGGAGGAGTCGTAAGGTTGTGGAAGTGCAAAAAGCTTTAAGGAGGGAAACTGAACTGAACCAGAATAGCCCAAAGAGGACTGAAGGTTGCTCAGTGGGTAAGGAGTTCTGAGTTGGTGACAGAATGGAGAACTGGTGGGAAGGGGTGTGGAATGGAGTATCCTGGAAATGGCGACCTTGAACCCTTAGCAGGAGCCACGCTACACCGTGACATTCCATTGCAAGTCCCAACTGCATGATAAATAGCTATTCATAACTTGCGCATGGAGCATCTGCAGATTTGTGGCTGTTTCCAAGTTATCTTCCGCTTTGCTCTTGTCGTGTCAAGAAGCCCTCACCTTAGTCCCCACTTCCTAAGATGTGTTACTGATGCGAAAAAAGAAGAAGAAAAATTCCACTCCCTCGAGCAGTTTCAGGATAAACATTGGAGAAACTATACATGCCAGAAAGAGCCCTTTGGGGGCATTTAGCGGCAGCACATTTCAGGCCCGAAAGCTCATTTTTTAAAATAAAAAATTGTCCAGTAGCACCTTATAGACAAACTAAGTTTGTTCTGGTATAAGCTTTCGTGTGCATTCATTATTCTCCTCTTGCTGTTGTAAAGCATCACTCCAAGATCTTTTCGATTAGTCAGAGCCTGTAAGGTTTTATGGCCAACACCAGACACGTCTTTAATACAAAGCGCCTTTTTCAAAGCATCCTTCTGATTTAAGGCTACGTCTTTTTGTGAATCACACAACAATAAGCTGTGGAAGAGTACCTAAGATCTTGAGGTTTAACAAATGGTTTTATGAGTGCAGATAGAAAACCTCTTTTTGTATCACTACTATCCAAGCGAGCTTCCTGTTTAAGGTTTGACACTTTCCATATTATTCTGGTGCTGTGGCCTGACATGTTCCTGTAAGTGAGGCAGACCACTTCATCAAAGCTCATCATATTTCCAAGGCCATCTCTAGATCTGACGCCTTCTGTTGCATTATACACGGCCAACGCTTCATTTGTGTTCCACTAGCTAAAAGGCTGTCATTATGATGCACAGGTTACCGTATTTTTTGCTCTATAAGACTCACCTTTTCCCTCCTAAAAAGTAAGGGGAAATGTGTGTGCGTCTTATGGAGCGAATGCAGGCTGCGCAGCTATCCCAGAAGCCAGAACAGCAAGAGGGATTGCTGCTTTCACTGCGCAGCATCCCTCTTGCTGTTCTGGCTTCTGAGATTCAGAATATTTTTTTTCTTGTTTTCCTCTTCCAAAAACTAGGTGCATCTTGTGGTCTGGTGCGCCTTATAGAGCGAAAAATACGGTATTTTAAGAGGCAGATTGAACATGCAGAGGTGCCTTGGTTCTCAAACTTAATCCGTTCCAGAAGTCTGTTCCAGAACCAAAGCGTTCCAAAACCAAGGTGTACTTTCCTGTAGAAAGTAATGCAAAATGGATTAATCTGTTCTAGATTTTTAAAAAACAACCCCTAAAACAGCCATTTAACATGAATTTTACTATCTAACAAGACCATTGATCCATAAAATGAAAGCAGTAAGCAATGTACTGTACTACAAAATAAATAAGACAGTATTGTGGATGATAAAAATTAAAATAAAATTTTTTTCCTTACCTACACTGATAGTTGTTGTTTTGATGGAGGGCTTTTATCCATTTCCGCAGTCACACAATCAATAAGTCAATCAATCAGTAGCTGAACTGGGTTCCATACAGTCACAAAAACAAATTAACCGAAAAAGCCTCAAAAACAAAAATGCAAAATAAATAGCAAAAACAAAAGCACTAAACTTAATCCATTCTGGAAGTCTATTTGACCAAAATGTTGGAAAACCAAGTCGCAGCTTCTGATTGGTGCAGGCACCCCGGAAACAATACCCAACAGCTGCATCGGACGTTTGGCTTCCAAAAAATGTTCGAAAACCAGAACACTTACTTCCAGGTTTTCGACGTTTGAGAACCAAGGTACCACTGTATAGCAGCACAATCTCGGTTTACTGGGACCAGTTGGTTTACTTAGACCAATGCAAACTGCTGGTGCTGACCTTTAAAGCTTTAACTGTTCGGCGGTCCAGGGTATTGAGATATTAAGAAGTCATGACTGCCTGCTTGCACATCTAAAGCACAACTGCATGCATCGTTTTTTACCACTGTCCAATGGGATGAAGTGTGCTATGTTGGGGAGACATGATTAAGGCTTCTAGCAAAAAGCAACAATTGAATTCCCCTGAGACCATCTTTTATGTGAGCAAAGAGGAAGGCTTTGGAGTCACTAACCTCATCCAAGGAAATTCTCCAAAGGGAGATCCTGATCTGATAGTTACTGATTTATCCAGCGTGCTTTTAATAAAGATGAAAAATACGTGAAGGTTTAAAAAGGAGAAGCTCCCTCTTTCTCGGATTTTGAGTCCCAGGTGAAATATCAGGGGTAGATCACACGCTGATGTCAACTACAGATCCCTACCTGATGTCAACTGTTTAAAAGAGCAAGTGATGCAAAAGAACCTCCTTTGCCTGAGACCCACAAGAACCACAGTCAAAGTAGACAACACTGAGGTGAGCTGACCTACTATAAGGCATCTTGGAGTCCAGCATTGCTGAATGAGGACTTACCGAGAAATTTGATCCCCTTTATTCAGGCCTGAATCAAGACAGGGGTCAGCAAACTTTTTCAGCAGGGGCCGGTCCACTGTCCCTCAGACCTTGGTGGGGGGCCAGACTCATACCTGTCAACTTTTCCATTTTCTTGCGAGGAATCCTATTCGGAATAAGGGAATTTCCCTTAAGAAAAGGGAAAAGTTGACAGCTATGGCGGGACTGTACAGTGGTACCTCTGGTTATGTACTTAATTTGTTCCAGAAGTCCGTTCTTAACCTGAAACTGTTCTTAACCTGAAGCACCATTTTAAGCTAATGGGGCCTGCTGCACCACCGCCACACGATTTCTGTTCTCATCCTGAAGCAAAGTTCTTAACCCGAGGTACTATTTCTGGGTTAGCAGAGTCTGTAACCTGAAGCGTCTGTAACCTGATGTCAGGGAACTGCCATCAGAGGCACGGGAGAAGGAGAGGGTCTCTGATTCTGCAGGGGAAGGTCCCAGCGCTAGAGGGAGACTCAGCTGGGAAGATGGGGAAGAGAATGAGTGTAACACCAGGGATCCAGGAGAGCAACGGGACAGGGAGGTGCAGGGGCTCCAGGACTCTTCGTTGGAAGTTAGCGAGGAGAGCCCAAGCACCCCGCTGCCCACGCCCACTCTGCGCAGGAGACTCCCGCGCAGTGAGAGGCGGAGACGATTGGGCGTCAAACAACTCCTATGTTGGCAACGCTTCAAGAAATGCCCACAGACAGATTCTACGAGTGACTAAGGGCAGCCACGCAAATATGGGCTGCGTAGTCCGGAGGGTTTAACCAGGCAATCCGATGCTCAAACAGAGCAGGATTACGCACGAGTAACTCCCAACCACTACACCCGAGGTACCACTGTATTTTGAAAAAAAATAATGAACAAATTCCTATGCCCCACAAATAACCCAGAGATGCATTTTAAATAAAAGGACACATTCTACTCATGTATAAACAGGCCGATTCCCGGACCGTCTGTGGGCCGGATTTAGAAGGCGATTGGGCCGGATCCGGCCCCTGGGCCTTAGTTTGCCTACCCATGATCAAGACAATGACTTTTTGGAGCAACCATAGACTCATTGAATTTGTAGAGTTGGAAGGAAGCACGAGGGTGATCTTGTCTAGCCCCTGCAATGCAAGAATCTTTTGCCCAACGTGGGGCTTGAAGCCCATGACCCTGAGATTATGAGTCTCATGCTGTACCGACTGAGCTAGTTTAGGGGCAGAGTTTTGTATGCGGAAAATCCCAGGGTTTATAGGTTCTGGGGTGGGATAAGACCTTGTAGATAATATGGCAGGGATGGGAAACGTTTTCAGCCCCAGGTCCCATTCTCTTATGGTGAGCTTTCCGAGGGCCAGGGACCAGTGGCGATTGAGTCCCGATTCAGACTTTTACCTTTTGTCCAGCAGGCTGCATTCCAGCTAGGCAGAAGTCGGTGGTTTCTGAATGCACACACAAACAAACAAACACCCCTCTACCTTCCATTCAAGTAACCAAGAGGCAATATCTAAGTTAAATGGGATGTTTCATAGAATTGTGGAGCTGGAAGTGCCCATGAGGGTCATCTAGTCCAACCCCTGCAATATAGGAATATTTTGTCCAAAGTGGGACTCGAACGCAAGACCCTGATACTAAGCGTCTCATGCTCTACCGACTGAGCTATCCAGTTTCAGCCATTCAAAAGCACTTTGAGGGTATACAGAACAGCCAACTAGGAGCATATCTTGGGAAGAAGTGGTGTGGTCTTAGGAGGATAATGAGGGCCAGATAGTGGGGTCTGGAGGGCCACAAGCAACTCCCAGACCTGGGATTGCCCACCCCTGCTAAATAGACTCATGGTCTGGTTTAGCAGAAGACAATTCCCTAGATTTGTGCCCGCACTCCTATAACTCTGCTAACAATAACATTTTATTTTTATTAAGGCACCGTATAACAATTACAGTGCAGACATAATTATATCATGCTGATCATTTGCCAGGCTAGAAAGGATGATTTGTATGCTCAGGCCCCTGCATGATGTTTCTTAGAAAGCAGCTTGCTGAAGAACCCAGGAGATATTTACATTCCTGGGCGCCAGGATTAATATCCAACTGCCCGAGGCACCGAAGCGCTTCAAATTTTGTTCAGCCTTGATTATAATAGTATAAATATTGTTTATATTTTTCATTCAATATTGTCGGTCTCTGTGGGAAATTGGCATAATTAACAACGGAGAATTGCTGCCGCGTAATAGGTATGAGCTTGAACTGAGGAATCTTCGGCTCTCACCATAAGAGTCACAAACGCTCCTTCTCGCGCTCTCTGTTCCCTCGTCTTCAAATTCTTCTGCAGATTCCGACTAATAATCAGGAAGAACTTTCTGGTGGTAGGAGGTGTTTGACAGTGGAACAGATTCCCACAAGATGTAGTGGACTCTCCTTCCTTGGAGGTTCTTAAGCAGAAGTTGGACGGACAGCCGTCTGTCATGTATGTTCTAGTCAAGATTCCTGCATTGCAGAAGGCTAGGCTAGACCCTCAAGGTCCCTTCCAACTCTGTCATTCTATGATTCTATGGACTGCAGCCAAAACCACAATTAAATAAGTAGAGAGACCATAATTTATGACTTTGTGAGGCAGTTCCCTGGTCAATCCTCCGAGTATTTCTCCTTGAGAGGTCTAATAAGCCCAATACCGAAGAGGTGGCAATGTATTCAAATGTAAAATCTCTTAGATCTGCTATGATGGTTAGCTTTTGTCCCGTTTGTTCCTCTGATTATATGTGATATGTGTTTTTTCCGCCATGAAAAGTTGGAAACCTTCCCTTCTGCGACGGATAACAAAACTGCCGTGGCAGGAAACTCGTGTCCCTCCAGATGTTGTTACCCTCCAAACTCTCCTCCGCCCTGGCCAGCATGGATCATGGAGAGGGCCCGATGGGAGTTGTAGTCCTACAACATCTGGAGGACTCCGCTTTTGCCCCCTAGCCTTGGCCTAACCTCTCCCTAAAACCCCTTACCGCTTAGCTGGTCTCCACCTGAAGCTCCTGTGTGAAGTAGTCCATAAAAATGGGACTTGTTTTCTGTTGCCAGGCAACGCCATTCCAGCTGCCATTGAAGAAATGCTCTGTGGTAGGAAATGGTGGGATTCTGAAGAACAGCGGCTGCGGCAGACAGATAGACCAAGCGGACTTTGTCATGCGGTAAGACAGTGGCCCCGCTGTGGCATGGCGTCCCTGTTCCCTCCATCCCCCTCGTTTCGCACCCACAACCACCCAACGGCATGGATTTTTCCTTTTTGTTTGTGTTTAATTAACCGTAGAAAGTCTCTCTTTCTCCCTCGGAGTGATTTATAGGGGAGGGAAAGAGCCATGGCAGAGAGGGCTTTCCCCTCCCTTAACAATGTAGACGCCTGTCACTCTTCAGAGGCGTCAGGGGAAGATAGCTGAGTGAATCAAATGGAAAACTAAGAGAGATGGGAGAGCCTCAGGTCCCTTCTGGCTTCTTGCACGGAAGAACTTTGTACAGTGGTGCCTCGCAAGACGAAAAGAATCCGTTCTGTGATTCTCTTCGTCTAGCGGTTTTTTCGTCTTGCGAAGCAAGCCCATTGACAGATTAGCGGATTAGCGCTATTAGCGCTATTAGCGGCTTTTAGCGGCTTATCGGTTTATCGGATCAGCTGATAAGCGGCTTAGCGGCTTAGAAAAGGGGGGGGGAAACCAGCAGGAACTCGCAAGACATTGTCGTCTTGCGAAGCAAGCCCATAGGAGATTCGTTTTGCGAAGCACCTCCAAAACGGAAAACTCTTTCGTCTAGCGAGTTTTCCGTCTTGCGAGGCATTCGTCTTGCGGGGCACCACTGTATCCTGTTTTCTCAGAAAGAGAAGAGTCTTAAGGCTCCGTTTGCACCATGCATTTAAAGTGCTATGATACCACTTGAAACACTTGCGCACACCCCATGGATCCTGGGAGCTGTAATTTGTACAGGCTGCTGAGAGTGCTTAAAGGTAAAGGCCCCCTGACCATTAGGTCCAGTCGCAGACGACTGGGGTTGCGGCGCTCATCTCGCTTTATTGGCCGAGGGAGCCAGCGTACAGCTTCCAGGACATGTGGCCAGGATGCCTAAGCCGCTTCTGGCGAACCAGAGGAGTGCACGGAAACGCCATTTACCTTCCCGCCGGAGCAGTACCTATTTATCTACTTGCACTTTGACATGCTTTCGAACTGCTAGGTTGGCAGGAGCTGGGACCGAACAACGGGAGCTCACCCCGTTGTGGGGATTTGAACCGCTGACCTTCTGATCGGCAAGCCCTGGGCTCTGTGGTTTAACCTACAGTGCCACCCGCGTCCCATCGCTGAGAGTGCTTTGGCGACCCCTATTCCCTTCACAGAGCTACAGCTCAAACCCACATCCCTGAGATTAAGAGTCTCATGCTCTACCAAGTGGTCCTGCTAGCTAGGGTTGATGGAAGTTGTAGTCCAGCAACAGCTGGAGACCCACGTTTGGGAAACCCTGTTGTATACAATGCCTCATTAGATGAATCACTAGTCAGACTTGGCATAAGTGCCTGGTGTCCCAAGGCTTTTACTATTGCTTTTTTGAAATACACACCTTGGCTAAAATCTGATAAAGATAAGAAAAATTAAATGGAAAAGACTGAAGCTAAGGGGCATAGCATCTCCTTCCCATGTAGCAGGCCTCGGGTTCACTCTATGATGGCATCTCCAAATAGGGCTGGGAGACACCCCTGTCAGAAACCCCAGAGCGCTGCTACCAGTCAGTGTAGACAACAATGAGTCGAATGGACCAGTGGTCTAAAGCAGTGTTTCCCAACCGGTGTTCCGCGGCACACTAGTGTGCCGCCAGACGTTGCCTAGTGTGCCGTGGGAGGGAGGCGGGCGAGTCGGGCGGCGAGACGCGGGGCGGCAGCGGCGAGCAGCGGCCGCCCAGCGCGGGGCTCTCGCTGGCTGCCTGCCTGACGCGCAAACCCCCGGCGCAGGCGCCCCGCTTGTTGACACGGGAGGGGAGGGGGGAGAGGAAACGCTGCTGGTGTCGCTGCTCCTCGGCGGCGGCTCCTCCTCTCAGCCCGCCCTGCCTATATTTGCACCAATCCCCGCCCACTAAAGCATTCGCGCCTCCCAATGGGAAGCCTTGCCGGGCGGCGGGTGCTGCTGCCTGAGAGTTCTGAAGCCACGCCCACTTTCCCAGAGACTGGCGGTTCTGAGGGATCCAGGGCAGGGCCGGCGCGCGCGCGCTTCTTGCTGCCCGGGCGCTTGCTCTAATCCCGCCTTCCCTGGGAGGGAGGGATGGCGGTGGCCGCGAGCGTCCGGGGTGGGGCGCGCGCTGGCTCTCCCTGGCGGCCCCCGTGCCTGGCGTTCTATCAGTGCGCCTCCTCTCTCTTTCCCCACCCATCCTCCACGTGCTGCGCTCTAACCCGGAGTTAGAAGCGAATTAGAACACGCCCCCCGTGTGTGGTGTGTTTTTTGTGCTGCTCCTCTTTTTTTAGGGCTTTTTGGCGGCTTTTGGGACGGCGTCGAGGGGTGGCCGCCTCAGCTGCCGCCGTCCCTCAGTCCCTCGCTCTGCTGCCTCCTCCCACCCCGGCAAGGGGGAGGGAAAAAACTTTCACTTTTGTGCCTCCCTCCCGGCGTGACGCTGCGCGCTGACGTCACGGGGCGGGGCTTTAATGGTGGTGTGCCGCGAGATTTTTTTCCGGTAAACAGGTGTGCCGTTGCCCAAAAACGTTTGGGAAACACTGGTCTAAAGGCCATGAGGCCATTGCTTATGTAACCTGACCTCCCAGTTTGCCAGGGCCAAAATGAACGGCGAAATCCGTGGCATAAGGAATTGTGAACAGGCCTTTGGTGGATGCCATCAGGGGTCTTGGGAGTTCCTGCTCCGGCCTTGTTTTCAAAATGGCTTCTCAAGAAAGCTAGTTGCTGACCATGGATGTTGACAAAAGGCTCCTTATCCCTAGAACACTGGTTGTTTTATCCTGGAGTATTCAGTACAGTTTCTGGCCCTATAATTCCTGCCAGCATGATATATTGGAGCCACAGAGGACTGTTGCTCACTTAGGCATAAATGGAAGAGTTTAATAGCCCTCACAGATAGGAAGAAACTGGCACTCACTCGGCCCCCAGCCCTTGCACCGCTAATGTCACTTTGAGGCTTTGAAAGGGTTTCAAAGGCGGCAGAGCTGGGACTTGCATTTGGCTTCTCTGTCAGTTCCCCGCGCTGGAAAGGATATTGATGTGATGTGTGTAAAGGAGGGTACAAGCAAGCTGACAAGTTGTGGGTTCCACAGATCAAGGTGAAGTGAAATGTGAAATTTCACGGCACGTCTTAGTGGGAGGAGATCTGAGGGACGGGAGGGGGGATCTTTCTGAAAAGAAATGCGTTTTACAGGCCCATTTTATCTATGTCAGTCAAACACAGTCGGGTAGAGAAAGCGGGTGGGGAGACGCTTCCTCTCAAAATATAGCAGTCATTTTGGTGAAGTTGGATGTTGGAAGATTCATGACAGACAAAAGGAAAATCTCCTTCATTTGGCACACATTTAAACTATGGAATTGAGCATAAGAACGTAAGAGAGGCTCTGTTGGGTCAGGCCAAAAGCCTATGTAGTCCGGCATAATTTGCAGCCACAAGATGCCCACCAACTTGGACTACAACTTTCCCACCAGGTTTGGGAAAGACTGATCTGGTGTCTTATCCTTCCCTTGAACCCTGCAGAACATTCCTGTGTGCTTCTTGAAGAGTAGATTGTCTAATGCAGGGTTTCCCAAACTTGGGTCTCCGGCTGTTTTTTTGGTGGGTTTGGTGTCATTAAAATGCATGCAGCCAATCAGCATATTTCCCCTGTTGCATTGTCTAGAAGCCACAGGGTTTGGTCTGAATAGCTGGGTTCTTGCTGAGTTTCCATCTGGCTACTCAGCCACATCCTTCGTTTTCTGCAATATTGTCTGATGAAGCTATCCTGCTGAGAAAAACAAAACACAGCTCCTACTGGGATGGAGTAAACTTGAGTTCCCAAAGGAACAGTATCCATGACTGATTTGAACATACTTTGAATCTTTTTGGCTGATCTGTATTGAGATAAAGTAATTATATCAAATCTGTGTAATTACCAGCCAGCTGCCAATCTCCCGTTCTTGGACAAGGTTCTTGAGCGGGTGGCCTTGGATCAGATTTCAGTACTCTTGGAGGAAACCGATTCTCTAGATTCATTTAAATCATAATTTAAATGCTTTGGTTGCCTTTTGTCAGGAGAGACAGGGGAAATGTGTCCCTGTTCATTTCTCAGTAGCTGTTGATACCATCAACCATGGTATCCTTCTGCAGTGGTGGTTCCAGTCCTACTTGGATGGTCGTTTCCAGAGGGTGATGCTTGGGGAGTGCTCTTTGACCCTGTGGAGCCTTCAACATGGAGTTCTTCAGGGTTAATTTTATCCCCCATGCTGTTTTACATCTACATGTAAGCGCTGGGTGGGGTTATCTGGAGGTTTGGAGTACGTTGTCAGCAATATGCTGACGACACACAGCTCTACTTCTCCTTTACATCTGCAGGTGAGGCAGTGGAAATGCTGGACCAGCCTTGGTAATGGGCCGCATGAAGGCCAACAAACTGATGCTCAGTCCAGATAAGAGTGAGACTCTGTTAGTGGGTGGTCCCCTAGACCGGATGGATGAGAGGTTGCCTGCTCTTGATAGGAGCGGGTACACAGCTTTGAGGTTCTTCTGGGTCCATTGTTGTTGCATGAAGCTCAGGTGACCTCAGTGGAGCACAATACCTTCCATCAGCTTTGGCTGGTGGTCCAGCTTCACCCCTATCAGGGATAGCTTAACTTCTATTGTCTGTGCTCTGGTAACCTCTAGGCTAGATTACTGCAGTGTGTTATACACTGGGCTGCCTCTTGATGATGGTTCAGAAACTTCAGCTGGTCAAGATTCAGCGGCCAGGTTGCTCACTGGGGCAAGATGGTTTGAGCATACATCACCAGTCCTGGTGGCCCAACTGCACTGGATGCCAATTTGTTTCTGGTCCCAATTCAAAGAGCTGGTTTTCACCTATAAAGCCTGAAAGGGCTCAGGATCACAATATCTCAAGGACCACCTCTTCCCATATGAACCAACCCCAGACCCTGTGATCATCATCCGAGGCCCTTTGTCATGAGGGGCAGAGGGTGGCAAGACAAAAACAGCCTTTTCCGTGGTGGCTCCCCATTTGTGGAATGCTCTCCCCAGGGAAACTCTCCAGGTACCAATACATTCCTCTTCTCCCCAGCCTTTGGCTGATTACAACCTATGGCTTACTACGCTGTAGAGGGGTGCGTGTTTTGTTTGTTATTATGTTATGTATGTTTGTGTTTTTATACTGCAAGCCACCTTGTGATTTTCAGATGGAGGGCAGTATATAAATTTAATCCATCAATAAAATAATAAAATAAAAGGGAAGGACAGTCATTGGAACAATGAGTCAGAGAACGGTCAGAGAAGGCAGATGATGCACTTCTACTGATGATGCCAAGACCTTGTTATATATTGCTGGGAAGGGAGAAAACATGGCAGGCTTAGATGAGGCACCTGCCAAGAATCTGAACAAAAACTTGATTGCTCCTCTGCAAAATGAACAGAAACAGATAGGCCAATCTGGACTCCACACAGATGCAACTAAGTCTACTGCCACCTAGTGACTATATGGTGACACCGTCTTCATGGGAGATCACAGGAGAACTAGCGACACCAAGTTTTTTGAACAAAGGCAGAGATTAAAGGTAAAGGGACCCCGGCCATTAGGTCCAGTTGTGGCCGACTCTGGGGTTGCGGTGCTCATCTCACTTTATTGGCCGAGGGAGCCAGCGTACAGCTTCCGGGTCATGTGGCCAACATGACTAAGCCGCTTCTGGCGAACCAGAGCAGCGCACAGAAATGCTGTTTACCTTCCTGCCGGAGCGGTTCCTATTTATCTACTTGCACTTTGACGTGCTTTCAAACTGCTAGGTTGGCAGGAGCAGGGACTGAGCGACGGGAGCTCACCCCGTCACGGGGATTCGAACCGCCGACCTTCTGATCAGGCAGAGATACGTGTGCATTAAATAACTGAAACAATGACAAGCTTTCATTGGTGCAATCCAGTAATCCTTGGGATGGTATCTCAGGGGGCTGGAGTATCCTGTAGACCCCTCACTCTTTGCAGCCAGGTAGGGACACTTTATTTATTATACGTTATTTATTTAAAGCATTCTTACCCTGCTCTGGAGCCATAAGCTCCCAGAGCAGGTTAGGAGCAAAGACAGGAGTGCTGACTTGGAAACGTCATCGAGAAGGCAGTCCGTACCCTCAGCTTGACAATCCAAAAGGCGCAAGAGGAAAGGGGACTGGGAGGGAGGAGGAAGGGAGGAAGCTGAGGCACTCTTGTAATGACCACTTGGGGTGGAAATATTTCAAAGGTCCCAAATTCTGCTGGCCTTTGAGGAAAGGCCCTGCAGTCTTGCCCATGTAGTTGCCCTTTAACTAGAGATGCCAAGAATTGCACCTGGGAATAGATGACCATCGTGTGTCTCTTCCAACTCTACAATTCAGTGATTCTGCATGCAGTGAACCGTATTTTTCACTCTATAAGTCGCACCAGACTATAGTTTTTGGAGGAGATAAACAAGAAAAAAAATATTCTGAATCTCAGAAGCCAGAACAGCAAGAGGGATCACTGCGCAGCGAAAGCAGTGATCCCTCTTGCTGTTCTGGCTTCTGGGATAGCTGCGCAGCCTGCATTCGCTCCATAAGACGCACACACATTTCCCCTTACTTTTTAGGAGGGAAAAAGTGAGTCTTATAGAGCAAAAAATACGGTATTTGCTGTGACACTGGACTCCAGCCACTGCTTGGTCGTGCCAGTCTTTGGTGCTTGATGGAGTTTTT
This sequence comes from Podarcis bocagei, assembly GCF_964188305.1. NCBI lineage: Eukaryota > Metazoa > Chordata > Lepidosauria > Squamata > Lacertidae > Podarcis > Podarcis bocagei. The sequence goes on along the minus strand of NC_138135.1, from coordinate 14,742,336 downwards.
CTTTTCTTTTCAAACGGCGGAAATAAAAAAGGAAAGAAAGAAAGAGAGAGGGGGGGAAACAGCAGAGAAGTTAAAATACATGGTGTGTTTCTGTTTCTTTCAGATGCAATCTTCCACCTCTCACCAGTGAATACAGCAAGGACGTTGGGTCCAAAACTCAGCTGGTAACTGCAAATCCCAGCATAATTAAGAAAAGGTAGGAAACAGATTGTTTGTTTCTTCTGAAAGGAACTGGCACGCCGAGCAAAGGGTGCTGGTGGGGAGAGAGTTGGCGTTTACGGTCACGGTGCTGGCAGTAGAATAATTATATTCCTCTGCAGGCAGCGCTGGAAGGGCTCGGCAGACTGAAGGCGAGAGCCATTTCTCATCTGATGAGTTAATAAATCTTAGCACGGCTGTGCCACACTCCAGCAAACATTAAATTGCTTTGCAGCAAAGTGTCTCAAAAAGTAGGCGGGCATGTTTATGGCACAAGGACAGAATGGTTAGGGTAGCATATACATTGCTGGATATCAAGGGTGCATCAGGTGCAAGACAAATTAGTACCCGTATCTTAATTCCCCTAGAATCTCAGCTAGGGTTGGGTGGTATGTGGTTTTCAACATCATGATATATCACCATCCAAACATTGTGATATACCGATATATCACGATATCTGAAATAAGGATGGAGCTATGTTAGATGGCTGGCTTCATGGTTTTTCTTGCCTTGGGATTTTTGCCAGTGCCTGTTCTAATCCGTTTCCCTCTGCTGGGGGCAGGGGAGAGCTGAGTTGGCAGAGTTAACAGGGACTGCAGGAATCGAGAGAAGCATTAGCTGGATTCACGGTTTCCCCCACATTGTGATTTCTGCATTGCACACACACGGAAACATGCATCATGATTCACAATATATTGCCAGGTTAGAAATTATGAAACCAGTATCATGATACGGACTTCAAACCGGTTTTGGACAATATACAGTGGTACCTCGGGTTACATACGCTTCAGGTTACAGACGCTTCAGGTTACAGACTCCGCTAACCCAGAAATAGTACCTCGGGTTAAGAACTTTGCTTCAGGATGAGAACAGAAATCGTGTGGCAGCAGTGTGGCGGCAGTGGGAGGCCCCATTAGCTAAAGTGGTGCTTCAGGTTAAGAACAGTTTCAGGTTAAGAACAGACCTCCAGAACAAATTAAGTTCTTAACCTGAGGTACCACTGTATCAATATATTGCCCAGCCCTAGTCTCAGCTTTTTTAAAAATATGATTTTCAAACAAGTTTCTAGACCTTATGGCTTCAAATATATGTTTGACAGCAAATTGAAATTTCATAAGTCATAGGGTGGCTTAATAAGTTGTCCATGAATTTGGGTTAGAGCTCAGTTCTCTGCAGAGATCCGTGCTCCTCCCAAGCCAGAACGAATTATTCCTTATTTCTTATTAGGAAGAATAATAATAATTACCTGGTGAGAACGTAGCAGGCGATTCAGCACAGCTTTAAATTCTGTGACATTAAAGAAGCGCAGCCCTTGTCTGGAAGAAGGCATGAAATGGATTCTCCACCCCTCTCCTTAAATAAATACTTAGTAATGTTGAGAAGGAACGGATGACCATAGAGCAGGAAGAAGACAGATTATTGCAGGCGTTAAGAAAGATGTTCCAGTTACTTACATTAAGAATAACGGTGTGTCTTTAAGCCTCTTCTTTGCTGAATGTCCATAAACCCATGAAAAACGTATTTCTTTCAACTAAGTTTGGATAAGATCTTATTTCCTCTTCGGTATAACTGTGTGTCATTTAACAACAATTAATAATACTTTGCTGAATCTGATCCGGAGGAAAAAACATTGTCTGTTATTTGCTGGTTGAAACACTCATGCCTAGACACACTTATTTAATTTGATCAATGATAGCTTGGCTCAATTTAATCTCTTTGCAGTATTTGGTTTCAGTTAATCTCCGTGCCGTATCTCTCAGGCTCATCTTCAAACGATAGTTTAATTAAGCAGTTGGTGGGTGTTCTCAATTAATAAACAAATATTATATCCTTGACCCTTGATGTTGATGCTAGACTTCGAACAAGGGATTGTGCTTCCATCAGACATTATTTTTCCTTATGCTGTTCCTTTCAAGGCTTGAGATTATACTCATTTGAGCATATCTACATGGAGCCGCTGGGAGAGATCATCAGGGGGTTTGGACTGGGTGTCCATCAATATGCAGATGATACCCAGCTCTGCCTCTCTTTCAAATCAGAACCAGTGAAGGCGGTGAAGGTCCTGTGTGAGTGTCTGGAGGCGGTTGGAGGATGGATGGCGGCTAATGGATTGAGGTTGAATCCTGACAAGACAGAAGTACTGTTCTTGGGGGACAGGGGGCAGGCTGGTGTGGAGGACTTCCTGGTCCTGAATGGGGTAACTGTGCCCCTGAAGGACCACGTGCGCAGCCTGGGAGTCATTTTGGACTCACAGCTGTCCATGGAGGCGCAGGTCAATTCTGTATCCAGGGCTCCCTCTGACCGCTCATCATCACCCTACCACCAATCCCCTGGCTCTGAACCTTCTTCCCCTGGGGGTTCCCAAGGGGTTCCCCAGCAGCTGCCTCCAGCCACTCCTCTACATGCAGCCAATCCATAGCATTGAGGGTGGTGAGACAGTGCCCCATTTGTCCTAATGGATCATCTGCCATTGTCCTGGCCTCTGCCTTTGGCCAAGGGGGATGATATTCTTGAGATATTTTGTTGCCATTTTATTTATTTGTGGACTACCTTAGGATTTCATTTTGAAACACAAAGTGGTATCTAAGCTGTGGGTTGCATTCAACCCATTACAATTAATGGTCCTCGGTTAACCATACTTTTAGTTCCAACGAATCCGAGTAGAAATTAGTTGACTAAAACTAGGTAGCTTGACGCAACCCTGGTCTGTTAATTCATAAATTTAAAGGAAGAGATGGGCTTATTTCCAGGTTTCCTCTCCCATTCGTCTCACACATTTCCCTTCTTTGACAGCCCGGAGCTGAGAAAACAGCCTCCCAACCCAAACCCACTTCCTTCCTCTTCTCTCCCCCCTTGCATTTTTCGTTTCCAAATTTCAGATTGCAAACTGGAAGAGAGAGGGAAAGAGATGAAAACTGAATAACTCGCAGCAAGCAAGCTGGAGATTTATTTACTTCCCAACATATTTTCTCTTCTTCCTTCTTATATTTAGCAGCAGCTAAATCTACTTGTCACCTGACCCCCTGACCCCCTAGTATATTTTCCCATCTGGTGATGATTCATCTGTACTGCAGTTACCATGTGCTGGAGCTGAAGGCAGATAAGGCACATCAGCACGTAAATAACATTTCCCAGCATTCAATAAAGGGGACTGCTTGCCCGAAGGGACCATAAAGCCTTGGGAGAAGGCGAAACTATGGCTGAATCCATTGGAACAGTAGTTCCCAATTAGGGGTCCGGGGACCCCTGGGGAACATAGGAATGCACCTGGGGGGGGGGGGGTCCGTGGCCCCATCCCTTGCCTCTCCCCAACCAAATGCTTGTCATTTTTGCACCACAAATTTCAGGGACTGTTCTAGCGCTGTGCTGTTTTTCAATTTATCGATCCAAATCACACCGCAATAACAATTTGACTTGGCAATACGCGGCAATATATCGCTCCTCACGCGAGGGAGAGCAGGGCAGCCAATTTCAAGGCACCACCCCCACCCTCCTGATCTCCTCCATGACTGCTCCTTCCCACACCCCCACACCTGATTTTCAATTTCGGACATTGTGATATATTGGACTAGCAGTGGTGTCCAGACTTTTTTCAAAGAGGGCCAGATTTGATGAAGGGAAGGGCCGTGAGGGCCAACCATAGGGCCAAACAAAGTTGTTGACCTTTTTTAAGGATTGAAATAAATTGCCACAGGGGCCGGATTAAACTGACCGATGGGTCGGATTAGGCCCCCAAAACTGACTTTGGACATGCCTGTTTGTGATGTTTAATTGCTGATATATCGCGATGTTGAAAACCAGATATCGCTCGGCCCTAGTCTGGGATTTTTTTTAGTATACCTAAAATCCTTTGCTTATTAGGGGCCACCCCAAATTTTGTTTAAAAAAAATGCTTTGCAGAGGAGAAATAGAGAAATCAACGTTTTCAAAAGTAGGGAGTCTGTGGCTTGGCTTTTGAAAAATAGGGGGTCCTCAGTAATTAGCTAATTGGGAGCCACCACATTGGAGCGAAATGGCACTTAGGCATTCTGTTGTGGCAACCCTAACCCAGGATTAAGGTGCCATTTGGCGATTAGCTTATATATCTGAGTTTCTAGCACTGTGACCCATCTAGTTCAGACCTTCGAAATAATTTCATGTCCAATATATATTTTTTTCTTCAGTTAACCTAGCATCCAGTCATGTGGCAGCTCTCCTAAAGCAAAGGGAGCCAAGTTGTGGGCCTTTGCTCTTATAATTTCTGACCAGGGGCCATGCTTCCTGGGGCTGTAGGAAGTTGCTGTCCACAACATTTGAAGGACATCATGTTGGCGCCCCCATTATAAATCATTTTTGGGGCCTCACCCTCCGTTTCGTAGATCCTCCCGGGGATGGCTATCTTATTTGTAAAGTCTCCACACGTATTCTGGATGACTAAGACGCAAGCCAGCTGCTCCGTCGAGTTAAGCTACCAGAGTGCAAGACATAGAAAACACGTTAGTGCATTTGTCCCTGTTTTATTTAATTAGCAGGGGATAATTTTAGACTGCCTGTACTTTTGACTGCTCGGAGGGCTAGTTGCTTGCTGTGATTTTCAGCTGGTGGTCGAATTTTGAGCATGGTATTTGATCTCACCTGTCTGCCCTGTTCAAGGGCAGAACATCTCAAATCTTTTATCTTGCTAAGGTATAAGCACTGAGGTCCTAACTCCATGCAGTCTCCCCAGTTCCCTGTTTGACTCAAAAACTTGTGCCAATGTGGAGCATCTGGGGGGATGTTGAGGTAGGAGAGGAAGGATCAGATCATTGCTAAAAATCAAGCTTTTGGTTAGCCGTTGTTGCTTTCTCTCTGTGTACGTCCTTTTACATATCACTTTTACAAAATTTTGCAAGTGCTGTGTCCAAAATTAATACTGTGACAAGATGACCTGTGTGGCTTCTCGGTCACCTGCCCAGTGCTAACTGTTGATGGGCAGTTCTATTTAAATAGGATGAACTGGACAGTCCTTCAAACAGAGGATTTCTAATGTAGGACAAAAGACCCTATTCATTCTCCCCATCCCCATGTTTATATTTCCTCAAGATGCTAAGAGATCTAAGCATTGAAATAGCCAGGCCCATCAGCCTGTGGGGTTATGTCAGGCATGTCCAACTGGTCGTTTGCGGGTGTGCAGCTGGCCATTCGTGGGAAGATTGTTTCCCCCCCCCAACAAACAAAAAATAACTGTGGTCACTCCCTCCTAAAAAAGCTCAACTTTGGACACTGTCTCCCCAAAAAGCTTGACAACTCTTGGCAATAACATTGGTTATATCACTGCCATTTTTAAATACTAGGAGTAGATCGCAGTCGCTTGGGAGCTGGACATGACTGGGTTATCCAGTATATCTGAAGGAATGTCTCCACCCCCATCGTTCTACCCGGACACTGAGGTCCAGCGCTGAGGGCCTTCTGGTGGTTCCCTCACTGCGAGAAGCCAAGTTACAGGGAACCAGGCAGAGGGCCTTCTTGGTAGTGGCGCCCGCCCTGTGGAATGCCCTCCCTCCAGATGTCAAAGAGAACAACAACTACCAGATTTTTAGAAGACATCTGACGTCAGTCCTGTTTAGGGAAGCTTTTAATGTTAATGGATTACTGTATTTTAGTATTTTGTTGGAAGCTGCCCAGAGTGGCTGGGGAAGCCCAGCCAGATGGGCGGGGTGTAAATAACAACAAACAAACAAACAAACAAACAAACAAACAACAACAAGAAGAAGACTCATTTAATGATCCCCTTGAGAGTGAGGCATTGAGCAGACAGGTAGGAAAAATTAGTTTTGAGGCAGACACTTCCAAGGGCAACCTCAACTTTATTCTTGTCATCTGTTGAGAACAAATCTTTTGGAACAGTAGACAGAAAATTAGGGGTTTGTTTCTACTCCTCATCCCCTGGGCAAAACTGCATTATGGTCATACAACCCAAACAAAGATGTGCCTGTATACCTTGTTGTCTCCATTCTTTTGAACTGCTTCTTCTGAATTCATCGTAGACAAAAATGGAGGGGTTTTTGTGCACCTTGTGCCAAGCTGAAGCAATATTGAATCAGTCTTAGGAAATCACGTTAACAGTTGCAGGTTTACCCTCCCACCCACAGTAAGAATACACACACACACAGAGAGAGAGAGAGAGAGAGAGAGAGAGAGAGAGAGAGAGAGAGAGAGAGAGAGACATTAGCAAATTGAATACACTAAGCAACACAGCAACATGGACTGATTTTGACAATAACCATTTGTGTCACTTCAGGGCTGATTAGATTTTCTGGTATTTTTGGGAGATATAGGAAAGGAGGACTACGGTCTTTGGCCAGATTGCAAGCAGATTTCGAGTGGGCTAAGTTGATGGATTTGCCTATTAGAAAGGGAAGGGAGAAATTCCCTTCGTGTCTGGAATCTTGAACAGGAAATGCATCACACTGCAACATGGTTGTTGTGTGTCCCACTTGCTGCTGTTGTTCAGTTTTTTAGCCAAGGTTGGCTCTCAAGGAGGTTTTCCCAAAGGCAATATAATCAGGGATGTGGGGAGGTGTTGATGGCAGCCCCCTCAGTAGTCAATGTAATTCAGATTCCAGCAACTGGAAGAGAGTTGGATGAAACTGTAAATTTTGGTCTCCTCAGTTTGTCATTTTTCCACATTTCTGCAGCAGTTTGCAGTTCTTGAAAATGCACCAGCATTCTGGTGTGAATTTCTCTTAATAAACACCTTTGGGCTAATATACGCTTTTTGGAAACAGATTTTTCCCTGAGATAACATATTCTAGCATTGTTTTATTTTATTAACCTTGAAAAGGTTAATTGAGACACAGCGATTTATTGGATCGAGATTTCTTTGCAATAAAGATCAGCGTTCTTCATCGTATCCTGTTCTGAAAACGCAAGGCCCCGTCCTCCGCAAACTCCAGCCAGAAGCTTCACCTTTTAGATGTCTATTTCCCTCACTGGGGAAGCAAAGGGTACTGCTAATTATTCTCCAATGTTTGCTAGCAAATGCAAAGTGAGATATTCTCTCTCTGAAGAATCAGCCTTAATTAGCTTAACCGCACTGTTTTGCGAGGCTATTTGAATAATGACAGGGGCTGAGCACACGATCCATTCTTCAATTCATAGATTAAAAGGAATGTGGGAAAGAATGCTGATTAAGGGAAGTCTACGCATTTTGGTTCTCACATCCTTGGGGAATCAATGGGCCGCTTGACACATTGCCGGGTCCAAAAAAGAACACAACTGCTTCATAGCTCAGATATGGAACATGTGGTTTACAAGGAGAAGGTCAAAATAAAAAAAAATCCTTCCAGTAGCACCTTAAAGACCAACTAAGTTAGTTCTTGGTATGAGCTTTCGTGTGCATGCACACGAAAGCTCATACCAAGAACTAACTTAGTTGGTCTTTAAGGTGCTACTGGAAGGAATTTTTTTATTTTGACTATGGCAGACCAACGCGGCTACCTATCTGTAACTGTAAGGAGAAGGTCAGTTTGCATCTCCAGTTCAAAGAAGAGTCAGGTAGCAGGTGGGGTGAAAGGACCCTGGATAGCTACTGCCAGTCAGAGTAGACAATACTAAGCAAAATGGACCTCACATATACACTAAGTAAAAGAATATAAGTTTTACCACTCATCTCCCCTTTTTCTTCTTCCCCAGTTTTATTTTGTATATCAGGTCCTCCCTTAAAGGGGGCACGTTTTGCGGTGAGACCTGGCAACCAAACCCTGTGTTGTGGGTGGGTTTGATTGGATAGCCACAACACCCGATTGGTAGGTCCCTTGATGCAGGGCTCAATCAGGCCAATGGGATGCAGGCTAAACAGATCAAAGGGCCTATTTATGCCCATGCACGTGATCCAGACCTTACTCTTTCAGTGCGTGCATCGGAACACCCACCCACCTTTCCCTATTTTTAGGGCTTGCTGCGCTTGACCTTGCTATGCCGTCGTGTGTCATCTGTCGTTGGGACAGGGGCACGGCAGGAATTTTCTCCACTCGGCTGATTGGCAGGTGACATTTGGGTTTTGCCTGCAGCGTAGCAAATCGTCACAACTTGTAAGGTTGAGGATAGACTCTGGTTCAGGTGATAGGGATGGGAGAACGCTCTTGCCATCCCTATGTGAAGGGTATTCTGTTAAAGGAATCCAGGGACTCGATGGTTTGGTCAACCCTGTGAGGGGTGTGTGCCCGTGCCTGAGTCCAGAGGGACATCTGGGTGGTGGACATAGCCTGTTCTCAGCTTTCCGCCTATCTGAGTGTTCACCCCTAGGCTGACCTATGCTGGTGCCCTGGGTCAACGCTACCTGCAGCGGTGCAGGGAGCTAGTCAAACCAGAGCCTATGCAACCATGCACCTGCTGTAATCAATAAAGTTGTGGCCTAAATTCTGCCAAAAACCAAACCAAAATTTGAGTCTTGTTTGAATTTATTTAAGGGGGAGGCTTAAAGGTCTGAACACGCAAACACATCAAATGTAACGGATCTATAGAAAAAACTCTACAACCTGAAAAAAAGACAATGCACGTACTTTTGTAAACTAAGAAAAATATTTAATAAAAATAATATTTAAAAAAATAATAATAATAGTGAGCTAGATGGGACAAAATCACTTTAGTGCAAAATGGCTGAATTAGAACTGAAATTCTATTATGTTGGTTTAGGCCTGAATCAAGATAACGGTGTGGTGAGGTTGTTGGCGCAAGTATTGGTCAGAGATTGTTTTCACTGGTGATGTCAGAGATTGAATCTTGGTCCTTCTGTATGTTCCCGTGCGTGTCTGGAAGCTTTGAGTTAGGTCCCTGTCTAGGAAGAAGTATGGAAATCTGCCATGGCTGGGATTTGGTCTGGAAACAAATGGGGTGGAATGATTCTAAACCAAGCCCTGGCCGACCCACTGCAGTCCTATCTGCTCTGAAAATAGCACAGAAGTCAAGGCTGATTATAGTGTGGGGACTTCTCTAGGCCTTGCTACATATACTTAGAGACTCTGTCATAGTGACACGTGGGTTCCTTGATAGTTCTGGAGGCCTTGGAGCAGATGCAAACATGCCTTACATCCCTGAGAAGGAAACGTGTAGTGTGGACTCTGGGATACATGTGAACTTGCCTTATACTAAGCCAAACCACTAAACCATGGCCAGTGTTGTCTACCACTCTGACTGGAAGTGGCTCCAAACAGAGCCGAGTCAAGATTTCGCAGGTTGTTTTTTTCCCCCTCTTGAGAAAATGTCACTGGTGGAATCCAGCAGAAGGGTTCCTCCAAGTTCTCCATCCACAAACTGAGTACATTTCCAAGCACAATTCAAAGTGTTGGTGCTGACCTAAAGCCCTAAACAGCCTTGGTCCAGTATACCTGAAGGAGCATCTCCACCCCCATCATTCTGCCCGGACGCTGAGGTCCAGCTCCGAGGGCCTTCTGGCGGTTCCCTCACTGCGAGAGGCCAAGTTACAGGGAACCAGGCAGAGGGCCTTCTCGGTAGTGGTGCCCGCCCTGTGGAACGCCCTCCCATCAGATGTCAAGGAAATAAGCAGCTACCTGACTTCTAGAAGACATCTGAAGGCAGCCCTGTATTGGGAAGTTTTAACGTTTGAAGTTTTATTATGTTTCTATATCTGTTGGAAGCTGCCCAGAGTGGCTGGGGCAACCCAGTCAGATGGGCAGGGTATTATTATTATTATTATTATTATTATTATTATTATTATTAAACAGGCTGGAGAATTTCAAGAGGCACAGCTGCTGTTTCAGATAACCACCTTCCCCAGCCCTGTTAGGAGAAGCTTAAGATTGGGACTTTATATGTACAAATGCAAGTGCACTACCACTAAGCTATGACCCCTGTTCCTAGTTTTTTGTGTTCAAGGATGACCATAGCATTTGAACCCATGCCTTATATTGAATCCGACCATTGGTCCATCCATCTAGCCCAGTATTCTCCACTGTGGTTTGCCACTGCCTGGAACTCATGAAGGAGGCCACTGCCCCCCTAAGATTTTGTTCCAACTGGAGATTCAGGAGACCAAAGACCAGAGACTTGGTGCAAGCAAAAGGGTTCGCGTTCTGCCACTTGGTCTATCCCACCACCCCACCACCCAATTTCCAATAGCTCCTCTTGAAGCACGTGACTTTGCTGTTCCAAGCAGTTTGCAGTTAGCTAAGGCACAGCTTCCCCTTTGATTCAAAATGGATTATAAAATACTGTAAGCCTTGATTATGTGTAAGCATATATGAATATATATTGAATATATTGATTACTGATAACTGATTATATGGATAGCATAGGGGTAGCCCTTCTTCCTTGCCTCACTCTTTCTTTAAAATTATTCAGGGAAATTCATTTCGGAATTTCCAATTTGGCGCCTGCACTGCAGCGCTGTGATAGATTGTTATTTTGCGTGCACGATAATTACTGTTTCCACTGGTGCTGACAAGCCTTCCCTATGAATAAAATTATGCATCTCAGCAGGAGCTGCATTTCAAATCAATAGCGGTGATGAAACACGTACAGTTTGTTCCATCTGAAAACATGCCAGCCCACCTGCATAAATTGAGCGCTTTGTAATCTGCTGGATACATGGGTGGCTTTTTCGAAAGGGCAGCGCAGGGCTGTTGATGAATAAACCTTTTTGTCCACATCTTGCAGGAAAGGCCCTTCCTGAGATCATGACTCCTTGTGAGAGAAGGGGCTGATTCTTGAGATCAGTGGAGGGCAATCCAAGATCCTCCAGGGATTCCTAAATCTCATGCTTACCAACTGAGCTCTCCTTTCATTGGATTCTGCTGCTCGGCAGGTTTCATGGAAGCAGAAATAGGAGAGTTTAGGCAGGGGCGGAGCAACCTGCCCCAGCACCCATGGTGTCACAGGGGCGGGGCTAGCTGCCCGCACAGCAACCGTGGGGGGGGGGCCACCGCTAGCCGCCTGCATGGTGAGCGTGGGGGTGGCACTGCTAGCCTCCCACACGGTGAGTGTCCCTAGCTGCCTGCCGCCTGCCCACAGAGCGTCAGGAGGGGCGCTGCTAGCTGCACATGCAACGAGCGTTGGGGGGTGCCACTAACTGCCTGCCGCAGCATTGTCCCTAGCCGCCTGCCACCTGCGCAGTGAGCGTCTGAGGGCGCTGCCCAGTCAGCGAGTGTGGGTGGGGGTGGTACAGGGAAGTCACCTGCCCTCACGGCTGACACCCGGTGCGCACCGCACCCGCCTTCCTCCGCCAGTTAGTTTAGGAAGGCTGATTTTGACCTTTGTTGCCCAGAAGTGGAAGAAGAAGAAGAGTTTGGATTTGATATCCCGCTTTATTCCTACCCGAAGGAGTCTCAAAGCGGCTAACAATCTCCTTTTCCCTTCCTCCCCCACAACAAACACTCTGTGAGGTGAGTGGGGCTGAGAGACTAGCCCAAGGTCACCCAGCAGCTGCATGTGGAGGAGCGGGGAAGTGAACCCGGTTCCCCAGATTACGAGACTACCGCTCTTAACCACTACACCACACTGGCTCTCGTGCCTAAGTGGATTAGGCAACAGACCACCATCATCCACCTCTGGACTGCACTGAATGGGGGAGAATGCTTAAGAAAGGGACCCTGAATTTGGCAGCATGGGACCCTGCTTTCACACTCTTCATATATTTTATTTATCGATTGCAGTTACATCCCACATTTTCTCAAAGGAGCTCAAGGTGACGTACATAGTTCTCTTGCACCCCATTTTATCCTCACAACAGCCCTGTGATGTAGGCTAGGCTGAGAGGCAGTGACTGACTCAAGGTCACCCTAGTGAGCTTCATGGCCGAGTGGAAGACTTGAACCCTGGTCTCCTAGGTCCTAGTCTGATGCGCTTACCATGCCAGCCATTCCCACCCCAGACGCATGTTTTGGTTTGGGAGCTGCATCACAAAATTCTGAGAAGTGCAAATTTTTGAAGGGCAGCGGCATTTCAGCTCACGTCTTGTTTTTGGAAGCAGAAATTAGGAAGGTTTGCATTAAGCTGTGACCCAAAATAGATTTCTTCCCCCATCTTCACTACTCAGGGCTTAACTTGTAGACACGAATTGTGCTGAGGGAACCCAAGGTTTGTTCAAGTGAAATTACCACGTAGAAACAAAGCTGACTTCAGTCAGTAATCACACAGCTCAAAGATGGAGTTAACTCTTTATTAGCAAAAACATGAGCTCCTCAGAATTGGTTGAGTGTCAGGCCTAATGAGCAGGGCAACTCATTCCCAGAGGTCTTCCTCCATGAAAACCAGTTGTTGGGGCTGAAAGTCCCAGCCTCCCCACCAGGGCTTTTCCCAAGCAATCAAGAGACTGCGCCTGTGTGCAGCCAACCTCTCCTCTGTTCCTTTCATGCCTCTTCTTGTTCTGGGAGCGGGGAGGGGAGCTTGTTGCAACAGGAGTGGGCAACACCTGTGACTCTTCATCTGCCTGTCTCATCTCTTCCTCTTGGGCTCCCACATCCCACTCTCCCACTTCAGCTTCTGCCTCTGATTCTGATTCTGGATTTCTCTCTGCCACAGACTCTTGTAGCTCACTACGTTTTGCTACCTCTTCAGCTTCTGACACCTCCTCTTCCCCGTCCTTTCCCTCTTCTCCCTCTGCCCACTGTTTGCATGTCAAGGTCCCCAGGGCCACCCCAAGAACTCACACAGAATCACAGAATTTTTTGTTTAAGATTTTTGGCATAATTTGGCCACAACTTTATTAAAATACAAATTTGTGAGTGGTTGCTTAGGCATTGGTTGCGACTATCTGCCCCCACCATGGGGGACAGACTGACGTTCCGCACGATGCGAAAGTCAGAATAGGGGAATACACTTCGGGGTAACAACGGAGCAGGGAACCTGCCCTCACCCCAAATGCAACCAGGAGCTCATTGCTATGGCCTGAGCCCCCTTGACAGAGTGGACAAAAGCAATAGTTAGCCCCCAATTCCTTTAACGGAATCCCTTGCAGCAGCAGCATTAGAGGGGCAGGCATAGCCAATCCATGCCCCTCAACCAACCAAACCATAAACCAATGCCTAACCGCAACCTTACAAGTTGTGATGATTTGCTACGCAGTAGGCAAAAACCAAATGGCCCCAGCCAATCAGCCAGATGGACAAAATTCCTACCGAGCCCCTGCCCCAAGAGCAGAGGACCCCATGACAGGCATAGCAAGGTCAAAGCAAACAACCCTAATTCTAGGGAGGGGGGGGACGGGCAATCCGATGCACGGGTGAAAAGAGGAAGCCCTAGCCTCGTGCAAGGAGTTTTAGCATTTCTGGCTGTCAATCAACAAATGGCAACATTAACTTCTTCCCAACAACAAACGAAGCCCCAGTCGCATCAGTGGCCAACGATCAATTAGCCCGCCCCAAACTTTGGAGTGTCCTGGCGGCCCCCACCGCAACACGTGCTCTCCATGAAGGAGAGAACACGCTTTGTCATCCCACCACCAATCCCCTGGCTTTGAGACCTCTTCCCTTGGAGTTTCCCCAGCTGATTCCTCCCACCATTCCCCTGCTTCCAACCAGTCCATGACAGCTGCCTTATATTGATTCAGATCATTGATCCACCTAGCTCAGTACTGCCTACTGTCAGTGGCCCGCCAGAATGTCAGGCAGAGGTCTCTCCCATCCCTACTTGGAGATGCCAGGGATCAAACCGGGGACCTTCTGCAGGCAAGACAGGTGCCCTAGCACTGAACCACAAAGCTTGTGTGGCTTTAAACCTGTCCCTGAGTTGACCCTGTTGGGTTCTGAAATTCAGAGAGTGGTAAAGAGCCGGCTGATGCAATGCTTATTATAAGCTTCCAGGAGCTGCTCTCTCCTCCTCTCTTCTTCCACATAATAACAGTAATCAAACACAGCTTAGCTCATCACGACAAATCCCGCCATCGCTCACAGGAGATGCAGACTTTCTGTAATGACTCCTATCACCAGCAAACTGATCCAAATGATTAACGACGGAGTCATAGCAGGGTTTCCATTCAAAAGGAAGGATTTCCAGGAATTTTGTTTTTTCTAAAAGCAAAAGGGGAGACTTTAGATGTATTGAATACCACGTAGGATCCTAGGTGTTGCACCGTGACATTGAAACAGACAGGGGGAATGCCTGCAAACAGGAACGTTTACCTCTTCCCCGGGGAGTCTTTCTCCCCTGCAAATGTGTTGTTGATATTGCAAGCAGGTTGTTGGCAACAGGCTCCCCCCCCTTATTTTATTACTTATTTACTAAATTCATATAGGATCGTAGAATTCTAGAGGAGTAGTGAGAGGCACCAACTGAGGAACCCCCATGGTACGAAGGCTCAGAGCCCAGGGAGTGGTGGTGGGACAATGATGAGTGGTCAGAAGGAGAAGACTAGGACAAGATCTAGATGATGTCAGCACATTGGAACAATATTCGGAATGCTTTCATTTAAAAACAGAACGAAAGCAATAATGACAATAGCAAACAAAACAAATATACACAATCTTGCATTAAAAAGGAAAAGTGAGTTATTGTAACTTGGAAGTGATCAACAATGGCATGATTTATTATTTTTTTAACTACATTATTTAATGATATTACAATTATAAAATAGATAATGATACATTAATCAACATTTTATTAACCTGCATTACTTTAAGCACTCATTGAACATAACCACCAATCAGAAGCGGAAGCAGGAGAGGAGGGGGCCAAGAGGCAGCGATGGTGAAGAAGCCAGGGGGTCTCCCCCTCCTGCTGCAACAAGCTCCCCTCCCTGCCAGTCTTCTCCCTCTGACCATCCATTGTCATCCCACCACCTCTCCCCGAGCTATGAGCCTTTCCCCCTTGGGGGTTCCCTAGATAGTGCCACCCACCATTCCTGTGCGTGCAGCCAGTCCCATGAAACCAACAGAGATTGCTGTGGCATCAAAACCTTCCTCCTCCATTGGCATGGTATGGATCCAGGCACCCGCTGTGCCCCCTCTGCTTGTTGATGTTTTTAAAGGCAAGGCTAAAGATGTGGATCATGTCAGAAGTCGTTTTGCCCTTATTGTGGACGCAGCGTTTCTCAGGGGGTATTTAAAGGGGAAAGGGGTTAATGTTGATGATGCAATAGTCAAGTTGCCTGCATGTATTTTGGAGCTGTTTGCTGGTGCAAATGCACTGGTCTGCTGTTCAAAATTTTGTTTTGGAAATGATGGGATATCTGTTGCCAAATGATACAATTATATTATCACTGAATTGTTTCCAATGAATAGTTCCAGAGCTAGGTTTGGAAGTGGTTTAAAATTTACTGACAGCAACAACAATAATAATAATTGCTAAAGCATTGTAGAAAAACTCAATACAGTACCATCAATTTTAAATCAATTTTAAAGGATCTGGCAGATATTTTAGGTAACTTGCTGTCCTTTAAATATTCTTCCATCATTGTAACATCACCTTGCTTTCCTCGATATAGCTCTGTATAATAGCTTACAAATTGGTTTCTTATCTCTTTTGGATTATCTATAATTTTACCATTAGTGTTTAATTTATTTATGCTACTCTCTTCTTGCTTCTTCTTTAACTGCCATGCCAACAATCTTCCAGGTTTATTAGCAAACTAAAAAAAAAAAAGGTCTTGAATTTGTTTTAATCTTCCAATCTATTTCTTGAATCATCATCATCGAAAGTTGGGTTTGAATCAGTTTAATATTATACTTTATTGATTCCTTCCCAGGGTTTTTGACAAGTTTTTTCTCATTTTTAATCAGTTTCCCTAGCAATTCCCATGGAATTTTTATTATTATTACATTTTGGAATGAATAATGTGCAGGACAATATATATCAATATAATTTATTGTAATAGTAGTTTGATTATGCTATATATCTACACACACATTTCTTTACTCCATGCATTATTTATTATTCATTGTTGTTATTATTCTAATAAAATAAAAAGGGACCATTAAAAAAGTGAGAAGGGGAAGGAAGCAATGTCGTTGAGAGTAGAAGCATCCCAGATGGAAAAACGGAAGACAGAGCTGTCAAGTGAGTGATGAACAAGAGGAAGTAGCTATCAGCAATTGTCCAAGATAACAATGGATCATATAAACATATGAGCAAAAGAGGTAAGGCCAAAGAATAACGATTTAGGGAGGAAATCAAACAGCAGCCGGGAAATAGAGTTAGGACCTTTTGGCAGGAAATTCCTAAAATATCTGAGTGTCTCTTTGGTCCCTAGACTGAAAGAGAAACAAAAGCAGGAATTGAGAGGAATCCATCCAATTCCCACGTCAGTGGGGCATTCCATGTTTTGTTTAGCATGTTCATTTATAGCAGGGGTGGCCAACTCCCAAGAGACTGCGATCTACTCACAGAATTAATCAATCAATCTTTATTATGGTCCAGAGACCCAACAAGTCGTTACAAAGCAATACACAATTCATACAGCCTACCTCCAGGTTTAACAAGCATTTTGTTCAAAAGACAGGGATCATTGGTTCTTGCAACCACTGATAAAAACTTTGCCACTGCTAATGTTCTAGCGTTTGTCCGGTCTTCCAATAGGAACCTGACATAGTGAACCTCTGATTTTCCTGGGAAAGGTACCAGCAAGGGCAAATCAGTTCAGCCCTGGCTTGCTCATATTTTGCACAGTGCAGCAAAATATGTTTTACAGAATCGATGTCTTGAGCACACGAGCAAAGTGTGTCCTGGTAGGGAACTCCTCTCAACCTGCCATCCAACACTGCAGAAGGAAAGGCGTTTAGTCTGGCTTTGGTGAAAAGCCTTCGATAATTCGGTACTGTCAGGTTTTTAATGTAAGATGTTAACTTAAAGACATGCCCATATTGTACTCCTACTGCTGCAGAATTAAAAACTGGCAGTGATCCACCCCCTTTTTTGGAGTTCAGGGAAAAGTTGTTGAGGTAAACCCCATCTTCCGTTCTGGAGGGCAGGGTGAGGGGCTGGGGCCGGATGATATTTTCCCAACGCTAAGGAAAGGGACCCAGCAATCTACCAAAACCTCCCAGGGATCTACCAGTCGCGATCGACCTGTTGCACATCCCTGATTTATAGCAAGGGGTGGTGAACCTGTGGCCCTCCAGGTGTTGTTGCATTGGCCATGTTGGCCGTGGCTGTTGGGAGTTGGAGTTCAACATCTGGAGGGTCACAGCTTCCCCAGGCCTTCTGTAGGGAGGGAGGGGAAGCAAAGAAGCCTTGAAGCCCACCAGAGAGCTGCTTTCATTTTTCATCGAAGCAGAAACCACTCGCAAAGAACTTTAGAAAATGTGTTTTTTGCTGTGCTTAACGATGTCCAAAGGAACAGAGGCAGGCTAGAACAGTGAGGAGGTGGTTCTGGTGGAAGAGTTCCTCCTCTCAGACAAAACAAGTAGAAACTGAACCCACGTAACCGCAGCGTTATCCGTTTTTTGTAGTAAATAAGTGTTCTGGGATAATAGCCTGAGACAGAGCAACTGGGAGAGGCAGGAGCCTAGATGTGGGTGGATAAACTACTGTTTGTGCTTACTTGGATAAATTAGTTTACAGTGAGGAAAAGAGAGAGGATCGTAACGATGAACTGCGTGAGGAAGACTGAATGCACCGTAAACGTTTTCCAAGGAAAGAGATTGCCTTATACTGCATGAGACCATTGGCCCACCTAGGCCAACACAGTTGGTGGCTGTCAAGCAGAGGCCATTGCGGATTTGATGAGGAAAGCCCTGTAGCTCAGGGGTAGAGCATCTGCTTTGCATGCAGAAGGTACCAGGTTCAATCCCCAGCATCTCCAGGTAGGGCGGCTGTCAGGGAACTCTGTGCGAAGTCTGGCAAGCTGCTGCCAGCTAGTGTCAGGTAGTGGGGTATATGGTCCAACAGTCTCCCTCAGATTAAGGCAGCATCCTAGGTTTCTGTGCCAGCCTAGCAGACTGGTATCTTTCTTTCTTATAGATGGCAAGGGTCAAACACAGCCTGCAAGGTCTATATTTGATGGCCTGGTTTGAACACCATGGTCAACCATGGTTTAGCATGTCCTGAACAGCCCACCATGAGCCTTGGGCTCTCACACCCTCCATCCTCCTCCAGCACAGCTTCAGGGAGGAATATGGCACCATTAATTTCCAGTTTAGATTAACTGTAGCCGGTCGTGTCATCCGAACCCAACCAACTGGCTAATGTTAATTATGGAGCTTATTTGGAAATTTAAATTCAAACCTTGGCCTATTAGCCTGCCTTGTTTAAGGAAAACATAGTTAATACCAGGCATCCCCAAACTCGGCCCTCCAGATGATTTGGGACTACAGCTCCCATCATCCCTAGCTAACAGGACCAGTGGTCAAGGATGATGGGAACTGTAGTCCCAAAACATCTGGAGGGTCGAGTTTGGGGATGCCTGGTTAATACTAACCACAATTTAGAATTTGGAGGTGACAGCGTGCTAAACTGTGGTTACTCAGAAGCAGATGTTTTCAATCTTTGTGGCTGCAAAAGAGGAGGGCAAGGGCCAGTGGTTTGCTGTGGCTCATCCTCATCATGCTAAACTATGGTTTAGTGTGATGTCTGAACACAGCCTACAGAGGAGGCCCAAATGGGTTGCTTCTGTGAATGTACCGTCAAGAGCAACCTGAGCCTCCTCCAGTGGATGCCTGGCAAAGGAGACATGTGCTACGATATAATGGTGTTCCACCTTCCTTTCCACCCATATTAAAAGAAAAGCAGCAACCAATGGATTGAAATTGCAGTGAAGAAATGTGGGGAACCAGTCCAAGAGATCTGGAGGACGCCCCATTGACTGGCTCTGGTTCCATACCCTGAGTATTACAACAACCTCAGCCCCACATGCGTATATAGCACTGGAAGTCAGGAGAACTAAATAAACAGACCTCCCTGAAATGTGCTGCATTTGAGGTGAGATACGAAATGCCTGTTGATATTGGCCCAATCTCACATCCCAAACTGAATGACACGTGTGCCCATCGCAGACACCATTTCTTGATTTTGAAAGCTGTAGGCATGGCAATTAAACCCATGGAAGGGGAGAAATAAGGCATACATACACATTACAGTGGTACCTGGGGTTAGGTACTTAATTCATTCCGGAGCTCCGTTCTTAACCTGAAACTGTTCTTAACCTGAAGCACCACTTTAGCTAATGGGGCCTCCTGCTGCTGCCGGAGCACGATTTCTGTTCTCATCCTGAAGCAAAGTTCTTAACCTGAGGTACTATATCTGGGTTAGCGGAGTCTGTAACCTGAAGCGTATGTAACCTGAAGCGTATGTAACCCGAGGTACCACTGTACTTGCTTGTGTGGGATCCAAAAGATTGGATACCTACTGGAGCGTGCCAGAAACTGGGTTTGGTGAAGGGTCCACCAGTGGCTATTAGCCATGGCAACTTAGCACAGCCTCCACAATCCAGAAGGTGTTCATTGAGGGTGCCAATCTCTATCAGGTTTGATTTGTGAACCCACGGGTATCTAGCCAGATACTACACTAGATTGGATTTACCATTAGTCCCCCCCCAAAAAAAAATGCTAATTAGAGATAAATCTGTAATATAAGCAGCATGTAAAATGGGAAGAAATGGAAATACCTGAGAGAGTGGGAAGCCAGGTTTATTTTTTGGGGTGTGTGTGTATTAAATTAGTTTTAACTGGAGTTGTGTTATAAATTTGAAAAATGAATAAAAATTAATTGGCAAAAAAAAGGATTTACCATTAGTCCAATCCTACGTCATATGTGTTAAAGCCAGCTATTCCGAGAATATGACATTTGCATTTAAATAGAAGCAAGAAATGCGCCCTCCCGAGCCAGATGTGTTTCTAATTCTGGTTCGCTTTTTTTGGATAATAGTAGCAATGTTTTCTTATTATACTTAGCTTCTCTTTTATCTTCCTCGCATAATGTTTATGTCAGGGCTTATGATGCCTCCCCGGACTCTGATGGCGCACATGACCCGCAAAGTCGCTATTTCAGCATTTCATATAGTTAATTACAGGGTGAGTTGATGTAGGAGGGAAAGGGTAGCTATGAGCAGCCTCAAAGCAAGCCACAGCTGGTTTTGTTGAAACCTAAATGAATATTTGGAAAGCACCCAACTTTCTATTGCTTATAGCAGGGATAGCCGACAGGATGCCCTCCAGATGTTAATAGACTACAACTTCCATCATCCCTGACTATTGACCATGCTGTCTGCAGCTGATGGAAGTAGGTGTTCAATATCTGGAAGCTGCCGCATTGGCTACCACTGGCTTACACAGAGGAGATGTCAGGTCCATAGATTTGCTGCCAGTTATTATCTCTTGCAAAGACTGTACAGTGGTACCTCAGGTTACAAAGACCTCGGGGTACAAACACTTCGGGTTACAGACTCCACTAACCCAGAAGTAGTACCTCAGGTTAAGAACTTTACCTCAGGATGAGAACAGAAATCGCTCACTGGCACCGGGAAGCCTCATTAGCTAAAGTGGTACCTCAGGTTAAGAACAGTTTCAGGTTAAGAACGGATCTCCACAACGAATTAAGTTCGGAACCAGAGGTACCACTGTATTGAGCTGCCCCACATTACTTTGTGACAAAACTGCCAACCCAACTGCCATCTTCCTCTCTATTTGGATTTAAATCTTCTACTGGGTGAATTGTGGAGACAACCGCTGGTCTACATGTAACAACATAGAGCAAAACTGGAAAGACAGGGCTATCAGCAAGAGCAGAAGTCAAACTGTGTCTCCTCCTCCTCCTCTCTCCCTAGTTGTTGTTGTTTAGTCGTTTAGTCGTGTCCGACTCTTCGTGACCCCATGGACCAGAGCACGCCAGGCACTCCTGTCTTCCACTGCCTCCCGCAGTTTGGTCAAACTCATGCTGGTAGCTTCGCGAACACTGTCCAACCATCTCATCCTCTGTCGTCCCCTTCTCCTTGTGCCCTCCATCTTCCCCAACATCAGGGTCTTTTCCAGGGAGTCTTCTCTTCTCATGAGGTGGCCAAAGTATTGGAACCTCAGCTTCAGGATCTGTCCTTCCAGTGAGCACTCAGGGCTGATTTCCTTCAGAATGGATAGGTTTGATCTTCTTGCAGTCCATGGGACTCTCAAGAGTCTCTCCCTAGTAAGGCGTTGTTAAAACAAGAACACCCTCATCTTATATGAAGTTTCCTTGATCCAGGGGTGGGGAACTACAGGAACTGATTCTGACTTAAGGAACTCTTTGAGGAATTCCATGGCCGTGCATGCTCTACTGTTGCTATACCTACCGCATTACAAAGTAGTTCTTTATCATATTTAACGCCATGATTTTTTTATATCAGAGGGATGAAGTGGAAAGGCCTATTATTATTATTATTATTATTATTATTATTATTATTATTATTATTAGTAGTAGTAGTAGTAGTAGTAGTATACCCTGCATTTGAAGTTCCCAGGGCAGTTCACAACAGAAAAATACAAAGCAAGAATACTGAGTGATTGCTAATATTTCCTTGTTTGGCCAGAGCAGACTGCATGGCTTTTTAGTTTCTGATGGCCCATAGCCCTGGGGCCTCTTAGCTGCCCGTATTTCTTCCCATCTGCCGAACTGGGCCCTGTGCCTGTTGAAAAGTTGGCTCCCAGCGTTGTTGTCTAAGATAATTGCGAACGCCCCTTCTGTGTGGCCTTGCTGACCTGCTGGCACTTCCAAGCGCTTTGCTCTTGGTTGCATCTGCTGCAATTCCTCTGCCAGGATGGCAAATGATGTGAAGAGGCGAGGACGAGAATCCATGGTAATCCGCTGGGCATTCAGCTCATGCCAAAGCCCGTCACACCGAAAGTCAGTACGCAAAGCCCAATGCCAGGGAAAGAAAGAGAACAAAGGGATCGGCTTCCTGTGTTAACTTATAGAATTTGCTCCCTCGGGAGCCAGTGATGGCCACCAACTGGGATGGCTTTAGAAGAAGATTAGAGGCATGCATGGGGCTTACGTTATCAGTGGCTCCAGGCCACAGTAGTGATGTTCTGCCTTCACTGTTGGAAGCAGCATGTGTCTGAATATCAGGTACTGGAAACTGGAGGAGAGGTGAAAGCGCTCTTTGCAGACTTCCCACAGGGATCTGGTGGGCCGCTGTGAGAATGGGATCCTGGACCTGTTGGGCTGCTGGCCTGAACCAGCCGGGCTCTGCTTGTGTGCTCACATTCTCCATTTCTGCAAAGGGTAAACATTAGGGTGGGTCAATGTCTGCTTTTCAACATCGTCATATATCACTAGCTAAACATTGCAATACAGTGGTACCTCAGGTTAAGAACTTAATTCGTTCTGGAGGTCCGTTCTTAATCTGAAACTGTTCTTAACCTGAAACACCACTTTAGCTAATGGGGCCTGCTGCCACGCAATTTCTGTTCTCATCCTGAGGTAAAGTTCTTAACCCGAGGTACTATTTCTGGGTCTGTAACCTGAAGCGTCTGTAACCCAAGGTACCACTGTGTACTGATATATCAGAATGGAGCTATGTACAGTGGTACTTTGGGTTAAGAACTTAATTTGTTCCGGAGGTCCGTTCTTAACCTGAAACTGTTCTTAACCTGAAGCACCACTTTAGCTAATGGGGCCTCCTCCTGCTGCTGCGCCGCTGGAGCACGATTTCTGTTCTCATCCTGAAGCAAAGTTCTTAACCCAAGGTACTATTTCTGGGTTAGCGGAGTCTGTAACCTGAAGCGTCTGTAACCCGAGGTACCACTGTATAGGCATTAGCTGGCTTCATGGTTTTACCCACGTTGTGATTTTTGCATAGCTTGCACACGCACGTGCGCGCGCACACACACGTACAAAAAATTATTTACGATATATTGCCAGCTCAAGAATTATGAAACTGATATCACAATATGGATTTCAATCTGGTTTTAGATGAAATATTGATACATCTCGCCCAGCCCTAGTAAACATGATGAAATGGGAAAACAGAAACACCAGGGGAGGGGAGGGGGGAGGTCTACACTCTATTTTTTGAATTTATAAAATACTGTGATTATAAAATTTGAAAATAAAATATATATTTTTAAAAAAGGAAAACAGAAACACCAATCTGATTGATAGAGCAGAAACATTTCAATCATAGCTATCAGTATGTACAATTTCTTTCCAAATCAGCATTTGAATCTAGGGTGTAAACCATTTGCTTTTTTGGAAGTGTTATATTTTTCCCCCCAAAATCTTCTTTGGTCTCAAAAAGCCTTCTCCATCAGTACTTCAAGGGCTGTTTTGAATTGATTTTAAGGCATTGACTTGTTATTCATCTCCCCCCCATCCCTGCCCTTGCTGTTTTTGAACAGGTTCCAGAACCTTCTTTGGTCCCGAAAAGCCTTTGTGGACAGTGTTAAAGTCTACAACCAGAGCTACATCTATATGCCGGCCTTCTCCATGAAAGCGGGGACAGAGCCCTCTCTCAGGGTCTACTACACCCTAGCAGATGTTGGCGCCAGGCAAAAGGTGATTTTCGCCAACCCAAACTTCTTGCGCAACATCGGAAAGTTCTGGAAGAACAAAGGAATCCATGGAAAGCGGCTGTCGACGGGCCTCTTCCTGGTCAGTGCAGCCCTGGGTTTGTGTGAAGAAGTAACGATTTATGGGTTCTGGCCCTTTTCGATGGACCTGCATGGGAAGTTTATCAGTCACCACTACTACGACAACATCTTGCCGGATTCGTGGTTTCACGCTATGCCGGAGGAATTCCTACAGCTGTGGTTTCTCCACAAAAGTGGCGTGTTGCGAATGCAGCTGGAACATTGTGAAGCCTGAGAACCTGGGTCTGAGGGAGTTGGTGTGTCTCGCCAAACGAACAAACTGGGGAAAGGCTGCGGGGACTCAAAACCCAACCTTAAGATGGGATTTGCATGGAATGCTACAATAACAGTTGCTCCATTGATAACTTGAAGATGGACAGAGGAGTCGGAGTCCTCACGGGCAGTGTTTCATGAGGTGATTGGTGGTTATCTCAGCAAAATGGCGGAATTTGACTGGGTGTTGCCAACGTTGTGACTCAAGAGCATCAAGCAGTTTGAAGAGGGGTAGGGGGTAACAAAGGGCTTTTGCTGAGTATTTCATATTGCTCAGATTTAAGACTGGCAACCCATTCAATTGGGGATATGGTTTCCTTTTGGTTTCCTTTTTTCTGTTTCCAAAGCTGGATTTTGAAAGGTGCCTGGAGTCAACCATTCCTGTTTCTTTCAGGGAGTATTGAACAAGTCATAGGACCGTGCCAATTTTTCTCTTTTTGTTTGTTTTGTTTCATTTTTAAAGAAAATGACAGGTTACTCCTTTCAATAGCAGTATTCTCCAGTCCTTGTAGCATAAAATGGGAAACCTTTTTTTTAAAAGAAATGTGAATGTTTTTTAAGCAAAATATTTATTTTTTGATGAAACAAATTGCCCGGTCTTTCCACACAGGCCTATTGCTGTAAGGTAATAGTTGCTGTTGAGCAGTCCAGATTGCTCTTGGTCATAAAACCCAAACCTATTTGATCCCACGGTGCAGAACTGGGCACAATTCTGAGCTGGCCTCGCATTGTCAAAATGCCGAGTACCTGCACATTTGAGAAGCAAGAATCTGGCCTGGTTGATAGACCCTGGGCAGTCAGTTCCTGTTTTTGTAGACACTTAACTGGAAGCCAGTTTTGCAATGCCTGAAAGTTGCGTGCTGGGTTTCCAGTATGGGCTTCATCCTTACATTCCTTTGCATTCCAGGCCCACCAAGAAGGTGGTGCATTGTACTTAAGAATCAGAACTGCTGTTCAGACTTTGGGGAGTAACCACAGGTTCAATCTCCCAGGATCAATCTCTCCAAAACAGAGGGTCCTAGGTCGCAGTAGGAAAGGACCTTCTTGCGTGAAACCCGCAATGGTGGCCTGGCCATGTATAATGCAAACTTCACTTTGCAATTGTAACTTTCTTTGATTCATGTCAATGCTGTCTCATTTTGACCACAGTTTGTGCTTAACCCAAACATTAGCCATCTCATTTCCTTCTCCCTGGCCACCCCCAGCAAAATGACGGAGCTGATTGATTCAGTTTATATATGTGAACTTTGTAGCTGCAGTGAGGAGCCGTAAGCCAAGACTGATGGTTTTCTCATTGCAACACTTTGCCTAAGTGTCAGATGGGCGCAAGCTGCCAATGATGATGTCACCTGCATATTTCCAGCCCTTGAATACCTGCCATTCATTTCAGCAGTGCTTGCAAAGGGGGAAGCGTTTCGGTGATTTCTTCATACTGGAAAACAGCCACGTCTAGGGTTCGTCAAACTAATAAGACCCCGAGCGCAAGCAGACGGTTAGACAAAGCTAAGGGCTTATTCCCAGAAATGCATGTAAGTCAGGTGCAAGCAGGGCAAGAAAATTGCTCACCAAAATTCCCAGTTTTGCGCCTGCAAATTATGGTGTTGAATACTTTCCAATATTCTCTGGATGCTCCCATATTTTCCGACTCTCCACTGAATATTAATTAGGGATTCAGCCTCTGATAAAGAAAAACAAAGAGCATATGCTTCCCCGCCCTCACAATAAAAAAAAATAGCTTTATTCATGTGCAGAATTAAACAACCATTTATTTAGTTTCACTTGATCTAAATCTGCATATGCATAAAGCATTACTTTTGGATGAAAGGGTGTATTTTAAGATGGCATATGCTACAGTAGGTGCCACCTTAGAAGTGATGTTTTTATTCTTTAATTTTCTTACTACATTCTGCCAAGGAGCTCGAGGTGGCATACGTGGTTCTACTCTTCCCAACTTTCACCCTCGTGACAACCCTGTGAGGCAGGTTAAGCTGAAAGACTGTGACTGGACCAAGGTCACGCAGCGAGCTTTAAGGCCAAGTGGGGATTTGAGCCCTGCTCTTCCAGGTCCTATTCTGACACTCTTTCTAGTGTACATGGTCCTCTGTGTGCAAGTGACAGAGGCATGCCTCTTCTAAGTAGTTATAAAAATAATAATTAACTTTTAAAAAAAAATTAGTGTTGACCAATTAACCAGGGATGCCTTTTTAGTCAGTTCAACATCAGTTTAGCCTAACCAGTTCTTCAGTTAAAAGCTTGTGACACTTAACACATATCTGCACTTGACTTTCCACGACAGTTGATTTGAACATTTGATATTTTTCAGAGTTTGATAGTTGACATGTTCAGAATGGTTGGTGGGGGTTTTTTAAGTGCTTCAGGCACTTTTAAGTGCTTGGCAGCATATGAGATTTCATAGAAGATGCTGCTTGCCAAACTATGATACTTGAGGAGCACTCATGTTTCAGATGTGGAGGTAGAAGCTTCTACATACAGAATGTGGATTCAGTTTTCAGATGTGAGATTTTTATGTTCAGGATTTGAAAGAGAAATTGGGAAATTGTGAGTTCAAAATGTTTACATTCATTCCAGTTTGAGGAACATCGCTTTTTAATTACATTACTAGTTGCAGTGGCCAACATATGACAGGACAAACCTGTCCCCCATCCCAAGTGTGGCTCCCACTTTCGAGTAATTTTCTAATGTGAGAAGCAACAACGTGTTTGGTTTTGTGTTAATCAATATCGCGCATATCTGGTGATAACGAGCTTATCTGTAGTGCTACATGGTCAATAATTACTCGCTGAAATTATTCATATGAGAACACCAGAATAATACTGAGCCAAAATTGGGGAAATCTTAGGGGCATTTTCCCTCCATGAAGGAGGCCTCTCTCCTTTCAGTGATTTTCAGGGAAGCTGCAAAAAGACTTTGGATCATGGCTTTCCCACCAGCACCTACTAACAGCGAGGACGATGCTGTCTGCAGTTTCCTCGGAACTGGCTTATTTCACATCATCGCATAGCTGAATCTGATTGGCTGGGTGACCACCACCCCAAAGCCATTTCAGAGAGAGGACAAGAAGGATCACACCTCCTCTCAATTGGCTTTGTGATGCAGTTTGCCACATGACATGTTGATAGCAATGTGAATCCTGATTGGTTGCAATTTCAGTCCCAAGGAGTAAGCGCTGCAGCAACAGCCAAGAGCCGTTTTGAATATCAGTGATCAGGTGTGAAAAGGTTAACTTGGGAGTGGGGAAATTTTGGTTCCCAGAACCTCCCCCCTTTTGTGTTTGTGTGCAAAAAAGTCCACTGGGGAATTTTCAGTACAGTATTACACTCCAATCTATTCCATGGCTTGCTGACTTACCTAAACAGTTCTTTTTTTAAATGAGGGGTGGGTAAAAAAATGAGCAGGCCATTAGGGGACCTTTTCACTCAAAGCACCTTGACAGCATTGTTAATAATGATAACTTTTTATTTATACCCCACCCTTCCCGGTTCAGAAAACCGGGCTCAGGGTGGCTGACAACAAATTTAAAACACTTACTTGATGCAACAAAACCAGCATAAATTACAGTGTAAAACATGAATAACAATAAATTCAGAATTCAAAAATCAATTTGTGGAAAAATCCATCCAATAAACATTAGATGATCACCAGGGCTAGCTGGCTAAATTAGTCCTATTTGGGCCAGCAAGGAGGCCAGGGGAGAATTAGCTGTGGGAACCCAGAGCAGGTAATCTTCATAAAAAGGGGAGGGGGAGGGAAGGAAGGGGAATAAAAGATCAGGCTAAGTTCAGATTGAAAGCCAGGCGGAATAGCTCTGTCTTACAGGCCCTGCGGAAGGAAGCTAAATCCTGCAGGGCCCTGGTCTCATGGGACAGAGCATTCCACCAGTTCGGAGCCATCACTGAGAAGGCCCTGGCCCTGGTGGAGGATAATCTGACTTTCTTAGGGCCTGGGACCTCTAAACTATGATTATTCATGGACCTTATGTCCTCTGCAGGGCATACCAGGAGAGGCAGTCCCGTAAACACTAGGGCCCTAAGCCACAAAGAAGCAGTATATAAATCCAAGAAATGGATAAATAACATTTTAAGGTCCCCGCCTCTGCCTTTAACCGTATACCTAAAGACATAAAACGTCTAGAGGACAAATAGGTGTTTGAAAAAGTCTCTATCCTATAGGCACACATGCTAGGGACCTGGGTTTGGGTGCAGGTCCTGTTGAGTGAGCAGTAAGTTGCAAGACTGGGTTTGTTACCGTTACGTGTGAAATGATCCTGACTATACACATATTGTGGTGGAATGGTCAGCATCTGAATGAAGTGGCAACACCTAGCTTTCTTATTCCTAAATTTCACGTACTGTTCATGTACATGCTTGAGAAGATACTCCGTGCCAATCTAAGCTTAAGAGAAAGGACACGATACAGCCTCCTCATATTGTTCTGCTTCAGAATGCAGGGGAATAGTTGCCCCAATCTCACTGCAAATTTAAAAGCAGCCGATCAGGGACGTATTAGAACCTCTTGGTCTGCTAGCTTGCTATGAACAGGGAGCTTTGTGGAGGGAGGAACTGCGTTATGCTACACTATCCACACACAACACTTAGCCAAACCAAAGATTGCACCCGGCAGGTAGTGCCCCTGGTTCTGCTAATGCTATCAGTGGCTTAGCATTATGCCCAAACCTTGGCTTGTGGCTTGTCTTGCTCCAGACAACACACTCGTCATAAGCAAGGCTTACAAAACCCATGTTTACAAAAAACCCTTTTTTTCTGGGGGAGGTGATCCACAAGACTGGATCAGCCCATCATGCTAAGCACTGGGAAGCACAACAGCAGGCTTCCTCAAACTCGGCCCTCCAGATGCCACTATATATATATATATATATGAATGAAAATGACATTTGTTCCAGGAACTTGTACATTTGCTCATCCACACTAAACCATGGTTTGGCTCTGCATTCCTTATGAGCTGGATGATGCCACGGTCTGCATTCTAAGGTAGCACAGTCTCTGGGGTGCTGAGCTTTGGGGGGTGGGGGCAACTCTAATTGGTAAAGTGCCAATTAAGCATGGAAGTGCAGAGAGCCTTTTCTTTTCTTTTACTTTTTTGTAGTTGGGTTTGCACACACAAAAAACATGGCTGGTGTACACATGTAGGAACATACGTATCTCCAAACGTCAAATAAAACAGTAAGGGTACTGAGAGTTGTTAAGAGACCCTTATTCCCCATAAAGGTAAAGGACCCCTGACCGTTAAGTCCAGTCTTAAATGACTCTGGGGTTGCGGCGCTCATCTCGCTTTACTGGCTGAGGATCATGTGGCCAGAATGACTAAGCCGCTTCTGGCGAAACTAGAGCAGTGCACGGAAACGCCGTTTACCTTCCCGCCAGAGCAGTACCTATTTATCTACTTGCACTTTGACGTGCTTTCAAACTGCTAGGTTGGCAGGAGGAGGGAACAAGCAACGGGAGCTCATCCTGTCGCGGGAATTCGAACCGCCAACCTTCTGATCGGCAAGCCCTAGGCTCTGTGCTTTAGACCACAGTGCCACCCACATCTCCTTATTCCCCTTACAAAGCTACAATTCCCAGAGTTTCCTGGGAAGAAGGATTATTGTTATTCAACTCTGGGAATGGTAGTTCTTTGAGGGGAGCACCCTTAACACACTACAGTTCCCAGGATCCTCTGAAGGAAGCCGTGACAAAGTGCCATCATAGTAATTTAAAGGTGTTGTGCAGGTGTGGGCCTCGTTATTGTTTTGTGTACACACCGTGAAAGCAAAGGCTTCAGGCTTCAACCAGTTGGGGATGGGTCATGCTTGGAGGTTGCATCTAAAGGTCCCCTCCTTCCAGCAGAAGGAGACATCTGTCCACGAAAAGTGAGATGTTCTCGGAGAAGGGCTCCTGTTGGAGCAAGCCTCCTTCCACCAGAGGAAGGGAGTCTTTGGATCTCACCCATAATTTGCACACATCCCTAAGATCCCAGATCACCATCCCATTGGATGATCTTGTTGAGTCCGGAAGTAGGGAATTGCAAATGGGAGGTGCTGGTGTATGAAAGCAGGATGAAGCCACAAAAGGCCGAGAATGGTTTAGGATCACCCTTGGGTGGGTTTTCAGAAGAGAACTGGGCCAGATTTTCCAGAGCTGTACATAACTGTGCTGTTGAATGTAGCTAATGCCATGATGCAACACAAGAGACGATGTAGTGTGCTAACTGGTGACCAAAATGCTCCCCCCCCCTTGTTTTTGATGTTCCAAGCCAAGAAGATTTTTATTCTCCTCTCTCACTTGGGATCACCCCCCTTTCGTTTACTGCGATCTTTGTAGACTGCCATCCCTGGCTTTTCTCTCTTTGATCATCCTCAGCCCAAACTGTATTAGAGAAATAAAGCAGCTCTTAAGGGCTGCTTTTTTGAGGGGGGGGAGGGGAGGAATAATTACAAGTCAAGTGAAATGTAAAAAATAAAGTAGAAATGAAATGTTGGCAGCTTACATAATGTTAGCCCTTCACTTCGCAATCAACAAATTATATAAGGAACCCCGTTCCGTGGCTGCTCTGATGTTCGTGTTGCCTAGAGGGCTGCTTTATTTTTGACTCTTACACAGGCACAGAATAGTCCCAGGACACTAATAAATGAAAGCTTTTGCGGAGGAATCTCTCAGCCTTGGGACACTGTCCTGGCTACACACTTCTCGCTGTCTCTGCTTCACCACGTCAAGCTTTTTAGGCCTGGCTGGAATGTGTCCTTGAGCTCTTGGCAATGCCTGTTGCTTGCTTGGATGGAGCGCAGAGAGGGCTCCTTGTTTGTGTGAATGGACGTAGAAAGCAGCCTACTGTACAAGGGTGATATTTGCTCCTGGTGACCCGTCCCTCTGTCCCTGCCTGCCGCTGTCATGTTCTCGGAAGGTTAGCCAGAAAAGCAACGCGACACTTGGCTTGGAAAAGTGCTGCGCACTGGGAAAGGGGTGCAATTGAACTGGTAGGCAGCCTTCATTCCCCTTGACAGTTAAGAGTGCTTGAATGTTCACTGCGGTACGAGGGACTGCTGCTGGGAGTGGGGAATTTGCACTCCCCCGCCGCATGCGCAAATGCGCTTGAGCATGCCTGCATAGACCAAACGTAGGTGCCTCCCACTAGTTCTTTTGATAACTTGCGCCCAGCTTCTAAGCATTTTGTGGGTGTTGTCCCCAGTGGCAATGCTAAGCTAGAATCAGCCCACAATGAACATTCTGGTGGCCAATAATTTCTTGATCTACGGCGAGAGGGGGTTCGATGGTCATGTGTATTTTGGAAAAAAATTGGGGGACGAAGTAAGGAGTATTAATGCCCACCATGCCATTGAGCCATCTTTCTTTATGGCTCTCCACACGCACTGTTCTGTCCCCACTCAGTCTAATGGAGGAGCTGGTTTGTTGAGACAACGCTTCGCGTATCTGTCTCGATCCCTCCCATAACTACAGGGTGCTCCATGCATCCAGGTGAAACAACTCAGGGGAGCCCACAACGGTGTCTGGGCTAGCAGATCGTGCGCATGGATCTTCGCTGCTTGCATGCATGTATCTTAGTGTGCATGGAGCTCCCCCATAAAGATGACCGAGAGAACCCTGGCAAGTTGAAGAGCTCCGCATGGGCATCAGAGCTCCTCGCCTGCAGGGAATTGCTGGAACAGACCATGGGAGCGTAAAACACAAATTATATCAGAATTGATTGTAGGTCCCTTTCTATAAGCAAGTTGCTTTGCAGGGGGCTGGACTTAGATGGCCCTTCCACCTCTTATCATTCTAAGTGATAACTTCCATCTAAACGAAGGATACACAATAGTGTCTTTTGCTGAGCCAATTTGTTGTCGGTGTAAGAGTCTTCCTTGGTTGATTTCATTCTGTCTGGATGTACCTTTGTTCAATATGAATTTATCACTCAACTGTCCCTTAGGAGAAATTTCTGGAACAAAAAACTTTGAGCCTGCCAGGGGCCATTGAGTATCATTATTAATAAAATAATACTTCTTTTACACAGTGTTCTTTTTTATTGCACAAAGCCTGTCCAAATTTCTCTTGGTTCCATTTCACAAAAGGGGAAGTGAGGATGAGTGAACTGACTGGGTGTGAGTCCTATTAAATTCTGTTTCGTACTAAACATTAGGATTTCTCTGTAAACCCTAAAAAGTGTCCAGTGTGAGGAAATGATTATATCTCCCGTTAGCTCTGATATATAAGCAGATAGGTGAACATTCGATACAGTTCACCCGAAAAATAAATCTATCAAATGTGCACAAGGAAACAATTTGCAGTTATCTGAATTTTGCAATGCCGTTCTCCAACCAATGTATTTGGGGGAAATGTGCCTAAAAAGGAACCTGTTCCTGGAAAACAACATACAGAAAATAGCATTCTGTAGGGCAAACTGCTTGCAAAAATGTGTACATTGCTCAAAACGGCATACAAAAATGTGTTAATTGGGGGAAATTCACAGTAATGTCCTGTTGTTAATTTATCAACCTTCACCTGTGGTCCAAGGGCAGGTTGCAACAACTGAAACACAACAGTCAAAACAGTTTGAAGCAACACACAAATTGTGTAAGAAACTGTTAAGTTGTGGGTGAACATATCAGACAACACAGCGATTCTTCAAACAGCTCTTGTTTATTCACAGGCCAGAACTGAAGTGAAGGGTTCAGCCAGCCTGCTTATATAGAGCTCCAGTACAACGTAACTGTAACAATTTTCTAAAACTATCCAATCACTGAACGTCACTTTCAATCCCTTATTTACATAACTATCTACAGTATCCCCCTGCTGGCCCCGGGTGAGAACTTCAGTACATAACAGAAACAACTTACCGTATTTTTCGCCCCATAAGACGCACTTTTTCCCCTCCAAAAATGAAGGGGAAATGTGCCTGCGTCTTATGGGGCGAATGCAGGCTTTCGCTGAAGCCTGGAGAGCGAGGGGGGTCGGTGCGCACCGACCCCTCTCGCTCTCCAGGCTTCAGGAAGCTCTGCGCAACCCTCGGGAGACCGGCTCCGAGGGTTGCGCAGAGCTGCCTGCGGTCCTGGGACCAGCGCAGCTCTGCCCGGCCACCGGGAGCCGGGGGAGAAGCTCCGCCCCACTCCCAGTGGCCGTGCAGAGCTGCCGGACCAGCGCAGCTCTGCGCAGCCATCCGGAGCGGGGCGCTAAGCTCCGCCCCGCTCCCGGTGGCCGTGCAGAGCTGCCTGCGGTCCTGGGACCAGCGCAGCTCTGCCCGGCCACTGGGAGCCGGGGGAGAAGCTCCGCCTCCCTCCCAGTGGCCGTGCAGAGCTGCCTGCGGTCCTGGGACCAGCGCAGCTCTGCGCAGCCATCCGGAGCGGGGCGCTAAGCTCCGCCCCGCTCCCGGTGGCCGTGCAGAGCTGCCTGCGGTCCTGGGACCAGCGCAGCTCTGCGCAGCCATCCGGAGCGGGGCGCTAAGCTCCGCTCCGCTCCCGGTGGCCGTGCAGAGCTGCCTGCGGTCCTGGGACCAGCGCAGCTCTGCGCAGCCATCCGGAGCGGGGCGCTAAGCTCCGCCCCGCTCCCGGTGGCCGTGCAGAGCTGCCTGCGGTCCTGGGACCAGCGCAGCTCTGCCCGGCCACCGGGAGCCGGGGGAGAAGCTCCGCCCCGCTCCCGGTGGCCGTGCAGAGCTGCCTGCGGTCCTGGGACCAGCGCAGCTCTGCGCAGCCATCTGGAGCGGGGCGCTAAGCTCCCCTCCGCTCCCGGTGGCCGTGCAGAGCTGCCTGCGGTCCTGGGACCAGCGCAGCTCTGCCCGGCCACCGGGAGCCGGGGGAGAAGCTCCGCCCCGCTCCCGGTGGCCGTGCAGAGCTGCCTGCGGTCCTGGGACCAGCGCAGCTCTGCGCCACCATCCCGAGCGGGGCGCTAAGTCCCGCCCCGCTCTGGATGGCGGCACAGAGCTGCCTGCCCTCCTGGGACTGGTGCACTTCTCCCCATCGCCAGCCCCACAAGCTCGGGGGACAGCGGGGAGGCAGAGCGTGCCTTCCCACTGTTCCCCGACCTGGTTCTTCCAGCCCCGCACCTGGGGGGGAAATAACTTTTTTTTCCTTTATTTCCCCCCCAAAAAACTAGGTGCGTCTTATGGGCCGGAGCGTCTTATGGGGCACAAAATACGGTAGTTCCAAATTGCTGCAGAAATGTAGAGAACTGAATGTAGGATTGGAATAATGAAGAACTTAGGTAACTGAAATGGACTGATCTTTCCATCCCTTTTCCTCAGGCCCTCAGTATATGGCAGTATTCAAGTAGAGGGCATATTGGAGAAGGTGAACCGTCTTGTCTTCTACCTTTTGGCTTTCATTTTCCTTAATCTGCCTGCTTTTTTCTCTCTCTACCTTTTAAAAGGTAGTTTCCCAGTAGTGATGTATGGAAGTGAGAGCTGGACCATAAAGAAGGCTGATCGCCGAAGAATGGATGCTTTTGAATTATTGTGCTGGAGGAGACTCTTGAGAGTCCCATGGACTGCAAGAAGATCAGACCTCTCCATTCTGAAGGAAACCAGCCCTGAGTGCTCACTGGAAGGACAGATCCTGAAGCTGAGGCTCCAATACTTTGGCCACCTCAGGAGAAGAGAAGACTCTCTGGAAAAGACCCTGATGTTGGGAAAGATGGAGGGCACAAGGAGAAGGGGGCGACAGAGGACGAAATGGTTGGACAGTGTTCTCGAAGCTACCAGCATGAATTTGACCAAGCTGCGGGAGGCAGTGGAAGACAGGAGTGCCTGGCGTGCTATGGTCCATGGGGTCACGAAGAGTCGGACACGACCTTTTACAAAGCCAATTCCTTATTTCTGAATTCAGAAGTGTTTCCTTTAAAATGCACACATGTGCATTTTATCTGCACACACACATACTTTGGGCTTCCCTCAAAATTCTTCAGAGGTTCTGCTGTGGGAGAAACTTCCCCATTTACTTCCTGTTCCAATTTAGGCAAACAGTTATGACAGCCAGTGACCCCAGGGGAAATGTCACATTGTTCTTCTAGAGTCTCTGCTTGGCTGCCCTTGAACTCCCACAGATTTTCCACTTGAGGAGGAGTCAGGAATCTTTGCTTCCAGTTTTTCTTTATGCGAGAATTCTGAGACATGCAAATATTTTTGCTTCCTCTCCACTCAAACAGGCACAATATTTTTGTCTTGCTTTCTCATTAAAAGGCAGTGCTTGAAAACTAATCACTGCATGAAACCCAGGAATTAATAGTAAGGGTAATAGTAATAGTAAAAATCAAATTGGCTGCCTTTTAAAATGCATTGGATCTTTCACTTGAGGACGAAGCACCAAGTTTGCTTCTCCTCTTTTTCTCTCTCTTTCTCTCCCTATCCCTATAAATCAGCAATAAATAAACATGATATCTTTCCACAATCCTAGGTATCTGTAAGGGGGAAAACACTCTCTGAAGCCTACCCATAGTTAACATTTTGATCAGGGCCAACTGAAAAGATCCCACCAAATGTGGCAAGCTTTGCAGTTCTCCCGAGCTCTTCATAAGTTGTTACCAAAAGTTAGGGGGTAGCTGGACGAGGAACAAAAAATGACCAGCAAAGAAAAGAAAAATTAGGCTCTTAGTAGTTGTTGTTTATTTGTGTCATTTGTAAATTGCTTCCTGTGAAGCCGCACTGGAATAAAAACATGCAAGACAAATGCCTATATAACAAGAGTTAAAACCATTGCACATGTGGATATAATTAAAAGAATCTCATAGATGTATTTTTAACACAGACAGGTAGCCATGTTGGTCTGCCATAGTCAAAACAAAATAAAAAAATTCCTTCCAGTAGCACCTTAGAGACCAACTAAGTTTGTTCTAAGGTGCTACTGGAAGGAATTTTTTAAATTGTATTTTTAACAGTTAGCCATGATCTAGACATATATACACAAACAGCGTGTGTGTGTGTGTTCATTCTAATTATGTGCCCACTAAATATAAAAGAATATTCCTCTTGATCCCAATCTAAGCACATGGGATGTTGACCAGACCATTGAGATAAACCAGGTAAGTGCCTGTTATTTTTTGCTCTTTCATTAACGGGCAACCAGTTCTACCCTCACGACACACTGAAATTCTGAGGATTCCATTCTTCTCCCATTTAACATTTGCTGCATCCATAATGCATGCAGACTTTACAGACACATTGTGTCAGACTGATGTGAATGCTTGATGGGATCAGACCATGACTCAGCTACCCTTTCGACATGCTGAGGTATGTCTACGGCTTGTTTGGTAAGTGCGCACAAAATCTTGCTAACCAAAATTAGGGCTCAGTGAGACTGTAAATATAGAGCAGGCATAGGCAAGCTCGGCCCTCCAGATGTTTTGGGACTACAACTCCCATCATCCCTAGCTAACAGGACCAGTGGTCAGGGATGATGGGAGTTGTACTCCTAAAACATCTGGAGGGCCGAGTTTGCCTATGCCTGGTATAGAGGCTCCTTCCTGTTCCTATTTGCTGTTGCACTGAGCTAAGCCAAGATTTGGCTTAGCGTGCCGTCCAAACCAAGTGTCCCGTTTTTATCTCCCTCTTCGCTTAACCACAAGCTGTAGTCAAGGTTTGTTCAGTTTGTGGTTAGTGAAGATGGAGCTTAACCGCAAGTCCTGGTTCATATGGTATGCCTTGGCTTAGAAGAAGAAGAAGAAGAGTTTGGATTTGATACCCTTCTTTATCACTACCCTAAGGAGTCTCAAAGCAGCTAACAATCTCCTTTCCCTTCCTCCCCCACAACAAACACTCTGTGAGGCTTAGAGACTTCAGAGAGGTGTGAGTAGCCCAAGGTCACCCAGCAGCTGCATGTGGAGGAGCGGAGACGCGAACCCGGTTCACCAGATTACGAGTCCACTGCTCTTAACCACTACACCACACTGGCCCTCTTGGCTTAGCTCAGCGTAGAAGCAGAAAGGATCCGGGAGGAGTCTCTAGATTGACAAGGCACAGTACCAACAATTCTCAGATCCTGCCCCTTGGCATGGTCAACGGAGCGATGACGCTTACGCAAGAAAGAGGGCACATACTTGAATAAAATTTGCACATGGCCATTTATATGTATGGATGCATGTTTGGAAATAGTAGTAATTAAAATAGAAATCTATCTCGCCACCAAAGTGCACAGCAGGGCCGGCCCAAGTCATTTTGGCACCTGAGGCGGACCAAAAAATGGCTCCCCTCTTGCCACTAGGGAAGAAGGGACAAGGGAAGACCTACATCAGGAACAAGGGCAGAAGTAAGATTGATATTGTGATCTGTTGCCCCAGTGGATTCTGCTGCCTAAGGCAGCCGTCTCACCTTGTTTCCTGGGTGGGCCAGCCCTGCTGCTCAGTCTGCTGTCCAGGTGTTCAGTTGATGGGAGACTTCTGGACCACTCCTACTCTCCCAGGGGGTCCTTTTGCTCTTTATTCTTAAGGTTCTTGACCTTTAAAAGAGACTTGGGCTGGACAGCCCACCAAATACCAGACTAGAGGACTCCTTCAAACCACAGTCTGTCCTGGACACATGGCCTCCCAAGACATGGAATGGACCTCAGTGGCTCTGAACTTTAAAGTACAAAATTGTGGCTCTGACATTGCCTCTGAACATCTGCCAAGTGAATAATAATAATAATAATAATAATAATAATAATAATAATAATAATAATAATAATAATAATAATAATAATAATAATAATTTATTTATACTCTGCCCATCTGGCTGGGTTTCCCTAGCCGCTCTGGGTAGCTTCCAACAGCATATTAAAATACAATAGTCTATTAAACATTAAAAGCTTCCCTAAACAGGGCTGCCTTCAGAAGTCTTCTAAAAGTCTGGTAGTTGTTTTTCTATTTGACATCTGATGGGAGGGCGTTCCACAGGGCAGGTGCCACTACCAAGAAGGCCCTCTGCCTGGTTCCCTGTAACTTGTCTTCTTGCAGCGAGGGAACTGCCAGAAGGCCCTCAACACTGGACCTCAGTGTCCGGGCAGAACGATGGGGGTGGAGATGCTCCTTCAGGTCCTTTCTTACAAACCTGTAAGAAACCACAGCATACTCCCCCCCCCATTTCTCTGATGAAAATAGGGACGTCGTATTCATCATCATCATCCGTATCAGTATTATTAATTATTCCCCACCCATCTGACTGGGTTGCCCCAGCCACTCTGGGCTGCTTCCAACATATATAAAGACAATAAAACGTTAAACTTTTTTTTTTTAACCTTCCCTGTACAGGGCTGCCTTCAGATGTCTTCTAAAGGTTGTATTTGCTTGGCTCAAGAGTCACATAACTCCATCCCCTCCAACATTTCTGCAATGAAAATAGGGACGTCCTAAGGAAAAGCAGGGCATTCTGGAATCAAATCAGAAACTGGGATGGCTTCTGTAAATCCAAAACTGTCCCTGGAAAATAGAGACACTTGAAGAGTCTGTCATAGCCCACATGTCTGAAATTTTAAGGAATGTGTTAGGCTTGGGCCTTGCCGTTAAAAATATGGGGACTCTGGCCTTCCAGAAGCCGTGAAGTTTCACCTCCAACCTTTAGAACTAAAACTTTGTAACCTTCACCTAACTGATTATGAGTAAAAACTGCCAAAAGCCGGTCATTCTATGGTGTACCAAATGGCCATCCTGAAATATTAATGGGCCCATGAGGTAATATGACATGACACTTGAGGAGGAAAGTCAAACATTGCGGTTGTATTCCTTGCCCTCCGCCCTCCCTGCAATTCCCGATAAGCAACAGATCAGTAGCCACTTGGGGAGGAAGCAAATTAGACTTGTCAGCAAACTGGCTGGTTGTTCGGGGTAATGCAGTAACTTTATCAATCCACATTTATTTTTAGACATGATGTTAATCGAGAATCTCCTTCGGCTCAAAAGTTTCTTTCACATTCCTGGTATAAAAATAACTTGTGGTGGTGTTTCCCCGCCCCCTGCTTTAAGGAAAGATTTTTCTCCCCTTAAAAATTTTTTGGGGAATTTTTTTTGAATGTTTATTATTATTATTATTATTATTATTATTATTATTATTATTATTATACTCCAACCACTGAGCAAAGGTTGATGTCAACAACACCAGAACTTGGACAAGGGTCTTCGCAGCCCACAACCAGGTTCTAGGGACCCGTTTGTACTACAAATTTTTATAGCAGTATCATACAATTTTCAACAGACTTGGCTAGCCTCAAAGAATCCTGGGAACTGTGATTTGTAAAGGGTGTCAGGAGTTGTCGGGGAACCCCCAAGCCCCTCAGATAGCTGCAATTCCCAGAATTCCCCAGGAAAAGGAATGGTTTTGTGTGTGTGTGTGTGTGTGTGTGTGTTTAACTCTGTTTTTCAGCTTCTGAAAATACATAAAAGAAACAATTCCCATACACTTCCACTACCCAGCAATCATTCCTTGCATACAGTATACATTCTTTTGAATCCTCATCCTTGCCAACCATCACCCGATGTCATATATTGCATCAGGTGTGGCTTTCCCAAAATGGACTTGCAGGCCAAATTGGAAGGTCAGCTAAGTCTGGCCTGTGGTTTGAAGGTTCCCCATCCCTGCTGTAGGAGGAGCAAGTTTCACAACTGGGGCATAACTAGGGAAGAGTCCCTACTCTAAGGTAAAAAGGTAAAGGTAAAGGACCCCTGGACAGTTAAGTCCAGTCAAAGGTGACTCTGGGGTTGTGGCGCTCATCTCGCTTTCAGGCCGAGAGAGCTGGCGTTTGTCCACAGACAGCTTTCTGGGTCATGTGGCTAGCAGGACTAAACCACTTCTGGTGCAATGGAACACTGTGATGGAAACCAGAGTGCACGGAAACACCATTTACCTTCCCACCACAGTGGTACCTATTTATCTACTTGTGTTGGTATGCTTTCAAACTGCTAGGTTGGCAGGAACTGGGACAGAGCAATGGGAGCTCACCCCGTTGTGGGGATTCGGACCACTGACCTTCTGATTGGCAAGCCCAAGGGGCTCAGTGGTTTAGACCACAGTGCCGCCTCTAGATGGCTGTTCACTGTTTGGGCCCCTGGCCTGATTTGGGCTCTTCTTAGGCTCCTATAGCTTTGGCCAGCCTGAACATTAGTGACATAGGCGTTTACTTGTGAAATGAGTGACACAGATTGAAATGACTCTTGCTGTTTTCCAGTTGGAAACGGAACTGGAAATTCCAATCCTCCTCTCCTCATTTGATTACAAGCTCACATTTTCTGCCTCGGAAAGCCCCCAGAACACCATTTGGTTTGGATTCATAGGGATGAGTGAGTGAGCAGGATTTTGCAAAATAAATAAATGAAACAAAATTGTACGGCTTAAGAAAAAGCAACTTTTGGGTTCTTGGAGGGTTGAAAGAAAACCTGAAGGGAAATATACTGCAGTATCTGTGATAATTCAATGTGAAAGTACAGCAGAGCTGTATGGATAGTGCCCCTAATTCCTTTGTTGTGAAAAGGGAGTAACATCTTGATTTTAAGAGCACGTGGGTCTCTCTAATGGAAATTCCAGCTATGTTTTTGTTTTGTTTTTCAAAAAAAAGAAAAGAAAAGAAAACGAGTGTGTCTCTATGATTAATTGCTTCCAGAGCCTGCAAGTTCCTTTCCTTGCATTCCATTGTCAATTTCTCCAGAACGCTCATGAAAGACAAATGGTTGCTAAGTAAATCTGTTTCCTGCTCCAACCAGCACCCGTGTTGCTCTTTGAGAGCCCAACTCAGGCACCTGATAATAAAATAATAATAATAATAATAATAATAATAATAATAATAATAATAATAATAATAATAATTTATTTATACCCGACCCATCTGGCTGGGTTTCCCCAGCCACTCTGGGCAGCTTCCAACAAAACACTAAAATACAATAACCTAGTAAACATTAAAAGCTTCCCTAAACAGGGCTGCCTTCAGATGTCTTCTAAAAGTTTGGTAGTTATTTTTCTCTTTGACATCTGGTGGGAGGGCGTTCTACAGGGTGGGTGCCACTACCGAGAAGGCTCTCTGCCTGGTTCCCTGTAACTTGGCTTCTCGCAGTGAGGGAACCGTCAGAAGGCCATTGGCACTGGACCTTCAGGTATACTGGACCGAGGACATTTAGGGCTTTAAAGGTCAGCACCAACCCTTTGAATTGTGCTCGGAAACGTACTGGGAACCAGTGTAGGTCTTTCAAGATCGGTGTTATATCGTCTCGGTGGCTGCTCCCAGTTCCCAGTCTAGCTGCCGCATTCTGGATTAGTTGGTTTCCAGGTCACCTTCAAAGGTAGCCCCACATAGAGCCCCACATCTCTACCAGGAAAGCACGATCCTCGCCTCTAAAACACAAATGTGCCATATAATTTTCAACATTTTGTTTCTGGCTGGTGGGGTAATCTTTTCCAGTCAGAGGGCTGCGTTTGAACTTGGCCAAAACTAACAAAATGAATTCCAACAGGGACACTTAGGCAGGAAGAAACCTCCCGCTCTGTTTTAGGTCACTGGATGCCCCGTCCTCCTCCTTCATTTTTCCATCTTCTCTCCTGAGCTGCGTTTCTGACAGCGATGAGAAACATCTCAAAAAAAGTCCATGGGCTCATCTGGCTCGTCTGTTTCTTTCACTTTTAAGTGGCTGGCGTTAACACTAACCTCATTCCTGCCCTTTTTCCGCAAGGGCAGGTGGTCTCCACTGCCAGCTGTCATGCAGAAAGCGTGATCTTAATGCAGAAGTGTTAGCGGAGACAATTTTGCAGTCATCTTCTTTTCTTTCCATGGTGACAGCAGATTAGAGCAACGGAAAGGCGCTCGCTCTACCAATGCTGCTATTGCGCGGTGCGGAGTCAGAAAACAATCTGTTCCCAAACTTCTTGTTGAGCAACATTGGTTTACTTGGCAATCTATCTCAGGAGTTGGGAACCTCAAAAGCCGCATTTGCTTCTGGTGAGTCTTCTGGGGCCCACATGCCAGTGGTGTGCATGACAGAGGCAAAAGTGGACGGAGTAGTGGAGGTTCAATTTCACTGTTATTCTGTAGGCTAGTTTGTTGTTGTTGTTGTTTAGTCATTTAGTCGTGTCCGACTCTTCGTGACCCCATGGACCAGAGCACGCCAGGCACTCTTCCACTGCCTCCTGCAGTTTGGTCAGACTCATGTTTGTAGCTTCAAGGACACTGTCCAACCATCTCGTCCTCTGTCGTCCCCTTCTCCTCGTGCCCTCAATCTTCCCCAACATCAGGTTCTTTTCCAGGGAGTCTTCTCTTCTCATGAGGTGGCCAAAGTATTGGAGTCTCAGCTTCAGGATCTGTCCTTCCAGTGAGCACTCAGGGCTGATTTCCTTCAGAATGGATAGGTTTGATCTTCTTGCAGTCCATGGGACTCTCAAGAGTCTCCTCCAGCACCATAAAGCATTAAAAGCATCAATTCTTCGGTGATCAGCCTTCTGATCATCAGGCTAGTTTAGATACACCCAAATCCGCACCCCTTCTCCATTGTCCTTCCAGGGAACCAGGAAGCATTTTCAGAAATGAAGGGACATTCCAGCCAGGTGCTCGAGGTGCAAAGGAGGGCCAGTGAAGGTCCTAAGAAGAAGCTCATGGCCCTGAATGGCCCCACCAACACATGTGGGAGAGGAACCTGGGACATATAGATGACAATTTTCTGGGAGTAAGGTACCCTTTGAGAATAACTTTAGGCGGAATCTCCCTATCACTTGCAGAGCTGTTTTTGAAGGGTTGCTTGTTCCATCAAAGATCCCAGTCTTTTGGATCTACTATAATGTCAAGCTCTCGCTCCCACAAAGTTCTGAGATCATCGCTTGACCCAGATACTGCCTTCAAAATCCATTTCTAAATCTGGGATACTTGCCCCCTGAAGGGACCAGCGCTATGCAGGACCTCTGCTGAAGTAGGTCAGTTGCTTTACTGTGACTGTACCTTATGTTGTTTTGCTTTCTTTACAGAGAAGAAAAGGCTCAGGAGTAGACCCTACACAAATCCCCAAGACCTTGTATGCCTCCTGCCGGCAACTCCCACGGCCAAGCTGGTGCTAAATGTATCACTCTGCTTTTTTTCTGGACCACATTAGTGGAGCCAAGAGAGGGGTCTTGTCATCTGGGCAGCCCAGGACTTCCATACACACTGACCAGGCTTGCGGCGCACTTCATCATCTCTCAAGACAAGGGGATGCCAACAACACACACTCTCTGTATAAATGATCTATTAAAGCATACAGATAATTACAACAAAAACAGCATGGCACCAGCGCTTTCATTAAAAGCAGCAAGTTCCCCAAAGCCTGTTGCATTAAGAAAGTCTTCATTTAACTCATTGTCTCAAAGGCTTGTTCAGTCAGGAAGAAAATGTTCCTGAACCCCCAAAGAGCAGCTTCCAGCCTGTGTAGAGTAGATGTGCTGGGCCCGGGGGCAACCCGAGAAATGCAGTCCAGGTCTGGTCCAGAATCTGAAGGTTCTGCTAGGAGTCAGTCCGACAGGGTCAAGGCAAGACACGAGGCAGGAAACAAGGCAAGGACAGGTACAGGATCTCAGGCAGGATCTGGCATACAGCAGTGTTGCTCCTGCAACATGGGGCGGCGTCAGACAGCCTTTTGTCAGGGTAACGGCCGGTCCTGATCCCCCGGCAACTCATCTCCCTGTTTTGCCCGAAAATGAGCACTCCTCCTGCGAGTACTCAGGTCTCTCCTTCTCTCAGACCTTAGTTTCTGCAGCTCGGGAGACGTCAGTGGGTTACTAGACCCAGGGGCCGCCTCAGCCTCCCCTGACCCAACCAGTAGTGGAGCAGCTGTAAGTGATGGCCCAGGTGAAGACA
Source organism: Podarcis bocagei (assembly GCF_964188305.1). Lineage (NCBI taxonomy): Eukaryota > Metazoa > Chordata > Lepidosauria > Squamata > Lacertidae > Podarcis > Podarcis bocagei. Next base: position 14,698,641 of record NC_138135.1, on the reverse strand, counting down.
ACGAGGTCATCCTGAGGCAGGCTCAGGGCCCTGACTCGGCCCAACTGGTGCTTGTTGCAGGGGAACCTGTGCAGACTGGGACTCTTCAGGATCAGGCCCCAGATTTGGTTCAGATGATGCCTGAGGCAAAGGATCCGGTGCAGACTGAGACTCCTCTGGTTCTGAGTCCAAGCCCAAGTCCCAGGCCATCACAGTAGAGCTCAGGCTGGCAGCAGCTCTTCAGAGCTTTAGACAGGGTTACTGCCTCCTTCCCACGCCCAGTGCTATCTCGAAATGCAGAAGAAGAAGAAGAAGAAGAAGAAGAAGAAGAAGAAGAAGAAGAGTTTAGATTTGGTATCCCACTTTATCACTACCCTAAGGAGTCTCAAAGCGGCTAACATTCTCCTTTCCCTTCCTCCCCCACAACAAACACTCTGTGAGGTGAGTGGGGCTGAGAGACTTCAGAGAAGTGTGACTAGCCCAAGGTCACCCAGCAGCTGCATGTGGAGGAGCGGAGATGCGAACCCGGTTCCCCAGATTACGAGTCTACTGCTCTTAACCACTACACCACACTGGCTCTCGAGGATTGAAACTGGAACTATTTGTGGTGGCATTATGTGACACTGGCCTCAGCCCTCCCATAGCTTGGAGAGTCTCATTGGGGAGGTAACTTTTTTTTAAAGGGGCACTGTGGTTAAAGGGGTGTGAGCCAGGCACCTAATGGGGCTGGGGCAAAGCAATGTAAATGCAACCATTCCGATTTGCACACCTAAGGCAGCCTTCGTGCAAACCCGGCAGAGAATTGCAAATGAGACCAGCTACACGTACACATCGATCCGATACTCTTAATTGCCGCAATTTTGTCATCTCTTTGAAAACACGTGTTGCTGTGTGCTGCTCGGAGAACAAAAAGAAGCTGCATATTAGAAACCGATCGTAAGAGGGGAGATGGCAACGTGAATGTCAAGGCAAGGATGTCATACGGAGACAAATGCAGATTGGATGTTGTGTTGTTATTGGTTGGAAAATCATGAATAAAACAAGGGAGATGGTGGGTTGCTATCCTTGGTCCTGAATCACCTGGAATGTTTAAGTGCTTCATTCAATGTGTAAACTTGGATTCTTTTGGAGGCGGGAGAGAGCACAGAGAATGGGAAGATAATTAGCAAATAGAACATAATCCGTACAACATGGGTTCCATCGAGGGAGTAGAAAAACACATTCCCTGTGACCTGAAGAGCGACAGGGGCAAGCGTAAGCTTTTTTCAAAACTCCAAACCACTGCTGTATGGAGAACAAGGACCAATTATTTTCTCTTGCAATGGGAACAGGAGGGAGGGATGCACTGCTATAATTCTCTTCCCTTGGGCTGAGAGAAACAGCACATACCATTAATGTTAAGATTTGGGCTGCTTGAAGGATCTGGTTGTTGAAAATCCCTCAGTGAAATGGTCTAATCCAGCAGCCGACTCCTGGATCCTGTGCTTCATTTGTTACGATCCAGTTCTTGGCAGTTTTGATTGATCGAAAACATTAAACCAAATATGTATCTTGAAAGGAAACTCACATTTCAATTGAATTTAGAGAGAAAACACACTAAAAAAATAATTTGTGTACAGAAATCCCACAGTTAATGTGGAAACGGAATGGAATCACTTGGTGTGTAAAAACGTCTGGAATGACATGGGCCAGAAAAATACAGATTCACTCATCCCTGGCTACAAGATTCCTTCCACAGCCTTGAAAGGGCTTCACAGGCCTGTTAGAATTGATTGGGTACAAAATTAGTTTACTTTGGTGATGTTCCAGGCATGGGAAAACAGAGTGTGGTTCTTGTTCTTGCATTATCACCAGTGGTCCCAATGGCATTTTATCTTCCTTTTGGGGCAGACTTGGGCCATCAGATATTGAGATTTGAGGGTTTCTAGAAGGATAATCTACTATATATTTTGGAAAAGGTGTTTGTTTGTTTGTCTGTCTGTTTGTCCATTTGTCCTCTATAACACCCTACGCACAGAAGAATGAGATCCCTCACGCTGTCATGAAATGGCATGTGACAAGTATCAAGATCCCTAAGAATTCATGGTCATTTCTCTTGAAAGTCTAGTTTTTCTAATTTGATTTTCTCAACACGGTTAGCTTGCAATTCTCTGCTAAGCAACCATCATTTTCTTCCTTTATTAATTTATCCCTTAGAATTTATATGTTGCTTGATGGTTTAAAAGAAAACCCCGAAGCAGTTTAGAGAAAGAATGAAATTATCTGTAAAAATGCTTATAAAGAACTGAAAAAGTAATTGAAATGAGCGATAAACTAAACACAGATTAAAACACACACCAACATTCTACGTTTCTGTTACAGATGCTTTGACATAATTGCCTTTCATACTCTAGTTCTCTCCTGTCTAATCTTCTTTGCTCATATTTCCCTCACTGGCTTCTTCCCACTTTAGTCATACCCTACCCCTTTCTGACACTTCTGAACTATGCTTGTTGTTGTATGAACGTTCTGCATATTGTATTGAACGTGTTCCGAACAAATGTATTGAATGAATGAATGGAGCTGATTTGGCTGTGTCTCTAAGGACCTAGAAATTCATTCCTCCCTACCTACCTGTTATTTCCTCTGCAGCTTTTTCTTTTGTCTTGTAGCCCTTTCTGATTTTATTGTTTCGTATGCTGAACAATTAAGTTATATACACCCTGCACAGTTTCAACAGCAGTTATGGGTTTACTCTAATGCAGCAATCAATTTATTCTTCCCACAAGGGAAATGTTTGCACCATGCAGCAGATTCAACAGAAGCCCTTTCTGCTATTAGCCAGGTAAGAATAGGCAATTACATAGTGCATTTAGTTGCTAGCAGCATCGCCAAAGGATTTTTCTGCATGGTCTCTATTGCACTTGTGATGTTGGTGACGCCGCCGCCTCTGCTGCTGATTGGCCGAACTGCTGTGAAGCCATGGAATGTTCACCAAAACAAAGAACAATGAGTTCTGTTATTAGTCGTCTGCTGTATCAGATTTGGATTCCTTTATTCATTCATTATATTTTGGTGTTTATATGCTGGTTTTCCAGACAAAGGTCTGCAAACCACTTTACTTTTTTTTTAATAATAAGTTTTTATTGTTAAAATAATTCAGCATTAATACACACATATTGCGAATATACAAGCATACAAACATACATTTCATACAGTCCTTAAATATATACAAACATACCTACATTCAGTCCCACAGATAATTCCTTTTCCCATCACCATCCACCGCCCCTCACCCCACCTTTGTGTTAGACTTCCAATCTACTCAATTGCAATTTCTTTCCACTTCTATTACTTTCTTTCACACACTTTTAACCCAATTTCATGCTTCTTTTTCTATTACACATTGTTATCCATCTTATTTAGTATTTCAGTATTTAAAACAGAACTTGTTTATTCTAATAGGAGTTCTGATTTTTCAATATGGCTTTGCAAGTATCCTTTAAACACCTTCCAATCCCTGTCTATCTTCTCTTTTGAGATCCTTCCAATTTCTCCTGCAAACCACTTTACAACTGAAAAAGAAAAATATAAGAACAACAGCTCTGTTAAAACATCATACAAAGCTAAAAGGAAAAAGCTTGAAAATGACTTGAAACCAATGCCATGGAGCCACTGAAAAATCTTCTGCAAAACAAGGCTGCTCCGCCAACTGTGTACATGATGGGTACTGACACCTTGGGCTTCGTTATGTTCCATCAGCTAAATAGGACCTCACAGAATGCCAAAACCTACATTTGCAAGAGCCTAAATGTCTGCCCGGACAGAAGAAAGAGATGGTAAATACACCGCAAGGAGATGTAACAATCTGTTGTGTCAAATCCCTTTGTCACCAACGAGACAACGTGAAGCATCTTGCTGCCACGCACATTTCCTGATGACAAAACAGCCTAACAGACATTGGGAACAATTAGGGGGGGAGGAATGGGGAACACTTTTAGCCTCTCACAATGTTGTTCTGTTTTTCCAGTTATTTAAGAGGCCGGGAAGAATGTTTTGTGTGGACAAACCAAATACCCCATGAATTTTGCAACAAAGTGAAGGATTCTGTGGGGGTCCATAGTGGCAGAACCTCTGGCAGTGATTGGCTGAGCTGCTGTGATGTCACAGAGGAGCAGAGCAAGCAGGAGGATCTCAGGCTGTCACTGGTTGAAGTTTTGTGGTGCTAGAGAGGCAGGGAAGCCAGTGGGGGGTTGTGGAAGAAGAGGTAGAAGGTTAAGAAAGGGTTTCAGATCCTGGCTTGTTCTCACCAGCTGTGGTTTAAACAAATCACAGTAAGGTGCCGTTTAAATAGAAATGCAATACATCTAACTACTGTGGGGAAGACCATGACCAGGTAGCTTGTCTCGTTGCATGGTTTTCTGTCCAGGTGGGCAATATCAAGGACCCTGTTCTGTATTCTTAGGGTCTTCGAAGGGAGGTCTCCTTCAAACAGAGGACCATCCTCTGTAAATTAGGACACATGAACACCTCAGCCTTCCATCTCAAGACACTGGCTTTGAGCCCTGAGCTGGGGGTATGAACTTCCAGTGTGGCACTTGCCTTCTTACAATCCTTTATCTAAAAACTGGGTTGGACCAGACAGCCCTTCACATAGAAGACTGCCCTCTGTAAAGAAGGGCAGCTTAAGCCACAGTTCCCCGAGTTCCAATGTCACAGGGAACTGTGGTTGGTTTGCAAGAAGAAAGTGAGAGCATTCAGTCTTCTCTTAATGGGAAAATATGAAGAATGCTTTTTAAGATGCTAGACAGCATCTTAAAAAGCAGAGACATCACCTTGCCAACAAAGGTCTGTATAGTTAAAGCTATGGTTTCCCAGTAGTGATGTATGGAAGTGAGAGCTGGACCATAAAGAAGGCTGATCACAGAAGAATTGATGCTTTTGAATTCTGGTGCTGGAGGAGACTCTTGAGAGTCCCATGGACTGCAAGAAGATCAAACCTATGCATTCTGAAGGAAATCAGCCCTGAGTGCTCACTGGAAAGACAGATCCTGAAGCTGAGACTCCAATACTTTGGCCACCTCATGAGAAGAGAAGACTCCCTGGAAAAGAACCTGATGTTGGGAAAGATGGAGGGCACAAGGAGAAGGGGACGACAGAGGATGAGATGGTTGGACAGTGTTCTCGAAGCTACCAGCTTGAGTTTGAACAAACTGCGGGAGGCAGTGGAAGACAGGAGTGCCTGGAATGCTCTGGTCCATGGGGTCACGAAGAGTCAAACACAACTAAATGACTAAACAACAACAACAACATGAAGAATGGGAAATGGATGAGTCTGATGCTCATTCATGTAGTTTCCTGTTGCATCTGGCCAGGGCTTATGAAATCGTCTTTGGTGCATACATACATCCTACCTCCCTCCAGTTTAAGGGAACCACCTGGAGGTTCCTCAAGGGCCTCAAAATCCCAGAGCCAGCATTGTGACGGCTGGCAAAAACAACCATAAATCACTGGTTATTGTGCATATTGAAATTATGCATTTGCTGCCTGCTGAGAGGCAACTTGTTTTGCTGAAGTGTAAATCAATGCGGATTTTGATGCTGCGATTCCTACCGTGACGTTTTGCAAGCATTAATTCTTCCTCTGAAACAGACAGTTAAAAGAGCCACAAGTGAGTAATTTTCAGCTTGCAGTTTATTATATTGTCTTGTGAAGCCAGCCCCCCACCCACCAGAACACAAAAGGGATTGGTTTCTATGCTGAGAAGCAGGCAGAATATTGAGGCTAAGTAGCTCCTTTGGTAGAGTGTGTGAGAATCTTAATCCTAGGGTTGGTCATTGGCCATACTGGCTGGGGCTTCTGGGAGTTGCGTCTCGAGGTCCCAAGACCCACCCCCAAAATAAATACACACAGACACTTATATTAGTTTAAGTTTTGGGGCAAAATTTTTGGCCACAACTTTATTGAAATACAATCACGTGAGTGGTATTGGCTTAGGCATTGACTCCCCACTATAACTGGCTCCACCTCTCAGGGTGATCGTCAAATGGGGTAAACCAAACGAGGGAGCAAGGTTGATGAGGACCAACCTAAGCTCACCCTGGGGTTCCTGTGGTCCTGGCATGGCCCTAGCCCCTCAAGCGAACTTCAGACAAGATCCAGAACCCCCAGATTCCTTTAACGAAATACCCAGTTCCTGGAGGGGCAGGTGATGGCCACACCTCCCCTCCCCACAATCCAACTGAGCCAATGCCTAACCGCCACCTTACAAGTTGTGATGATTTGCTAAGGGGTAGGCAAAAACCAAATGGCTAAAGCCAATCTGCCAAATGGAAAAATTTCTACCCAGGCCCTGTTCCAAAACAGGCGACCCAAACAAAAGCCAAGCCAAGCGACTCTACCTAAACTAGGGAGGGTGGGCGGGTGTTCAATAGTGTGAAGCAAGTGCCCCTCCTTGTGTCACACTGCCATTTTTAAAGCCCCTGGGATCATGCTACCCACTGGCTATTGGCTAAAATTGCCTAGTGTGATCCCAGGAGAATGGCCAGGACTTCTTGCTCCTCCATTTTAACCCTATCAGGTGAGCTCTTGGTTCCCGCGTGCAACCAGGACCCTCTGTTATGAGGATCCCATTTGTAGTCCAACAATGCATGGAAGTCACCCCACTGGCATATGTCTTCAGCTGACATCTTGATCCCTAGCTGAACTCGCAGAGCTAGTGAAAAACCAAACGTGATCCAATGTTTTTTGGGAAAACTTTACTTTTTAATAACCTCCTGCTATTGAGTCTGTTACATGCAATGTATTACTAAACAAATTACCAAGGGGAACAAAGCTAATTATAGCAACCGATCAATAGTGTTCGTGGTTGTTCTTTTGAGCGTTAATGTTGGCAAATGATTAAACTATGAGAGAACGGGCTGCACTCTCAAATTGCCACAAACTGCCTTCGCAAAGGCAATCAACTAGCAAATTTGCGGGGCCTCTGTTGGTATTCCCTCATCCACATGACAGAGTAGAGTGGATTTATCTCCAAGGAACTGGTCTCCTAAGCTCAGGGCTTTATACTTGAAAGAATGAGAATGACCGCCTTGTGGGTGAGACCTTGGGGGCCGCTCCATCTTCTAGGCCACACTGTCACCGATAAATACTACACAAGTGAAATGCAGGTAAGTTCATTTATTACGTTCACAAGTCTGGGTGTGTCTTCTCCTTTTCTATATGAAGGAGGGGATGAAAGCACCACCGACAGCTAGCTAATGCCATCTACCCAGGGTTGAGAACTTCATCACCCAGTGGCTCCTCCAAGCTTTATGTACCTGGTTCACGAGTCCTTCTAGAAAAGCCAGTTGAACTACAAAAGATTCCTCCTGCTTGGCCTATTAATTTTCAGTCCCTTGCTAGTTGCCTTTTTCTTACCATTCCCCTATCCCCCCCACCACATAATCCCTGGGTCCCATGACCCTCCTGTTCCCACCCTTCCTGTTTCTCCTCTTGACTATATGAATCAAGGAGTTCAGACCACAGGGCAGTGGCGTATCGTGGGTTGCCAGTGCCCAGAACCGCGCAGAGGGATGGGTGGAAGGGAGGGAAACGGATGGAGTACACATGCGCATTCAACTCCTAACGGTGCCCATGTCACCCGGGAGATTGCAGCCAAAGAGATAAGAAAAGAAGAGCCGTTTCATAGAATCATAGAGTTGGAAGAGACCTCAAGGGCCATCGAGTCCAACCCCCTGCCAAGCAGGAAACACCATCAGAGCACTCCTGACATATGGTTGTCAAGCCTCTGCTTAAAGACCTCCAAAGAAGGAGACTCCACCACACTCCTTGGCAGCAAATTCCACTGTCGAACAGCTCTTACTGTCAGGAAGTTCTTCCTAATGTTTAGGTGGAATCTTCTTTCTTGTAGTTTGGATCCATTGCTCCGTGTCCGCTTCTCTGGAGCAGCAGAAAACAACCTTTCTCCCTCCTCTATGTGACATCCTTTTATATATTTGAACATGGCTATCATATCACCCCTTAACCTCCTCTTCTCCAGGCTAAACATGCCCAGCTCCCTTAGCCGTTCCTCATAAGGCATCGTTTCCAGGCCTTTGACCATTTTGGTTGCCCTCCTCTGGACACGTTCCAGTTTGTCAGTGTCCTTCTTGAATTGTGGTGCCCAGAACTGGAGACAGTACTCCAGGTGAGGTCTGACCAGAGCAGAATACAGTGGCACTATTACTTTCCTTGATCTAGATGCTATACTCCTATTGATGCAGCCCAGAATTGCATTGGCTTTTTTAGCTGCCGCGTCACACTGTTGGCTCATGTCAAGTTTGTGGTCAACCAAGACTCCTAGATCCTTTTCACATGTACTGCTCTCAAGCCAGGTGTCCCCCATCTTGTATCTGTGCCTCTCATTTTTTTTGCCCAAGTGCAATACTTTACATTTCTCCCTGTTAAAATTCATCTTGTTTGTTTTTGCCCAGTTCTCTAATCTGTCAAGGTCGTTTTGAAGTGTGATCCTGTCCTCTGGGGTGTTAGCCACCCCTCCCAGTTTGGTGTCATCTGTAAATTTGATCAGGATGCCCTTGAGTTTCATTGTCTGGAGAGGTCACTTCCTGGTTCACATGGAGAAGCCAATTTCAAAGGAGCCCAGCAACGGAAGCATGCAGCTGCATTGAGGTGGAAACAGGTGTTGATTTTTTTGCAGTCAGGGCAACTGCCCCCATGCCCCCCATGTTACAACACTACCCCAGGAAACTGCTTTATACTGACTCTGACCATTGGGCTATCTAGCTCAAAACTACGACACACTATCCCAGTGTCCGAGCAGCGAGAGATTCCAGGGGTTGCAGCTCTTACTCAGGTTCGGTTTCCTTGGAATGAAGGTCAACGGAGACTGCAATGTATTTAGGATACACGGTGTTATTCACACATATATACAACCAAAGTGGAAGGCGGAAGGGCTGACAGCATTCATGCCCCGAAATATATTGCTTCTCCATTAGTCTCAGCTTTGGATCCAGCACAGAGCAAGCAGGTCTCTGGGTCTCCAGCTTCCAGCCTGCTTCCAACTCACGCACAAGCTCCTCTCCTGCTATTGTCCTTCTACTTAGCTGCTAGGTGGTGGATGGGTGGAGGAATGGCCCACACATGAGCCTGGGAGGGGGGCAGCTTGGGGATACCAGGAATTGCATTTCTCTTGCTGCTCCAGAGCTTGCCCTGTTATTGACTGTTTCCATTACCCTTTGCAGGGACGCAATAGGAAGGACAATAGCGAGTGGTGCTGTGGGTTAAACCACAGAGCCTAGGGCTTGCCAATCAGAAGGTCGGCGGTTCGAATCCCCGCAACGGGGAGAGCTCCCGTTGCTCGGTCCCTGCTCCTGCCAACCTAGCAGTTCGAAAGCACGTCAAAGTGCAAGTAGATAAATAGGTACCGCTCTGGTGGGAAGGTAAACGCCGTTTCCGTGTGCTGCTCTGCAGAAGTTCGCCAGAAGTGGCTTAGTCATGCTGGCCACATGAGCCGGAAGCTGTACGCCGGCTCCCTCGGCCAATAAAGCGAGATGAGCGCCGCAACCCCAGAGTCAGTCATGACTGGACCTAAGGTTCAGGGGTCCCTTTACCTTTATTTACCTTGCAAGGACATATGAGTGGGGGAACAACTTAACATTCCACATTTATACCCTCTCAGGATTCCATGTTGGCATTTAATAAAGGACACTTGGGTTCAAATTCTTACTCGGCCACAAAACTCACTGGGTAACCTTTGGGGCTAACATACATCGCAAGGTTGTGGTTCAGGTCAAAGTAACAAAAAGGTAAAGGAAAGGACCCCTGGACAGTTAAGTCCAGTCAAAGGCAACTATGGGGTGGGCCCTCATCTCGCTTTCTGGTTTGCCAGAAGCGGCTTAGTCATGCTGGCCACATGACCTGGAAGCTGTATGCCGGCTCCCTCAGCCAATAAAGCGAGATGAGCGCCGCAACCCCAGAGTCGGCCACGACTGGACCTAATGGTCAGGGGTCCCTTTACCTTTACCTTTATTACCCTTTGCCTGATTCTCTCTCTCTCTCTCTCTCTCTCCTGCCATCTAGGGGCTATAATTTGAAGCAGCAGCACGCTGACCCAAGAGCATTGTCCAACTTTTTTATGCATTTTCTTTTTGTTTTTTATATTGTCATTTTATGTTGTGAACGGCCCTGAGATCTATGGATGAAGGGTGGTATACAAACAAAACAAAACAATTGTAGCTGAAGTCGCTGTATGTTGGAGCACAAATGCTTCCTCTTTCTCTCGCCCTCTCCCTTCCATGTGCTCAAGCTCGTCAGCATTTTAAATCTGAAATACTTCACGAATAAAAAGGCAGCTTCAATCACAGCCGTTTCATTGTGTGCATTTGTGTGCATAAAATTAATTAGAATTCAGGGCAGCACGCCTTTGGAACATTTCAAGGTGTGAAACAGTATGCAATGTGACTTTTGGAGCTGTTGTTTGCACACAATAGCGGGAGCCGATGACATGCCTCCTCTTTTCATCTGTACTGCACGTGAAATTATAGTTTCTCCACCGTAATGATAGCTTTTTCTAGTGCAGCTGCCCCTTTGCTCTGACTCTTCAAGAATTTAATAGAGCGCACGCTAGTGGCAGCAAGAATGGTGGCGGCACATTATTGGAAGGAGCTCAAGGTTGCTAACTTAGATTATTCCTGTGCGAAACTGCTTTCAAACAAAAAGCCCACCCCAAAGCTTTGAAAGGACAGAAATGAATGCTTTCACTGTGGACTGGTACAGCTTTACTGAATACAGCAAGTCAAGCAATAACACGAAGCATCTGTAAGGATTTGGACTGTATGATTGCAAAAGGACTGCTTCATCAGAATGTGACTTAATGATAGCCACGTTTCCACTATGTTCACCTGGAAGATGAAGGCAATGTCAGCAAAGCCAATAATCCATTGCAATTTTTAACGCGATCGTACTTTTGTTTATGGCTCAAGATTTGAAAATTTGAACGTCTTAATTATTTTTTAAATAAATGTCATATTTAAAAGGTTTATATTATGTAAAGTTAACTTACAGCATAGAAAAGAAAAAGTGAGATCTGTAACCAAATAATTCATTGCTCTCCTTTCCAGTTGACAGCCAGACATGCCCCTTTTGCAGGACACTCCATTCCATCCCCTCTGTTTCCCATTCACCTAAGAGTCCATCTGCATTCCAGGCCCACTGAGCATGCTCAGTCCTCCTTAGGCAGCTTCCAAGTTGGGTCCCCCTTCTGCCCCTCCATTATAATTCTGGAGGGACTTTGAAACATGTTTTTAAATACCACATGGAGTTTAGTGTGGAGCATGGAAAAGGGATTGATTTGTCGAGAAGGGTCAAAAACACTGTCAAGTTGGAGTTCCCACGAGTGAAAGGAGCAGGAGACAAAGTAAAGTACAGGTATAAATATGAAGAAGAGCCGCGGAAGGGACATGGAAGAGACTTAAGGGCCTCGGACATAAGATTACCAGGTTAATGCGCTAGATTGATGAGATAGAAAGGACTGACAAAACCTGGGACCAGGAGGAAGAGACGCTGGATGAAGATTGGGAATTTTTTTTTTTATTAGGATTGCCCTATAAAAGTGATGAATGTTAGAAAAATGTTGGAATGAAATTATTTGATTTAGCAAAAATGTTAAAAGAATTATGTAAGAACATCTTATGGCTATGAGAAATTGGTATAAATAAGATCTAAGTTTTAAGTTTTAGGGTCTTTTATAGTAAGATAAGGTTAAAATAGATTAAGGTAATGTAATGACAGAATATTAGGAAAAATGGAAAGGATTTGCTGTGACTGTTCAAATATATAAAAGGATGTCACATAGAGGAGGGAGAAAGGTTGTTTTCTGCTGCTCCAGAGAAGCGGACACGGAGCAATGGATCCAAACTACAAGAAAGAAGATTCCACCTAAACATTAGGAAGAACTTCCTGACAGTAAGAGCTGTTCGACAGTGGAATTTGCTGCCAAGGAGTGTGGTGGAGTCTCCTACTTTGGAGGTCTTTAAGCAGAGGCTTGACAACCATATGTCAGGAGTGCTCTGATGGTGTTTCCTGCTTGGCAGGGGGTTGGACTCGATGGCCCTTGTGGTCTCTTCCAACTCTATGATTCTATGATTCTATGATTCTATGATTCTATGACTATTAACAATTAGGATACAAAAAAGGGAGGAGTGAGGAGGTCAAAGAAAGAAGGTAATGACAGATAAGGATTTGAGAATATTGGATTTGTTTTTAAATTTTTGTGGCTTATTTTTGCCTTTTGATTGTGTTGTGTTATGTGCTTTGTTTTTATTTTTTGATTTTGATTTTGATCAATTTGTATTGTCTGATTGTGGATTGTTTCTCTTTTGTTTTTTGTTTTTCTTTTTCTTCTCTGTTTTTTCTGTAATTCTAAAACTCTTAATAAATATCATTTTTTAAAAAATATATTTTTTTATGATGACAGATCATTGCTATTTATGTCACAGCCGTAAATTACAGGAAACTTGAGAACTGCATCTTTAGGCATAAGAAAGCATAAAATTACATCTGATTATGCAAGAAGGCATGAAGACAATTATCAAGGCAGGCCAATGACTTTCTTAAATCAATAAAGAAGAAAATTAATGACACTGGGTGATCTCCAGCTAAGTTATACTCAGAGCAGACCAATTGAAATGTAAGAACATTGATTTCTGTGGGTTTACCCTGCATATGGCTAACACTGAATATTAACCCCAGTGTTCACACCACAAATCCTTTTGTTTCTACATTAAGCATTTCAAATACAAAACGCATATACATCTGCCCACATTCTGTGTACACATGCTCACGTACCCGTGCGCATGCACTCACATACTTTAAAATTACCTCTGTAATTATATCTATTCATTCGAGGGTGATATAGTCAAGATAACTCCACAATTAATTGGTAGTTGTTGCAGCAACGAGCTCATATATATTTATATACACTTGCTTCGATATGGCTTGATTTGCTGCTATCCTTATCTGGGGACTTGGGGCGCTGGGCTCTGAGCCCAGAGAGAGGAACTCTCTGTAAGACTTGGGCATTTGCCACCTATGCCGTCATCTGGGCAGTTGAAGCAATGGGAAATTCCGGCCAAATTGGCTGTGCTGCATTGTTTACAAGGAATGTATGAACATTTGCTTGGGTGTGGACAAGTCATCTCGTTGCTACGGTGTCTGTCCCTTGTCTTTAAAGGCTTGGAGACCTGGCAGGCTGATTTGCCATTGATCTACAAGGCTGGATCTACATCGATCTTTTAAACGTCATTAGAACGATATTAGATGTATCGTTCTATAACGTCACCTTGCCTTTAACATGCAGTTTCCCTACTGCCAGGGGTTCGTTGCTCTGCAGCGCCCCCTGATGGCACATTTTAATAATGCCTTATTGACATTATAAACCACGAGTGCAGATCCACCCTAAGTCTACCTCTTTCATTAATAAAGCACTAGAACTGATCGCTGGTGGTTTTTTTGACATCCTTCTTTGGTATCTCTGCACCCAACTGCTCCTCTGAGCTCTCCATTGGGCCGGCGGTTCAAAACAGCCCCTTCCACAACCGCCAATAAATGCATTCAACTTTCCTCCTTAAAATTACCTTCCTCTTCCTTTCCTTCCTTCTGTTCCTATAATAAACGGTGTCCGTTTTCCCATTTAGGCAGAACGCATTCCATTCTTCCATCCTTGAGACACTTGGTGGCAGTTGTTCAACTGCATATAGATGATCAGTCAAGAGAGAGAAGGCTAAAGGAAGCGATGGGAGGGTTGCTCTCTCCAGTGGTGCCCAGTGCCCTGTTGGCAGGGTGAAAAGCAGGGAGGTCAACAGTAGGGGGAGCCAGAGTCAATGATAGGCAGAGCCAATAAATTCTTGTTTCGTTCCCATCTTCCACCCTGCAGAGCTCTACAAGGGCAGGAAGGTGGAGCGAGGTGGCAGTCAGTTCCACCCCCTAAAGGTAAAGGTAAAGGGACCCCTGACCATTAGGGCCAGTCACGGACGACTTTGGGGTTGCGACGCTCATCTCGCTTTATTGGCTGAGGGAGCCGGCGTACAGCTTCCGGGTCATGTGGCCAGAATGACTAAGCCGCTTCTGGAGAACCAGAGCAGCGCACGGAAACACCGTTTACCTTCCCGCCAGAGCGGTACCTATTTATCTACTTGCACTTTGACGTGCTTTTAAACTGCTAGGTTGGCAGGAGCAGGGACCAAGCAATGGGAGCTCACCCCGTCGCGGGGATTCGAACCGCCGACCTTCTGATCGGCAAGCCCTAGGCACTGTGGTTTAACCCACAGCGCCACCTAGGCTGGATGTAAATAAGAAGGAGAGCAAGGAAGTGCTGACTAGGACACAATGGGTTGCTGAGACAGTGCCCCATTTGCCCTAATTGAATATTATCCACTGGCTATCTCTGGGATGAAATGATTGTGGGTCCTACCTGAAGACTCTCACCTCCCCCTTCTCTGAATCTTTTCTTTCCTGGGGAACAGGTATTGAGCCCATCACCTCCAGAAAATCTGGACCTGACTCTCTGGGTCAATTGCTATGGGTATTTGAGGTCATCCATGGGGGCGGGGATTTTCCACCACACTAACAATGTATAGTGAGAAGCAAATGATTGAAGTGTCTGTCAATCTGGGACAGGCAAATCTGTCAATTTTGGATTCTCATTGTTTCTCATTCTTTTGGCCTTAAGTTCCCTTCTCCACATTTCCGCCTCAGTTAGTGGGGTTGTCGCTGTTGTTTTTAAACGACCTCACGATAAGTCATCAGCATTTTAGTGCAAATTCCTCCTCAGGGGAATTTTTGTAAGCAATTTCTCCCAATAGCCACATTTTTGCCAAGCATCTTTCCTTTTAAATGTGTTTGTGGGAATGGGATTATTGGTTTCTTCTTGCTTATATTATCTATTTTGTGTTCTCATTTTGTATTTTTATGTTTCGAACCGCCCTGTGATCTTCAGGTGAAGGGCGGTGTGCAAATTTAATAAATATTAAAATAATCAAAATTATGCATTTTTGTACACACTTAACACGTGTTTTTGTACACATTGCTTGACTGGAGAACACTCCAAAATTCATATAAATGTGAATTTCAAGGGACGGAGGGCTTGTGTGCTTTTCTGGAAAGTGAAAAATTAGGTAGAGCCGCCTTTAGAAGTGAACTCATTTTGTCCCCCAGCCCTGCTCCTGTCAGACTGCGGTCTGAAAACGCTGCTTTGCTGGAGCCCTGTGACAAACAAACTTGCGTAGCTCTACGGACTGTCACTGCTAACCTTTCAGCTCTGTGGCTTCCAATTAGCTTGCTGTCCAAGCCAATTAACTGTGATATAACACACATGCTGGTGCTGTGAATTAGAAGGGGGGTGGTTTGGGGAAAATGGTTAGGAAGACTGAACTCTGCAGGGAGATGGCAGGGGGTGAGAGAGGATAGAGAACAGCTTTTCTCCCTCTCTCACAACACTAGAAATCGTGAACATTTAAGGAAGCCACACGGCAGACAGATCATGGCGCCCCCTACTGGAGCACTGTGGTCGGGGGGAGGCCGGGCGCTGCACTGGGTGCTGGAATGCCCCATGCCCTGTGCCCTAAACATGGAGGCAGCTCAGCCCCCATGAGCTCCTGCTTCCACAAGAGGTAAAAAAAGGACCCCTGGATAGTTAAGTCCATTCAAAGGTGACTATGGGATGCATAGGCCGAGAGAGCCGGCGTTTGTCCACAAGACAGCTTTCCGTGTTTTGTGGCCAGCATGACTAAACCACTACTGGTGCAACAGAATACTGTGACGGAAACCAGAGTGCACAGAAACACCGTTTACCTTCCTGCCAGAGCGGTACCTATTTATCTACTTGTACTTTGACGTGCTTTTGAACTGCTAGGTTGGCAGGAGCAGGGACCGAGCAATGGGAGCTCACTCTGTTGTGGGGATTAGAACCGCCGACCTTCTGATCCACCTTCGCTGCATCAAGCAGTCGGTCCCTTACCTTTCCCGCCCCGACCTGGCCTCAGTGATCCATGCAACGGTCACCTCCAGGCTTGACTACTGTAATTCGCTCTACGCGGGGCTGCCCTTGAAGCTGTTCCAGAAACTCCAGCGGGTGCAGAATGCTGCAGCGAGGCTCCTTACGGGGTCCCTGCCATGGGAGCATATTCACCCAGTGCTTTTCCAGCTGCACTGGCTCCCGGTGGAGTACAGGGTCAGATTTAAGGTGCTGGTTTTGACCTTTAAAGCCCTTCACAGCCTAGGACCCTCATACCTACGGGACCGCCTCTCCCGGTATGCCCCATGGAGAGCCTCAAGGTCCATAAATAGCAACACCCTAGTGGTCCCGGGCCCTAAGGAAGTTAGATTAGCCTCAACCAGAGCCAGGGCCTTTTCAACACTGGCTCCGGCCTGGTGGAACGCTCTGCCTCATGAGACCAGAGCCCTGCAGGATCTGATCTCTTTCCGCAGGGCCTGTAAGGCAGAGTTGTTCTGCCTGGCCTTTGGCTTGGAGTCAATTTGATTCCCTCCCCTTTCATTTTTCCTTTCTCCTCCTGTGATGAGGCTGCATTTTAATGTTTTTAATGTTTTAATGTTGTATTTTAATCTTGTTTTTAAGTTGTATTCATTCAACTCGTTTTATTATTGGTTGTTAGCTGCCCTGAGCCTGGCCTTGGCTGGGGATGGCGGGGTATAAATAAAAATTATGATGATGATGATGATGATGATGATGATCGGCAAGCCCAAGAGGCTCAGGGGTTTAGACCACAGCACCACCCGCACAAGGAGGAACTGCCTATCAGTGCCTATGAGCCATAGTCTGCTATGATGCTTCTGAATGCTAGTTTCTGGAAACCGCAGGAGGGAAGAAGGCTTCCCATAGTCATCTTGATTGACCACTGGCTTGACCCAGCAGAGCTCTTCCGATGTTCCTGTTCCAATATGCATGTAACTCTGGGAATTGCAGATTAGATCAGATTGATTTAGAATGCAGGCCAAAAGAAATTACCCTCTGTTATAATAATAATAATAATAATAATAATAATAATAATAATAATAATTTATTATTTGTACCCCGCCACACCTTATACCTGATTTTTTTTTTCCTTTGAAGAGGGCATTTTTGCATATAGGAAGTATTTGATTGTGTGAATCCCCAATGGCAGGATGGAGTGGTATAGCGCAGGCACAGGTTTTCAACCTCAATGAAAACTGTGCCACGGTGTGGCTGGACATTTTAGGTATGCATTCCTTACATTATTATTATTATTATTTATTAATGATAATAATAATTAATAATAATTTATTATTTGTACCCCGCCCATCTGGCTGGGTTTCCCCAGCCACTCTGGGCGGCTTCCATAGAAACCAAAAATACAGTAAAATATCACAGATTAAAAACTTCCCTGAACAGGGCTGCCTTAAGATGTCTTCTAAATGTCAGGTAGTTATTTATCGCTTTGACATCTGATGGGAGGGCGTTCCACTACCGAGAAGGCCCTCTGCCTGGTTCCCTGTAGCTTTGCTTCTCGCAATGAGGGAACCGCCAGAAGGCCCTCGGAGCTGGACCTCAGTGTCTGGGCTGAACGATGGGGGTGGAGACGCTCCTTCAGGTATACTGGGCCGAGGCCGTTTAGGGCTTTAAAGGTCAACACCAGCACTTTGAATTGTGCTCAGAAACGTACTGGGAGCCAATGCAGGTCTTTCAAGACCGGTGTTATGTGGTCTCGGCGGCCGCCCCCAGTCACCAGTCTATCCTCCTTTCCTCCGTTGGACCACCTAGAAATAGTTCCTTTGCATATATTGCCCATGGAAAAGCACAGTGCATAAGTACACCTCTTCCATAAGGGCCTGAATGTTGTCCTATGATGGAGACACTTTCTTTGCACGCTGGAAATGGGCATAGTATATTGAGGGGCAAGTGCCAAGATTGGTGTTCAGGAAGCGTTGCAGTCAAATAAAATGAGACCTGCCTACCAATCACTGCCTACATTCCGAAATGCCTCTGCTGCCAACACAGTAGTCATTAGCAAATGCACAAATGGATGGATAGTCATCTCTGCGGAAAATGTAAGCCCACCTCATTCTGAAGCTAAGCCAAGGAAGTTTCTCTATCGGATGCCTCATTGTGTATAATGGAAGGTGGCAGAATAGAAGCACGGAACAGATTCCAAGAAAGTGCTTTTATTCATTGGGGAAAGAAAGAAAGAAAGAAAGAAAGAAAGAAAGAAAGAAAGAAAGAAAGAGGAAGGAAGGAAGGAAGGAAGGAAGGAAGGAAGGAATCCTTCAGTACAATAACATAACATAAGAAGAGCTTGCAATATTATTATTATTATTATTATTATTATTATTATTATTATTATTATTATTATTATTATTATTATTTATAGCCCACCCATCTGTCTAGGTCTCCCCAGCCACTCTGGGTGGCTTCCAACAGAATATTAAAATACAATAGTCTATTAAACATTAAAAGCTTCCCTAAACAGGGCTGCCTTCAGAAGTCTTCTAAAAGTCTGGTAGTTGTTTTACTCTTTGACACAGGGTGGGTGCCACTACTGAGAAGGCCCTCTGCCTGGTTCCCTGTAACTTGGCTTTTCGCAGCGAGGGAACCACCAGAAGGCCTTCGGCGCTGGACCTTAGTGTCCGGGCAAGATCAGGCCAGAGACCTCAGTGGGATCCCACAAGTAGATCCTGAGTACAACAAATCTCTCCCCACTTGTGATTCCAGGCAACTGGCATGCTCCATCCGATCACTGTGATCTCTGCTCCCTCTCAGTTCAACAACACTTACATCTTGCACCAGATCCTGGGGGCCGTTTAAATTCAGGATTGCTTCCTCGCTAGTCAGTTCCATGACCAGCAGTTCTAAGGGCAATCACTTGTATTGCAGATATCAATAATGTGCAGCTTGAAGCAATGGGATGCATAGAAACTGACTCCTTTTGAAGCATTGCCCAAACCCATAAATATTGTTCAAAGCTTTAGGCACTAGAAATTCTTCAAACACAGGTACAATAAAATCAGTGATGGAATCATAGAATTGTAGAGTTGGGACCATGAGTGTCATCTAGTCCAACCTCCTGAAATTCAGGTGTGTGTGTGTGTGTGTGTGTGTGTGTGTGTATATATATATGCCCAATGTGGGGCTTGAACACACAACCCTGAGATTAAGAGTCTCATGCTCTCCCAACTGAGCTATCTCACTCTCTACATTCATGTAATTCCATACGACATATGCTTGTCCATGGCATAGGTTCATCTTCTTCAAAAATAAAAATAACTTTTAACTAGAACTGACAAACAGAGCTCTCTCTCTCTCTCTCTCTCTCTCTCTCTCTCTCTCTCTCTCTCTCTCACACACACACACACACACACACACACACACACACACACACAGGCTCCATTGGCCTGTATTCTAGTCCAAGACTATGTATGAGCTCCTCCGAGTGAGTTATTTGCACATCCTTCTCCCACGGAGCCTGGGAACAAAGAAAACAGCCACCACCCTTCCAAGATGGTGGATTTGCAAGTGAATGCCTTCGTCCCATGATCTAAAGTTAAACACTCAGTTTAAGGGCAGAGAACATCACAGTAAATTATCAACCAGTTAGAGCTTAGAGAGCTCTTGGTATGGTGCCATGGAAAATCCCCCATGTTAGCAACACACATTCAGGCATTTTCCATTTCTGACAACTCCTGTGTGGATCCCCAGCCAGTGGGCGGTGGAGGAGGGGTAATGGGTGGTATCTGATGGGCTGTCTGCCCTACCTTTTGCCAACCTGGACTATGGCTGTAAACATTTGTAGAAAAGGATGCTGTGGTCTGTTTTCACTCACTTATGACTCTGTTTTTTGCTTGTGGACCATCGCTTCATGCTCATTGGGCTCAATCAATATATCAATGCCGAGCACAATCATTTCCAGCTGCTTCCCCACCACATATGAATCACTTCTGGTCTGACAGAATGATATTTCTTTCAAGAGCATCTTTCAAGGCCTTGAGGCATTGCAAAGCTTTTTCAAAAAGAAAAGGCAAATGTAAGTGGAGAAGTGATTAAAATATGCGATCATTTAAATAATGTTGATATAGCAAGAAGGATGCATTTTCAATCATCTCTCTGTGTTTGATGACACAGAACTCTTTCTGATGTATTTATGCAACTCTCTCTAAGTGCCAGCTTCCTTCAACAGTGGGATGAATCTCAGCTGCCTACATTTTAGTTTCACGTATAGACTTCCAACAGTTTGGATTTCAGAGTCTGATCTGGTATGAGACATCATGCATCTCCTTGGGTAAACCTGTAGCACCTCATCCTATTTAAAATTTATATATATATGAGAAATGTTGCCTGTTTGTTGATGGAAACAATGAAGCGTTGACCATTTGAAGTATGTGAAATGGGGGTGCAATCCACAGGCTGGGAGGAGCATTGAAATACAGTTTGCCCAGTTTCCAGAATGTGTGCCAGGAGAGCAGGGAACTTGCATTTTTTTAGATATGCAAACCTTAAAGAAAAGAATTCAAATGAATTTGACCATAAGCTGTGTCAGTGTTTGTAAAAGAAAAAGTTCTGACCTCCTTTTCACTCCTTTGCCTAGTCCTCAGACCTTAGTTGGCACAAAGAGTCCGTAAGAAAGAGTACTTTGCAGAATGCTGCTTTTATTCTTAAAAAGCCTCCTTCTCCAACCACAACCGACAGCTTTGAACACACACCAAACACAACCAGCTTTCTACCATACAACCAACCCACACCACACTAACATGGACCACTCTATATATACAGGTACAATTTGGTGAAAGCTTGCATGACTCATTGTAGGTCGCGGACTCATGCTGACTCAGTTCTTTTAGCATTAAAGAAACAGCGAACAATATTTAGCCGTAACAAGCTGTGAGTCAGTGCGATGCAGCAGCAAAAAAGGCTAATACTATTCTAGGGTCCATCAACAGTCCAGAGCAAGGGAAGTGATAGTACTGTTCTATTCTGCCTTGGTCTGTGCATGCGCAAGCGGCGAAACCCGGAAGTAACACGCTCCGTTACTTCCGGGTTGCCACGGAGCGCAACTCGAACACGCTCAATCTGAAGCGCATTCAACCCAAGACATGACTGTAACTTGGTGAGCTCCTGATCATTCCCCAGTAATAGAAAATGTGTGACCTCCAGCTCTGGTTTTCATTTGGGGATACAGAGTTGATCTAGAAATTGCTGACAGAGATCAGCATATAGTTTACAATTAAGAAGCATATGTGTAAGGGTTTCCACCAGGTGGTCTTCACATGGGCAAGTTATTTCTCCTTCCACCCTGCCTGAGAACCTTCCCCAAAGGAGTTTTGATGGATTTGGGTTTTTGCTTTGCAGGGGTTGGGCGGAAAAGCAGAGTAAGAAAAGTTGACCCCCTGCAATGCAGGGACCAATGGACTCTTGTATGTAATTTTCCTTACCATGGCATCAGCCCCTTTGCTCAACGCTGGTAGTGCAACAGTCCTTTCAGTCAAGACAAATTGCGCCTCCTTTCACCCCATGGAGTTTTGGGGAGTGGGGTGGGCACAGCGCAAACCTCCTACTGATCTGCTTCTCAAGAGCTCTTTGAGAGAGAAGTTGCTGCAAAAGTGACTCATTCCGTAATTGCCTCATGCACTTAAATCCACCCCCCTTGAAACTATTCATTCAGTACCTCAGGCAGCCCCATCCCAGCGAGGTGGCATGTGTTTTAGCATCGACTGGCTGAAAAGAAATAAAAGCCGAACCTCGTATGCTCTCGCAACCTTTCAATGCCTCCTAATTCCTTGGTTGTACAAAGGAAAAACACCTCCCGTTTGCCAGCGGCATGCCAAGCCATGAAAATGGATCATAATAGCACACTCAGTGCCAGCCATTAAAGCATTTACTCTGCTGTTTGCCCTTAAACACTCCCATGTAGTTAACAGCACAGGCCTTGGCTTCAGGAAGGCTCCGTTTGGGATGGGGAGAACCTCAGGAAGCTGCCACATAAGGAGTCAGAAACATTGGCCCATCCAGCGCAGCATTGCGTCAAAGGTGCAAGATCACTGCAGGATTTCAGGGAGGGTATTTCTCCCAACCCTACCTGGAGGAACCGGGGGTTGATCCCGGGATCCTCTGCATGCAATGAAGATTATCTGCTGCTGAGCTAGGCACCAGCGACTTCTTCCTCCCAGCACTAAATACCCAGCCACAGGATTGCCAAAGCAGAGGGTTTGTTTTGTGACTCCATTACTTCAGATGGCAAGGACAACTCATGGCCACCGTTCAAAAAGCGATGAGGTCCAGCTCTCTTGAGATGCTCAGGTTAACAGCATCCTCAGAACAGACACTCCTTCAGAGACCTGAGCAATGCTGTAAGAGGCATTTATAATATTTTAACTAAGATTTATATATTGCAGTTGTAATGGGAACTGGGATTGCTTGTGCGTGAACTGCAAACTGCTCCAAGCTGGTTGTATAGCTAAACCTTTCCCTGGTTTGACAGCCCTTACAACGCGACTGTCTCAGTCACTGGCAGAATCCGTCAGTGGGCGTTTCCTAAACTTCCTCCAACATAAAAGTTGCTTGACTCCAAGTCTCCGCCTCGATTCTCTGCGCGGAAGCCTTCTGCGCAGCGTGGGCGTGCCAAGCGGAGGTCCTGTGCTCTCTCCGCTGATTTCACTGGAAGAGTCTCAGAGCCTTCCCTCCGCAGTACTCTCAGCCTCCCCTTTCTTCCTGGTGTCTCCTGGATTTCCTTCCCCAGCGGAAGCTCTCTCTCTCTCCTTGGTGGTTCCCTCCCCTGCATCATTGGGGAGCCTTACCTCTCCTCTTGCCTCTGATGGCAGTTCCCTGACAGCAGTATTTGAAGCAAGAATTTGGTAATATTCCAGGTTATGAAAAGTATTTTTTTCCTTTTCTTTTTTTCTTTATATCTTCTATTTTTCCTTTCCTTCCTTTCTTTTTTTATTCGTTTTCATATTGGAAAATATGCACATAAGTGTGTTTACAGTGTTATGTATTGTTCTTTGTTTAATTTCTATTTCTTGAAAAATTTAATAAAATAAAATAAAAGAAGAGAGGCAATGAGTATATAGAATTGTGGAATTATGGAGTTGGAAGGGGGACCCAGGGGCATCTAGTCCAACCCCCTGCAATGTAGAAATCTGAACTAAAGCATCCATAACGGATGGCCAGCCAACCTTTGCTTAAAAACCTCCAGTGGAAGAAAGTCCACTACCTCCCAAGGGAGTCCATTCCACTATTGAACAGCTCTTACTGTCATAAAGTTCTTCCTGTTAGAATTCCTGCTCCGTGATTGCAGTCATGGGATTTTTGTCTATCCATGTTTTGACTCCTCAGAGTGGGAAGTGACAGAGACAGGATGTTTGTGTTAATCTGTTCCATGAAGTGGGACTATTGTCCTTTGTTCTTTTTCTCTTTGCTGTCTGATGCTAGAGAGAGAGGGAGCCATGTTGCAGTGCTCCGTGTGTGTTTATATGTAAATAAAGTAGATTAGCCAAAATGCTGAATTGCTGGAGTTCTGTTACGCAACTGCGCAAACTCTGCTGATCCCTAAATGTGCCGGTGTCGGTTGGCATCAGTCGCTGTGATGTTTGGGCTGAAGAAAGCTTATGAAGCTCCTGAATGATCGACCAGGAGGGAGAGAACATGCCAGTTGGGCATGTGTCTCTGCCAGGGTCCTACTCGAGTGTAGGCTGAACTCCTGACACTTCCTGCTGTTTAGTGGAATCTCCGCTGGTTCAAGTTACTGTACAGAAGGCCTTAGGTCTCAACCATCCTACTTCTATTTAAAAGGATCACAACTGGGTCAGGAAGACCTTTGCAAAAGAATGTGGAGAGTTGTTGCTTGTTGGAGTAGACCAGGATGGCTAACCTATGCTCCCCGAGGCGACTCCCATCACCCCGTCCATTGACCCTTCTAGCTGGAGCTGATGAGAGTTGGATCCTGACAACATATGAGGGTCTGTTGGTCAGCCACCCCTGGAGAAGACTCTACTGAACTAGAGGGACCAATGAGCTTGGGGTAGAGTAAGGTAGCTTCCTACGGCAGCCCAGAGATCTTCTCTCCCTCCTGCTTCTCTCTGACATCACAGCAGCTAAGCCAATCACAAGCAGTGCATTATAATTTAGATAGGGGCGGTCTCTGGGTGGGGTGGGGGGGTCTGATAACCCCACACTTCCTTCGATGTTGGGTGAATATTCTGAGCAATTGCTGAGCGAGATATGTACCTCCGTGAAATCGCAATGACGGTGTGATGCACCATTAAGAAAACCATCTTACTGGTTTTCTGTGCCACAGTAGTCACAAGGAAAGAGAGCGAGAACAGGCATGGGTCCATTGGTGAGTAAAGAGGGAGCTGTTGTAATGCAATTGTGTCTCTGCTCCTAACACATCTGTCAGAGGAGAGCCAGGTTGTCGCAGGAACCCCCCCCAATCATTCAGTTTGTACAAACTCGACACACACGCGCGCGCGCACACACACACACACACACACACACACACACACACACACACACTCACACACGACATAAGCTACGCTTCTGTTATAAATTCATAGAAAATCAACCATACATCGGATCTGCACCGTTCCACTTTTATTTTACTCCATGAAGGAAGGACTACAACATGGGGAAGGTTTGATACAGGCCAGCCATAATCCCTTGAGCATACCAGCACATACACAGGAGCCCTGCCCAGTTGCTATGCCAGCCCTGATGGTCCTAGACAGAAGACCATCAAGGTCACAAAGAACTTGCATATGGGAGTGGATTCAACACAGACTGGAACAAAGGACAATGATCAGATCTTCCCTCTGGGGGCAGGAAACTGCAAGCTCCCTTTTGTCCTCTGGAAATGACTCATGGGGAGGGGGAGAGGAGGAACCAGCCAGGTGACAAGATACTCAGGTTACCTCCACAACTCCTGCCTCGACCCCTCCTTTTTGTGATGTGTCAATGATGTAGTCATGATGTAATTGTGATGTAGTTCTAGGGTGTAGTTTGGGGGATTAGTAACTAATAAAAGTTGGGGTCTTCCATTTTGTTTCACCTGGTGGCAGGTGGGAGTCCTGTCGCGACAGTCTTCAATAAAGACCAAGCCTACTGGCGGCTGTTTTGCTCTGGTATTCCTGGCTGGTGTCCTTGTTTTTTTGTCCAAGGGAGCCCTCGGATTTCTCCGTTAACAAGGTGAAATACAGATGAGATTTGTCTCATCTCGATCTCCTTCCTGCAGGGAACATTGAAGATGTTGGCGGCAATTGATCAGAACTAAGCAAGGAGCCTCTTGATGGATCAGCCAGACTTGTTTACCAGAATAAAGTTGCCTGCTTTGTCCTGCGCAGCTGCAATTTCACACATCAGAAAGAACAGTGGGGGAAGAGATAGGTCAAATGAACCTGGTCCTGCCTTTGGAATCGCATCAGCCACAAATGACACACCAACGTGGTTCACCTTCAAACAAGAAGAAGGAAAGCAGGGGGGAACTTTGTGTGGTCAACTCCCGTGCCAGATTTTCCTTTGACATTTCCCCCCCTCTACATGATTCCCATGTTCTGTGACAGGGACATGAGAGTGCTGCGAAAGAGCTCCTGTTGTTGTTTAGTCGTTTAGTCGTGTCCGACTCTTCGTGACCCCATGGACCAGAGCGTGCCAGGCACTCCTGTCTTCCACTGCCTCCCGCAGTTGGTCAAACTCATCTTGGTAGCTTCGAGAACACTATCCAACCATCTCGTCCTCTGTCGTCCCCTTCTCCTTATGCCCTCCATCTTTCCCAACATCAGGGTCTTTTCCAGGGAGTCTTCTCTTCTCATGAGGTGGCCAAAGTACTGGAGCCTCAGCTTCACGATCTGTCCTTCCAGTGAGCATTCAAGGCTGATTTCATTAAGAATGGAGAGGTTTGATTTTCTTGCAGTCTATGGGGGTCTCAAGAGTCTCCTCCAGGCACCATAATTCATTTTTTTTATAAGATATTTATTGAAATTTTCAAAGTGTTACCAAATAAAATAAAAGCAGTAGAAAATACAAAATAAAAATAGTTAACAAGGTAGAAAAGAAAAAAACAAACAAACCCCTTCCAACCATATGAATACAAATTCAAAAATAAGAAAAAGTGACAGGGAAAAAAATACAAAAATACATCACAAACAATTAAAACATTTAAAAACAAATTCATTATTCTCAAATCCTCCACTGTCATTACCTTCTTTCTTTGACCTCCTCCTCCTCCCTTTCTTTGTATCCTACTTATTAATTATCCCAGCAAATCCTTTCCATATTTCATAATATTCTGTCATTACATTACCCTAAACTGTTTTAATCTTATCTTTCTATAATAAAATAAACCTTAAAGCTTAAAACTTAAATCTTATCCTTACCAACTTCTCATAACCATAATATTCTTTCATAATTCTTTAAACATCTTTACTAAAGCCAAGTAATTTCATTCCAACATTTTTCTAACATTCATCAATTTTATAAAACAATTCTAATGGTAGAAAAAAAACACAAACAGATCCAATCTTCATCCAATGTCCCTTCCTCCTGGTTCTGGGTTTTGTCAGTCCTTATTATCCTGTCGATCTAGCCCATTAACCTGGCAGCCTTATATCCGAGGCCCTCAAGTCTCTTCCATGAACCTTCCGCAGCTCTTCTTCATATTTGTAGCTGTATTTTCCCTTGTCTCCTGCTCGTGGTAACTCCAGCTTGGCAATATTTTTAACCCTTCTCGACAGATCAGCCCCTTTTCCATATTCAACACTCAATTCCATATGGTATTTAAAAGCATGTTTCAAAGACCCTCCAAAATTAAGAGCCCCCACAATCCCAAACATCTCACGGCCCATTGCTAGATTTGAAAAGTCCAAACATCCCAGCATAGGGGGGTCAATCCAGCCCCCCATTTCCAAGCCAAACCAAACTTTTCCTTTCCAAATCTGGCTTTTTCCAAGTTCATTTGTCAAATCCGAAAACTCATATTCCTGTTGGGCCTGTTCTGTCAGGACACACTCCTGATTTAATTCCTGAGTGGGCTCCACATATTTTCCCACTGTCTGTTCAAAATTTCCCACTGCCTGTTCAAAATTTCTAGTCGAAGTCGCCATCCAATTCACCTTCTCATGTAATTGTTCCAGTAGGGCATTTGTTTTATAGAGAGCACACAACAAAGCTTCTGAATACATTGTCCTGCAAGGTCAAATGCCTGTTCCCGCGATTGTAATCTGTAACAGCTGCCGGCTCCCTGGAGTTGGTTACAGTTACACAGTCTCCCTCTAGGTGAAAAACTTCTATTTGTTCTTGCAACAAAGTTTCCCTTTTTGAGATACTTTGTCAATATTTGTTACTTAAAGATGCGAAGGGAAGCAGTGGAATCGCTATGTTTCTCTTCTTTTAGCTATCTGTCAAAATCACTTGTCTCTGGTCAATGAACTTCAAACGTCAGTCCTGACACCCCGCTCCAGGATCAGGACGGAGGAAAGTTACTTTACTTTAAACTCACTTTAAACAGTCCGAAAAAGATCCCCCTCCTTCTCCTGCTGTCGAAGGGGGGTTCCACAATTTTAAATGATGAAATCCAATCCTTTAAAGGCGATTTTCTAAGCTCTAGTTTACATTGTCTTTGCTTTATTCTGTCTACAGAAGAACGGAAGGCTGATTTCCTGTTTAGACCTTCCCGTTCCGTACCAAATTAAAAAAGGTTTTTAAAATCCAATTCCTTTCTGCTCGCAAGTCCTTATTTAATGTCCAGTTGTTCAAAGTCTAAGTACTCATGGGTGCTTATTTTAGAGTCCAAATTGTCCCAGGAAAAAGGCAGCGCTCTCCGGCAACGGCTGTGCGGCTTCGCTCCACGGAAATAGCAGTTGACTCACAGCACCGCGCCACTTCCCCCTCTTCACTTCGGAGCCCGTTAGTGGGTTCCTTAGCGAGTTGGGGGGCGCTAAAGGTGCCCGCCGAGTCCCATGGTCACAGGCTTCATCCGCCTGTGATTTTTAAAAGGGTCCCCGCTTCGCCGTAGCGGAGAAGACCCGTTTCCCGCGGAGCTAGTCCCTCCTGTTCAGAGGGAGTCCGCCATTGCCGATGGCGCCACCCCGGAAGTCTCCAGCACCATAATTCAAAAGCATCAATTCTTTGGTGATCAGCCTTTTTTATGGTCCAGCTCCTAGAATGCTGCAAAGAAAAGGGGGAAAAACCCTAATCCAAATCCACAACTGAATATCTAAACTCTTATCTGTATACATCACAGAGGAGTGTGCCCACTGCATCTCTGTATGATGACTTGGCCTGACTGCATTTCCATCTTCCCTGGGCTAGGAGAGATTGCCGGACTGCAATTCCCAGAATCCCTGCTTATTGGCCATACTGGTTGGTCTCAACAACGTCTAGATTTACAGGCAGGCAAACTCGGCCCTCTAGAGGTTTTGGGGGCTACAGTTCCCATAATCCCTGACCACTGGTCCTGTTAGCTAGGGAACATGGGAGTTGTAGTCCCAAAACATCTGGAGGGCCGAGTTTGAGGAAGCCTGGTCTAGAAGGTCACAGGTTCTCCTAGACTGAGACTTGTTGGCCACTAGGTGGCAGGCATCGAGCCCCCAGTCCCGTGGCAATCCTAAAACTCATTTGAATATGTTAAAGCAGTCAGATAATGTGATTTACTCGTACCTGTGCAAACATTTGATTGTTTGGGAAGAGGAGAAAGTGCTATTGTACACAGCCAGGGTTAATTGCTTTTCATCCATCGTAAAACTAATCAGCTGGTGAATTAAGGAGTGTGCTTGCATTTCAGTCAGAAAGATTATGCAAAATCCTGAAGTTGTAAGTGTGGGACGGTTGCTTCTTTCCCTCTCTCCCTCCTTTCTCCTTTTACAAAGTTTCAGGGTTCCCTAGGTCTTCCCCATCTCAAGTATGGATAATGTCATTTTGGCCCCATAATGGTCCACACTAGGAACACTAAATTCACTGTTAGCATGAAGGCTGCCCCAATCAAAGTAGGGAAATGGTTCATTTTCCTATTTCCTGCATTGGAAAATACATTATATATGGGGAAATTGCTTTGCAGAAGGTTTCCCACAAAGATGTTTATATTCAGAGAAATTTGCACTAAAATAGACAAATTCACGCTTCCTTACTCAACAACAGTCCTTGACCACTTGGAAAATAAGGCTGGAGTGAACTTCATAAAAAAAAAAAAGAACTTTCCTCTTTAGATAATTTTCAAATGCAATTTTTTTTCTCATTAATTCATAGATTCAGGCAGAGGGCCTTCTTGGTAGTGGTGCCCGCCCTGTGGAACACCCTCCCATCAGATGACAAGGAAATAAACAACTATCTGACTTTCTGAAGACATCTGAAAGCAGCCCTGTATTGGGAAATTTTAAATGTCTAATGTTTTACATTTTTAAAAATGTGCTGTAAGCTGCCCAGAGTGGCTGGGGAAACCTAGCCAGACGGGCGGAATATAAATAATAAAATTATTGTTATTATTATTATTCATAGAATTGCTCATCTGGAAGGAACTCCAAGGGTCAACTAGTCCAACTCCTTGCAATGCAGGGATTACAGCCAAATAATCCCTGATATATGGGCAGCCAACCTCTGTTTAACACACCCACACACCCACACCCACACGGAGGGTTCAGCACCTTCCAAGGCAGTGCATCCCATTGTTGGACATCTCTTACCATCAGAAAGTTCTTCCTAATGTTAGTTGGAATCTCCTTTCTTGTAACTTGGATCTGTTGTACCCTCTGGAGCAGCAGAAATCACGTTTTCCATGTGACCACCCTTTAGATATTTGAAGATGGAGATCATATCATTTCCCAGTCTCCTCTTCTCCAAGCTAAACATTCCTAGCTCCCTCATAAGGCTTGGTTTCCAGACCCTTGATCATCTTGTTGCCCTTCTCTGCCCATGTTTCAGCTTGTCATCATCCGTAAATTGTGGTGCCCAGGACTGGACACAGTATTCCAGGTGTGGTCTGACCAAGGCAGAATAGAGTGGCACTACTGCTTCAGTGGTGTCTTGGTTCTCAAACTTAATCCATTCCAGAAGTCCATTCCAAAACCAAAGCGTTCCAAAACAAAGGCGCCCTTTCCCATAGAAACGGATTAATCCGTTACAGACTTTTAAAAACAAAGCCTAAAACAGCTATCTAAAGGGACACGGGTGGCAATGTGGTCTAAAGCACTGAGCCTAGGGCTTGCCGATTGGAAGGTCGGTGGTTTGAATCCCCGTGACAGGGTGCGCTCCTGTTGCTCAGTCCCAGCTCCTGCCAACCTAGTAGTTCGAAAGCACGTCAAGTGCAAGTAGATAAATAGGTACTGCTCTGGCGGGAAGGTAAATGGTGTTTCTGTGCGCTGCTCTGGTTCGCCAGAAGTGGCCTAGTCATGCTGGCCACATGACCCAGAAAAACTGTCTGCGGACAAACGTCAGCTCCCTCGGCCAGTAAAGCGAGATGAGCGTTGCAACCCCAGAGTTGTTCGCGACTGGACTTAACTGTCAGGGGTCCTTTACCTTTACCTTTTTTAACTATTTAATGAGACCATTGATCCATAAAATGAAAGCAATAATCAATGTACTGTACTATAAAATAAATAAGACAGTATTGTATATGATAAAAAAGTTATTATTTTTTTCTTACCTGGACTGATGATAGTTGTTGTTTGGATGGCGGGCTTTTATCCATTTCCGCAGTTACACAATCAATCAATCAATCAATCAATCAATCAATAGCTGAACTGGGTTCCACACAGTCACAAAAACAAATTAACTGAAAAAGCCTTGAAAACAAAAACGCAAAATAAATAGCAAAAACAAAAGTGCCAAATAAGAACAGAAATTGTGCGGCGGTGGCGTGGCGGCAGTGGGAGGCCCCATTAGCTAAAGTGATGCTTCGGATTAACAACAGTTTCCGGTTAAGAACGGACCTCCAGAACGAATTAAGTTCTTAACCTGAGGTACCACTGTATTTTAAAAAGATTCCCTTTTCCCTTTTCCTTAAGAACAACAGTTGCTAAGACTGCCCAGAGTGGTCTCACCTTTAACTTCTTATATTTAGTCACTCCCCTATTTTCTCCCAGGCCTTTATGAAACATGAAATCCGAAACAGAGACAGTAAACAAAGATCTCATCACAATCTCACATGGATAAACCTACGTCATCTGCTATGACCGAGGGCCTGTCAACACCACCAGGAGATGAGTGTTGGGTCCCTCTGACGCTCAATGGATCTATAACGGTCCCGTAATAGGCATGTCTAAGCTTAAGATGTTTTCCATCAGCAAAACAAAAGTCACTCATAGCTCCTATTTCCTCTCCACTTCTGGCGCTTTCCATAATATTTCAGTCGCCGATACCTGCCAGGTTCCACACCTGGGAGCAAGTATATCTGTCAATTGTAATCGAAGCCATGTGGTGGATCTGCTTGGGAGCAGATGTTCCTTGCCTCCATTCTTCAAACAGAAACAGTCGCCGCTGTGCTGTAAGCCTGTGGCAAAATTCTGCAGATGTGGCAGCTGCTTTTCCTTCCTTCCCTCCCTTTGCTTTGCTGAAGCTCAGCGAACCAAACTGTGGTCCGGGCAGGGACAGCGTCATGGATTAAAAGGGTGTAAAATTGTGGAGTAAAATGGAGCCTAACTCTAAAACTACAAGGCCCATTATTAGTGTGGCCAGCGGCGTGTATGCAAGCAGGTGGCCTGACCACAGGGAACGGTATAGGTAAAGGTAAAGGGAACCCTGACCATTAGATCCAGTTGTGACCGACTCTGGGGTTGCGGTGCTCATCTCACTTTATTGGCCGAGGGAGCCGGCGTACAGCTTCCAGGTCATGTGGCCAGCATGATGAAGCCACTTCTGGCGAACCAGAGCAGTGCATGGAAATGCCGTTTACCTTCCTGCCGGAGCGGTACCTATTTATCTACTTGCACTTTGATGTGCTTTTGAACTGCTAGGTGGGCAGGAGCTGGGACCGAGCAACGGGAGCTCACTCCATGGCGGGGATTCGAACTGCCGACCTTCTGATCAGCAAGTCCTAGGCTCTGTGGTTTAACCCATAGCACCACCCACGTCCCACACAGGTAACGGTAAGAACCACATAAAGGGGAAACTGATGGCTGACGGTTAAATTGAACAAACAACTCCCTATAAGGTACAAGGAGGGTTCTGACATGTATAGTACAAAATGGATTGAGTAAATTGTATTTCCTGGACTGCTGCTGGAAGTGAGATGGCGAAGTGCTGGGGTGGCAGGAAGTGGTTGGATGAGCAGCTAAGATACTGTGTATTTGTCTTATTTTTTTTAAAAAAACACATTTTTATTTGATTTTCCAAAACATAAACATACAACAACAAAATGAATTCTGAATCTAATTATCAAGATTACTCTGAATCTCCTGACTTCCCCCCATCCCTTCCATGGGTCCCATTGATCCTATTTTCAATTGCATATCAATGCTTCTCCAGTTGTTGTTTTTTAGAGCAATGACAAACCTAGACAGCACCTTAAAAAGCAGAGACATCACCTTGCCAACAAAGGTCCGTATAGTTAAAGCTATGGTTTTCCCAGTAGTGATGTATGGAAGTGAGAGCTGGACCGTAAAGAAGGCTGATTGCTGAAGAATTGATGCTTTTGAATTATGGTGCTGGAGGAGACTCTTGAGAGTCCCATGGACTGCAAGAAGATCCAACCTACCCATTCTTAAGGAAATCAGCCCTGAGTGCTCACTGGAAGGACAGATCGTGAAGCTGAGGCTCCAATACTTTGGCCACCTCATGAGAAGAGAAGACTCCCTGGAAAATACCCTGATGTTGGGAAAGATTGAGGGCACAAGGAGGAGAAGGGGACGACAGAGGACGAGATGGTTGGACAATTTTCCTGAAGCTACCAGCATGAGTTTGCCCATCCTGCGGGAGGCAGTGGAAGACAGGAGTGCCTGGCATTCTCTGGTCTATGGGGTCACGAAGAGTTGGACACGACTAAACAACTAAACAACAACAAAGGTTATCTATACATTATGTTACATTACAAGTGTGTTTAAAATCCTGCTAATGTTTTGACCTGTTTACAATAATTTTGTATATACGTTATAAGCATTTCCCATTCTTTTTGAAATTTCTTGTCTTCTTGGTTGCTGAGCTTCCCAGTTAGTTTTGCCATTTCAGCATAGTCCATCAACTTGGTTTGCCATTCTTCTCTGGTCTGGGTTGTTTCTTCCTTTGATCTCTGGGCTAGTAACATCCGAACGGCTGTTGTCGCGTACATGAACAGTTTCCTCTGGTCCTTTGGGAAAGATGCTGTATATTTGTCTATATAATTTTGTCCTGATGGAAACACTCTTGCAGACTCTTTGGACTCTTTCCTGTAATAAAATCTGGTTGATTGGGAATTTGATGTAAACCTCCATACTTGAACCCCTACAAGGGATTTGCCCCCCCATAGGAGTTGTCTGGAACGTTCCCCAATTCTGCTTTAATGGAGACTCTCCATTTTATTTTAAAATGTCTTGGGTATAAGAGTGGTGCATACTTACAATTTATTTATTTATTTTAAAGCACGGCTCAATATCAAAGGTTTGGAGTTATGTACTGAAGTTCTCACCCTGGGCCAGCAGGGGGATACTGTAGATAGTTTTCACTCAGGTCCACATATGCAAATAGGGGATTGAAAGTGACGTTCAGTGATTGGATAGTTACAGAAAATGGTTACAGTTGCATTGTAGTGGAGCTCTATATAAGCAGGCTGGCTGAACCCTTCAGTACAGTTCTGTTCTGGCCTGTGAATAAACAAGAGCTGTTTGAAGAATCGCTGTGTCGTCTGATATGTTCACCCACAACTTAAGATTCGAGAAATTCTGGCCTAGTGCAGTTTTAGGGACACAATTCATCTCCTTCTTCCTGAAAGAGGAGTTTATGGAATTCACCTGAATCCAGACATGAAATTGCCCTGGCATTGTAAAGCTACTGTATCACACGTATTTCCTCCTCCGTTTAGTACATTATGCAAAACTAATGGGAACACGGTGGCATGATTGCAGTATTGCAGATTAGCAAGTGTCTGATTAGGATGAAGACATCTCATTGAACTGAATGCCCTTCCATCAGTCTTTCTCCAACTTTTTGACGTTGGCCCCAACTTCTAAGCTTACCTTACCTTCTGGGGCCCCCAGAATTTGGCACCAACAACCTGCTTCACTGGAAGGGAAGAGAGGAATTGCAGGGCAAATGCCAGGAAATGTAGGCTTAAAAGCAGGGCTTTTTTTCAGCTGAAACTCAGTTCCCGCACCTCTCAGGTGGGCACCATTGCCATTCTAACAAGAGAGGTATTCGTGGTGAGTTCTGGCACTTCTTTTTCTAGAGAAATAGCACTGCTTAAAAGGTTGTGCTTCAGACTCTCCAAGTGTCCCTATTTTCCAGGGATAGTCCTGAATTTACAGAAGTCATCCTGGTTTCTGATTTGATCCCAGAATGTCCCGCTTTTCCTTAGGACATCCCTATTTTCATCGGAGAAGTGTTGGAGGAGATGGTAGGAAGTCCCTGTGGAGTTATCTGACCCCCGAGCCATATGAAGGCAGCCTTGTATAGGGAAGTTTTAAAATGTTTAGTGTTTTATTATGTTTTTACAGTCATGTAAAGGTAAAGGGACCCCTGACCATTAGGTCCAGTCATGACCGACGCTCATCTCGCTTTATTGGCCAAGGGAGCCGGTGTACAGCTTCCAGGTCATGTGGCCAGCATGACTAAGCCGCTTCTGGCGAACCAGAGCAGCACACAGAAATGCTGTTTACCTTCCCGCCGGAGTGGTACCTATTTATCTACTTGCACTTTGACGTGCTTTTGAACTGCTAGGTTGGCAGGAGCAGGGACCGAGCAACGGGAGCTCACCCTGTTGCAGGGATTCGAACCGCTGACCTTCTGATCGGCAAGTCCTAGGCTCTGTGGTTTAACCCACAGTGCTACACTTCAGGATAAGTAACATACTTTTTGCTCTATAAGACGCACCCAACCATAAGACACACCTAGTTTTTTGAGAAGGAAAACAAGAAACAAGAAAGCAATGCAAGCCTCCTGAACAAAGAGGCAGGAGTGCTCCGGCTTCCCTCAAGAGGCTTTGCAGGGCTATCCCCGAAGCCAGGAGAGCAAGAGGGATTGGTGCGTACCGATCCTTCTTGCTCTTCTGGCTTCAGAGATAGCTGCGCAGCCTGCATTTGCTCCATAAGATGCACACACATTTCCCCTTACTTTTTAGGCAGGGAAAAGTGAGTCTTACAGAGCAAAAAATACGGTATTTTCAGATTGTGCTCTGCGAGACCCAGAAGTAACGGAGCACATTACTTCCGGATTTCACCGCTCGCGCATGCGCAGACTGTCAAAATGATGTCACGGCATGCGCGGAAGCGGCGAAATGCAACCCGCGCATGCGCAGTCATGTCTTACGTTTTGTTCAGGTACCACTGTATATATATTGGAAGCTGCCCAGAGTAGCTGGGGCAACTCAGTCAGATGGGCGTAATAATAATAATAATAATAATAATAATAATAATAATAATAATAGAATAGGACATCCTTCTTTTCATCAGAGAATTGTTGGAGCGTAGGCTCCTATCCTCGCTGACTAGGGATGGGCAAAATTGGCAGTTTCAGTTATCTATGCTGCTTATTTTTTTCATTGAGATCTGCCCTCAATGCTATCCTGGGCAGCAATTACATCCTTTGAAATTAGGAAAATACTTTGTATTGACTCCATTGGGTCCATCTAGCTCCATTCTGTCTGCACTGACTGGCAGCATCTCTCCAGGCTTGGAGATGCTGGGGGCTGAGCCTGGGACCTGCCTACCAAAAGCAGGTGCTGTGCCACCGAGCTACGACCCTGCAGGAGAGTGCGCTTGCCGCTGGGCACCGCAAATTCTCCAACTTCATTTCCTCCTTCAGGATTTACTGTGACGGGAGAGAACACAGTGCATTTCTACAGAGCTATGGTGCTATTAAGGGCGCGCACACACACACACACACGCTCATTAGGAACTCATTAACCTCCTGAGACAACACGCCACTCACACCAAGAGCCCCATTTGTTAATGAGTGCACCGCAATCATTTGTGCAATTACAATCCTGGTTATTTTCCACTGTTGCGTTTTCGCTCATTTCTGTGCCAGAAGCCAAGTTTCAGTGAACCACCTCCCGGATTTGCTGTTTATCTGGATAACCTTTCTGTTCCTTTGCATTTATTGTAATCCATAAAGATAAGCCCCCAAATGCCTCTTCGAGATGTTACAAAGTGCATAAATGGGTCTTTTCCAGCTCCTTTCTTGCTCAGTCGCTGCTAATAATCACCCGGCTGGCCAGAGGTTTCCTTCTCTCCTGGTTTGGGAAGAAGCATCCAGTTTGACTGAGACCACCCACAAGATACCAGATGTCGTCGCGCAGTGAAGACGATCTCATGCACACTTTCAATGGCATCACTTTCACCATCAGGACTTCACCCGAGCTCTTAAAATCCCTGGACACGTTTGACGCTAGAGAAGACGACATCCTTTTGGTTTCGTACCCAAAGTCTGGTAAAGTCTCGCTTGATTCGGAATGGGGAAAGAATCCTAATCTACGCTTTATTATTCCAGGCTTAGTTAACTAGAATAAGAAATTCTGTGTGAGCGAGAGAGAGAGAGAAGCGGAGAAGAGAGAAAGTGGAATTGAGATCCATCTTAAGGGTGTACCCCATAAACTGCTTGCTCTTCTGCCACCGACCCCCATGAAAGCTTGACTCAGAGAAGCGATACCAAAACTAAACCGGAAAGAGCTGCGGTGGTCTCATTTGTTTGTTTATTTATTTAAAGCATTTACATGCCACTCTTTTGCCAAAAAGCCTTCCCAGTGCAGCTTTCAAAAATCAGTAGCGAGATAGTCCCTACGCCTCAAGCTTACAATTTAAAATACACGGCACAAGAGGAAAAAGAGATGGGGAGGGAGGAGGAAAAATGCAGGTTGTTACACCTGTTCTTAAGGTTACAGTTCTTATAATATAGTCCCGTATAGTTCTGTCTACAGGAATACTGGCTGTCTTTGAGAGTAGCCCCCTATGTCCCAATCAGATCTGGTTTTTGACGACTCATGGTGGGATCACGAGACCAGTAGGACTGGTAGTTAATGTGCAAAATATCCTTTGTATTGAATCTGTATTTGTTGTGAATCCTCTAGGAAAGGTTTTGGGGTTTTTTTTGAAAAAAACTTGACTTTACTCCCCCACCCCAACCCCTGGTATGACTGGATTAGTCAGCTGGAAGACTTAATTGCTGAGTAAGTGTGCAATTAATCAACTCAAACATTAATGGCAGCTTTAAGGACTCATGAGTTAATCATGCAAGTCATTGGCCTCGCTGTCAATTGTCGGAAGTGATTAACAAACTTTGTTCATAGAGTCAATCAATGACTCCATGATGACAACACTCTACTTCCACTGGGTCAGAGACACAACGCTTTTCCAGTTTCTGAGCATTGCTGGCACAAAGATTGCTGTTGCGCTCAGGATTTGCTATTATTATTATTACTATTACTATTATTATTATTATTATTATTATTATTATTATTATTATTATTGGCTTCCCATAAGTATCTCACTGGACACTGTGAGAACAGGATGTTAGGTAAGATGGGCTAAAAGAGTGTTCCCCAAACTTGGGTCTCCAGTTGTATTTGGACTACAGTTCCCACCATCCCTGACCACTGGTCCTGCTAGCTATGGATGATGGGAATTGTGGTCCAAAAACAGCTGGAGACCCAAGTTTGGGGAACACTGGGCAAAAGCATACCATGTTAAAGGCCAGGTAGAATAATTGATGGCAGTATATATGTTCATTCTTCTTTTAGCCCTGAAGTAGTCTTGGAGGTGCGGGAACAGCCTTTAAAAAAAGATTCAGCAAAGCAGGTTTGCATGAGTACACCAACCATGAGGTGTAGTGAGGCCTCAGGGCGGCAGGTTCCTGCTCACTAATGAGGCAAGGTGCGCTGCCTCTGCTGCCCGAGCTTGTGGGATTTCAGCGAGATCTTGTGTGAGATCTTGTGAGATTTCCTACGATATCCTGCCAGAAGATAATCTTGCGTTAGCAAATATTAGAAACTAATAGACAGTAGTATTTAGATAATGTTTGGGATGCGGGTGGCACTGTGGTCTAAACCACAGAGCCTAGGGCTTGCTGATCAGAAGGTCAGCGGTTCGAATCCCTGCAACAGGGTGAGCTCCCGTTGCTCGGTCCCTGCTCCTGCCAACCTAGCAGTTCGAAAGCACATCAAAGTGTAAGTAGATAAATAGGTACCACTCCAGCAGGAAAGTAAACGGTGTTTCCGTGCGCTGCTCTGGTTCGCCAGAAGCGGCTTAGTCATGCTGGCCACATGACCCGGAAGCTCCCTTGGCCAATAAAGCGGGATGAGCCCCGCAACCCCAGAGTTGTCTGCAACTGGACCTA
The DNA here is from genome assembly GCF_964188305.1 of Podarcis bocagei. Lineage (NCBI taxonomy): Eukaryota > Metazoa > Chordata > Lepidosauria > Squamata > Lacertidae > Podarcis > Podarcis bocagei. The sequence goes on along the minus strand of NC_138135.1, from coordinate 14,660,216 downwards.
ACGGTCAGGGGTCCCTTTACTTTTAACTTGGGATACAAAGGGAAAATGCAGAACTGTCTGCAGAACTGTGCCAGACAATAAATTAGCCACCATGCCACACAGATAACAGAGGCACGGCTGTGGAGTCTCTGTGAGGCTTACAAATGGCAAATTGATGTGGAGAACTGAACTCAAAAGAGTGGGAAAATGAGAAACGGATAGAAACTGAAACTGACAGATCTACCTCTCCCTAGTTGGTACTGAGCTATTGCAAGTGACTTGCAAGGTTCCTTTTGTACAGTAATTTTGAGGAGCACCCTCACGTCCACTGCGGTTTGAGGAATGTTCTCCTCCTGCCCTAAGGGGTGTGTGTGTGCGTTTAGGAACCATATCCCTTCCCAGTTAGGACAGGATGAGCTCCCACTATCAGTAAACGTACAGGGAGCCCTTTAAAAACCAAAGAGCCTGCAAAACCTTGCTTCTTTCTCTTGTGGAGCAAATTCCAGCATTCAGTATTTTTCTTCTCTTCTTCAGAAATGAAATCAACCAGATCCAAAGTTGCTAGTCAAACAACCCATCCTTTTACTTTGGGTTTCATCAGCTTCATCGCTCTTTAGAGAGGAGCATCTTCAAAATAAACCCACTAAGGTTCCTTGTCCTCAATCTGCCTCAATCTAGAGGCAATTATTTCTTATCCTTGGCAATTAGACCGTTTATGGTCCTCCTGTGTACATAACCTCCATCACCCAGTTTATCAAGCCATATATATTCAACACTTTGCCGGTACAGTGGTACCTCGGGTTACATACGCTTCAGGTTACAGACGCTTCAGGTTACAGACTCCGCTAACCCAGAAATATTACCTCAGGTTAAGAACTTTGCTTCAGGATGAGAACAGAAATCGTGCTCCGGTGGCGTAGCGGCAGCGGGAGGCCCCATTAGCTAAAGTGGTGCTTCAGGTTAAGAACAGTTTCAGGTTAAGAACGGAGCTCCGGAATGAATTAAGTTCTTAACCCGAGGTACCACTGTATTGTTCATGCTTTCCCCCCTTTCTTTTCTCCTCTCCCGCAGGCACTCACTGGCTTGCCGAGATCCTCATGCACCTCTATGCACCCAGAGTGTCTTTAACATCCCCGATTGAATTTGGAGATCTTTCTAGACTGGACCAACTGGACCGTCTTTCAGGCAAGAGAATCATTCCAACCCATTTGGATGGCAACATGCTGCCGCCTGCTTTTACACTCAAGCAATGTAAGGTGAGATATGGACGGGGTATTATTTCAGGTACTGGGGAGGAGATAAAATTTTAAAAAAGGTTCCCGAATGAGCCTCTTAAAGAAATCTGGTAGGCAGCCCTGGTTATGCATCTTGATCTCAAAATGATATTTTTACAAGCCTCCCCAAACTCTGCCGAGCAGTGCATGAGATTCCTTGCGTCTCGGCCTTCAACCAGGGTCTGCGCCTCTTCAAGGGACTCTGGGGTGCTCATCTCGCTTTATTGGCCGAGGGAGCCGGCGTACAGCTTCTGGGTCATGTGGCCAGCATGACTAAGCCGCTTCTGGCGAACCAGAGCAGCGCACGGAAACACCGTTTACCTTCCCGCCGGAGTGGTACCTATTTGTGCTTTCGAACTCCTAGGTTGGCAGGAGCTGGGACCGAGCAATGGGAGCTCACCCCGTTCGAGGGGATTCGAACTGCCGACCTTCTGATCGGCAAGTCCTAGCTAGGCTCTGTGGTTTAACACACAGTGCCACCTGTGTCTCTTTTTTATTCAAGGTAGACCCATTGAAATGAATGATCTGGGGGCTGGACTAGATGTTTGCTGGGAAGGAATGGGGCAGAATTCAATGGGGTGCTGTGGAGGTGAGAAGCAGAGGCGCTGGACTCTACAATTTGATGAATTGATGATTCTATGATCAGGACTAAGGCCACAGCCATACTTCATTTTTTGCCCTGATTTGTAGGCGCACGCCTGTGCTTTCCAGGGTCTGAGTCAGGTCACTCTGCTTTCCCTGGGGAAAACCTGCCGTTTACTTCTGAATCGGAACAAACATAAACCCGCAAAAAACCTGATTGACGTTTGTTCCAATTCAGTGCTAAACAGTAGGATTTCTTGGTGGGACGAAAAACCCCAAATGCTTGGACCTGTCGCTGAGAAGCATGCGCCTGCACGCACAACTTGTGGCACAAGTCTGAATGAGCCCTTAGCTACGATCAATCTTTTCAACAGGTCTGCATTGAATAAAACTTATCTCTGCTGTGATTTGGGGGGAAGACAGTAGAAGACAGAAGACAGCTCAGCAGTAGAATCCACACTTTGCCTTGCAGGAAGTCCCAAGATTATTTCCTGGCAGCTCCAAATCTCCGAAACTCACCGCTAGTCAGTATAGCCTTCGGCAACCTGGTGTTCTCGAAACATTTTGAACTACAACTCCCATCAGCCCCTGCCAGTATGGTCATTGATTGGGGATAATGGGACTTGTAGTCCAATAACACAAGGTTGGTGTGTGTGTGTGTGTAGAGATCATATTGAGCACTAGCTGGTGGCTGGTGCGCCTTGGGACCGATATGGCGGATGCTAGGCAGGGGTCTGCAAGGTTTACCTCGCCTGGGCCGGTTTACTCCAGCGGAGATCCCTCCATGCGCCGGATCGCGTGCACCCCCACGATTTCTGGCGTCTACAACTGCGCAAATGTGATTTCCAGCATCTGTGCATGCGCAGACATGATTTGCTGCGCCACGGAAGCGAGTCCCCACGCCTTGCTTAGGTGCACTTGTTTAGCGCAGCGCGCAAGGACTCACCGAGCGGGCGGCTCGGTTTGGGGGCTGCTCGTGGGCTGGTTAAACGACCCCCGGGGGCCGTTTGTGGGCCATGGGCCTTAGGTTGCCTACCCCTGTGCTAGGGAGACCAGAAATTGGTGGCTCCATAGTCAATGTTAGGCAGATCTACTCCCTGACTGGTTGTAAGAAGGCAGGCAGGTGGGGCATTGAGGGTGGTGGGGGCGAAGCCCCATTCACTCTAACTGAGCAGCTTCCCATTGGCCTTCCCATTGGTAATAGAGCACCTTTCAATGTCATTGCCTTATTAACGTGTTGTCTTCATTTGCAGGCTATCTACATCATCAGAAACCCAAAAGACATTGCGGTTTCCATGTATCATTATTACAGAGACAATCCAAACCTCCCCACCATTGATTCCTGGCCTGTTTTCCTGGAGATGTTCTTAAGAGGAGACGGTAAGAAGACTGAATCGCACCTTTCCTCTCTCTCACCTTGCAAACTCTAGTGCATAGTGACAACCCCCAAGTGAAAATAATACGAATTTCCCCTCCTTGGTGGCTGGCTGTATTGCTGCAAATGAGAGAGGAAGTTAAACGCTTCTGAAGACCGGTTGTTGGAAACCTCTGGAGGAGTGAGTGCTCAGATCCTGCTAACTGGTTTCCCACAGGCATCTGGTTGGCCAAGGTGAGAACAGGATGCTAGACCAGGTGGGCCATTGGCCTGATCCAGTAGGGGTTCCTTATGCTCCTGTTTTCCCAAGAGATCATCAGCTGGATTATTGGCTTCGGTTTCCTGCTTGCTCCCCAGAAGCTCCAAGTCCTTAGAGGGTTTTTGGACTTGTATATGTAGAAACCTCCTACCTTTTGTTGTTTAGTCGTGTCCTACTCTTTGTGACCCCATGGACCAGAGCACGCCAGGCACTCCTGTCTTCCACTGCCTCCCGCAGTTTGGTCAAACTCATGTTAGTAGCTTCAAGAACACTGTCCAACCATCTTGTCCTCTGTTGTCCCCTTCTCCTTGTGCCCTCCATCTTTCCCAGCATCAGGGTCTTTTCCAGGGAGTCTTCTCTTCTCATGAGGTGACCAAAGTATTGGAGCCTCAGCTTCAGGATCTGTCCTTCCAGTGAGCACTCAGGGCTGATTTCCTTCAGAATGGATAGGTTTGATCTTCTTGCAGTCCATGGGACTCTCAAGAGTCTCCACCAGCACCATAATTCAAAAGCATCAGTTCTTCAGCTATCGGCCTTCTTTATGGTCCAGCTCTCATTTCCATCCCCCTACCTTAGGTTGGTTATTTTGGAATGTCAGATCCAAGTTCTGAAGACCACAAGGCAGACACTCTGATTGCAGCTGCATTAACCCTCGGCTGAGGTCAAGGGCATGATGCCCTGGTTCCTGTTATCAAAACATTGGTCACATCATTTTACTGCATGGCTGTAAAAAGAAAAAGAACAAAAAGCTCCCACAAAGCTGGAGATCCAAAGATCAACCGAGCAACAAATTGAATTGGGGTCATTAACAAAGGAACGCAAATTGACGCTGTGATTTGTAGGATAAGGATCAAAATAGTAATTTGAAGTGTGACTTGAGAGGCCTTCCTTTCTTCCTTTTTGTACCATCGTGGACTTGATTTGACTTAAATGCAATAAATGGACTTAGCTGGATAAGACAACCGGTCCATTTAAGGCAGAGTTGGGGAATGTTTATTTTTATTTATTAAATTCCTATGCTGCCCTTCACCCAAAGATCACAGGGTGGTTTGCAATATAAAAACACAAAAATACATGCCGTAAGTACAAACAGAAACAATAGCACCCCTGCCCAGAATATTACTATTATAGATGCTGCTGAACTCCAGTTCACATCAGCACCAGCCAATGGTAAGGGATGATGGGAGTTGTAGTCCAATTGCATCTGGAAGGCTGAAGGTTCCATACTCTTGCCTGAAGGACTGGTAACTGTTCACAGCAACAGAGAAAGTGTAAAGGGCAGGGGAATCTTTGGGCCTCTAGATGTTGCTGTGCTATGATTTCAATCTGGCCCAGACAGTATGGATAATGGTAATAATAATAATAATAATAATAATAATAATAATAATAATAATAATAATTAATAATAATTTATTATTTATACCTCGCCCATCTGGCTGGGTCTCCCCAGCCACCCTGGGCGGCTTCCAACAAAGTATTAAAATACAGTGGTCTGTTAAACATTAAAAGGTTCCCTAAACAGGGAATGTCTTCTAAAAGTCTGGTAGTTGTTGTTCTCTTTGACATCTGATGGGAGGGCGTTCCACAGGGTGGGTGCCACTACCAAGAAGGCCCTCTGCTTGGTTCCCTGTAACCTCACTTCTCACAGTGAGGGAGCTGTCAGAAGGCCCTCGGCGCTGGACCTCAGTGTCCGGGCAGAACAATGGGGGTGGAGACGCTCCTTCAGGTATACTGGGCCGAGGCCGTTTAGGGCTTTAAAGGTCAGCACCAACACTTTGAATTGTGGTTGGAGACAACAATATTAGTCCAACAACATTATAGTCCAACAACATCTGGAAGGCGACATGTTCCCCACTCTTGTCCTAGACTATAGGACAAGACTTTTTATCTGTCTCTCCTCTCCAATGGATTGAGTGGGCGAGACCAGTAGCGAACCCAACTGTCAAGAAGGCAGTTTCTGAATGTGCCGTAGAGGGAAGTCAAGGGCAGATGGGGCTCATCAACCTGGGAAGAGAACTCATCTAGCTGAAGGAAATCCTGACCCCAAACATCCACTGCCTTGTGGAATATCTTCGGGAGAAGAAAAGGCTAAGCAGAGTCCCTAAGAAGGTTGGATGGCGCCTTCTACGCCTCCTTCCATCAACTTCTGCAGCCAAGCTGGTGCCAAACGTCTTGCTCTGCTTTCCTTTGAATCACAGGTCAAGAGGGGAGTCTTCTCGTCTGGGTATCCCAAGACCTCCATACACACTGACAACGCAGCAATTTGACTTCACCCTCAGAGGTTCACTCCATTGTCTCTCGAGACAAACAGATGCCAGCAACCTCTCTGACTGGGTACCGAATGGGTGGAGGCCTGAAAGAAGCCAAAATTTGACTGTGGCTATACATAATCTTTAGTAGGGCCTATCTTCCTCTTGTATGAGAATTTCACTCTATCCTTCTGGCTGTGCAGAGTTCATGGAAATTTATGTATTTATTTTATTACATTTACACTCAACCTTTCCTCCGTTTTCCTCTCCTCCCCCATTTTATGTTCACGACAGCCCTGTGAGGTAGGTTAGGCTGAGTGGGAGATTTGAATGCTGGTCCAGCAAATGCCTCCAATAATAATCTCGTTTTTGCTCTCCCTTCCTAGTTGTCTGCGGATCCTGGTTTGATCACGTCTTAAGCTGGGAGAAACACACCGATGACAAAAACACTCTGTTCTTGTTCTACGAAGACATGAAACAGGTAAAACAAAAATCTGCCTTTTTCCCAAGTAGGAAGAGAAAAGCAAGGCAAATCTACACTAAGCAAACTCCTAAATTCCTGTGAAAGTTAAATTGATGATGCTCAGGTAGCAAACAGTTAAAAGACATTTATCCCACCTTTCCTCCCAAAAAGATCAGAGTAGCATATGTGATCCTCCCTCTATTTTGACCTGAATTTGGGAGCAGGTGGCACTGTAGTCTAAACCACTGAGCCTCTTGGTCTTGCTGAACAGAAGGTTGGCGGTTCGAATCCCCATGACGGGGTGAGCTCCCGTTGCTCAGTCCCTGCTCCTGCCAACCTAGCAGTTCGAAAGCACGTCAAAGTGCAAGTAGATAAATAGGTACCGCTCCGGCGGGAAGGTAAACAGTGTTTCCGTGCGCCCTGGCCTCCGTCACAGTGTCCCGTTGTGCCAGAAGCGGTTTAGTCATGCTGGCCACATGACCCGGAAAGCTGTCTGTGGACAAGCGCAGGCTCCCTCGGCCTGAAAGCGAGATGAGGGTCCACCCCATAGTCACCTTTGACTGGACTTAACTGTCCAGGGGTCCTTTCCTTTACCTTTTTGTTACTTTGACCTGAACAACAACCTTGCGAGGTATGTTAGCCCCAAAGGTTACCCAGTGAGTTTTGTGGCCGAGTAAGAATTTGAACCCAGGTTTCCTTTATTAAATGCCCACATGGCATCCTGAGAGGGAATAAATGTCGAATGTTAAGTTGTTCCCCCACTCATATGTCCTTGCAAGGTAAATAAAGGTAAAGGGACCCCTGACCATTAAGTCCAGTCATGACCGACTCTGGGGTTGCAGCGCTCATCTCGCTTTATTGGCCGAGGGAGCCGGCGTACAGCTTCCAGGTCACGTGGCCAGCATGACTAAGCCGCTTCTGGCGAACCAGAGCAGCGCACGGAAACACCGTTTACCTTCCCGCCGGAGCGGTACCTGTTTATCTACTTGCACTTTGATGTGCTTTCGAACTGCTAGGTGGGCAGGAGCAGGGACCGAGCAAAGGGAGCTCACCCCGTCGTGGTGATTCAAACTGCTGACCTTCTGATCGGCAAGTCCTAGGCTCTGTGGTTTAACCCACAGCGCCACTTGCAAGGTAGCACCTGTGTTAATGCTGCCAGCGGAGCTTGGGCGACTGAGTACCAGGAAGATGGGTGGGAAGCTTCTGTTCTGCTCATCTTTATTTAGGCATGACAACCAAGAATTGGCTGAGTTCATCAGTGCTTCCTTCCTGGTAATTCTGTAGAACCGAAGTGGGAAATCTGTGGTCCTCTCAGTATTATTGGACTCCCAGCTCCCTTTATTCCCCAGTCAGCTTGGCCAAGGCACAGGGATGATGGGAATTGTATTCTAGCAAAATCCAGATTACTTCCTCGGGTTCTTCCATGATTCAGGTGCAAAATTGTGCCTACTTCAAAAGCCCCTCACAAACCCACCCATAGCCCTGCCCAGTCTTTGCCGAAAAGCACAAAAAGGCTACGGTTTTGTGTGCTCCCCATTCACTTCAACGGAGCAGGTGCCTGCAGCAGCTCACCCCATCCTCTGCTGTTTGCGTCTCCCAGGACCTCCCAAAGGTTGTGAAGAAAGTCAGTGCCTTCCTGGCACTCAACACCAGCGAGAGCAGGATCCACGAGATCTGCAGGAAATCCTCGTTCAGCGAGATGAAAACCAACACGGAGAAGGAGAACGATCTGAACCACACGGTCTGCACGCTCACGTCCAACCGGAAGCTGGTATTCCGAAAAGGTAAGGGGAGGCAGAGGAGGGCTGAGCAAAAACTGGTCCATTTCTGCTTCTCCCACTCTCTCGTTTCTCCAGCCTGAAGTTCAGGCCACTTCATTGCTGCTGTGCTCGTTTGCAGTTTTAATAAATAAATAAATAAATAAATAAATAAATAGATAGATAGATAGATAGATAGATAGATAGATAAATGTATGTATGTATGTATGTATGTCTGCATGGAAACCAGCCATTTGGTGCACGTTTCTCATAGATAGCCATGTTTCCAAGCAATTTTCCTTTTGCCGTGCCCTATGGAGCACTAGAATAACCAACTGGTGGGATGCTATAGATAGAATCCTGTTTACTCCCAGAGGCTGCATTTTCCAGGTGAATGAGGACTCCAGCCCTCCTCCTTTATCTCCCTTATCTCCCTTATCTTATCTTAATTTCGCTGCTTCTCTCCCGCTTGCCAACACTCGTATAATCCACCCAGCCAGTATTGCAGGACAAAGTGTCCGGGTTTATCTGAAACCAAACAGAGGCCAGACACAGCGAAGAAAACAAGGCAATACGCTGGGTACATCGTGAACAGGTGAAAGGGTTGACAGGGTGGCAGCCCGAAGAAAACCTCGGCTGGAACGGGTAGAGGCGAAGCCTTTAACGTAGGACGTCCCAAGTTCAGTCCCAGGGTGAAGTTTGCTCCAGCAACATGGCTGGGATGGCAAGAGCCTTTGGGGCTGTGGAAGGTAGTCAGCACTGAGCACAATGCACCAGGGAGCAAAAAATAAATACAGTGGTGCCTCGCAAGACGAAATTAATTCGTTCCGCAAGTCTCTTCGTCTTGCGAGTTTTTCGTCTTGCGATGCACGGTTTCCCATAGGAATGCATTGAAAATCAATTAATGCGTTCCTAGGGAAACCGCCTTCAGACCAGGTCCGGGGACAGTCTGTCCCCGGACCTCTTCTGAAGGCTGGGGGGGGGGGACAAGGGCTTTTCTTCCCACCCCCAGCATTTTAAAAAACCCCGGGACAGCGGAGGACTTCTCCGCTGTCCAGGCGATCTTAAAATGCTGGCGGGCGGCATTTTAAAATCGCCCCGGACAGCGGAGGACTTCTCCGCTGTCCGGGGCGATTTAAAAGCCCCTGGGAAGGCAGGCAGGGGGGACAAAGACTTTCGCCCCCTGCCCGCCTTCAGAAGGTGTTCCCGCCCCCAGCCCCGCTTCGGAACAGCGTTCCGAAGCGGGGCGGCTGGGGCAGCTGTTCCCGCCCCCCCTCCCCGCTTCGGAACAGCGTTCCGAAGTGGGGCGGCTGGGGCAGCTGTTCCCGCCCCCCCCCCGCTTCGGAACAGCGTTCCGAAGTGGGGCGGCTGGGGCAGATGTTCCCGCCCCCCCTCCCCACTTCGGAACAGCGTTCCGAAGTGGGGCGGCTGGGGCAGCTGTTCCCGCCCCCCGCTTCGGAACAGCGTTTTAAAATGCTGGGGGTCGGCAGCGAAGCGTTCGCTGCCGACCCCCAGCATTTTAAAATCTCCCTGGGACAGGGGGAGATTTTAAAATGCTGGGGGTCGGCAGCGAACGCTCCCGACCCCCAGCATTTTAAAATCTCCTTGGGACACGGGGAGATTTTAAAATGCTCCCGACTTCTCTGCTGTCCCGGGGAGATTTTAAAATGCTGGGGGTCGGGAGCGAACGCTTCGCTCCCGCCCGCCAGCATTTTAAGATCGCCCGGGGCAGGCGGGGGGAAGGCAGGCGGGGGGGGAGCAAAGACTTTTGCCCCCCGCCGGCCTTCAGAAGAGGTCCTCTTCTGAAGGCCGGCTGTGGGCGAAAGTCTTTGCTCCCGACCGCCAGCATTTCCCTATGGGCTTTCGTCTTGCGATGCAAGCCCATAGGGAAATTCGTCTTGCGAAGCGCCTCCAAAACAGAAAACCCTTTCGTCTTGCGGGTTTTCCGTCTTGCGAGGCATTCGTCTTGTGGGGTACCACTGTAAATGTTTAGAGTTGGGAAGACACCTAGCTCAACCCACTGCTCAATGTAGGATAGGCAAGGCAGGACGCAGCTGCAGCAATCCAATCTGTACAGGGATTGGTTGGAAAGAGAGAGAGGAATGGTGAGAGGAACCAGCCGGGGAACCCCCAAGGGAAAAAGGCTCAGAACCAGGGGGTCGGTGGTGGGATGACTATGAGTGGTCAGAAGGGAGAAGACTGGGAGAAGGACGAGGCATTGGAAGCCGAAGAGGCAACAGGGTTTAGTGAGCAGTCAGACTCTGCGACAGAGCGCAGTTTAATTTTTCCCCATCGCTCATTCTCCAGGTGCCGTCGGCGACTGGAAAAACCATTTCACTCCCAAACAGAACCGGATGTTTGAAGAGACATTTAACAAGAAAATGAAATTTAGCGAAGTGGCAAAACATCTTGTCTATGAGTTCTGATTGTGATGGCAACCAGCCACCAGCTGGCGACTGTACGGAAACGTTTGTTGGGGAGATCTGTATATATTTAAAAAGGCTTGTATTCTCCAGATTTCAGGATGATGTCTCTTCTGAAGAGGAAAACGGAAAGCGTAAATGTGGGAACGGTGAGAAAATGTTGCAATTTATCTGTCCATAATGTGAAGCCTCTCCTCTCCACTCCATTTCACTTACTCCCATTTTCTGTTTTCTCCTCCTCCCTCCAAATAGTCTGTCCCCACTTGGTCACTGGGGTTCCTGTTCCTTCTGCTTTTACAACACTGCAAATGTTTGGCTTTGATATCACCTGCTAATATTGCCTTCTTGTGTATTGGCAGTGGCAGTGTAGTGGTTAGAGTTCTGGACTCTGACCTGGGATACCAGGGATCAAATTTCCACCCAATCATAAAAGAGACCTACTGCAAACGAGTCTGTCAAGCAGGAAACCAGCCATTTAAGAGGCTAAAATGAAGTCACAGCACAGAGAGAAATTGTTCGGCACTGGCAAGCATTGACAAATTGAAGGGAGGGAAATGGCACTTTCCCATAATGTCAAGTTTGCAGAACTAGACAGACATGTTTTGCTAATGAGAAGATTGGAAAACGTTTATTGAATATATGGGGGGGGGGACGGAATTGTGTACACTTGAAAACATTGGCAGCATTAAGATAAATTCAGCAGTGTAAATAAGTTTTGATGGATGCAATAATGGAATTCCTAATGGTTTAGTTTTTGTAAAATATGCAAGGATTTATGATATGCAAAATGAACCACGGAAAGAGAAGAAGCGAAGTCACTGATATTTTAAGGATGTTTAAATGAGTATTTTAAACTGTAAAACAGAAAATTTAATAAAAATTATATACAAAAAAGAAATGTAACACGCAGAAATGTAAGACTCCAGTTTATATCTGCAAAAAGGCAAAACTGCTGGTCTTCATCTGTCATTGAGAACATAAGGAGAACCCTAACCCTTCCCCCCACCTAATCTTCTGAATTAGTGGATCCACTTCCAAGTGGATGGCCAACACTGGCTCTTGTGGGAGTGAGTTCCACAGTCTAACTAAGCACGGACCAATATCTCGGACCCTGGCCTATGCAGACTGCAGCTGATGGAAATAAAAACTCGGCAACATCTAGAGGTGAGAGGTATTGTGCCCCTCTGAGATCGGGCGCATTCCTACTGATAGACCAACCCCTCTTAGAAAGCCATTTACCGGGCCATGATGTGTGCAATGTCAATATCCCCAGCCTGCGGCCGCTTATCCGTGCTTAGAATTCAATCCCTCTGCCACAGAGGATTTTAAAAAGAAAGCAGGGAAAAAATATGTATCGCTCCGTGGGGACTATTCTGGCAGTCGTTTTGAAGAGCGCGCCTGCAACCATTTAACAAATCGGCGTCACAAATTATAGCGGGGATGCGTAAGTGAAAAGAGCTGGAGGCTGCGATATGATCAAAACCCCTGGCAATTCTGTGCTTCTGGCTTTGGAGGAGGAAGGTGGCAGCAACATCTAGTGGCTGAAACAGGAGGCAGAGGGGAAGCATCCAATTTTTGCACTTCTCAGGGCAGTTGTTTTCCAAGCAAACCCCGTTGATTTAAGACCATCCCTCGCTGAACCTTGCAAAGGGTGCACAGCTACCTTTGACTTCATCAGCTAGTTACCCCTGGATTGGTACAAATCATGCTTGCCCTAGGTCTCTAGGGCAAAGGATCGCTAGTCCAGCTTATTAGTACACCCCCTCCACCTCTTATCCTTACAAGCATCCAGTGAGGTAGGTTATTTATTTATTGCATTTATATCATAAGTGAGATAATATCCAAGGAGCTGAAGGTGGCATACATGGTTTTCCTCCTCCTCATTTAATCCCCCATGCGAGGTAGGCCTAGAGGCAGTGACTGGCCCAAGGAAGAAAAACCAAACCAAATCACAGAAGTGTTTGTTTTTTTAAACCTTTTTTATTCTTGGATAGAAAAGCAAAGCCTACTCTGATTAAGATTTCTTTTAACCATTGGCAGCTCATTACCTGAGCTTATAAATAATCAACAAGACAAATCAATTATCATTCATATATATATATATATATATATATATATATATATATATATAGCCTTTTACCCAACCAAGCAACTGAGCAGGAGAAGTTCTCCATTTCCAGCTCCCAGGAATTTACTAAACACAAAGAACACAACATAACTCCACCCGCTGGAAGAAAATATATCCTATACAGTATTTAAGCAAGTAAGAAGATTCCTGCTGCGGGAGGCCAAAGTCCATCTGATACAGAATTCTGTTGCTACCTGAGTGCAAAAGCACTCTCCTGACTTGCAAGTCCCAGCGCCTGGTAATCTTCTGGATACAACAGTCAGAAAACAGTACAACCCACCCTCCGCTCACAAGTAATTCAATATAAATTCATTGCTCATCTTCTGCTTAAGTGCTAAGGTCTTGGGAGAAAGGAAGACCATTCCTTTGGTACTAAATCGTCAACTCCTCTCCTGTCTCTTCCAAACTGGCCAAAATCCACTCCAGTTCACACCTGGCTATTCCATTGGGGGGGGGGGGGCAGAAGATAAATATAGCCAAACTTATTTGCAGGTATTCTGCTCACAAGGGGGTTTTCTTCCTCTGGAGAGGTGACCAGTTTTGAACGTGGAGAACCCCTAGGTTTTTAGAATTGGTTTCAAAGGTCCATATATCCAGTCTTGCCAGAAAGCAATTTCTGAGAAGAAGGTAGAAGACTGCAAAGCACATGCTTTAATCCAGTGTGTATTGGATCTATGCATAAATGTGACCCAGCCAACATTAAGCAAGGGTGAATACAAGTCTCTATGTGTGCGGTGCTTGCAAACAAACAGAGCACTTCCAGATTATAATTACTGGTCCCGAGTACATAGCAGCTAGCAAATGCCTCTATTGTCCTTTAAAACGAAGCACCCACTGTGCTGTGCTTGTGCTTTCAGGGGGAGCTTATCCTTCAGTTAAACTCAGCCCAAAAGGACAGGAGGGAAAACCTTTATCAGACTGTGTTATGTCTTGCTGCAGGTGAGGAAGCTGAATGTTTGAATGGCCCTCGCATGTTAAAAACAAAACAAAAACCCAACCCATCCCTTGCTGATTCAGAATTCGGCATTTTGGGGAGAAGTGTTGACCCTAGCCTTTCCTCAGCATGCAAAGCCACCCTCCCTCAATATATAGGAAGGGTTTATCATATGCACCCTCCGGGGGGGGGGGGCGGACGGACATTCGCCAATAAGAGGAGAGGGTTGGGAGGAGAAAAAAAGAGAATCAGACCTTAAGACCAGACTCAAAAGGTAGTGTGGCCTATGAACCGTTGCAAAAGTCAAACAGATAGCCAACCAGACGGCATCTTAAGCAGCAACTAATGGAACCAGGGCAGCCTATCGCTGCCTTTGTAGGAAGATTATGTGTCCATCAAGCCCAGGATTATTGATCAAGGGTCTACGGCCCTTTCACATCACCATCCGCCTGATCCTATTAACTGGAGATGCCGGGGTTTGAATCTGGGAGCTTTCCACACATGCCACCCCTGAATTATGGGCCCCTCGACTGTACAATCCAGAACAGCGATGGGATTCAGTTTCTTGCAAACTTGAGAGTCCTTTTACATAACCTTGCTGCAGGAGCACACTTCTTGAGAGATGGACAGTGGAACGCCTGTATTCCTACTAGACAGGAGAGCGCAGACCCTTTCTCACGTAGAAGACCACTCCCTATTCTGTTGGGAGCCACCCAGAGTGGCTGGGGAAACCCAGCCAGATGGGCGGGGTATAAATAATAACATTATTATTATCCGTGCAAGGAACTGAACTTTGAAAACAATGGCCCCTTCTCGTTCCCGTCAAATCCGTTCCTTGAGCAATAGCATTTGATACTGATAAAATCCTACATTTGCCTGAAAAAAAACCCAAACCACCAAGAATCACATTTGCCAAAGAAAAAAAAAAACCAGGTCCGCCCCCGCCCCAGGAAGAAAGACATGAATGTTGCAAACTTTAACATTCCAGCAAGACCCATGATGATCTATATTGCAATATTGGCTTGATTTGGCTGGCTTTTTTTATGCCAGCATGGGACCACAACAGGAAACATAACGATTTGATTTAAATGCTTGGAAATCCATGCTTTTACAATTTCCTGAGAATGCCCTTTGGGATCCTTGAAATGTCAAAAGAAAAAAGAGAAAAAAAAGAGCACAGTGAGTGACCGATAAGAAATGAATTAGGAGACTGCTTCCCCAGGGGTGGCGGCTTTCAGGATTTTATCAGCAGAGCTTCTTTCCAGCTGAATTCACCTTTTCCATTAGGAGGAATATGTGCTCTGCAAACTCCCGGATCGCGCCGCGGCCACCGTTGCATTTGCAGATGTAGCCGGTGGCTTTCTGGGCAGCAGGGCAGCCGTCGGCGGGGACGGCGCTCATGCCAGCTTTCTTCAGGCACTCCACATCCGATTCCTCATTTCCTGCAGCGACAGAGACACACATTCGATCAGGACCCTAACAACAAAAGGCCACCACTAGTAGAAGGCTGTTGATTCCAAGCATTCATTCATCAAAGCTTCAGAGTTTCTTTCCCAAGGCAATGAAGGTGCTTGCAACAGTACACCACAAAACCTAAGGTTTCATAGGCTCATAGGATTGGAGAGTTGGAAGGGACTGTGAGGATACCCAGAGCTTATAGGGTTAACAGCTGTCACTGGGAGTGTGTTCGCATCTTTGTTATGTGAACGTTTTACTTTCTGTCTTGCTGCGACAGGAGAAGCATCATGCCTTCGCTCTCTCCTGGCCGAATTGTTTATTTTTGCTGCTGTACAATAAAGCTTCGTAGAATAGAGAAGCTGTTGTACGAGAGTTTTACTGCATGGCTGAGATTCCTTCCACACAGGCACACCGCTGCACAAGATACTCTGCTGGTAGCCGGGAGAAGCAGGTTGGCACAGTGGAAGCGGACTGGACGCCACAACAGTCCCACTGTTCGCAGCCTAAACGGACGCTCAACGGAACAGGGACCCTCCCCAGGGGTCATCTAATCCAACCCCCTGCACCGCAGGAATCACAGCTGTGCAGGAGAACTTCTCAGCACATTGAGAACAGGAGCCTTTGCTTGGTAAACGTCATAATTTTGCTTGTAATCTTCAGGAGAAGATGAGATTCTCTAGGGTGGCTAATCTGTGGCCTTCAAGATGTTGCTGGACTACAAATCGTGTTACACTTGGCCATTGGTCAAGCAGGCAAGGGCTGATGGGAGCTGTAGTTCACCAGTGTATGGAAGGTCAAAGGATGGTCATCCCTAGATTAGACCAAACACGTAAAAAAACACCAAACCCTTAGATGCAAACTTTGACTAGAGCTGTCATAGATACTTTAGATCAGGGCAGACCAACCTTGGCATGGAACCCGCGGGCTGCACCACTGCCTTGTTGCTTGTGCTAGAGGTAAGCCCAAAATTTGGCGCCCTTCCATCCCACATGCAATATAGTGTATGTAATGAAAGCTTGTGGGTTGGCTCTCCAGTTGTTGATGGACTCCAGCTCCCAGCAGCTCCAGCCAGCGCAGCTAATGGCCAGGGATGATGGGAGTTGTAGTCCACAGGCTTCCCGTCTCTGACATACAGCACAGAGCTAGATTTTTCAGGTGGAGATCAAGCCTCACCTAAATAGGCCACTTCCTTCCAGCAAAGCCCCATTTCCTTCCTCCATTTCTCTACAGCCAGCAGCTTGTCAGCCACGTTGACTTCCGCAGCACAGCCCAACTTCATGGCAGAAAGAGTCTTCGATGAGCAGTCCCTCTCGGAGATCAGCCGCACCTATGGACACAAGAGGAGCCTGCAGGATCAGGCCAATGGCCCACCCAGTCCAGCATCCTGTTCTCACAGTGCCCAACCAGGTGTCTGTAGGAAGCCTGCAAGGGGGACGTGAACCTCCATCGTTCTGCCCGGACACTGAGGTCCAGCGCCGAGGGCCTTCTGGCGGTTCCCTCCCTGCGAGAAGCCAAGTTACAGGGAACCAGGCAGAGGGCCTTCTCGGTAGTGGCGCCGGCCTTGTGGAACGCCCTCTCACCAGATGTTAAAGAGAACAACAACTACCAGAGTTGGTAGTTAATGAGAACAACAACTACCAGACTTTTAGAAGACATCTAAAGGCAGCCCTGTTTAGGGAAGCTTTTAATGCTTAATAGGTTATTGTATTTTAGTGTTTTGTTGGCAGCTGCCCAGATGGGTGGGGTATAAATAATAAATTATTATTATTATTATTATTATTATTATTATTATTATTATTATTATTATTATTATTATTTAGTACTATCCTGTCCTGAGCAACTTCCAGCAACTGGTATTCAGAACCATGGCTGCCTTCAATTGTGGAGGCAGAGCATGTTAGAGGCCAGAAGAGGAGTTCATCTCCTCTTGCAGGCCTCTCACAGAGCATAGTTTCCAGCACGGCTAGCAGCCACCAATAGTCTGCTCCTCTTTGAAAGTCATCTGGGTTAAGAGATGGAAAGACAAAGTCCCTACCAGAGAAGAATGGCAAAATAAGCTGATGGACTACGATGAAATGGTAAAACTGACCGGAAAGCTCAGGAACCAAGAAGACCAAAACTTCAAAAAAGAATGGGGAAAATTTATAATTTACTGGAGAAACCACTATAAGCAGATGAAAACACTATAACACTTCTAATGTAGAATATACAGTGGTACCTCGGGTTACATACGCTTCAGGTTACAGACTCCGCTAACCCAGAAATAGTGCTTCAGGCTAAGAACTTTGCTTCAGGATGAGAACAGAAATCATGCAGCAGTGGCGCGGCAGCAGCAGGAGGCCCCGTTAGCTAAAGTGGTGCTTCAGGTTAAGAACAGTTTCAGGTTAAGAACGGACCTCCGTACTTAACCTGCAGTACCACTGTACTGTGGATGAAAAGGAAAAGACATCAAATTTGGATGATGAAATAATATGCAGTTGAAAAGGTTTATAATAGGGCCCATGAAGGGGAAAAGTGGGAAGTCTAGAGATTCAAAGAAATCTCTAAATATGGATATGCATTTTGTATTGTTATAACTCTGTACTTGTAAAATCAAATAAAAATTATTTCCCCAAAATAATAATAATAGAAACATGAAAAAAAGAAAGAAAGAAAAAGTCGCCTGGGTTGGTTGGTACCACTGTTTTCTGGGGGAGTGAATTTTATCTTGTTATTTTTACAGGAGCTTTACACAATAGTTTTGCAACGTGAAAAGATCCTGTAAAAATAACATGATAAAATCGTGTTGGAACAAATCTTATTGCAGCAATTTGGGATGTTTCCTTTTTGAGAACTCATACGTGCAGTTCCTGAGTTCAGTGGGAGATGGGAGCAATGGCCGCATTTAACCAGGGCAACAAAGCCCCACTAAGCCCCTTCTAAAATCCCAACCACACTGAGCCATATGGTTTTGAGGTTCTCTCCCCGAAACGCTGAGATCTAGAAACTTGCTTTCCTTACAACAAAAGGCAAGTTCCTCTTGGCAACCCTGACGGGTGAATCAGCCGCAAGACAGCTGCAAGAAGCGAAGACACACCTCGACACCTCTTTTCTGAAGCAGGCAGATTCCAGTCGCATCCCTGACGTCGTAGGAAAGAATCTCCTTCTCGTCTCCCGAGACGTAGATGTGGCCCGTGGTGAGGCATCCGTCAATGGTACAAACCAGCAGCTTCACCTCTTTCAAGGCCTCTTTACCGAAGTAGCCGTACCTGGAAAGATGGATGTGGCAATCATAAGTAAGGGGCTGGCGTCTGTGACATTTGCCTCTGCTATGCAATCTCACATGACTGGGGAAAGGGGAAACAAATGAGACAGTAAGAACTTCATTCTCACTTTGGCAATCACTCGTAGCCAAGTAAGATTGTCTTCCATAAACACGGTTTTAACAGTGAGTCCATAAGTGACTTTGGAGGCCAATTCTGGACCCACGCGTCCTTCCACAGTGGGGACATTGGTTTCTGGGTAGAAGTTGATGAGGGTCTGTCAAGCGTGCCTTCTTCCTCTTAGCACGTTTCTCCCTTTCTCCCTTGAGCGTCTTCAAAGCCCATGACACCTCTGGTAATGGCTGTTCTCCAATTGGAGCACTTGCAGGCCAGTGTTTCCCAGTTGTTAGTGTTTATACTACATTTTTTAAGATTTGCCTTGAGAGTGTCTTTAAACCACCCAATATATTTTTCCTCTGATTCCCTGAACAAGCAGGTGTCAGCAATAAAGGAAGCTAGGCTAGCCTTCTGTGACGTTAACAGATGAGAGTGCTGGAGGTGAAATAGTTAAACAGGCTACCCAATCAGAACGCAGGGGGGTGGAGTCAGTGGGACTATAAAACCAGCTCTGGGAGGGGCAAAGGGGAGAGTTAATTGGGATAGAGTTGTGGGTAGGTTGAGTTAGTGTAAGGAAATAGGCTGAGTCAGGAACAGTTAGGGGCTAGGCAGACAAGTAAATATCAGAGAGGTGGTTTAGTGAGTGAGAGCAGGTAGCGAAAGTTATAGGACTGGATAGGCACCCCATGAATGTAATTGACTGATAGTTTATGAAACCACACGCTTGTTAAACTGCAATAAATAAACAAAAGTTTTTGTTTCAATTTAACCCTGACTGGACTCAGTATTGTCCCAGGTAGGGCCTGGGTGGTGGCAGCGAGAAATAAAGTGGTGGCAGAGGGATCAACAGACAGTGTTGGGACCCTGTGTGATCACCACACCTTCTACCTGATTTTTTTTTCCTTTGAAGACGGCATTTTTGCATATAGGAAGTATTTGATTGTGTGAATCCCCAATCGCAGGATGAAGTGCTATAGCCCAGGCACAGGTTTTCAACCTCAATGAAAACTGTGCCACGGTGTGGCTGGACATTTTAGGTATGCATTCCTTACATCATCATCATCGTTATTAATAATAATAATAATAATAATAATAATAATAATAATAATAATAATAATAAATAATAATTTATTATTTGTACCCTGCCCATCTGGCTGGGTTTCCCCAGCCACTCTGGGCGGCTTCCACAGAGACCAAAAATACACTAAAATGTCACACATTAAAAACTTCCCTGAACAGGGCTGCCTTAAGATGCCTTCTGAATGTTTGGTAGTTGTTTATCTCTTTGGCATCTGGTGGGAGGGCATTCCACAGGGCGGGCGCCACTACCGAGAAGGCCCTCTGTTTGGTTCCCTGTAACCTCACTTCTCGCAATGAGGGAACTGCCAGAAGGCCCTCGGTGCTGGATCTCAGTGGGGGTGGAGACACTCCTTCAGGTATACAGGACCGAGGCCGTTTTTAAAATTTTATTTATGTTTTTATAGCACTCTTCAATTTAAAAATTCATAAGGCAATTAACATTATTCATTTGCAAAAAAATTCATTTTTGTTGTGGGCATCCGTATGTCTCAAGAGACAATGGAGTGCACATCTAGGGGTGAAGTCAAAGTGCTGGAGAATCAGAGCACCTGCTGTGGCTGCAGAAACTGGTAAGTTGCCTTAGCAGCACCAAAGTGACCTGGAGCCTGGACAGTGTGTGTGGCGGTCCTGGGCTGCCCAGACAACAAGATCCCCCCCCCCAGCCTTGCTGATGTGCTCCAAAGGAGAACAGAGCAATACATTTGACACCAGCTTGGCTGCAGGAGTTGCTGGAAGGAGGCGTATAAGGCACCATCCAACAGTCTTAGGGACACCAGTCTGGATTTGTGTACTAGGGTTTCCTCCTCAGCCCTTTCTTCTACCGTTGCTACCCCACAAGGAAAAGGGTAAAAATTTCTATACCATCAACATTAAGCAAAAGACTGCCATATGACGGTGAACAGCATAACGTGAACACTAAAATTATATGTGGGTTAAACCACAGAGCCTAGGACTTGCCGATCAGAAGGTCAGCGGTTCAAATCCCTGCGACGGGGTGAGCTCCCGTTGCTCGGTCCTTGCTCCTGCCAACCTAGAAGTTCGAAAGCATGTCAAAGTGCAAGTAGATAAATAGGTACCACTGTGGCGGCAAGGTAAACGGCGTTTCCGTGAGCTGCTCTGGTTGGCCAGAAGCGGCTTAGTCATGCTGGCCACATGATCTGGAAGCTGTATACCTGTTCCCTTGGCAATAAAGCGAGATGAGCGCTGCAACCCCAGAGTCTGTCACGACTGGACCTAATGGTCAGGGGTCCCTTTACCTTAAAACAAACACATGTAATACAAATTGGAGCAAACTGTGGAGGCGCCAAATAAATGAAATATACACATATATTACCGCAGGACTCTTTGCTCTGCAATGGGCCAGTCAATGTCAACATCTATATCCACGCTATGCTCGGCGCGCATTTCGTAATAAGCCATTTTCCCACCCTAAGCAAAATTAAAAGAACACGCCAGTCAGTTTGGCTGAAGCAGAGAGGGAGGAAGGGGCAGAATATGCCAGCATGTGGTATTTCATGTCAAATGACCTCTGGGGCACATGCAACCACCTGGAGAGCAGCAGGGGCCTCTACCCAACCCTTTCTCCAGCAGCAGAAGGCATTCCCAACATGGATGGATGGAAGGAAGGAAGGAAGGAAGGAAGGAAGGAAGGAAGGAAGGAAGTCTGCCACTTAATGCTTCCTGGAAGGGTCTCAAGGAGACCTGAGCTTAAGCGCCTAAGCAAGGCAAACTGGTAGCTTTCTTAGCCAGGTGTGAATGCAAACTAAAGTCTCTCTGGTCTTGCGCTACACTGGAGCCTCCTCCTACACCTTTCCACTTATTTATTTTGACTTGACAAGGTTTATATCTTGTCCACTGCACTCCATGAGCCAGCCCAGACTGGACCACCGCAATGTGCTCCACGTGGGGCTGCCCTTGGAGACGGCTAGGAAGCGTCAATTCAGGTCCAAAATGCAGCAGCCAGATTACTGGATACTGTATCATTGAAATCTCAGATAAGCACTGCTTTCAAACAGTTACCTTGCTGGGGAACCACAACTCAGGCAGGAAGTTCTAAACCTTCTCCCCTTTCAATTTTCCTGCCAAATCCCCCCCACAGCCAGCAAAAAAGGCTGGTGTTTGCCCAGAAGGTGCCATTGCAACATATTTATTACATTGATCCCCTTTCTCCCCATTTTATCCTCACAACAACCCTGTGAGGTGGGTTAGGTTGAGAAACGGCCTAACGTCACCCAGTGAGCTTCATTGCTGAGTTGGGACAAGATTCCTGCTTTCCCAGGGCTCAGTCCAACACTCTAAGTATTATACCACAGGGGCTCTCAGTGGCACCTTTGGGGCAAATGGCAGCTTTGAAGGGGGATTTTTTTGTGTGGGGAAATGGCACAGGAAAGAAGACACGCACCCAGCCAGCCAGGATTCCTTCCCATAATGTAGGTATTTAAAAGAGCAATTAAGGGAGCTGCATTGAAATAAGTGTTCTGTACTGTTAAGAGTATTGGACTGGTTGGGAATTGCCCAAGAAAGATGTTAAATTATTTTTGTATGCCACAACTGCTGCTCGAATTTTATTAGCTAAGAATTGGAAAACACAAGAAGTACCAACAGTGGAAGACTGGCAGATGAAAATGATGGATTTTTTGGAGCTGGCCGAGCTGACCGGAAGAGTCCGGGACCAGAAGGAGGAGGAGTATCAGGAAGAATGGATGAAATTTAAAGGCCATTTAGTTAAATATGTTAAGTTAAATTAATTGGAGATGCTTGCAAAAAACTGATAGGCTTAGGATTGGAATAGGTAATGTGATGAATTAATATGTTTAATGCGGAATTTGAAAGAAAGAAAGATGTTAAGTGATTAAGTTAATTTTATAAGAATATTGGTTTTGGAAAACCGTTAGAATGATATCCACTGAAATTCAACCAGGGAGATACGAGGAAGTCACTTAACAATGTTACTAAGTTTGGTTTAAATACGGTTGAGATTTATGTTTGTTTGTTTGTTTGTTTGTTTGTTTTTTTGGGGGGAAATCAATAAAAAAAATTGGGGAAAAAGAGTAACGGACTGAGACCTGGGGGACAGGAGTCTCCAGCTCACCTTAGAGCACAATTTCAAAAAGAAAAGAAGAAAAACTGTTAAGATGGGACGGACGAAATTTCCAGCTCAACATCTGCACCAACCTGCAAATACCCCTTTTCGATCAGGGACCTTTTGGCAAAGTAGAAAGACCCGTTTTCATAGAGCTCTCCATCCCAGTCCTGCCGGCGGGGGCGCTTGGCCGGATTCAGATTTTGAGGTACGGTCACTTCACTTACTGATAAAAGGGGGAAGGGGGGAGGGGGGAGGGGGGAAAGCGACGAGGGGCAAAAGAACAACATTAATGAGGTGAGTGTGTGTGTGACTTGCCATGAAGTCCAATGGCAGTTTGATTTTGAATCTCCACTACCCTCAGGATTAAAACTGCACTGAATGCATGCAATGATGCTGTTTCCCACCTCTCTGAGACCTCTCCCTGTGGGGCTTTCGCAGTCCACAGGGTGGGTAAAAATCAATTATTAAAAAAATAAATGTAAAAAATAGATTTTTTTAAAAAAATAAAAATCAGATTTTTAAAATAAAATGCTTTTTGAGGAAAAATATTTTTAAAGATAGTTTTCTATTTAAGTCACATTATAGTCCAAAGGCTATTCATCAGGAAATAAGGATTTGTTTTAAGTTTTTCATGTGTGCTAAAACTTAGTCTAAGGTTTTTGTTTTTTTAAAACCATTTAACCACATCAGTTAACAAACATGGATACATATGCTATGTTATTGTTTTATTTAAATAAATTGTCTCTTTCCAATAAAGTACAGCAGGAAAGTTGTCCAAATATAAACAGTTAACTTATTAAACCTCACAATAACCTCATAATTATCTGACAATGTATTTCTAATAGTATAACCAAAATCAGTAATTTTTTATATAACTGCAAAAACTACTCTGACAATTTATTATTCCAAAAATGAAACCTTCATCTGGTTGTAAATATTAAGATTATACCAGCAAGAATGAGTCTTTCTGTAAAAAAAATGATTTAAATCAAGTCTTACTGACTAGTGATTGAAATCAAGTCTTACTGACTAGTGATTGAAATTGTGATTGAAATCGATTTGATTTAAATCAAATCTAACCTGGCAGTCCCAAAAGCAAATTAACGAGGCTTGAGGGGGGCTGGACTAGATGGAGCTTGGTGTTCCTTTCGACTCTACAATTCTATGATCCTAGAATCTTTAGGATGCTCTAAAGGTTGATTACTCAGAGCTGTCGGACAAAGCTGGTGTGGAAGACATGGCCCCTGGCGTTTCCAGGCAAAAGGGTGTAAAAACCTCCAATGGCCCCAAAGGAGGAGAGGGATTCAAAGCACCTCACTGCCAAAATATGACAGGCTCTAGCAAATGTCTGGACTGCTGCTCTGCCGCCACTTGAAGCTAAAGTTGAGATAGTATCTGATCGCAGAGCCGATATAATGCAAATGGCAAATGAAGTGCTTAACGCGAGCCTAACCACACAATCTGAACTCCAACCACTCAAAATGACCAATGAATACCTAGAATTAAAGATCGAGTATCAGTCTAATAGGGATAGACGGAGGAAAAAATGTCTATGTGGGATTCTGGAATGGTAGGAAGGTAGGAGGTTTGGGTGTGTGACATGAGGACTGCATTGTGCTATGTATGGCACTTATGGTCATGTAATAATGATGAAAACGATAACAATTTATATTTGCTTGAATGCTTTTATGAGAAGCAATACCGCTCACCTCCTTTTTTTATTTCGCTCCACCGAAACTGATGCCGCCTGACGACGGAGAACACGGAATCAAAGCCATCCTCCTGGATCATTTTGGCCACCCTGGTAAGATCAGTGGGATGTAAACAAGGGGAAGTTGCTTGGATATTTCCTATGACATCAACCTCTGAAGTGGGGAGGGGAAAGGAGAAGAGAATGACACAGAGGAGATGAATATCACAGTGTTTAGGTAACAATGTGCAATATTACTGTATTTTTTGCTCTATAAGACTCACCTTTTCCCTCCTAAAAAGCAAGGCGAAATGTGTGTGCGTCTTATGGAGCGAATGCAGGCTGCACAGCTATCCCAGAAGCCAGAACAGCAAGAGGGATTGCTGCTTTCACTGCGCAGTGATCCCTCTTACTGTTCTGGCTTCTGAGATTAAGATTTATTTTTTTCTTGTCTTCCTCCTCCATAAACTAGGTGAGTCTTGTGGTCTGGTGCGTCTTATAGAGCGAAAAATACGGTACTCACAATGCATCAATAGCATTTCCAGCACCACATAAAAAAAAGTTCAGGCGGAGACATAAGAGGAAATCCAAAACATGAGCAGGCTATTATCTTTAGCAGGACCAAATCTGAATTTAGCCAGTAGCCTGGTAACCACTGGCAACATGAAATTCCACGCAGGTGAGCCAGAGGGGCAGGGCTCCATTCTTTGCTGGTCCCCAGCAGGCTACTTTATTAAAAGCAAACAAAGCAAAAACAAGCTAGTAACTTTTGCAGACTTGTTTACAAGGCTGAACTGAAAGTCATGAAATAGCAAGCTGATGGGGTGTGTGTGTGTGTGTGTGTGTGTGTGTGTCAATTCCCCCCCATTTCATAAAATTATTTAGAAACAATGACTGCACGCTAGTTGCAAATGCAATTATTAGGCATCCTTCACAGTTTCAAAGTGTTTAGCTTTGTTTACTAAATGCAGGTAAAATAAACATGCTGAATCAGAACAATTTCCAATGCAAACTCAATTTTAAAGATGGCGATTTGATTTATTATTTGTTTTCAATGTTTAAGATGCCTTGAGAAAGGCGGGGGGGGGGGATATAAAAATATAGATACTTTTTAAAACAAAGGTGGACGCCATACCATCGTGATACTGGAGGAACTCCACGATGGCATCTAGGGAGGTGGAGGAGTCTTTCGACACTTCTGAGCTTCTCCGGTGGACTTTTGCCCCAAACTGCTTGGCCACTTTCTCGATTTCGTCGTGGTCTGTGGAAACCCACACGCTGTCGGCAGGCAGAAAGCAGCAGCAACAGGTTATTGCCCAGACAGACAAGAAGGATCAAAGCTATTTCCCTACAAGCCACCGAGAATGGCAGTCACAAGAAAAGAAAACCTTGCAAACACTGGACATGTAATGCAGCTGCATGGTGTTCACATCTTCCTTTGCACAAATAATAATAATAATAATAATAATAATAATAATAATAATAATAATAATAATAATTTATTATTTATACCCTGCCCATCTGTCTGAGTCTCCCCAGCCACCATGGGTGGCTTCCAACAAAGTATTAAAACACAATAGTCTATTAAACATTAAAAGCTTCCCTAAACAGGGCTGCCTTCAGATGTCTTCTAAAAGTCTGGTAGTTGTTTTTCTCTTTGACATCTGGTGGGAGGGCATTCCACAGGGCAGGCACCACTACCAAGAAAGCCCTCTGCATGGTTCCCTGTAACTTGGCTTCTCACAGTGAGGGAACTGCCAGAAGACCCTCAGCGCTGGACCTCAGTGCATAGCTGTCAACCATCCCTTATTTTGCAGGAAACTCCCCTTATCCCAGCGCCGTGTCCCGCTGCTGTCCTTTACTGATGATGTCCCTTAAATTTCCCATTTTTCAAAGGAAGCAGCTCCTCTCCCTCCCTCCCTCCCGGCCAGGGAGGAGGGAGGCTCCAACTGTGTTGCTTGGCAGCGTTGCTCACCCAATAAGGAGTCTAAGAACGACTGGGGGGTGGAGCTAGCGTGCCTTGTGCTGATCAAATCGGCCGCGTTGCCTGGGGACTTGCCTTTGCTCAGCGCTTCCCAGCGGAGAGGTGACGGTGGTTTTCCTTGCTGCATCCCCTTTGCCGGGTTGCCGTGCTGTGGGAACCACCGCTTGAGGCTTCGTTTGGATGCTGGCTGGGCTTTCTGCCTTTGGCTCGGAGGTGCTCAGAGGGCGAACATACCTGTGCTTGGAAAATCCCTTATTTTGGCTGCTGATCCCTTATTTTCGAGGCTGCTGGTCCCTTATTTTCATATCTGTAAGTTGACAGCTATGCCTCAGTGTCCGGGCAGAACAATGGGGGTGAAGACGCTCCTTCAGGTATACTGGACCGCGGCTGTTTACCTAGGACAGGGATGAGGAATCTACAGCCTTCTGAATGTTGTCGGGACCATGCCCCCATCAATCTGTGACCCCTGGCTGGGCTGACGGGAGTTGGAGCCCAACAACATCTGAAGGGCCACAGATTCTCCATTTCTCAGCCTTAGTGGCAGGCCTGTAAACAGCCAAGTAATCTGGTATCTCATGAGTGGGAATAATATCCAAGACAGCAGAATGGAAGACTCATGGGATGCCGACTTCAGTATAAAAAAAATGAATTGTTAAATACAACAGATAAGACAGACTCATCCTATGCATTATTTTTTTAAAAAAATTTGTTTCTTGTTTTCAGCTGGAAAGGAAGAAAGGAGAGAGGAAGGTGCAGCGGGCAACACCGCATAAAAGCAAAGGCAACATTCATGTCCAAGAGTCTATCGCCAGAAAAAAATCATAGAATTGTTGAGTTGGAAGCCACCCTGAGAGTCATCTAGCCCAACCCCCTCCAAAGAGTCCCGGGAACATGACAATCACAGTCCTTCAACTGTGACATGGATAAAGGAAACAAAAGGCAACTAGGCCCATTCAAGCACAGCTGACTCGATGAAGTCCTTGTCACTCTCAACTTTTACACACCACTAACCTCCAGTTGCAGTTATACCTGTTCTGGAGAGGATTTCCACCCCAACCACTGCATATAGTCATTTGGGCATCCACCCAAAGGTGTGCCTTTGTGGAACAACTTTTGACTGTTTTTATATGTATGGGGTACTGTTCTGAAATCTTTGTGTTGTTTTAGATCTATCTATCAAATTGCTGGACTTTTATTTTATTTTAAAATAAATATTATTTGTGTGGCTGAAGCCACTGCAAAAGATAAAGTACATAAAACAGATTAAAACACATTGCACAGTTAAAATAATTATTTGAAGCAGACAATCTGGCACATTCTGCTCCCCTGAAGAATCAGATCGTCCCCACAAAACCTTTCTCCTTCAAACTGCCACAGAACAGGCCACTTTTCCAGAGGTGTAGGAGGAACTATCCCTTAATAAAAAGTTAATCAAAGACCTAATCGATCTCCCAAGTGGGGGATTTATGTGTCTGAATACGGCTGCTCTTAAGTCCTTCTAGACTGGGCAAACCAGTAAGCAGTGGAGTAAATCTTCAGACACAATGACACATTAGTAGTTTTTACGCTGTCATTGTTTAAGTACAAAAAAGGAACAACTGTTTCATTCATTCTGTAAGCTGCTTTGTGGTTTCCCT
The DNA here is from genome assembly GCF_964188305.1 of Podarcis bocagei. Classification (NCBI taxonomy): domain Eukaryota; kingdom Metazoa; phylum Chordata; class Lepidosauria; order Squamata; family Lacertidae; genus Podarcis; species Podarcis bocagei. The sequence continues at coordinate 14,632,500 of NC_138135.1, read as the reverse complement.
CCACTTTACAATAAATTTTGTGAAATAAATTAACACACACAAGAGTCATTTTTTAAAAAATGAAAAAACCACAACAAGCCCGGGCTATATATAAATTAAGCTAAAAAGCCTTGCTTTGAAATTTGAAAAAGAAAAAGGCGCCATTGCATTGCATTCCCTCCCCCTCCCCAACTCCTCTGTCCAATCTACAGAGAGTCTCAAAATAACCCCAAAGTCTCGCCTGGAGACAAAAGAACTCTCACTCCTTGGGTGGGTGAAGTGAGGGGGGGGGGGAGAGAGAGAGGGGAAAGGGAAATGGTATTCGCGCATGCGCACACCTCTGAAAGACGCCGGAGTCGAGGGCTGCCCTCAGCACCCAACCAATCAGCGGGACCCCGGCCAGGAGCTTAATGTTCTTCAGCGGGATTCCTTTGCTGCCGCCGCGAGCCAACACCAGCGCCGCCATATGCAGCGGCGGCCGGCCGGCATCTCCCGCCGGCTGGAGGGCGGCGGGCCCTCCCGAGGAGGAATCAGCGGCTGGCGCGGCCATTGCCTGCTGAGGGAGGGAAAAAAACCTCGGCAGCCACGTCAGTAGGCCGCGCCCCGTCGAGGGGCATGCCGGGAAGCATAAAGAAGCGCGGCTTCATGAACTTCGGTTCGGGCAAGGGGTTCTGGGAATAAGGGTTGTGCGCCTGCGCGGCAGCTGCGCCAGGGATGATGGGAAGTGTAGTTCGCTAGGGCGGGACGCATAAAAGGAAAAGCGCTTCTTCATGCAGGATATGGTTAATCTGTGGAACTCCCTGCCACAGCAGGCAGTGGTGGCCACCGACTTGGATGGCTTTGAAAGGTGATCATGAAGGAGGAGAGAGCTGTTGATGGCCGCTGGCACCAGGGATAACTCTGCTGGGGATGGGGAGGGCCCCTGATCCCCAGCAGAGCAAGAATAATAATATTTATTTATTATTATTTGGATATTTATTTATCCATTCTGAAGGAAATCAGCCCTGAGTGCTCACTGGAAGGACAGATCCTGAAGCTGAGGCTCCAATACTTTGGCCACCTCATGAGAAGAGAAGACTCCCTGGAAAAGACCCTGATGTTGGGAAAGATGGAGGGCACAAGGGGACGACAGAGGACGAGATGGTTGGACAGTGTTCTCCAAGCTACCAGCATGAGTTTGACCAAGCTGCGGGAGGCCGTGGAAGACAGGAGTGCTTGGCGTTCTCTGATCCATGGGGTCACGAAGAGATGGACACAACTAAACGACTAAACAACAACGATACATACATACCCTGCCCATCTGGCTGGGTTTTCCCAGCCACACTGGGCAGCTCCCAACAGTATATTAAAAACACAATTTAAAAAATCAAATATTAAAAACTTCCTGATACAGGGCTGCCTTAAGATGTCTCCTAAAAGTCAGATAGTTGTTTATTTCCTTGCCATCTGATGGGAGGACGTTCCACAGGGCGGGGGCCACTACCGAGAAGGCCCTCTGCCTGGCAAAGGAGCCCTGATGCTCCCCCCCCGGCCATTCAACCATGAGTGGGGGACCACTGGGGATGGCTCTGCAGGGAATGGAGAGCCATCCCATGCCCCAGCTGAGCCATACAAACAAGCTGCTTTGTTCCAGCCCACTAGGTTCCCTTAGTGAGAGCTCCAGCAATTTCATCCGGTGCGTCGCAGGCTGAGGCCAAGCAGCTTGTTTTCTCAACATTGCAGTATATCGCCAAACCGCGATGTTCAGCTGGTGATATACCACGATGTTGAAAAGCTGATCTCGCCCAGCCCTAATGGGGAGGAGAACATATGTACATCATTTCGAGCTCTCTGGGCAAAAGGAGGGTTACAAATGTAACAAACACAGAGGTGGTCCTTGGCAAAGCACCTAACACAGGCCTGCAGCAGGGTTTATCTTACTTTGGGGATGCGGAACTGGTGCCTTCCTGATCATAGCTGTCAACTTACAGATTTGAAAATAAGGGACCAGCAGCCTCAAAAATAAGAGATCAGCAGCCAAAATAAGAGATTTTCCGAACACGGGTATGTTCAACTTTTGAGCCCCTCAGAGCCAAAGGCAGAAAGCCCAGCCAGCAGCCAAACGAAGCCTCAAGCGGTGGTTCCCACAGCGTAGCAACCCAGCAAAGGGGATGCAGCAAGGAAAACCACCGTCACCTCTCCGCTGGGAAGCGCTGAGCAAAGGTGACTGCCCAGACAACGTGGCCGATTTGATTGGCACAAGGCGTGCAAGCTCCACCCCCCAGTCATTCTTAGACTCCTTATTGGGTGAGCAACGCAGGCAAGCAACACAGTTGGAGCCTCCCTCCTCCCTGGCCGGCAGGGAGGGAGGGAGAAGAGCTGCTTCCTTTGAAATCCGGGATATTTAAGGGACATCATCAATAAGGGACAGCAGCGGGACACGGCACGGGGATAAGGGAATTTCCCTCCAAATAAGGGACGGTTCCTGAGCTATGTTCCTGATGCTGTTGGACTCTGGCTCCCATCAGCTCTAGCAAGCATGGTCAGCGGTCAAGGATGATGGGAGCTGTGGTCCATCAACGTCCAGATGGCCACAGGTTCCCCATCACTGCCCCAGTCTAAAGGAAGAGAGGGAGGGAAGTCTGGAGGTTGTGCCTTTAATCCACTGTGTCTCACTGCAACACAGCTTGTGTGATGCCCTCACCTTTTATCCTAACAACCTCCCTGGGTTCTTATCCTCTCCTCATTCCTGCAGTAAATTTTCAAGTCCTGCAGAGTACAGCCTGGCCACAGGTGGGCAGGGGGGAGCTTGCTTCTCTTTCCTACGGAGAAGGAGCTTTGCAGTTCAGCGGCACCACAATCTCTGTTACCGTCCCGGGTTCAGTCCTTGACAACTCTGGGTAAGGGTGGGGATGTCCTCTGCCTGAAACCCTGGAGAGCTACCAAGATGGAAGGCAGCATCCTACATTCCTCTCCCTTTCTCTCTGGAATCTCAAGGCCTGAGGGGCTTCTTGCCATCAGTTCCTGAAGGGTGGTGGTCTCGCAAAATGTTGGTCTTTGAATTCACCCAGTAGGGAGGTATTGGTGCCACCCTGTGTTGGGTTGCTCCCCATCTACAAGGTCCATGTGAAGTCTGTGCCTGATGTTTAAAAGAATCTCTTGTGCCCCAAAACTTGAGGGCAGGGAATGGGATATCGTGGGGTGGGGGGGAAAGAGAATCGGGCTGATGTCCTCCACCTAAAGCTGTGCTAAATCATGGGTTTTCCCATTAACTCCATAGGCAGCTCTCACTTTCTCCTCAGGGAGGCAAAATGGGGGGCAAATTGGAAGCAAAAACTGGCTCTGCGTTGCTGTCTAACTGAGCTACAGTGCCATAATGATTCTTTTAGGGTCTATAGGTTTCAGAGTCCATTCCTGAGCTTTCTCCTGCACCGCTCAGCTGCCACAAACCCAGTAGGACTCCCTGTCTATCTTTCAGCCTCCTCTCTGAGAGGCTCTGGAGAGGCAGCAAATCTTAGCAAAGTGGCTGGACCTCATGATCCTTTGCAATGTTGCAGAGGATCCTGAGGCAAACAGCTCATGGATCAGTTGCTCTCCTTGGTTCTCTGTGCTTCTCTCCAGACAGGACAAGCATCTACTAACAATAGCACCTTGTTGGGATGCAGACTTGGTTTATTGGCCCTCACCCAACCTGTTACTGCCTTGAGTCACTGGCTCAGTGCCTGCACAGCCTTGCCTGATTCGTATGGTAGGGCTGCATAACATTTGCATATTGGTGACCCTGTGCTCCAGATCCCCAGATGACACCTCTCTGTAGCTTCACAGGGATGTTAAAGAGAATGATGGACAAGGTGGAACCAAGGCGTAACTTCCATGGGGCAGAGAGAAATTCCCCTAATGCCTTTTTATTTTTTTAAAATAAGTCTTTATTGTTTTAAAATACAGTCATACAACAAAGGTAAGTATAACAAAATTGAGTACAAAGAAAGAAAAAGAGATAAAGAAAGAGAAAAAAGAAGTCATCACATCAAAAAGGGCAAAAAAGGGTTTAAAGATATCGAAACAAAGGAAAAATAATAATAAAGAAAGAACCAGATATTTATACAACATCATGTCTTATCCGATAAAGTTTTCTGTAAAAAAAACCTTCCAATCGTTCTCATTATACTTTTTCTGTTGTCATGGTGATGCACTATGTCATGCAATTGGTTTCCTTGAAGACAAGACTTGACCATTTGCTCCAGTCTGCTTTTATCTTCATGGGATTCAGATGTCGTAATAAGGGAAATATTATCCAAATGATCTTCTCACAGGATGATGGATAAGGTAAAGTCACACAGCTTTGGGACGAGGCCATTTCAGTGCTAAACTCAGATGTAAATTACCACAACTTTTGGAGCCTTTTGTGAGGTTTAAATAGGATGAGGTGCTTTGAGAACATGCACCGAAAGCATTCCCAGGAGGAGTCAAAACCCATTGCAAAACCCTGGACCGCTAAGCTGCCTGAAGCAGCCAACAGGGCAAATCCCAGCACCTCCTTCTGTACAAATGAAGTAGTACAGGCCCATGGAAAACAACGGTGGTTAGTGGATGCAGGTGGCGCTGTGGTCTAAACCACAGAGCCTCTTGGGCGTGCCGATCAGAAGGTCGGCGGTTCGAATCCCTGCGATGGGGTGAGCTGCTGTTGCTCAGTCCCTACTCCTGCCAACCTAGCAGTTTGAAAGCACGTCAAAGTGCAAGTACATAAATAGGTACCACTCTGGCGGGAAGGCAAGCGGTGTTTCTGTGAGCTGCTCTGGTTTGCCAGAAGTGGCTTAGTCATGCTGGCCACAAGCTGTACGCCGGCTCCCTCGGCCGTAATAAGGGATGTCGTAATAAGGGAAATATTATCCAAAGGATCTTCTCACAGGATGATGGATATGGTAAAGTCACACAACTTTGGGACGAACCCTGTAAAAGAGGAAGAAACCTTTGGCTCGAAGGCCGCATCCTGTTCTGTGCAGCCTTCCAGGGACCAACGTCAGTGGTGGGCATTTTCCTTTCTCTCTTCCCCCAAATGCTGCCAAGGTATTCATGGTAGGGAGTTCAGTGAGAGGGGAAGAAGTATTTTACCTTCTCCGCCCCTCAACAAACAACGGTTCCCACTGAAAACCACATCCTCCTGTCACCTTAGTGCAGGCTTCCTCAAACTCGGCCCTCCAGATGTTTTTGGCCTACAACTCCCATGATCCCTAGCTAGCAGGTCCAGTGGTCAGGGATGATGGGAAATGTAGTCTCAAAACATCTGGAGGGCTGAGTTCGAGGAAGCCTGCCCTAGTGGAGCCAATCTTGGTGGAGCGTGCATTTGGCACTAAATTTAAGCAGAGCCAAGAACCAGCCCCACTGCAAAGCTGAAATATACTCAGAGTCGAGTGTGGATTTCATTCTCTTTATTCAGCTCATAGTAGTGAGCAATGGAAGTTCCCCCAAAATGTCTGCTTTATATACATTATTTACACAATGGGCCCCACATGATTGGCTAATTCCGGGATTCTCCTGTAGGCCAACCAGGTTGTGGATTCACAACTGTGCCCCTGAAGGACCAGGTGCGTAGCCTGGGAGTCATTTTGGACTCACAGCTGTCCATGGAGGCACAGGTCAAATCTGTGTCAAGGGCAGCTGTTTACCAGCTCCATCTGGTACGTAGGCTGAGACCCTATCTGCCCGTGGACTGTCTCGCCAGAGTGGTGCATGCTCTAGTTATCTCCCGCTTGGACTACTGCAATGCACTCTATGTGGGGCTACCTTTGAAGGTGACTCGGAAACTACAGCTAATCCAGAATGCGGCAGCTAGACTGGTGACTGGGAGCGGCCGCCGGGACCACATAACATCGGTCTTGAAAGACCTACATTGGCTCCCAGTACGTTTCCGAGCACAATTCAAAGTGCTGGTGTTGACCTTTAAAGCCCTAAACGGCCTCGGCCCAGTATACCTGAAGGAGCGTCTCCACCCCCATCGTTCTCCCCGGACGCTGAGGTCCAGCGCCGAGGGCCTTCTGGCGGTTCCCTCATTGCGAGAAGCAAAGCTACAGGGAACCAGGCAGAGGGCCTTTTCGGTAGTGGCGCCCGCCCTGTGGAACGCCCTCCCGTCAGATGTCAAAACGATAAACAACTACCTGACATTCAGAAGACATCTTAAGGCAGCCCTGTTCAGGGAAGTTTTTAATGTATGATATTTTAGTGTTTTTTTTGGTTTCTATGGAAGCCGCCCAGAGTGGCTGGGGAAACCCAGCCAGATGGGCGGGGTACAAATAATAAATTATTATTATTATTATTATTCCACCTGGAGCTGGATTGGGTCGCTCCTGCAGATCAATCAGACTGCTGCCTTCTGGATCCTATTGTTCTAGGACCAATCAGACTGCTGCAATTTGGATCCTATTCAACTCAGTACATAACAAAAACAATACAGTGGTACCTCTGGATGCGAACGGAATCCGTTCCGGAGCGAACACAATGCACATCTGCGCATGCGCGGGTCACAATTTGCCGCTTCCATGCATGCGCGTAACGTCATTTTGAGCGTCTGCACATGCACGAGCGGCGAAACCTGGAAGTAACGCATTCCGTTACTTCTGAGTCGCCGCGGAGCGTAACCTGAAAACGCTCAACCTGAAGCATATTTAGTACAAACAAGCTTTCCAGGTCATGTGGCCAGCATGACTAAACCACTTCTGGCACAAAGGAACACCGTGACGGAAACCAGAGCTCATGGAAACACTGTTTACCTTCCTGCCACAGCAGTACCTATTTATCTACTTGCACCGGTGTGCTTTTGAACTGCTAGGTTGGCGGGAGCTGGGACAGAGCAACGGGAACTCACTCTATCGCTGGGATTCAAATCACCAACCTTTGGATCAGCAAGCCCAAGAGGCTCAGTGGTTTAGACCACAGTGCCACCTGCTCCTGTGTAATAAAGAGGTCTATATGTACACACACTATGCTCCACCACTTTGATGCACATACGTTCATACTGAATCTGAAACAAACCACTTTAAATAGATAAACATTTAAGCATTGATAAAATCTATATAAATATAATATAAATTATGCTAATAATGTTTTCTCAGCGGTGGAAAAGTCGTCAGGTAATTCTAAATTAAACCTTTGTTCCTTATGACTGACAAAGGGAAATCGTGTTTCTTTAAATTGTTGTTCCCACCACCCCATCTCCAAGTTTTCACTAGATCTGGATGTTTTGCCATTTTCACAACACCCTGTGAAGCCATCCTCTTTCAATGGGAATTTGAGCAGATTGCCATTTCACAGCAAATGATGTTTAGGCTGCATTTCATAGATTTCCAACTAAAGGGATATTAGTGGGTTGAACCTCATCTGAGATCGCCTTTAATCACATATGTGTCTTTTCCGAGAGCACTTTAATTGTGTGGTCTTCCTTGCCTGTGATTTTCCTATTGTGAAGCATCTTGCAACATATCTATATGCCGGGCAGTATACAAATAAAAACGAATGCTATTTGCATTGAAAACTCTTAAAGAATAAACAAGTATGCACACAATCCATTTAGATGTGCATGCAAACCAGGAACCCGATAGCGTGTCTAGTGTACCTATAGAAATCCAGCTGTGCCGATATGTCCTAATCTGCTCCAGCGCCACAGAAAGCGTTTTATTTTGCTTTCTTTTTAAGCCAGAGAAGGAGAGTGCCCTCATCTCACCCCTGGAGGAGGTCAGATGGCTGAAGCATAAAGCTTGCACATTAATGGGAACGGCATTGTCTTCGCAAGCGCTTAAATGACAGCTTTGGTTGTTCTCTGCTTTCCCCGTCTGCATGCTCTGAGCCGGCGGCAGAAGGCAGTGTGTCTTGCTCCATAAACCTCATGCTGCAGTCTTGAGAGATGGCATCCCTGGAGAGCCATCTCTGTGTTCACCCGGGTTCCTCGGATTGCCGCAATAGATCCCGGTAAGCCCTTTTCAATAGGCGAATGGGGACGGCAGGGAGGAAAGCGCGAGGCGGAGGTGGGGGGGGTAGAGAGAGATGGGATTGCAATTGCGAACTTGGAAGGTTTGCTGTAGCATGAACGTCACACAAAATGTTTCAGGCAATGCAGCGCGCATTTGCGGAGAGCTCATGACAATTACACAGGCACCAGGCACTCTGATGCCAGTCGCATTTCCCATGTACTAGAGGCACTCTGAGAAAAGGGGTCTCCTAGTTTCTTCAAACTCTGTTACGCGAAGAATAAAGTTAGGGAGCATGCAGAAAACAGCTAGGCAAATGCAGCACTGTTTTCACTGGGTGCTAAAAATCATGGGGTTTCTCCAGTGTAGCACCGACTTACAGCTACTTAGCAGCATATATAAATAGATAGGAGGTGCACAGGAAAAAACCAGTTCCTTTTGGCCAAACTAGACTAATTTTTTAATATATAGATTTAATTATATTCCCGAAACAATGACACCAGTTCAGTGTAAAAATATGCAGTTGTAATAATAGTTATTGTTGAAAATAGAAGAGGATGTCAGAAATGTTTAAAATGCGAGGTGTCATGTGTATACAGTGGTACCTCAGGTTAAGTACTTAATTCGTTCTGGAGGTCCGTTCTTGACCTGAAACTGTTCTTAACCTGAAGCACCACTTTAGGCTAATGGGGCCTCCTGCCACCGCCACGCCGCCGGAGCACAATTTCTGTTCTCTTCCTGAAGCAAAGTTCTTAACCTGAAGCACTATTTCTGGGTTAGTGGAGTCTGTAACCTGAAGCGTCTGTAACCTGAAGCGTATGTAACCCGAGGTACCACTGTATTTCATAACATGAAATGGGAATGGATCAAACATCCGTACTATACAGGTTCAACTATGAAGTAACCATGGCAGACGGCTTAATATGCAAACAAAAATTAATTGGGTTCAATCTGTGGCAAGGCCATCTTTTTTAAAAAAAACAAAACCGAAAACCTTCCCTTGGGGGTTCCCCAGCTGATGCCTCCCACCTGTGGATCCAGCCAGCTCACATGACACTGGCCCTGCCTTGCACCCTCCTTGAGTGTTTTCCTGGCTGGAATGTGTCCTTGAATTCCGATCATGCCTCTCGCTTGCCTGGACGGTGGACAAAGAGGGGGCATGTGAACGGGCACAGAAACTAGCCTACTGTACAAAGGTAGAATTTACATGAGTTGCCCCACCCACTTTTGCTTCTGGCTCCGCCCATGACTGACAAGTGGCCCTTGAAAGGTGGCCCGGAAGGGAATGCGGCCAATGAGCTTAAAGAAAGTGCTCATCACCCCTGCTATAAGGCAAACTCGGCCCTCCAGATGTTTTGGGACTACAACTCCCATGATCCCTAGCTAACAAGACCCGTGGTCAGGGATGATGGGAATTGTAGTCCCAAAACATATGGAGGGCTGAGTTTGCCTATGCCTGGTCTACTCACTTTGCCTAATAATAGGGCCGGCTCTGAGCCTTTCCGAGTTTGCCTATGCCTGTTATAAGGGGTGGGGCTTGTCTATTCTCCTGCAGAATTACATGCCACAGTTGTGCCATTGCTGAAAACTGCTATCACTTGGTTTTTTTTATTTTTTATTTTTGCTGGTTTGGCTCTCTGTTTCCCTACTACAGTGGTACCTCGGGTTACATAAGCTTCAGGTTACAGACTCCGCTAACCCAGAAATATTACCTTGGGTTAAGAACTTTGCTTCAGGATGAGAACAGAAATCGCATGGCGGCAGCAGGAGGCCCCATTAGCTAAAGTGGTGCTTCAGGTTAAGAACAGTTTCAGGTTAAGAACAGACCTCCAGAATGAATTAAATACTTAACCCGAGGTACATATTATCATTTGTTATTTAAATGTTGTTCAATAACAGCAACAGCAGCATTTTGGGGCTTTCCAGTCAGGAAGATTTGAAAGGGACAAGGTGCCTTACCAAAGGGGGGGACACATCATCCTTGGAAACGAAGTCCTAATTATTATGATTTAGCCGCTTTTGGTACAGCTGAGGGAGAAATCCGATTCAGTTTGCATCTGTAGGTGAACCTACATAATCTGCGCATTCTGAAACAGCATGTGAACTGAAAAGCAGCCATCCATAAAAACCCACATTTTCCTGAATTTTGTAATACATTTCTCTGGCCAAGTAATGTGTATAAGAATGCACACACTAGGGTAAAGTGTGCATAACGCTGGGGAAAATAGTATGTATAAAATGCATGGTAGAAGGTGGAAACTGCTTTGCAAAAATGTGTATATTGGGCAAAACTGCATGGAAAGATGTGTCTATAAGGAGAGAGGTGCAAGAAAATGCTGACGAATTTTCACGAGGACTTTTTAATATATAAAACGATCACAAAACGATGGAAGAAATGTGGGGAACTGAACTTAAAATGAGAAACCAAAATTGGCAGGTTCTCCCATCCCTCTCCCTTGGCTACCCTTCATTCAGTGCAGAGGAAGGAGGAATTTGTATGATAAAGACCCATATAAAGTGTGATTCTTTTAAGCTTGCTCGCCTCTCTCCCTAGTTTCCTTCCCGCCACAGTGCCTGTGTGAGAAAGACGCAAGAAGAATCTCTTCACTTTGGAAACCCGATAGGAGGCAGCAGCTGACCTCCCCATCACCAGCCTAAAAATAAGCCACTCTGGATCTTGCTTGTGTCTGCTTCCTCCAGAGGAGCAGATCTCCTCCGCCTCTGTGATCCTGGTCCCACCTGGAGAAGTGTGCCTTGGCATTCTGTGCGAAGTGTGTGCGTGTGTGTGTTTGTTTGGGAAGGTAAGTAATTCTACAACCGGGTTTGATCTGCGATTGAAAATGCTGTCTGCTCCTAAACTTTTCCCTCCTCTTCCTTGGAAGAAAGTCGTCTCTCCCCTCCCCTCCCCAGCCCCAAACTCGTTCTCTGCTTCTCTAGGGTTTGACATTGGGAGCTGTTTTAACATTTTATTTACCGTTTCTGACCTAGAGATCACTTTTGCTCTCTTGTATTGTTTAGACTGGGTGGGTGAGAGATTTCTTTTTCTGAAACTGGTTACAATGCACAAAACCTGATGGCAGCACAGAATCACGGAATAATGAAACCAGGGACTGTACAAGTGCATGCATTAAGCTTTTTGTAAAAACAAAGGGGGGGGGGAGAGTATTTGTATAGTTGGTAATATATAGTTGCACATGTTACTTTGTAGTGTCGTTTTAACGCCTTTGTACACAACTATGACAATAAGTCTGTGCTTTTTCTTAACACACTTACCTCACAATCCAGCTAAAGATGTTCAGCGTATTTGCAGCATATTCCGAAGTATTTTCACCTCGAAATAAGATCCACTTTACGTCCTATCGAGTTTAATGGGGTTTACTTTGCCTGTGAGTGGGTATACGATTGCTTTCTCTTCAGGGTGTGTGTGTAGGATTGCAGCCTTTTGGATTTTTTGTTGATGTCAATCAGAATGAATTTAGCACATGTTTAACTTCTCTCACCAAAATCAGCTAGAGAGAAGAGGGCTTAATTTTGGCAGGTTCGTGTCCGGGGTGATTTAGGTCCGTGGCACATAATCCAAACTCTGGAGAAAGAGGGGAAAAACAATTTCAACTCAATCTGACTCACAGTAAAACCACTGAAAGTAATGAACCTCAGTTATTCATATCCAGTAACTTCAATGGGTCTACTCTGAGTAAGACTAGCATGGCATACTACCCAGTGTTATAGGTTCCATACAAGTTTGGACATGCACATTAAATATAAATGGTTAATACTGTTCAAGGTTGAGAGGGAAGCAGTTAAGAATAGTTTGTGTTATTAGTATCTGAGATATTATCAAAATCTAAATCCTTGTAAGATTTTTTTTTTTTTTTTAAAGTAGCCACCAGCAGTTAACACATACATAATTCTTTATCTGGGAAATGCAAATTGGTAACGGTGAGATGTTATTTAATCAGAACTCCCCATAAGTCAGCATAGGTTGTATGGGATATGTTGAAGATATTTTCTTAATACTCTCTGGCTTTCTTCAACACATCCCAAGCAACTCATGATGATTTGTTGGGAGTTCTGATTAAATAACATCTCACCGTTAGCAATTTGCGTTTCCCAGATAAAGAATTCTGGCCACAGAGTCTGTGGTGGATGTGAGTTGGAGCTAGAGATCCAGGTGAAATTTGATTCAGTTTGCGTTTAAAAGTGAACCTATCTATATCTGCATTTTCTGGAACAATATTTGAACTCTGGAACACAGACATATTTCAAAATTCGCACTTCCCCAAATTTTGCAATGCATTTATCCAGTCATGAAGCATGAATACAAGGATGAGGGGTGCGTAACAATGCAGGCATTTGAGGGAAAAGCATTCAAAAATGTCTTCTTAGATGAATGTTTATACAAAAAATGTGTTTATTAGGAGCATTTCTCACCAAAATGCTGGCGAATTTTCATGACAACTCTTTAAAAGAAGCAAGCAAGCAAGCAAGCAAGCAAGCAAACAAACAAACAATAGCAAATGGATGTGGAGAACTGAATTTAAGATTGGAAAAGTGAGAAACTGAGAGAAACCGAAATTGCCATAGGCTCCCATCCCTGTTCATATGATAGACAACACTGCACATACTGTATATTATTAATCCAGGTTTCCTAAAGTCGCCAGCACATAAGCAGATACATTCAAGAATGCATATAATGGTTATGTATTAACATTATGCTGTAGAAATATAGTACAGCACAGGGCTCAACTCTTTTATACAGTGGTACCTCGCAAGACGAATGCCTCGCAAGACGGAAAACGCGCAAGACGAAAGAGTTTTCCGTTTTTTTGAGTCGTTCCGCAAGACGAATTTCCCTATGGGTTTGCTTCGCAAGACGAAACGTCTTGCGAGTTCTTGCGAGTTTGTTTCCTTTTTCTTAAAGCCGCTAAGCCGTTAATAGCGGCTAAGCCGTTAATAGCCGCTAAGCCGCTGATAGCCGTGCTTCGCAAGACGAAAAAACCGCAAGACGATGAGACTCGCGGAACGGATTAATTTCGTCTTGCGAGGCACCACTGTATATGCGTTATGTACACAATATACGCCTTTATTTTGTGCACGTTAGCATATAATTTACTGCTCAGGATTTGCTACCTACCAATCCATCTTTGCTGGCGGCAGGGAGCATATTGGGTTTGGTATCAGAGCTAAATAATTCTGTGAACCACCCTGAGACCTCAGAGTATAGGGTGGTATATTAACAACAACAAAAAAAAAAACAACCTCTTTTTCTCAGTCTATCCTACCTTACAGCCTTGTTATGAAGGTACCTGGACTGTGTTTGCCAGTCTGAGCCCCTTGGAGCATTGTGGTCTTGTGAGGGGAATAAGGGTGCCCGAACTCCTCTCAGCATCCTTAGCAAACTACAGCTCCCAGGATTCTTTGGGGGAAGCCATGGCCATTAAAGTGGCATAATGGTGCTTTAAATGTTCGGTGCGGATATGGATCAAGTTTTGGTCCTTTGCCCTGTAGGCCTCGTGCTGTTCTTCGTAGAGGCTCCTCTAGTCCTGTAATTCTTCAAAGATCTGATCTGTTTGCTAAGGACAGGTTTGTGTTTAGGCTAACAAGGAAATAAATAAACACCCCAAAAAGTTTTCCCTGATGTTATCACAAACATTTGGTTTGCTTCCCTCTCGTCAGCGCAACTGAGTGGAAGCAATGAAAGTCGCATTTTGTGGCAACGACAACCCTTCTGCCTATAACATCAGCGCCGGCTTCTTAAAGAACGTCTGCTTTCTGGATGCCCTCAATTTGGTACCTCATGTTTTCCTCTTATTTATCACCTTTCCTATATTGTTCATTGGTAAGTAATACGGCTGAGAGCTTATGACCTGCTAAGTTATGTGCATTGTTGTTTGGAACATTCCTGTCTGAAATGTTTTTGTGTTGCTATATACCAGGCTTCCTCAAACTTGGCCCTCCAGATGTTTTTGGCCTATAACTCCCATGATCCCTAGCTAGCAGGACCAGTGGTCAGGGATAATGGGAATTGTAGTCTCAAAACATCTGGAGGGCCGAGGTTGAGGAAGCCTGCTCTATACCTATATAGTGGTACCTCGGGTTAAGTACTTAATTCGCTCTGGAGGTCCGTTCTTAACCTGAAACTGTTCTTAACCTGAAGCACCACTTTAGCTAATGGTGCCTCCAGCTGCCTCTGTGCCACCACTGCACGATTTCTCTTCTCATCCTGAAGCAAAGTTCTTAACCCAAGGTAATATTTCTGGGTTAGCAGAGTCTGTAACCTGAAGCGTATGTAACCTGAAGCGTATGTAACCTGAGGTACCACTGCATATGTACATGGGGTGGGTACTGAAAAACAGTCTTGATGACTCTTGGGGTACCTTTGAACTCTACCATTCTATGGTTGTATGAGTCTGCGAAATTCAAGAAAAGACAGAGAAGCTTCTGTAAAGAGTTATAGTAGAATTACTGTAAAAAAACCTTGCCTCCCAAGACCACTATGCCAGTGCGAGGTAATCAATAAAACTAAGCCAATCTGTCTGAAGTTCCTTCATGATGCTTTTATTGTCATTTGCTTCCAAAAGGGTCCAAGGGTTTTAGGAGTTCCCAGGAATATCTTTTGATGCTTATGTTTGTATGTTTCAGGATGGGGAAGTCAAAGCTCAAAAGTTCAGATCCATCACAACACTTGGCTTCACTTCCCCGGACACAACCTGCGATGGATCCTGACGTTCACCCTCCTGTTTGTGCACGTGTGTGAAATAGGAGAGGGCATCGTTTCAGATGCGTAAGTGCTTGGCTGCACATAGTTCAACTTTGGAACTCGCTCCCACAGTGATGGCCCCCAACCTTGATGGCTTTAAAAGAGGTTTAGGCAGATTCATGGAGGAGAGAGCTGTTGATGGCTACTAGGCTTCATGGCTATGTTCCACCTCCACAGTCGTGTTGGATGCCACAGGAGGGAGAAGGGCTATTGTCCTTGACTCTGGCTTGTGGGCAGCGGCAGAGCATGCCGATTGGGCGCCTGGGCCGGTGCATGTGCCCTGCACCCAGGGGCAGGGCCGGCTGCCCACGGGGCAGGGCCAGCTGGGGCAGGACGCTCTGTGGGGCCTCTGAGGAGTCTGCCTGCCTCCTCCCACTCAGCCGCCCTACAGCTGATGGGGAGGCAACGGGCGGACCATTTGGGGCAGCGTGG
Source organism: Podarcis bocagei (assembly GCF_964188305.1). NCBI lineage: Eukaryota > Metazoa > Chordata > Lepidosauria > Squamata > Lacertidae > Podarcis > Podarcis bocagei. Next base: position 14,617,389 of record NC_138135.1, on the reverse strand, counting down.
AGTCTGCGGGCACCCAAGCTACTGTGTCATTCCCAGGAGAGACGTGTGGCTCGGGCACGCTGCAGGCCCTGTGGTGAGTGCCGCCTGGCATTTTGTCACCCCCCTCAGTGGTGACACCTGGGTCCACCCGCCCCCACCGCACCCCCTTCCTCCGTCCCGCTGTCGGGTTTCCCACTGGCATCAAGTTGACCACTGTCAGAACAGGATACTGATCTACGGTGGGCCACTGACCTGATCTCTTACGTTCTTACGGAGTGGGAGAAAAAATCCCTTGCTACTTGTGTAAAACCAAGCTCATAGCATTTCCCAAAGGATAGCAAACCTCTTTCTTCTTTGCTTCCTAAAGGGAAAAGGCACTGCCGTTCTATTTAACTTTCCCCAGCTGCAACAGACACTGAGACAGAAATGCCAGCAGCAGGTGGAACATTTCACTTTCCTTGCTGTTGTTCGTCTCCCTCTTGAAACAGCAGGAGTTTCTAGGACAGCATCCATCCTGCTTTTGTTCGCAGGGAGATGAGACAACGTCAACTATTTGTTCACACTGGTCTGTTTTCTGGGCAAAGCTGCGTCAAAGCAAGTGCTGTCTCATGTTTTCCGATGCGTTTCCCACCACTTTCCTTATTGCAAAAAGTCTGATCTTCTGGGAAAGGCGGTTTGTTGTGCAACAGCTCCATATCAGCATTTATTGCTCAGCTTGAAGTTGCTGGTACAGTGTGTGACTGAATCCCACTCCGAAACAGGGAGGGTTTGGAGGTCCCCCACAATTGTCCTCAGACTGCCTAGTAGACTACAGCCAAGAAATGGAACACTTAGAGCTTCATCCTACCAGTGGCTGCTAGCTCTGCCTGCACCAGGGGTTGGCAAAGTTTTTGTGGCTTGGGCTGGTTCACGGTCTTAAGATGCCAGTGTGTGTGTGTGTATGCATGCATGCACAAATGCTATTTCCGGCGCTCCTTCTGGCGTGGAAGAGGTGTGCACAGCTTCCCATTGACTGCAGGAGCTTCCTGCAGTTAATGGGAAGCCGGCCAGCGTCGTGGAAGTCGGTCCCCACTTTGCTCCATGTTGGTTTAGCGTGGTGCACAGGAGACAACCGAGTGGGTAGCGGGAGTCCCTGAGTGGGCAGTGGGGGTCCATGGGCTGGTTAAACGACCCCCATGGGCTGCTTGTGGCCCATGGGCCTTAGGTTGCTGACCCCTGGCCTATACAGTCAAAGGCATTAAGTGTTTCTGAATTCTAGTTGTTGGAGACCACATCATAGGGGGAATGCTCTTGAGCTCACATCCTGCTTCCAGGTTTCCTACAGACATCTGGCTGGCCACAGGGTGCTGGTCTAGGTGCGCCATTGGGCTAAAGCTCATATTATCCTAATATCCTCGCTTTCTACCATCTTCCCGTGTGCTTTTTAGCAATATCCTACTCCAAGCTTCCCCAACCTTGTGGCTTCCAAAAGTTGTTGAACCACAACTCTTATCTCCCCTGACCATTGACCATGCTGCCTGAGTCTGTTGGGATTTGTTTTATTTATGCCATTAAATTTATATAACCATGTGATCGTAACAAAACAAAACTCACCTCAAAGCACTTTACAAAACAACATCTAGAGCCAGTCTTGTGGTGTAGGCTTAGTGCCCAAGGCTGGCTAGTGAATCTTTTGAAGAGGTGAGATCTGAAGAGGGGCTTCTGAGCTTTATAGCTTATCTGCTTGAACTCGATACTTGGCAATCCAGTCACATTTTTGACATCACCCTTGTTCCCCTGCAGACAGTTGAAGTCCCGCCACCTACATCTCTTCCTCCCTGCTATAATGGGATTTGTAGCGGCGACAACATCTATCGTTTATTACCACAATATTGAGACCTCAAATTTTCCAAAACTACTTCTGGGTAAGCGGTTGGTTTTTTGTTTTTGTTTTAAAAAGCACACACTCTCTTTTCAGTGGGCTTTTTGAGCAAAGCCATGCTGGATTCCCTGCTGATAAATAAATATTTGTGCTGTGAGGAATAAAATGAGAAACACGTGTGTTTTCCCTCTGTGGATATGCATGGCAGAGACACAACAGCTAGAGAGGCTGTGTACATTCCACAGAGCAGAAGACACCAGTGCATTGAGAAAAGGGCTTGCAGATTTAGGATAGCGATCTCGTTCACCCCCACATTGATGCACTTTAGATGCCTATTATATGTCAGCCTTGTTCAGTTGTCTCATATGGATTGTATCCGACTCAGAGTAGACCCATCAAAATTAATGCACTTAAGTTAGCCACGTCCATTAAGATTGCTGGGCCTACTTTGAGTATGGCTAAAATGGAAAGCGTAACGCTGGTGGTCAACCAAAGAGGTTTAAAGACTGTCTCAAGGCAAATCTAAAAAAAAAAGTAGTATAAACACTGACAACTGGGAAACACTGGCCTGCGAGCGCTCCAGTTGGAGAGCAGCTTTTAACAAAGGTGTCATGGGCTTTGAAGACACTCAAACTCAGGACACAAGGGAGAAACGTGCTAAGAGGAAGGCATGCTTGGCAAATCCACAACGCGATCAACTCCTGCCCAGAAGCCTATGTCCCCACTGTGGAAGGACGTGTGGATCCAGAATTGGCCTCCACAGTCACTTACAGACTCATTGTTAAAACCGTGTTTATGGAAGACAATCGCCATAGAAGAAGAAAAACATTGGAAACAACACACAGTTTCCATAACCTCTGTTTTTAAACTGGTTATATCCTCAGCAGACTCTGGACAGATTGATAGATTAGAGATTACTGATACCTATGTATAACTAAGTGTTATTTCTTCCTTTGTGTCGCAGCTCTGTTTCTGTACTGGGTCATGGCCTTTGTCACCAAAACTATCAAGCTGGTCAGATATTGCCAAGATGGGTTCAGCTTTCAGCAGCTGCGTTTCTGCATCACCGGACTGATGGTTGTGCTCTATGGGTTATTGATGGCAGTGGAGATCAACGTCATCCGTGTCAGGGTGTGTTCTGCTTGGCATAGATTCCAGACTTGATATAACTTTGCTGTGTTATCTACCAGCCACTGGCCAGTGGAGTGGAGGAGTTTAGCCCTTGCTGAAGTCAATCACTACCATCATCTCCCAGCTCTTGGAGTGTTTGTTTTGCAATGCTGGCTTACAGATTTAGGAACCTGTGAAAAAAACACACACAAAAAGGTGCATCACGCAGAGGCTTTGAATTAGTGTGTAGATCAACCTCCCCACTTCCCATGCACTATAGCAATGTTTCCCAAACTTGGGTTTCCAGCTGATTGCTAGCTAGGGTTGATGGGACTTGTAGTCTAAAACCACCTGGAGACCCAAGTTTGGGAAACCCTGCCCTATAGGAACTTCTTCTTGTGTAGCCCCTCTGCAGGTCTCTGCTGTGGAAATGTTCAGAGTGGCAGGAGAGGATATATTGTTAATTGATATCCTTCCTAATTTACGCTAGCAAGTTCATTTACTTAGCAGAGTTACATTCCCCTTTTTACATGCACAGCAGATAGCTGGTTGCAAGATCATGTGAGCTTCTCACTATTATACAATTCAGTCTGTCTCAGATTGAATTGTACGTTCCTGGTCAGTTCCCTTAAATCCCTCTTAAAAGAATAAAGATGCCACAACCTTATTCAAAGTCAATAAAAGAAGTTTACTCACATCAGTTCACAGTTGGATTCCTGAAGGTAGACATAGTTACAAATATGTACATGTGGATCTACCCCATATGGGGGAATAATCCCTGTGTTTCTCGGGTGGTACCTCGGGTTAAGTACTTAATTCGTTCTGGAGGTCCGTTCTTAACCTGAAACTGTTCTTAACCTGAAGCACCACTTTAGCTAATGGGGCCTCCCGCTGCTGCTGCGTTATTTCTGTTCTCATCCTGAAGCAAAGTTCTTAACCTGAGGTACTATTTCTGGGTTAGTGGAGTCTGTAACCTGAAGCGTATGTAACCTGAAGCGTATGTAACCTGAAGCGTATGTAACCCGAGGTACCACTGTATATAAATAAAATAAAGAAAGAAAAGAAATGGGGGGCATTTTAAAAAATCACCTGCCACTCAACTTGTTCTTTGTTGTTTTTATCTCCAGAAATATGTGTTTTTCACAGACCCTCAGAAAGTGAAGCCTCCCGAAGATCTACAGGATCTGGGTGTGAGGTTCCTGCAGCCTTTCGTCAACTTGCTCTCCAAAGCAACCTACTGGTGGATGAACCCGCTTATCATATCAGCTCACAGGAAGCCTATTGACCTGAAGGCGATTGGGAAACTGCCGATCGCCATGCGAGCCCTTACAAACTACGTCCGCTTGAAAGATGCGTATGAGGAGCAAAAGGTAACTTCCTGAGCGGGAACAGAACCTGATTGTGACAGCCACTCGCTCTGCTTTTGATTCCTATAATGCCTCCAATAGTTGAGGTCGAACACAGCCATTGTGGCTGTTAGCCAACTGAGGCAATCTTACCTTCCAGTAATTTGTCTAACCCACTTTTAAAGCCACCCATGTTCATTCATCTTCCTATTTTTTTTTCATTTTCAATGCAACATTACAACAAAAATTACAAACATTGAATCCAAAATAAAGCAGTACAAATAAGCAAAAACAAAAACACAAAACACTAGAAAAAACAAACAAAAACCAAAAACACATCTACAAATAAATCCATATCATCATTCTGATCGTAACGTTATGTATACACATCTTGACTTCCTTCCTTTGTTCTAAGAAATTTTTACTCTTTCTAAATTGTTGTGTCTAATGTAGACACTATCTTTATACGTTTTGCACCATTTTTCTCTTTCTTTAACCCTGCAAAGCTTCATTCGTTACATACCGATATACTTACTCCAGAACAATGTTTTTTCATATACTCTTTAGCACATCCCCATTCTTTTAATAATTTTAGGTCCGATTGTTCCCTTATGAATGCTGTGAGTCTTGCCAGATGTCTATATTCACAAAATTTAATTTGCCATTCTTTCACTGATGGATTTTTTCTCCCTTTCCAATTTTTTGCTATGAGCATCCTGGCAGCTGTTGTCGCATAGAGGAATACTTTCCTTTGATTGTCAGGGATATCATTTGTGATTATACCTAAAAGGAATGCCTCCGGGTTTTTACTAAAAGATATTTTAAACATCTTTTTGATTTCTTCATATATTTCATTCCAAAACTGTTTAATAGGTTGGCATTCCCACCACATGTGAAACATTGTTCCTATTTCTTTCTTGCATCTCCAACAGGTATTTGATTTTAGTTTGCAAATTTTAGCCAATTTTACCAGAGTTAAGTACCATTGGTACACCATTTTCATCAAATTTTCTCTGATTGTGTAACATGCGGTAAATTTAATATCACTTTTCCATAATTTCTCCCATTGATCCAGCCGAATTCATCTTCATCGGATCCTTCACCAGAGATTTTTGAGGTCACCAGAGGTCAGATGGCCATTGTATACCCCTCAACTGTCCTGATAAAATTGGGACATCCTGTTTTGGGGTCTCACGGTGCCCCAAAATGCCTAGGCTTGGGGGTAGATTGCATGCTTTTCATATCCAATCCTTGCCACACCTGCTTTGAAAAAGGAACTATAGGCAAATTTAGGAAAGTTTCGAAAATTATTCTACATCTGGGGGCCTGAGGCAGCTGCTAATTTTTGCCATTGTTTACACTGGTACCATAGACTTAAATTTCAGCGATCTTGCTAGCTGTTACTCATGCATAGCCAGTTTATAAGGTTTCTGAGGAGAGAAGGATTAAGCCAAACTGTTCCTGTATAAAATGGGACAGAGCTGGCCTTGAGTGCATTCCATCCCTTTGGAGAATGTAGGAGTCTGTTCTCCCCCAAAGCCTTCAGTGAAAGATGCTGAACATGAGGCTGTTAAATTATCTCAGACACAATTTTGTGGTGAGAATAACTCTTGTCAGCCTCAGGTTCATGGTCCTATATCAAAGCAATCTACCAAAGATCTGTTACTATAATAGCAGCGGTAATAATTCCATTTTTATTTAGTTGGCTATTTTCTAAAGTTCTATGTCACATTTATTCCAAGAAGAGTTTCAAGGCAGATTACAGGGTGTGAGGGTTGGGTGGGGGAGGGGATCAAATGAACAATGAACCAAACTAAAAGGATCCAAAGTCAAACCAAGAATAATGAATAGGGAGTGCCTTCAGCACAATCTCCATGTGGGAAGATTTTGGATAGTTAACTGAATGGACCGTCAGCTCCAATTTCTGTGAGTCCTGTTTCCAAAGGATAGTTGCCACTCCATTTTTCCTAAAGCAAAAATATAAATATAGAGGATCCCCTCAGGGGGAAAACAACAACATCTACAGTCAATTTGGAAGAATCAAATTATTATTTTTATTAGTAGAAGAGAAGAGAAGAGTTTGGATTTGATATCCCGCTTTATCACTACCCTAAGGAGCCTCAAAGCAGCTAACAATCTCCTTTCCCTTCCTCCCCCACAACAAACACTCTGTGAGGTGAGTGAGGCTGGGAGACTTCAGAGAAGTGTGACTAGCCCAAGGTCACCCAGCAGCTGCATGTGGAGGAGAGGGGAATCGAACCTGGTTCACCAGATTACGAGTCCACCGCTCTTAACCACTACACCACACTGACTCTCCAGTAGTAGTAGTAGTAGTAGTAGTAGTAGTAGTAGTAGTAACATTTATAGCCATTGTTTAGTCCACCCGTACCTGCTGCCTGTCAATTTCACCTACAGCAAAATCAGAGGTAAATTTATTCCACATTCGCCCTTTCGAGGCCTTAATTGCTTTTGAATGTTTTTGCCTGGCTGGAGCATGTCCTTGAACTCTGATAATGTTTCTTGCTTGCTTCATGGAAGATGAGGGGGGGTGTGCGTGCACAGAAGCTACCTTCCTGTACAAACATAAAGCTATCATTGCTCCTCCCACTTTTGCCTCTAACCCTGCCCACCGCTGGCACGCAGCCCCCAGAACGTTGCCATGAAGAGAATAGGGCCCCCGCAGCAAAAAAAATTTAAAAAATTAAAAAAGGTTTTCCCCGCCCCTGCTTTAAATGAAAGCAGCTCGAATCAGCGAGTTGATTCATGAGCTGAAATCAGCAAGAAAAGCGACAAGTTTAAATAGATGATTTAAATCTAGTTTTCCGTTGATATTTCTTCACATTCCCCAAGCAATGGTGCAAATCAGACAGAACGTGAATACAGTGGTACCTCGGGTTAAGTACTTAATTCGTTCCAGAGGTCTGTTCTTAACCTGCAACTGTTCTTAACCTGAGGTACCACTTTAGCTAATGGGGCCTCCCGCTGCTGCCATGCCGCCGCTGCATGATTTCTGTTCTCACCCTGAAGCAAAGTTCTTAACCCGAGGTACTTAACCCGAGGCATTCGACAAGGTGCCCCATGATATTCTTGTAAAGAAGCTGGTAAAATGCGGTCTTGACTATGCTACCACTCAATGGATTTGTAACTGGCTGACTGACCGAACCCAAAGGGTGCTCATCAATGGTTCCTCTTCATCCTGGAGAAGAGTGACTAGTGGGGTGCCACAGGGTTCTGTCTTGGGCCCGGTCTTATTCAACATCTTTATCAACGACTTGGATGATGGACTCAAGGGCATCCTGATCAAATTTGCAGATGACACCAAACTGGGAGGGGTGGCTAACACCCCAGAGGACAGGATCACACTTCAAAACGACCTTGACAGATTAGAAAACTGGGCCAAAACAAACAAGATGAATTTTAACAGGGAGAAATGTAAAGTATTGCACTTGGGCAAAAAAAATGAGAGGCACAAATACAAGATGGGTGACACCTCGCTTGAGAGCAGTACATGTGAAAAGGATCTAGGAGTCTTGGTTGACCACAAACTTGACATGAGCCAACAGTGTGACGCGGCAGCTAAAAAAGCCAATGCAATTCTGGGCCTCATCAATAGGAGTATAGCATCTAGATCAAGGGAAGTAATAGTGCCACTGTATTCTGCTCTGGTCAGACCTCACCTGGAGTACTGTGTCCAGTTCTGGGCACCACAATTCAAGAAGGACACTGACAAACTGGAACGTGTCCAGAGGAGGGCAACCAAAATGGTCAAAGGCCTAGAAACGATGCCTTATGAGGAACGGCTAAGGGAGCTGGGCATGTTTAGCCTGGAGAAGAGAAGGTTAAGGGGTGATATGATAGCCATGTTCAAATATATAAAAGGATGTCACATAGAGGAGGGAGAAAGGTTGTTTTCTGCTGCTCCAGAGAAGCGGACACGGAGCAATGGATCCAAACTACAAGAAAGAAGATTCCACCTAAACATTAGGAAGAACTTCCTGACAGTAAGAGCTGTTCGACAGTGGAATTTGCTGCCAAGGAGTGTGGTGGAGTCTCCTGCTTTGGAGGTCTTTAAGCAGAGGCTTGACAACCATATGTCAGGAGTGCTCTGATGGTGTTTCCTGCTTGGCAGGGGGTTGGACTCGATGGCCCTTGTGGTCTCTTCCAACTCTATGATTCTATGATTCTATGATTCTACTATTTCTGGGTTAGCGGAGTCTGTAACCTGAAGCGTATGTAACCTGAAGTGTATGTAACCCGAGGTACCACTGTATCCATATTTGCGGAAACAGTCATGCTGGTTCTTCGTTTACGTAGAAAAGCCCCTTTATCTCAACGTACCCTGTATCGATTCAGTTTTAGAGATTGATTGTAGGACAAACATGCTTCTGTTCGGGTTGTTTCGTGTAAGTTGATTTATTTTTAGAAGAGAAACATAGCAGTATCCTCACAAGGAAAAAAAGAGTTTTATTTATTTTGAAAATTTGCATCCACCCTATTTAATGCTCTATTGTTTTTAACACTCGATTGGAAGCTGCCCAGAGTGGCTGGGGAAACTCAGCCTGATGGGCGGGGTATAAATAATAAATTATTATTATTATTATTTCTCAGAAAAAAGTGGAGGACAAGCCAAACCGCAAGCCTTCCATCTGGCTTGCCATGTATCGTGCCTTCGGGCGGCCAATCCTTCTGAGCAGTACCTTTCGTTACTTAGCCGATCTGTTGGGGTTTGCTGGACCGCTCTGTATTTCCGGCATCGTTATGAGTTTTTCTAACGAGACTGAAGACGACATTCTCATGACCAATGCAACGTCTGCAAACTACACTGCCTTAACCTCTGGAGCTATTTACCCAGTTAGAGTAAGTAAAATTAGAGTATATTTTTTAGGGAGATGGCTTGTTGGTCCTCAGTTGGTTATTGTTTATGGGACCTAAAATTTAGGTGATAGGGGAAGGAAGTATCATTTGTTTGTGTGTGGGAGTATCATTTGAATAGGCTTTTCCTTTTTAAACAGACCAAGTCGAGACATTTGATACCCTGATGTGTAAGAAGCACTTATACCAAAAGCTTCCCAATCCATATGTCACAGGAATCTATGGTTTAACAAATCATGAATGAAACAGGGGGAGGTAGGGTGTGTGTGTTTCTTCAACCAACAAACTATTGTTTATCAGAGACTCCAGAATTATTTTAGTCTTCTTATTTTTAACTGTACTTTTTCTTTTTGATACTTTAGAGAAAAATTGTAGTTTTTTCTTAGCAATTATTGTTTATTCACATTCACGTTTATGCATTTTTTCCAGGTGAATTGCCTTAGGCCTTCTTTAATTGGGTGACAGCTAATTATTATTATTTTCGTTTCCTTGCTGTTTGGTTAGACCTCCAATATTTTCTCTTAGTTTAAACAATCTCTTTCGTTTTGCTCCGTAGAATTCTACAGATCCGTTCCTCACTTCAACCAATTTCCTCAAAACCGCCTATGTCCTGGCAGTTCTCCTCTTCCTGGCCCTCATCCTGCAAAGGACCTTTCTCCAGGCCTCCTACTACGTTACCATAGAAACAGGCATCAATCTACGAGGAGCTTTGCTGGTAAATAAAGGCATTACTCCACAGGCTGTGAAACGGCTTGGTCAAGGCTTCAAAGTATCCATACTTGGGCCTAATTGGACCAGGAGGATTGGGGCAGATTTGATAAAAAGTGTTTGGCTGTTTGGATGGCATTAAGGAGTCTCTCCAGTGTCCTTTGTACCTGATAGCAGTGGCAAAAGACCTGTTTACATCTTGCTTCATCCCACCCTTCTTCCATCATAGTGCCTGGTTGGCGTTGACCCACGACAGGGCCTTCTTGGTGGCAGCTCCTTGTTTATAGGATGCCCTCCCCTGTAAGATGCATCTTGCTCCCTCATTAATAGCATTCCAGAGAAATTGTAAAACATTACTGTTCACTCAGGCACTTGAGGGCTAAAAGACATTGTCTGGTAATCTTGACATCATTAACTGTTTTAAAATATGTTTTCTAATGTTTGTAGGGTTAAAAAATTATGTTTACTGTTTTGGTGTTTGGGTGTTTTATACCTTGGTCTCCTTTGGGAGGAATGACAGGATAGAGATTTTAAAGAAATAATATTTGAATCAGGCATCCCCAAGTCCGGCCCTCCAGATGTTTTGGGACTACAATTCCCATCATCCTTGACCACTGTTCCTGTTAGCTAGGGATGATGGGAGTTGTAGTCCAAAACCAGCTGGGGATGCCTGATTTGAATCATGGAGCCAGCTATATAGGTCTGTCCTACCAAGTGGTATCAGGCTTTTAAAATTGAACTGGGCAGAAGTCTTCCCATCCCTTAGCCGCAACCCCACCTTCAAACAACATTTTGTCCCCACAAAGGTTGTGGGGGAGGGATATTGTTGACTTTCAGGGGCAATGAGAGAATGTAACTTGCACTACTTTCAGATTCACTTACATTTTTATGAGGTGGCTGTGAGTAGTTGTATTTTTTTCTTTTTCTTTTTATAAGCTTTGGCACACTTCCTCTTCAGAGGAGCCCTGTCACATTCCTGGGCCGTAGGAATGCCACTGCATCAAAATGAAACATCGTTCCCATGCCCAGTCTGGCCCAGAAATGCTGCAAGGCTGTTCTGAGGAGAGGAACCGCGGCCTGAAGCAGTGGCAAGTCTTTTTTTTCTGGATTGAAAAGAAAGAAAGAGGGGTACAGGAAAACACCCACAATTCATCAAACTGTAATGAACCCCCTCCCAGACTCTTGTGACATTTGCCCCCTACAGATTGATGCTGAGGGAAGGGAAGGTTTCTCCCCACCCACAAATGATGCCGAAATTCGGCGCCCCCTGTCTCTCATGCTCCATCCTAAAGCAGAGTTACGGCGCTCCCTTCAGCACCCCCAAGGTTCCACGCCTAGTATGTACAAACCAGCAGCACTCCCCAAATCTGCCTCCGATTCCTCCTCTGGTCACTGATTTGGATATACCATCTGACTGCCTCTCAGTGCTGTGGTCATCTGCAAGAGATACCCAAAGAGCGAAGTTGATGTTGCTAACCTTCGTGTCTTGTTTGCAGACATCTTTGTAGCGTAGTGTTCGTCTGCCAATGGGCCTCGGGCCTTGAGCCAGCTCCTTGTGGAGCACATCCCTAGGGATCATGAACTTTTATTCCTGTAGTATGGGGATTAATGGCAGGACGTCAAAAGCGGATTTTATGAGCCCTTATGGTTGCTAAGAGACTTATACAGCAATACCCACGATCTATTGCAGGCAGCCCTTGCTACATTTGAACATATTTCAGTTTTGTGTGGATATTTCTCTGGACATTTGGAGGGCTTCTTTCTACTTACACATTTAACTAAACACAATACTGATAGTTATTGTATTTAGATTGTGAATTGATGGTGGTATTTTTGTTGTTGTTGTTAGTCTCATGTCAGGCTTCGGGGAATCAGCTTCCTCGCCCTGTGGCAGTAGAAAAGAGATCAAATGAAAGGAACGCCTTACCAGTTAGAATCTTTACTAATCACAGTGAGAGAACAAAGAACCCATCTCCTAGAAATGGCGGTGCTCCCAATTAAGGCTCACACCCCCTCCGTCCCTATTAATCCATGTCACTCCTACATCTTGTAATCTGAGCTTGTACCCTCTGTGCTTTCTGTTCTGACACTTTCTGAGCTCTTCAAGACTTTGGAGAAGGGGGGTGGATGCTATCCAGAGACTGTCAATCTGTTAACTCTCTCTCTTCCGGTGTTTCTTCTGCTAGCTGTTCCCCATCCAGTATTTCCCAGCTTCTGCCTTCAGAAATATGCCCCTCTGCAAACCACTGTTCTAAATCTATACTGTCCTCCTGCTCCTGAGAAGATTCAGGATCAGGATCAGGGGGAAGGGGTGGCTCCAACCATTCCTCCTCAGTACAGTCCCTGACATCTCAGTATCATTTATATACTATTTTTTTCACTTTATGGTCTTAAATGTTTTTCTCCTCCTTTTTTCCTTCATTAAATATGCAAACAAATAATAACAATTTAAAGAAAAGGAATGTATACCACCCACCAACATTTTGCCCCGCTTCTTTCCACAGGCAATGATCTATAATAAGATGCTGAGACTTTCCACATCCAACCTGTCCATGGGAGAGATGACTCTGGGACAGATCAATAACTTGGTCGCCATTGAAACTAATCAACTGATGTGGTTCCTTTTCCTGTGTCCCAACCTATGGGCTATGCCCGTTCAGGTAGAGCATCGAAGTAAGGGACTGATTTTTGGAAGACGCAACAGATTTCATTTCATTCATTGCAAAAAACCACACTCACACAACTTTACTGAATCTTAAAGAATGACGGAGCCTTAAGGGAGGGATCAAAGCTCAAGGTTAGAGCACATGGATGGATGGAGATGCTGCTGGGTTCAATTCTTGGCATCACCAGTTAAAGCAGAGGATGAGATTCCCATGCCCCTCCAGATGTTGCTTGTCTACAACTCTCATCATGCACGACTCTTTATTTTGCTGGATTTGGCAAAATTCGTATACTGCTTGATTGTAACAAAACATCTGGGCTGCTTACAAGAAATACTGGAAGGAATTAAATGCAGCGCTATGTTAAAGTCCTTTAGCAGTGTACTACCTGTGCTAGTGGAATGGTTTGCACAAGAGAATGTGCCAGGAGCTAGCATGGTCCTCGCAACAGGTTGCACATCCCACTTCTGCTAACGCAACCATTGCACTTGGTTTCATATTGCACAACTGTTATTACTGCCCCTTAAAGGTAAAGGGACCCCTGACCATTTAGGTCCAGTCATGGCCGACTCTGGGGTTGCGGTGCTCATCTCGCTTTATTGGCCGAGGGAGCCGGCGTACAGCTTCTGGGTCATGTGGCCAGCATGACTAAGCCGCTTCTGGCGAACCAGAGCAGCGCACGGAAACGGCGTTTACCTTCCCGCCGGAGCGGCACCTATTTATCTACTTGCACTTTGATATGCTTTCGAACTGCTAGGTTGGCAGGAACAGGGACCGAGCAACGGGAGCTCACCCCGTCACGGGGATTTGAACCGCCAACCTTCTGATCGGAAAGTCCTAGGCTCTGTGGTTTAACCCACAGCGCTACCCGCATCCCATTATTGCCCCTTAGGCTAGCACAGCAGCCCTTGTACTGGTGGACAGGGAAGGTTGAATCTGGATCATTAAAATGATAAATAAGAATAGTTAAAACCAAAAAAACTGAAGAAGTATGCATGCACACAAAAGCTTATACCAAGAACAAACATAGTTGGTCTCTAAGGTGCTACTGGACAATTTTTTTATTTAGTTGAAACCAAGTACCGTATTTTTCGTTCTATAAGACGCACCAGACCACAAGACGCACCTAGTTTTTGGAGGAGGAAAACAAGAAGAAAAATATTCTGAATTTCAGAAGCCAGAACAGCAAGAGGGATCGCTGCGCAGTGAAAAGAGATTAAAGAGACATCAGCACCTATGTGTCTGGATAGGCTGCCTAGGCAAAAATGTCTTAAGCAGTTGCTGCAAAGGCATCTGCCTGTCAAATGGCAGGGAGTTCCAAAGTGTAGCTGCCGCCACACTAAACAAATGATTTACTGCAAATGGTATAAGGCAATCTTGCAAGTAAACTACCGTAATTTTCGCTCCATAACACGCAGTTTTTTGCTCCTAGAAAGTAAGGGAAAATGCCTGTGCGTGTTACGGAGCGAATGCACTCGACCGGAGCCATGGCTGCCGTCAGTCAAGCAAAGCGGAGCCGCTTGCAGGGCTTTGCATGGCTCTAGCTTTGATTGCTTTACAGCCAGGAGGAGGGGGAGGAGCTGAGGAGGAGGGAGGGAAGGAGAGCCATGCCAGCAAAGCGGGCAGCAGCCGCTTACACGCGAGGAGGGACAGACGGGAGCCATAGCAAGCCGGGAGAAGGCAGGCAGTTCAAAGCCAGCAGGCGCTTTTAAAGTAGCCGGCAACAGCTGCTGCAGCCTCAGCTAGCAAAGGTCCCAGCGCTCTCTAAATGGAGCAATGAGGCTGCAGAGGGACAGGAGGGCTTGGATCAGGAAGGATAAGGTTTAAGCAACCAGCAGCAAAAAAAAACCAAAACCAACCTGGAGCTCTGAGCCAGGAGCGCAGTGAAAACCAGGAAGTAAAAGAAAAGGCTATCCTCCCGCTTCTCAGCTGTTTTCAGGCAGGATAGATTTGAGCATTGTCTGGGTCCTAGTGCCCCTACTGCTTTTTGTGCTCCATTGTATTGCTGCTGGTGGCTGCTTATCACTCAAACTGAACCTGATACCAGTAGCCACCTGTACAAACAAAGTAGAAGGCTGCAAGGAGGAGAGCTTTTACACAGCTAATGGCAAATCCCCTGCAATCCAAGTCCTCCTCACTTGCTCAAATCTATTCTGCCTCAAAACAAGGAGCAGAAGAAAAAGGCTGCAAACTGTTAAATGGAAAAAACCCCAGGCACAGGGCAAATACCTTAAGTATACCTTTAAAGCAACAGTGCTCTTTCCCTCCCTGCTCAGCTCGCAGAAAAGCTGCTTCTCCACCCACCCCACGCGTGCTCCTTATCCCTTGAGTGCTTTTCCTTCCATCCCCACTTAAAACGTGGTTACAAAGCACGGATCCACATGGATCCTCAGGATTTTTGCACTGGGTCACCCCAAACTCACCATCAGATCATATGTCTGTGGCCACAGCATGAACCACAAAAATCATACATCTACTGTTTCATTTAGAATATTTTTTTCTTGTTTTCCTCCTCTAAAAATTACGTGCGTGTTATGGTCAGGTGCGTGTTATCGAGCGAAAAATACGGTAGTCCCAAGCTGTTGAGGACTTCCTGCAGTTTTACTATGCAGCTGTTAAGCATGCTAGTGGGTGCGAGAAAACTTTGCAGTTATCCCAGTGACAAATTGGTAACCAGTGTAGATCTCTGAGCAGAGATGTTACATGCTGAGAGGGCATCGCTTCTGTCAGCAACCGTGCTGCAGCATTCTGCATTAGCTGCAGTTTCCAGATCAAGTGCAAGGGGAGCCCCACACAAAGGGCATTGCAGTTATCCTTTGGCCATGCTGGGTGGGGTAGATGGAGTAGGAACCCCAAAACAGCTGGAGGGCCACAGGTTTGCCCTCTGCCCTGAATCCCTCCCCCTACCCTAATTTCAGGTAGCAGAGGGGGGGGAACCTCCTCTGCCAGACATCTCGGATAGCCACCACAAGGCAGAGCAATCAATACTACAGCCACATTTACCCCATATATTCAAAACACTACAATACCACTTAAAACTGTCATGGCTTCTCCCAAAGAATTCTGGGAGCTGTGTTATGTGAAGGTTGCTGAGAATTGTTTTGAGGCCCCTATTCCCCTCATAGAGCTGCAATTGCCAGAGTGGCCTAACAATAAATCCCTCTTTACAGGGAATTTGGGGAATCGTAGCTCTGGGCGGAGGAGACAAGGACCTAATAGCTCTCAGCACCCTTAAACAAACTTCAGCTCCCAGAATCCTCTGGGGGAAGCCATGACTATTTAAAGCGGTATCATAGTGCTTTAAATGTATGGAGTGAACATGCATCAGTAAGGTAAGGTAAAAAGGTAAAGGACCCCTGGACTGTTAAGTCCAGTCAAAGGCGACTATGGGATTGTGGCGCTCATCTTGCTTTCAGTCCGAGGGAGCTGGCGTTTGTCCACAGACAGCTTTCCAGGTCATGTGGCTAGCAGGACTAAACCACTTCTGGCACAATGGAACACCGTGACGGAAAGCAGAGCTCATGGAAACGTTGTTTACCTTCCTGCCACAGCAGTACCCATTTATCTATTGCACTGGCGTGCTTTCGAACTGCTAGGCTGGCAGGAGCTGGGACAGAGCAACAGGAACTCACCCCGTCATGGGGATTCGAACCACCGGCCTTTTGATTGGCAAGCCCAAGAGGCTCAGTGGTTTAGACCACAGCACCACCCGTGTCTGACTTAGTATAACTTAGTAGCCTTTGTTACACACCCTTTACAGTTAAGCATTATGCAGCATATTTTGAATTTGGCAGCTTCACCTTTAGATCATCTCATACAGGTTTGTGCAATGAACTACAGAACTGGCAATGTTTTCAAAGTCTTCTCTCCCTTCACCCCCCCTTTTTTGTAGATTATCATGGGGGTGATCCTGCTCTACAACTTACTTGGCCAGAGTGCCTTGGTCGGCGCTGCTGTCATTGTATTGCTGGCTCCAATACAATATTTCATAGCGACAAAGTTGGCCGAGGCTCAGAAGAGCACACTTGTAAGTTGTTTTTCCACACATGAGACTTGGCAGCTATTTAAAGCACGCGACTGGAGTGGTAACACACTGGAGTTTTGTGCCTGGCTACTGTACTCTGTTGGATGTAGCTCAGTCAGCAGAGCATGAGACTCTTAACCTCAAGGTCAAGAGTTCGAGCCCCAGGTTGGGCAAAAGCTTCCTACATTGCAGGAGGTTAGGCTCGATGACCATGGGGACCCTCCAACTCTATGGTATAAATAATAGCATTATTATTATTATTATTATTATTATTATTATTATTATTATTAACAACTAAACTGACACTCGTGGCTTTGTTCCTCTATAATACTGTCAGGAGCTTGTCCTACCATCGAGTAGAACCCCATGGTTTGTTAAACCATGATTAGCATGGTGTGTGAAGACGGCCCAGCAGCTTAACTGTGGTTTATTTATTACCAACAAGCCACAGTTTCTTTATTGATGCACAAACCTTAGTTTCTGTCAATTATGTCTTGGTGTTAAGTGTGAACTCAGCACCCTGCCTTAACCATGGTTTGACTTTCAAACCCCAGACATCATCATCATCATTATTATTATTATTATTATTATTATTATTATTATTATTATTATCAACATCACCATCTTTGTTTAGATGGGCACTTAGTGGTTTCAGATCATCCAAAGGAACAGTGATATAACTGACTACAGTCAAACCTTGGCTCCCGAACGCCTCCATTTGGAACGTTTCGGCTCCCGAATGCCGAAAACCCAGAAGGAAATGCTCTGGTTTTCGAATGTTTTTTCGGAAGCTGAACGTCTGACGCGGCTTCCGCTTGAGTGCAGGAAGCTCCTGCAACCAATCAGAAGCTGTGCCTCAGTTGGCGAACATTTTCGGAAGCTGAACAGGCTTCCGGAATGGATAACGTTTGACAACCAAGGTTTGACTGTACCATAATTCTTGCATCAAAAACTATTGAACTGATTTGAAAATGTGGCAGCTCCTGATGTTTCAGCTGATCTTCAAACCATGGTTCTGAGGATCAGCAACACATTACGGGCTCTCAGTCTCTCCCCTCTCTACCCTGTGGCCTCACTTTGCAGTTTGGCAAGATCCATAGTTTGCTAAAATATTATTTATTTGCATTTCTTTATATGGGTGGTTTAATTCTCTTTCCTCCTTTCCTCCCTCCATTTTCCATCGATGGAAAGGATTACTCCACAGAGAGGCTGAAGAAAACCAATGAAATACTGAAAGGGATCAAGCTTTTAAAGCTGTACGCCTGGGAGCACATATTCTGCAGAAGCGTAGAAGAAACGAGGGTGAAGGAGCTTACGAGCCTCAAAACCTTTGCTCTGTACACATCTCTCTCCAGTAAGTATATATCCTTGAGTGTGGCAGGCTGGCTGGAAGGCCACCATCTCATTGTTTGACCCTCCTCCCTTTTTGTCCAAAGACAAACGCAAAAACAGCAGCGCACAAAATAAAATAAATGCTTTTTTAAAAGCACACACATGCCACATATACTATAAAATACAAAAGTCACTTGTTCCCACAAGCAGTAGTGATGGCTATCAACAACAACAACAACGTTCTATTATTTGTACCCTGCTCATCTAACTGGGTTGCCCCAGCTACTCTGGGCTGCTCCTGGCATATACAAAAACATAACAAAACATTAAACTTTAAAAACTTCCCTATACAGGGCTGTCTTCAGATGTCTTCAAAAGGTTGTATAATTGTTTATTCCCTTGACAAGTGGTGGGAGGGTGTTTCATAGGGTGGGTGCCACTACCAAGAAGGCCCTCTGCCTTGCTTCCTGTAACCTCACTTCTTGCCGTGAGGGAAGTGCCAGAAGGCCCTCAGAGCTGGATGTCAGTGTCTGGGCAGATCGGTAGAGGCTTCCTTCAGGTATACTGGGCCGAGGCCATTTAGGACTTTAAAGGTCAGCACCAACACTTTGAATTGTGCTCGCAAACGTACTGGGAGCCGATGTAGGTCTTTCAAGACGGTGTTATATAGTCTCAGAGGTTGCTCCCAGTCACCAGTCTAGCTGCCGCATTCTGGAGTAGTTGTGGTTTCCGGGTCACCTTCAAAGGTAGCCCCACGTAGAGCACATTGCAGTAGTCCAAGTGGGAGATAACCAGAGGACGTACCACTCTGGCGAGACAGTGGGCAGGCAGGTAGGGTCTCAGCCAGCGTACCAGATGGACCTGGCTTTTAAAGAGTGGTTACTAGCCACAAGGGCTATATTTTACCTCCAGTGTTGGAAGCCACATGTCTCTGAATACCAGTAGCTGAAAATCACAGGTGGGAAGAGTGCTGTAAACACCCCGAACCTTCTTGCAAGCCGCCCAGAGGCACCTGGTTGGCCACTGTGATAACAGGATGCTGGAAGAGATAGATCTCCGGCTTCAAAAAGCGGGCTCTTCTCATGGTCTTATAGAGCCATTAGAGGCAGCACCTGCCACAAAAACTGCCCACGTCCATGGGCACCTTCAACACAGACCTGCACCAAACTGCTCTGGAGGTTGCAGGCCTCCAGAGTCTCCGTTGTCATCTGTGAAATGTTGCAAAGTAACAAGAGCCCAGCTGGATGAGATCAAAAAAGACCCTTCTCGCCCAGTGGTCGCTTTCCACAGTGACCACCCAGATGTTTGTGGGAAGCCACCAGGCAGGCCATGATTTCAGTAGCGCCCTTTGACTGACGTTCATCATAATTGGTGGTCATTCCTAGTTTTAGGTCCGCCAGTTAAACATTACTGTATTATTATTTTAGCTGATTAGGGAGCTCCAAGGCAGATAATTGAATTATCGTACTTCCTGCATGTGGCTTCTGATCCTGACTTTACAAGACTGGGAAGGCTATCCCCAGGGCCTGCAGGGGCAATTGTCTTTCTCCCTCTGTGCATTCCCAGGATTCAGTCACCTCTGCATTCCCAACCTTAGCAGAGAGACGGAAGAGAGATCACACGCAGCAGAGCAGGTCCCGTTTCCCACAAGATGAGCTTCCAGCATCTCTACGTTTTCTTTGTCTTCCAAGATGGAAAAAAAAGCCTTGTGAAGCTTCCAAGTTTATGAAACTTGGCCGAGGGGAAATGATTTCCTGACCTCCTGTTGCCTTTCTCATACCCTGGGACAAGCACAACAAGTTCTCTCCAAATAATCTTCTAACCTTCCTTATTAAGCTTGTTGACATCCATTTGTTTACATTAACAATCACACGCAGCATCTATGGGCAGCTGATATAGCAGAGTTTGTTTATTTTTTAATGGCCTTTGATTTAGCTTAACATAACCTCAGTGATTTAAATAATTCCCTTTTCCCCACCAAGCCAACGTTTTTAACTGTGCAATACAACCCGTCAATTCTTTTGGGAATATGTTCCCCAGCTCAGTAAAATACACAAACCGTAATATTTCCAAGTATGTTTTCATTTGACAGGAAAAGCTCCCCCCCCAACCTCCAATTAAGGAGTTGTCCGGGCAGGAAATAATCTTAAAGCAAACATCTATAGTATAGTTCAGACACTGACAAATGTTGCTGTATATAATTCATGGTTGTGCTTTTTTCCACAGTTTTTATGAATGCAGCTATACCAATTGCAGCTGTTCTTGCGGTAAGAATTAAATTTTTTGGGGGGTGGTGAATGTTGGGTGGTTTATTAAGCAAACTTTTAAATTAGCTGTAGACATACAGAAGAATGAAGTGCTAGATTTTTGAGGTGGTAGAGTAGATTGTATTATTTCAGACAGCAGGGCAGATGTCCTCTTGATGTAAAACATCATCATCAACAACAACAACTTACGGAGAAAGATTCTAACTAGAGATGACAAATCACTTACCACACAATACTGTCCTGAGATTAGTTCAGGATTTTTATGAAATTGCTTGGAAGAAAATGGAAAACCTCCAAAAAATATTCTCAAGCCATGTGAGGGCTGGGATACGTGTTGCCAAGCATACCTCCTACCTGTATTTCTATAGTGGTACCTTGGTTCTCAAACTTAATCCGTTCCAAAACCAAAGTGTTCCAAAACCAAGGCGCGCTTTCCCATAGAAAGTAATGCAAAATGGATTAATCCATTCCAGACTTTTAAAAACAACCCCTAAAACAGCAATTTAACATGAATTTTACTATCTAACTAGACCACTGATACATAAAATGAAAGCAATAATCAATGTACTGTACTATAAAATAAATGACAGTATTGTAGATGATAAAAATTAAAATTCAATACTTTTCATACCTGCACTGATGATAGTCATTGTTTGGATGGAGAGCTTTTATCCATTTCTGCAGCCACACAATCAATCAATCAATCAGTAGCTGAACTGTGTTCCACACAGTCACAAAAACAAATTAACTGAAAAAGCCTCAAAAACAAAAACACAAAATAAATTGCAAAGACAAAAGCGCCAAACTTAATCCGTTCTGGAAGTCTGTTTGACTTCTGAAATGTTTGAAAATCAAGACACAGCTTCTGATTGGTGCAGGTGCCCCGGAAACAATAGCTGACAGCCGCATTGGACGTTCAGTTTCCGAAAAACATTCAAAAATCAGAACAGTTGCTTCTTGGTTTTCAGCGTTTGAGAACCAAGGTGTTTGAGAACCAAGGTACCACTGTATTTGTATCAGTTGTCCAGGAGCAGCAGCAGTGGCAACAGGACACATATTTACCTGTTTAGGATACTTACACAGTGGTACCCAACCTTTTTTTGGGCCATGCCCCACCTAAGCATCTCTAAAATCCTGATCCACCTCCACCCGTGACATATAATTTTTATTATTCAAAAAGTGAACTATTCATGTGGAGGAAGCCTAAAAGGCCATTAACTGTAAATAACTCATTCTCGAATTGCCCCCATTAAAAATCAAATTGCCCCAAGTTGGAAACCATGGTACTTGCATCTCACTTAATAGCCCTGAAAACTGCTGGCCTGTTGATATCAGGCAGCTGCCTTCACTTCATTCTTTTCAGAGCCTGCTGAAGATATTTTTATTTGGCAAGCCTACCCAGATGTTTAGAAAACCTGCATGAGTTTTAGTTTGTTTCAGTCTACTCTACTGTGGTTTTGACTTCCTGTAGGTCTTAAATAATTGTTGCGGTTTTTAAAGTGACAATATTATTTTATCTTTTCCGTAAACCCTCTTCTGAGTTGTTGCTTTTCTCTACAGTCTATAAATTTCATGAAATACAGTGGTGCCCTGCAAGACGAATGCCTCGCAAGACAGAAAACTCGCTAGACGAAAGAGTTTTCCGTTTTGGAGGTGCTTCGCAAAACAAATTTCCTATGGGCTTGCTTCGCAAGACGAAAATGTCTTGCGAGATCCTGCTGGTTTCTTCCCCTCCCCACCCTTTTTCTAAGCCGCTAAGCCGCTTATCAGCTGATCCGATCAGCAGATAAGCCGCTAAAAGCCGCTAATAGCGCTAATAGCACTAATCCGCTAATCCATCAATGGGCTTGCTTCACAAGACGAAAAAACCGCTAGACGAAGAGAATCACAGAACGGATTCTTTTTGTCTTGCGAGGCACCACTGTAAATAAATAAACTTAATCAAAGAGTCTCACAATCCATCCGGGATGGATTGGAAGGGATCCAGATCAGTCAAGACAGGATCGGGTCCGATCCAGATTTACAAACTGGATTCAGAGGACCCTCATTTTTATACACTTTTGGTTGCATAAATGGGTGCAAAATTCAGAGAAGTACGAATCCCTGAGGATACAATTTGGTTTCACTTATTGCGTATTGGTTCCAAAATGGTTCCAAAATTGGTTCCAAAACCATCTATCCAAATTAGATAGTTTGTCATTAAAATGCAAAGAACATTGCATTCCAACCCCCTCCTCCCATCTCACAGATTCTTTGCCTCGCACGAAGCAACATAACCAACACCCTCTTTTTCCTGACATGACAGACCTTTGTGACATACACGTATATTAAAGAGGAACCACCAACTACAGCCCAGGCCTTCGCGTCGTTGTCGCTCTTCCACATCCTGGTCACACCGTTGTTCCTGCTTTCCACAGTTGTTCGATTTGCTGTCAAGGCCATCATCAGGTACAGTGCTACCTCAGGTTACATACGCTTCAGGTTACAGATGCTTCAGGTTACAGACTCCACTAACCCAGAAATATTACCTCTGGTTAAGAACTTTGCTTCAGGATGAGAACAGAAATCGTGCTCCAGCGGCGTGGCAGCAGAAGGAGGCCCCATTAGCTAAAGTGGTGCTTCAGGTTAAGAACAGTTTCAGGTTAAGAACGGACCTCCGGAACGAATTAAGTACATAACCAGAGGTACCACTGTATGTGCTTTAATGCATAGGAACATGCTGAGAGCCCGGGTGGAGAAACAGCTAGAGTGTTGGACTAGGACCTGGGAGTCCATGATTCAAATCCCCACTCAGCCACAAAGCTTGGGCCAGTCACTGCCTCTCAGCCTAACATATCTCACAGGGTTGTTGTTGTTATTATTATTTATTGAATTTGTTACTTGCTTTATCTTGCCCAGAGCAACCCAAAGTGACTTACAACCAAACAGGCAAAATATATACCTTAGAGACCAACTAAGTTTGTTCTTGGTATAAGCTTTTGTGTGCATGCACACTTCTTCAGATACCAAAGTGAGTATGCACACAAAAGCTTATACCAAGAACAAACTTAGTTGGTCTCTGTCAGGGAACTGACATCGGAGGGAGAGGCGAAGGGGAGGCTCCCAGATGATGCTGGCGAAGGACCCAGCAGCAGGGGGAGAAACAGCTCAGTAGAGGGGGGAGCCAATCAGTGCAACACCAGGGATAAAGGGGGGCAGATGGGGGAATTGGAGAGAGGGCTCCAGGACTCTTCACTGGACATCAGTGAGGAGAGCACAGGTCCTCCGCTACCCACGCCTTACCTGCGCAGAAGACTCCCGCGCAGTGAGAGGAGGAGGAGACTGGGTGTCAAACAACTTTTATGTTGGAAGAGGTTCAAGAAACGCCCACTGACGGATTCTGCCAGTGACTGAGGCAGCCACGATGAGAAGGGGCTGTGCAGTTAGAAAGGTTTAACAAGGCAAAATTAACCGAGAAAGGCACCAGCTTATGCACGAGTAACTCATACCTATTACAGTCTCTAAGGTGCTACTGGACAATTATCTATCATCTATCTATCTATCTATCTATCTATCATCTATCATCTATCTATCATCTATCTCTATCTATCTATCTATCTATCTATCTATCTTGACTGTGTCAGACCAACACAGCTACGTACCTGAACCAAACAGGCAGACAGACAACCTCCCCACATAGATACATGAAAGCCAAGAGGAAAACAAGAAATACTTTAAAAACATCACCACCGCCCCACTTCCAACAGGCCTGGTTATAGATAAGTATAGTCTAAAGATAAGTAATGATGGCACCAGGCGAGCCTTCTTGGGGAGGGCATTCCACAAAGGCCCCTTCTCCTGTTTCCACACTCTGGATCTCTCATGGAGGAGGCACATGAAGAAGGACCTCAGATGATGATCTCAGGGTCCGGGTGTGCTGGTCTCGGGGGTAAGGTACCGTGAGTGTAGCAGAGTCCACACGAAGCGGGGCGAGGTCCGATGCAGAGAGACGGGCGGGGAACAGGACCGCTGGAACAGAAGGCTGAGCAGGTAACAGGAACACCGGATGGTCGGGAACAGGAGGCCGAGCAGGGAACAGGAGTACTGGATAGTCAGGAACAGGAAGCCGAGCAGGGAACAGGAGTACCGGTTAGTCAGGAACAGGAGGCCGAGCAGGGATCAGGATCACAGGAAGGTCCGAAGCCAACAACGACGTTGCTCCCGCAACCTGGGGCCGGGATGAGTGGGCTTTTATCCTCTTCTAAGGTCAGGGGCGGTCCCGACCCCCAGGAGCCCCGCCTACTCTGGCCTTAAGGCGAGCACTCCTCCTGGGGGCAACCAGTTCCCTTCGCCTCTCTGCCCTAAGCCTCTGCAGATCAGGAGAGGCCGAAGGGTTACTGGGCCCTGGAGGAGGCTCACCTGTGGCCACTGAGTCTTCCAGCACCTCTGGGGCCAGAATGGCTTCACCTGGTGCCTGCTCTTGAGTTTCCTCAGCATCTAGGCCTAGCCCCAGTTCAGCCGGCCCTGGAGGCGGGGACTCCTGTGCCGGCTGGGATTCCTCCGGATCGCTCTCAGACTCGGAATCCCAGGCCATCACACCGGGTCACTTCCTTGTCAGGAGAAAATGGGGAGAGAAAAAACCATGTATGCCACCTTCAGCTCCATGAAGGAAAAGGTGGTAAGCGAATGTAATAAGCAAATAATAATTTATTATGTAAGATTGTTGGACAGTCTAGTCTGACATTGTGTCTTCCTTACGGCTGCCATACATCCAGGAATCGGGCTCTGAAATTGGTGTCCAGGCAGATTTTTAAAAATCCAAAAAACTTAATTTTGGTGGAGAGATGTTTCGCAAAAAAGCTCAAGAACTTTGTCCGGATTTTCACTTTTGGGGAATATGGCAACCCTAGTCTTGCTAATCTACAGCTAGCCCTCCATTGCCTCAGACGGGTCTTTCCCAATCTGGTCACTAATTGAAGATTAAGTCTGAGGCAGTCGTGGGTTGTAGACAACTAACTTTTACTCAGAGCAGAGCCATTAAAATTAGTGAACTTAGGTTAATGTTGTATCCAATGTTAGACCCACTGAAATTAAAGGGTGTGGCTAATTGAGCAAAGCAGCTGCTTTGCTCCTAACCTACCACCCTCTCCTTCTTTGGTTAATGGTTTTAACCACTTTTGTCCTACGTAATTCTTTGCCCCAGCCAATGAGGCGGTGGTTAGTGCAAGCAAAATAAAGGAAAAATACATGTACAGAATTTATGTACCGTATTTTTCGCTCTATAAGACGCACCAGACCACAAGACGCACCTAGTTTTTGGAGGAGGAAAACAAGAAAAAAATATTCTGAATCTCAGAAGCCAGAACAGCAAGAGGGATCGCTGCGCAGTGAAAGCAGCAATCCCTCTTGCTGTTCTGGCTTCTGGGATAGCTGCGCAGCCTGCATTCGCTCAATAAGACACACATACATTTCCCCTTACTTTTTAGGAGGGAAAAAGTGAGTCTTATAGAGCAAAAAATACGGTAAGTTACAGATCTGACCTTTTCTTTGTGAGGATTCTGAATTATCTTTGTTTTTCCTAAACTGAACGGAAATCGACTGCATAGGAAGCTGAGGTGGAGGGGAGCAGAGGGGTCAGTCCAACGAGAAGTCTGAAAGAAAATTGCTTTCTAACCCTAAACATGGTATTTTCCATCTTTCCTTCTAGTCTCCAAACCCGCCTTCTATTTGTTTAAATGTTCTCTCTCTCTCTGTGCTATATTTAGCTCAGCTGTAACACCAGTAGAGAATGTCTGTCTTGCTTTGCACACTTGAGCTCTGCAAAGATCCCATTTTTTGCCAAGACAAATCTCAACCTTTAAGAAGCTTTCTCCTCCTCCTCCTCCTCCTCCTCCTCCTCCTCCTCTTATTTTTTCTCTTACAGCCAAGGCAATACCCCAGTGAATATAGACTGGGCCACTCTATCCTCATTATCACCCATCCAATTAGCATATAGAATTAAGTGCTCCATTCCCAGGATAACTAAGTGGTTACTTGGGTCTGCCAATCCCCTTCATTTAGGAAATAGGCATGTTGCACTGGTAGACAACCTTTTATGGGTTTCTGTGAATGAATCCCATTTGAATTTTAAATGCACCATTGCAGTCTACTAAAGAGGGAATCTCAGTTTATGATAATGTAAACTCCCTTAGGAGTGTGGTCATTTGAAAGACCAGGGTGATTTCCATCAACGTGCTTATTGAACATTCATCCTGATTTCTTTGCAGCAGGTTTGCAAGGGGTAGGCTATACAGTGTTGGCTGCTTATTGAACATTCATTCTGATTTATTTTGAAGGCAGGTTGTGCAACTTTGCACTAATCAATTTCTACCCCACACTTTCCTGTGCATCTTCTCATCACTTTCCTTTCCGCAGAAAATCCAGATTCTTTTGGAAGTGGGTTTGTTATGCAACAATGCCATATACACTTAATTTTACACTTAATTTTACTGGATTTGCTGGTATGCAATTGAATCCCACCAACAAAACAGTAACGGTCTGGAAGTCCCCTAGATAAGCAGGGTAGAGCAAAGTAAATCCAATGATGTTGCCATGTTTTGCAATGCCTGGCTCAAAAACACACATCTTGGCAGCTTGTCAAATATAAGGTGTGCTTTATCACCCCCAAAGTTCTCCAGTTCAGAACAGGAAATGAGGGAGTTCCAGGCTTTCTCATGAGAGCCTTAAAAATATCATTTTATGGGTGTTTGGAAAGGTGTATTTGAGCTAGATTAGTGCCTGAAATTTGGATAAAATAGAAAGGTAATTTTAAACCAATGTAATCTTCTTTGGCGATCACTCGTAGCTGAGTAAGATTGTCTTCCATAAACACATTTTTAATAGTGAGTCTGTAATGACATCTTTGGTAAAGGCTGTTCTCCAACTGGAGCTCTCGCAGGCCAGTGTTTCCCAGTTGTTGGTGTTTATGCTACATTTTAAAAGATTTGCCTTGAGAGAGTCTTTAAACCTCTTTTGTTGGCCACCGGCATTACGCTTTCCATTTTTAAGCTCAGAATAGAGTAGTTGCTTTGGAAGATGATAATTAGGCATCCGCACAACATGACCAGTCCAACAAAGTTGATGTTGAAGAATCTTCTCAGTAAGTCCTCCGCCTGGTCCCCGACTTCTTCAAACGTATTCGTAATGGGTGACCCATTTCTAAATGGAGCTGAAGAACGTTTGTCCACTGCTAGGTAAAATTCTTCCTTGGTTGTACCAGCTTAAACTAAGATAAGAAGAATGGCCATCAAGCCCAGCATTCTGGCCAATCAGAGACCTACTATGGGAAGCTCACAGGCAGGACCCGAGTGCAAATTCAGGTGACGAAGGGTTGCATTTGAGCTCTTCCCCATATAAACCAAAATTCCCAACTTAGAAGGTTAGGATGATGACGACTGGGCCAGAACATCCCTCCTTTTAAAGTGTAGACATGTTCTTTTCCCATTGGAGAGAAAATAATCGTGGGATCTTTGCAGCACCGCCACTCTCAGTTGGAAATGGCGCAGTCTGTGATCGCTTCTGGCCCTGGGATGAACTGTTTGTCCAGAGAGCATCTGTCACAGTGCCAAGAAACATGCGGTTGGAACAAGTGGATTACACCATATGCCATGAAGATGTTGTAATCGTTATTCAGTAGTTTCTCAGTGTGTTGTTATGACTTGTAACAATTTGTCTTTTTCCATGTCTTGTCCCAGTGTTCAAAAACTGAATGAATTTCTCATAAGTGATGAAATTGGAGATGACAGCTGGAGAAATGGAGATACTGCCTTAACATGCGGGTCTTGCAAGAAGCACACGGGACTTGTAAGCGCCTCTCTCTTTATAAAATTGAACTAAGCACACTAGTGACTGGGGATAAGGGAATCTGTTAATTACAGTTTCTCATTTTCCACATCAGTCTGCAATAGTAAAAAAAAAATCCTCATGAAAATTCATTAGCATCCAGTGCAATATTTTCCCCTGAATGTGCACATCTTTGTATGCAATTTTGCCCACAATACACGTTTTTGCAGATAAATTGCCCACAGTATAATGCATTTTTGTATGTCATTTTCACCAGTATATGCATTTTAATGCACATTTTTATGCATTTTTGTACACATTGCTGGAAAACTGCATTGCAAAATTCAGAGATGTGCAAGTTTTTGCAGATGGCTGTGTTTCGGTCACATATTGTTGCAGAAAGTGTGAATTAGGCAGATTCGCTTTAAAATTTGAACTGAATTGAATCCCCCATCTCCCATTCCTACAGCTCACCCCGGGACTCTTGCACATGGCAGGATATTTTGTATTTGATGCTGTTTATGCGTGCATTCACCTTTTTTTTTTTGCAGCATCCACGCAACTTCATCCTCATTGAAACCCTATCCCATATTTTCACATCCTTTTAATTGGGACCACTTCTGTGGCTATTCTTCACTTGTCAGAGTTTCCAAAGAAACTGCAAATTCAAATTAAACGGGGGAGGAGTGGGAACAGGATGGCATTTTGAAGAGGATGCCGTGGTGCGGACATTGTAAAAAAATATTTGCGCACACCAACGGCACAGAACCTGTAACAAACTGCCTTGCGGAGGCGCCCCAGTTCATCGCCTTTGCTTAAAAACAACACAATGAAATGCCATAAAAAGTACATTTTGATCACAGTGAAATGGTATACATTTAAAGCAGGGGCAAGGAAGCCCAAGACACACATCTCACTGGCCCTGCCTCACACTCTGAATGTTTTTGCATCAATGGAATGCATCCTTGAAAACTTGAGATAACACTTTGAATAACCTCTTGATTATTGCATATAGTTATGGACATTCTTGATTTCACAGAAAGGCATTTTAACACATGAACAAGCAGAGGGATTAGCTGATTTAAATCTCCATGTATACAGCGATACAAAATAGATTGAAAGTGTTTTTTAGAAGCCCCTTTTCTTGTTTTGAGGAGATTTGTTGCAGCAGGCGTTGTCTTAGAAGGGTTGTTCTTTTTGTACGCAGGAGGAAATACCTCTTTTACTGCAATGCATAGCTTCTATACCTTTCATGCATTATCTTACGGTGTTAACCTTCTGCAAAACGTCTTTCCTTCTTTCTTCCCTGCTGTCGACCCGCCTAGCCCTCCAAAGCCATAAATCGAAAGCAGCCGCTGAGGCAGCAGCTGGATAGCTATGAGCCTCCTCTAAGGATTCCAACCCGTCATTTAGACATTGATGACTGCGCTATCAAGGTGACTTGCGTTTTTAGTAGGGCATCCAACAAATTATTTTTTAAGTGCATCCGCTGCCAGGTGTTCAATTAATTAATCAATTAATTAATGAATGAATTGCGTGTAAGCTCAAGCCAGATAAGACAGGTGCTGTGTGGTTGTGTGGGTCATCTAACCAGGAAAGTGATGTTCTGGGTGGGATTGCATTTTCTCTTAAAGAACAACTTTTCATCTCAGGGTTATTATTGTGTCCTTTGATGCCCCGGTGACATGCATGGCATAAAACGTATTTTACCAGCTGTTACTGGGTTTGTTGTTTTTGTACCCTTGTTATTATGTGCTTTATGATATGTTAGGCTGAAAAAGTTCGAAACCAGTGTTTAATGTGAAATACACAGATCCCCCCCAAAAAACCCCCTCCTTCCATTGTAATTCTTACTCTTTTGGCATTTTCCTGGTTTTTAAAAATCTTTGGCCAGCCTGGTTTTCACATAATGCCAAGCCATGGTTTGGTTAACAAACCACAAGTTCTGCCACAGATGATGAAGCAAACCATGGTTTGTTTCATCAAAGTTCAGTCAAACAAGTGCTCCCAACTTGCCTCATGCCTTTTTAGCAAGGCGAGTGTCTAGGGTTTGAAAGTCAAACCATGGTTAAGGCAGGGTGCTGAGTTCACACATAACACCAAGACATAATTGACAGAAACTAAGGATTGTGCATCAATAAAGAAACTGTGGCTTGTTGGTAAGAAATAAACCACAGTTAAGTTGCTGGGCCGTCTTCACACACCATGCTAATCATGGTTTAACAAACCAAGGGGTAGTATTATGGGGAAACAAAGCCATGAATATCAGTTTAGTTAATAATAATAATAATAATGGACACGGGTGGCTCTGTGGGTTAAACCACAGAGCCTAGGGCTTGCTGATCAGAAGGTCAGCGGTTCGAATCCCCGCAACGGGGTGAGCTCCCGCTGCTCGGTCCCTGGTCCTGCCAACCTAGCAGTTCAAAAGCACGTCAAAGTGCAAGTAGATAAATAGGTACCGATCTGGTGGGAAGGTAAACAGCATTTCCGTGTGCTGCTCTGGTTCGCCAGAAGCGGCTTAGTCATGCTGGCCACATGACCCGGAAGTTGTACGCCGGCTCCCTTGGCCAATAAAGATGACCGCCGCAACCCCAGAGTCGGCCACGACTGGACCTAATGGTCAGGGGTCCCTTTACCTTAATAATAATAATAATAATAATAATAATAATAATAATAATAATAATAATTTATTATTTATACCCCACCCATCTGGCTGGGCTTCCCAAGCCACTCTGGGCGGCTTCCAACAAAATATTAAAATACGGTTTGTAAGAGTTGATTATTTTATATAGATTCCTACATGTACATACTCAGTATAATGGTTGCATGTTCTTGTGGTTCTAATATGTGGTATTTATTGCAGGTAACCAACGGGTACTTCTCTTGGGGAAGTGGCTTAGCCACATTATCCAATATTGATATCAGAATACCCACAGGTATGATTAATTAATAGCCTCACGTTTTCAACATCGTTTCATTTATCATACCTTCTCTCAAACCCCCTGGATGGTTTAGAGGATGGGTGTGGAAGCTGTGGCCCTCCAGAGGTTGTTGGATCCCAACTCCTATCAGCCCCAGGCAAAGGACAGAGATGATGGGAACTCTAGTTCAACAACGGGTTCCTCACTCCTAGTTTATTGAGTATGCATTTCTTGTTTAGTCATTTAGTCGTGTCCGACTCTTCGTGACTCCATGGACCAGAGCACGCCAGGCACTCCTATCTTCCACTGCCTCCCGCAGTTTGGTTAGACTCATGTTTGTAGCTTCGAGAACGCTGTCTAACCATCTTGTCCTCTGTCGTCCCCTTCTCCTTGTGCCCTCAATCTTTCCCAACATCAGGGTCTTTTCCAGGGAGTCTTCTCTTCTCATGAGGTGGCCAAAGAATTGGAGCCTCAGCTTCAGTATGCATACAAACATGTAAACACACAGATAGAGATTATAGAGATTATAGATGAACACAAATGTATGTTAATAATAAGGCAAGCGTGTTTAAACCACCAGTGCTAATGGGAGATATGATAACACCTGCAATCCTATGCATGCTTACTTTGGATTAAGTCACACTCCATGCGACTTACTTCAGAAGAGACATACATTTTTATTGAACTATAAAGCAGCAATCATACTAAATTGGGAGTCTTCCTGAACTCCATGGGGCTTACTTCTAGGTAGGCTATTTATAATACGAATACTAATATTTATTATTATTATTATTATTTCTTATACCCCTCCCATCTGACTTGGTTGCCAGCAAAAATACATTTAGAAAAGGGGGTGGGCTCTAACATTAAAAGCTTCCTGAAACAGGAATCTGTTACACTGAAATGAATGAGACAAAATTCTGCAGAATCACGTCTCTATTTGACTCAGTTATTTCTCCTCCTCTTCCTCCTCCTCCTCCTCTCTTTTCCTTTCTTCTATAACTGACAAATAAGAAAAGAATAAGCAGATTCTTAAAAAGGTAATACAGTCATACCTCAAGTTACGTTTGCTTCAGGTTGCACATTTTCAGGTTGTGTCCCGCGGCAACCCGGAAGTAACGGAACGGGTTACTTCCGGGTTTCGCTGCTCGTGGAGGTGCAGATGCGCAAAATGACATCACGTGCATGTGCAGACGCGGGTTGTGTTCTTTTCAGGTTGTGAAGGGGCTCTGGGACGGATCCCCTTCACAACCAGAGGTACCACTGTAGCTATTAAACAGCAGCCAATCAATAGTATCAACATCTAATTCATATATGCAAGCGTTCACCATTCATGCGTGTTATGATCAAAGCAACCAAGACCATTCAGATATTGGTGGATCAAAGGGTCTAATGTTAGTCCGTTGTTGCTTTGCAGGCCAAATGACAATGATTGTGGGTCAGGTTGGCTGTGGCAAATCTTCTCTCCTTCTTGCTGTTCTTGGTGAGATGCAAGCTCTGGAAGGCAAAGTTCATTGGAACCGGTATGTTCGTCATTTCCTCCACTTTGGTGCTTTTATAGGGTTAATGAATGAACTGATTTATGAGTTAGCCCTGGGGGGAAAGTTGACAGATGGATTCTGAGGTCACAACTGTTAAAAAACGTAACTGCTTTTTCCTTTTTTGTTTTTTACCTATATCCTTGATTCCAGTTATTTAATATCTTTCCATATTACACATTTAATTTTGGGATTGTGAGGTCTAGAAGCTTTCCTATGAAGAGGGCATGCAGTTATATTGTGGAGCCTGAAGTTTTCCCAATCCTGGCACAAACAAATGTGGTTGTGTTTTGCTGGTAATTTCAGACAGCCTGACAGAGAGGAGTTTTCAGGAAAATCCTACAGGTATTACCAAATACAACCCTAATGGTTTCAGTTCTGTAACCTAACAATAAATCCCTACTATAATTCCCTTCCTACATAATTCTGCATGCTTGAGTTTGCCCACTGATCTTATAAGGGTTAGAAAAGAGCACCAAAAACATCTGGAGAAGTAAATGAAGATTTTTGTAGTACTGAAGCTAGCAGCTGGGACGTGGGTGGCGCTGTGGGTAAAACCTCAATGCCTAGGACTTGCCGATCGCATGGTCGGCAGTTCGAATCCCCATGACGGGGTGAGCTCCTGTCTTTCGGTCCCAGCTCCTGCCCACCTAGCAGTTCGAAAGCACCCCCAAGTGCAAGTAGATAAATAGGTACTGCTTTATAGCGGGAAGGTAAACGGTGTTTCCCTGTGCTGCGCTGGTGCTGGCTCGCCAGATGCCGCTTAGTCACACTGGCCACGTGACCCGGAAGTGTCTCCGGACAGCACTGGCCCCCGGCTTCTTAAGTGAGATGGGCGCACAACCCTAGAGTCGGACACGACTGGCCCGTACGGGCAGGGGTACCTTTACCTTAGAGCTAAATTCGTATAGTTAAAGCTATGGTTTTCCCAGTAGTGATGTATGGAAGTGAGAGCTGGACCATAAAGAAGGCTGATCGCCAAAGAATTGATGATTTTGAATTATGGTGCTGGAGGAGACTCTTGAGAGTCCCATGGACTGCAAGAAGAACAAACCTCTCCATTCTGAAGGAAATCAGCTCTGAGTGCTCACTGGAAGGACAGATCGTGAAGCTGAGGCTCTAATACTTTGGCCACCTCATGAGAAGAGAAGACTCCCTGGAAAAGAACCTGATGTTGGGAAAGATGGAGGGCACAAGGAGAAGGGGGCGACAGAGGACGAGATGGTTGGACAGTGTTCTTGAAGCTATGAACATGAGTTTGACCAAACTGCGGGAGGCAGTGGAAGACAGGAGTGCCTGACGTGCTTTGGTCCATGGGGTCACGAGGAGTCGGACATGACTAAACGACTAAACAACAAGAAGAGCTAAATTCATAGAGTCAAGCATTTCCAGAGGACAGAATATGTGTATGCCCAGTATCTCCAAGCATCCTTCTGTATATTGCCAGCAGGTTTTACAGGGGAATGTTGCTTCAGGACTTTGGAGCTGGAAAGTAAATAAGCTTGCCAGTGAATGTTGTGCAGTGTACACCCTGCTTGAGGAAGATTTGATCCTTGGCATCTTCGACTGAGATCACAGACAGCGGGGCTGTTGGGTTGCAGCCAAGGAAATGGGGGCAATTTGCAAGCCCACAGCTGGCACCAGCCCACCGGCTGATGTACGGGGCGATCTCCAGTCCTTGGTTCAGTGTCAGCGACCCCAGCTTTAGAAGCTGGAGCATGCTCTAATCAGCAGAGTAAATGCTACACAACAGAAGCGGCAGGGAGAGGCTGTGATGAGCATATTTACAAGCAGTTTATTCAGCGTACATCAGGACAAAAGGAAAAACATGTCGGGATCGATGGAACTTCCGGAGGCGGCGCGCTCAGCAATGGCGGTCCTCTT
Source organism: Podarcis bocagei (assembly GCF_964188305.1). Classification (NCBI taxonomy): domain Eukaryota; kingdom Metazoa; phylum Chordata; class Lepidosauria; order Squamata; family Lacertidae; genus Podarcis; species Podarcis bocagei. Next base: position 14,583,084 of record NC_138135.1, on the reverse strand, counting down.
CAGCTGCTGAAGAGGGGCTCCGCGGAAAAGGGTCGTGCGCTGCGGCACAGCGACGACCCATGAAGAAAAACCACTGGTAGAGTGAGCCAGTGGCCGTGGGATTCGGCGGGCACCAGGAGCGACCTCCGAAACGCAGAAGGGACCCCGTAAGGGGTTTCTGAACGTGGAGGGGGTAGCGGTGCTGTGGATCCATCGCTCTTTCCGCGGAAGTGAAGCCGCGCGGCTGCTGCTGATCAGCGCTGACCTTTCTTCCTTCAACAATCGAACTGAAACAACTTACTCGTGAGTAGGAAATTTGAAGCTTTCTACGAACTAAATTTGGAGAAATTTGGCTGAAAGCGGGAGACGCTAAAAAGGAAGTCAGTCTCCCGGCTCTGTTTAAAGTATTGAGCAAAGCCCCTTTAAAGCTGAAGCGCTGAAAGGAATCTTAAAAGAGTTGGAATCTATCTGCAAATTCGACCTTGATTGATTAAGAGTTAAAGAAAGGACATAACAGTTTTATAAGAGACAAATTTATGTTCCTCTTTCTTTTACCTTGTGGATTACAAATTTTTGAAACCCTGCTCTCGGTCTGACTGGATACAAGTAACATCGGTCTGCAGTAACTGTAGACAAAGTTAGAAGTAACATTGGGCTACTTTGTAAGCGGGAAAAGGAACTGTTGCAAGCACCTTGGTAAAGAACTTTTATTCTCTGCAGTTTAAACTTAAGGAGAGGGGTTCCCCCCCTCGTTTTGGATAATATTTTTTCTTTTGTGTGTAAGGGAACTTTTGGTGGAAATTTCCTATCCTTCTCCCTAACTTTCAGGGAGCCCCCCCTGCTGGATTGTGGATTTAATAGTCTCTGAGAACTGCTACTAGTCTTGGAATTTTCCTGCCTGGATGTTTACTTTTTCTGGAATTAATTTTCCCATGGGATTTACAATTTGACCTTGATACTGGGACAGCTGTGGAATGAGTGGCACAGCAAAAACAAGGGCTGCAGAAAGAAAAAAAGCAAAACAAACTGAACTTTTGCAATTAACTCTGCCTGTGCAGCCACGCAGATCATCTGTCCCAATTGTGACAGGTCTGCAGGAAGGACAAGCTATACAGCCTACTCTTGGAGAGATGGCTGCTGGGGGGATAGACTCTGTCTCTAAAGAAATATTGGAACAGCTGGCAGCACTGAACAAGAAAGCGGATGAACAAGCACTTAGGTTTGATGAACAAGCTGCTAAACTTGACCAGGTAACAGCCTCAATTAACAAATTGACAGACCAAGTTTCTAAAAACTCTCAGGCCATAGATAATATTGAAAAGACTGCAACAGAAAATCGGAAACTAGCACAGGAAGCAAATACAAAAGCAGACGAAAATAAAAAGAGGATAGAGGAATTAAGAGGCGAAGTCAGACCACTGAGTAGACAGGTGACTGAACAACAAGTGTACCTGTCCCTTGCAGAGCTGAAAAATAGGGAAAATAACCTCAGAATTAGAAACATCCCAGAATCAGAAAAGGAGGATTTGACTGGATTTTTGACAATAGAATTATCCAAATTCTGGGGTGTGGCAGAGGAAAAAGACTTTAAAATTGTCACCGCTTTTAGACTAGGAAGAGTGGCTAAGAAGGATAAACCAAGAGATTGCCTGATCATTTTCAGATCTAGGCAAGAAAAAGAAACCATACTCGGCTTGCATTTTAAAAATCCATTGGTGATCCAGGGAAAAAAGGCAGAAATCTTTAGAGATATACCAAAACAACTTCTGGACTTAAGAGCTACATATAAAGACCTAGCAAGCTTACTAAGAAACAACACAATCCCATACAGGTGGGAATTCCCTCAAGGATTATCTTTTACTTTGAAAGGGGTGAGGGTAAGAATCAGAACAGCAGAGGAGCAAGAAAAGTTCCTAAACGACCACGGGGAAGACCTTCGGAAAGGAATAGCAGGTGCCTGGCCACCTCCTCCGCCTGGATTGAATCCGGTTCCACCTCCAGACAAAAACGAAAAAGGAGACACCCCAGCAGGTAAATAATTAGTCCAAGATGTCTCTACAGCTTCTTAGTTGGAACATTAATGGCGCAAATTCTCCCGAAAGAAGGAAAAAGATTTTTCATATTTTGAGAAAAGAACAATTAGACATTATTTGCCTTCAAGAAACACATGTGACTAGGCTCCATAGGAGAGTACTAATTAACAAGAGACTAGGCCAAGAATTTATCTCATCAGATAAAGTAAAAAAAAGAGGAGTAGTGATTTATGCAAAGGAGGCCCTAGCACCAAAATTGATCTTTAAAGATGAACAAGGAAGAATTTTGGCGATTGAAATTCAAGCACAAGGAGAGAAATTTTTGATTGTAGGAATTTATGCACCAAACGATGGAAAATCGGAATTTTATAAGAAGCTACATGAGACAATGTTGGACTATATTGATTATACTAATATCATCCTGATGGGTGATATGAATGGAGTTGTCTCCACATATATGGATAAGTCCCAAAATCAGAACTTGACTAAAGATGGCAGACTCCCAAAGACCTTTTTTGAACTTACAGACAATATGGACTTGATTGACATCTGGAGAACAAAGAACCCTCTAGGTAAAGAGGGAACTTTTTTCTCTGAGGCCCATCTTTCGTGGACAAGAATCGACCAGATTTGGACATCTAGAGGACTGGCACCTAAGATAAAAAAAGTCGAGATCTGCCCTAAAACTTGCTCCGACCACAACGCCTTGAAAATAGATTTAAGACTTACACCAGCTGGATCCTTCAGATGGAGAATGAATGACTATTTGTTTAGAGATCAGGAGATTGTGAAGAAGGCCCAAAAAACGTTGAAAGATTACTTCGAAATAAATTTGAATACTTTGGTGGAAAAGAAAACAATCTGGGACGCAAGTAAAGCTGTGATGAGAGGATTTCTGATACAGCAAAACTCTATCAAGAAAAAACTCTGGAATGGTAAAAAAGATAAGATCTTGGAGAAGATAAGAGATGGCGAGAAAAAGTTGAGACTAAACCCAAAATCAAAAGAAGTTTTAAGAGAAATAAAATTCCATCAAGCACAATATGCAAAATTGATAAATCAAGAAGTTGAATGGAAAATTAAACAAATGAAACAAAGATCATTCGAATCGGCAAATAAATGTGGGAAGCTGCTGGCATGGCAGCTGAAAAAGAGACAAAAGTTGAACTTTGTTACCAATCTAGAGGTTGAGGGAGAATGTATTCAGAAACCAGAAGATATTAGAAAGTGCTTCCAGAGATATTTTAGAAAATTGTTTACTCAAGGACCCCAAGTGGAGACTGAGATAGATAATTTTCTAGGAAGTTATGGCCTCCAAAAATTAACACAAGACAAGCAAACAGCCCTGAATTACAAAATAACACAACAGGAGATTGAAAGTGCCATTCAGAACATGCAATTAGGCAAATCTCCAGGTCCAGATGGGCTTACCTCCAAATACTACAAGACATTGAAGGAATATTTGGTTCAGCCATTAATGGAGGTATGTAACCAAATTATGGAAGGAAAGGGGGCACCCGAATCGTGGAAAGAGGCATTCATCACCTTGATTCCTAAATTAGAATCTGAAAAGACTCAACTCAGGAATTATCGCCCTATCTCACTCCTAAATGTGGATTACAAAATTTTTACTAACATTTTGGCAAACAGATTGAAAAAAGTCTTAAATGAAGTAATTCATAAAGATCAAGCAGGCTTTCTCCCTGGCAGGCATATGTCTGACAACACTAGGAATATCATTGATGTTTTGGAGTTATTACAGACAAATCTGAACACGAAGGCAGTTTTGATATTTATAGATGCCGAGAAAGCCTTTGATAACATATCTTGGAAATTTATGAAGAAAAATTTGGAAGGGATGGGAGTGGGAAGGGCGTTTCAAAATGGTATTGAAGCAATCTATTCAGAGCAAAAAGCTAAACTGATAGTAAACAACGTGGTGACTGAAGAGTTTAAAATTGAAAAAGGGACACGACAGGGGTGCCCCTTATCACCCTTGTTATTTATTTCTGTCCTGGAGGTGTTGCTGAATATGATTAGGAAGGACCAGCGGGTGGAAGGAATACAGGTCGGGGAAAAACAATACAAATTGAAGGCCTTTGCAGATGACCTGGTTTTGACATTACAGGAGCCAGAAGCTAGTACAAAAAGAGCCTTAGAACTAATTTCTGAATTTGGTCGGGTGGCGGGATTTAAGCTGAACAAACAAAAAACCAAGGTTTTGGCTAAAAATCTGACACCTTCAGAAATAGATGGGTTTCAGAAGGAAACAGAATTAAATGTTGTTCCAAAAGTGAAATACCTGGGGGTTAACCTGACTGGGAGAAATTTGAATCTGTTTAAAGATAATTATGTAAAATGTTGGTCGGAAATTAAAAAGGATTTAGAAATATGGTCGAGACTGAGACTTACCTTGTCGGGCAGAATAGCTGCAGTCAAGATGAATGTATTGCCAAGAATGTTGTTTCTGTTTCAAACCCTTCAGATCGTGGACAGAGTGGAATGTTTTGGAAAGTGGCAGAGGGACATTGCGAAGTTTGTCTGGCAGGGCAAAAAGCCCCGAATAAAATTTAAAATATTAACAGATGCAAAGGAAAGAGGGGGGTTTGCCCTGCCGGACTTAAGACTGTACTATGAAGCTGCATCCCTCTGCTGGTTGAAAGATTGGTTCTTGTTAGAAAACACTGATGTCCTAGATCTGGAAGGGCATAGTAATGCTTTTGGATGGCATGCATATCTCTGGTACGACAAGGCAAAGTCTCATAAACTGTTTAAAAACCATATTGTCAGGAAAGCTCTACTCATTGTCTGGACTAAATACAAAGACTTATTCGAAAGTAAGACTCCGAGGTGGTTATCACCGGTGGAGGCTAAGGCTGTAAAATTTCGTAATATGGAGACTGGCTGGTTGAAATATTGTGAGATAATTGAAAGAGATGGTGACACTTGGAGGTTGCAGAGTTTTGAAAAACTGAAAGGAAAGGTGCGAGATTGGTTTCATTATGCCCAAATTTTAGAGATTTTTAAAAAAGACAAAAAAATTGGTTTCCAGGTGGAAAAATCAAAATTAGAGACAGAATTACTTGAACCTAAGACGAAAGTGCTTTCAAGAATGTATAATTTGCTGCTTAAGTGGAACACCCAAGATGAGATAGTTAAATCAGCTATGATAAAATGGGCACAAGACATCGGGTACAACATTATGTCTGAAGACTGGGAAAGGTTATGGACCACCGGTATGAAATTTACGGCATGTACTGCCTTAAAGGAAAACATTATGAAAATGGTATACAGGTGGTACATGACCCCAGTCAAACTTTCAAAGATATATCATTTGTCTGACAATAAATGTTGGAAATGTAAGGAAGCTGAGGGAACCTTTTTTCACCTCTGGTGGACATGCCCGAGGGTGAAGGCCTTCTGGGAAATGATCTATAACGAGTTGAAAAAGGTGTTTAAATACACCTTTCACAAGAAACCAGAGGCCTTCCTCCTGGGCATTGTGGGCCAGAGAGTGTTAAAAAAAGATAGAACTTTCTTTTTATATGCAACCACAGCAGCAAGAATTCTTATAGCTAAACACTGGAAGGCACAGGAGTTACCCACGCTGGAAGAATGGCATTTGCAGCTGATGGACTATATGGAATTAGCTGAAATGACAGGCAGAATCCGAGACATGGGAGAAGACGCCGTGGAAGAGGACTGGAAAAAATTTAAGGACTATTTACAAAAATATTATAAGCTATATGAATGTTGAGAATTTGCTAAATGTTCTGGAAAAACATGCTTCAGTATTGAATTTGGTAAACGTTGAAAATTAAGTTAAGATTTCGAAATGTATAAATTGTGGACTATATAACTAAATGAAAACACAAAAACATATGAAATAAGGTATTAATTTGCTGTTTATTTTTATTGTGAAGAAAACAGGGGATGGGGGACGTGGGGAAGTCTGATCGATCATGAAAATGGATGTGAAAAAGTGAATCTTTTCTTTTTCTTCTTTTATAACTTCTTTTCCTTTCTGTAAAACTGCTTTTGATGTGCTATGGATGATATACCTTTCTTTTACCCTGGAAAAAAGCAATAAAACTTTATATAAAAAAAAAAAAAAAAAAAAGGAAAAACATGTCTTCTCCCCTTCATGTCCAAGCAAGCAGCATAAGCAACAGCTATACTCAAAATGGAAGTTCTCAGCAAGCTGTGCTGGAGTGTAAACAGGCATGTGACACACAACAGTCATGCCTGCACTTAAGGTGGAACGGAATATCCTAACAGGGGCTAGGACTCTGCCTGAGACCTTTGAGACCCTCTGCCATTCAGAATAGACAAACACAGACTGGGTGGGTCAGGGGTTGCAAAAATGTGGGCCTTGAGACTACAATTTCCCCACCGTCCCTGAGCATCGGCCATGTTGTCCGAGGCTGATGGAAACTGCAAGTGATCAGTACAAGTCTCTGGCAAAAGCAGCCTGCCCCCGCTCCCCCAGCAGGAAGGAAGAGAAGGGATTTTGAGAGTCCATGCAGTCGTGAATTAATTAACAATGATGCTTTCTCCTTCTTATATGTGTTTCCATCTACCAGGTGTGATTTTAGCCTGCCCAACCCATTGTGATTTTAGCCTGCCCAACCCATTGCTTGCTGAAGTGAAGCATTGACCTTCATTAATATTAAGCTGTGAAGCCATACTTAGCACCATTGTCATTTGCATGAATATGCTGTTTACATGTCTTTTAAGGGATTTGGGGTCTGGGGTGGGAAAGGATAAGAAGCTGGGGAGGGAGACTACGTCTTACATGAAAAGGTTTTTTTCCTCCCAACAGGTGTTCAAAACTATGATGTGGGACATTGAAATAAGCATGCCAGAAAACTAAATTCACAGTTGGGTGTAACAAAAGTTTGTTGTATTCATAAAGAAACCAAGGAACATTTGGTTTCCACAGGACCACAGAAATAAAGAATTGCAGAGAAATTTAGGCTGCTTCCATATGACTTGTTTATTGAGCACCCAACCCGATTTGCTTGCAGGGAGATTTGACAATGCTGGCGATTTAATGAGTGTTCATTCTGCTTTGTTTGTGGGGAGGATATATGGTGTTGCACAAAGCAAATGCCATCCCACACTTTCCATTGCATTTTCCCCATCACTTTCCTTACTGCAAAAAGCCTGAGCTTTTAGGGAAGCGGGTTTGTTGTGCAAGACCTTCTCAAGCAACTGTAATTGCATGACTTGAATTTGCCAGCATGTGATTGAATCCTACCCAAAAAAAGTAGTCTGGAAGTGTCCTGTGCTTGTCTCCTGAAACCCTTGCAAGGAGACCCTCTCCTCTTTGTCAGCAATCTTCAAAGAGTGCGAGAGGTTTGCCTATCATGAGGGATATTGACCCAGACCTGGAGATCCCACAAAAAGTTAAGAGTCTTTAGGATCTCATATGAGTGAGATCTCTTTTTGAGATCTCAGTAAAGATGAACTGAGTGCATGGGATCCTGAAGGACTTTTTATGACATCCCATGGAGGGTCAAAAATCTCAAATCCCATGAGATGCAACAACAACAGCAGCAGCAACAATTATAGCCACTCTTGGAGCTTATACAAACACACACACACACACACGGATGTAAATGCTTGCCCAGTGTGAAGCATGTTGGATTTAATTGTACAGTGGTACCTTGGGTTACAGACGCTTCAGGTTACAGACTCCGCTAACCCAGAAATAGTCCCTCAGGTTAAGAACTTTGCTTCAGGATGAGAACAGAAATCGTGCGGTGGCAGTGGGAGGCCCCATTAGCTAAAGTGGTAGGTACCTCAGGTTAAGAACAGTTTCAGGTTAAGAATGGACCTCCAGAACGAGTTAAGTTCTTAACCCAAGGTACCACTGTACTAGTTGTGGGGGGGCGGGCTCCAGAATAGAAACTCTGCAAAACTGGTCAGAATTTCTATCAGTATCTTGTTACAGTTGCAGCTGAGTGTTGTTCTGATTTGCAGATGCAAATGTCTTCCCCCCTATTCTTCAGCATCAGGAGTTTATTGCTTTCAAATATTTCTCCCAAGTATGTGAAATTTGCTCACCTCGTTGCTGTTATCTTTTCACCAACTACCACTAAAATACTGTTTACCATAACTTGCAGTGGATATGAAAGTGAGTCTTCTTTTGAAGCCAGCCGGAGGTATTATTCTTGAATCTTCTTCTTTTTGAATCCCTCCCTTTTCTACAACCAATGCCTTGTTTCCTTACCCCAATTACAACACTTTGCTAGAGAATATTAACTAGTAAACTTCTCCAATGCAGTGGTTCCCAATCTTTCTTGGGTGGTGGGGTGGGTTTAATGTCCTGGTCAAGTAAATATCCGAATACGAGCCGCAAGAAATTTTAAGACCCAGTTTGGACAGTTAAGACCCTCCAAGAACCAGTGGCTTCATGTGATAGAGGAACAAACCATCCTTCTCTTCCTTATCCTTCTTCACATAAACAACCTTTCATGATTATTCTAGTTTCATTCCCAAGTTTCAGTGAATCAGGCAGCAACCCTATTATCAACTGACCAGAAAGTAAGTTCCATTGAACTGAATTGGACTTGCTTCTGAGCAGACCAGCATAGGATTGCACAGACATTCACTATGAACTAAGATGAATTTACATTTCAGCTTCTACTGGTAGTTCTTGTGGCATCAATTGGGAACCACTGTGTTATCAGATACCTGATAACTTCAGGGAAATTAACATCGCCCAACACATTTTTGTGCCTTCTGAACTCCTGTAATGTGGAAACTTGCTACGTTTACATTAAATGCTTCTAACTAACACTCAGTATTTCACAGCACCCATATCTCTTTTATCAAACTGCAGGTGAAACTTGTGGAGAACCTATTGTGATGGAACGTAGCAGCACTTTTTAAAAGAAACAAATGCCGGCAATTTATTTTTAAAATGCTGTGCATTTCCCATAGTTGTTATACATATTTTAAATGAGAAATTTTGAATTCAAGATTTGTAGTTGCATTTTGAATGTGGCATTTTAACTGCAACATTCAAATGCTGTAGACACAGTGACTTAATTTGATAGTATTGATTTTGACCGGAGAAGAAATCACCTAAGTTGTCAAATGTCAAATACTAATCTCTATTGCATGCATCTTATTAGAATGCTGGCAGATACTAATACCAATGCACGTTATCTATCAAATCCTGACAGATTTTTTTTTTTAATGCATGCCAGCTGTTAAATACTGTCAAATATTAAAGACTATTATATGCTCATCATTAAATGCTATGATGCACCAGGAGTTTTCCAAACTGCCATTTGCACCATCTTGGGTCCCTTTGAAGCTTCTCAGGGGTTCCTCTATTACAGGGGTAGTCCACGTGATGCCCTCCAGATGTTGTTGGACTACAAATCCCATCACCTCTGACTTTTGGCTATGCTGTCTAAAGCTGTTGGTCAGCAACTACAGTGTAGTCCAACAACATATGGAGGGCACAACATTGACTGTCCCTGCTCCATGAGGTCAATAATGGTCGATAAGCTAACCCAAAAGGCAGCCTGCAAACCATGCTGATCTTCCTCTTCAGTACGTATCTGGAAGGGAAGGTTGTATGTAGGCTGCAGGGCATGGTTTGAAAGCACTTGATGTTGCAGTTTTGTTGAAGCAAAGGAGGTCTGGGACTGATCCATATCTCAGTAGGAGGTCACCTGGGAATAGGGAAGTGGGTGGCGCTGTGGTCTAAACCACTGAGCTTCTTGGGCTTGCCGATCCCCACAACGGGGTGAGCTCCCGTTGCTCTGTCCCAGCTCCTGCCAACCTAGCAGTTCAAATCACACCGGTGCAAGTAGATAAATAGATACTGCTGCGGCGGGAAGGTAAACAGCGTTTTCGTGCACTCTGGCTTCCGTCGCGGTGTTCTGTTGCACCAGAAGCGGTTTAGTCATGCTGGCCACATGACCTGGAAAGCTGTCTGTGGATAAACGCCGGTTCCCTCGGCCTGCAAAGCGAGATGAGCGCCGCACCCCATAGGCGCCTTTGACTGGACTTAACCATCCAGGGGTCATTTACCTTTACCTTATTTACCACCTGGGAATCCTGTGTACAGAGCCTTGAGCTCTATCACTGAAAAAGGATGGAACATTAATGTTACAGGTGGGACCTGCAACAAAATGTTGCAGTATATTCTCCCTCCTAACAAGAGTGTTCCTGTTCACGGTTCCAACCAGCCATTTGAGCAAGGCATCCTGCCCACTGTTTTGCATTTCTCTTCTGCAGCCCTGCATGTTCAGCTTTCTTTTGGCAGTTATCTCGCTTAGGTGTCTGCTAAGGCCAACACAGAAGTGGCCACTGATGGCTGGAGTTCACAAAGGCACCATCGAGAGCTTCTGCCTTTGACTAGCCTCCTGTGCATGCTCCAACATATGTGCAATTCTACGGAACCTGATATCTATGCTTAGATGGTGGAATCTATGCAGCTGGAGTTCAACTTGATAGAATCATAGAACTGCAGTGTGCGGATCCCGGGGGCTAACCGAGAGGCAAGGTCCGAATCCAGTCCGAGGTCGATGGTGCGGTGTGGAGGCTAGCCATCAAAGCTGTAGCTGGGTCCGAGTCAGGAGGAGTCAGGAACTCTGGCAGAAGAGCAGGACAGGGTGCAGGCAGGAACAGGCTACCAACAACGTTGCTCCCACAACCTGGGACTGGGGCTGACTGGCTTTTATCTGCCTTGAGGCATAGGGCGGCCCCGGTCCACAGGTGACTCGCCTCTCCTGGCCTGGAGGTGAGCACTCCTCCTGTGGGAACTCCTCCTGTGGGAACTGCCCTGAGCCTCTGCAGCTCAGAAGAGGCTGGAGGGTTACCGGACCCAGAGGCAACCTCCTCTTCCCCTGACGGGGCTGAGAGTGGAGCACCTGCAGGCAATGGGTCCTCCACCCCCTCAGGGGCCAGAGCAGACTCAGCTGGTGCCTGCACCTGAGGATCCAGCACAGGTGAGGACCCTTCAGGCTCAAGCCCCTGCCCCAGCTCAGCTGGTTCTGGAGGCGGGGACTCCTGTGCAGACTGGGATTCCTCAGGTTCAGCCTCTGAGTCTGAATCCCAGGCCATCACATGCAGAGTTGGGAGAGATCCCAATGATCATCTGTTCCAACCTCCTGCAACACAGGAATCTCAACATGTTGTCTCCCAATTTGAAATCATACTGGACCTTGCTTGTAAAGAACACATTGATTGGGCGCATGTTCATTGGAGAGCCCAGCGTCAGAGTGGGCGATTAGTATAAATAGAGCACATGTGGTACACATTTTTACTTGGAGTTCATCATGGGAAGAGAAAGCAGTGGCAGGGATGGGTGCTCCTTTAACGTAACCTTCTCCTAAAAAAAAAAAAAAACTTCCCCTCCTTTCACTCTTGTTATAACAGCTGCTTTTCTCTTGCGTGCATCTTTTTCTCTTACCAATTTGTTATAAACCATGTGTGGGAGAAGCTCTGCCTGCCCACTGCTCCTAACGCACTCACCTCTCCCACCAGGAACCGATACTCTGTGGCTTATGCAGCCCAGAAGCCCTGGCTCCTCAATGCTACGGTGGAGGAAAACATCACCTTTGGCAGCCCATTTAATAAACAGAGGTAAGGGAATAACGCTTCTAACAGCCGCACTTCTTCCTGCTCTTTGCTCAGGTAAGGAAGATGGAAGAGCAAAGCCATAAAGATTCCCAATGGGGATTTTTAGTTGGAGAATGGCAACCGCTAATTCGGAGGATGGGTGCAATGCATCAGGAAATCTTCCCATCCCAGTGCCACTGAAATGACTATATACTATTGTTGTACTCTGTATTTTGGGTCTATGGACCACAATAAAACTGTGTGTGAAATGACAAATACGAGCAAAAAAGGTATTCCCTCCCACCTCCAGCCCAGTCTTCCCTGTTGTCTCACAAATTGTGGTGTTGAGATCATGCATCTACAGAGAGAACCCATAATTCAAACCTTTGCACTTATATTGCAAAGAGTGGGGAACTGAATCCAGGCAGTGGACCGGCTCCTGATTTGCACAGAAACCCCAGTGTCACTCACCTGTGTCAATCACCTGACGACAGCCTGGAAGCTTCTTGGCCTAGGAGTAAAATCCAGACCTACGTCCAGCCTGCAGTCAAGCACAAGCCACAAAAACAAGATGGAAAAAATTGCTATTAGCTCTGCTAGCGTCTGTCAGGCTGTGACCATAAACTTTCCCCATTGCCTCATGGCTCAGTGGAATAGCAAATACAGTGGTACCTCGGGTTACATACGCTTCAGGTTACATATGCTTCAGGTTACAGATTCCGCTAACCCAGAAATATTACCTCGGGTTAAGAACTTTGCTTCAGGATGAGAACAGAAATCGTGCTCCGGCAGCGCAGTGGCAGCAGGAGGCCCCATTAGCTAAAGTGGTGCTTCAGGTTAAGAACAGTTTCAGGTTAAGAACGGACCTCCGGATCGAATTAAGTACTTAACCTGAGGTACCACTGTAATCTGCATACAGAAGACCCCCAGGTTCAGTTGCCAGCAGGTTCAAGTACAGCTGGGACAGATCTTGCCTGAAATCCTGAAGAACTGCTGTTATTCAGCACGGACAGTATCAAGCTCGATGGACGCAATGATGTAACTTAGTTAAAATCAGCTTCCTGTCTTTGCACTGGCCCTGCCCAGAGATCCCTTTGTGCCCATCGAGTTTCTTCTATTCCTTCAACAGGTACAAAGCCGTCACAGATGCGTGTTCTCTGCAGCCTGACATCGATCTCTTGCCATTTGGAGACCAGACCGAAATTGGAGAAAGGGTAAACGAAGCATGAGGAATTTGTGCTTATGCTCTTGGTCCTGTTGGATCCATGATCACAGCTGTTGTTAGCAATGACATCAGCACAAGCTCGTTTTCAGCAGAAGCAGCCTCAGTGCCCGCAACACCCAGCAATCCAGAAGCACCCCCCTGTCAGTTATTGGGGCATGATTTCTTTGTCTTACAGGGCAAAGGCTGGCCCAATAAATGTTGCTGCCTGAGGCAGAGCAGGAAATGGCGCCCCTCTCCCCTGGGCTCAAGCCCAAGTGCATTATTATCCAAGGCCAGCCAAGTTATTTTGGCACCTGAGGCAGGAGGAAGCCCCACACGTGCCTTTCCTAATCCTTGGCAGTAAAAACGATGACAATAATGTATTAAGTAACCAGCAATGTGCTGCCTTTTCAGGACACCCATATTTTGCTGCCTCACTTTGCCAAATGATAGGGCCGGCCCCGTCTGAGGTCTTTACGCTCACCGGCAGGTGCGCCCTCGACAACATTCAAAACCTTAAAAGCCTTTTCAACAAATTACAATTTCTAAGTTTTCCCATAAACCCCTTGGGCAATCGTCAGGTGAAATCCACTATTGCTTTCTGGATTAAGGGCACTGATATTTGGTATTCTGTGTCCTTTGCCTGAATGGTTTCCTGCCTCCAAATCTATCTGGGTTTTTTCTTTGCCCCGATGTCAGGAAGCTGTAGTGATCAGGTGGGATCGCTAGGAGGAATTATTTTAAAAAAAATTTGGAGCAAGCCATTTGTGTCAGCAATGAAAGCATTGCGTTGACTGAGTTTGAGCCATTTTGATATGATTTCTGATCAATCCATGCCTCTGCATCAATGTGCTATTTCTCTGCCTTACAGGCACGTATAAGCATTCTAAATGCACAGGCCAGTCGCTTCACCAGGGATCCTGGGTCATAAAGATAGAAGGTAGCTTTGATATAGTTTAATCTTTAGATAGATATTAAGGGCCAGGAAGAGAGTTCACAAGGAGATGGTAAATATTGCCATCCTTCCTCTCCTGTTTATTCCTGTTTATGACCTCCGGGGTTTTCCTAAAAACATTCCTCCTTTATTTCTATTTTATTTACTCTGGACTACTATGCATGCTCAAGTAGGAAATAGTTTCTTTGTAGTTTTAACTTTAACTTTGTCCCACGTGGGGTTTTTTGAATAGCTCAGAGCAGTGGCGTAGCGTGGGGGGTGCAGGGGGGGCCGGCCGCACCGGGCGCAACATCTGGGGGTTAGGGGGCGCAAATCCACGGGTTAGGGGGGCGCAAATCCACGGGTTAGGGGGCGCAAATCCACGGGTTAGGGGGCGCAAATTACTTGCCTTGCCCCGGGTGCTGACAACCCACGCTACGCCACTGGCTCAGAGGAAATCTGATTGGTTCTTACAAACACTGTGTAAAATTTTTGTGTGTGAATAAAACAACCTGGGCCAAGGGGTGGAGAGGATTATTATTGGCAACTCCTCCCAGAGTCTTGCTGGTCATGCCTCATGTGTATTTTATTAATCAGAGTCCAATCCTTCCTTGCTTTGGGAACGCTACAGGAAGCCATGCTAGATACTTGGAGAATTTAACTATTCTCAAATACTGTTTTGGGTTTTCACTAAAGCTAGGTTTAATTGCTTGCCCTCTGCTGGATTGGACAGTTTGAGGGTACCCCTTAACTGTTTACATATACAACCCTTGGCTCCTATGCTTTTTGCCTGTAATTTCTATTCAGAGAACCGAATCAGATTGGTGACTTCTTTTGTCTCAAAATTTCCAGGTAGGACTTCTGAATGCTATCTGGCCTACTTTTGGACAGATTCGAACAAATTATTAACAATGACTGTGGCTAGATTTATTTTTCTGGCTGCAAAAACACAGAAAGGAAATCTCCCCAGGCTAAACCTATCCTTGTCTGGTTGCTGTTCTCATACATTACCATTATTAATCTGTAATTTTAATAATAATAATAATAATAATAATAATAATAATAATAATAATAATAATTGTCAATTATTTTAACTCACTTTTAACTTTCATATTTTAAGGTATCAAGTTTTATATCTTATTTTAGACTTGTTTTAAACATTCCTGATATTTTACATCTTTTATGTATTACAATCCACTTTAATTTATTTTTGTGTTATGAGATTTTACCTGTATGGATGTTGGCTTTATTTTGTTCAGGTCCACATAATAAAAACATTCTGTCATCTGTCTTCATAAAAGAGGGCATTTGCAGCTTACAAATAATTTTGGGACACTTTCTTCCCTATTTGATTTCTGAGATGCACTTTCTATCTTAGTTGTCGTCTAGGTTTGGCAACCAACAGCCCTAATATTTAATATAACACATCATTACATAAATTTGAAGGCGTTCTTGAGGGTGAGGGGTTAATTTTAGAAACTGGTTATTTCAAGGCTTTGGCAAATCAGTCGTTGTTGGCACTTACTCAAGAGAAATAATTTTGCATGGCCTGTTGTACCCATTAGGGAATTAACTTGAGCGGAGGTCAACGCCAACGAATCTGTGTTGCTCGGGCTCTCTACCAAAACACCAACATTGTGTTCCTGGTAAGGCTTTTTTCATACTTCAGTTTTAATTCTTTATTTTTTAGATTTTTTTTTTAAAAAAAATTGGTTGTGCTATCCAAATGTCTTTTGTGCGAAAATTCACAAGGAGTGTATAAGCATGCTATACACACCACAGATTCAGATATCCAAATGGCTGGACCTTCATGCAGTACTGTTTTGTTTGTTTGTTTTAAATCAACCTTTAACAAGCCTTACTTTTTGTGTTTTGCTGATCCACGGCAGCCATTTTGCCAGAAACCAGGGAGGGAGGGGAGAGGGAAATAAGAGAGCTCCCGCCCTTCTTTGTTTGCCTTTTGAAAGGTTTCAGATTGTTTTTCCATGTTTTCCCATCTTTTGGTGTCAAAATTCTGCGGTCCGGAACGTAGTAGAAATTTCCCCATGGAAATTGTTGACTTGGTATGTGAACATTCGCCTAACAAATGATTTCCCCGAGAGCACATTGTGTTGGGATAGGAAGACCTGCAGGTATTATGCTTTAGCCTGGTTTCAAAATGCTCTCTTTTCATATATTTAATTCCAGGATGACCCATTTTCTGCCTTGGACATTCACCTGAGTGATCACCTGATGCAAGAAGGCATCCTGAAGTTTCTTAAGGATGACAAAAGGACCCTTGTATTGGTGACTCATAAATTGCAGTACCTGCCACACGCAGATTGGGTATGCATCGTGGACTTTCTAAAAAAAATAAATTGCAGAATTTTCTTTTTTATATATATAAATTTTTATTACCTTTTTTAACATCATTTTCAACAGTAATTAAACATACTTTTGCATCTTATTCAGTTTTTTTTGACTTCCATCAATCCTGTCTGAAAATTTTACAATCTAGTCTCTCAGTATGCATTTCTTATCTTCCCTATTGCATTTCAAACTCATAACCAATATCTCTATCTTTTCCGACTTTGTAACACTTCGTATATTTCTCCTTACAAAACTTCCTGTAGTCCTCCTAGCGTAATTTGTTGATTACAGTTGCTCTTTAAATAATTCATATACTTCTTCTGTAAATCTCTGGTCCCGCAGGTTTCAGATCTTTCCTGTCATTTTGTCCAATTCTGCATAATCCAAACATTGCCAAATTTTCTTACGTATCAAACTAAGAATATAAGAACAGCTCTGCTGAATCAGGCCAATGCCCCATCTGGTCCCGCATCCTGTTCTCCCAGTGGCCAGCTTGGGGGAAACCAGGGAGCAGAACATGAGCAGAAGAGCCCTCGTTCCTCCCCTGGTTTCCAGCGAGTGGTATTCAGAAGCATCGCTGCCTCCAACTGTGGAGGTAGGACAGCCATCATGGCTAGTAGCCATTGATAGCTCTCTCCTCTGTGAATTTGTCTAATCCTCTTTTAAAGCCACCCGCAAGTTGGTCATCACTGCCTCCCAGGGGAGTGAGTTCCATAGTTTGAGTATAATAATAATAACAGTTGTTGTTGTTTAGTAATTTAGTCGTTGTCAGGGAACTGCCATCGGAGCCAAGAGTGGAGGTAAGGCTCCCCAATGATGCGGGAGAAGGGACCAGCAGAGGGAGAGAGAACACTTCCTTTGGGGAAGGAAATCAGCGTGACACCTGGGAGGAAGGGGAGCAGGGAAGGACTTCGGAGAGAGGGCTCCAGGACTCTTCCACAGACACCAGCGGGGAGAGTCCAGGACCTCCGCTGGCCATGCCCACCCTGCGCAGGAGACTTCCGCGCAGGGAGTCTAGGCGGAGACTTGGTGTCAAGGAGTTTTTATGTTGGAGGAAGTTCAGGAAACGTCCACTGACGGATTCTGCCAGTGACTGACACAGCCACGGAGAAAGGGCTGTCCAGCCAGGGAAAGGTTTAGCCAGGGAACGTTGCCTAGAGCATCAGCTACATCTACACACATGCAACCCCAATTCCCTTTACAGTCATGTCCGACTCTTCATGACCCCATGGACCAGAGCACGCCAGGCCCTCCTGTCTTCACTGCCTCCCACAGTTTGGTCAAACTCATGCTGGTAGCTTCGAGAAGGCTGTCCAACCATCTCATCCTCTGCCGTCCCCTTCTCCTTGTGCCCTCCATCTTTCCCAACATCATAGTCTTTTCCAGGGAGTCTTCTCTTCTCATGAGGTGGCCAAAGTATTGGACCCTCAGCTTCAGGATCTGTCCTTCCAGTGAGCACTCAGGGCTGATTTCCTTCAGAATGGATAGGTTTGATCTTCTTGCAGTCCATGGGACTCTCAACAGTCTCCTCCAGCACCATAATTCAAAAGCATCTATTCTTCGGCGATCAGCCTTCTTTATGGTCCAGCTAATAATAATTTTTATTTATACCCTGCCCTCCCCGGCTAGAGCCGGGCTCAGGGCAGCTAACACCAATAAAATCACAGTAAAAACATAAAAGGGGGGGAAGAAGAGAGGGGAAAAAACACCAATTTAAAATACAGGTTAAAATGCAATTTAAAATGCAGCCTCATTTTAAAATAGCCAATAAATCAAGACCATAAGGGGAGGTAAACATAAGGGTCAGACTGAGTCCAAACCAAAGGCCAGGCGGAACAGCTCTGTCTTGCAGGCTCTGTGAAAAGATGTCAAGTCCCACAGGGCCCTTGTCTCTTGTGACAGAGCGTTCCACCAAGTCGGGGCCAGTACTGAGAAGGCCCTGGCCCTAGTTGAGACCAATCTAACCACCTTGTGACCTGGGACCTCCAAAATGTTGTTGTTTGTGGACCTTAAGGTCCTCCGTAGGGCATACCAGGAGAGGCGGTCCTGTAGGTACGTGGGTCCTAGGCCGTAGTGGAGTATGCACTGGAGTTCCCATCACCCATTTACCTGGAAAATGTTGATCACTTCTCCTATCTGGGCAGTTATCTTTCCACAAGGGCCAACATTGATGCCGAAATCCAGAATTGCCTGAGCTCTGCGAGTGCAGCTTTCTCCCAATTGAAGTGCATTAGCAGGGAAACCAAAATGCTTGTTTACAAAGCTATTGTCCTACCAACCTTACTGTATGGTTGTGAAACATGGACCACTTATAAACGCCATCTGCAACTCCTTGAAAGATCCCATCAATGGTGTATCTGAAAAATTTTAACATCACTTGGGAAGACAGGCGAACTAATGCCAGTGTACTGAAAGAAGCAAAGATCACCAGTGTCAAAGCAACGATTCTTCAGCATCAACTTCGTTGGACTGGTCATGTTATGCCGATGCCTGATTATCATCTTCCAAAGCAACTACTCTATTCCGAACTTAAAAATGGAAAGTGTAAGGCTGGCGGGCAACAAAAGAGGTTGAAAGACTGTCTCAAGGCAGATCTTTAAAAATGTAGTATAAGCACTGATAACTGGGAAACACTGGCCTGTGAGCGCTCCAATTGGAGAACAGCCTTTACCAAAGGTGTCATGGGCTTTGAAGACACTCAAACTCAAGACGCAAGGGAGAAACGTGCTAAGAGGAAGGCATGCTTGGCAAACCCTCACCATGATCAACTCCCACCTGGAAACCTATGTCCCCACTGTGGAAGGACGTGTAGATCCAGAATTGGCCTCCACAGTCACTTATGGACTCACTGTTAAGACTGTGTTCATGGAAGACAATCTTACTTGGCTACGAGTGATCTCCAAAGAAGAAAGAAGAAGACCCCTGTGAAGCTAGCAAGCAGAACGTGATCCCTGTGCCCACTGGACTAGATGGGCCACTTGCCTGATTCAGCAGGTTCTTCTCATGTTCTTATGAATGCATGTCTGACGCTTGGAATTCATCCTTATTTGTTTATTGCAGTTATACCCCACTTTTTCCTTCAAGGAGCTCAAGGTAGCATGTGTGGTTCTCCCCCATCTCATATAATCCCCACAATACCCCTGTGAGGTGGGTTTGGTTGAGAGGCAATGGCTGGTCCAAGGTCGCCCAGTAAAGCTTCATGACTGAGTGTCGGCTCGAACTCTGGTCACTTAGGTCCTAGTCTGACGCTCGTAACCAATGAACCACACTGGCTTCACTTAAAGTTTTCAGGGTTGGAGAGATCCTCCTGCTCAGATAACTGGTTAAGAAGACCATCCGTTGAAGAGAAAAGATGCTGGTTTCAGGCCGTGTCATCTCAGGGCTCTAGTTAGTGTGCTGATTTAGCACATCCAGTCCCCGCACGTAACCCATGAGCAGACCATGCTAATCTCCTGGTAGTCTGGAATCATAGAGCAATTGCTGGGTCATCAAGGTCAGCAGTGATAGCACAGTCCAGATGGGGCAGGAAGCACGCAATTTGTTTTCCAGATGCTGTTTTCTGTATATCTGATTTTGTGCTAAGGCTCTGAATGGGTCTAATTGGAAACTTGCTGAAGGACCAAATTATATATGTTGTTGAGAGGTGGGGAAGAAGTGCAGTGAAAATATGCCCTTGCCTAATTCACCTTTCCTGAAATAATGTACAAACTGAAAGGCAGGCCTCCCTTGATATTCATGCATCTCCAAATTTTGCAGGGCAGTTCTCCACCCCCACCCAAAATAGGGAACTGATAGAAAAGAACGGATAAAAATGCATGTATCTGTGCAAAAAAAAAAAAAAAGCATTACATTAGGGGACATGACTTGCAAAATATGCATATTAGATAAATTTGCATATAACGTGTGTATATTAGGAGAAATGCACACCAATGTTCAGACAGTTTTTCATAAGGATTTTTTTAAAAAGCAAAACTTAAACTAATGCAGAAATGTGGTTATCCTAAGATCAGGGAAATGGGAAATTGAGAGAAAGTAAAATTTGCACACTCACCCATCCCTTGGGTTGTTGAATTTCCAAATTAGCACATCATTAGGAACCTAGAAGGGACGCCGGTGGCGCTGTGGGTTAAACCACAGAGCCTAGGATTTGCTGATCAGAAGGTCGGCGGTTTGAATCCCCGCGATGGGGTGAGCTCCCGTTGTTCGGTCCCTGCTCCTGCCAGCCCATCAGTTCGAAAGCACGTCAAAGTGCAAGTAGATAAATAGGTACCGCTCCGGCGGGAAGGTAAACGGCGTTTCCGTGCGCTGCTCTGGTTCACTAGAAGCGGCTTAGTCATGCTGGCCACATGACCCGGAAGCTGTACGCCGGCTCCCTTGGCCTATAGAGCAAGATGAGTGCTGCAACCCCAGAGTCGGTCACGACTGGACCTAATGGTCAGGGGCCCCTTTACCTAGGAACCTAGAAAGCTGCCTTATAATGAGTCAGACCATTGGTCCTTCCAGTTCAATAGTGTCTACACTGGCCAGCAGTAGCTCTCCAGGGTTTCAGGCAGGAGTCTCTCCCAGACCTACCTGGAGAAGCCAGAATTTGAACCCGTGACTATCTGCATGTAAAGGATTTGCTTTGCCAACTGAGCTATGGCCCTTGCCCCTTCCTTCTCTTTCTCCTCAGATCATTGCCATGAAGGATGGCACCGTGCTTAGAGAAGGGACCCTGAAGGACATCCAAACTAAAGATGTCGAACTCTACGAACACTGGAAAACGCTGATGAATCGCCAAGACCAGGAACTGGAAAAGGTAATGCAAACAACAAAGCTCCGTTCAAGACAAGCTGTGGATCCATATTTGGCACACCATATTGACACGGGTGGCGCTGTGGTCTAAACCACAGAGCCTAGGGCTTGCCGATCAGAAGGTCGATGGTTCGAATCCCCACGACGGGGTGAGCTCCCGTTGCTTGGTGCCAGCTCCTGCCAACCTAGCAGTTCGAAAGCACACCAAAAATGCAAGTAGATAAATAGGTACTGCTCTGGTGGGAAGGTAAACGGTGTTTCCGTGTGCTGCTCTGGTTTTGCCAGAGGTGGCTTGGTCATGCTGGTCACATGACCCGGAACAACTGTCTGCGGACATAAGCCGGCCCCCTTGGCTAGTAAAGCGAGATGAGCGCCGCAACCCCAGAGTTGTTCGTGACTGGATTTAACTGTCAGGGGTCCTCTACCTTTTTATTGACCTATCAGGTGGCGTTTCCTTAAGGGGGAGCAGAACTCCTTTCCTCTTTTGCCATCCAAACGTGGCTTTTGTGCTTGCTTCACACATGAAAGCATTTCTACCCAGAATGTCAGTTCAGGAATTCGTCAACAGATGATCGGTTGATGTGTTTTGTCCATTCTTGGCTACCACATTTCACAAAGGATTGGAGTCTACCGAAAACCAGTCTAAAATGCACTTAGCACCAGAGTTAGCTGCTAGCTGCACACCAGCTAGTCAGAATACACAGCATTCCTCGTTCCTTCATGGACTTGTTATTTATTCGCTCCAATTCTTGGGGAACAACTACCCCTCACCGCTGTCCATTCTGCTCTCTATTGTTCTGGCCAGGGTTGGCCCACCTGAAAGGCAAGGTGAGACATCCACCTCAGGTGCCAGATCCACAGGGGCAGCAGATCCAGCCTCCAAGTTTGACTAGATGATCCTTGGAGTCCCTTCCAACCCTTCAGTTCTATGGTTATCCCATTTCAAGGGGACATTCTAACCAGCCAAAATCACTTAAAAGCACCAGGGGCAGTGAGCCTAGTCCGGTGTGGTTAGAAAGGCCTGGAAAGTTGCATTTGGCTCCCAAACCTGAAGCTTCCTACGTCTCACCTAAGTAGTCCTTGCAGAAGTTTCGTTTTTGAAACCTTGATTGTAGGATATGGAAGCTGACCAGACCACCCTGGAAAGGAAGACTCTCCGAAGAGCTATGTACCCAAGAGAATCAAAAGCTCAGCTGGAAGATGAAGATGAAGGTAATGATATACCCTATATTGACTGACTGATTGATCCTTTGCTTAAAGAGGGAGAGAGAGAAGAATTCAATGAATTAATTCAATGAATAATTTTTGTCTCCATGTTTGCATTTCCTTAAATTAACACATGGAGTTGAGCATTATCCACATAATTTATCAGTTAGTTTGTTTAGAAAAGCATTTCTGGCTTTGCTATTCCAGACTATGCCTTCGCCATATTTAGATGTTTCAGTGTATCTGAAGATGTGTGCATGCACACAAAAGCTCATACCAATAACAAACTTAGTTGGTCTCTAAGGTGCTACTGGAAAGAATTTTTTTATTTTGTTTCGACTACAGCAGACCAACACGGCTACCTACCTGTAACTATATTTAGAGGGACGTTATAGCAATATATCAGTAGAACAGCTTCTCTGTGTAAAATATTTTTATACTGCTCTTTGCATTCCGAACCAAGGGCAAAGTTCATTCTGAACTCTTTAGTAAGATACCTGATGGTCATGATCAAGTGAAAACAACAAATGGTTTTGGCACATTTTTGACAGATATGTGAGATTTTTGGCTGCCTTTAAAATTGAGTGAACTGCAAAATTTTAGTTGGAAAATATAATAATAATTTAATAATAATTTATTATTTGTACCCCGCCCATCTGGCTGGGTTTCCCCAGCCACTCTGGACGGCTTCCAACAAAGATGAAAGATGGCGTCCTATTGGAAAGACCCAGTTCTCTGAGTGCATGTTCTGGAAGTTGGGCAATAGGGGCAGTACAGGATTCCTATTGGTGTACCGACCTCCCCGCTGCACCAAGGATTCCCTGCCCGAGCTGTTTCAGGTCGTGGCGGATGTCCTCCTGGAGACACCTAGTTTGGTTGTCCTAGGGGATTTTAACACCCTGTGGAACACCCTCCCACCAGATGTCAAAGAGAACAACAACTACCAGGCTTTTAGAAGACATCTGAAGGCAGCCCTGTTTAGGGAAGCTTTTAATGTTTGATGTATTATAGTATTTTAATATTCTTTTGGAAGCCGCCCAGAGTGGCTGGGGAAGCCCATCCAGATGGGCGGGGTATAAATAATAAATTATTATTATTATTATTATTATTATTATTATTATTATTATTATTATTATTGTTGTTGTTGTTGTTGTTGTTGTTGTTGTTATTGTTATTGTTGTTGTTGTTATTATTATTATACACTAAAATGTCACATATTAAAAACTTCCCTGAACAGGGCTGCCTTCAGATGTCTTCTGAATGTCAGGTAGATGTTTATCGCTTTGACATCTGATGGGAGGGCGTTCCACAGGGCGGGCGCCACTACCGAGAAGGCCCTCTGCCTGGTTCCCTGTAACTTGGCCTCTCGCAGTGAGGGAACCACCAGAAGGCCCTCGGAGCTGGACCTCAGTGTCCGGGCAGAACAATGGGGGAGGAGACGCTCCTTCAGATATACTGGACCGAGGCCGTTTAGGGCTTTAAAGGTCAGCACCAACACTTTGAATTGTGCTCGGAAACGTACTGTGAGCCAATGTAGGTCTTTCAAGACCGGTGTTATATGGTCTCGGCGACTGAAATGTATTAGTTCCGTTAACCTTATGTATTCTAATATTCTTTTCTTCTTTTAATCTTTTGTACATTACTATTTCTGGTATATTTTAATGTAAAGATATATTTTGGTTGATGCTGGGATGGTTGAAACAACAGCAATAAAGAATATGATTAATATAAATCTGTTATTTTTACACACACACATATAACTTCATGAAAATACGTTTTTAATTATGCATTTGTTCACAAAATACATATTTAAATACTTATTTCATCCCAGTGTCTTTGTTTCTAAATTTATTCTACCCTAAAATGTGTAATTTATTTATTTATTACACATTTTGGGTACTTTTCCCAGTCATAAAATTCAGGGAAGTGCAAAATCTGAAGAGCAGTCACAATCTCGTCCATGTATTTAGTCCAGGAGGTGTGAATCAGGTCTGTTCACATACAATGTGGACCGCCCCTGCTTGCAGCTGAGACACACACGCCAGATGAACTGACTAAGTTAAATTTGTGACCTAGCAGAGGAAGAGGAGGAGGAAGAAGACGATGACAACATGTCAACCGTCATGAGACTTAGGACAAACTTGCCCTGGAAAACCTGCTGGCAGTACCTAACCTCGGGAGGGTTTCTCTTACTCTCCCTGATGATCTTCTCAAAATTGCTGAAGCATTCGGTCATCGTTGCAATTGATTACTGGCTAGCACAGTGGACATCGATGACTAACAACGGCAAGGCATTGTGTTCCACAGAGGAGCCGGCCAGAAAGGTAGGCCAACATGCAGAGGTTAAAGCGGTTTAGGGTTGATAAACAGGTTTATGGTTTGATAAACAGATAAACAACCTGACAGGGTCCAAGAGTCCCCCACCCTTCTTCAACCATCCTAGTTAGTGCTTTCCCAAATTTGGAAGGAGGCATACCCTCCAAAATTCCTGATATGAAAATAGGGACATTTCTCACTCCCCCCCCAATTGGCACCCCATTTTTGTCCCTCTCCCCACCCGTAGAGCACTTCCTCCACCAATGGGCACAGCACACATGCCCTCCACCGTCTTGAGAAAACCCCATAATCCCCATTTTATTTTATTTTTGTCCTTTGTAGATTTACAAAAAGATAAACACATACCAATAAATACATTTTAGAAAGGGGGCAAGATTAGACATGGATGCACAAAGCAGTTTGTGGAGAAGGAGTATGTCTGATGAGAGGGTACAGTCTATGGAGAGTCCTGAGGGCGAGATAGAAAAACACAGTGCTCCATTCAGCCCCTAGGACTAAGGTTCCCCATCACTGAAGCAAAATGAGACACTTGGGGCTCACTGCTGGACTGGTATGTTAGTCCTGCTTTTTGCCCTTGTATTACCCCACTGCTTAGAGACATTCCTTCTAAGGTAATTTCAGCAGTAATATTGTGATCTAGTTTTGTATCTCAGCCGTATTCCCACAGGCGCACACAGGAGACCAGAAAACTTCGTTCTTTCCCCCAAAGTGCTATAAAAACATTCAGTTAATTTGAATAGGAAGTGCACAGAGTCCTAAAACAGAAGTCTTTGGAACTATGACCCACCAGCTGGACTGCACCGCAAAACTAAGCATGTCTTTGAGGGTGCTTCATAATCAAAGGAAAATTAAGTTGTTTCCCAGCAGGGGCTGAAGGCTCTGTCAGTGTTGATTCTCTTTGTTTCTCATTTTTCCAGTCTTAACTTCATGTCTCTGCATTCTGCAGCATTTTGCACATTATTATTTTTAAACAAACCTTCCTGAAAATTCATGAGGATTTTAGTGCAAATTTAGAATTATAATGTTATTGTATTATTTTAACAATAAAACATGTTTATATGCAGTTTTGAATAATGTGCACATTTTTGCAAGCAGTTTCCCCCTAATTTATGCTTTTTTTGCAAACTGTGTTTGACTGGTGTACTACATCGAAAAATTCAGACCATTGTGAATTTCAAAATTTCAGTTGACATATTGTTCTGGAAAGTGTGCATTTGATAGATTCCGCCTTCAATGCATACCAAATTGCATGCTCTGCTTCAATCCATACCCTACTTCTCAGGATGAGAAACCTGTCTTCTTCCTGCCCTTGTTTTAATAGACTTGCTACGTGGCTGTGTTCAGCATCCTTAGTGGCGCAGGGATTGTCCTTTGCCTAGTCACGTCTTTGACTGTTGAATGGATGGGCCTGACAGCAGCTAAGAACCTTCACCACGATCTCCTCAACAAGATCATTCTTGGACCAATCAGGTGCAGTGAAAATGAAACGAGTCACCTTTAGGGCCCATAGGTAGATAACATAGGGCTTGTGATCAAGTTGCTAAAGAGGTGAGGCTTTTCAGCAACTCCTCACAAAAAAGGTGTTTGCTCAGACTGAAGAAGAATTTTATAGAGCCAGGCAGGCTCCTATTGGCTCCTCAAGTCACCTGGTCTGGCTGGGCTGATGAGCGGCAGTCTCCACTCTTGCCATTACCTAGGTGGCGTTGCAGCTCAGTGGATATCAGGCCCTAAGCACCCTCAGCCTCAAAGCTGCCATGATGGTATTTGGGTCAAGGTGCCTTGAGTTCTGTTGCCAGAGAGTCCAGCTTGGATCGCCTAGTACTTTATGTGGGAATAATTCAGGAAGCAGAAGAATATAAGCACTGATCTCCTCCTCCTCCTCCTCCTCCTCCTCCTCCTCCTCCTCCTCCTCCTCCTCTTCTTCTTCTTCTTCTTCTTCTTCTTCTTCTTCTATATATTTTTGCCATCTGATAGATTCTTTGACACAACACCCTTGGGGCTGATTCTCAACCGCTTTTCTGCCGACACAAATATCATTGATCAGGTAAGCTCATTGATTTCGTCAGGTGGTCCAGAGCCTTTATTCCCCCACTCCCACAGGCCAAAATATATGGGACCAGAGATGACTGGCATTTGTCAAAAGTTCAAAGGGGGCCGTTGCAGCAAACCCCTTCCAAGTCCATTCACAGGTCTGGGTTCAGACCGCATCTGCAAGCTATCAAAGTGGGGCTCAGCTGATGGGCAGTGACAGCAAGCGCCCACAGTTGTGCTAGGTAGTTCCTGATGAGGGAACTCCTCACTGCAGCTACTACCTGTGGGACTTGCTGCCAGAGAAATAGGGGGTGAAAACAGGAGGGTAGTGAAAATGGAAATGCATGCACCATAGCTGTCAACTTACAGATTTGAAAATAAGGGACCAGCAGCCTCGAAAATAAGGGATTAGCAGCCAAAATAAGGGATTTTCAGGGCACAGGTATGAGCAACCTGAGCCCCTCCGAGCCAAAGGCAGAAAGCCCAGCCAGCAGCCAAACAAAGCTTCAAGCAGTGGTTCCCACAGCGCAGCAACCCGGCAAAGGGGATACAGCAAGGAAAACCACCGTCACCTCTCCGCTGGGAAGCGCTGAGCAAAGGCAAGTCCCCAGGCAACGTGGCCGATTTGATCGGCACAAGGCATGCAAGCTCCACCCCCCAGTCGTTCTTAGACTCCTTATTGGGTGAGCAACGCAGCCAAGCAACACAGTTGGAGCCTCCCTCCTCCCTGGCTGGCAGGGAGGGAGGGAGAGGAGCTGCTTCCTTTGAAACCTGTGAAATTTAAGGGACATCATCAATAAGGGACAGCAGCGGGACACGGCATTGGGATAAGGGACTTTCCCGCCAAATAAGGGACGATTGACAGCTATGGCATGCACAGACAGTAAGATAGTTTTCTCATAGAATCATAGAGCTGGAAGGGACCTTGAGGACTACCCAGTTCAGTGGTTCTCAACCTGTGGGTCCCCAGATGTTGTTGGACTACAACTCCCATAATCCCTGAGTTCTGGCCTTGCTAGCTAGGGGTGATGGGAGTTGTAGTTCAACAACATCTGGGGACCCACAGGTTGAGAAAGGCTGACCTAGTTCAACTCCCTGCAATGCAAGAATATGCACCTGTCTTTTATGGAGATCTAAGCCTACAACCTTGCTGTTTGTCAGTACCACACTCTAACCAAGGGTGCTACCCAGTCTTTTGAGGTCCCGTGTCCCCAAATCTGAAGACGCCAGATGTTAGCTAATGAGGTCTGTGTCTGGCCAGAGTCTGGTTAGAAGAGCGTAGAGGAATCTTGTAGTTGTATTTTATTCCGCCTCGGGAGTTTTTACCTAAAGGCAGCATTGATATGGTCAAAAGAGACGAAGAAGCAGGCCACCTCAAGTTCTATGAAGGAAGAATGCTATAAATGAAATAGTGAATAAACGAACCGTTAGTGGATGTTGGCCTAATCTAACGCTTGGAAATTATCTTTGGTGCAGCACATCCCCCCGACTCTGGAGTCCCTCTCGCGGTCCACGTTGCTCTGCCTGTCTGCCATCGGAATAATTTCATATGCCACGCCGTGGTTCGTGGTCGCTCTCGTGCCCCTGGGGATAGCCTTCTATTTCATCCAGAAATACTTCAGAGTTGCATCCAAGTAAGTTTAAAACAAAAACAAACAACCACCCCAAAGATAGTCTTAAGTCCATAGCTATTGGTGTTTTCCATTATAATTCCGATGCTTGTAGCTGCCGCCAATTAAGCAAAAGCAAGTTTTAAATCAAGGGTGGAAAACCACAGGACCAAGGACTGAATATGGCCCTCTGGCCCTCTCTACCCAGCCCTCAGGATCCTGCCCAGCCCACCACACCCCCTTTCCGGCCACATAATTCACTAACCCTGCTCTATGTGACCCTCTAGTGCAGCGGTTCTCAACCTGTGGGTCCCCAGATGTTGTTGGACTACAACTCCCATCATCCCTGAGCTCTGGCCTTCCTAGCTAGGGATGATGGGAGTTGTAGTCCAACAATATCTGGGGACCCACAGGTTGAGAATCGCTGCTCTAGTGACTTCACCCGGCTGGTAGGTGTCCTTGAATGGAAGCATCTCTCTTTCCTGAATGGGGAGCGGCCTGTGTCTGGCCACACCCATTTTGGGGCATATGCATTGTGTCCCCTGGGAGGTTTCCCAGGAGAAACTGTGGCCCTCAGGTTGAAACAGGGTTCCTGCTTTAAAAGAGTGAGGTTGTTTGCCATTTGCTGACGCTCTTTCGTTTTGTGTTTCCCGTTTCAATTTCCACAATCTGTTCTTCGCTATTTACGTACCTTCTTTCGACTGGTGACAGGGACCTTCAGGAACTTGATGACAGCACCCAGCTGCCTCTCCTCTGCCACTTTTCAGAGACGGCGGAAGGCCTCACTACCATCAGAGCATTCAGGTTTGTAAACAAGGACTTCCCGTTATAGTAGGTGCTGGTTAAAGGGACCCTGGGAAGCTCGATCGGTTCAGCTGCCAACTGGCTGTTTGCAGGCCAGGCTCCTGCCAAGTGAGAGGCGAAGGCAATCCATAGGCAGCACAGACAGAAGCCAGAGCAGAACCCCT
Source organism: Podarcis bocagei (assembly GCF_964188305.1). NCBI lineage: Eukaryota > Metazoa > Chordata > Lepidosauria > Squamata > Lacertidae > Podarcis > Podarcis bocagei. The sequence continues at coordinate 14,554,054 of NC_138135.1, read as the reverse complement.
GTCTACTTAATGTAGCTAACATGGCAGCCTGCAGGTACCGCTGGACTACAACTCCCATGAGCCTCAGCCAGGATGCTCAGTGGGCAGGAACGGTGGGACTCATAGCCTTATCATTTTGGAGGGCAGCATGTTGGCTTCCCCTGGTCATTGGCAGAGGAAGAGGAGTGGGGGGGGAGCGCACCGCCCCTGCCAGTGCGATCCCGGTGGGGTGCCATCGCGGCTGCCACCCCACCTGCATTGGGCACCCCGCCCCTGCAGGCAGCATGCCACGCCCCCAGCACACGCGCCACACCCCTGAGGGCTGCAAGCCATGCCCCGGGCCGTGTGCCAGCCCTGCCCCGCCTGCTCTCCACAGCCCAGTGCTGGAGCATGAAGCTCCGCCCCTTTCCCTGGTTCAAACAAAGGTTGGGTCAAACTTATAAACTGCCAAATTTTGGGGGTTGTGTGTGCAAACTGTGTGTGTACCCCCCTTTTTTGCAGAATGCAAATTTTTTACTTTCCCCCTCTCAACAGTAGACCTAAAAATCTAGCAAAGTGGTTTGCCATGTGGCAAAGTGGTCTGCTGTTCCTGCAATGCCAGTACAAAGTTTCATTGGATATCATAAGTAGTTATGGATAGGGATAGATGAATCTGCCCATTTTGGTCTCTCCTATTTTCAGTGTCTGCATCCAACAGATTTCTTTTTTTACGGCACATTTCTCCTTATACACACATTATGTTAGAATTCCTGCTCCATGATTGCAGTCATGGGATTGTTGTCTATCACATGACTGTGTATGTTTTGACTCCACAAAGTGGGAAGTGACGGAGACAGGATGTTTGTGTTACTGTGTTCCGTGAAGTGGAACTATTGTCCTTCGTTCTTTTTCTCTCTGCTGTCTACTAGAGAGAGAGGGAGCCATGTTGCAGTGCTCTGTGTGTGTTGATATGTAAATAAAGTAGATTAGCCAAAATGCTGAGTTGCTGAGGTCTGTTACGCAACTGAGAAGACTCTGCAGATCCCTAAGTATGCCAGTGTCTGTTGGCATCGTTCGCTGTGATGTTCGGATAGAAGAAAGCTTTTGAAGCTCCCGAATGATCGACCAGGAGGGAGGGAACATGCCAGTCGGGCATGTGTCTCTGCCAGGGTCCTACTCTAGTGTAGGACGAGCTCCTGAAACATTATATATAAACAATTTGGAATGCATGGGGTGTTAGGGGAGGGCTATTAGCTCTGGTAGGGGGCACATCATGCTCCTTCTGGGGTTGTTTGTCCACCTTTGGTCCCCACCCTGCACTCAGCTCTCACCTGGGGCTCCTAGAAGTTGTCAGCATGTGGCACCGGCCACACCCTGGGAAAAACGGCTTTGATTGGCTGGCTAAGCCAGGTGAGCAGACAAGGCCAACGGTCCAATGGTCAAGAAGGCAGTTTTTGCATATAGTGTAGAGCAGCGGTTCTCGACCTGTGGGTCCCCAGATGTTGTTGGACTACAACTCCCATGATCCCCGAGTTCTGGCCTTGCTAGCTAGGGGTGATGGGAGTTGTAGTTCAACAACATCTGGGGACCCACAGGTTGAGAAAGGCTCGTGTAGAGGGAAGGGCAGATGGAGCTCGTCAACCTGGGAAGGTAGGCTATCTAGGAGATCCTAAACCTCTGCTGCCTTGCGAGTTAAGCCTGAGAGGAAGTGATCTACTCTACCAACAAGCAGTTACTAAAAGAGAAGGAATCGGTGAGGAGGAAGAACAGGTTTCCTTTCTGTCTATCCGCACCTACACTGGTTCAGGTAACAGTGCAAGCATTGTTGCTTTGCTCTCAACAATATATGCATTTTTATACTTATGTCTGGGTGGAGAAGTAAAGGTAAAGGGACCCCTGACCATTAGGTCCAGTCGTGGCCGACTCTGGGGTTGCGGCGCTCATCTCGCTTTATTGGCCAAGGGAGCCGGTGTACAGCTTCCGGGTCATGTGGCCAGCATGACTAAGCCGCTTCTGCCGAACCAGAGCAGCGCATGGAAATGCCGTTTACCTTGCTGCCGGAGCGGTACCTATCTATCTACTTCCACTTGGACGTGCTTTCGAACTGCTAGGTTGGCAGGAGCAGGGATCGAACAAGGGGAGCTCACCTCATGGTGGGGATTCGAACCGGGTATTCTGGGTGGAGAACCGAGTTGCAATTATTATTTTTTTGAAAGCATGTGTTTTGATGGATTAGCCACGTTTTGGTTTCGGGAAATGTGAATTAAGGAGTTTTGCATTAAAATGCAGATCAAACAAATCTCTGCTCCATCCTTATCTATGGAATTCCTCCCATCCTGACCAATATTTTTAGATGGTGTGTGGCAACCTAGATTTTGAACTGCAAACTTAAAAAAAATAATCCTCTGTCTTGGGTCCGTCTCACCTTAATTTCCTAAGATCATTCCATTCCACGCATGCTTTCTTCCAGCAGCTAACCAATTTTCTTCCATCCCAGAACCCAAGTGTCCCCCCCCCCCAGATAAGCCTGATAGTTGCCTCCCTTTGTTCTGAGTTCATTATGTACCCCCTCAAGCAGTCATGAGCTCCCTGGACTACTTAACCGCAATGTTGTACAGGCCAAGTAGACTGGGATTTCGGTGACCTTTTTGTTCGTCATCTGAACAGGATAAAAAGTTAAAGAATGTGCAGAAGAAGGAGCTGGAGGCAGATGAAAAGATGCAGATTGAGTGTGTCAGAGTTTCCATTGTGTGTGTGGTGGGGGGGGGGGAGGGAAGGGAAGGGGATTGTGGCTGCCAAAGAGAAGCTCTCCAAAGCGGGAGACAGACAATAGCTTTTCGGAGAGAGAAAAAGTAGTTCGCTCATAGTGACTTTGCTGCTTTCATTGTAGGCATACCACCCTTTTATCCCACTGCCGAAACAGATTCGGCAAGATCTTTCTTTCCTACTCTTTGTATTTTTGAGTCTTCATTTTTGTGAACTGTTCTGTGCGCCTCAGAGGAAGCAGGGCACATAAATTTAATAACTGGGCAATTACTTTCTTACCCACTTCCCAGGACTTCAAAGTTTTGCAGACTTGCCAACATTTGTTCACACATCACAGGATTCATTCTGTACAGGGCTGGGGAATGTTTTGCAGCCTGGGGTCCACATTTCCTTCTGTATATCATGCCACATCACCACGTCATTACATTGTCACAACGATGTTGGGCACGCACAGTGCATAGCTTTCAACCTTCCCTTTTTTTGCGGGAAATTCCTTTATTCCAGCACCATTTCCCGATGCTTCCCACTGCTATCCTGGATTTTTAGATATCCCGTAGACTGTCCCCGGGACAGGTGAGGCTGTTGTTGTTGTTGTTTAGTCATTTAGTCGTGTCCGACTCTTTGTGACCCCATGGACCAGAGCACGCCAGGCACTCCTGTCTTCCACTGCCTCCCGCAGTTTGGTCAAACTCATGTTCGTAGCTTTGAGAACACTGTCCAACCATCTCGTCCTCTGCCGTCCCCTTCTCCTTGTGCCCTCCATCTTTCCCAACATCAGGGTCTTTTCCAGGGAGTCTTCTCTTCTCATGAGGTGGTCAAAGTATTAGAGCCTCAGCTTCAGGATCTGTCCTTCCAGTGAGCACTCAGGGCTGATTTCCTTCAGAATGGATCGGTTTGATCTTCTTGCAGTCCATGGGACTCTCAAGAGTCTCCTCCAGCACCATAATTCAAAAGCATCAATTCTTCGGCGATCAGCCTTCTTTATGAAATATTGAAATACTGCCCCTCATATTGAAATACTGCCCCTCAATGAAGCCAAATTTAGATTCACAAAATGTTTAGCGGTATGAATCCCCCTGCATCCCCCCAGAAAAAAGCACTGATTGTGAGTCACATAAGTCCCTCTACATTTCCCCCCTATCCAAAACAACAACTGAGACACCTTATACCAGCCTTTCTCAACCTTGGGTGCCCAGCTGTTCTTGGACCACAACTCCCATAATTTCTGACCACTGGCCAAGCTGGCTAGGAATGATGGAAGTTGTAGTCTGACAGCATCTAGGAATTACACTCTTATTGATAACGAAGACCCGGGCAGGTTTGTCAATTCAATAATCACCCTGGCAGGAAAAACAAAATAAGAGCTTCCAGGTACATATGTTGCTGTCTCTTACAACCTCTTGAGATCTGAAGCTCTGTTTCTGCAATGGCCAAATGGCCAATCCCTTATCCAGATACCCCAGAGATAAACCTGCAGGAATATGCAGACCAAGGCTTTCTAAGACAGAGTACAGCTTTGCCACCTTAAACCAGTATCTACAGTGGTACCTCGGGTTAAGTACTTAATTCGTTCTGGAGGTCCGTTCTTAACCTGAAACTGTTCTTAACCTGAAGCACCACTTTAGCTAATGGGGCCTGCCGCTGCGCCGCCGCCGCACGATTTCTGTTCTCATCCTGAAGCAAAGTTCTTAACCCGAGGTACTATTTCTGGGTTAGTGGTGTCTGTAACCTGAATAATAATAATAATAATAATAATAATAATAATAATAATAATAATAATAATAATAATAATTTATTTATACCCCGCCCATCTGGCTGGGCTTCCCCAGCCACTCTGGGTGGCTTCCAACCAAATATTAAAATACAGTAATACATCAAACATTAAAAACTTCCCTAAACAGGGCTGCCTTCAGATGTCTTCTAGAAGCGCATGTAACCTGAAGCATATGTAACCCGAAGTACCACTGTACTGGCAATCATTCAAATCATTTCAGTGCTGTGCACCCAGGGATTTTACGATGCGTTGGATAGGCTTCATGTCAATACGTATGCCGTTCATCAATTACCCAAGATGCATCTCATTACCACGCCTTTTGTTGAGTATTCCTATATTCTGCATGGCTTTTCTGTGCTCCAGTTTTCTTATTTTGTCACTGGGTGCTTTGTTTTTTTGTTGCATTGTGCAAATGTAAATTGTGCTTATTTTCATAGTGGCATTTTTGTAACCCACCTTGGCACCAATCAAGGCTTACTCAAACAGAGCAAAGCTTCCCCTTTCTGAGTTCCGCTGTATCCTAAACTGGATCAATTGCTATTGTTAATCAGGCTATTCTTTTGGTAAAAACCGTTCTTGGCTCCCAAGTTTGCAAAAAGCAAAATGGAATTAAACAAAAATGCACCACAAGCGCTGCATTCTTGCGATTTATAATTAAGCAGCAAAGAGCAATTCATCTGTTTTGACCAGAGCAGAAGTACAACAGTAACGTTTATACAATACAGTCAGCCTCCTGCCAATATTTACAATTTCTTCTAAACATCACTGTAGCAGAGTTGCTGCACTCCAAGCTGAAGCAATACTGGGTTTCTTCCCTTCCCCCTAATGGAGAAATGTATGTATCATGATGAAATGTCTCTGAGCTAGTTTTTGGGAGGGAGGGAGGGAGGGAGACTTGTTAGTTATGTAAACACCTGGCTCGAGTTAAAAGATGGCCAGCCATCACACAGAGCCCAAAAAGAGCATCAAAAGCATGTCATTGGCTTTACAGCATCACTTACTAAATGTTGACCAAAGCATAAAACCCAATCTCCTCCCATCTTCTGGGATAATGGCATTTTGTGATTGGACTGTCGCAAATTCTTCGTGACGCTTTAGCAGAAATGATCAGAGTTCCAGGTTCTTCAGTGCAGTATATTTATTGTGAGCTATATATACAAATATCTACAGGCTATAATACACAAGCAGTTCATAGTCAAACAGAGTACCTGGCTGCACCTTAAGGCAAATGGGAAGACCTCAAACTCTCTCTCTGACCACACTCCTCTACACCACCACACTTACTGCTGGACAGGTTTCCCTTTTAAACCGATGGCAGCCAATCAACTGTCAGTACATTACTGCTGAGTACTTCTATAGAAGTACATCAGAAGTTGCATCAGCTAGCAAACTCAAGCCTGCAGACTTACTATCTCACACAGCATTCTGTGAATCCCGACATGGTCTTCATCAGATAGCCAGTACATTGGACCAGTGGCGTAGCGAGGGGGGTGCAGGGGGCCCCGGCCGCACCGGGCGCAACATCTGGGGGTTAGGGTTAGGGGGCGCAAGTCCACGGGTTAGGGGGCGCAAATTACTTGCCTTGCCCCGGGTGCTGACAACCCACGCTACGCCCCTGCATTGGACGGGATAAGGACAAGGGAGGATGTATAAATGGAGGGGTGTTTTCTGGGTTCTTCTCCTCCCACTCATGGGATTTCATATTATCAGTACCTGCCAGGTAGGTCAGAGAGGACAAGCTGATGCACTGGTTTCTGAAGGGCTGTTCTCCTGTATGAACCTGTAATAGAACCGTAGAATTGTAGAGTTGGAAGCGACCAGGAGGACCATCTATTCCAACCGCTGGCAATCCAGGAATGCTATAGCGACTGAGCAGTCTGTTCCCTAAAGCAGGGACAGAATGACTGGCCTCCTTACATGGCTGCTCTGTGAATCCCATCTTCCCTGACTTCTAGATGTACCAATAACATCTGAAAGTTCACAGATGTTCCCCATCTCTGACTTTGATCTTTAACCGGGGACCTGCTCTGGGTGACACTGGGAATAAGTTGGGCTTAGGGCCTATTGTGCGGTGGCTCCTTGCCTCTGAAAAACCCTCCCCAAAGAGATCAATGATGCCTGTGCTTCTGGATTAGGCATCAGGCAAAGATTCTCCCCACACTTTTACTTGACTGATTCCAGTTAGTTCAGTGGTTCTCAAAGGGTGTGATGTGCCACAGTGGTGTGGCAGGAGAGAATGGCAAGTGTGGTGGAAATGATTCATGTTCTTATGTAGCTGCTTTGTTTTATACTTCCTGGATGTCCCACGGTTATACAGTCATACCTCGGGTTACAGACACTTCAGGTTGCGTGTTTTCGGGTTGCACACCGCGCCGAACCCAGAAGTATCGGAATGGGTTACTTCCGGGTTTCGGCACTCGCACATGCACAAAAGCACTAAATCACACTTTGTGCAGAAGTGCCAAATTGCGACCCGCACATGTGCACACGCTGCACTGCGGGTTGCAAACGCTGTGGGTTGTGAATGTGCCTCCCGCACGGATCACGTTCGCAAGCCGAGTGTCCACTGTATTATAAAGTAGTTGTGTTCTATGTTACAAATCAAGCACTGCTAAGAGTTGTTTCTTTTTGTTTTCCATTGTATTTCTTATCAAGAAAAAAACTGGAGTGGCATGAGCAATAGAGAAAATGTTTGCGAACTACTGAGTTAATGCATGACGCATAGGAAGCAGTCTAATATGTGCATAGTGTTGAGATTTCCATTCCACCTTAAGGAGCAGACGTGTGGAACTGTTGCGTGTCACATGTCTGTTTATATTCCAGCACCGCTTGCTGGGAACTTCCGTTGTGTGTATAGCTTTTGCTTTTCCCCTGTTCTAAGAGAGAGACGACATGTTTCTTTGTCCTGATTTATGATTAATAAATCTGTAGTTGTAGTATGCTTCCACAAGCCTCACGCCTATTCTGTGTGCACAGGTCACTCTGCTGATAGCCCGGGCTGCTGATTTATGTCGGAGCAGAGGCTGATAGTCTTCGCAGCAGGATGGCTGGAAGTAAACGGCCCAGCTGGGGCTTCCCAGTTGGCCTCCCGGCCCTCTGCATGTCGACACATAGAGCTAAAGGAGGGAGTTAGAAAAGCAACACTCTATCCCACTTTTCCTTTTAGCTTTATGATTTGGATCAGGTTGAACATTTTGATGAAGTCGGGGGAAGAAAATAGAAGGAGGGAAGGGTAGGGGAGAACTCAGAAGGGAAAAGGTTGCTGAGATTAAACCAGTGAAAACAGTATCTGGGGGGAGGGGAACAACTTTGAGTTTCATTTCCCAAAAAAATTGTGTCCTGAATTTTACTTCTAGAAATATGGCAACCTAAGAAAAAGGGATGAATGTGAGCAAATGAGTGGGACGCTTTTATTCTGGTTCCTGATCTTCAAAGGGCACTCGGCAACTTGGCACAATCCTACTCAGATTTAGCTGATCTGAATGTTGAGGTTCCACTTCCCTGCAACCTGTGCTCTGTGCGTTGTATCATCAGGATTGCGAGTTGCTAACGTAAGAATCCCTTTGTCTTTCGCAGGCACGAACCCAGATTTAAACAGCGAATGCTGGAACTGACGGACACAAACAACATTGCATACTTGTTCCTGTCGGCTGCCAACAGATGGCTGGAGGTCAGGACGGTACGTACGCCTGCATCCCTGCCACGGTTTTGAAACCTTAGAACCCGGCAGTTAACTTTTGTTTGATGTGAAATGCTGGGCAAAGAATTATAACTGGCTACGAAACACCCACACTTTCATATGCGCCAATCCTTAAAATAGCTCATTGTTATTTCTGTTGAGTTTTCTCCTCGATGAAGCCAAGAAACTTCTTCATTTGCTGCTGCTGGGGGTGATTGTCATTCAGAAGAGAATCTGAGTTGGGCTAGGCTGGGCTGGATTATACTCCCCACCCCCAATCCAGCTATACAGAGGAGAATGAGAGTGTGTCCTCCCAGCTCACCTGGTGAGGTGACCCCCAACTATGCTGCCCCTGGATGTACATGCAAGGCCATAAAGGAAACCAGAAGCTTCGAGTTGAGGAATATCACCTGAACTATTGATTTTAAGAGGCTTCTTTGCTGGTTTCCCAAATCTGCCCAGAGATGGATGGTAGCACACAGGCTGAAACCCCTCCTGAGTTCCTTTGGTCACCAGTTCAAGACCTGCTGCAGGCTGGAGTATTATGTTAGAGCAGTGATAGGCAAACTCAGACCTCCAGATGTTTTGGGACTACAATTCCCATAATCCCTGACCACTGGTCCTGTTAGCTAGGGGTGGTGGGAGTTGTAGTCCCAAAACATCTGGAGGGCCGAGTTTTCCTATGCCTGTGCTAGAGCCATTGAATGGCACAGGACTGCTGAGGGCCAAACTATACACCCCTGCTTGCCAATGTGGCACCTGTGTTGAGGGTGGCTACCTCCTCCCCACCCCTAAAAGGTAAAGGGACCCCTGACCATTAGGTCCAGTCGTGACCGACTCTGGGGTTGCGGCGCTCATCTCACTCTATAGGCTGAGGGAGCCAGCGTACAGCTTCCGGGTCATGTGGCCAGCATGACTAAGCCACTTCTGGCGAACCAGAGCAGCACACAAAAACGCCGTTTACCTTCCCGCCGGAGCGGTACCTATTTATCTACTTGCACTTGGACGTGCTTTCAAACTGCTAAGTTGGCAGGAGCAGGGAGCGAGCAACGGGAGCTCACCCCGTCGTGGGGATTTGAACCGCTGACCTACCTTCTGATCGGCAAGTCCCAGGCTCTGTGGTTTAACCCACAGCGCCGCCCGTGTCCCTTAGACACTGTGTAAAACATGCAAATTGAAGAGGATCCCTTTTAGTTCTGCTGGATCCAACTTTTAACCAGACCCCGTTGTGAATTCGTGATGGTGTGTGTGTGTTGTGTAGGAAGAATTATCTGTATGTGCGCTTTCTCTCCTTATGTTGCCTGGGGGCGGGGAGAGTTACCCAGTGGAAAACAACAACTAAAGTTTGTATGGGATGCCCTCAGAATCCTAAAAGTTCCCACGAGCTCAGAAAGGCTGGTGACCCCTGTTATGTGTTAAATTGGAGTTCTGTGATTGGAACACCAAAGCCATAACCTTCATCTTGTAAAAGCAGCCACAAGGGACTGAGGATTTGGATGAAGGCCTGTACTAGCTTTTCCCCATTGTGCCTGACTTAACCCTCCCCACTGCCGCTGCCACTATGAACCATGGGAGGGGGGACGACGACAGGTTTTTTGTGTCCATAAATTTCTCCTAGTGGCACCTTCTATGGGTGATTTAGATCAGCCCACCAACACAGCACAGAGGAAGAGATTTGGGGGGAGAAAACCCATCTCCTGCAGATGATGGACTCCTGCTCCTATCAACCCCAGCCAGCATGGCCACTGATCAGGGGTGATGGGAGCTTTAGTCCAACAAATCTGGGAGTCACCGGTTCTGTATCCATCCCTCACAGATTCCACCAGAAGGTTGTAACATGCACACACACACACACACACACACACACATTCTTTGCCCAGGCATCTGCTGAATGCTAGGAACTGTATTCCTGCAATATCTGGCGGCACCACATTTGCTACCTCTGCACTTAAAGGCACAGCAGTTGCTGAAAACCTCAGTCACACTGCTGCTCCCCCTGCTGAAACCCCTTCTGCTGTACAATAAGTAAAGGTGCGCTAGTCCTTTGTAAGGCAGGGTGAATGTTAAGCAAAGGAATGTGAAATCGATGTATTGGATCCACTTAGAGCTTGAAAAGTTCCTTTTTTTTAAAAAAAGAACTAGTTCTTGTTCCAGTTCAACGTGCCCAAAAAGGAGCTGGTTGCAGTTCACGTTCTGTTCTTTTACAAAACGAACTAGTTGGGTTTGCATTCAGTTCACAGTTCAATTCAAGTTCATCCAAATCAGCTAAAAAGATTTTGGGTCGGCTTTTCAAATGCTACAAGCCGCTGTGCTGAAGTATAAAACATACTTAAGATGTCTAAGGAAGCATTTATTTTCCCTACCAATGAAACTGAAAAGTCTAAGTCTAGCCCACATAGAAGAGAATTAATTTGAAGATGAATCGGAAGTTGTTCAAAGTTCTACCCCAAAATGATCTTGATATACATACAGTTCACCCAGCAATTATGGGGCCTGCTTTCAGGTGTTGTTAGAGATTTTTGAACTAATTCAGTGAACTTTAATTTAACTGAACTGTAGCATAAATCTGCCCCTCACCTTTTGTGTTTTGTTTTCTCTCTGCAGGATTATCTGGGGGCTTTCATTGTTCTCACTGCAGCTGTGGCTTCCATTTCTCCAAATGATGGTCCAAAGTCTGGCCTTGTGGGCTTGGGTCTCCTCTATGCATTAACGGTACGTACAGAGGTTTACAGCACTTGGGCGCAGTTCACTTTGATGAAAGCTGCACCAAACTGAACGAGAAGCTCTGCAGGAGCCAGTACAGATCCCACTTGTTTTGGTGCACTTTGCACAGCAGAATCTGCCGGTGCCTTGCACACTCAAAAACCAAGCCGCTGGGTTCACAGCCACCGTTAAAAGAATAAAAATAAAACCCGTAAATGGTTCACTTCCCAACACTCTCAATATTGACAGAAACAATCTTGCAAGTTATGGATTCAAGCCAGGGCTGAGGGAGTTTGGAATGACTTGGATCAGCTTCTGGCTTTACGAGCCAATTGGAAATAATCATAACAAAGTCACTGAGATTCCCAGGCCCTGAATGCTCCCAAAGAAAAGAAGGCAAAAGTGCATGCAAGGACTTTAGCCTTCCCAAATCCAGCTTTCGACAGGGGATCCACTTTACTGTCCTTTTAAAAAACAAAACAAAAGCAAAAGCAAAACCTCATTTCACTTTCTAAAAATCTCTACTTTTTTCCCGAACCTTTGCAAGGAGCTTTTACAGGACAGCTCAGCTTGAAAGGCAGGCTGGATATTTAGGTAAAAATCAAGTGATGAAATCTGCCTCTCTTTCAGAGTAGCACAGTCACTCATCCTTGGAGTTGGAGGAGGAAGGGATAACTTCTATCTCTTCTGAAAACTGCCTGAGCAGCCCCTCCCATCCCAAGCCTGTAGCCCCTTCTTCTTCCTCTCCTCCTCCTTTAAATTTTATTTTTAATTTTGATGAAGTAATAATCTTAAATAAAAAAAAAAATATGCACCCCACCACCGAGAGCACTCCATTGTAACTATCCAACCTCCCAAAATTTCAACACCTCTTGCGATGGTTTGACCCCTTTCGGTTTTAACAGTACAAACTCTATAAACACCTTCTCCTCAAAATCATATTCTGCATATTCCCTTAATGGCACATGCTAATTGAACGTTAATACAGTCATACCTCGGCTTACAGACGCTTCAGGTTGTGCGTTTTCGGCATAGCTGTCAACAATTCCCTTTTTTAAAGGGAAATCCCCTTATTCCGAATAGGATTCCTCGCAAGAAAAGGGAAAAGTTGACAGCTATGGTTTTTGGGTTGTGCACCGTGCCAAACCCAAAAGTACCGGAACGGGTTACTTCCGGGTTTCGGTGCTCACGCATGCGCAGAAGCACTAAACTGCACTTTGTGCATGCGCCAAATTGCGACCTGCATGTGCGCAGACGCAGCGCTGGGGGTTGCGAACGTGCCTCCCGCACGGATCACGTTCGCAACCCGAGCATCCACTGTAGTTATATCACCTCTTTATATCTTCTTCCATTTTATCTCCCGCTTGCCCCCTTCCACTTCCTAGCTATAATAATTTGTGCAGCTGTCAATAAATTTGTGAAGAAGTCCTTCACAGCCTGCGAACCTTGCACCCCAAGCCCCTGCTTCTTGTTATAGCCTTGCACACCTGCCCAGGTGTGCAAGCAGTGACAGGAGCCAGGAGCAGCAACAGACTCTGTTCAACTTGATGCTGGAGATGGTGCTCAGACAGCTTGTGAATGGCCATTGGTGACACCTGAATCAAGCCACTGTACGCAGGGTGCTACGAGGTTATACTTTTAAATGTTTCTATGCTATTATTTTTTATTACATTTATCTACTGTCCTTCACCACAATATCTCAGGGCGGTTCACAGAATAAAATACATGGTTTTTAATTGTTTTTACATGCTTTTAATAGGTTTTCAATTTTTGTTTTGAATTGTATTGTTTAAGCATTTGGATATATCCTTTAGGAGGAACCGCAGTACACAAATTAAACTAGTAAAAATAGTCAGCGTAAACCCAATGGTATGTTGTTGTTGTTGTTTAGTCATGTCCGACTCTTCGTGACCCCATGGACCAGAGCACGCCAGGCACTCGTGTCTTCCACTCCCTCCCACAGTTTGGTCAAACTCATGCTGGTAGCTTCGAGAACACTGCCCATCTTGTCCTCTGTCGTCCCCTTCTCCTTGTGCTCTCCATCTTTCCCAACATCAGGGTCTTTTCCAGGGAGTCTTCTCTTCTCATGAGGTGGCCAAAGTATTGGAGCCTCAGCTTCAGGATCTGTCCTTCCAGTGAGCACTCAGGGCTGATTTCCTTCAGAATGGATAGGTTTGATCTTCTTGCAGTCCATGGGACTCTCAAGAGTTTCCTCCAGCACCAGAATTCAAAAGCATCAATTCTTCGGCGATCAGCCTTCTTTATGGTCCAGCTTTCACTTCCATACATCACTACTGGGAAAACCATAGCTTTTACTATACAGACCTTTGTTGGCAAGGTGATATCTCTACCCAATGGTAGAGATGGAGGCATCACTCAATGGAGACATCACCCAATGGTATAAATCTACACAATCATTGGTTCTGCTTATCCGGCTACCATTTTAAAACGACGACTCTGTCAGCACTGTTCGGACTTTCGAAAATGATGCGTGGATGAATGAAGCCTCACTCCGTCACATTGTACTACTAGCGGCCCATTTCCATCCTGTGAAATTATCCTATTGTATCATTTCAGATCACCAATTATTTGAACTGGGTGGTGAGAAACCTGGCCGACTTAGAAGTACAAATGAGTGCGGTAAAGAAAGTGAACAGTTTTCTCAACATGGAGTCAGAGAACTACGAAGGCACCATGGGTATGTCAAAATGCTTACAGTCCTGTTCTTCATGCCTGCTGACCTCACTTCTGCCCCATAGATACAGTCACTATAACTTCTGAAGGAGCACACATCTGTAAAAGCTGTGTGAACTGGCTCTGTTTGTGCAATTGGGAACCTGACTTGATTGCCAACACTTTCCCAGTTCTTTCCTACATTTGTAGGCTCTTTCAAAGGTTATGCTCAGAAGGTGGAACAGTCGGTGTGGTCCCATTCCTTGATTTACTCATAAGTAAGTGATACCCAACTAAGGATATTGACAAGCTGGAACGTGTGCAGAGGAGGGCGACCAGGATGACCCAGGGTCTGGAAATCAAGCTTTATGAGGAACGGTTGAGGGAGCTTGGTATGTTTAGACTGGAAAAGAGGAGACTGATAGGAGATATGATAGCCATCTTCAGATATCTCAAGGGCTGTCACATGAAAGATGGAGCGAGCTTGTTTTGCGTGGCGAGTTCCCGCCCCCTCCCAGTGGAAATAATGACACATGACACAATTATTAAGGTTAACGGGATAAATAAGGCCACAACTTTGTTGGTTACAGGTGATGAGCGGTATTGGCTCAGGCATTGGTCCTAACCGACTATATCTGACTTCAGCCCATCCGCTTGAAGTCCAGGAAGGGTTAGCCACCAGTAGGGGGAGTCCTGCTGATGCACATCAACTAGGAACTCCCCCAGCATCATCGATAGGGGGTGTTCCTTAGGCCTTCACCTCCCCAGGCTTTGGACAGGGCCACGCCCCCTGGAATCCTTTATCGGACTGCCCTTCAATATGTGGGGCAGGTGATGGCACTACCTCCCCTCTTCCATCTACAGAACTATACCAGGAACAGCTGGCAAAGAGGGAGATCCCCAGCCGCGTTCTACTTTAACTAGGGCAGGCCACGCCCCCAGAGCCAGCCGATTGGCTGGCCAGGAGGTGATGCGGCCGGGAATCCCCTCAAGCACACGTGACGCCCGTAACTCCACCTCCTCCGAAGGGCGGAAGTGGCTTTCTCCTTCCCCAGAGGGTAGGACCCAAACTAACGGCTTCAAGTTACAAGAAAGGAGATTCTGACTAAACATCAGAACTTTCTGACAGTAAGAGCTGTTCGACAGTGGAATTGTCTCCCCTGGGAGGTTGTGGACTCTCCCTCCTTGGAAGTTTGGAAGCAGAGGTTGGATGGCCATCTGTCATGGATGCTTTAGTTGAGATTCCTGCATTGCCCCATGGGGTTGGACTAGATGACCCCAGGGGCCCTTCCATCTCTATATTCTATGATTCTAAATCAGCATCATGGTAGACCTACTGAAATGAAGCCTATTGATTTTAGTTGGTTTTCTTTGACTATGACTTGGATATCACCTAACGTATGCAGTCTTAACACTGCCGTTCTATCTTAAGATGAAACATAACGGAGTCAATAGCCTCTAATCCAGTTGGAGGCTCTTTGGTTGTATATTTTGCTCATCTTTCACTTAGACGAATGTCTTTATCTTGCACATGCATACAAGCCAGAGAGCAAAACAATATTGGGCTTGCATGCTAACTGATCGCATAGATAAGGCTTCCAAGCACTGACGGTCAACGACTTCATTCATTTTACAGATACTTCTCAGGTCCCCAAAGACTGGCCACAAGAAGGAGAAATCAAGATTGAAAATCTGTGCGTCCGATATGAAAACAACCTGAAGCCGGTTCTCAAGCACGTCAAAGCTTACATCAAACCAGGCCAGAAGGTTTCATAAATTTATTATTTATTAATTTATTATACCACCTTTCACCCAAGGATCTCAGAGCGGTTTACAGTATTCAGACTTAAATAATTTTACTCTCTTTCTTACCATAAAGTTAATGAAGGATGACCATTGTCACAGATGTGGGATATATATATGTGTGTGTGTGTATATATATATATATATATATATATATATATATATGTGTGTGTGTGTGTGTGTGTATGCCAATTTTAAATAGGTCCAAACCCTACCGGTAGCTAACACCAGGAATTAAATCCATCCAACCAATTCTTTTCTTGAATAGGAATATACTTAACTTGGCCTATTGCTGTATCTTGGCCAAGTGTGGTTCATAATTCATTCAGTTCAAACAAGTCTTGAAAAAATTGGATTATCTTCCAAACTTTGATGGAACTTTAATGAATTTAATTTAACACTACCCCATATCTGTCTCTTGCCAAGTGTCCACAACCGCTCCACTGCCAAATCTCAGCTTAAAACTTAATGTGCCTGAAGTGTTTCTCCATCTCAGGTAGTTAAAGAAAAAACATCATGGTCTTTTTTGCGGAGGGGGTGTGTGGATTTGCTCGCTGTGGTCTCCTCCCCCAGTCCTCCATCGATGCTCAAGAAAAGCCACAATGAACCTTCTCTTTCAGGTTGGGATTTGCGGTCGCACTGGCAGTGGAAAATCATCATTGTCCTTGGCCTTCTTCAGAATGGTAGACATATTTGATGGTGAGTACTTGGTCACTTCTTAGTATAGGTTTGTGCCACCTGTGAATTACCAAACCAAATGCAAATAAGCAGCCATAGAGCCATAGAACTTTAGAGTTGGAAGGGAACCTGAGGGTCATCTAGTCCAATCCCCTGCAGTGGACCATAGTTAGGTAAAGGTAAAGAGACCCCTGACCATTTGGTCCAGTTGGTCCATTTGGTCCAGTATCACTCCCTGCCTATTCCAAGGGCAGGGAACCTGTTGTGGGGGGGGGAGAACCCTAGATGTTGTTGGACTCTTAACTCCCATCAGCCCCAGCCAGCATGACCAATAGCTAGAGATGAAGGAAGCTGCAATCTAGCAACATCCGGAGGCGCTCAGGTACCCCATCGCTAACCCAGCCCATTTTAACGCCTCACCATTACCGCCTGAAATATACTCTGAGTCCTGTAGTAATTTCATGCTCTTTATTGCAGCTTGTAAAACAGTGATTGAATAGCCCCCCCAAACCTCAGGCTTTTATATACATTATTTACACAATGAGTCCCGTCTGATTGGCTGATTCTGCTTCCCTCCTGGAGCCTGATTGGTCTTTTCCTGCAGGCCAATCAGTTGTTGCATTCTAGGATCCTACCAGCCTAACAGGCTGATGAACTTCTTCCTGGAGCCTGATTGGTCTTCTCCTGCAAGCCAATCAGTTGTTGCATTCTAGGATCCTACTTGCCTATTGTTCTAGGTTCCAGGGTTAGTACATAACACTGCCACTAAGCATTTGTTCTGAGCTATTCTCTCCTCTCCTTGCAGCTGAAGGCTTATGCAGCCAATCATCTAGAAGGAAGAGCCAAAACGCAAAAGGGCCATATCCTATTTCATGGCTGAGTTAGATCAGCCTCCCATAGTGACAGCTACATTAGGTGCTGCTTTTTCTCTGCCCCCGTGTCCAACACGTCGTAAATTATCCCTTCAGTAGCGTCGTTAATCATGCGCCGTGGAATCAAAATATTTCCTTTATGGGAAGAACAAAAGAGAATGGGAGAAAGAGGGGGGAGGGAACAAAGGAGTGAGGGTCAGTCAATAATTCTCCGTCAGGCTGTGTTGGATCAGTAAAGGGTAGGTGCTTCTATAGGCTGACCAAGAATCTGGACCCAGAGGTGACCCACACATTTTGCTGCTCTTCCTTAGGGCCACTCCCCACACCGGTATGTTCATTTAGGGCTGATGGATAGCTGTGTTTGGTCTAGCAGAGCTTAGCTGAAGATTTAAGAAGCAAGCTAGTTGATCAGAAAAGACCTTGTATTGCAGGCTCATGAGTCATGATATTATGACTCTAAAAAGTACACTCTTTCAAGTGCAAGCAATGGAATACATTTGGGCTACTTCAGTGCCTTGCGGTATTCAGCGTTGTTGATTCTCACCACGTTCCCAGCCAACCTGTTTGCTGCCTCCTCCTATTCAGTGCCCCTATTACTGGTTAATTAATGAATTGCTGCTTTATATTTCAACCGCTCTTATACACCTTTCACTTGGGCTTAGGGTTCAAACTATCACACTTACATCAGAAAGGACAAAAGGAATGGAGATGAAAGTGTATGCAGTTCCAGGGATTGTGTTTGAACTTGAGAGTGATGAATTTATGAAGCAGCAGCAGCATCAGGAAAGATCTGTGTTCTAAACTCTGCCTTGGTAAAACCCAGCTAGCAGCACCCCCTCACTCTAGAGCTGACTCTTTCCTAGCTTGGTGTCTCTCCAAATGCTTTGGATTCCAACTCCCATGAGCCCCAACCAGCATGCCAAATGGTGGTTGTAGACCAAAATGTCTGGAGAGCACCGGTTTGGGGGAAGGCTATTGTATAGTCTGAGACAGAACAGAAGATGAGGCCCATGCAGGTGCAGTAACTAGCCCAAGATGACTTTAGTGGTCAAGTGTCAGCAGCTCGTCCTACACTCGAGTAGGACCCTGGCAGAGACACATGCCCAACTGACATGTTCTCTCCGTCCTGGTCATTCGTTCAGGAGCTTCAAAAGCTTTCTTCTGCCCGAACATCACAGCAACTGATGCCAACCAACACCGGCACACTTAGGGATCCGCAGAGTTTGCGCAGTTGCGTAACAGACCTCAGCAACTCAGCATTTTGGCTAATCTACTTTATTTACATACCAGCATACACGGAGCACTGCAACATGGCTCCTTCTTTCTCTAGCATCAGACAGCAAAGAGAAAAAGAACAAATAGTCCCATTTCACGGAACACAGTAACACAAACATACTGTCTCCGTCACTTCCTACTTTGTAGAGTCAAAACATATACCGTCATGTGATAGACAAAAGTCCCATGACTGCAATCATGGAGCAGGAATTCTAACATCGAGTATATTGCTTCAAAACATGATTAACACCAAGCCTGCTGCATCGCCCACTCCCCCCGCTCATTCCTCTGAGTAGGACCCTAGACCTCTGTCCCCAAAGCGTTGCCCTATGACCCAACAGGCATTTGGGGTTGTTTCAAGGTGCCTTTCTGCCTTTCTGTAGGCTTTATTTACATCAATGAGCACCTCACCTGTTGTGTTTTCTGTTTCAGGCAAGATTGTTATTGATGGGATCGACATTTCAAAGATACCCCTGGATATGTTGCGCTCGAGGCTATCCATAATCCTGCAGGATCCCATATTATTCAGTGGTTCCATTCGGTAAGCGCAAATGCCTCCTCTTGCAGTTCCCTTGGCTGGTGAGCTGCGGTGTTGCTGTGCACCCAGAATTTTGCATAGTGGGGATTTCAGAGAATGTTGCCGCAATCTTTGGGTGGGACTCATCTGAGTCTTCCCCAAGCACAGCTAGGGCAGCTGTTGCCTTTGAACCTTTTCACTTGTGGATTTGACCACCAAACAGGCATGCACAAAGCACAGTTGCAAACCAGCTCAGAATTGCTTGGAACATACCACTCAGGCCCTGAATCAGGATACCTAATACTCAAAAGTTCCCCCACGTGGTGATGCTCAGTGAGAAAGCAAAGGCTATCCATCTATTTCAGGCCAGTCCTATTAACTGGAACTGTGCTCCTTAAATCAGGAAGTGTTCCCCATGCGCACTCGCCTACGATTCTGAGTCTCCTATTGTGACTCACTTTCCTCAGAGACTGTGACAGACTGATGGAACATTGGTTATGGTGGACTTGGAGATATTTACATCTGCCTAAATGCTGTTGGTCGAGATGGGAGAGGATGTCCCAAAGTCAGGTTCTCACAACCAATATACCTGAAGGACCAGTGTACCTGAAGGAGCGTCTCCACCTCCATCGTTCTGCCCGGACACTGAGGTCCAGTGCTGAGGGCCTTCTGGCGGTTCCCTCGCTGCAAGAAGCCAAGTTACAGGGAACCAGGCAGAGGGCCTTCTTGGTAGTGGCACCTACCCTGTGAATTCCCTCCCACCAGATGTCAAAGAGAAAAACAACTACCAGATTTTTAGAGGACATCTGAAGGCATCCCCGTTTAGGGAAGCTTTTAATGTTTAATAGGTTATTGTATTTTAATATTCTGCTGGAAGCCGCCTAGAGTGGCTGGAGAAACCCAGCCAGATGGGTGGGGTATAAATATATTATTATTATTATTATTATTATTATTATTATTATTATTATTATTATTACCTGAAAAGGAGGCAATGCACGTACTTTTGTAAACTAATAAAATATTTAATAAAAATTATTAAAAAGAAAACAACAACAGCAACAAATGTATAATGAACAAAATCTGTGCCAAATACAAATTATTTGGGCGGGGGGTAGAATTTGGTTCTCTGGGCACAAAATATGTTTATTTTGTTGGAGAATATGAATGATCTTGTGTCATACTCTCCACATTGATATATGTTCCCAGACTGGCATAGGGCAGGAGGAAGAGAGGCTAGCCCCCACTGCTACCCCACTGCAACAGATAGGAAATGTTCGATGGCTTTGGATACGTTTACATTGGGCTTCAGGTTTGCTTGTGTCTTTCCCTGCTTTCTCTCCCACTCTGCTGATTCTCTCGCTCTGGGAAGAATGTGCCATGTGAAAGAGGAGATTCAAATAAAAAGGGAACTAGTATATGGTCTAAAGTCACATGAGGCCACCACTTTGCTGAAGCTAAGCAGGTCTGGGTCTGGAACCACATTATCACACATCCAGATCTATGACGGAAGAACAACAGGATAGAAGTGTAACAAAATAAGCATGTGCTCACTGAACGGATGAGCAGTCCAGCCAAGATTTAACTAGGCAATGTATCCAGCAACAAACTCTGAGCATTTCTACATCTCCTTTTCTTTAGCTTTAATTTGGATCCAGAGTGCAAATGTACGGATGATACGCTTTGGGAAGCTCTGGAGATTGCCCAGTTGAAGAACATGGTCAAGTCATTGCCAGGAGGTCTAGGTGTGTATATCCGGGGCAGATGCAATACTAGTTTGCCCCTATCAACACATGCGATTAAAAACAAGAGTCTAGCCTGCAATGGAATCATTTGGCTGCTTGATGTTTCTGAGAGCCGTTCCACAAGTTATGTTGGCAACAACTCTGGGTTTGTGGTCAGGTGCACACTTGATGAGGAGCTGCACCCAATCCTGCCCCTCTGCATGATCCATGTGCCTGCAGTCTTTTGGTTGTCCTATTCACACATTACTTTTTTGGGTGTACACTTTCAAAAATCTGCCCCACCTAGAGTGCATTGCAGTAGTCCAAGCGGGAGATAACCAGAGCCTGCACCACTCTGGTGAGACAGTCTGTGGGCAGGTAAGGTCTCAGCTGGTGTACCAGATGGAGCTGGTAGACAGCCGCCCTGGACACAGAATTAACCTGCGCCTCCATGGACAGCTGTGAGTCCAATATGGCCCCAGGGCTGTGTTCCTGGTGCTTTAGGACAGATATTATGGAGAAAGAGAATTGCATGCCATTGATGTACCAATGGCACCTTGCTCCAACACTCCTCCTTACTGATCCCTGTGGAATCCCATAGCCTGCTGACAAGAGGCTTTCCTGGGGATAAATAGCAGCTGGAGACAGGTGTAGAAATTCTAATTATTGCCTCCTCGTCCTCCCATCCAGATGCTATAGTAACTGAAGGAGGCGAGAACTTCAGCGTAGGCCAGCGGCAGCTCTTCTGCTTGGCTAGAGCCTTTGTACGCAAGAGCAGCATCCTCATCATGGATGAAGCCACAGCATCCATCGACATGGCCACGGTGAGTAAACCACTGCCCTCCTGTTTGTGTTTTTCTTAAGAAAAAGGGAACCAATTTCAGGCCACGGGCTGCATCGCTTTCTGGACAGACATCTGCAGCCAACATGACAATTGTGGATGGCACTAGACAAAAGTAGGAAGAGCAAGGAATGTAATTTATTTATTTTTACCTTCAGCCAAGACTGAAGAAGACAATCCTGTTCACCTAGTTCCACCCATTCAGAGGACTTTCTTCTTCGGTTTGCATCAGGGGTGGGGAACCCTTTTCACCTTGAGGACCACATTCTTTTCTGAAGTAGCTTCTGAGGGCCACATGCCAGAGGTGGACAGGGCCAGAGGGGAACGTGGGCAGAGAAGCAAATGTACCTTGTACCTTCACACACCAGGCTAGCTTCACATTCACACTCTATCTCCCATCCAGGCAAGCAAGATTCATGATCATTGTTCAAGGACACATTGCAGCCAGGCAAAAACACTCAAGTCGGGTGCCAAGCATCACGGGTGAGAGGTGTGACCTGATGGAAAAGGGTGTGGCTGAGAAGGAGGACCATGCCTGGGGACCGTTCTGTGGTCCAGGCAGAGAAGCTTGCAGGGCTACATTTGATCCCCACACCTTAGGTTCCCCACCCCAGCACTACCCCAAACCACAAACAACTGACACATTTTTGTTTCTCCATGTTCACGTAGTAGATCATGGAACCATTCCATAATAATATGCAAAACTCAGACCAATCTGCTCAAGAGTCAGGTGCTGAACCATTACAGTGGAGGTCTTACCACCACTTTGTACAGAATGCCTTCCAGGGCAAAAGTGGTATTTTGCCCTGATGACCTCATAACCCAATTAGAGGATCTATCTCCCAAAGAGCTTGGTCAGGGAAAGTCCAGCCCCTGAATGGGAGATGTTGGACATGGGTGCTTTAGGAAATGTGGGGAGGGAGAAAATCTTATTTCATTGTCTCACTGGGTTCCTTACATTCCTCTGTTTTAATGGAATCTGTGGTTCCTAAGCATTTTTTTCCTAAGTGGGACTGTTATGGAGACTTTATCTTTGGCAACACACCTTTGATTCGAACATCCAGTGCTTTCCCCCCTAAAACAAATATTTAGGGGTACTCTCATTTTGACTCAAGAAAATCACCATTTTATAGTTCAAATTGGGAAAAATAAATACAGTGGTACCTCTACTTACGTTCACCTCGAGTTACATATCCTTTGGGATACATGCGCGGCAAACCAGGAAGTATTTTTCTGGGTTTCGCCATGTGTGCATGCACAGAAATGCTCTAGGTGTCGTGCACATGCGCAGAAGTGCTAAACCACACCATGAGCATGTGCAGAAGTGGCACCTCCGGATACGCACACCTCAGGATCTGATTGGAGCTCCGGAACAGATCCTGTGTGCAATTGGAGGTACCACAGTACAGTAAATGGGCAAAAGTACAAAGATTTACAAAATGTTTAGGGGTCTACGTACCCCCAGAAAAAAGCACTGCCAACATCTAATCCAAGCCACATTTATACAGGCAGTGAGTGACCCACATGGGTGCTCAATTGTGATGCATATGTACGGGTGATTAGGTGAATTTTACAGGTCAGGTTTACTCAATATTTAACCACAAGCCATGCAAGACCCAGACCCAGGAGCTTCTGTAGGTGTGGTCATGTGAAAAGCTTACTGTGCAGAGCTCCACTCCTGTGGTCATTAAGTGACTGTTGCATCTCTCATTTGCTAGGAGAACATTTTGCAGAAGGTTGTGATGACTGCCTTCGCTGATCGCACAGTGGTGACGATAGCTGTAAGTACGCCGTTCCACAGTGGACCTCCTTTCCGCATTTCCCCAGCAGATGATAAACTTGGTCTGCTGGAAACAATGTCCTGAAACACCACATGCAGAAGCAAAAAGAAGCTCACCATCGGCTTACATTCACCTCTCCTGCCCCTCTTCAATCTCTGTTTCATATGTAACGACAAGCCAGGCTTCTCAGAAAGCACAACTAAACCCTGCAGAAGTCTTCCTCCATCCCTTCTGAAGACTTCTGTGTACTTTCGAAAAATCCTGGCTTGTGTCTATGTCCAAACACGAGATAGAGGTTTAAAACAAACTCTGGTCATTTATTTATTTTTTAAAGCAAGCTGACTTCAAACCATGGTTTATGAAGCTGGCCTGTTTCCCTAACAAAGGTTTGTTGTAAACCATGACTTCTGCCTCATACACAAAGACAAGACAGGATACTATGAAAGTGAAAACAAAAGCATTGAGAATCCTTCAACCAACCATGTAGGAGGAGGTGAAGGGAGAAGCGTATGAGCCCAAGTCCTTTTGGGGCCTTTTTTCCAGTTCATGCGTATAGTGCTTAACCATGGTTTTGGGTTACATTCAAATATTGCCAGTATTAGATGAAATCCCAAGTTGAAAGTACTCTAGAATTTTGAGAGGGATCGAAATCCATACAAGGAGACCTTTCCCATCTAGGAAATGGCAGATCCTGGGTGCAGATGTGTGATGATGATGATAATAATAATTTATTACTTATACCCTGTCCATCTAATGGGTTTCCCCAGCCACTCTGGGCAGCTTCCAACAAGAGATATATAAAAAAAATTAAAACATCCATCATTAAAAACTTCCTTAAACAGGGCTGCCTCCAGATGTCTTCTAAACATCAGATAGTTGTTTATTTCATTGTCATCTGATGGGAGGGTGTTCCACAGGGTGGGTGCTACCACTGAGAAGGCCCTCTTCCTGGTTCCCTGTAACTTCGCTTCTCGCAGGGAGGGAACCACCAGAAGGCCCTCAAAGCTGGACCTCAGTGTCCGGGCAGAACGATGGGGGTGGAGATGCTTCTTCAGGTATACTGGACCAAGGCCATTTAGGGCTTTAAAGGTCAGGACCAAGACTTTGAACCACCTGTGACAGGGCTTTTTTTCAGCTGGAATGTACCAGAACTCAGTTCCAGCCCCTCTTGGGTGGGTGCCATTGCCATTGTAAGAGAACGAGGGAAGTGTTCATGCAGAGTTCTGGCTTCGCTTTGTCACTGAATTTGGAACAACCTAAATGAGGCATTATGGCGTGTATTTGGGACAATAATACCCATCCACTCAACAGAAGGAGGTAATTGTGGGAATGAATAAGTACTGCTTTAGTGGGTTCTTATATAGATCACCATGCTGATTTCAATCCTGGCATATTTACTTTACATGCTCCTGTCCTTTCAATAAAGATCTCTGTCTGTATTTATTCTAAGCTTTCCTGCTCTTTGCATGGCATTCCTTTTCTGTTACTTTCCCTTTCCTTTCTTTCCTTTCCTTTTCTTCCTTCCAGCACCGGGTCTCTCAAATCCTAGATGCAGACCTCGTCTTAGTCTTGTCCGAAGGCGATCTCGTCGAGTGTGACGCGGCAGCCAACCTGCTCCTCAAAGAGGGAGGCCTTTTCACCACTTTGGTGAAGACAAACAAATAGATACTCTTGACCCAGGATTCCGGAAAGATTTTCGGTACTCATTCACTCAGTCCTGTATGGTCCCGTTCTTCATTCAGTCTCTGAACAGTCAATCATGATAGTGTTGGCGGGGGGTCTGGGGCATTCTGACACTTGAGATCCAAAGGTTTTTACAGTAGGGCAGAATTTATTCCTGTATTAAACGTGGAGGCCTGCTTCACTCTTCCAAAACAAAAAGAGAGATGCAGGCATATTTTCTAGAATAGCTGCTACAACCAAGCCCTAAATAGTGTGAGGGCTGCCCACCGAGGAAACACCACTTTCTCCCATATGAAGTTAACCCCACCACTATTCTGAAATTTGAGATCAGATAATGAGGCCCTTCTGCAGGTGCCAACATTTATGAATTACACCCATGCAAATCAGAAGAACCTTTTATTATGTAATTGCTCTACAGAGCTTTGGAACACCAAAGACAATTAGCTCTTCTCACTTTTTTCATTCTTTAGCAAGCAAGCCAAGAGAGTCCTTTTCCTTTGAGCATGTGAGGAATGATTGCTCTACTACAACTAGGTCTATTACAGTTTATTTTAACAGTGCTTTGTGCCTTTTTGTTATTTTTGTTTTGAATTTGTAGCATACAAATTTTAGATACCTTTGAGGTGAGTTGTAGGTGTGTGTGTGTGTGTGTGTGTTTTAAAGAAAAGCAGCCTATGAATTTAATTATATGTGCAAACAGATAACTCATCATCCAAGTGTGGATTCTTACGTAACAAAAGAAGTCGGTCATCGTTGTGCAGGGAGGGGTGTATCAACAAGCTTGGGGGAACCCCAAGATTTAAATAAATTAAAAAAGGAACTTCAGAGGAAAGACTCTAAGGGGGCAGGAAGCAAAGCCCAAACAAAACAGCCCAAAGAGGACTGAGCAGAGACTGGCAAAGAGAAGGGGTGGAAAACAAGGGGAGGATTGGAATGGAGTATCCCAAAACAGGGCTGGTTGGCTGGCTTGAACCCTGAAGAGGAACACTCTGCTCTGCAACTGAGATGTCTCAGTTGGTAGACCATGAGACCCTCAATCTCAGTCGTGGGTTTGAGCCCCATGTTGACCGGAAGATCCTTGCATTGCAGGAGGTTGGACTACGTGACCCCTGTGGTCCCTTCCAAGTCTACAATTCTATGATTTTGTAGCAATTCCCACTACGGGGTATTCCAGCATTCTCCTTTGGGACTTGGAGATGGGATCCTGCATTCCGCAAGGCAGTGTCAATGTGTCGGGAATTTCCCTGCACCAGTCAGCTATATATCCCCAGAGAATCACAATGTGCTCTTTACTCATTCCCTTGGAATGATGCCTTGGGTATACATCTTTCTTTCTTTTTAAAAAAGGTACTGTATTTTTCTGTGTATAAGACGCCCCCATGTATAAGACGACCCCTATCTTTTTAAACCCCAAATTAAGAAATTAAGTTGTTTAGCTTTTGGGGGTGGGTGGGGGTGGTCACTTCTGCCAATCGCTCACCCACCTGCCTGCCACTGCCGATCGCACACCTCACTGCAGCCGCCAATTGTCTGCCCTCTCGCCGCCACCAACAGCCCACCCACCTACTTGCTGCAGCCACCAATCGCCTGTCCAATTGCCGCAGCCGCAGCCAATCGCCAGCAGGCCTTGCCGCAGCCACCAATCACCCACCCAATCACCGCTGCCAATCTCCTGCTTGCTGCTGCCATTAATTCACCATCCGTATATAACAGGCTTCGTCAGCCTCGGCCCTCCAGATGTTTTGAGACTACAATTCCCATCATCCCTGACCACTGGTCCTGCTAGCTAGGGATCATGGGAGTTGTAGGCCAAAAACACCTGGAGGGCTGAGGTTGAGGAAGCCTGGTGTATAATATGACACCCAATTTTTGCCTAATTTTTTTAAAGCAAAAAGCATCATCTTATACATGGGAAAATACGGTAGTTTCTGACTCGGTCTGCAGCAAGCCCTCTCTTCAAACCCCTGCTCAGCTTTTGCTGTTGTGGCTGCTGCTGGTCCACAGGTTACACACACTCTTAAATCCTTAACATGTGGCTCAGCCCCAATGCATTTTAGCTGTGCATAAGGAACAGAGTGTGGGGTCTTCCACCAGGCTGCTTGCAAATAATAATGCTGGTCCAATAATTGTACGAACTTGGATCTAGATGATGCCTGGTAGGGAAATGAAATAATTTAGATATGTCTTTTAATTGTAGCACCGGGTCCACACCATCCTGACTGCAGACCTGGTCATTGTGATGAAGCGAGGGGTCATTTTGGAATACGACACCCCCGAGAATCTGCTGGCTCAGGAAGACGGCATCTTTGCATCCTTTGTTCGGGCCGACATGTGAAAGGGCTGGGGGGAAATGCATGCCATTGGCTTTTCTAATGCCTGACTTTTCATATATGTATATTTTCTATACACTGTAGCATCACTGCAGACTTTGCCAAGGATTTTTGCATCTGCCTAATTTTTATAAAACCGAAACCTGTTATGTACGCTGACTTCAGTGCAATAAATTCTTCTTCACAAAACGCTGGGCAATCCTCCCTTGTATTTCCTTAGCAATTTGATCCCTTGGCATGGAGAGTTGGCAATTTCTTGGAGTACTCTGAGTTGAAATGTTCCCCTTTTTTGGTGCGTGAAAGGATTTACAGCACTGGGAATGGTAGCTGAATTCCTGGGTGGACTTTGCAGATGGAGAACGGTCCCAATCATTTTCCTTTGGGGGAGAAGAGAATGGATAGGTAAAATCCAGATAAACGCAGTTATTGCCAACTTCTCTTTTAAATGGATAATAATAATAATTTATTATTTATACCCCACCCATGTGGCGGGGTTTCCCCAGCCACTCTGGGCAGCTCCCGACAGAATATTAAAAACATGATAAACATTAAAAACTTCCCTAAACAGGGCTGCCTTCAGATGTCTTCTAAAAGTCAGATAGTTGTTTATTTCCTTGACATCTGATGGGAGGTAACCGCCAGAAGGTCCTCGGAGCTGGACTTCAGTGTCTGGGCTGAATGATGGGGGTGGAGATGCTCCTTCAGGTATACTGGGATTTCATTGCCACTATTTTTTTAAAGAAATGAAATATGTGCTGTGTCTTTTACAGTGAAGCCTGTTTTCCTTCAGGCAAAGTCCCAACCTGAACAGGAAGTCTTTACAGTAGCTAGTCTGTGTGTAGATGAAATTATTCCAGTACCTAAAGGTAAAGGGACCCCTGACCATTAGGTCCAGTTGTGGCCGACTCTGGGGTTGCGGCGCTCATCTCGCTCTATGGGCCGAGGGAGCCGCCGTTTGTCCGCAGACAGCTTCCAGGTCATGTGGCCAGCATGACTAAGCTGCTTCTGTCAAACCAGAGCAGCACACGGAAGTGCCGTTTACCTTCCCGCTGGAGCGGTACCTATTTATCTACTTGCACTTGGACATGCTTTCGAACTGCTAGGTTGGCAGGAGCAGGGACCGAGCAACGGGAACTCACCCCGTTGCGGGGATTCGAACCGCCAACCTTCTGATTGGCAAGTCCTAGGCTCTGTGGTTTAACCCACAGTGCCACCCGCGTCCCTATTCCAGTACCTGTGATCCCCTTATTACCTAGAGCAGGGATGGGGGCCCCATTGTCTCCGCATGCTGTTGGACTCCAAACCCCATCAGCATGAGACAGCATGGCCAAAGGTCAGGGATGTAGCTCAGCTGTGGAAGTCACTGTGTTGGCTATCCCAGCAAACATGTATCTCTGGCGGCTCACTGCCCAGCACCTCCTGATGATTGTAGATTGTATGCAATTCCCCCCATATATTTTGGCAAATTTTGGCAAAGCATATTTCCCCTAGCCCAGCCTTTCTCAACCTGTGGGTCCCCAGATTTTGTTGAACTACAACTCCCATCACCCCTAGCTAGCAAGGCCAGAGCTCAGGGGTGATGGGAGATGTAGTCCAACAACATCTGGGGACCCACAGGTTGAGAACCACTGCGTAACCTTATTTGTTTTATAAAATTTATACACCACCTGATTGCAAAAGAAAATCTCAAAGGAGTTTGCAAAAAGATAAAACCATATAACCAAGGAAACGTTTGCAGTGCATTAAAACCCAAGAGGTTAAAATAACAAAAACAGATTAAAATTGACACCAGCATTTCTAAGCCTCTGGTTAGGCTTGCCTAGATGAGAATGTTTTTAGCAGGTGCCGAAAATAGTAAAGTGAAGGTGCCCGCTTGATCTCAATAGGCAGGGAGTTCCAAGGTTTTACAGATGCCAAAGGGGTATTTTCTGTGGCAGTGCCAAATTCACCAATTGAAGCAGTTGAGTAAGGCATTTTTGTATGTCGTTATTGTGGATATTTGCATTCATATGCGCACATAACCATGGTACAGTGGTACCTCGGGTTACATACGCTTCAGGTTATATACGCTTCAGGTTACATCTGCTAACCCAGAAATACTGCTTCAGGTTAAGAACTTTGCTTTAGGATGTGAACAGAAATCGTGCTCTGGCAGCGCGGCAGCAGCAGGAGGCCCCATTAGCTAAAGTGGTGCTTCAGGTTAAGAACAGTTTCAGGTAAGAACGCACCTCCGGAATGAATTAAGTTCTTAACCTGAGGTACCACTGTATATGCGTTTTTGAACATATCAGTTGGATGGAGAACAGCATTGGAGGAATGCAAATTCTGAAGGCTGCATTTCAGTTCAAATGTTATTTGGCGAAGCATGAATTAAGTAGGTATGCATTTAAATACAGAATGGAAATTACACCCACCCCCCAAATGCCTAGGAGCTACAAAAAGGCTCTGAGTAAAAGCAATAATCTTTCATGGAACAAGCTGCCTCCTAGAAATGAAGAACCATCCTTGTGTTCCTTTTGGGATGGGGAAAACAGTTTAATATCGGCGCAGAACTTGCCCTGAAAGCAAGTCTTCCACAATCTGTCCAAGAGGCTGCCACAATTAATTTTGCAAATTACTGAGTGCCTTGACCAGGTTCTAGCCTTTTCTATGTCGTTCTCCAGAGTGGAGTCTATTAAGATTATCATTTCTTGTGAGATAAGAGGACTTTGACTCTTGCAAACGAAGAGCGAGCATGAGACTCGTATCTCAGTCCAAGTCAATTGCATGCCAAAGGAGCGAAGTTTAGTTGCAAGCTATTGGCAGCCCCGTGTGGGACATTGCTATCCAGATGAGTTGTAGAATCACAGAATTGTAGAGTTGGAAGAGACCACGAGGGTCATCTAGTACAAGAGCCAGTGTGGTGTAGTGGTTAAGAGCGGTAGTCACGTAATCTGGATAACCGGGTTCGCGTCTCCGCTCCTCCACATGCAGCTGCTGGGTGACCTTGGGCCAGTCACACTTCTTTGAAGTCTCTCAGCCCCACTCACCTCATAGAGTGTTTGTTGTGGGGGAGGAAGGGAAAGGAGAAGGTTAGCCGCTTTGAGACTCCTGAAGGGGAGTGAAAGGCGGGGTATCAAATCCAAACTCCTCTTCTTCTTCTACAACGCCCAGCAATGCAGGAATCAAATTAGGATGAATGCTCAATAAACTGGTCACCTGGAAGCAACCTGGGTCTCCCCAATCTTACTCTTAAGTCTAAACCACAGCACACTGCCTATCTGATCACTGTCTCCATGGAGCATCTCATTGGCTTCAGGTTGACAGTTAGAGTCACATGCACTTTTCTAAACTTCGTTTTATACAGCAGCCTTATTGTTTATACTTCTGATTATGAACCCTAATAGTTGGCTGGGGTGGGTGGGGGGAGTGGAATCAGATTTCCAAGAATTCAAGTTTCCATTAAACAGACGGCGTTGAGTGCCAGAATTATACACTCTGCCGGCTCAAACCAGTGGGAAAACTTCACGGCCTCCTTCTGCTGTGCCCTGATTAGCTATGTTTTGTTTTGAAATGGGTTTTGGCCTGCATGATTTCTTCAGTTTCCACGGCATATTTCTCAGGGTATGTGTGTGAGAGAGATTTACGTTAAGAAGACCTTTTTATGAGAAGACCAGAGATTTAGAGGAAACGATTTGCCGGTGTTCAAACAGCAATAGCTTGCACTTCGAATGCAAATAATGCACACCATTTTGGGCCTTCACCTTTGGGCAACCACTGCAAGATTTAGAAGACAAGATTAGCTGGGCGCAATCCAGGGAAACTCAGTTACAAGGAAGCCTCATTGAAGTCAAGGGAGTGGCTAAGTTTTCCAGAGGAGGACACAGGCCCAACCGATGTCTTCCAAAACCTTCCATGGCTGCAGGGCTGTCCCACCCATGAGGCCTGATGAAGCAGTAGCCTTAGGCAGCAGATCCAGTCTGCGCAGAGCATGGTGTTATATATTCAGTGGTCTGTGTTTGCCTGAGTTTGAGCCTGGACTAAGGATTCTGAGCTCCTGCGTCCTGATTCGATACATGATGTCCAATCACAGAACATTTCAGGACTTGGGCCTCTGCTATTGGCCCTTGGAGTCATGATTCACAGCTTAGAAGTTGAGACAGCCAATCACGTTGGGAGTGGGAGTGACCCAGGCTTTCAGGAATGTATATAAGCAGTTGCTTTGCCCCTGTTTCCTAGTTATGTAGGTCATGAAATGTTCTTGCTGTTATCACTGTGTCTTGCCTCGTGGGAACCCACCTACACTTCACACGCCATCAGCCATCAGCACAGAAAGAAGAAGTGGGGGATCTATGGAGGAAGAATTGGTGGCGGTGGCACAGGGGCTACAGAGGAGGAGAAAATGGGAGCAGGAGAGTGTCTTCTCAGATTCCATGTCCAGTACTTGGACGGACCCTCCAAGTGTCTCTATTTACCAGGGACAGTCCTGGATTTACAGAAGCCATCCCGGTTTCTGATTTGATTCCAGAATGTCCCGCTTTTCCTTAGGACGTCCCTATTTTCATCGGAATGTAGAGTTCTGTGACCCCGCCACCAAGCCAAGGAGATAAATAACTATGCAGCCTTTAGAAGACACCTGAAGGCAGCCCTGTATGGGGAAGTGTTTTTTTTTTTTAAAAAAGTGTTAAATGTTTTATTGTTTATTTTATTTATTGAATTTATATACCGCACTATACCGGCAGGTCTCAGGGTGGTTCACAGAATAAAATCAAAATATAAAACCACAAAATACATAATCAAAACAACAACAACAACTCAATAACTCCCCACCCCCCAAAACCCCCACATTTTAAAAGGGCATGGGATGTCAATCAAACAGACCAAAGGCCTGGTTTAAAAGGAACATTTTTGCATGGCGCCTATAGGTCTATAGGCGCCAGGTGAACCTCCCTGGGGAGAGCATTCCACAGACAGGGAGCCACTGCATAGAAGGCCCCGTTCTCATGTTGCCACCCTCCAGACCTCTCGAAGAGGAGGCACACAAAGGTGGAACTCAGAAGGTGATCTCAGGGTCCAGGTAGGTTCATATTAAGTTTTCATATACGTTGGAAGCTGCCCAGAGTGTCTGGGGCAACCCAGTCCGATGGGTGGGGTATACATAATAAAATTGTTATCATCATTATTATGGAATCGGACATCCCTATTCTGTGCAAATAGGACATTCCAGGATCAAATCAGAAACCAGGATGGCTTCTGCAGTATCTTCTGTGACATTGCAAGGGATCCCAGATTGCATGTTATGTACTGAGTTGAATAGGATCCAAAATGCAACAGTCTGATTGGTCCTAGAACAATAGGATTCAGAATGCAGCAGTCTGATTGGTCCTAGGACAATGCAGCAGTATGACTGGTCTGCAGGAGCCACCCAATCCAGCTCCAGATAGAAGTGAATCCACAACCTGATTGGCCTACAGGAGAATTCCGGAATTAGCCAATCACATGCAGCCCATTGTGTAAATAATGTATATAAAACAGATACTTTGAGGGGACTTTCATTCCCTCCTCACCACTATGAGCTGAATAAAGAGCATGAAATCCACTCTTGACTCTGAGTATATTTCATCGCACCTCTTAAATCACATGGCACAACAGCTAAGGGAGAGCACTATATTGCCTGCTGGGCCTCCCAAGAGAGGTTCGACCCCTATAAGGTCAGAAAGGTCACATATTTCAGCCCCCTGTTTCTTATGGAAAACAGCCAACCACCGAATCAACTGGCCGGGATGGAGACTCCGAAGATGGAGTTTCTTTGCTGTAGCTTGTCACTGAGTCCTATTCAGGCCAGAGGTTAAAAGAGAATTTAATTCTCTCTCTCTCTCTCTTGCTCTCTGCGTCAGTGGTGCTTGGACTGGGGCCAGCATCCCTCCCCCTGCTCTCTCTGTCCCATCCCCAAACTCAGGGGAAACGCTGAAAACTTTGCAACGATCTGTATGTCGAGGGAGGAGGAAGATGAGAAGAGGCAGGGCTCTGGTTGCTGCTACTGTTGATGTCAAAATTCCTCTCTCCTACCTAGCGCCATACACAGCCTCAGCCAGCCTTTCCTGAATTTGGATCTCCTTCATCCACTCTCTCTCTCCTCCGCCCCTCCCTCTTCCTCTCCGCCGAAGAACATCTCCCGGGCCACGGCAGACCAAATCATGGCTCTGCCAACTCTCTGACCACCACGTCCAGTCTGCAGACCAGGCGGCTGAAGAATCCCAGAGGGGAGCAGAGAGTGAGGAAGACCAGCAATACCTGCGTCTTAAATCCTGCCTTTTGCCTCTTGGGGATTCAGCTGCCATGGAATCTCAAAGGATCTGGCCAGGCTAAGCGCCCAGGCTGCATCTGTTCTGTTGCTGCAGAATCTCTGTAAGTTTCCACTTTCTTTCTTGGGTTTGTCTGAGTTCCCTTAGTCGGTGTCCCCTTAATGCTAAGGAAGACAGTTCAGGTGTCTGCAGCTGTTGCAGCTTCGCATTTTCATTTGGCGTCCCCACACCCCAGGACTTAAAACAAGCTGTTATCCCCTCCTCTCAAAGTAACTTTTATGTAAGAGTTCTGGTGGTGGATTTTGAAAGTGATGCTCTGTGCTTTTGGAGAGTCACATCTCTGTTCTGGAAGGGATTTTCTCCCTTGTCTAAGGCAGGGTTGGCTGTAAGAAATATACAGCGGTACCTCGGGTTAAGAACTTAATTCGTTCCGGAGGTCCGTTCTTAAGCTGAAACTTTCTTAACCTGAGGTACCACTTTAGCTAATGGGTCCTCCCACTGCTGCCGCCGCACAATTTCTGTTCTCATCCTGAAGCAAAGTTCTTAACCCGAGCTAATATTTCTGGGTTAGGGGAGTCTGTAACCTGAAGCGTCTGTAACCTGAGGTACCACTGTACGAGTTACAAGAAGGGATTTCAGACATGCTCAGAAGAACTCTTATTAGCATGGCTCAGGGCTCATACTGAGGGGAAAAGAGCCCTCGCTTGCCCCTGCTCAGATTAAAAAGTGCCTGCAGGATGACATAGTCTTTATTTTTTATTTTCCGTTTTTCAGGCTTCATGGGATTATTCGTAGCAGACATTTCCGTTGAATATTATGTCAACACTTATAGGTATTTCACGTTTTACTAGTCAAGAAGCAGCAATCAACTATGTTTTACTCAGAGTACATCCAACGAAATGCATAAACATGCCCAAGTTAGGTCCATTTATTTCAATAGGTCTACTCTGACTTAAAACTTAGTTCAGCGCCGCTCATTCTGTGTCCTTGGTTTGTTGTACAACATTTCTCCTGACATGAAGCACATGTGCAAACGTGCTTGGGAGAACTAGCATTTTATTTGGAGGACTAGCATTTAAAATGCTAGAAGCAAGCTTTTGAGTCAAACAGGGCTCTTCAATCAGGCTAGATATTTATTTATTGTTTGCTTGTTTTGCGGACCACAGGGTAATGGGATATCACTTTCCTGGGCTACTGAATACTTGCCCTTAATACTGTATCCCAGCCATTTCTGGATTAGCAATTTCTGTGCTTCTGGGTGTCATGCATATAGGAAGAGCCCTGTGTGACTCAAAAACTTGCTTCCTGCATTGTAAATAAACACCAGATTCCCAAACAAAGATGCTTTCTCTTTCTTGTATCATGAAACTGACACAACTGCTAAGGCTCTGCTTATCTCCTAGTGTTTCTCAGCCTTTGTTGGGAAGACCCCCAAATGCATTCATATACAGTACAGTGGTACCTCGGGTTAAGTACTTAATTCGTTCCGGAGGTCCGTTCTTAACCTGAAACTGTTCTTAACCTGAAGCACCACTTTAGCTAATGGGGCCTCCTCCTGCTGCTACACCACCGGAGCACAATTTCTGTTCTCATCCTGAAGCAAAGTTCTTAACCTGAGGTACTATTTCTGGGTTAGCGGAGTCTGTAACCTGAAGCGTATGTAACCCGAGGTACCACTGTATTCCATTTGCTAGAAACATGCAGGTATAATGTGGGAAAGAGTTAAAACAGTGCGTTTAACCTTTCATGTTGCCCAAGAAAGTATTAATTAAACCCAAACGGCCTTTGGATGATGTTTATATGAGTTTAGTTGGCGAACGTGTGGAGTTTTGCTTTTCTAGGGCACAAATCCTTTGTGGGACTCATCCATAGAATCATAGAATGGTAGAGTTGGAAGGGGCCCGAGGGTCATCTAGTCCAACCCCCGTAAAGCAGGAATCTCAACTCAAGCATCCATGGCAGATGGCCACCCAACCTCTGCTTAAAAACCTGCAAGGAAGCAGAGTCCACTACCTGCCGTCTGTTCCACTGTTGAACAGCTCTTACCTGCAGAAAGTTCTTTCTAATGTTTAGCCAGAATCACCTTTCTTGTAATTTGAATACATCAGTTTGGGTCCTACCCTCTGAAGCAGAAGAAAAGTGGCTTGTTCCATTTTCCATGTGACAGCTCTTCAGATTGACAAACTATATATTTTTGCAGGGGTCGGTGGGGGGAAGACGATTTCATTATCAAGGAATGCAAGTCCAATGGAACTGCAGAGTTAAAGTAAATTATCAAATCATAAATTCTAGCATGAAGGGGCCTACAAAATAATATAATTTGGCATCTGAACAATTGGCATTATAATTTGGTATTGTGACAATGAGGCTTTTACTGGGTTATTGCAATTGAAAACTAACAAAAAGTATTACACTAAAAAAAAGGAAGTCCAATGGAATCATGAAAACAAATGCTTTGAAGTTGCAATCCAGAATATATATATTTTTATTGACTTAAGAAAATTATACAGACAGCAAAACGAAGACGTCTAAGTTAACATTGCCTTCTACCGATAAGAAATAATAATAACTATTACAATAATGAAAATACTAAAAGTACATTTACTTCCCCTTTTGAACTTCTATTCTGGTTACAATATATTACTATTCTATAAGGATCTATTATATCCTTTGCTGTCCCATATATTATTTTATTACCCAAATTCAACCTAACCCTCCCCTCCACCCCACTGCTTCCCTTCACCTGTGTGAGATCTTCCCAACATAATATTTTTTTCTAGTTGCTTTAACAAAATAAAATAACATGAAAACTGATAAATTATAATTACTTGTCCTTAAACGCTTAACAATTGCCTATTAAGAGTTCTGCTTTAACACCCTATTTCTTCACGTATTCACCTATACATTCCCATTCTGTATAGAATTTTTGATTGGAGCAGCCCAGAATTCTTGGATTTGTTTGTACAAGAGTGCAAAAGTTCTCCTAACTTGTACAGAAACCGTTGATCCTCAGATGAGAATCCCCACCCTCCTGGCAAATCTCCCCCAAATTTCTTTCCTAAAGGTAAAGGTAAAGGGACCCCTGACCATTAGGTCCAGTCGTGGCCGACTCTTGGGTTGCGGCGCTCATCTCGCTTTATTGGCCGAGGGAGCCGGCGTACAGCTTCTGGGTCATGTGGCCATCATGACTAAGCAGCTTCTGGCGAACCAGAGCAGTGCACGGAAATGCCGTTTACCTTCCCGCCGGAGCGGTACCTATTTATCTACTTGCACTTTGACGTGCTTTTGAACTGCTATGTTGGCAGAAGCTGGGACAGAGCAATGGGAGCTCACCCCGTTGCGGGGATTCGAACCACCAACCTTCTGATCGGCAAGTCCTAGGCTCTGTGGTTTAACCCACAGCGCCACCCATGTCCTAGCTAGGCCTATAATCATTGGCAAGAATGGAGTGAATTAGTGGGATGGGATGACTTATGCAAGCTCCTTTCTTTCTCCAGAATCGGATAGAGCAAACAGAATACACGAGAGGTCTCTATAGGATTCTTCCATCCTCTCCACCTCTGCCCATTTTCGGTTGATCGGTGGACTATGGTGACAGGGAGATGCTAGCCAGGAAGAGCATCATCCCCGAAGAGTATGTCCTCGCACGGATCGCGGCCGAGAACCTGGGCAAGCCGCGCGTCAGAGACCGGCAACAGAAAGCCCGCTTCATCGCCAAGAACGGGGCTTGCAACTTGGCTCACAAGAACATCCGCGAGCAAGGGCGCTTCCTGCAGGACATCTTCACCACCCTGGTGGACCTGAAGTGGCGCCACACACTGGTCATCTTCACCATGTCCTTCCTGTGCAGCTGGCTCTTCTTCGCCATGATGTGGTGGCTGGTGGCCTTTGCTCACGGGGACATGGACAAGCCGTGCACAACCAGCGAGGACATCAATAGGTGGAAGCCTTGCGTCACTTGCGTCAGGTAATAGTGACAATGACTGATTAAATTTCTTGCCGCAAGCAACTCAAAGCAACTATACGAAAAGCAAAAGGAAAGCCGTACATTGATTAAAACCAAGGGGGAAATACGCCAGAAAAATTAAATACAGTTGTACCTTGGAAGTCAAACGGAATCCGTTCCAGAAGTCCATTCGACTTCCAAAATGTTCAAGAACCAAGGCGCAGCTTCTGATTGGCTGCAGGCAGCTGCTGCAGCCAATCAGAAGCCGCAATGGACGTTCGTGTTCCAAAGGACGTTTGCAAAATGGAACAATCACTTCTGGGTCTGCGGCATTCAGGAGCCAAAACGTTTGTCTTGCCAAACGTTCAACTTCCGAGGTACAACTGTACATTTAAAATGTTGTGAACCGACCTGAGATCTAAGGATGAGGGGCAGTGTACAAATTTTAACAACAACACCACACACACACACACACACACACACACACACACACACACACACACTGATTTACAAGACCATAGATCATTATCATCCAAAATCCTAGCTGAATGATTTTGCCTGGTACCTAAACATATCCAGTGTTGGAGTCAGGTGAGTCTCCCTGGGGAGAAGAAGAGTTTGGATTTGATATCCCGCTTTATCACTACCTGAAGGAGTCTCAAAGCGGCTCACATTCTCCTTTCCCTTCCTCCCCCACAACAAACACTCTGTGAGGTGAGTGAGGCTAAGAGACTTCAGAGAAGAGTGACTAGCCCAAGGTCACCCAGCAGCTGCATGTGGAGGAGCGGAGACACGAACCCGGTTCACCAGATTACAAGTCTACTGCTCCTAACTACTACACCACACTGGCTCTCAATTGAGCAGCAACCACAGAAAAGGCCCGCTCTCTTGTTGCTACCCTCTGGACTTCCTATAGAGGGGGCACTTGAAGAAAAGTCCCAGTTGATGATTGCATCCATCCACTTTCTCCATGCCATGGAGAATTTTACAAAAATATTCTATCTTGTTGCCTCTTACTCACCTTTCCTCTAAAAGCTCCCCTCCCCACTGGTCTCCCAGAACCAGAAGAGGCATGAAAAGAGCGGAGGAGATATTGGTGACAGGCAGGCACAGTCTCTGATTGCTTGGGGAAAGCCCTGCAGAGGAGGGGACTTAGCTAGCTATGGGGAGGCAGGGACCTTCAGTCCAGCAACTGCTTCATGGGGGCAATACCTGCCAGAGATGAGCCGCTGTGCTCATTAGGCCTGACACTCCTGTGCAGATCATAATTTTGCTAATAAAGAGTTAACTCCATCTTGCACAGTGTGATATACTGCTGGCTCGTTCCCGACGGTACATAAGTTTCAGTAATGGATAACACGAGTCACCCTTCATACAGTATTTGATAATGGTGTGCATTGTTTCCCCTCTCTCCTTTCCCTTAGGTCTTTCACCTCCGCTTTCCTCTTCTCTATTGAGGTCCAGGTGACCATTGGCTTTGGAGGGAGGATGATGACCGAAGAATGTCCCATAGCGATCACCGTACTGATGCTCCAGAACATTGTGGGCTTGATCATCAACGCCGTCATGTTGGGCTGCATCTTCATGAAGACGGCGCAGGCACACCGGCGAGCCGAGACCTTGATATTCAGCCGGAACGCGGTCATCGCCGTACGCAATGGCAAACTCTGCTTCATGTTTCGGGTTGGGGACCTGAGGAAAAGCATGATCATCAGTGCTTCGGTGCGGATCCAGGTGGTCAAGAAGACCACCACCCCTGAAGGAGAAGTCATCCCGATCCACCAGCTAGACGTCCCGGTAGACAATCCCATTGAGAGCAACAATATTTTCCTAGTGGCCCCTTTGATTATTTGCCACATCATTGACAAGCGGAGTCCTCTTTACGACATCTCCGCCAATGACTTGGCCAACCAAGACCTAGAGATCATTGTCATACTTGAAGGTGTGGTGGAAACCACTGGAATCACCACCCAAGCAAGAACGTCCTACATATCCGAAGAGATCCTCTGGGGCCACCGCTTCGTGCCCATCGTAGCAGAAGAAGAAGGGGCCTACGCTGTTGACTACTCCAAGTTCGGCAACACAAGCAAAGTCGCAGCACCGCGTTGCAGTGCCAAGGAGCTGGATGAGAAGCCTTCCATCCTCATCCAGACCCTCCAGAAGAGCGAGCTGTCACACCAGAACTCCCTGAGGAAACGCAATTCCATGCGGAGGAATAACTCCATAAGGAGGAACAACTCCATGAGGAGGAATAATTCGTCCTTTGTGGTGCCCAAGGTCCAGTTCATGACACCGGAAGGAAACCAGAACTTGCTGGAGACATGACAGGTCTCAAGCAACCCCACACCCTATTCTGTAAAAAAAAGACCTCTTAAGACATTTGTGTTAACTCGGTGTAAAAAATTAATGGAGCTGGGAGCTATTTATTATGTGCGAGCACCAGGTCGAACCAAACGAAGCAGGGGTAGGGGACGTGTTGCCCTCCAGATGATGTTGGACTACAGTTCCCATCATTCCTAACTTTTGGCCATGCTAGCAGGGTCTGGTGGGAGCCCAGAGCCCCACAACACCTGGAGGGCCACAGGTCCCTCACCCCTGAAATAGAGAGAAACACTGTAATTGTAGTGTAGTTGTCACTGACATGGTCTACCAGAGCCAGGCCCACCTTCCAGCATGTGTACCATTTTAGACCGGAGAACTTTCCTCTAGACTAGCCTTCCTCCGCCCAGTGTCCTTCAGGTGTTGCAGGACTTCAGCTCCCATCAGCCCCAGTCAGCATGGCCAATGGGCAGGGGTGTTGGGAGTTGTAGTCCAACAACATCTGGAGGGCACAAGATGGTTCCATACAAAAATACAATGAATCCCTTCAGGTTTTTTTAAGCTCTTCAGAGACTAAACTAGGCCAGTGTCAGGAGGGAGCCAGCAATAAATCACACAGAGTAAGTGAAGTTAACTCTTTATTAGAAGAAACAGGATCTGTTCAGGAGTGCCCCTATGAGGCAGTTGCAGAGACTAAAGGTCCCTGCCTTCCACAGCTGCCTAAGTCTCTTCCTCTCCAGGGCTTTTCACAAGCAATCTGAGACTGCGCCAGCATGTCTGCCTTTGCTCCTCCCACTTC
Source organism: Podarcis bocagei (assembly GCF_964188305.1). Lineage (NCBI taxonomy): Eukaryota > Metazoa > Chordata > Lepidosauria > Squamata > Lacertidae > Podarcis > Podarcis bocagei. The sequence goes on along the minus strand of NC_138135.1, from coordinate 14,513,652 downwards.
ATGCCTTCCTGGTCTTGGAAGACCATCGGAGAGGGGAGCTTGCTCCAGGCGAAGTTCAAAGTTCTGGCATTTCTGTAAACAACCCTAAATGACCTAGAGTACTTCTTGAACCAAGGATTTGGATCCAGCCTTAGAATTATGCTTAAATCAACAGGACTTGAGTAGAATGATCTGAAATATTACCATGCCCCTGCAGCGATCAGAAGTGGGTGGAAAAAGAGGTGAGGTAAAATTCACTATGTAGTAAGATTCTGTGTAGGGTACGTTTACCAGCAAATACCACAGTTATTGTCATTCAAATCTTTTTTTTTAAAAAAAGAAAATAATGCACATCAGAAAACTATATTAAGAACCTCAGCATATGTAGATCTTCTAGTCGTCCACTTCTTAAAGACAACCTTTTTAAATAAAGTTTTTCCCCACTTTCTTTGTTGTGATGTGTAATTATGTTTAGGTTTTATGTCCTGAAACTCTGCCTATGTCCCTCCATGTCAGTTGGCTAGCTAGATGCTCACTTTGGATCAGTGAGATCTGGAACTGTGATTGAGCCAACTGATGACAAGAAGAGACAACCATGAATCATAACAATATCAGGACCGCAGCATCATTTCTCTAGGCCTGGTTCAAACACTGATTTTTCAAAATTCCACTATATATATTGTTATGGGGGGGGGGGTGGCTATCCAGTGAGTTTTAGAATCAACCACAAGAAGCTGTTGAGCCAGTCAGACATTTCTCCTTATCAGGAAATCGCCTTAGCTGGCCAGCTAAGCGCTCTCATCAGCATCTTAAAGATGCTGTGTTGCCATAGCGACAGCTAAGTGATGGTGATCTACAGGAGAGTGGGATAGGCATTTTCCCCACCTGCCTTCACCTGGCTAGATGCAACATTAACCTAGGATGGGGAACAATAGGTCACGGAGGGTTTTTGTGTGTGTGAGAGAGTGTGTGTATTGGCTGATGCTGGAAGCTGGATACACAGCGGATTGTCTCACTCTGTGCTGGACCCAAAGCTATGTCTTTGAGATCCCTTGGAAACCTAACGGGGAGGGAAAGGTCTGTTGAAATGTCAATGCTGTGAGCCCTTCCATGCTAGCCTCAGGTTCTCTCTGTGTGTGTAAATAAAACCATAAATCCTAAAGGCACCACATTGACCTTCATTCCAAGGAAACTGAACCCCAGGTAAGATCTGGAATCACTGAAGTCTCTCACTACTCAGAGATTTGGGACGCATGGATAGATCTAGCTATCATAGGAACATAGGAAGATGCCTTCTACTGAATCAGACCATTATTCCATTAGTCTAGCTCAGTATTGTCTACACAGTCCTCCCTGAGGATTGAACTGGAGACCTTCTGCTTTAAAAGCAGATGCTCTACCGCTGACCTATGGCTAAAAAATATAAGCTCTCCGTGTTGCTTACAGGCCATTAGACACTATAAGCAAGGCAAACTTACAAAAACCAAGCAAACAGAAGACACCTCACAAAAGGAAAATGGGCTGGGAGGGAGGAGGAAGTACGCAAGATATAAGTTATTGGTTCCAAGCTCCTCTGATGACCAGCTGGAGAGGAAAACGTTGAGAAGTGGAGGAGCATAAAGTACCGTATTTTTCTCTCTATAAGATGCACCAGACCTCAAGACGCACCTAGTTTTTGGAGGAGGAAAACAAGAAAAAAAATATTCTGAATCTCAGAAGCCAGAACAGCAAGAGGGATCACTGCGCAGTAAAAGCAGCAACCCCTCTTGCTGTTCTGGCTTCTGGGATGGCTGCACAGCCTGCATTCGCTCCATAAGACACACACACATTTCCCCTTACTTTTTAGGAGGGAAAAAGTGAGTCTTATAGAGCAAAAAATACGGCAGTTGTTTCTCGGCTCTGCCAATGGATAGGCCCTGCATCCCTGTTCATTTCTCCGTTGGTTGGGGAGGTTGGATGGGGGGTTTGTGAGCTGAGACTCCTGAATTGCAGGGGGTTGGACTAGATGACCCAAAGGGTCCCTTCCAACTCTAACAACTCTATGATTCCTCAGCAGAGCTGGTGGTGGCTCTGCGTCAGCATTTTGCTCTTGCTTTGTTTTTCCAAAACAGGCCAAGGAAAGCCTTGCCAGTTCTGAAAGAAACAGAATAACTGATGGATCTCCTTTAGCTTATTTATGCTTTGGCTGCCTGGCTTATATTTATAGCCAGTTGCTGAAGGAGCTTGCTACGCCCTCTAACTGTGAAGACAGGTGACTCCGTGCTGAAGGAAATGGCAGAGTCCAAGCAGAGGGTCTCTCAGGAAAAAGAGAGAAGGATCCACAAGCTCCTAGGAACCCTAAGGTATATGGAAGCACAAATCTGAAACCTTTTAAAAATTAAATCTAAGGGGGGCAAAAATAACCTCAAAACAGCCCCATGAGGACTGAGCATACTCAGTAACCACAGAATGTGTGTCAGTTAGGGAGGTGGGAAGTTAAAAGGAAATGAGGAGGGATGGAACGGAGTATCTTGAAGATGGGCCTGGCTGGCTGGAACCCTGAACAGGAGTGCTTTTATTAGAAGGATAAAGGTAAAGGTACCCCTGACCATTAGGTCTAGTCGTGACCGACTCTATGGTTGCTGTGCTCATCTCGCTTTATTGGCCGAGGGAGCCGGCGTACAGCTTCCAGGTCATGTGGCCAGCATGACTAAGCCGCTTCTGGCGAACCAGAGCAGTGCACGGAAACACCGTTTACCTTCCCGCCGGAGCGGGACCTATTTATGTACTTGCACTTTGACGTGCTTTTGAGCTGCTAGGTTGGCAGGAGCAGGGACTGAGCAACGGGAGCTCACCCTGTCACGGGGATTCAAACCACCAACCTTCTGATCGGCAAGTCCTAGGCTCTGTGGTTTAACCCATAGCGCCACCCGCATCCCTATTAGAAGGATATGCAGTGGCAATATTTGTTGCTGCCCCTGCTTTCCTACAGATATTACTTATACACGAGTGACAAAGGCTCTTTAGATGTGGTTCTCTGTCAGTTCCACAGTGCACACTAGATTCCTGAGGCTGAATTCATTTACTCACATTCTGGGGACAGTAAATCATACCAGCAGCACGGACTCCCAGTGTCCCTGGGATCTTGGTGTCCCAGAGTACAATGCTATTTATCTTTCCTTCTCACTGCCAGTTGGATGGCAAACGCTGTTGGAGCCATAGAGATATAAAAACAATGCAGTAACAAACCTCGTTGCCTGGAGATGGAATTTCCTTTCGATTGGGATAAAGCAGAGGGAAGAAATCACAGGAACAGGGTCTCAATGTGGCTCTCCAGACTTCCATATCTGGCCCTCCATTTCTGGATTGGATAAAGGTAAAGGGACCCCTGACCATTAAGTCCAGTCGTGGCCGACTCTATTTTTTTTTTTTTTATAAAATTTTTTTATTGCGTTTCTTTCCATAGGTTAACAGATTTGTTTACATAACAACATGCAAGAAACATTTTTTATATATAAAGAAAAGAAAAGAAAAAGAAGAAAAAGTTAAGAAATTTTCATAATGTCCTTCGACAATTCACTTTTGGACCTCCTCGCATCCTCTCGGCATTGCATTCATTGTTCTAACCAGTTCAGCAATTTGTTATCTTGTTTCCCATCTTATTATACCTTTAAATTTATTATGTTACCAAATTTTGAAAATTTGTAATTTAGTTTTAACACTCTTAATAAACATAATATTTTGTTTCTAATTTGTCTCGTTTTTTTTCCCATCAATACTTACTTTATCATTTACTTAACTAAATTGCAGAAGCATAACGTTTCTTAATCGTACACAATCTTAACATTCAAACAACTTATAATATTTTTGCAAATAGTCCTTAAATTTTTTCCAGTCCTCCTCCATTGTTTCTTCGCTCAGATCTCGAATTCTGCCAGTCATTTCTGCCAACTCCATGTAGTCCATCAGCTGCGTCTGCCAGTCCTCCAGTGTGGGTAAATCTGGTGTCTTCCAGAGCTTTGCGATAAGAATCCTAGCTGCTGTAGTTGCATACATAAACAAGGTTCTATCCTTCTTTGGCACCTTCCGGTCCACCATGCCCAGAAGAAAGGCCTCTGGTTTCTTAGAAAAGGTATATCTAAATACCTTTTTCAGCTCATTATGTATCATTTCCCAAAAGGCCTTTACTTTCGGGCAGGTCCACCAGAGGTGAAAGAATGTCCCTTCTGCCTCCTTGCATTTCCAACACTTATTATCAGAAAGATGATATATTTTAGCCAACTTGACTGGGGTCATGTACCACCGGTATACCATTTTCATAATGTTCTCTTTCAAGGCACTACATGCCGTGAATTTCATACCGGTGTTCCATAACCTTTCCCAGTCCTCAGACATAATGTTGTGTCCTACATCCTGTGCCCATTTTATCATAGCAGATTTAACTGTCTCATCCTGTGTGTTCCATTTAAGCAGCAAGTCATACATCCTCGAAAGTACCTTAGTCTTTGGTTCTAGTAACTCTGTCTCCAGTTTCGATTTCTCCAACTGGAAACCCACTTTTTTATCCATTTTAAATACCTCTTGCATTTGAGCATAATGTAACCAATCTCGCACCTTATTTTTTAGTTTGTCCTGGCTTTGGAGCTTCCAATTATCTCCAACTCTTTCAATCAATTCCCAATATTTTGGCCAGTAGGCCTCCATATTGGGCCTTTTTTTAGAAATCTTGGCTTCCACTGGTGATAACCACCTCGGGGTCTTGCTTTCTAATAAGTCCTTGTACTTCATCCAGACGGCAAAAATTGATTTTCTGACAATATGGTTTTTAAACAGTTTATGAACCTTCGCCTTGTCATACCACAAGTATGCATGCCAACCATAAACATTGTCAAACCCTTCCAGATCTAGGACATCGGTGTTTTCCAACAGAAACCAATCCTTCAGCCAGCAGAAGGCTGCAGCCTCATAGTACAACCTTAAATCCGGCAGGGCAAACCCCCCTCTTTCTTTTGAGTCAGTTAGTATTTTGAATTTAATTCGGGGCTTTTTGCCCTGCCAGACAAACTTAGAGATATCCTTCTGCCATTTTCCAAAACATTCCATTCTGTCCACGACCTGGAGGGTTTGAAATAAAAATAACATTTTTGGCAAAACACACATCTTTATAGCTGCGATTCGGCCTGACAAGGTAAGTTTCAATCTTGACCAAATATCCAAGTCTTTTTTAATTTCCGACCAACATTTTTCATAATTATCTTTAAATAGATTTAAGTTTTTGGTGGACAAAGATACCCCCAGGTATTTCACTTTTTTAACCACACTTAACTCTGTCTCTTTCTGGTACCCCTCTATCTCTGTAGGCGTCAAATTTTTGGCCAAAACCTTAGTTTTTTGTTTGTTTAGCTTGAATCCCGCCACCCGACCAAACTCCAAAATAAGTTCAAGAACTCTTTTTGTACTAGATTCTGGCTCCTGTACTGTGATGACTAGGTCATCTGCAAAAGCTTTCAGTTTGTATTGTTTCGCTCCGACCACTATACCCTGCACCAACTGGTCCTCCCTGATCATATTCAGCAGAACCTCCAGAACAGAAATAAATAACAGAGGGGATAAAGGGCACCCCTGTCGTGTCCCTTTTTCAATTTGGAGTTCCTCCGATACCACATTGTTCACTATCAATTTAGCTTTTTGTTCTGAATAGATTGCTTCTAGTCCATTTTCAAACCCCCGTCCCACTCCCATCCCTTTCAAGTTTTTCTTCATAAACATCCAAGAAATGTTGTCAAATGCTTTCTCCGCATCAATAAAAATTAAAGCGGCCCTTGTGTTTCTAATTCGCAACAACTCCAGTATATCAATAATGTTCCTAGTGTTGTCAGACATATGTCTGCCAGGGAGAAAGCCTGCTTGGTCCTTGTGAATTACTTCATTTAGTACATTTTTAAGTCTATTTGCTAAAATGTCTGCAAATATTTTGTAATCCACATTCAGGAGTGAGATGGGACGGTAATTCTTAAGCTGAGTCTTTTCCCTTTCTGACTTGGGAATCAATGTGATAAATGCTTCTTTCCACGTTTCCGGTGCCTTTCTCCCCTCCATGATCTGGTTACAAACCTCCAACAACGGTTGTATCAAGAAGTCCTTCAAAGTCTTATAATATTTGGAGGTAAGTCCATCCGGGCCTGGAGATTTGCCCAGCTGCATGTTCTGGATGGCACCTTCAATTTCCTGTTGAGTTATCTTGCAGTTAAGAATTGATCTTTTATCTTGACTTATTTTAGGTAGTCCATTTATCCTCAAAAATTGATCTATTTCCGGTTCTTTCTGAGGCCCCTGTGCGTAAAGTTCTTTGAAGTATCTGTGGAAGCACTTTCTTATTTCTTCTGGTTTCTGAACTATTTTTCCTTGAATCTCCAAGTTTGTAACCGTATTTAACTTTTGTCTTTTTTTCAGCTGCCAAGCTAGCAACTTTCCACATTTATTTGCTGATTCAAACGATCTCTGCTTCATTTGTTTGATTTTCCACTCAATCTCTTGATTGATCAGTTTCGAATATTGTGCTTGATGGAATTTGATCTCTCTTAGCACCTCTTTAGACTTTGGTTTGGTTCTCAACTTTTTCTCTCCTTCGCTTATTTTCTCTAGAATTTTTTCTTTTTTTCCATTCCAAAATTTCCTCTTTATTGTATTCTGTTGTATCAGAAACCCTCTCATTACGGCTTTACTTGCGTCCCAGATTGTTCTTTTCTCCACCGTAGTGTTCAAATTTATTTCAAAGTAGTCCTTTAGCGTTTTTTGGGCCTTCTTAACAATCTCTTGATCTCTTAGCAAGGTGTCATTCATTCTCCACCTGAAGGATCCAGTTGGAAAAAGTCTCAATTCCATTTTTAAGGCATTATGGTCGGAGCAGGTTTTTGGGCAGATTTCCACTTTTCTTGTTTTCGGGGCCAGCCCTCTAGATATCCAAATTTGGTCAATTCGTGTCCATGACAAGTGGGCCTCAGAGAAGAAGGTTCCTTCTTTACCCAAGGGGTTCCTTGTCCTCCAAATGTCAATCAAGTCCATATTGTCTGTCATTTCAAAAAAGGTTTTAGGGAGTCTGCCGTCTGTTGTTAAGTTTTGATTTTGGGATTTGTCCATGTTTGTAGACACCACCCCATTCATATCTCCCATCACAATAATGTTAGAATAGTCCAAATAGTCCATCATTGTCTCATGCAGCTTCTTATAGAATTCTGATTTTCCATCATTTGGCGCATAAACTCCTAATATCAAAATCTTTTCCCCTTGTGTTTGGATTTCAATTGCGAGAATTCTTCCATGATCATCTTTGAATAGAAATTTTGGTGACAGGTTCTCCTTTGCATAAATTACAACGCCTCTTTTTTTAACTTTATCTGATGAGATAAATTCCTGGCCAAGTCTTTTATTGATTAATACTTTCCTGTGGAGCCTAGTCACATGTGTTTCTTGAAGACATATTACATCCAATTGTTCTTTTTTCAGGATATGAAATATCCTCCTTCTTTTTTCCGGAGAGTTCCCGCCATTTATGTTCCAACTAAGTAGCTGCAGAGACATCCTGTTCTAATTCAGATGTTCTTAGGATGAGGTGTCTTCCTTTTGCTCAGATCCCGAGGGTGCAGGCGTTGGCCCGCTTCCAGGCAGTATTGGTACTGGTAAGGCTGGAAGCCAATCCACTCCTTTTTGGAGATCTTCTCCGTGGTCGTGAAGGAACTTTTGGTTATCTTCAGGTGTTCTAATTTTAACCTTCCTTTCTTTGTAAGTGAAGGATAATCCTTGTGGAAACTCCCACCTATAGGGAATTGCGTTGTGTCTCAGCAATTTTGCTAGTTCTAAGTAGGTGGCTCTGAGGTCCAGCAACTGTCTCGGAATATCTCTATAAATTTCCACCCTTTTATCTTGTATTTCAATTGCTTTTTTGAAGTGTAGACCTAGGATCTTGTCTCTCTCTTCCTTTGATCTTAAAATTATCAAACAGTCTCTGGATCTGTCTTTCCTTACCAATCTTCCCAGTCTATATGCCGAGACAATCTTGAAATCTGTGTCCTCCTTTAAACCCCAGAACTTCGTGAATTCCTGCGTCAAGTATCCAATCAGGTCTCCTTGCTCGAGTTCCGGGATGCCTCTCAATTTGATGTTGCTCTCGCGATTTTTCAGTTCCACCATTGACAGATAGATTTGTTGTTCACCCACCTGTTTGTGCAGGGGCTTGACTTCTCCTTTAATTTCTTCAACTTCTTTTTGTAAAGCTCCCACTTTCTGAATTGCTTCTCCAGCTAATTCCCGATTTTCCGCTGTTGCTCCTTGCAAATTCTCAATAGCCTGTGTGTGCTGGGAAACTTGTTCTGTCAGTTTTTGAATCGAAGAGGTCGCTTTATCTATTTTCAAAGACTGGTCGTCCACTTTCTGGTTTAAACTTGATAGTTGCTCCAATATTTGTTTTAATAATGTGTCTGACCCACCTGCTGCCATAACTTCTTCAGTGGACTTCTCTGTTATTTCCCCTTCCCTCTGAGATACCAGTACAGCTGGAACCGACGATCGGCGTCCTTGGGTCAGTGTTGTTTGTACAAATTGTGTTGGTTTTCTTTCTCTTTCTTTTTCCTTAGCCTCTTTAGATTCCTTAGCTTTAGATGCTCTTGTTCTCCCTGCACCACTCATTACACATCTGTCAGTGTTCAAGGTCAGATTATCTATTGTTCCATGGGAGAGACAAATTCAGAAGTAAACAACCAGTAAAGTGGAATTCAAAACAAAAGTCAGTTCCCAGGATTTTATAATCCGAAAGCCCTGTAGGGGGAGTGCCACCAGGTTTCAGAGACAAAGAAGGAAGTAATCCGCCATTAAAGTTCCAAATTATTTCAAGTCAATAAATCCAATAGTCCATCAGTCCCTTCAAAAACTCAAAGTTCCCCCAGGCACCTTTTATAGTTCAACAAAATTTCACAAGAGGTGCTTGCAACAGTATCCCATCCAGTCTTTTCTGCTCAAATGTAACAGTTACGTTCCAACAAAGTTTTTGCAACTGTTTCCGCAGTTTGACACAGTCTCCCTCTCTGGCAGCCCGACGATCTGGCTCCTTAAAAATACAGCCCAAAGACGAAAAAAGATAGGAGGAAGATCCCCATTTACTACTTCTTTTAGTCAATGTCCATTTCCACCTTCAGTTTAGGAAAAGAAGACAAGCAGATCTGATAGCACGAAAAAGTTGAAGCTTCCCACAGTCCCGTTTCAAGCGCTTTCCGCTTTTTAAAGCTTTGCTTTGATCTTGTCAGCAATGTCGGAAGACGGACTTCCCTTTTCTCGTCTCCCGCTTTCAGCCAAATTAGCGAAATTCTTTTGCCAAATTTTAAACCCCTTTACTCACGGGTATGTTGCTTGCAGTTTGGTGTTGATTTTAGGAAGAAGGATCAGCGCTCATCTGTAACAGCCGCGCGGCTTCACTTCCGCGGAAAGAGCGATGAACTCACAGCACCGCTACCCCTCCTTCACTCCGGGTCTCCTTACGGGGTCCCTTCTGTGTTTTTGGAGCAGCTTCTGGTGCCCGCCGAGTCCCACGGCCACGGGCTCACTCTACCCGTGGTTTATCTTGATGGGTCGTCGCTATGCCGCAGCGAACGACCCTTTTCCGCGGAGCCCCTCTTCAGAGCTCGAAGAGGACCGCCATTACAGTTTCGCGCCGCCCCCGGAAGTCTCCAGTCGTGGCCGACTCTAGGGTTGCGGCGCTCATCTCGCTTTATTGGCCGAGGGAGCCGGCGTACAGCTTCCGGGTCATGTGGCCAGCATGACTAAGCCGCTTCTGGTGAACCAGAGCAGCGCACAGAAATGCCGTTTACCTTCCCGCCGGAAGGTATTTATCTACTTGCACTTTGACGTGTTTTCGAACTGCTAGGTTGGCAGGAGCAGGGACCGGGCAACGGGAACTCACCCCGTAATGGGGATTCGAACCACCAACCTTCTGATCGGCAAGTCCTAGGCTCTGTGGTTTAACCCACAGCACCACCTGTGTCCCAACTTTTGTGTCTGGATTGTCACTTTTTGAAATATTGTAACCCTAGGCTGTCCTCTTCTGATGTGGATTGCAACCAGCAAACCACACAAGAAATGTTCGACAGTGGAACAGTCTCCCTTGGGAAGTTGTGGACTCCCCTTCCTTAGAGAATTTTAAGCAGAGGTTGGATGGTCACATGCCATGGAAGCTTTAGCTGAGATCCCTGCATTGCAGAGGGTTGGACTAGATTCTATGATTTCAACTTGCATGATCTACTTACTCAAGGCTGCCCCGAGACATTTTGCTACCTGAGGCAATTGGCAACACAGTGGCCCCCCTTGTACAAAAGCTTACCAAATTGGCAGCTGAATCTTACTTCAACACTGGTGCATGAGGGCAGCTTAGGAGGCCCAGGAAAGGTCATGGGCCACCCAACAGCATTTGCTGCCTGAAGCGGCTGCCTCATTCTACCTAATAATAGGGTCAGCCCTGTAACTATTGAATAACACATAGAAACAGAGGAATAAGCTTGCATAAACTAAAATCTACTATGTTGGCTTCAGTATTTCTGCTTTTTCTTCATCAAAGCAATTGACTCTGAGCTTATCACCCTTCCCCATTCTGGGGGTCCTGAAAACTATGGTGATGATGTCCTTTGTTTTCATCTAGGGCAGCCTTTCTCAACCTGTGGGTCCCCAGATGTTGTTGGACTACAACTCCCATCACCCCTAGCTAGCAAGGCCAGAGCTCAGGGGTGATGGGAGTTGTAGTGCAACAACATCTTGGGACCCACAGGTTGAGAATCGCTGATCTAGGGCAATGTTAATCTTTGCCCAGCCAGGAGGCTTGTCTACATCAAAAGGAAGAGATGAGTAGCATAGTTAGGAGTATCATAGGACAAAAGACAGCATTGCTTAAAATGGAACATAATGTGAATGGGGCAGTTGCATTAAAACAGGCCCATAAAACTCATGACACTCTGCATGCCTGGTCCCTTGGCCAAATATAATAAATCTCAAGTAGTTTCGGATATCTTTGCTTGCTCTTTCTTTATGCGAGTCCTAAAAACAGCTTCAAAGCGGCTAAATTTTGTCCCACTCCAGATGCTGTGTTTATTGTGTATTTATGATGATTTGCGCTCATGATGGTATCTGGGCAGTGATACTCAATCCCCTTTCAATACTGCTTGCACCTGCAAAAGTTTTGGGATGGAAATACTGATTAATTTCCAATGCATGCACACGAAAGCTCATACTAATAACAAACTTAGTTGGTCTCTAAGGTGCTACTGGGAGGAATTTTTTAATTTCACTTCCAATCAGTGCATGTGCCATAACCTCCTGCTAATATTCTGTGACTTTTTATACCATGAGAGATCCAGGGTTGTTGTCATCCCAATTTTGCCCTGATATAGTTCAAGAGAGCCAGTGCGGTGTAGTGGTTAAGAGCGATAGACTCGTAATCTGGTGAACCGGGTTCGCTTCCCCGCTCCTCCACATGCAGCTGCTGGGTGACCTTGGGCTAGTCATGCTCTCTGAAGTCTCTCAGCCCCACTCACCTCACAGAGTGTTTGTTGTGGGGCAGGAAGGGAAAGGAGAATGTTAGCCGCTTTGAGACTCCTTCGGGTAGTGATAAAGCGGGATATCAAATCCAAACCCTTCAAACTCTTCTTCTTCTTCTCCAGACAGGGTGACATTAGGGAAGGAATGCAAAACCAACGAAGAAGAATGATGTGTGGACAGTCCAGTATAAACCCACCACTAATGCACTATTGCAGAGCCCATGATTTGTTGCAGAATTCAGAATGGAGGAGAAATTCAGTTCACACTGACAGGCAAACCTACCAAATCTGCACTTTCCGAAACAGGACGAGAACTGAAATCCAGCCATGCTTAGAAATTCACATTTCTCCAAATTTTGCAGTGCAGTTCTCCAGCTAGGTAATATCCAGCTAAATGCATGCGCCAAGTTGGAGTATATAAATGCATGCATCCATGAAAATAAAAAGTGAGTTGTAGTAGGGGAAATTGCTTTGCAGCATTGCATACAAAAGTGAAATTCAGGAAATTTGCACTAAAGTACTGATGAATTTTCATGAAGAATATATATCTGTATCTATAACTATATCTCTATATATCTCTATAGATAGATAGATATAGATATATCAAACTTATGTGGATTTAAGACTGGAAAAATGAGAAACTGATAGAAACTGAAATGGTCAGATTCTCCCATCCCTATTCAGAATGCACATGGGGATATAGCAAGAGAAGATCAGAAAATATTCCTCTGCCACAGGAGCGGCAAGGATCCTAACTGCTAAAAACTGGAAAAAAGAAATTGTGCCAACAAAAAAGGAATGGTAAGACAAGCTGTTAGAGTATATTGAACTGGCTAGATTAACAGAGGCAATTGGAGATCACACTAGACAAGAGTTTCAAACAGCATGGGGGAAATGCAGAGAATACTTTACAAAACAGTGCCCTAAAATACATACCTGGACTTGTTTCGATTAATGTCTGCAGGAGACTTTGTGCATATTTAAGTTATAATTAGAAAAATCTTAATAATTATTCATAAAGGAAACAGTTTATAAGAAGTAAATAAGGAGTCCAGATCCAGGATAAAGGAAGTCTTTTAATTGGTTGTTTGTATTGTTGTATGTTAAGCTTGTTGTCTTTGTCCATGGAGTTTTCTTGGCAGGGATACTGGAGTGGCTTGCTGGTTCCTGCTCCAGGTGGATCATGTTTGGTCAAAACTCTCCAATATGACCTGTCCATCTTGGGTGGCCCTGCACGGCATAGCTCATAGCTTCTCTCAGTTATTCAGGCCCCTTAGCCTGACAGCACCTTAGGTGACAGCAGTCACGAAATTAAAAGGCGCCGGCTTCTTGGGAGAAGAGCAATGACAAATCTAGACAGCATCTTAAAAAGCAGAGACATCACCTTGCCAACAAAGGTCTGTATAGTTAAAGCTATGGTTTTCCCAGTAGTGATGTATGGAAGTGAGAGCTGGACCATAAAGAAGGCTGATCACCGAAGAATGGATGCTTTTGAATTATGTTGCTGGAGGAGACGCTTGAGAGTCCCATGGACTGCAAGAAGATCAAACCTATCCATTCTGAAGGAAACCAGCCCTGAGTGCTCACTGGAAGGACAGATCCTGAAGCTGAGGCTCCAATACTTTGGCCACCTCATGAGAAGAGAAGACTCCCTGGAAAAGACCCTGATGTTGAGAAAGATGGAGGGCACAAGGAGAAGGGGACGGCAGAGGACGAGATGGTTGGACAGTGTTCTCAAAGCTACCAGCATGAGTTTGACCAAACTGCGGGAGGCAGTGGAAGACAGGAGTGCCTGGCGTGCTCTGGTCCATGGGGTCACGAAGAGTCGGACACGACTAAATGACAACAACAACAACAAATGTTATGCTTATTGTATTTCTGTATTGGGGGGGTTATGTTATGTTGTAAATAAAATTGTCAATAAAATTTTAATTAAAAAATAACAGAACGCACATGGGGAGGGGGAGAAACCGCCCAGTTTGGAGGGGCCAGTTTCTTTATAGCTGGCAAACAGCTGTAAAGATTCAGTCCTCAAATAACTTTATCTATGGAGCTACTTTAGAACAAGCCTCTCAAGAACTGCAAACTTAGAGTAAAACTGCTCATGGCCCATGACAAAACAGCATAGAGAAAAGTGGATTCAAGAGACAATACTTATTTATTCTTCCTCAGAAAACCTGCAGTTCCTCCTTGAGAGCAGCCAGTATTTTTAAGAGCTGAAAAGCACTTTGGAAAGAAAATCTGGGCTCTAACAATCAGAATGGATGTACAATTTTCTTCTACTTCCAGCTGAGCCTCAAAACAGTCCTGTAAACTCCAGCTTCTGAATATAACCGTAAAGATGTATTGTGGTGATTAGGAATCTGCATAGTTACAAATAGGGCGCCTCGTTGAATTGAATAATTTCAGGTACTTTGTGATGGCAGAATCGACAACGCTAATGAGATTAGTAATGGGTCGAGAACAGAGGCTGAATGGACATCACATCTGCATAAGAACATTGTGATTCTATTTAGAATTGGAATTGCCTTGATGTTGCATGTAGGGCCCAATCCCCAGCAGCTCCAGGTACGGCTGGAGTGAAACTCCTGGAGAGGCGTAAGTCAACATGGTGTCTTTCAGATGCTGTTGGGACTATACAATTCCCAACAGCCCTGGCAAACATGGCCAATGGTCAGGAATTATAAGAGCTGTAGTCTCCAGCAACATCTGGGATGCCACAGTTTAGCTACCCTGATGTATAATAATAATAATAATAATAATAATAATAATAATAATAATAATAATAATAATAATTTATACCCTGCCCAGCCACTCTGGGCAGCTTCCAACACAATATTAAAATACAATAGTCTATTAAACATTAAAAGCTTCCCTAAACAGGGCTGCCTTCAGATGTTTTCTAAAAGTCTGGTAGTTGTTCTTCTCTTTGACATCTGGTGGGAGGGCGTTCCACAGGATGGGTGCCACTACCGAGAAGGCCCTCTACCTGGTTCCCTGTAACTTGGCATCTCATAGTGAGAGAACCGCCAGAAGGCCCTCAGCACTAGACCTCAGTGTCTGGGCAGAATGATGGGGGTGGAGACGCTCCTTCAGTTATACTGAGCTGAGGCCGTTTAGGGTTTTAAAAGTCAGCACCAACACTTTGAATTGTGCTTGGAAACGTACTGGGAGCCAGTGTAGGTCTTTCAAGACCGGTGTTATGTGGTCTCCGCGGCCACTCCCAGTCACCAGTCTAGCTGCTGCATTCTGGATTAGTTGTAGTTTCCAGGTCACCTTCAAAGGTAGCCCCACATAGAGCGCATTGCAGTAGTCCAAGCGGGAGATAACTAGAGCATGCACCCACTCTGGCGAGACAGTCTGCGGGCAGGTAGGGTCTCAGCCTGTGTACCAGATGGAGCTGGTAGACAGCTGCCCTGGACACAGAACTGACCTGTGCCTTAGACAAAACTGAGCTAAGTGGACCAATGATCTGGTACTATAAGGCAGCACCTTTTATCCCTGTGGGTTGGACCAACAGTCTATGTAACTCAGAGAAGAAGGGGCGGTGGCCTTCCACATCAAACTAGAATTGGGGAGATTCAGGTTTAAATCCCTTCCCAGTGATGGAGCTCTGTAAAGTTCCTTGCGTCAGACACCATCTCCCAGTCCTTATGTGTATATAATTTTTATTAAATTTTCTGTTTTACAATTTAGAATACTCATGTAAACAACCTTAAGAAATCAACGACTTCCCTTCTTCTCTTTCCATGGTTCATTTTGCATATCATAAATCCCTGCATATTTTACGTAAACTAAACCATTCAGTATTCCATTATTACATCCATCACAACTTATTTACACTGTTGGATTTATCTTAATGCTGCCAATGTTTTCAAGTGTACACAATTGCCCCCCCCCCCATATATTCAATAAACATTTTCCAATCTTCTTTAAATGTATGTTCTTCAGGTCCACAAACTGAGCATATTCCATCAGTTTAAATTGCCATTCTTCTTTAGTTGGGACCTCACTCATTTTCCATTTTTGAGCTAACGAAACAGGGGCCACACCACCATCTCCCAGTCCTAACCATCCTCGCAGAGTTGTTGCGAGGAAGAAATGAGCAGGGGAGCAATAGGTACACAATCCTGAGTTTCTTGGAGGAAGGGGTTGGATTAACAGCAGCAGCAGCAGCAACAACAACTTCTTGAATCACTCCCTGAAGTTGTGGCAATCACACAGGGTCCCTGGACGTTTAACGGTCTATTGATCCCTGCGCCACCACTGTGCTCGCTTCCCCGCTGCCACCAACCAGTTACTCTCGAGTAAAACACTGAGTCCACTCAGTTGTTAAAAGTGAACAAAAAAAAACAAGTTTATTTTACAAACATTAACAAGTTTATGGTTTCTCAGATAATATTTCTGTTAGTATCTTAACTTTAGTTTCTTTACCAGCCTATACCTTCCTAATACCTTCTGAATGATCATCTCAACTCCCCCAAAAAACCTCTGTGCTTAAACCTTATACACAGTTAACTCCGCCCATTGATTAGTCCTTTTACAATTAGTTAACCCTTTCCTTATGAACACAGTATGATGTCACACACCTAGGAGGGCAAACGCCACAGAAGTCATCCCAGCAATGCATATTCTGTGCTAGAACACTGCTCAAAAATGCTTGGATGAATTACAAGTGCACTGCCTCTGAGCACGTGTAGAGTGTTTGTCCCTCCTGAGTGAGCAACTGCAGATAGCCCTTGAAGAACAGGCTAGGCCACATGTCGGCATCTGTCTGTGTTGAGAGGCAATGGGGTACGCCTCGAGGGGTGAAGTCAAACCACTGCACTAGCAGTACGGAAGTGACCTCCCCAGGACAAAAGTTGGGACAGTGTGTATGGAGGTGTGTATGAAGTGACCCTCTCGGCCTCACTTATGTGGTCCAGAGGAAAGCAGCGCAATTGGTTTGGCACCAGCTTGGCTACAGCAGTTGCCGGAAGGAATCATAGAATCATAGAGTTGGAAGAGACCACAAGGGCCATCAAGTCCAACCCCCTGCCAAGCAGGAAACACCATCAGAGCACTCCTGACATATGGTTGTCAAGCCTCTGCTTAAAGACCTCCAAAGTAGGAGACTCCACCACACTCCTTGGCAGCAAATTCCACTGTCAAACAGCTCTTATTGTCAGGACGTTCTTCCTAATGTTTAGGTGGAATCTTCTTTCTTGTAGTTTGGCTCCATTGCTCCGTGTCCGCTTCTCTGGAGCAGCAGAAAACAACCTTTCTCCCTCCTCTATGTGACATCCTTTTATATATTTGAACATGGCTATCATATCACCCCTTAACCTACTCTTCTCCAGGCTAATGTACAAGACAACACCCACATCTCCAGGAGATGTACAAGACAACACCCACATCTTAGGGACTCCACTGAAGATTTGTGTAGGGTTTACTCCTGAGCCTTTTCTTCTCCTGAAGTTATCTGGTAAGGCAGTGGAGGTTTAGCATCAGAATTTCCCTTCTCCTAGATGGGCTCCCTCATTCCCTCTACAGCACCTGCAGAAACTGCCTTCTTGACCATTGTGCGATGGCCTGGGACTCAGGCTTGGACTCGGAACCAGAGGAGTCTCGGCCCGCACCGGATCCTCGTATCTGAACCGAGTCTGGGGCCTGATTCTGAAGAGCCCCAGTCTGCACAGGTTCCCCTGCAACAAGCACCAGCTGGGCCAAGTCAGGGGCCTGAGCCTGCCCTGGCTCCAGATGCAGAGATTACCTTGTTGTCCTCTACTGGGCAATAATGTGCAGCTGCTCCACTACCAGTTGGGTCAGGGGAGGCTGAGGCGGCCTCTGGGTCTAGTAACCCACCGACATCTCCCGAGCTGCAGAGACTCAGGTCTGAGAGAAGGAGAGACCTGAGTACTCGCAGGAGGAGTGTTCGCCTTCGGGCGAAACAGGGAGGTAAGTCACCGGGTGATCAGGACTAGCCGTTACCCTATCAGAGATAAAAGGCTGCCAGACCCCACCCCAGGTTGTGGGAGCAACATTGCTGCTTGCTGGAACCTGCCTGTTACCCTGTGCCTGACCTAGCCTGGTTTCCTGCCTTGGCCCTTTTGGACTGACTCCTCATGGAATCCTTGGATTTTGGGACCGGACCTGGACCACGTTGCTCAGGTTAACCCTGGGGCCCAGCACACATTGGACCCACTATTGGTCTTGTCCGCTCAATCTGCCGGAGCCTGTCTTCACATTCAAGGGAGGTCCCTAACTCCCTTAGGGTTTGAGACCTGGTTTAGCCAGCCAGTCAAAGCTATTCCCAGGATGTGGCCAAGGAGCCACATGAGATGCTGAGTGCAGGGTGGGGACCAATGGTGGAAAACCACCCCAGAAGGAGCACAATGTGTCCCCTACCAGAGGTTCTATCCCTCCCCTAACTCCCTATGCACCCTGTACAACACATCTACATCAGGCGATGCGCTATCCAGCAAACTGCTCCTCTTTTCAGAAAATTAGTGCTGTTGACAGAGCGATTCTATGTGTGTCCTATTGAGTCCAGTGGATTTGACCCCACTTAACAGATACAGCATTTCCACTTCAAAGAGCTTTGCCAAAACCAGCAGAACTACAAAGGCATCCAAAACTTGCTTAGCTCCCTCAGTTTTCAGCAGCACGCTTGGGTGGTCATTTCTTAGATTTAGAGTTTCTTTTCCAAGAGATGATTCAATAAATAGTATGAAATACTGGTCCTTCTCAGTCACACATAAGTGTTTCTAAATGAGGGTCTAAAGAGAGACTCATTGCAGCCGCTCCGATTCAGTAAGTTATGGTAAACCATTCTCCTCCTGTTTCCATCCTCGGAGGGTAAGGAATATTTAATCATTTGTAAGGTAACAGCAGGCACTGCACTGAAGTTCTCATTTTTCCAGCGCATCGTGATTGTATATGTTAGGAAATACTTTCCTACTCCATTTTCAGCAGTAAATTCCTTCAGATTCACTAAGCAGTGTTGTATATCTTTAAATCAACAAAATAAGCTGATTTGCTCTGTCTTACCCGGGTGGAAAATATCAGGCTCCGAGGCCGCAGATAGAGGACAGAGGAGTGTGTGAGTAGTTGCAATGTTTGGGAATTTTTACTTAAGAGAAAATATGAGCGAGAGGAGATATTATAGAGGTGTGTAGAATTATACATGGTGTAGGGAAAGCGGGTGGAGAGAATCATAGAATCATAGAGTTGGAAGAGACCACAAGGGCCATTGAGTTCAACTCCCTGCCAAGCAGGAAACACCATCAGAGCTCTCCTGACATATGGTTGTCAAGCCTCTGCTTAAAGACCTCCAAAGTAGGAGACTCCACCACACTCCTTGGCAGCAAATTCCACTGTCAAACAGCTCTTACTGTCAGGAAGTTCTTCCTAATGTTTAGGTGGAATCTTCTTTCTTGTAGTTTGGATCCATTGCTCCGTGTCCGCATCTCTGGAGCAGCAGAAAACATCCTTTCTCCCTCCTCTATATGACATCCTTTAATATATTTGAACATGGCTATCATATCACCCCTTAACCTCCTCTTCTCTAGGCTAAACATGCCCAGCTCCCTTAGCCATTCCTCATTAGGCATCGTTTCCAGGCCTTTGACCATTTTGGTTGCCCTCCTCTGGACACGTTCCAGTTTGTCAGTGTCCTTCTTGAACTGTGGTGCCCAGAACTGGACACAGTACTCCAGGTGAGGTCTGACCAGAGCAGAATACAGTGGCACTATTACTTCCCTTGATCTAGATGCTATACTCCTATTGATGCAGCCCAGAATTGCATTGGCTGTTTTAGCTGCCGCGTCACACTGTTGGCTCATGTCAAGTTTGTGGTCAACCAAGACTCCTAGATCCTTTTCACATGTACTGCTCTCAAGCCAGGTGTCACCCATCTTGTATTTGTGCCTCTCATTTTTTTTGCCCAAGTGCAATACTTTACATTTCTCCCCGTTAAAGTTCATCTTGTTTGTTTTGGCCCAATTCTCTAATCTGCCAAGGTCGTTTTGAAGTGTGATCCTGTCCTCTGGGGTGTTAGTCACCCCTCCCAGTTTGGTGTCATCTGCAAATTTGATCAGGATGCCCTTGAGTCCATCATCCAAGTCGTTGATAAAGATGTTGAAGAAGACCGGGCCCAAGACAGAACCCTGTGGCACCCCACTAGTCACTCTTCTCCAGGATGAAGAGGAACCATTGATGAGCACCCTAAAGAGAGAAGTTTTCTCTCATAATACTAGAAGCTATTGAAGCTAGAGTTGCCATATTCCCAAAAATGAAAATCTGGATAAAGTTGTTGAGCTTTAGAAATATCTCCCCCCCCCAAAAAAAAACCAACAACCCCAGACATATGGTTGCCCTGTTGAAGCTGAATGTGAGAAGATTCAGGAGAGATCTAAGAAAGTACTTATTCACACCGTGCATAATTAAACTACAGAATTTGCTCCCATGAGATGTAATGGTGGCCGCTAATGTGGATGGCTTTAAATGGCGATTAAAGGTAAAGGAACCCCTGCCCATTAGCTCCAATCGTGGCCGACTCTGGGGTTGTGGCGCTCATCTCGCTTTATTGGCCGAGGGAGCCGGCGTACAGCTTCCGGGTCATGTGGCCAGCATGACTAAGTCGCTTCTGGTGAACCAGAGCAGCGCACAGAAACGCCGTTTACCTTCCCGCCACAGTGGTACCTATTTATCTACTTGCACTTTGACGTGCTTTCGAACTGCTAGGTTGGCAGGAGCAGGGACTGAGCAACGGCAGCTCACCCCATCGTGGGGATTCCAACCGCCAACCTTCTGATCGGCAAGTCCTAGGCTCTGTGGTTTAACCCACAGCACCACCCATGTCCCAAAAGGCGATTAGACACTTGTAAAATACATATGTAACACACAATAGGTTTAACAGATTAAGGGCCATGAAAACTAAGCTATTGGGATGAGGTTGTTAAAGTAACAGTGACATAGCCTGTGTTCTTGAAGGACTGCCAGACATCTTTAGTGGCTTTCTGAGGAGAGTTGGATACTTAGTGAGAGGAAGTAACCAAGTGCGGGAGAGTGGCCCAGTTACCAACTGGGTGGCAGGGAGTGACTGAGTGGCCGCGGACCAACCAGGAGTGGCCAACTGGTGGTCCAGCTGAGAGACGGACCTACTGAGCAGTGGAACAACTGAGGGAATGAACAGTGGCCTGAGCAAGCAACAAAACTACTCACCCAGTGAGCTGGCAGAACGACAGACCGAATGACCAAGTGACCAAGTACCAACCAAGCGGTCGGTGTAGCAAATGGCAGAATGACTGACCCAGCGAGCAGCAGACTGGCCAGGCAGTGGAGTGACCAACTGGATGGCCGAATGAGCAGTAGGGTGACCGACCAACTAAGGTCCGATTCACCAAGTGGCTGACTGGCCAAGTGAATTGCCGAGCAAGTGAGAGAGGGGTGGAGCGACTGACCAAGTGAGCAGTGGACTGACTGAGCAGCAGTGTAACTGACCAGTTAACTGACCAACTGACTGGGCAGCCAGTTGAGCAGCAGAGTAACAACACCAGCTGGTGCTATTCCATGCTCCCCCTCTCTTTTGAGGTAAAGTACATTGTAGTTCTGAAATTAAGAAAATTACTCACAAAGAATTAACACAAAAAGCCACATTTCTCTAATCATGTAAATGTGGCTTTCTTCCCCAGGGTCTTTATTTCAAAGATGAATAAAAAAAACTATAGAAACTTCAAGTTTTAAAAAGCTCTCTCTCTTCTGGTAATGAGCACAGTTACTAAAGGGTGTGCAATGATTCTGAGGCATAATAGATGTCCTACTCCATTTGTGTAGGCTTCAGTTGGGTGTCACTGATAATTCAGAAGGTCCCTGAGAGATAGGGAGAACATGTTCTTACCTTCTTTTCACATCACTTGGGATGCAGAGGCAAGACATCCAAACTGAGAACGTACAGTTAAATTGTGTAATACTACTACCCAGGCTCAGCATTTAGAGAACCGAAGGCTGACATTTTAGAACATGGCAACACGAAGCATCACTGTACTTACCTCCTTTTACCATACGAGAACAAAATACCCATCACCTGCAGGGAATGAGCATGGAGTTACTTGACCATTTGTGGTTGTTGATCACTGTAGCTCATGAACGTTCTTAGAAGAGTAGGAATCCTGATCAATCAATACATCTAGCCGGTGGTATAATGGTCTTGGGTTGAGGCAGGTCAAAGACTGCACTATATTTGCAGCAGGATCTCTGCAGGGTCACTGCCTCCATTGTCCCAGACCTGCCTTGTTGTTTAGTCGTTTAGTCGTGTCTGACTCTTCGTGACCCCTGGATCAGAGCAGGCCAGGCACTCCTGTCTTCCACTGCCTCCCACAGTTTGGTCAAACTCATGCTGGTAGCTTCAAGAACACTGTCCGACCATCTCGTCCTCTGCCGTCCCCTTCTCCTTGTGCCCTCCATCTTTGCCAACATCAGGGTCTTTTCCAGGGAGTCTTCTCTTCTCATGAGGTGGCCAAAGTATTGGAGCCTCAGCTTCAGGATCTGTCCTAGTGTGCTATGAAGCTAAGAATTTGAGAACACTGAGAACACAAGGTGTTTCTGTTCCAGAAGAATGGTGCGAAAGTTCTGTTACATGCAATGTGACTTCATGGAAAACACAACTTGAAGTCCCTCCCAAATGAGATATTGGAGCTCTCCAACTCATTTGCCCATGTAGGTGCATAGAAAACAGTAGAAAGGCAACACATGGAGTTCTGCAATTCACTCCCAATTATTATTTATTGTATAATTATAAGATTATTGTATAATGTTGAGATCCAGCTCCGAGGGCCTTCTGGTGGTTCCCTCACTGCAAGAAGTGAGGTTACAGGGAACCAGGCAGAGGGTCTTCTTGGTAGTAGCACCCGTCCTGTGGAATGCCCTTCTGTCAGATGTTAAGGAGATAAGCAACTATCTGACTTTCTGTCAGATGTTAAGGAGATAAGCAACTATCTGACTTTTAGAAGACGTCTGAAGGCAGCCTTGTGTAGGGAAGTTTTTAATTTCGATGTTTTACTGTGGTTTTATAACTGGGCAAAATTTGTCACTTGTCCCACAGATCAGCCTCCATACCTGAGCACTGGAAAATAGTCAATTAGCACCAATTTTCAAAAAAGGATCTGGGGCGGATTCTGTTCATCACAGGCCGGTTAGCTTAATGTCTGTCTCAGGAAAACTGGTAGGAAGTATTGTTGAAGAGAAAATAAGGAAGCAAATTGGGGAGAGGCAATTAGTCCTTTTTATTATTCCTAAGCGCTCTGAAGCATTTCACTTCTCAGAGTCATTGAGCTAATACTCTGGGGGATTTTGTCTGCGTATAAATCAAATGACATACGGCTGCGGTAGAAAGGTTCTCACCCACCACAGAAGAGGGCAGGTCGCCAACTCCCTTTGACGACAGCTCGGTGGGATTGCTGTGGAGCAAATGTCTTGAGGATTGAAGGCTAAATCTTATCTCCTCAGAGACGTGGTGGGAAGCACTCACAGCCGGACAATACCAAGGGTTGGCCCTGGTCATCTGGGCTAGACTGTACAGTGGGACATCCTTCATTTAGGAAGATAAAGAAAGCTTTCCCATGACCTACAGGCAACAGTGTGAGACGGAGTGGCAGATGTTTCATATTAAAGAAGTTGGACAACTGATGTCAACAGCCACAAAATCTCTGCTTCAAAATAAATAAAGTAGGATGCTACATGCTGCTGTGTGTGGGAGAGAGAGGTTACATGCTATGAAAAATCATGAGATTAATTAGATTGGGATAAGTGAACATCTCTGGGGGGGCATTTATGTTGACGGATTTCAAATAGGGTTGTTTTTTACAAATCAAAAAATAATTAAACAAGAGAGGGTGGGGGAGATATTATATTCTGGTTTCAAGGCAGAAAATAAATACTATGTGTTGGGGGGGTATGCGATAATGGGTTCCTTTTTTCAGCCGTGTCACTTCAGATTTCATGTCAGGAGCAAAAGATATTCCAGTCATAGGGATGGGGGCACAAATTCAATTCTGTTCACATTTAAAGGTGAACCTACCAGACTCACAGTGTCCAAAACAATATGGCTGATGAAACGTGCACATCTCCAAATTCTGAAATGCACATTTTCCAGCCCGAAAATGTGAAATGAACTTAAGAAAAAAGTGAAACTAAGCTGAAATTGATAGATTCTTCCATCCCTAGCAGTAATTCTAATCTTCTTTCGAAGGGGTCTTTTTCTTTACACAAGACTTAGAATGGGCAGCCCTGTAAACTGAGGACTCCTTGAAACAGCTGTGTGTCCTCTGTAAAGTGGGATCCACTTGGTTTATAAGCCGAGGCGGAAGCAATCTGAGGAACCGCTATCCCCCTCAGACCAACATTGGTAATCTAAAGAGCATCCGCCAGCCCCTGTGGAGACAGCCTCAACCTCCACCGTGACCGCAGGCCTCATTATCATGGAGCCTAAGAAGGACTGCGCCCTTTTTTATTATCTTCCGCCTGGGAACAAATTCCATTTCCTCTAGTTTCCCAGGGTCCTTGCTTCCCAGGAAGGACAAAGCTAGCACGAAACAGATTCTTCATGGAGTTACGAAGGACTTCTGGGAATCCAAGACACGTTGTTAATATGCTACTCAGGGCTTTGGGACATCTGTCATAATATCACACAGTTCATTAAAAGGACGTGCATGTGATGAATGGGGAAATGAAAGACTATGGAAAGGCATCAGGAGATATTGGGAAAGAATCAAATTCCCATCTGAATGATGACGATGCTTTAAATCTTGGTGGGTTTCCCCCCACCTCCCCCCAAATCTGGCCTTGTCTCTTTCCCTTTAAACTAGGGCCTATTTCTCTCCAGATCCTGTGAAGAAGGTGAGGAAGACACCCATCCTAACCTGGAAACTAACTTTCCTCCTCTGAAATTTGCCTCCTGAGAGGAGGGAACAGATGAAACTGCCATTTTTGGTGTCTCTCGGTTTCGAATTTTCCCAGTCTTAAAATCAGCTCACTCCATTTCAATATACATTTGCTTATTTTTATTCATGTCCTCATGAAAATAGCAATAATAATAATAATAATAGCACAACAGCCAGAAATTCACCAGGCAAAGGTTCATGGGAGAGAGACTTTCTGCAGGCAATGGCTTTCCCACCTGCTTTGCCCCAGCCTTCAGCCCCAGGACCATTTCCCAGACCATGACTTTGAGAACAGAAGCAGCAACAGCAACAGCTGGGAAGAGAGGAGTCCATGGATATTGTTTCTCAATTTGATCCTTTTACATGGCTTTGTATGTTTTGTGGTATTTTATGCATTGTAATTTGCTGTTATTTTTATTGATTACAGATGAGTAATTCTTTATTGTAGTTGATAAGTGTAAAGGTAAAGGTAAAGGGACCCCTGACCGTTAGGTCCAGTCGTGGACGACTCTGGGGTTGTGGCGCTCATCTTGCTTTATTGGCCGAGGGAGCCGGCGTACAGCTCCCGGGTCATGTGGCCAGCATGACTAAGCCGCTTCTGGTGAACCAGAGCAGCACACAAAAACGCCCTTTACCTTCCTGCTGGAGTGGTACCTATTTATCTACTTGCACTTTGACATGCTTTCGAACTGCTAGGTTGGCAGGAGCAAGGACCGAGCAAAGGGAGCTCACCCCGTCGCGGGGATTCAAACCACCGACCTTCTGATCAGCAAGCCCTAGGCTCTGTGGTTTAACCCACAGCGCCACCTGCGTCCCTGATAAGTGTAAACTGTTTAATTATTATGTGCTGGTGTTTAATTTTACTGTTTACTATTTGATTGCAATGGATTATTGCATATTGCTTTTCAGTGGTACCTCGGATTAAGAACAGCCCTGTTTACGAACTATTCGGTATATGAACTTTGCAAAACCTGAAGTCGTGTACTGGTTTGTGAATCTTGCCCCGGTCTATGAATGGAAGCCGAACAGCGGAAGGGCACCAGCAGTGGGAGACCTCATTAGGGAAAGTGCACTTCAGTTTAAGAACAGCTTTGGTTTAAGAATGGACTTCCAGAACAGATTAAGTTTGTAAACCGAGGTACCACTGTATTTGATATAAGTTGTTTATTTTAAAGTTACTATGACTTTTTATATTGGATCAGATTGTTACTATTAATGTTTGATGTTTTATTATTATTTTTGTGTGTGTTGAAAACCACCCAGAGTGATTAGGGTAACCCAGCCAGATGGGTAGGGTATAAAAAAATAAATAAAAATAAAAATAATTATTCTGAATGTCTGCTATCTGAGAACAGCATCTCCTTGAGTTATGCTCTAAGAGGCAGCTATTCAGCAGTAGGCATGAGCCTCACTTGGAAGGAAATTCTAAAAACTATGAGAAATACAGTGGTGCCTCGCAAGACGAAAATAATCCGTTCCGCGAGTCTCTTCATCTAGCGGTTTTTTCGTCTTGCGAAGCAACCCTATTAGCGGCTTAGCGGATTAGCGCTATTAGCGGTTTAGCGGATTAGCGGCTATTAAAGGCTTAGTGGCTAAAAGGCTATTAGCGGCTTAGCGGCTTAGAAAAAGGGGGGGAACGAAAAAAAATCTGAACACTCGCAAGACGTTTTCGTCTTGCGAAGCAAGCCCATAGGGAAATTCGTCTTGCGAAGCAGCTCAAAAACGGAAAACCCTTTCGTCTAGCGGGTTTTCCGTCTAGCGGGTTTTCCGTCTTGCGAGGCGTTCGTCTTGCGAGGTACCACTGTACTTCCAAGTAAATGTTTTTATGGTTCCTTGTATTTCATTGGTCATTGTGAAGGTGTGTCCTTGTGCTTATCAGGACGGAGACCTGATTGGTTCATAGGGTTAGCAGCCCACTTCTGACACCGTGTAAGATCTCCTAGGCTCACCAACAATGGGGAGCACAGGAGCCAACTGCTAGGAACCGGTTCATCTCTCCCCAATAAAATATTTGAAGGCTCCCCCCCAAAAGTTAATGGGAATTGCAATTCAAATGGTGTGTGCCATGTCTTGTGTTCGATTATGTGGGGTGGGACTTTCCTGCCCCCCAAATATTTTATTCAAGTTGGCACCCCTGCTCAGGAGGGTTGATAGGGGAGTACCAGGAGGGATATTGCTATAGGGCTCCCCCAAACCCGGAGCCAGCTCTGTGGGAGGGAAAGAGGGGTAAACCAACCCACAGAGGAGTAGGGCAGGAGATGGGTTAGGGTTATGACTCGGCCACCTTATTTTTGTCATCTATTTTCTGCTGGTTGTGTTCCTTTGCTCCTAACGGCAGACTTAAACGCAATAAGGACTGACACACCCCGTGGCTCCATAAACTGTTCCGCCTTGGGCTTTTCAAAACCTCTCAGGAGAAAAATCTGAACCACTGGACTCGTGGCATCAAATCACGGTGACCATTTATAGATGTGCTCCCAGAAGCTGTGACATCACAACACATACAATGCTTCCATTATAATAAACCTGATGGGAATATGGGAGTGCTGCAATGCTAGGAGAAATGATTGAATGCGTCAGAGTTATTGCTCAGGCCAAAGGACTTTGTTTATCGGACGTTTATAGTTCTGGGTGTTTTAAAAATGGGCTTTCCCACCGCCACTTCTGCTAGGACGTTCCTGGACAAGGATAGACTTGCTGCAGTGGTCCATGCATTGGTAATCTCCTGGCTAGACTACTGACTTGAGGGAAATGAAAAGTTTTCCCTTGGAGTCTCAGCAATGGAGTACCAAGGGGTTGTTTAGATTGCCCCCCCACCACCACCACCAAGGGCACCTCTCCATTCTGGCTCAGTCGTTCTAGCCAAGGGTGAAAGTAGGGTTGCCATATTTCAAAAAGTAAAAATCCAGACAAAAATGTTGAGATTTTTTTTTTTTTTTTTTTTGCAAAATCACACCCAGAAATGAATGGGTTGCTATACATTCTGGATTTCCCCTGACACTTTTAGTGCTTTCTGCCAGGATATTACAGTGGACGCTCGGGTTGCGAACGTGATCCGTGCGGGATGCACGTTCGCAACCTGCAGCGTCCGCAACCTGCAGCGGCGCATCTGCACACGTGCGGGTTGCAATTCGGCACGTCTGCACATATGCAAAGCGTGATTTAGTGCTTCTGTGCATGCGTGACCGCCGAAACCTGGAAGTAACTCGTTCGGGTACTTCTGTGTTTTGGCGGTCTGCAACCCGGAAAAGCGCAACCTGACACATCTGTAACCCGAGATATGACTCTACTTCCAACTGCAATATTCCAGTTATATCCGTGATTTTTTTTTGGGGGGGGGGTGTCGCCAATACAGCCTCTTGCCAAGGGCACAAAGGAAGAAGAAGAAGAGTTTGGATTTGATATCCCGCCTTTCGCTCCCTTTAAGGAGTCTCAAAGCGGCTAACATTCTCCTTTCCCTTCCTCCCCCACAACAAACACTCTTGAGGTGAGTGGGGCTGAGAGACTTCAGAGAAGTGTGACTGGCCCAAGGTCACCCAGCAGCTGCATGTGGAGGAGCGGAGACGCGAACCCGGTTCCCCAGATTACGAGACTACTGCTCTTAACCACTACACCACACTGGCTTTAGGTACCAGGAGCCTAGGTACGTCTCTCCGGAAGACCAGACCTCACCTTCCTTAATGCCAGAATTACGCAAGATAACAAATGCCAGCATTTTGCTCAACATGCTGTTACATCAAGCCCAAGTTCTCAAATTTGCAACCTTGGCAAGAGTTTTTGAAACAGCTCTTTGCGTGTCATTAGCCACTTGATGAAAACGCAAAACACAATTCATTTTGTATCATGGAAGTCTGGCAGATCCCCATTGTTCTTGGCTAGACGTGTTGCCAAAGTGTTCAGGGCACACGCAGAAAAGAAAAATTGTACAGTCACCAGCTAATATAAATTGTTTTGTGTTCGTGCTCCCCTCCACTTCCCCCTGCACTCCAGCCATAGGCAGTTACAAACTCTTTACTGTGAGTCTGCTTTGACGTTCATAAGAGATGCTCCCGGGGGAGATTTGAAAGTGGGCTTTGTGCCCGTGACGTCTTCCGAGCGACTCTGAAACAACAGCGTGTTTCACCCCAGCCCGCTAACAGGCAGACGAGGCCTTCTGACCTGACACCTTATCAATTTGCGGGAATGTCTGCATGGTGTGATTACATTTCCATGAGGTTGAAAAGCCCGCTGAGCCAATCCAAAGCACCATTAATCTCAGGGGAGCGATACCGCCGAGGCAGGCCGCTTGCGGTGCCAAGGTTTCTACCAAAATAGATCACGAAAAGAGGATTGCTCAAGCAGGAATATGTAGGGAGCTGCCTTGGCCCCAAGTTATTAGGAACTGCTAGATCTGAGCTCAGCTCCTCCGTGTGGTGAGCCTAGGAGCTACGCATGGCACATTCTCTACTGGGGATCAAGCCACTTTCTGCGAAAACTTGTCACCCAGGTGCTATTTGCACCCAAAATGGTGGTTGTCGAGGTTCACAGGAAATTGCTACGGGCCCCCGATCCGGATGGAGGACATGTCAAGGATAAGAGCTAGGTAGATCCTTCTTCAGAATAAAAAGTGGCCATTTTAAGCATAAGTACTTTTCCGTGTGGGACATGGGTGGTGCTGTGGGTTAAACCACAGAGCCTAGGGCTTGCCGATCAGAAGGTCGGTGGTTCGAATCCCCACGACGGGGTGGGTTCCCGTTGCTCGGTCCCTGCTCCTGCCAACCTAGCAGTTCAAAAGCACGTCAAAGTGCAAGTAGATAAATAGGAACCGCTCTGGCAGGAAGGTAAACGGCGTTTCCGTGCGCTGCTCTGGCTCGCCAGAAGCGGCTTAGTCATGCTGGCCAC
Organism: Podarcis bocagei; assembly: GCF_964188305.1. Classification (NCBI taxonomy): domain Eukaryota; kingdom Metazoa; phylum Chordata; class Lepidosauria; order Squamata; family Lacertidae; genus Podarcis; species Podarcis bocagei. The sequence continues at coordinate 14,484,317 of NC_138135.1, read as the reverse complement.
ATGACCCGGAAGCTGTATGCCGGCTTCCTCAGCCAATAAAGCGAGATGAGCGCCACAACCCCAGAGTCGGCCACGACTGGACCTAACGGTCAGGGGTCCCTTTACCTTTTTACTTTTCTGTGGATAACACACACCCTTGTATAAGACGCCCCCTATTTTGGGGGGCTCCAAATAAAGACAATGTTGAGCTTTTTTACAGAGGATTGCCCAGAGTTGTACAACTTTTTTTTGGGGGGGGAGACAAAGGTTGTTGAGGTTTTTATGGGGGGGAAATGCAGTAAATCACCAACCTGACACTTAAAATTGTGTGTGCCGCTCGCTAACAATCACTCGCGTCAGCAAAACGCCTCTGCCCGGTCGCCCACAGCGGAAGGAAATCACAACCCAAATTGCAGCAGCGGCAGCAAATACAAAACAGCATTTGACACAGCAACCAGTCACACACCTATTTAGCACAGCATCAGCCAATACGAAACAGCCTTTGCCGCAGCCACCAATCACGCACCAATGACAACCTGCAGCTCACGGCTGCAACCAATCATCTGTCACCCCCCTACCCACTAAGATGCCCCCGGTTTTCTGACCTTATTTTACAGTATAAAAACCTCATCTTACACACAGAAAAGTAACGTGTTTATTTCAAAGCCTGAAAAACGTACAGATAAACAAATACACAACTTTGCATAGGCATCTAAAGGCAGCTCTCTAATGAGAAGTTTTTGATGTTTTGTTGTGTTTTCATTATGCTGCAAGCTGCCCAGAGTGGCTGGGCAATGCAGTCAGATGGGTGGGGCAAAAGTAATTTATCATCATCAACATCACCAAGAAAGATGCTACGAGGTTGAACGATCTTTTAAAGTGGCAGTTCCTTCTCATTCCATCCCATGACAATGTCACTTTTTCCTCTGCTGTTGTTTGTCATGGTCGATGTGGCCCCCTTCATGAGAGAGAGCCCATCCCTCCCCCTTTTCTTAAAAAAGACCTCAAAGAATAATTACTACCAGCCTTGTACCCACTATTGTTCAGGAATCTGAATGAACCAAAATCAGTTTTGACATCAGCAGATAAAAACAGTGTGGCCCTGTATAGGGAAGCATTTTAAGGTTTAAGGTTTTATTATGTTTTTATATACAGTAGTACCTCGGGTTAAGTACTTAATTCGTTCCGGAGGTCCGTTCTTAACCTGAAACTGTTCTTAACCTGAAGCACCACTTTAGCTAATGGGGCCTCCTGCTGCCGCTGCGCCTCCGGAGAACGATTTCTGTTCTTATCCTGAAGCAAAGTTCTTAACTTAAAGCACTATTTCTGAGTTAGCGGAGTCTGTAACCTGAAGCGTATGTAACCTGAGGTACCACTGTATGTTGGAAGCCACCCAGAGTGGGGAACCCAGTCAGATGGGTGGGGTACAAATAAATAATAATAATAATAATAATAATAATAATAATAATAATTATTATTATTATTATTATTATTATTATTATTATTATGTCATCTTGATTCAAAATGTCAACCAATGGTATCCAAACCTAGGTGAAACCTGCTTCTTGATATCGGGAACCATCATGCAAAATTTGGTTATAATGTCTTAAGAGGTGTCAAAAATTGATAGTGAACAGACAAACAACTTTCCAAAATATATAGTAGATAACAATAACAATATCAACAACACAGGCATAGCAAGTGTTAATGTTTATCACATCAACATACTCAAGGAGAGAAACCAACAAGAAAACCATTTCTTAGAACACTGGGTTCTTTTCATAAGTTTATGGAATGAAAGAGTTTAGGGCAGTGTCTACCATGAACTTCGTGACCATACTCCCAGACACCTTTTCTCTTTTTTCTCCTTATTATGCCCCCTCTTCTATACACCCCTCACTTTTTGTTTTTGTACTTGTTCATACTATTACAATAAAACAGATTGGCTCAGATAATCATTTATGGAATGGTGCCTAATGAGAACTCTACCATTCTTTTCTCTGTTTATTTTTGACTTTCCACTATACAGTGGATGCTCGGGTTGTGAACGTGATCCGTGCGGGAGGCAAGTTGCGATTCGGTGCTTCTGCACATGTGCAAAGCGTGATTTAGTGCTTCTGCACATGAGTGAATGCCGAAACGTGGAAGAAACCCATTCCACTAATTCCGGGTTCAGCACGTAACCTGAAGCATCTGAAACCCAAGGTATGACTGTATAGGTAGCAGCAGAAGCGATGATGAGACACTGCTAATATATCAGAACCACATGACAGTATGAAATGGCTTATCATAGATACACACACACACACACACACACACACACACACACACACAAAACACGGAGTGTGTATATATAAATATACATATATATATATGCAAGAAGGCATTTCTTTTGCCGAACAAAGCATGCTAATTTTATAACGCCAATACTCATGATCACCACCAGAGGTCATGATATCCCTACCAAACAAAGTCTCTTTATTGATATTGGTGCTACTAAGACATTACATAGCAATCCCTTTAACTGATCATTTTACGATGCTTCCAGACAGCCTGCTCATTGAGTTTTCACCCTGATTTGTTTGCAAGGAGATTAGACGACGTTGGCTATTGAATGAATATTTGTTCTGACTTTGTTTGCAGGGATGTTAGATGAAGTTGTGTCATTTGTCATCCCACACTTTCTAGTGCGTCCCATCAGTTTCCTTAACACGCACACGGGAAACAGGTTTCTTGCACAAGACCTCCTGTTCCACTACATAATTTGGAAAGTTGTTTGTCTGTTCGCTAAACATTGGGGCATCTCTTAAGCTATTGCAACTAAATTTTGTATGGTGGTTCTGCGTATCAAGAAGCAGTTTTTTGTCTATGTTCAGATACAGTTGGGTGCCATTTTGAATTAAGATGGAGAACTGAACCAATCTGCACTGATTTGTTTTGTTTTGTTTCTTTGAACTTTGGAGCAACAATGAGTATATTGCTACAACGCTGCAACCTGAATTTGCTGCTTTGGGATCAAATCCCAGCTGAAACTTGCAACAATATGAAGGAATGCCAAAAGTTAAGTTTTGGAGTCATGTAGGACTCTAGTTCAGATATAATTCTTAAAAGCGGGGTTTGTGTCATTCAACATATTGGAAAATAAACTTGAAATTTCTCATTCTAAAGGGGAGCATCTCCTGAAATGCCAAACACACAATTGAAATGGTCACAAATTATATCCAGGTGCAGCTCTAGTTTAGCAATTCATGTCTCGACTTCGCACTTGCGTGATTTTCACTGACGGACGTGCAGCATGCAATTGCCAGTCACGCCTGTTGTGTGACGTTTGAAGTGGTCTTCGGAATGACGCCGGTGGCAGACGATGCTCCATTTGGCTGCCATTGAATCAAAAAATGCATGGACAGATTGTAAGAGTTATGTGCAGAGTGGCATAAGGTTTGTGTGAGGTCCAGAAAGATCTCAGAGCCAGGATAGGTGAGAGATAATAAGCCTAATAATGCGTCAAGGGTTTTTTTTTCCCCTTTATAAACCTCGAACACACTCATTGTTCTGCCAGGTTTTCTTCCACACAAAAGACAGCTTGAGATGATTCACCTGGGATTTGTTTGGGGCCTTTTGCTATTCTCTTGCACTTCCTTCCCTGCGGCCGCTTGATTAGGCTTGCATAAGGAGTAAAATGATTGCACGGAAAATTCAGTGCGCTGCGAAACAATGGAAGTAATAATAATAATAACGATAGCAAACCCAACAACAACCAATTTCTTCTCTAACAGATGATGAATTGGAAGACCAGTTGTTTATCTGAGCGCTTCAGTAGATGCGACAAGAGTTGCCACTGTTAGTCTTGCCATATAACAGGAAAATTCCTGACATGTCCTGGTTTTCGGGTGTAAAAATGGTGTCGGGGGGAATTTTGCCGAACTGGCAAAATGTCAGGGAAAACCCAGGTGTATGGCAAGGCAATGGAAAAATCAGTAGAAATAGCTCCAAAAGCTAAAAATCACTGTTTTGGGGGTCACTTTCCACTATGTGGAGTCAAAACATGCACCGTCATGTGAGAGACAACAATCCCATGACTGCAACCATGGAGCAGGAATTCTAACAGTGTTTCCCCCCAAAAGCTCAACAATTTTGCATGTCAGGAACTTTTTGAAATATGGCAACCTTAACCACTTCTCCCTCTCGCCCCCCCCCCCGCCCTCACTTACTCAGAGAATCATTGTGGGCAAACATTCTGTGACATCACAGCAGCATGCACTGTCCCAACTCACGTTGTTGTCTGTCAATCACAGCGGTGCAAGAACAATGAAGGATCCTTGCACTTCTTCATTTACTTCTGCAGGAATGGAAAAGGCACAGGTTACCAAATGAAGGGGAAGATTTTCAAGTAACGATACCCAGCCTGGTAGGCACCAGGATCTAGAATCAATCTAGTTTGAAACAGCATGTTGAAGATGACCAGGAACTTTTGCAGATTGAGAAAAAAAACCCTACATTTTTGTGCTACAAACTGGGTACATAGCAATAGCTTCCTACGTTCAAGAAAACTGGCATCATAACTTGGCTGAATAACCGTTAACTCCCTTGCCCTGTGAATTAATTCTAGTTTCCGTTACTTCTGCACACCATTCGCTTTGGGTTAGGGCAGCAATGCTACAGCTCCGGAGTTACTGAAGACCGTCAAAAGCAAATGTTTGCAGAGCACTTGCAGGCCCTAAAACAGAAGGTTAACGTGAGATGAATGACTTTCTGGTGGAAGCCGTAATTGCACAATAATGAAATAGGAAAACTCATCCATCGTCTCTTCAACATCTAAGCTCTGCAAACAAACACAGGCTAGAAGTAGCAATGGGGAACAGGGCTGAGCAACAGGCCGGTGCAGTGATGCATACTAGCAACAGCTGCTGCTCCCAGCTGGTTCCCCTTGGTGGGTGGGAAAAGCTACTAAGCTCAAGCTACACTGTAAAGCATGGAGGCTGATGTTCTGCAGGCAAAACGATGAGCAGCTGCAATGTTGTTGTTGTTGTTTTAAAAAAAACACACCTTCCAGTTGTGCCAGTGGGGAAGGGTGTAGCCCAGAGACACAGAATCTGTTCCACGTGCACACAGTATCTCCAAGTAGCAGGTCAGGGAATGCCCCCCCCCCATCTAGAGAACTATAATGCCCAAGAGAGCAAACAAAATAAAATACCATATTTTTTGCTCTATAAGACACACTTTTCCCCCTCCAAAAATTAAGGGGAAATGTGTGTGTGTCTTATGGAGGAAATGTGTGTGTGTCTTATGCAGGCTCCATGGCTTCACAAACGCAACGTGAAGCCTCTGAAGCGCAGCGGGAGCGCTCCCGCCGCTCTCCGGAGGCTTCACGTTGCTTTCACTGAAGCCTGGAGAGTGAGAGGGGTTGGTGCGCACCGATCCCTCTTGCTCTCCTGGCTTCGCCTCGCTGGAGAGGCGCTGCGCAGCTTTCCCTCTTTGCGCAGCGCCCCTTCAGCGAAGCGAGAGGAGAAATGGAAGGGGCTCTGCTGCGCAGAGGGAGAGATTTTTTTTCTTCTTGTTCTCTCCCCCTCTAAAACTAGGTGTGTCCTATGGTTGGGTGCATCCTATGGAGCGAAAAATACGGTACTGTGTTAAACGGACCAGTGCTCTGACTCAGGACAAACTCATGAATAATAAGGTTCATGGGTAGGCAAACTAAGGCCCGAGGGCTGGATCTGCTCCAATCGCCTTCTAAATCCGGCCCGCTATAATGTGACACAAAAGCTGCATGTTTGTTTTCTGAAAATAAAATGTGTATCTGTATCAAAATATGGATGTGTGGATATGAAAGCAGCCAGTGTTGTGACTTAATTTTAATCTACAATGAAGCAAGTGGGAATGCTGGTTTCACTGTGAATGATGTGCACTTACTTCCCTCCGACTTTGCCCTCCTTCCAGGAGCATAAAAAGATGCCTTATACCATGGGTAGCACAAGTAAATCCTTGCATGTATTCTTCTGGTACCAAAATATTCATCTTCAAATACTGCTCCATTTACCCAATGACCTTTATAATATCAGGGTTTTTGGCTATTTTTATCAGCCTGCAAGCCTTGCCTAATCCAATACAGTGATACCTCGGGTTAAGTACTTAATTCATTCCAGAGGGCCGTACTTAACCTGAAACTGTTCTTAACCTGAAGCATCACTTTAGCTAATGGGGCCTCCTGCTGCTGCCGTGCTGCCAGAGCATGATTTCTGTTCTTATCCTGAAGCAAAGTTCTTAACCCGAGGTACTATTTCTGGGTTAGCGGAGTCTATAACCTGAAGCGAATGTAACCTGAGGTACCACTGTACCATGAAGAGATGGAAGGTAGTCACAACCAGACAGAATACACATGTAACGGAAATTCTCTTCTGTAAACACATCACCAGGTTGTTTGCACATTCCAAGCCGAGTCCGGTCCATTTCTAAGCCATTTCCACACTTGTCAATTTTCAGAAATACCTTTTTACATTCAAAAGCAAGAGGATCAGAATCCTCTGTAATTATAGCTTCGACTAAGCCAGTCTTGTTAAGGTAGGCGAGCTGAGCATCTGCTTCATATGGAGCAACAATGCAATATATTCCCTGGGCTCAGGCAGCTTTATTTTATTTTTTATATAAGATATTTATTAAGATTTTCAAAAAATTACAAAATAAAAAGAACAAAGAAAAATACAAAATAAAAATAGTTAAAAAACAGTTCAGTCTTTCCATCACATATTTTCATTTGCTTATTTCCCAGACCTCCTCACGCCTTCCTTTTCTGTATTCCAGTTCAAATTGTTAATTCAGCAAATCCCTCCCCTCTTCATTCATCTTAATCTTCAATTTTTAAATATTATAACATTATTATTTTTTTACCTATTAATAACCATTTCCTCATATTCCCTTATAGCATTACAGCAAAAGACCACTTAGTTTCTATCCAACATCATTCTAACATTCATTAATTTTACAGTGTTTCTGCAATTAATCTTTGAACTTTTTCCAATCTTCTTCCACCGACTCTTCTCCCTGGTTTCGGATTCTGCCAGTCATTTCTGCCAGTTCCATATAGTCCATCACCTTCATCTGCCATTCTTCCAAGGTGGGTAAATCTTGTGTCTTCCAGTACTTTGCGACGAGTATTCTTGCTGCTGTTGTGGCATACATAAAGAAAGTTCTATCCTTCTTTGGCACCAATTGGCTGACCATGCCCAGGAGAAAGGCCTCTGGTTTCTTCAGGTATTTAAATACCTTTTTCATTTCATTATAAATCATCTCCCAGAAAGCCTTAATCCTTGGGCACGTCCACCAAAGGTGAAAGAATGTACCTTCAGTTTCTTTACATTTCCAACATTTATTATAGGGCAAATGATAGATTTTTGCAAGCTTGACTGGTGTCATGTACCACCTGTAAATCATTTTCATAATATTCTCTCTTAGGGCATTACATGCCATAAATTTCATACCTGTGGTCCACAACTGTTCCCAGTCAGCAAACATAATATTATGTCCAACATCTTGTGCCCATTTAATCATAGCAGATTTCACTGTTTCATCCTGAGTATTCCATTTCAACAGCAAGTTATACATCTTTGACAAGGTCTTAGTTTTAGGTTCTAACAGTTCTGTTTCTCATTTTGATTTTTCCACCTGGGCAGCTTTAATCACTTCACAGGCCATAGCATGTGTAACATCAATGCTACATGCAAAACATTCTCTGGCTTCTGATAATTTCCCTTCATGAAGCAGCCGTTTCCCTTTTAGGAGGTTTGATTGCCATTTTTCTCGTCGCGACTTTTCAACTTTCTTCTTGGAAGGCAGGGTACAGCCATCAAATACTAGAATGACCGCTCCCCACATTAAACAGGGGGCGCCCTTTGTGTGGGATACCTGGAGGTCTCCGCCTACCTCAGTCAGTTGTCCAATCCCGCCTGGGGAAAGCGTTGCCAAGGAGACCAAGCCAGGTAGGGGAGGGACTACCTGCCCACACGATAGAGGGAGGATCTGACCTGGGAATTCAAATAATAGAATGGGTTTGACCCCAAATGACAGAAACATATCACCCAGCTTCATGCAATAAGCTACATATTGATCTGTGGGTTCTCCTTTGGTTAGCTTTTCTTTACATGAGCAGATTCGGCAGCCTCTTTGATAAATTGGAGCAAACCTTGGATCCCCATTGTTCTTAAGTCAAATCCAGGAAACAGCGACGGAGGACCAGACCAGCTCCGTCCACTAAGCAAGAAGAGCGCCTACCTTGGGTAGGCAAACTAAGGCCCGGGGGCCAAATCCGCCCCAATCACCTTCTAAATCCAGCCAGCAGACGGTCCAGGAATCAGCGTGTTTTTACATGAGTAGAATGTGCCCTTTTATTTAAAATGCAACCCTGGGTTATTTGTGGAGCCTGCCTGGTGTTTTTTCATGAGCAGAATGTGTGCTTTTATTTAAAATGCATCTCTGGGCTATTTGTGGGGCATAGGAATTCATTCATTCCCCCCCCAAAAAATATAGTCCAGCCCCCCACAAGGTCTGAGGGACAGTGGACCGGCCCCCTGCTGAAAAAGTTTGCTGACCCCTGATAAGGCTTTTCAGTGACTACTAGCTACAACAGGTACTTGAGAGGGCGGTCTTGTAGTAAGGTTAAAGCTTACTGGGAAATGATTTATAATGAATTGAAAAGGATGTTCAAAATAACTTTTGTTAAAAAAACAACAACACCAGAAGTTTTTCTTTTGGAAATTGTAGGGTCAGAACTACCCAAACTGTATAGAAATCTATTCATGTACAGTGGTGCCTCGCAAGACGAAAAGAATCCGTTCTGTGATTCTCTTCGTCTAGCGGTTTTTTCGTCTTGCGAAGCAAGCCCATTGAAGGATTAGCGGATTAGCGCTATTAGCGGCTTTTAGCGGCTTATCTGCTGATCGGATCAGCTGATAAGTGGCTTAGCGGCTTAGAAAAAAGGGGGGAGGGGGAAAAAACCAGCAGGAACTCGCAAGACATTGTCGTCTTGCAAAGCAAGACCATAGGGAAATTCGTTTTGCGAAGCACCTCCAAAACGGAAAACTCTTTCGTCTAGCGAGTTTTCCGTCTTGCGAGGCATTCGTCTTGCGGGGCACCACTGTATGTAACTACAGCAGGAGGAATGCTACTCGCCCAAAAGTGGAAAGAAGCAAAAGTCCCAGCAAAGGAAGAATGGAAACAAAAAACTTATGGAATATGCAGAAATGGCAAAACTTATCGGAAGAATAAGAAATCAAGATAACAAACTTTTTATAAAAGAATGGAAATGGTTTATTGAATATTTACAGACAAATTGCCAACAGATAAAAACATTGGCAGGATTATTGTAATAACCTGCAGTTTCATAAGAGTATATATTTAAAGTAGATAATTAAATGAGCAACTTAAATGAATTTGGATATGCAGAAGATATTAAAAAATAAATTCAAGGAACAGCAGAAAGAGGGGGAAGGAAATCAGACTCTGAAATGTTAAAATGATTGTAAAAGTAATGAAATGTATAAACATGAAAAGTATAAAAAAATTAAAAGATAAAAACCCAAGATGAGTAACTCTGCGACCTTTAGAAGACATCTGAAGGCAGCGAAGCATTTTAATGTGTAATGTTTTATTATCTTTTTATATATGTTGGAAGCTGCCCAGTCAGATGGGCGGAGAATAATAATAATAATAATAATAATAATAATAATAATAATAATGGAATATTTAGAACCCATCAGAGTCAAGTAGGGATCTGAGTATGACCTTATTGGATATCTCCCAAAATTCCTCTGTGTTCACCTGCCTACCCATTCTCATCCTCCACCCCATGCAAACCACCGTATTTTTCGTTCTATAAGACACACCAGACCACAAGACACACCTAGTTTTTGGAGGAGGAAAACAAGAAAAAAAATATTCTGAATCCCAGAAGCCAGAACAGCAAGAGGTATCACTGCGCAGTGAAAGCAGCAATCCTTCTTGCTGCTCTGGCTTCTGGGATAGCTGCACAGCCTGCATTCGCTCCATAAGACGCACACACATTTCCCCTTACTTTTTAGGAGGGAAAAAGTGAGTCTTATAGAGCAAAAAATACGGTATATTTTGGCAACTTTGCCAACTCATCGTAAGAAAGTTTTGCATGGGCCCTTCCCCAGCTCTGTTTTTCTGTCGTTTAGCTTTTGAGCAACATCTAGACAACACTTCACAGTTCCACCTAATTCAGTCCATCAAAGTCCACGCAGCCGCAAGTTTCAGTTCGGATGCAAGAGGCTAATGGACGGTGCCTCTGTAATGGCGGCAGGTCGCTGTGATATTAGAATGGGCATCAGGGAGGCTTGGCGTGTGTTTCACAATGACATTTTACCTGAACAGGAGTCACAGACAGCGCATGGGGTATTTTGAAAGGCATGCACTATTTTGTTGGATCAACAAAACAGGGAGGCGGAATTTTGTGATTAACACAATGCTCAGTTGTGTGTTAATGTCCCCTTTATCCTTTTTTAAAAGCAACTTTTGAGTAGACTCCAGGGGCTGCTTAACCCTTTCCCTGGTCCACTCTAAATCACCCCGATAACACACAAAATAACCCTGTCCCCCCCCTGCATAGAACCATATAAGTGATGCTTAGAAAGTTACTGTAATTTTAATCTGCTTCAGTATTTTAACCTTTGTATGCCTTAAGGTAGGGTTGTAATTTTTTCTTCATTTTGCTGTTCCATCTTTTGTAAAACTGCTTTGATGATCCCCTCCCCAACCAATCAAGTGGTATATAAACTTAATGAAATAAATAAATGAACATGTCACTATCTCTCCCCTTAAGTGTGTGTATGGTTTTAAATGGATAAAATACAAAATGTGAGTGGTTGCTTAGGCATTGGTTGTGACTATCTGTCCACGCCCAGGGACAGAAATGATATCCGCAAACCTGTGAAATCAGTAAGGGAAAACATTTTTGGCGAGAAAATGGAGCTGGGTGCCAGACCCTCACCTCTCCCCAAGTGCTCCCAGGGGCTCTTGCGTGGCCCTAGACCCCTTGACAGAGGTGTGGACAAAAGCATGGTGAGCCCCTGGATTCCTTTAACGGAATACCCTTGCAGCAGCAGCATTGGAGGGGCTGGCACAGCCAATCCATGCCCCTCCACCAACCAATTTTCTAAAACCAATGCCTAACCGCAACCTTACAAGTTGTGACGATTTGCTATGCAGTAGGCAAAAAACCAAATGGCACCAGCCAATCAGCCAAATGGACAAAATTCCTACCAGGCCCCTGCCCCAAAAGCAGACGACCCCATGACAGGCATAGCAAGACCATACGCAAAAGCCCTAAAATTAGGGAGGGTGGGTGGGTGATCTGATGCGCGCAGCGAAAAGAGGAAGCTCAACGCTGCGCACAGAGAAAATATAACCTAAGGCTGTCAATCAATAATTGGCAACATCAAACTCTCCCCAATCACAACAGTGGACATCCAAACTAACCCGCCCGGCAACAGCGAGGTGTCTTGTTAACCCCACTGCAACCCGTGCTCTCCATGAAGGAGAACACACTTTGCGCATGTGTGCGCACACACACACACACTCCAGCCCATTGCGGCGTCTGCGGGACCTTGAACTGGCCCAAGCCACAAAAACTTTACAGACCCCTGCACTACATCTTACTCTTGCTCATCTCACCAGATCTAGCCTTAGGGTGCAATCCTGACCCCACCTACCTCGGAGTGAGCTTCCCTGTATGCAACAGAAGACTGAGTAGACATGTTCAGGGTTGCACTGAACATCTGGATCCAATCCACGGCTTTCCCCATCTCCTGAGATCTTCAGATGTGAAGATGCCAGAACCTCAGACCTCTTGCATGTGCTCAGACGATGAGTTATGGGCCCTCCTTATTCATATCAAATATCTCAGGGTCTTTGTAACTGCGCCGACACTCTGGGAAGGCTGGGAAGGATGCAATATGTGAACTGAAAGAAACAGCCATTTCTGAGCCTGCAGATAATGATACACTTAGCCATTAATTTACTGAAAGCATCCTTTTTGGAGTCTCCCAGAGTTGCCGCAATCAGCAAAGCCGGGCGGCAAAATAGCAGCTGAGGTACAAATTGGCTGTTTCAGGACCTGTCGAAATGGCAAGGGTGGCTGCCATTAGCTCGTTTCTGAATTTTATTTGGGGGGGGGGAACAATCCCAAACAGAAGACACATGCGCTGGGTTGATTGCCTTGCCATGTTAACGAAGCAAATTTCACATGGAATTTAAGTGGCTGCCTAATGGATTTGTTCCCGTGGCCCTGAAATGCACCCATATAATTAGGCAAAAGGGCTTTGCAAAATATTGAAAGGATCAGCGCCATGACAACCCTTGTTTTCCACCAGGGCAGTGTCAGATAATACCTTCTTAGCAGCCTGCTTAAGGATAACAGACTTGATTTCTGTTACGCAAGGGTAGCTGACATATGGTTGTGCATATGGGTACACATAAGGATTCCAAATTCTACATTGCCGGAGAAAATAATTCACCATTTCTTTTTCATTTCCCAGAATTTATCAAGGAGAGAAATGGCACAGAGCTTCAGAATTCAGGTCCAGTTCTCACTAAGATGAAATCCCATGCCTGCCTTGAATTCTTTTAGACTGCATGCAAACATGGGTACATTGTGATAATTTTGCACTATAAATACTGGTGTGTTTTCATGTGGAAATGTGGAGAACTATACCCGAGAATGGAAAAAATCAAATATTGAAAGAAAGTAAAAATGACAAATTTGCCCATCCCTAATCCCAGGTAAGCGGTGCGTATAGGACTGCAGTTTTACAGCATAATCCTACACATGCTTACTCAAAACTAAATATAATTAAATTCTACAGTGGCGCCTCGCAAGACGAAATTAATTCATTCCGCGAGTTATTTCGTGTAGCGAATTTTTCGTCTTGCGAAGCACGGTGTCGGAAAAGTTTTGGAAAAGCTTCAAAAATCACCAAAAACCTCAAAAAAGGCTACCACACCACGTTTTATGAGTTGCCCCTCAAAGTCAAGTCGCAAGTGTATTAATGGTGTTAAGAAAAAGGAAACGAACTTGCAAAAAATGCAAGACGTTTTCGTCTTGTGAAGCAAGCCCATAGGGAAATTCGTCTTGCGAAGCAGCTAAAAAACCGCAAAACCCTTTCGTCTAGCGAGTTTTTCGTCTTGCAAGGCATTCGTCTTGCGGGGCACCACTGTATTGGGTTTACTCCCTAGAAAATGGTAGTGTGAAAACGGGCGGAAGTCCTGTCCTGATTTTTCCAACAACCAGTTACCTTGGAAGACCTAGGTGAAATCTAGAACACACACACACACACACACAATGTGAAAATGCTTTTTTGAAAAAAGTTTTGAAAAATATATCGAATTTGCCATAGCTTACCATCGCCATCTAGTGTCACATCTGTGTCACTTGAAACATTTTATTTGCAGCTGTGTAGCTCCCAGATTCTGTTATTAAAGGGGGGGTGCTTTCACTTTCTCCATACACAATTTTATACACCTCTAATATGTCTCCTCTTACTTGCCTTTTCTCCAGACTAAAAATCCCCAAATTATGTAAGGTTTCTGTTATGTACTAAGTTGAACAACAGGATTCAGAATGTAGCAGCCTGATTGGTCCACAGGAGCCACCCAATCCAGCTCCAGGTGGAAGGGAATCCGCAACCTGATAGGCCTACAAGAGAATCCTGGAATTAGCCAATCACGTGGGGCCCATTGTGTAAAGAATGTATATAAAGCAGACATTCTGGGGGAACTTCCATTCCTCCTCACCAATATGAGCTGAATAAAGAGCATGAAATCCACCCTCGACTCCGAGTAGTATAATAATAATAATAATAATAATAATAATAATAATAATAATAATAATTTATTATTTATACCCCGCCCATCTGGCTGGGTGTCCCCAGCCACTCTGGGCGGCTCCCATAAAAACAAAAAATACAGTAAAATATCACACGTTAAAAACTTCCCTGAACAGGGCTGCCTTAAGATGTCTTCTGAATGTCAGGTAGTTGTTTATCGTTTTGACATCTGCTGGAAGGGCGTTCCACAGGGCGGGCGCCACTACCGAGAAGGCCCTCTGCCTGGTTCCCTGTAGCTTTGCTTCTCGCAATGAGGGAACCGCCAGAAGGCCCTCGGCGCTGGACCTCAGCGTCCGGGCAGTATATTTCAGTTTCTTCACAAGGGAGTTGCTCAACCCCTTGATCATTTTGCTTGCCCTTTTCTGAACGGTTTTTAGCTCTGCAAGATGCTTTTCCAAGTGAGGCGGCCAGAACTGTACACAGCCACGCCACAGATTTATATAACAGCATTATAATATTGGCAGTTTTATTTTCAATCCCTCTCCTACGGATCCCGAACATGGATTCTGACGTGACCTGGGCGAACACCTTCTTCATGCTTCATGCGCAGGGACTTAGTTCTGCATAAACAGGGCTCTGATTGCATGGTATGCAAGTTTTCTTACATCACACACACTCTGTCTCTGGTTTTTGTGGTTAAAAGGCAAAATTCAGATTGCTCTGAAACCAGAAAAAAAAGGAAAGAACAAACACATGGTCCATATGAAACTCGTCAGGAAAATGAGGGGTTTTCGCAACACTTATTAAAAGTCAAACCTTAAAACTTTCCAGCTTTGGTACACCGAAAGCATTTTTCCGCATGACTTCTGCTACTTTTGTAAATGAAGCTTAAGTTGCCTGATGACTGGGATGTGAATTTTCCCTGGTGACCTTAGAGCACTTACTAATGTTCTGGTTGAGTTTTGAATGGTTGCTAGATTTCCTGATCAGAGTTCTTATGCATTTAACGACAGGTGTGAGAAGCATTAATCTGCATGGTAAAGTGGAGGGGGGAAGAAATGACACAAAAGTAGATCGTGAGGTCAAACTCTGAGCGCCTTCTGGCAGTTCCCTCCCTGCGAGAAGTGAGGTTACAGGGAACTAGGCAGAGGGCCTTCTCGGTGGTGGCACCCGCCCTGTCGAAATCCCTCCCATCAGATGTCAAGGAAATGAACAACTATCTGACTTTTAGAAGACATCTGAAGGCAGCCCTGTTTAGGGAAGTTTTTAATGTTTGATCTTTTATCGTGTTTTTAATATTCTGTTGGGAGCTGCCCAGAGTGGCTGGCCAGATGGGTGGGGTATAAATACAGTGGTACCTCTGGTTAAGAACTTAATTCGTTCCGGAGGTCTGTTCTTAACCTGAAACTGTTCTTGACCTGAAGCATCACTTTAGCTAATGGGGCCTCCTGCTGCTGCCGCCGCACAATTTCTGTTCTTATCCTGAAGCAAAGTTCTTAACCCGAGGTACTATTTCTGGGTTAGAGGAGTCTGTGAGGAGATTTCACCCCTCCCATACCCAAGAATCTCCTGACCATCTCCTGATGGTCTCTGCTGACTCCAGAGAGAAGAGGAGGCGTGTCCTGCCTATCTACTTATTCTGCCCAGCAACATATCTGTGTGTGAGAGAGAGTCAGTCAGTCAGTGTATCGGAGAGAGTGAGAGTGTTAGAGATCCTAGAGATAAGATTGCTGCAAAGAGCAACTGCAGACTCTCAGTGTAGCATTGATTTATGCTTAGAATATTCAGCTCTGTATATAGCTTTGTATCATAGTTGTAGTTATAGAATAAAAGGAAGATATTCTACAGAGCTGCTCTCCGAGTGGTTTGTACTCTGCAAGACTCTGCAAAACTCTGCTGCGCAACGACTGTATTACTGAGACAGTGAATCCGGTGCTCTCAGCTCTAAGCTGTGAGTCCACAGCACTGTGACCTGTTCCTGTGAGAAAGGAGGTCTCTGGCGGTGCTTCCCAGCTCGCCTAGCCCAGTCGGGGTTGAGGTGCAAGAGTCCAGTTGGTGCACTGGCTCTAGGGCGATGCTGACAGTCTGTAACCTGAAGTGTTTGTAACCCGAGGTAATACTGCAATAATTTTTTATTACTATTACCACTACTGCTACTACTATTATTACTGGTAGATCTTCAGGGGGAGTGTGTAAGTTTCAGGAGGAAACAGGCTAGCAGGGAAAGGGTTAAGCACCCTCCCCATTCCCTTCTCTTAAAAAAAAGGCCCTCCCAAAATTTATCAGGCTAGGACTACATGCGTAGGCTAAGACTACATACATGCTTTTTAATATTTCCTTTGGTGCCCATAAAATATATTTTATTGAATTTGCGAGTTACAGAGCAAAGCAGGATGTCTCCACCCTCGTTGACAGGCGGCATGGAAGGGCACAGATATGGGATGCCCTACAACGGTTTCTGAAGGGTATTGTGTGAGCCAAAGCCTCAACGGCCAAGGTCGCATTCCTCCGGCAATATTTATAGCAGCGTTTCTGTATCGCTGGTCACAGGAATGTTAAGCACCTAAAATGCTCGTACAGGAAAACAAGGGCAGATGCTGTCATGAGGCAGGACATGAGGCCGGTTGCTTGAAGCTGCGCATGATGGCAGCGTGGAGGTTGAGATGCAGGAAGGAGGCAAGGTCAGAGAGAAATCAGGGCCCACCACCGTGGAGTGGGTCTGCTTGCAGCAGCGACGCAGGATATCGGCAGGCCACGTTCTGAAAAGTTATGCAGGAGACAATAGGAGATTGTAGAAAGACCTACACTGGCTCCCAGTACGTTTCTGAGCACAATTCAAAGTGTTGGTGCTGACCTTTAAAGCCCTAAACGGCCTCAGTCCTGTATACCTGAAGGAGCATCTCCACCCCCATCATTCAGCCCGGACACTGAGGTCCAGATCCGAGGGCCTTCTGCCAGTTCCCTCCCTGCGAGAAGTGAGGTTACAGGGAACCAGGCAGAGGGCCTTCTCGGTAGTGGCACCCGCCCTGTGGAACGCCCTCCCACCAGATGTCAAAGAGAAAAACAACTACCAGACTTTTAGAAGACATCTGAAGGCAGCCCTGTTTAGGGAAGCTTTTAATGCTTAATAGGTTACTGTATTTTAGTGTTCTGTTGGAAGACGCCCAGAGTGGCTGGGGAAACACAGCCAGATGGGCGGGGTATAAATAAGTTGTTGTTGTTGTTGTTGTTGTTGTTGTTGTTGTTATTATTATTATTATTATTATTATTATTATTATTATTATTATAAAACCCTCAAGCCTCACCCATAGACTCCCCCAGATTATAGCCCAAACATAAACTCATAGCTTTCTAGGTAGTTGAGGCTGGAGCAACAAAAAGGTGAATTCACTTAGGGCACCTTATGCAGTTCAGAAGCTGGAAGAGCTTAAGAACGTAAGAAGGACCTCCTGGATTGGGGCCACAGCCAATCTCATCCAACCTCTGGTTCTCAAGATGTTTGTGGAAAGCCTGCAAGCAGGACCTCTATGCAGCAGCACTCCCGCAACAACTGAATCTGCAATCTGTGTGCGGAGGTCCTGAACTGCCGAGCCGACAAGACCCCCTTCTTGGACTTACTCATGTGGTCCAAAGGAAAGCAGTGCAAGACGTTTGGCACCAGCTTGGCTGCAGAAGTTGCCGGTACAAGGAGCCATTCAACCGTCTTAGGACTCCACTCTGGATTTGTGTAGGGTTTACTTCTTGACTAGGGACGCGGGTGGCGCTTTGGGTTAAACCACAGAGCCTAGGGCTTGCCGATCAGAAGGTCGGTGGTTCAAATCCCCACAACGGGGTGAGTTCCCGTTGCTCTCTCCCTGCTCCTGCCAACCTAGCAGTTCGAAAGCACGTCCAAGTGCAAGTAGATAAATAGGTACCGCTCCAGCGGGAAGGTAAACAGCGTTTCCATGTGCTGCTCTGGTTCGCCAGAAGCGGCTTAGTCATGCTGGCCACATGACCCGGAAGCTGTACGCCGGCTCCCTCGGCCAATAAAGCGAGATGAGCGCCGCAACCCAGGAGTCGGCCACGACTGGACCTAATGGTCAGGGGTCCCTTTACCTTTACTTCTTGACCACCCTGGTTTATCTCTCTTTAAGTTTTCGTTTTCTTGGGACCAAGCCTCATTGCACTCAGTGGGGCTTCATGTTTGTCCATCAGCTTGTTTTGGAAATGTCTCGTTCCTTTTGTAAATGATCAGCCGGACCGATTTCTGTTTTTCCATATTATTTGAACAACAACAACAAAGGACATGGTGGAGGCAGGGAGATGAAAGTGGTGGTGCTGACGTGATGTCAAGGTGAGCGTTTCAAAACTGGGCCAGGTCAGTAGCTGCAGAAAGCATATCGCCCTCTGCCACTCATTGGCTGCTATTGGGGAAACAGTTTGCGGAGAATAACCTACATGACTTTTAACCTAGATTTGCTTTCTGTCCCTTTCTAGGGATGGACAGATCTGTCTGCTGCAGTTATCACTTTCCCAGTCTTAAATCCAGTTCTCCACATTTCTGCTAGTATTTGTCATTAAAAAAAAAAATCCTCTGCAGATTTCACCAGCATTTTAGAGTGAATTTCTCTTGTAAACACATTTTTTTTGGTATGGAGTTTGATGGCTGTACACATTTTTTTGCAAACCGATTTCCCCTAATATAATGCATTTTGTGTGTTGTTTTCACTAATGTATTCATTTTTATGCACACTTTCCCTTAGCAGATGCCCCCCCCCAAACATCATGGAGTGTTTGTGTCTGGTTGGAATGTGCCATAGAATCATAGAGTTGGAAGAGACCACAAGGGCCATCGAGTCCAACCCCCTGCCAAGCAGGAAACACCATCAGAGCACTCCTGGCATATGGTTGTCAAGCCTCAGCTTAAAGACCTCCAAAGAAGGAGACTCCACCACACTCCTTGGCAGCAAATTCCACTGTCGAACAGCTCTTACTGTCAGGAAGTTCTTCCTAATGTTTAGGTGGAATCTTCTTTCTTGTAGTTTGGATCCATTGCTCCGTGTCCGCTTCTCTGGAGCAGCAGAAAACAACCTTTCTCCCTCCTCTATGTGCCGCACATATTTAAACAGGGATGGCCACCAACTTTGATTGCTTTAAAAGAGGACCAGACAAATTCACAGAGGATGAGACTATCAGTCACAATATCTATGTTCTGCTCCCACTGTCAGAGGCAGTTTTGGCATCCTTCTGTCTCAGGAAGATGTTCCCAACCCTGCACTCAGCTCTCATCTGTCCAACAATCAAGAAAGCAGTTTCTGAACGTGCTGTAGAGGGAAATGAGGGGTATGTGGGGCTCATCAACCTGGGAAGGTAGCCCATCCAAAAGCAGGCAAACTCTGGTCCTCAACATCTGCTGCCTGACAAGTTATTTTGCAATTAAAGGCATCCCTCCATTTAGTCTCCCCTGTTGAACCTGCTGTTCCAAATTTCAGCGATCAACCTGTTCTTTTTCACATTTGCAATGTTTGCTTAATTGACGTTGTACAACATCATCTGGTGACGGTTATCTGGGGCACCGCGCGACCTTTATACACACTGAACCAAGAGTAAATACACACCATTGCAGGCGGAAGCTGGGGCAAAATGGGAGACTGAAACAGCTACTGCTTTTTGGGATGTAGAAAGCATCAACGTTTTTAGCAACAAGTCTTGGAACAACAAGTCAAGCAAATTACTGGGAATGAGATTCTGAGAAACCCAACCAACACACTTTTGAATTATTTGGAAGGATGTGGAAATCGTCCCCAATCTCTTAATAGCATCTCAAACATTGACCTCAAAATATTGAGGGGGAGGGAAGTCCCCATCTTCTGTCACAATATGAGATGACTAACATGCTGTGCTTGTGATAAACGACGATTCAAGAGAACAAATTTGTGAAAAGTGGGCTATTTTTTACTTCATTTTGGTAGGAGAAATTTGAAGATACAGTGGTACCTCAGGTTACATATGCTTCAGGTTACATACACTTCAGGTTACAGACTCCACTAACCCAGAAATAGTACCTCGGGTTAAGAACTTTGCTTCAGGTTGAGAACAGAAATCGTGCGGCGGTGGTGGCGCAGCAGCAGCGGGAGGCACCATTAGCTAAAGTGGTGCTTCAGGTTAAAAACAGTTTCAGGTTAAGAACGGACCTCCGGAACGAATTAATTCCTTAACCCGAGGTACCACTGTATGTTCCTTGGAGTCATTAAAGATTGGATGTAATACTAATTGTGGCTACTTCCTTTCTTTTTATAATATGTGTTGGTTTTTTGCTTCTTCTCTTGTCCTTCTGATAGAGCTTATCAAGGACTTTGGTCAAGAGCATGGACTACAGGCAAGACCAGGTGGGCTAAAAAGATGGTCTAATCTCGAGGTCAGAACTGGATATCAGGTGGTTGGAATTGGAGTTCAATGCCTATTTGTTGTCTTGTCATGCCCTGTTTCTTGTGAGAGTGTGTCACTTTCCACCCAGAGAGAACCTCTGCACCTTTAATGTTCTTTACCGCCCATTCCTGTTCACTCTAGGCTCCCCTGCCCTTTTGTTTACAATTTCCCATAGGTGCCCAGCCCTAGCCACAGTTACCCTGGGAAGCTGCTATTGTGATGCGTCAGGATGGCTGTCCTTGCCTCACATGCATCACAAAGCATCTGGCACATAAATAATGAAAAGTCCAGGTCAGGACACAGGACAAAGGGGAGCAGGGGGGGAGGGACACACAGAGAGAGAGAGAGAGAGGAAGGGGAAAAAAGAGGTAGGTTTGTTGTACTCCATAAACTAGCCCAAACAACTGAACCGGAGTTAAGAGACCCTCAGATGTTGCTGGCTGGGGCTGACAGAAGTTCAACAACATCTGGAAGGTTGTCTGTATGGGATAAATGGACCATGTTAGCGTGGGTTGATGGGCTTCTGCTAGTGGCCTTTGTGTTCCTTTTTTTCTGCTGGTGGGCTTCCCAAAGGCATCTGACTGGCCACTGAGAGAAGAGAATGATGGACGAGAGCCTGGCCTTTAATTCAGAATGCGGCAGCTAGACTGGGAGTGGTCGCTGGGAACATATATATAACACTGGTCCCAAAGGTTCTACATTCGCTCCCAGTACGTTTCTGAGCCTGTTGTCTTTTTCCATGGAGTTTTCTTGGCAGGGATACTGGAGTGGCTTGCCGGTTCCTGCTCCAGGTGGATCACGTTTGGTCAAAACTCTCCACTATGACTTGTCCATCTTGGCTGGCCCTGAACAGCATAGCTCATAGCTTCTCTGAGTTATTCAAGCCCCTTCGCCACGGCAAGGCAGTGATCCATGAAGGGGAAGGCAGTGATCCATGAAGGGGAAGGCAGTGATCCATGAAGGGGTAGCATAGTATAGTTAAAACTATGGTTTCCCCAGTAGTGATGTATGGAAGTGAGAGCTGGACCATAAAGAAGGCTGACTGCCGAAGAATTGATGCTTCTGAATCATGGTGCTGGAGGAGACTCTTGAGAGTCCCATGGACTGCAAGAAGATCAAACCTCTCCATTCTGAAGGAAATCAGCCCTGAGTGCTCACTGGAAGGACAGATCCTGAAGCTGAGGCTCCAATACTTTGGCCACTTCATGAGAAGAGAAGACTCCCTGGAAAAGACCCTGATGTTGGGAAAGATGGAGGGCACAAGGAGAAGGGGACGACAGAGGACGAGATGGTTGGACAGTGTTCTCGAAGCTACCAGCATGAGTTTGACCAAACTGCGGGAGGCAGTGGAAGACAGGAGTGCCTGGCGTGCTCTGGTCCATGGGGTTACAAAGAGTCGGACACGACTAAACAAACAACACGTTTCCAAGCACAATTCAAAGTGTTGGTGCTGACCTTTAAAATCCTAAATGGCCTTGGTCCAGTATACCTGAAAGAGCATCACCACCCCCGTTGTTCTGCCCGGACACTGAGCTCCAGCTCCGAAGGCCTTCTGGAGGTTCCCTCACTGTGAGAAGTGAGGTTACAGGGAACAAGGCAGAGGGCCTTCTCAGCAGTGTTGCCCGCCCTGTGGAATGCCCTCCTATTAGATGTCAAGGAGATAAACAACTATTTGACTTTTATAAGACATCTGAAGGCAGCCCTGTATAGCGAAGTTGCTAATATTTGATGTTTTATTGTGTTTTTAATAATTAGTTGAGTGGCTGGGGGGAACCCCATCAGATGGGTGGCATCTCCCGGTATGCTCCACGGAGTACCTTAAGGTCCATAAACAGCAACACCCTAGAGGTCCCAGGCCTTAAGGAAGTTAGATTAGCCTCAACCAGAGCCAGGGCCTTTTCAACACTGGCTCCGGCCTGATGGAATGCTGAGTCTCATGAGACCAGGGCCCTGCAGGATCTGATTTCTTTCCGCAGGGCCTGTAAGACAGAGTTGTTCCGCCTGGCCTTTGGCTTAGAATCAGTTTGATTCCTTCCCCCCACTTTCTTTTTTCCTTTCTCCTCCTGTGAAGAGGCTCTGTTTTAATGGTTTAATGTTGTATTTTAATCATGTTTTTTAAGTTGTATTTTAATCAACTTGTTTTTATTATTGGTTATTAGCCGCCCTGAGCCCGGTCTTGGCTGGGGAGGGCAGGGTATTATTATTAATAATAATAATAATAATAATAATAATAATAATAATAATAATAATAATAATTCTATACTAAAAATATTAGTAGTAGTAGCAGCAGCAGTAGTAATCTTAAAACAAGATACTGAACTAGACAGACTATATTGCTAAGGCCACTTCTAGTGATTCTTATACTTTGCCTAGGATTATTCAAAAAAGCATTCAGCTTGGCTTGTTTTCTCCTAATTTGGACCAATATCAAAGTGAAACCTGGCTAGCAGAATTGGTTGATAGCAGTGTAGCACTGCTAGGAATCCCACCACAAGTGGGGTCACCAAGCTTTGCATGCCCCCAGATTTCCCATGGGTGACGCAGAGCATGGGTTTGGATTTTGCTCAGAATCTGGTTCATCACCTTGTTTGTCACCAGCAAGGAATTCCCCCCCTTACAGTCAGATTGCTTAATGACTCGGCACTGCCTTCCCCGGTAATTCTTGCTTGAGTCATCTGCATGCATCTTGCTTCAAGGCACCCTACTGATTCTTGCTCTCTGTTTGCAGCACACACCAGGGCTGGACTGACCACCATGCCAAGGACTCTGCAGAGCACATAGTGGTGTAAGTAAAACAAAAGGTCAAAAGCTCTTGCAGGTCCTGTTGGCCTTGAAGTTATCTCCACCTACCCAGCTGTCATAAGCATGTGGAATATATATTTCCAGTTGAACGCGGTATTGTATTCTCAGTTGTTTTCTGGGTTTTCCTCCCCATTGCACCTGTGTTTTATTTTTTCTAGTTCTATAAGCATTTTTATCTGTTACACGTCACTTTTGCTATCTTTTCTGTGTGTTCATATTAATAAAAATGTAAAAATATACAAAGTGCAATAAAGGAAAGGACATCTGGGCATGTGCAGAGTGCTTCTGCCGCAGCACTGAACATCTGCCAGATGTCACCTACACACCTGGAAGCGAGGCACAGAGAAAATGATAGGGGTCTCCCAAATTCGGGGATCTTTAACTTTTTCAGAATCAAGCTCTGCCTGCTCAACCTCTCATGGCAGCATTCTTAAGAACAGTATAAAAAAGGATTAAAAACAAAGCAAAATCCACCCAAAATGGTTGAAAGCCTTTGGAGATGCTCCCAAATCAATTGCCTACATAGATGTACCATACCTGCCCCAAGTTTTGCTGCTGTGAGCAAAGACTCCAGCCAAACTGGAACATGAACTAGTTTTGCAGCGCGAAATTTGTGCCTGCTGGGGTTCCTGCAGTGGTGTTTATTCTCCTGAAGAATTCCCTGCATCCTGACGGCTGGTGCCAGGATTCTAATTTGAAGGACATTCGGGATAAGTAGCAGTGCGGCTCCTCTGGGTAAGAGGATATTTATCCCCTGCACTGTAGATTGCCAAGAGGCTGGGCAGCTGGGTGGGGTCAGCCAGGCTTGGGGGAGAAACTTGCACAAGTTGTCCCTCTGCTTATTGTCTCAGTTTGTCTTACTGCATGAAATATTCAAAATAAAAAAAAACCCTTCCAGTAGCACCTTAAAGACCAACTAAGTTAGTTCTTGGTATACCAAGAACTAACTTAGTTGGTCTTTAAGGTGCTACTGGAAGGAATTTTTTTTTTTATTTTGACTATGGCAGACCAACACGGCTACCTATCTGTAACTGGATGCATGAAATATTGGCATATAAGAATGGAGGGGAAACTGCAACAGAACTGTGCAGAATACCAGTTTGGTGGCACATGATTCAGTGGAAGAGCTCCCAAGCATATTAAAAGTCCCAACTTCAGTCTCAAACAAGCAGCTTTCATAGGTGCAACCGTTTTCTCTGACTTGTTTTGATATCAAGACACCTGTTGATTTCGGTCCGTTGCATAGATATTAAAAAGGCCCACTTTCCCGAAAAAGACCCTAGATCTGGAAGGTTGCAGAGGGGCATGCGGAAGCATGCGGGTACAGCAGGGACTGGTAACTTTTTCCAGCTGGTTGGTTGGATCCTGGGTTCCTCTGCCCCATGCCCACCTGTCAGTCACCTGGCATCACCTTGGCTTCAGGTAGCCCGTTTTCCTTTACAGCATGCCTTGCGTTCCAGCCAAGCTGCAAAGGGAAGGCCCAAGCTGATCCAAGCAGTGGTTAAAAGTTCCCACCAATCAGCTGATCAGCGTGGACTTTTAGTTTGGATTACCGCACTACACTCTGCGTGGTGCTCCCCTTGTAAACAACTTGAAAACTTAATGCTGCAGCCAGATTAGCGGCTAGCATTTAATTTAGAACTTGTATAACCTGTTTGTTCCTGGACTCAATTCAAGGTGCTCACACTGAATAAATAAGCCCGTTGTAGCACAAATGGAAGACTCTTGTGGCATCTTAAAGATTTATTGCCACGAAAGTTCCTGTATCCTTCAAAGCTACAGTAAAAAGCTGCTATTTTAAATTGCCACAAGACTCTTCCTAGTTCCTACCTCCAGAGGGACTAGCTGCATTGTTAGTCTGTTTCTGCAAAAGTGACGTGAAGCGGGAGTCCTGTAGCATCTCTGAACCCCGCAGCCTTATTATGGCACACCACCTGGGAACTGTAGATCTGGGATGTCTGCGCCCTTAGGAAACTACATTTCCCATGATTCCCCACTGCTAAAGCAGTACTGTACAATATTGCTGCAACTATATGGCGCAGGCGAGTTTAGGAGACGCAGCCTGTGAAAACCGACGCCATAAATTAAGGCGTCTTAAGGCACACACAAGATGTTTGTCTGCAACAGCCGCAGGCGCGGATCTAGCAGGCTGCTTCTGGCTTTGCCGGCGAGAAAAGGCCGGAATAAATAAATAAAAATGAGCCAGAACAACAAAGATTCATTGTATGATCTGGTGGGGGTGCTGATGGCGTGAGCAGAGGCCCGGTGACCTCCCCGTCCTCCTGCGTGCAAGCACCCACGTGGCCGTTTCTCTCCTCCTTTTGGGGGGCAAGGCGCAGGTGGAAGAAAGGAAGGAATTTGGAGGAAGGAGGAGGAGGAGGACCGAGGCTGCGCGCACCAGCTTCACCCTTGGCGCGCCGTCCTTGAAGAGGATTGCGCGAGCCGAGGGGGCGGGCGGGGCTCTGGTTTCCAATCACAAAAGCGTAACCCGAGGAAAGCGACGCGGAGCCGCTCCGGATCCGCCTCCTTCCCCTTGCCCGGCTGACATTGTCTTCTTTCCCCTCCTCCATCCAGGCTGTGCCTCAGCTGCGCTCCTCGTCTTCTTGCTGCTGCTAAGCCGGTCCTAGACGCACAAACAAACCCCGGAGGTGGGTATCACATAGCAAACGCACCGATCCTCTGGTTTTTTTTTGGGGGGGGAAGGGGTGGCCCTCCATCTCCCCATCCCCCACCCCCAAAAAGCCTTTGGCAATGGAAGGTGGACTCACGCGCTTCAAATGGGTGGGGAGGGATCGGTTAGGGGAGATCTCTCCTGCGCATCGTGGCCTGGCGCTCGCGTGTGCGTGTATGAATGTGAGAAAGGGGGGGGGGGGTTGGAGGTCGATCTCTTGCCCTCCGGGGTCTTGAGCCATCTCCCCCTCCCCATCTTTTCCTCCCGCTTTGCATCGTGTGTCCCCCTCCCTTATTTCTAAAGGTCAGTGCGGTTGCAAATATATATATAGCGCATTCCCACCCCAAAACGCATCAAGGACTTACAAAAAGCAAAAATGATGCAAAGGACTTTTTCCCCTTTGCGTTGGAAAGAGGCTCCGGGTGGACTATCCTGCCCTGCCTTTTCTTTCCGCCCAGAGGAGCGGTGGCCTAGTGGTTAGAGGCGCAATCTACCCACCTCCCGCTCCGCCTTTTCCTTTTGATCCCCGGGACAGGCTTGTTGCATTTTAAAGGTTTGCGAGTTGCATTTCTAATTCTTCCTGGTAGAGGATTTCGGGCCGGCCTTGGCTCAGCGGAGGAGGAGGAAGGGAGGCCGGGCCACAGAGGCAACCATCGCGGAAGACGCGGGGGAGGAAAAGAAAACTTGTTGCGCATCGTGGCGCCTCCCCCCCCCCCCCGTTCCTCGTGCCATCGCCGCGAACATGTGCTCTGCCAAAGAGCGGGAGGGGAAAGGAAACAGTTAATTTTTTATTTTTTGCAACAGCAGAATCTCCCTGGGTGCTTGAAATGGCCCTGCCAACTTGGGGTGGGATGCGCGCGTTCAAAACGGGGAGCATCCGCTGGGGGAGGCTGCTCATGCCTTTTTGCAAGAGGGAAAAACCCCTCCAAAAAATGAAGGAGCGCAAAGGCATCACGTACCTAGGCAGGGGGGCAGCGAAATGCGCACATCCCCTGCCTTTTCTTAGCAGAATCGGGTGAGGCAGGCGAGGAAAACGCTTCCCGCCCGGGCCGGGCCGCATCCTGCCCGACTTGCCCAGGCCAAGATCGGGATCCTGCGCGCGCTGGAGCGCAAGAGCCTCGCGCGATGCAGTCAGCAAGGCGCGCGCGTCCTGTGAGAACGGGTGGCCACGTGAATCTGGAACGAAGCGGCGTGTTGTGGCTGCCATAGGTCACGAATGCCCCGTCCTGTAACAAGTAGCTGGGGTAGATCCCAGCTGCGCTGTCCTTCTGTCCATGATGCTGCTAGTTTTGCAGTTATACTGGGGGTGGGGTGGAGGATTTGGGGGGATATATATGACCCCTGCACATTTGTGGTACGGTCCACAGTTCTATAACTTACAGCAAGGGACGTCAATGTGGTGCCCTCCAGATTATTATTATATATTTATGTATACCCTGCCTCCACCCCCCATAGGGGCTCCAGGCAGCTTACAGATAAAAATAAGAGCAGCTAAAAACACAGTCATATGTGGCTAGAATTAAAACTATATGTAATCTATTAAAAACATACAGATAATTTCAGAAAAACAGCATGGCGCCATCCCATTTGTTAAGATCAGTCTGTTCCCCCAAACTGGTTGGAAGAAAAAGCTTTTCAACTCCCTGAAGAACGGCAAGGAGGGAGCCCGCAAGATTTTTACTCTGCTGGCTGGGGCTGTTGGGAGATGGAGTAGAAATGCACAAAAAACGGGAGGGCATAGAGAGGTGGGAAGTGTTGCAGGAATAATACTTACTGCTATTGAGCATAAAACTTAGGAATGAGGAAGGAACGAGATCTTCCAAAAGCCGCCAGACCAGAGGAAGATAATGAATAAGGCTGAATAAGGAATTTTCACCTGGCTGAGAGATAACCTAGGCAGTGGTGTCAGTGGCTACTAGCAACAATGGCTGCTCTCTCCTGTCCCAGTTGGTGGCAGTACTGCTTTTGAATACCTTAGAGACACATGTGTGCATCATCCTGTACTCCTCATTCCTCCTGTGTCGGCCGCTGGCTGCCTTACCTTGAGTCCTGCCATTGGCTCATCTTGTTCAGAGCTGCCTGTACCAGCCCGTCTCAGCCTTGGGCCCTTGGATGTTCTTGGACTACAAATCCCATCACCCCTAGCTAGCAGGACCCCGGTGGTCAGGGATGATGGGAGTTGTAGTCCAATTCCTGCACGGCCGGGGGTTGAACTAGATGACCCTCAGGGTCCCTACAATTCAATGAGAAACGCTGGTGTGCACCGTTGGATTTCAACTGGTGGGTCTTGGACCAACAGATGGGACCTCTATCTCTGGGTTAAGGGGAATACTGTTTCTGCAAAGGCTGAAGACTACCAGCCTATGCCAAGGGCAGACATGGGGGAGGGGGGCAATTCGGTTTCCGAGCACAATTCAAATTGTTGGTGATGACTTTGAAAGCCCTAAACGGCCTCGGTCTAGTATACCTGAAGGAGCGTCTCCACCCCCATCGTTCTCCCGGACACTGAGGTCCAGTGCCAAGGGCCTTCTGGTGGTTCCCTCGCTGCGAGAAGCCAAGTTACTGGGAAGCAGGCAGAGGGCCTTTTTGGTAGTGGCACCCGTCCTGTAGAATGCCCTCCCAGCAGATGTCAAAGAGAACAACAACTACCAGACTTTTAGAAGACATCTGAAGGCAGCCCTGTTTAGGGAAGCTTTTAATGTTTAATAGGTTATTGTATTTTAATATTCTGTTGGAAGCCGCTCAGAGTGGCTGGGGAAACCCAGCCAGATGGGTGGAGTATAACTAATAAATTATTATTACTTACAGCCTATGGGGTACATTCCCTCCTAGGCAATCTTCATAGGGCTGCTTGCCAGTGGTGGAAGGAGCCAGAGGGGGAAAAAATTGGGTGGATCAACAAAGGCCACCGTTTGTATAGCAGGCCACATCCCATCTATGCAAAAATTAGACCAGGCTTCCTCAACCTCGGCCCTCCAGAAGTGTTGAGACTACAATTCCCATCATCCCTGACCACTGGTCCTGCTAGCTAGGGATCGTGGGAGTTGTAGGCCAGAAACATCTGGAGGGCCGAGGTTGTGGCAGCCTGAATTTGACGGTTCTACACAAGCACAGATCTCCACCAAGCCAGATGGCTCTTTGCCATGGATGCTATAGTTGAGATTCCTACATTGCAGGGGGTTGGACTAGATGACCCTCGGGACTCCTTCCTTTTTTAAAAAAATAAAATATTTATTAAATTTTTTTGAAATATAACAGTAAAAATGAAAAAGAAAAAAAGAAAGATACAAAATAAAAACAGTTAAAAACATACATTTTTCCTTTTACTTATTTTCTTTTAACTTATTTCCCGGACCTCCTCATACCTCCCTTTTTTGTATTCCACTTCAATTTATTGGTTCAGCAAATCCTTACCATTAGATTTTAACCCATTTATAACCCTTTTTCATATTCCCTTAAATCAGGGGTGTCAAACTCAAATTCATCGGGGGCCACATCAACAGTTTGGTCACCCTCAAAGGGCCAGTTGTATCTGTAGGACTTTATCAAAGTTATTTTTCCTTAGGCACTGGTGTGTGTTGTCTTGAACCTATACACTATTTAATATACCTATTCCAGTACGATTTTAAATAAGAATAGAAGAAGAAATAATAATGATTTTTTAAAAAGATGACGAGATGGGCTTCCAGGCAGACTGGAGCTCCAACGGGGAGGAGACAGGAGCCTGTCCCAACAGAGCAGAGCAGAAGCAAATCTTGCCTCCCCCCGCCCTGCTGCCGCACTCAGGAGTCGGAGGATACGGAGCTGCAGTTTGGGCAGCAGCAGTTTCTTCCTTGCAAGGGAGCCCCAGTGGCACCGCGAGCGCAGGTGGCCAGGATGTCCTGCTGGGGCCCCGAGCTGCTGCAGTTGCTCCCGGGGAGGGGGCTATCTGCCAAGTCCTCCGGCCCGGAGAAAGCCGATGTGTTGGCGTGGGGAGGGGGGCGGTGTTTCGTAGCCAGGCTCCCGCAGCCAAGTTGCTGGCAGGCTCCCACTTTGCTCCAGCCGCCCAGATGCTGGCGCGGTCCTCTTCGGGGTGGGAGGCACCCCTGCTTTGCGGTGTGGCACACCGCCCGCCCGCCTCGCTCCACCCCACTCTGCGCAGCTGAACCGGCAGCAGCTTCGCCTCTTCCAGCCCAGCGGGGGCGCGCCGCCTGCGGCAAGACCTGCGCTGGGTCCCCGCTCTCCACTCGCCTCCGCCGTTCACTTCCCCGCCTGCCGGCCCTGCTACTTATCCACCAGGGCGACCCCCAGCCAGCCCCTGGCCCCGCCGCCCGCGCCCCCAGCCATCTCCTCGCCAGCTGCAGCGCCGCAGTGGCCTCTTCTTGCGGCCCGAGCGAGTGAGCGAGCGGCGTCCCAAGCGTGGCTCTCGCTCCCTGCCCTCGCTGCCAGCCTCCGCGGCTCCCTCGCGCTCCAAAAGTTGCCGCGCGCGCAACCCGCCCCCTCAAGCAGCCGCGCCTGGGAGGCTTCGAGGGGCGGAGGCAGCCGGCTCCGAGCTCGGCTTCGCGGGACCGCCTCCTCCGCAGCGAGCCCCGGACTGGACCGAGCGAGCAGAAAGCCTCTTTGCCCGGCCCGCGAGGCAGGCGAAAGCTGTGGGACCGGCCGGTAGGCAGCGCCGACGGGGCGCTTCGGTTGGAGCCCTGTCTGCAAGCAGGCAGGGAAGGCTGTTTGCGTGGGTCACTTTTTAGAAAGGCAGAGAGCCTCCGCCGGAGTGCGGACCCTAAAATCTGGGTCGGGACCAGTAAAAAGGATGAGAAGCTCGCTTCCTCGCCCTTGATGCCACGGGCCACATGACGAGGTCTGGCGGGCCGGATTTGGCCCGCGGGCCTTGTGTTTGACACCCGTGCCTTAAATCATTACAGCTGGAAACCCCTTAGTTGCTATCCAACATCATTCTATCATTCATTAATTTTACAATATTTCTGTAGATAGTCTTTAGATTTCTTCCAGTCTTCTTCCACCGACTCTTCTCCCTGGTCTCGGATTCTGCCAGTCATTTGTGCCAATTCCATATAATCCATCACCTTCATCTGCCATTCTTCCAAAGTGGGTAGATCTTGTGTCTCCCCTCGGGACCCCTTCCAACCCCACGATTCTGTCACAGTTCAGGGACACATCCCAGTCAGGCAGAAACATTCGAGGAGGGTGCATAGCCAGGCTGCTGAGAGGGGTGGCCTGTGGGAGAAGGGGGGTGGTCCTAAGGGCCAGACAGATGCTTGGAGGGCCACATTTAAGAATAATTTGGCCCCTAGGCTGAGGTTCCCCCACCATTGCTCTCCACCGGCTGGCAGTGGTTCTCCAGGGTTTGGGACAAGGGTCTTATCCTGGAGATGCTGGGGATCAAACCTATGACTTGGAATGCAAAATATGTGGTCTACCATTGAGTTCCACCCCCTGGCCATAGTTTCCAGGACCCCACCCTTTCCCACCCCCCTGAGAGCCACTGAAAACTGCATCCAATGCAACATGGAGATCAGAAATCGGCCTGGCTAGTTCAGCTGGTCAGAGCATGGTGTTGATAAATGCCAAGGTTGCAGGTTCGATCCCCGTTTGAGACAGCAATAATAATAATAATAATAATAATAATAATAATAATAATAATAATAAATTTATTATTTATACCCCACCCATCTGGCTGGGTTGCCACAGCCACTCTGGGCGGCTTCCAACGCACATAATAATAATAAAAAAACAGCAAAAAATTAATAGTAACCATCAGATCCTATATAAAAAGCCACACTAGCTTTAAAATAAACAACATATCAAATAAAGCAATACTCAACAATCCATTAGGATCCAATACTAAACAGTAAAATTAAACATCATCAAATAATAATCAAGCAGTTCACACTTATCAGTTACCTGTACAATAAAGAATTACTAATCTATAATCAATAAAGTAACAGCAGATCACAATGCGCAAATGCCGCAAAACATACAGAATCATGTAAAAGGGTCAAGTTGAGCAACAAGGACACACAACTTATAAAATTATTTTTTTAAAAAACGAACGGAATATTCCAGGGGGGCGGATTGGACTAGATGACCCTTGGGGTCTCTTTCAACTATTGCTTGGGTTCACGGGGGGCTCCCCCTTCCTGCTGCCTGTGGTGTAAGCGTGCAGGAGATATACGCAGCCTTTGACTTCTCCCCCCGTTCCTGTTTTGTCTGTTATTGTAGACTGTAATCCTTTCTGGGCAGGGACCTTGTCAGCTCCTTATGTTGCCAGCATGTCTTTGGTGCGTTAAAGTCAGTGGCAGTTCAGTATGAGTGACTTCACTTGCTTTCTTTACGTGTTCAGCACGTATAGCAACGGCAGCGGCAGTGATAGCGACAGTGACGGCAACAGTTGGCCTCCGTATCGGAGCCCTCAAGAGAAGGTAAGCAGGAGGGCAGAGTAGCTTTGTAGTTGCCGTATTTTTCGCGCCATAAGAAGCACCTAGTTTTTAGAGGAGGAAAACAAGAAAAAATAATATTCTGAACAAAACAGTGGATGTATGATTTTTGTGGTTCATGATGTGGCCACAGACATGACATGTGATTTGACGGTGAGTTTGGGGTAGCCCAGTGCAAAAATCCTGAGGATCCATGCGGATCCGTGCTTTGTAACCACATTTTTGCCCCACAATTTTTGTGTGATTTTTTTTGGTGCAGGCTGTAGCCATGGGCATACTATGTGATCTGATGGTGAACTGGGGTGACCCAGTGCAAAAATCCTGAGGATCTCTGTGGATCCGTGCTTTGTAACCACGTTTTTGCGCCATTGCGGCCCCACGAAACAGTGGATGCGTGAT
Organism: Podarcis bocagei; assembly: GCF_964188305.1. Lineage (NCBI taxonomy): Eukaryota > Metazoa > Chordata > Lepidosauria > Squamata > Lacertidae > Podarcis > Podarcis bocagei. The sequence continues at coordinate 14,451,795 of NC_138135.1, read as the reverse complement.
TTTTTTGGTGCAGGCTGTAGCCATGGACATACGATGTGACCTGATGGTGAATTTGGGGTGACCCAGTGCAAAAATCCTGAGGATCCATGTGGATCCGTGCTTTGTAACCACGTTTTTGCGCCATTGCGGCCCCACGAAACAGTGGATGCATGATTTTTTTTGGTGCAGGCTGTAGCCATGGGCATACTATGTGATCTGGTAGTGAATTTGGGGAGACCCAATACAAAAATCCTGAGGATCCATGGGCTTTTACCTCCCCCCTCCTTGGCAGCCTCCTTTATCTCTAGAGTCCCTTAGCTCCTTCCCCGATCGCTTGCAGATCAGCTGCTCAGCGGCTTTGTTTCAACACCCCCTTCCCTCTTTCTAAAAAAAAAAAAAAAAAAGCACAATCTGCTTTTTGCCCCTGGGCAATTCGGTTCCGGGGACCATGCATTCACTCCAGAAGACGCACAGACATTTCCCCTTACTTTTTAGGAGGAAAAAATCAGAGCCACAGGAGAGGAAGCACCTCCTACTCAGCAGTCTGCCCGCCCTCGGCCAGATCCCCGCGGAATAGTAAGTTTGTTTGCAGACTGGTAAATTTCAGGGGCTGATTTGTAATGCTGATGCAACTTTTTAAAAAGCAATCTTTACCGAACAGCATATGTATATTTAGTTAGTTTAATTAATTCATATGCTGCTTCATATTTCAACAAATATATACCCCAAGGTTCGCCTCTCTCCATATGAACTAGCCCAGATTCTGTGTTCATCTTCTGAGGCCCTTTCTTGTGTGCCGCCTTCACGAGAGGTCCGGAGGGTGGCAACACGAGAACGGGGCCTTTTCTGTGGTGGCTCCCTGTTTGTGGAATGCTCTCCCCAGGGAGGTTTCGCCTGGTACCTTCCTTACATATTTATAGGCGCCAGGCGAAAACGTTCCTCTTCAACCAGGCCATTGGCCTTTAACTAACGTATTTTTTGCTCTATAAGACGCACCCGACCATAAGATGCACCTAGTTTTTGGAGGAGGAAAACAAGAAAAAAAAAATTCTGAATCCCAGAAGCCAGAACACTGTGCAATGATCCCTCTTGCTGTTCTGGCTTCAGCGATAGCTGCGCAGCCTGCATTCGCTCCCTAAGACGCACATACATTTCCCCTTACTTTTTAGGAGGGAAAAAGTGCATCTTATAGAGCGAAAAATATGGTATTTATTCCTGTATTGCAGGGGGTTGGACTAGATGGCTCTTGGGGTCCCTTCCAACTCTACAATTCTATCAGTGGCCTTTTAGAAGTGGGTGGGAAGGTTTTGATGTATTCCCCCCCTCCCAATGTATTTATATGGGCTTTGTGTGTTTGTCTTCGCTTGGTTGGTAGTAAGTCACTTTGGGTTGCCTTGGGCAAGATAAAGCGACTAGCAATTAAATATGACAGAATTTGAATGAATGATTTTTATTATTTCGGTCACAGACCAGTTCCAGCCCACATACAATATCAAGAAAGTCATAAAACACGATAGGGATACATTTGAATTTGCAATTAGGTATAACAGGGACAAGGGACGCGGGTGGCGCTGTGGGTAAAACCTCAGCACCTAGGACTTGCCGATCGCATGGTCGGCGGTTCGAATCCCCGCGGCGGGGTGCGCTCCCGTTCCTCGGTCCCAGCACCTGCCAACCTAGCAGTTCGAAAGCACCCCCGGGTGCAAGTAGATAAATAGGGACCGCTTACCAGCGGGAAGGTAAACGGCGTTCCGTGTGCTGCGCTGGCTCGCCAGATGCAGCTTGTCACGCCGGCCACGTGACCCGGAAGTGTCTGTGGACAGCGCTGGCCCCCGGCCTATTAAGCGAGATGGGCGCACAACCCTAGAGTCTGGCAAGACTGGCCCATATGGGCAGGGGTACCTTTACCTTTTACCTTTATAACAGGGACAATACAGATATGGCAACAGTTAAAAAATATATAAATTAAAACCTAGTCACTAACATATAACCTAAAATTATCATTTCAAACCTTAATCCTTATGATAGCACATCTTGTTCCCTATGTTTTATGGCAATTGCACAGAATTTGGCTACCCTTAATGTGATCTCAGGATCCTTGTCCTCTACCAGGGATTTTAGACATTGAAGTTTGGATTCATTTGGAGATTTTTGCATAGCAGGGGTAATAAATACCGAGCGTATATCCCCGTAGAAACAGCAGCGTAACAAGGCATGAGAGACAGTTTCTACCTTACGACAGAATTTATGCAACCAAACCTCTGAAAACCAATAAAAGTGGTGGAAGAGAATGGAAAACAAAAAAATGAGCTGGTTAAGTCTGGATACAATGGGCTAAGGACTTGGGCCATTTTATCGATACGGCAGCGTGGGAAAAGCTGTGGAAAGGAGATTTGAAAATTATGGCGTGTTATACATTAAAGGAAAACTACATGAAAATGATATATGGGTGATACCTAACTCCGAGTAAATTAGCCAAGATGTATAAGACCAGGTTTCCTCAACCTTGGCCCTCCAGATGTTTTTGGCCTACAACTCCCATGATCCCTAGCTAGCAGGACCAGTGGTCAGGGATGATGGGAATTGTAGTCTCAAAACATCTGGAGCGATGAGGTTGAGGAAGCCTGTATAAGACTGTCAAATAAATTCTGGAAGTGGCAGCAGGCAGAAAGGACCTTTTTTAAAAAATATGCAGCGGACTTTTCGGAACTGGCTTTTGGGAAATGATACATAATGAATTTTAAAAGATGTTTAAAATCGTTATTCCCCAAGAAAGCCTGAAGCATTCTTAATAGGAAAAATAGGATGAGAAGTCCCCCCAAAAGATGGTCAAATTGTTTATGTGTGTGACCACAGCAGCCAGAGTTCTGTACGTGCAGAAATGGGAAGAAAGCGAGGTTCAAAGAAAAGAGGACCGGATTTTGAAGAACTATGTGGAGGTGGAGAGATTGACGGTGAAAATAGGAGACCAAAACGAAGAAAGGTGTATGGAAGAATGGAAATTCCTTTCGGACTATTTAAAACAGTATTCTAGCCAAATGAACGGCGAAAATAAGAGATCAAAACAAAGAAAGGTGTATGTCCCACGGAGGACCTTACGGTCTTCAAATAAAAACATCTTGGAGGTCCCGGGCCACAGGGAGGTTAGGCTGGCCTCAACCAGAGCCAGGGCTTTTTCGGCTGTGGCCCCAATCTGGTGGAACACTCTGTCACAAGAGACTAGGGCCCTGCGGGACTTGACATCTTTCCGCAGGGCCTGCAAGACAGAGCTGTTCCACCAGGCCTTTGGCCAAGGCACAGCCTGACCCCCTCCTTTGGTAATCCTCACAGAACTCTAGCCCAATGGTTGCCATTAATTTGATTCTGAATTGATTTTAGAATGTATTTCAATTAACTGACTGTGATTTTATGTAAACGGTGCTATTTTTATTGTTGCTAGCTGCTCTGAGCCTGGCTTTGGGGAGGGCAGGATATAAATAAAATATTATTATTATTATTATCATCATCAGCATCATCATGGAAGAATGGAAATTCCTTTCGGACTATTTAAAACAGTATTCTAGCCAAGTGAAATCGTGAGCAGGTCTTGAAGTACAGTGGTACCTTGGAACCCAAACAGAATCCGTTCTGGAAGTCCGTTCGACTTCCAAAACATCTGGGAACCAAGGCGCGGCTTCCGATTGGCTGCAGGAAGTTCCTGCAGCCAATCGGAAGCCATGGAAGTCACGCCGGACGTTCGGGTTCCAAAGAACGTTTGGAAACCAGAACAGTCGCTTCCGGTTTTCGATCGTTTCGGCGCCAAAACGTTCGACTCCCAAGGCGTTTGAAAACCAAGGTACGACTGTAAGTGAGGGAAGGATAGTCAGGGTAAAATAAATGAATAAATGTATAAGTACCGTGTATAAGGCAGCAGGAAATTGTCGGTGGAGAAACATGACTGTAAGGATGGGAAGCTGAATTGCTAAGGAAAGGGTATAAATTGGATTGTGTGGTGTGCTAGCCTCCCTTACAAGTAACTTCTCAGAGAAGCTTTAAAACATTCCTGCTTATACAGGCATTCAATGGGTGAAGGTTTCTGTCCAAGGCAACCCTGAAATTATTAGTTTGAGAGCAGGTGGTTGCTTTCAGGAGTTGTAAACTTTTGTTTTTTTAATAGAAGTTTTAATTGTGTTGATAGGTTTACCACCTTGGGCTCCTTTTGAGGAAGTTGTGAGTTTTAAATCAAATTAATAGTTATGTAATTAAGGCTTTGCATCTCCTAACGCTTTTTAAGCACCTCTGTACTGGTGCAAATTAATGGCAATGCCTCGAAGAAGTATTTGGTGGGCAAAAAAAAAAAAATCCAGTGTGGCTGGGCTGGGACTAAGGGAAGCGCTGCTCTAAATCCCAGCTTAGCCATGGGCCAGCCATCGTCTCTCAGCCTGACGTACCTTACAGGGTCATCGTGAGAATAAAATGGATCAAGGGAAGAAGACCTGTGCATAACACTGACCTTGAAGGGAAGACAGAACTGAAATGAAATGGGGAGGTACTTAAATGAAAAGGAACAGCTGAGACTCCACAATTTGTGGCGTTATGCAACTGCACGTTGAGAAACCGCTTGGAAGGTGTTGCAGATTTGTAGGGCAAACGTAAATGGGTAGAAATGTATTAGTCTGGTGGCCACGTGCTGTGTTTTGTCAGTCTCAAGCTCATCCTGTTAATTTCTCAACTGCATGTTGGTAGGAACTGGAGTCTTCTTTTGAAAGCACTTGAGGACCTTGCTTTGGTTGTTTTGAAGAAGGTGGAAATTGACCTCTGTTCTATCTGGTTTCTCCTTTTTTTTGCAGCAAAAAATGGCTTCACTCAAGGACAAACTGATCACACCCGTGGCACAGCCGGCCACCAAGCCAAACAACAAAGTCACTGTGGTGGGAGTTGGTCAAGTTGGGATGGCTTGTGCCGTCAGCGTCCTGGAAAAGGTCAGTGTGTGTGTGTGTGTGTTTAGGTGGGATAAATGGCCAGACCTAAGTGGAACACGGGTGGAGTTGTGGGTTAAACCACAGAGCCTAGGACTTGCCGATCAGAAGGTTGGCGGTTCGAATCCCCGCGATAGGGTGAGCTCCCGTTGCTCGGTCCCTGCTCCTGCCAACCTAGCAGTTCGAAAGCACGTCAAAGTGCAAGTAGATAAATAGGTACCGCTCCAGCGGGAAGGTAAACTGCGTTTCTGGCCAGAAGCGGCTTAGTCATGCTGGCCACATGACCCGGAAGCTGTACGCCGGCTCCCTCGGCCAATAAAGTGAGATGAGTGCCGCAACCCCAGAGTCTGTTACAACTGGACCTAATGGTCAGGGGTCCCTTTACCTTTTTAAGTGCAATTATGACTCCCCCCCACCCAAAAAAAAATGATCTGGTTAATAGGTTCTTCCATGCAAGTGGTACCCATGGGCAGAGGGATGGTGGAAGCTGTCATCTAGCAACATCTAGAAACCTGGAAGTACTAGAACGGGTTACTTCTGGCTTTTGGCAGAAACACTAAATCACACTTTGTGCATGTGCAGAAGCGCCAAATCCCAACCCACGCATGCGCAGACGCGGGTTGCGAACGCACATGCCGCATGGATCACGTTTGCAACCTGAGCATCCACTGTATAAATATTTCTCCTCTCTGCTATAACGCAAGAAGGCTTGGGTGCTGTTTGGACGCAGGATGAACCTCCTCTAGACCTGCGATTAGAAATATTGGAAGCGCACAAACACTGTCCCTTGCATGAGATAAATAATTATACAACCTTGCATAAATATCTGAAGGCAGTCATCGGACACTTTAAATGTATGATGTTCCGCTGTGGTGTGTTTCTGTATATTATGTTGGGAGTCTCCCAGAGCAAATGGGTGGGGTACATCATCATCATCATTCATATACTTAACACTTGTGGTTTTCCCCCCACCTTCGCTGCCAGGGTCTCTGCGATGAGCTTGCATTGGTTGATGTCCTGGAAGACAAACTGAAGGGAGAAATGATGGATCTTCAGCATGGAAGCTTATTTCTTAAGACGCATAAGATCATAGCGGGCAAGGGTAGGTTTTATATTATATCTTACCGCCATGTGAGCCCGGTGGGGGAGAGCCAGACTTATGTCCTTGCTCAACAGGTCACATTGGGAAACAGATGTTTGAAATCCGCTTTCCCTGAGCTACTGAAGAGTGGAAGGCCACAACTTGCCTGGTAGCCATAGGTGATCAGAAATTCCACGCAGGCGAGCGAGGAGGAACAGACCACTGTCCTCCAACAGTCTCCTTCATGGAAGGCAGGGCTGTTGTTTTTAACTACCTCCTAAGAGGCTACCAACTTGTGTTTCTATGGAGGAGGGGGCTGGCTTCCCCATCCCTCGAGACCAGCAATACAGAACTTCTGTGAACTTCTTTGCAAGCTGATACAGGGACTATGAATCTCAACATACAGGCGACCTTTGTCTATAGCCAGGACATGCAGTTGTGCAGTCCATTATAACATTCATTATTCTTGTGGGTGGAAAGGAGGGCCTCAGACCTTGCAACGCCCATTTGCCTGCTTCTTTTATATCCTGGGCAAGCTCCTGCACAGAGTCCAGGCTGATGTACGTAGGTCTCCCTGCTGTCTTCTGCATCTTGTCAACAACCCGGTGAAGTAGCCTGAGAGATAGTAAAGGCGTCTGTTTTTGCACAGGCTTTCCCCGGTGCAGAAGACCGGACTGTTTTTAGTTTTCATTTGCTTGAAAACCCTGGTTTTATATGCTTTTATACCACTGCTTGCCTGGTTTTCAATATAAGCGACCGAGGCCACAAAGATTTTGAAGACAGCTTCTTTCCTTATGGACGCTCCTGGGTGTCAAGATCAGGAGACGGAGACGCCTTTGTAGTTCCAGCTCCCTCAGAAGTTTGTGGGGGATGATAGATTGTGAAAGGGCTTTCTTTGTGGCATCCACTGGGATGTGGAATACCCACCCCCATAGAGGTGCGCCCGGCACCTTCATTGTGTAATTTTGGCATATGCAGAAGACACACCTGTTTACTCTGCCCTTTGACACTCAAGATGTGTGTTTTCAGGGCTCCACCTATTCCTATTCCTATTCCTGTAACTGCAGCATATTCAAACTTTTTAAATTTAATGATAACCCACCTTGGGACCTACTGGTAAAGGGCCGATAATAAATGTAATGATAACGACTGTTATTTTTATTTTGTACACCACTTCGATTTCTTTTTTCAGCATTTATGTGTAAAGTGGTTTATAAATGCTTGTAAATAAATAGTGTTTGTTGTGGGGGAGGAAGGGAAAGGAGAATGTTAGCCGCTTTGAGACTCCTTCGGGTAGCGATAAAGCGGGATATCCAAACCAAATTCTTAAGGGACGTAGGTGGCGCTATGGGTTAAACCACAGAGCCTAGAGTTGCCGATCAGAAGGTCGGCGGTTCGAATCCCCGCGATGGGGTGAGCTCCCGTTGCTCAGTCCCTGCTCCTGCCAACCTAGCAGTTTGAAAGCACGTCAAAGTGCAAGTAGATAAATAGGTACCGCTCCAGCGGGAAGGTAAACGGCGTTTTTGTGCGCTGCTCTGGTTCGCCAGAAGCGGCTTAGTCATGCTGGCCACGTGACCGGGAAGCTGTACGCCGGCTCCCTCAGCCAGTAAAGCGAGATGAGCGCCGCAACCCCAGAGTTGGCCACGACTGGACCTAATGGTCAGGGGTCCCTTTACCTTTACCTTTAAATAAATAGTGGCTTGTCCCAAAGTGTCCTCATGAACTTCAGGGCTGAGTGGGAATTTGAACCTGCCTCCCCCCTGTTTCCCATTTGACACCCAGCTGTTGGGCCTCCAGATGTTGAACTCCATCTCCCATCCGTTCGTCAGTTGGGGTATGATGGGAGCTGTCATCTGACAACTTCTGGAAGACTGCAGAACACTGTCCTGGCGCCTGATAACTTCTCGGTTACATTTTTGCCTGCAGATTATGCGGTCACCGCTAATTCCAAGGTTGTCGTGGTGACCGCCGGAGTCCGCCAGCAGGAAGGGGAGTCCCGCCTCGACTTGGTCCAGAGGAACGTGAATGTCTTCAAGTTCATTATCCCACAGGTTGTGAAACATAGTCCGGACTGCATCATCCTGGTGGTTTCGAACCCAGGTAAATTGGGCTTGCAGTTAGAGCAGCCCCTGTAGCTAGATCATGGACTTTATATTTCTTGCACTCACTCCCAGTCGAGTTCCAGAACCTGGTTGCAATCCAGACAAATCCAGATGCACAAGACAGCTGCTTCAGTAAACAAGAAATAAATTTGGATCCTGGCATCTTTGCTTAAGCCAGCCTTCCCTCACCTCGTGCTCTGCTGGTTTTTTGTGTTACAACTCCCCATCAATTTGCGGCAAACGTGGAAGGGGCAAGGTTGTGGTGGAAGGCTTGCTTAAAATTCTTTGCGTTGATTATCGACAGGAGTGGCGCTGTGGTCTAAACCACTGAGCCTCTTGGGCTAGCCAATCAGAAGGTTGGTGGTTTGAATCCCCGTGACGGGGTCAGCTCCCTTTGCTCTGTTCCAGCTCCTGCCAACCTAGCAGTTCGAAAGCACACCAGTGCAAGTAGATAAATAGGTATTGCTGTGGCAGGAAGGTGAATGGCATTTCCGTGCACTCTGGTTTCCGTCACGGTGTTCCATTGTGCCAGAAGCGATTTAGTCATGCTGGCCACATGACCTGGAAAGCTGTCTGTGGACAAACGCCAGCTCCCTCGGCCTGAAAGCGAGATGAGTACTGCACCCCATAGTTGCCTTTGACTGGACTTAACCATCCAGGGGGTCCTTTACCTTTTACCTTTTTATGAGAGTGTGGCACTGGCTCATTCCTGGGACATTCCGCATCTTGAGCATCAGTGAAGGCAAGGGAAGTCACCTAACCACTCTTGGCACCCTTAGCAAACTACAGCTCCCAGGATTCTTTGTGGGAAGCCGTATCTGTTTAAAGTGGTATCATAGCGCTTTAAACGTGCAGTGCAGATGGGGCCAGAGAGTTGACTCTTGAGTGCACCAGCCCCTCAACCTCTCTCTCCTCCTTTCCCCAGTGGATATCCTCACCTACGTGACGTGGAAACTGAGCGGCCTGCCTAAGCACCGCGTCATCGGCAGCGGTTGCAACCTCGATTCGGCTCGGTTCCGTTTCCTGATGGCCGAAAAGCTGGGTGTCCATCCCACCAGCTGTCACGGTTGGATCCTGGGAGAACACGGCGATTCCAGCGGTGAGCAGCGTTGTCCGAAACCTGCAGTGATCCCGTAGGGCAGCATTCTGCAACCTTGGGTCCCCAAGTGTGGGGGACTACAACTCCCATCACCCACAACCTGTTTGGCCCAGTGATCAGGGATTATGGGAGTTGTAGTCCAACAGCAGCATCTGGCAACCCAAGAAAAGAAGAACACTGCTGGGTTGGGGGACATTTGAAGCTGCTGTATATGGAGTCTTTCTAGGCTAGCTCTGTACTCCCAGCTGCTTTGGGGGGGAAGAGAGGTGGTCCATCTTTGTGACTTGTTCTAACCTTTCTCAACCTGTGGGTCCCCAGATGTTTTGGGACTACAACTCCCATCACCCCTAGCTAGCAAGGCCAGAGCTCAGGGATGATGGGAGTTGTAGTCCAACAACATCTGGGGACCCACATGTTGAGAACCACTGTGTTACACAGTTCACAGAGGGTTGGAAACTAGAGCTTCAGACTATATTGAAGTCGAGGCTCCACCCCTTCCTGGTTCTGAGCCAGGCCCTGATCCAAGCAGGCGATTTCACAAGCTCGCCCCCTCCTCCGAGGTACAGTCATGTGTGGCTAATTGGCACTCCTGAAAGCTTTCTCCTGACTGCTCCTGGAGGCGATGGGGGCAAAAGGTGAGATCCAGCCAGGAAATCAGTAAACAAGTGTGGAGTCCTCCAGCCTTGTGGCTACCATATCTTGAGACCTCGTGGTCACCGGCCTTGTGAGGGTCTTCCAGAAGAGGGTCCTGCTTCCCCTGCCGCAAGGAGACCTCAAAGGTCCAGGCAGGGCTGAAATCCTTTAACAAGAAGTGCCAGAGATTTAAAGCGTGTCCCCCCCTTAATTTTTTATTCCATGTGGAAAGGCCATAGCTCAGTGTTTGAGGAGGTCCCAGTTTCATTCCTTAGCATCTGTTAAAACGTTGCCAGGTGATGTGAAGGACTCTTCCCTGGAGAGCTGTTGCGAATCACGGGAGACGATAGCTGAGCTTATAAATCATACTTTCCTGTGCTTATTTATGGAGCAGATCTGCACATCTCTCCTTTCCTGCCCAAAGCAGTTAACATGGAGCAAGGAAAGCAAACAACCCCATTGTTGAAAATAGTTCAAACACAGCCGTGAGAGATGAAATCAACTATAGCAGGGGGAGCGGAGATCCTTTTCCAAGGAAGCTTCTTGAGCTTCCGGTCCCTTCTGTGTTGTACAGACACACGTGCATGCCTTTGGACAGTAGCCAGAGCGAATAAAGTATTATTTATGTGAATGGTACAGAACATAGGAAGATGGCATTGAAGTCAGAGCGTTGACCTTAGCTCAGCATTGCCTCGCTGTGTGGCTGTGGCTCTCCAGGATTACAAACAGGGCATTCCCAGTCCTACCTGAGATCTTCTGAATGCAAAGCAGAGGCTCCGCCTCTGAGCTATAAGCCCCAGTATATGTGAACATAGGAAGGGAGCTGCCTTATAGTGAGCCAGACCATTGGTCTGTCTAGCCCAGCTCCCCAGGGGCTTCAGACGGGACATTCCCAGACCAATAGGATATAGAACCGTAGAATTGTAGGGTTGGAAGGGACCCCGGCAGTCATCTAGTCCAACCTCCTGCGATGCAGGAATCTCATCCATGGCAGATGGCCACCCAATCTCTGCTTGGAAACCTCCAAGGAAGGAGAGTCCGCCACCTCACGAGGAGACCGTTCCACTGTCAAAACAGGTCTTGCTGTCAAAAAGTTCTTCCTGATGTTTAGCCAGGATCTTCTTTCTCGTAACTTGCATCCGTTGGTTTGGGTCCTATCCTCTGGAGCAGAAGAAAACAAGCTTGCTCCCTCTTCCATGTCTTCCCCAGCCATTCTGGGCGGCTTCCAACAAAATATTAAAATACAATAGTCTGTTAAACATTAAAAGCTTCCCTAAACAGGGAACCTGGGACGTAGGTGGCGCTGTGGGTTAAACCACTGAGCCTAGGACTTGCAGATCAGAAGGTTGGTGGTTCGAATCCCCGCGATGGGGTGAGCTCCCGTTGCTCGGTCCCAGCTCCTGCCAACCTAGCAGTTCAAAAGCACGTCAAAAATGCAAGTAGATAAATAGGTACCGCTCCGGTGGGAAAGTAAATGGCATTTCTGTGCGCTGCTCTGTTCACCAGAAGCGGCTTAGTCATGCTGGCCACATGACCTGGAAGCTGTACGCCGGCTCCCTCGGCCAATAAAGCAAGATGAGCGCCGCAACCCTAGAGTCGGCCATGACTGGACCTAATGGTCAAGGGTCCCTTTACCTTTACCTTTAAATAGGGAACCTACCACCTATCATAACCTGGGCTCTTCTTGTCGTTTCAGTGGCTGTCTGGAGTGGGGTTAACGTCGCAGGTGTTTCTCTCCAGCAGCTAAACCCTGACATGGGGACTGACCAAGATCCAGAGGGCTGGAAGCAAGTTCACAAGGAGGTGGTTGACAGGTATGGTGCGTTGGGGATGACCGAGGTTGGCAGACGCAACATCAGTCTTTACGAGGGTTGCCTTCTTGAACATCTGTGTATGAGGGATCTGGGTAAAAAGCCTCAGCAAACTTGAAACTTCCTAAATCTATTGTCAGTGCATTTATCACCAAAAGTGTGAGCGGTTGTTGAGTTCTCTGGAGTACATAATCAGGCAAAATTGTTAATTCAGAGTGATACCTCCTGGTTCCCCCTGGCATGGAGGGAAGCAGTACGGGCTGTCTGGGAATGACTGCTTAGTTGTTGCTTTGCAATGAGTTTTTAAAGGGGGTGGTGGTCAGGATAGAGACTCTGTAGATGTTGGTGATGCCCAAGACTGTCACCTGCCAGCTCCAGGCCTGATACGAAGTGGGTTCTGAGCCTGGTTGGAATGGGGCCACATGTTTTTAGTGGAGATTTGGTTGTTCATATTTCAGACATGCGCCATTCAAAATTTCGTGCCTACTAATGCATTTAAACCTGGAGTTTCATGCACATACATACCCCACACCTTCAATTAGAGCAGAGGTGCATCTGGATCTGGGCAGCGGGCTGAATCTTTTTTATCTCCCCCCCCCCCTCCTCCCACTAGAGAGAGGAGTTGCCCAGCTGCCAGTCACCTGACATCCTAACAACGTCCTCAAAATGTGCAGGCAGAGACGCTGTGCTTTGCAAGCCCTGCCAACCAGCTGATTGTCGGGGCTTGCAAAGCACTTTTCAGGTGGAAGCCTCCTTACAGCACTACCTCCTCTTTACCTGCCCTTCACAGGTGAGGGGCAGGTAGGTGGCTGTGGCTTGGCCAAAACAGCCTTGCAGGCCAGACAGGGAGAATTGACAAGCCTAATTTGTTTCATAGGACAGAAGTTCCCACCTCTGTACTAGAGTGTCTTCTCCTTTAGCGGGACTTTTCCTGGTGCTAGTTTCCCCCAGAATTAGAAATGCCCTCATTTCTCTTTCTTCTTTCTTGCCATGACCATGTTTCGCTGTTCCCTTGCTATCTTTCACAACCACTTTGCGTGGTCTAACTGGGCTTTCTGCCATGTGTTTTTGGTAGTGCCTATGAAGTGATCAAGCTGAAAGGCTATACCAACTGGGCTATTGGCTTGAGTGTTGCTGACCTACTGGAGACCATCTTCGGGAACCTTTGCCGAGTTCACCCAGTGTCCACCATGGTAAAGGTAAGGAACGTTAATAGCTTGGTTGTATTTCTGTCCTTTGCTATATTTTGTACCTGCTTCCAGATGGGAAATAGAGAAATGGGGATGAACAGTTCCCCCTCCGCCTTTTCATTTCCTGGGTGCTCACTGCAGTAGATTTGGGGAATGCAAGACTGTGTTTGCAGAACAGTGTAGGTCGTAACAGCTGCGTCACTTGCAGGGCGAGCAAGGTTAGTTCACCAGGGGCAAGGATTGGGTTTACTCAGTAGATGGGAGTGGTGGTCCTGAATGCATCCCTTTGCCCTCTTCCATATTACTTCTGTATCAGTTTGTTGGAGAGAAGTGCTGTGGACTGGTTAGAAGCAGAGGAACGGTGGGGACAACCAGCTGGGGAAACCCCAAAGGAAGACTGTTCAGAGCACAGGGAGTGGTGGTGGGACCACAATGCGTGGTCAGAGGGAGAGAAGGCAGAAGGCTAGGAAGAGGAGGTGTCAGAAGTTGAAAAGGTAACGGGCTTAGTGAGGTGGGAGAGTCTGTGACAGAGAGAGGCAGAGGCAGAAGCTGAAGCAGGAGAGGAGGCCGGCCAGGAGGCCAAGATGAGTCAGGTTGGTGAAGAGTCATAGGTGTATTCCCTCCTGCTGCTGCAAGCTGCCCTCACCCCTGTTCTCCCAGAACCAGTAGAGGGCTGAAATGAGTGGAACTGTAGCAGGCTGCACACAGGCTCAGTCTCTGATTGCTTGGAGAAAGCCCTGGAGAGGAGGGGACCTAGACGACCGTGAAGAGGCGGGGACTTTCAGTCTCGTCAACCGCTTCATGGGACCAGACCTACCAGGGATGAGTTGCTGTGCTCATTAGGGCTGACACTCCACCAAGACCGTGGCGATTGTGCTTTTGCTAATAGAGTTAACTCCAACTTTGAATGGTGCGATTTACTGCCGGCTCGCTCTTTGACAGGATGTCGCTAGTGCATGGATATGGGAAAGGGTTTGCAACAATCAACCGGTATATAAATGTGAAACAAACAAATGGAATAAAGGTCTCTTAGCATCGAGTCACAACTGCCGTATCAGCCCAAGCTGATGAAAGCCGCTTCCGGCCATGGAAGCCACCTGAGCCTTCCCACTCAGGACCAAGAGTACATGTTAAGAGGGATTTCCTAGTTTCCAACTTCTCTCTTAAATCTTCCTTGCAGGGCATGTATGGCATTGAAAACGAAGTGTTCCTGAGCCTGCCGTGTGTGCTGGGGTCTGTCGGCTTGACCAGCGTGATCAACCAGAAGCTGAAGGACGACGAGGTGGCCCAGCTCCAGAAGAGTGCCACCACATTGTGGAACGTCCAGAAGGACATCAAGGACCTGTAGGCTTAGAAGGGCCACTTTCCCACCAGTAGCAGCAGCAGCAGCAAGAATGATAACCAACGTTCAAAGTTGGACCCCGCAATTTTGCGCGAGCCTCTCTAGCATATCTCCGTAGCTGAGCTTCCAGTAATCGACCCCAAAACCATACAAGTTTTCACCCACCACGGTTAAGATGTGTGCTTGGTGTAACGCAGACCTTTTCAAACTAAATAAAACCAGCTCTTTTGTGTGTGCTCTATTCTTGCAGTGGGTGCTCATTTTTAAAAAAATAATAATAATACAAAACCTCAGCATTCAGATTCTGTGTATGTGATGATGGGGTTGGGGGATAGAATTTTCCAAACATCTACAATCTGGCAGCTTTGCATTTATTATTATTATTATTATTATTATTATTATTATTATTATTATTATTCAGATGATTAATATTACAAGAAGATGCTGCTTTTCTGCTTTTCTATAGGGTTGTATGTGACGTAACTCATACACGAGTACAGTGGTACCTCTGGTTACGTACTTAATTCGTTCCGGAGGTCCGTTCTTAACCTGAAACTATTCTTAAGCTGAGGTACCACTTTAGCTAATGGGGGCTGCCACTGCGCGATTTCTGTTCTCATCCTGAAGTTCTTAACCCAAGGTACTGTTTCTGGGTTAGCAGAGTCTGTAACCTGAAGCGTCTGTAACCCAAGGTACCACTGTAGATCCATTGAAATCAACAGACTTCGGTTAGGTTAATTGAAATGTCCGAAAAAGATTACTTTGCATGCAGGGAATGTCCCTAATTCACCAAGAGTTTGAGGCCTGTTGGCTACTCTCACTTGGTTCAGCCGGTCAGTTTCTAGGAGCCATAGGTGAGAGCTGAGTTCAGGGTGGACAAACTGCCCCCAAAGGTGGACAAACTGCCCCCAAAGGAACACAGTGCGTCCCCCAGCAGAGGCACTGGCCCTCCCCTCTAACGCCCCATAAAACACCGTACAAAGCCCTAAACACCCTAGGCCAGGCACCCCCAAACTCGGCCCTCCAGCTGTTTTGGAACATCCCTGACCACTGGTCCTGTTAGCTAGGGATGATGGGAATTGTAGTCCCAAAACTGCTGGAGGGTCGAGTTTAGGGATGCCTGGCCTAGGACGAGCTTAAGTCAGGAAGAGGAGTAAGTTTAAAAAGTGAAGGACCATATTATCTCTTAAGGCACTGGCCAGATCACTGATCTTCTGGAGAAGCCCTACTCATTTGTTTAGTTTCCATGTGAACTCTCGGCACCAGTATTTCAGAACACTTCCCCCATTGATAGCAAGTCAGCACCTACAATTTTGCTGTTTCACTTCCTGCTGAAAACATGTGCTTCTCATGAGTTTTTAGAGAACTAATTTGATTCAGTGATGGTCATTTGCTTTGTATTTTATAATCCTGTGCTAATCTGATGGTTCTGTTATGCAGTGACCTATTTTTATGAGTTGGTGCTTTGTAAGTTGTCTCACAGATGAATCTTATTTCACTAAGATCCAGTAGCATATGAAGCAGAGAGGAAAACTTGACAGCCAGTGCATGTTAAGAAGTACAATCTGAGTCATTTCCTCCAGGATCTATAAATCCTCTCTCTGACCCTGTTTTGAAAAGGCCTGTCCGAACCTCAACAATGGTGAATTTCTGCCTTGTTCACTGCAGATAAAAGGGATTCACAAATACTTTATTAGTCAGTGACAAAACTCCTGGATAGATAAAACAGAATTGGCAGGTGGGGTGGGATACAGTTGTATTTATAAACTGGGGAAGAGGCTGTGGCTCAATAGTAGAGATGCCCGAAACCTTGGGAGAGCCAGCCAGAATTTTGATTCCTGCATTGCTGGGAGTTGGACCTGATTCTGTATACAATGTGGACATGACTGAACCATATGGGGCCATGGTCTGATTTGGCAAAGCATCCTTTTATGCTCCTGGAAGGAGGGCAAAAGTCTGAGGGAAGCAAGTGTACATCACAGTGAAACCAGTATTCCCACTTGCTTCATTGTAGATGAAAATTAAGTCACAACACCGGCCATTTTCACACTCATATTGTGACACAGAGAACACATTTTATTGTCAGAAGACAAACGTGCAGCTTTGGTGCCATATTCTAGCACATGAAAAAGCGTTTTTGACGAGACTGCAAACTTGAATATTGGTTGTGCTGAGGCCTAGTTCCCACTGAGGGTAAATTTAAGTCTTGACTACTGGTCCATGGGGTCACAAAGAGTCGGACATGACTAAATGACTCAACAACAATGGCAATACAGTTTGAATCTTTCTCTTCCCGAAATAATGGCCTCCACACTGAATATTTATTATCACGAATGGGGTCCAGCTTAACTTTCCCCCCGACGTTCTCAATTTCTTACAGGAGGAACTGTTTTTGTTATGAGGAAGTTTTGCCACATAAGCTTCCACATGTGGTCTGCCATTGTGCAGCCCGGACAAAGGTTTTTCACCTCAGTGAGAACAAAGCCTAAGTTACAAAAAATACAGTGAATACAATTAAATTCAAATGAGTTCTTCTTGGGTTTACATGGTAAATGGTGGAGGCTGGACTCTGCTCTCCAAACTTGTTGAGTTTTACTACCAGGCCTGAGACAAGGCCTAAGGTTCTGCAATCGAGCGGTACATAAATTTTATGAAATAATTCACCAATGCTTAACAAATGCCGTTTTTCTCTGCCATCCTTTTTTGTGATGGTACTTGCTGGTACGGAATAATGGCACCTCTTTCTGCAACTGTGGCACTTTTATCAAGGCATGGGGACTGGCTCCTCATTTTTTAAATCAAAAAGGAGGCATAAAGGTATAGAATGAAGGGTCGCCATTTGTCCTGTTTTACAGAAGAGAGTTGTCCATCAACGATTTATTTGAATAGAAATTCAGAACTTCTTACTATACTAGGAAGGTCTGCCGCTAGGTTACCTGTGTATGCTTCACTTAAGGGAGAATAATTTTATTTCTATTTAAATCACATTAATCCCCCCCCTTCTAATTTTGCACATCTACCTATAAATTGACTCGTTCAAATTTTGTGCATAGCTGTGGTGATGCATTTTCTCTCTCCTTTTTTGGTGATGTATAAATAGCCACCCAAGCAGAGTATCTCCTTCAGGAAAAACAACACATACTCTGGAAGATTTTGGTCTATTTTAAAAGCAGGACAATAGCCTCCTTCGTAAAGAAAAGACACATGGCGTGTAATTAGAAGGACTTTTAAGTCCTTTTTAACTGACAAAATAATAATAGTTCATTTTATGAGAAGAGGCACCCAAGCAGAAGCACATACATTTTTGAAAGCAGGGGATATTTAATAACCTCAGCCAGGGCCGAATATATTCTGGATTATTCTTAGGGCCAGAATTTGTAGTTTGCCTGATTTGTTGGTTTCAACAGTGTTTTTTTTTTTTTGTTTTGTGTTTTGTGGGTGCCTGAAATCGTTTCCCTAACCCAGTTATTGATACCTGTGCTACAAATGCCTGGCCCCTGGAATGGATTTGCTTTGCAAAGCTTAACAATCTTCTCCCCACATCTCCCCACACAGCTCTATCATCCGGTCCAGTTTGGGTTTCAGCAGGGACTGCAGCATTTTGCTGCTGCTGCTGCTTTGGGGACCCAGTTTCCCGGTATCGGCATCCAAGACACCCCCCTGCCGTTTCCCGAATCGCAGTCCGAAAGGGTTGAAATTGAATTTGCTCCTGGTGAAGCGGAGCCTGCAAGAGATCTGGCTCTCGGTATCGCTCTCTTGGATGAGGTAGCAAAGGCTGGACGGGTCTGCCGCGTTGAGAACCTCAGGGCCTCGGGCAGCGTGATAAGAATTCCTCTTGGCTTGGAAATCGTTGGCTGGATCTGCTGCGTCTAGGAGGAAACTCGAGAACAATTAGCCTGTAGTGGTATTTGTGGTTGAGTGGTGCTATGTACTGAAGTTCTGTTCCCCTAACTGCGCTCGTGGCTCCGGAATAGACACTTACAGATGGCGAGGCTCCACCAGTGGCGTAGCGTGGGTTGTTAGCACCCGGGGCAAGGCAAGTAATTTGCGCCCCCTAACCCGTGGATTTGCGCCCCCTAACCCGTGGATATGCGCCCCCTAACCCCCAGATGTTGCGCCCGGTGCGGCCGGCCCCCCCTGAACCCCCCACGCTACGCCACTGGGCTCCACCTACACCTCTCTCGCAAACTGCCGGCGTGGAGCCGAACCAAGCTGCTTCAGAGGGTCTGCCGGACTTCCCACAGACTCAGACCTCTGCCGTGCCTGACATTCTGCCAACTCCACTTGCGGATGTTCCACCCACAGCAGCGGATGCAGGGGACTTGGTTTCAACGCCACCTAGATTCGCGCCACAGCCTCAGCAAGAATTGGGCGGCCCCCCGGACCTGGGTTTCCGCCTGTCAAGCGTGCCAAGAATCGAGGCCTGCGCCACCGGCAGCTAAGGGACACACCTGGGTACCGCTCCCCGGCGGTCTGGCAGAGTTTCCAGGTGCCCAACTTATTTAAAGGACTATGTCGTTGGACATGTAATACAGTCGGTCTAATAGAAGTAGGTGAAATGTAACCAATATGCTTTTGTGCCTAATTGAACCATTACGTGTAGTGCTGTATACAGTGGTGCCTCGCAAGACGAAAAGAATCCGTTCCGTGATTCTCTTCGTCTAGCAGTTTTTTCGTCTTACGAAGCAAGCTCATTGACGGATTAGCGCTATTAGCGGCTTTTAGCGGCTTAGCGGCTTATCAGATCAGCTGATAAGCGGCTTAGCGGCTTAGAAAAAGGGGGGTGAAGGGGAAAAAACCCGCAGGAACTCGCAAGACATTTTCATCTTGCGAAGCAAGCCCATAGGAGATTCGTTTTGCGAAGCACCTCCAAAACGGAAAACTCTTTCGTCTAGCGAGTTTTCCGTCTTGCGAGGCATTCGTCTTGCGGGGCACCACTGTATAAGGAAACCATTACGATTGTAACTAACGCCTTATCTCAGTGGGGAGGGGTGTTATGTACTGAAGTTCTGTTCTGGCCTGTGAATAAACAAGAGCTGTTTGAAGAATCGCTGTGTCGTCTGATATGTTCACCCACAACTTAACAAGTGGAATGACCCCAGTTTAGTAATTTCATGGTTGTAAGATCTGGACAAACAGAGGAGCAACTTATGTAGCCTAGCTTGCCGAAAAGGTCCTGCCTTGTTAGGCAAAACAGCTGGCCAAGCACAGGTGACTTGGGGCATAGCGTGGGTTGCTGGCACCCGGGCTGGGGAAAGTGTTGTGCTCCCTGGTGGTCTGGGCAGCAGTCAGTCCCTTCACCAGCCAGCGTCTATTGAAGGGAGTCTCTCCTTGCAAACTAGCCGCAACCTGGGATCACAGAAACGTGAAGCCAGGAGCGCTGTTGTGTCGGAACCTGTCTCTGCAGTGCAGCACCCTGGGCAACTCATGTGGCTCTGGCAATGCTTTCCTGCCTTCCTCTTCCTCCCTCCTGGGTGGGCAGTGCTGGCGCCCTCCCTCTGCCCCCTCTTGGACAGACCAGGGGTGGGGTGGACATGGTGCCTTTGCCAGCCATGAGGAGAAGGAGGTACCACTACTGGCCCAGTCCCAAAGGACCGGCCCGGGCGCTGCTTGCCTCCCCGCAGCTCTGGCCTTGATGAGCCTATCAGGGGGAACGCTACATGCTATACCACTGACCATAGGAGCTAACAGCTGGGGAATGTTCCTGAAGGAGAGAATGGATTCCAATTTGGGCAAACCCACTCATCTCTAAAGGTAAAGGGGACCCCTGACCATTAGGTCCAGTCGTGACCGACTCTGGGGTTGCAGTGCTCATCTCACTTTATTGGCCGAGGGAGCCGGCGTACAGCTTCTGGGTCATGTGGCCAGCATGACTAAGCCGCATCTGGCAAACCAGAGCAGCACACGGAAATGCCGTTTACCTTCCCTCCGGAGCAGTACCTATTTATCTACTTGAACTTTGATGTGCTTTTGAACTGCTAGGCTGACAGGAGCAGGGACTGAGCAACAGGAGCTCACCCCGTCGTGGGGATTCGAACCACCGACCTTCTGATCGGCAAGTCCTAGGCTCTGTGGTTTAACCCACAGCGCCACCCACGTCCTAGTCCCACATTTAAGGTGGCTGCCCAGCGTGTGACCAGCTTGCCATGACCTGAAGTGGCAGGAGATCAGAATGAGCTGACTTTTGTCCAGCAGTTGCTATGCCCTTAGGGTTAGGGTTAGATCAGGCATCCCCAACCTTTGGCCCTCCAGATTTTTGGACTACAATTCCCATCATCCCTGACCACTGGTGCTGTTAGCTAGGGAACATGGGAGTTGTAGGCCAAAACATCTGGAGGGCTACAGGTTGGGGGTGCCTGAGTTAGATGGTCCAGAGAATAGAACACCCACAACCCGGGAATAAGAGAACCAGCGGAGAGACAAGGTAGGCAGGACAGACAGATGGATAAATAAGATGAAAGCCATACCTGAAAAATCAACCTGCAGGATGGATCTGATGTCCCCGTGAACAGGTTTTCCCCAAGTCCCATTCTGACCAATGACTGCCAGCAGGAACGACAAAAGCAAAAGCCTGATCATGTCACAGTCCTGATTCGTAAGGGTCGGCGGAGTGAGGAAAGGCGAGAAAACAGAAGGCGAGTTAGTGACAAGCCTCTTCATCTTACTGCATTTTGCAAAGGAGAAGAGTCACAGCTCAGTGGTGGGTCATCTGCTCTGTCAGTCAATCCCTGGCATCTCCAGTTAAGGCTGGGAAAGACTAGCTGCATGAAACTCTGCAGAGATGCTGCCAGCCAGAGCGAGCAATACTGAGCCAGATGGACCAATGGTCTGAGTTGGTAGAAGGCAGCTTCCTGCGTTCCTCTACATTCTGATCTTTAACCAAGGAACCATGTACACAGGGAATCTGCATATACACCATGGTATCCTCACAATGATCCTGTGCTGTAGGTCATTCTGGCAAAAGCTTGTTTTTGTTTTGTTTTTGTTACTATTAGTATTATATATTATATCTTTATTTTTATTTTATTGCATTCTATTCTTTTTCCTCCCTTCCCCTCACTTACCTTTGTTTGTTAACATTGCAAAAAAAAGGGGGGGTGTTTTTTTTTTAAAAACTGGCAGACATTCTATGACTTCACAGCTAAGCAAAGATTTGAACCAGAAACTCTGTTATATATTATACTCTTTTCACTATACTGGTCTGGTGCTCATAAGTTTTCAAAACTTTCCCAATCTTACTTCAGTCATACTTCATCTGGAAAGTAGCTAATTCCAACTAACCATTAAACCACCTTGAATTCTCTCTCTGGTGTGTGTGTGTGTGTAGTTTTGGAAAGGCAGGTTATAGACCGCAACAAATAAATAGCAATGCTCAGTGCTTTTTTTTCCTCTTAAAAAAATGTTTAGGGGTACTCTCCATTTTCCTATTCATACTGAAATACTGCCCCTCAATGAGGCCAAACTTAGATTCACAAAATGTTTAGGGTATGCGTCCCCCCCCCCCCAGAAAAAAGCACTGGCAATGCTTACAGACTTTTATCATGCAAAATGCTTCCCCCACCGCATCTATCTCATTCATATCTGCAGTCATTCATTCTCATTATGTCTTTAGTTTTTGCATTTTACAAGCGGCAAACAGATCGTGAAATGTTGGAGCGAAGTACACACAAGTAAAGTGATGCGTTGCTGTATTTCTCTAACAGAACTTTTCCTAACAGAATGGACTGCAACAGAAAAGTCCTGCAGAAAGGGAAGTAGAGTTAGAAAATGCAAGAGATGTGAAATGTTATAGAATATATGCAGTTCCAGGATTGGCACCTCGCCTCTGGAGTCATTCTATAAACTCCTCTGGCGATCTCAACGAATGCATGAAATAACATTCAGGAACTAATTCTGCCTTGAGAATTTTTGCAGTTGGTCCTTATGGATGCCAGATTCCTAGCACTTCAGAGTACAAAGAACTCACCTTAGTCAAGGAGTATCTGCCTCTCTCCGCTCCACTCTCTCAAAGCAGCAGCCCTCTGTGAAGAAGACTGTTTTGCCCATCCTCTTTTTGTAGGCTTCATGAAGCTGTGAGGTTCACACCAACCATGATTTAATAGCAAGAATAAAGTGGAACCCTCTTTTACTCCCACAAAACAATCCAGCACCGATCATCATCATCATAACAACAGCGCCGCCTGCTGAACAGTGTTTGCAGTGCAGTAAAACTCTGGCCGTGTTCTCGGGCTCAGTTGCGAATTCAGATACAGTGGTACCTTGGGTTAAGTACTTAATTCGTTCCGGAGGTCCGTACTTAACCTGAAACTGTTCTTAACCTGAAGCACCAATTTAGCTAATGGGGTCTCCTGCTGCCGCTGCGCCCCCGAAACACGATTTCTGTTCTCATCATGAAGCGAAGTTCTTAACCTGAAGCACTATTTCTGGGTTAGCGGAGTCTGTAACCTGAAGCATATGTTAGCTGAAGCATATGTAACCTGAAGTGTATGTAACCCGAGGTACCACTGTATAAGATTGAACTCAACAGGACCAGGACTCTCATCCTAAGCAAACTTATTGTCCATGCTTGAACTCCTGTGTAGACGCACCTTCTTCTTCTTCTTCGGTGATCACTCATAGCTGAGTAAGATTGTCTTCCATAAACACGGTTTTAACAATGAGTCCGTAAGTGATTGTGGAGGCCAATTCTGGACCCACACGTCCTTCCACAGTGGGGACATTGGTTCCCCTATCAAAAACGACCTTGTGACGCACCAGCACACATTGGATATGAGGCATATTTTGAAGCTAGCAGGGACTGAAGGACCCTGTTCTGCCCGCTGATTTGTTCCTCCTGCACAAGCTGTCAAAGGGCTCATGGACGCATATATTATTTTCTTTTTTAAAATTCATTTTCACTTTTAGCATTTATCATCATACATAAATCATAATCATTTTACAAATAGGATTCTCAGAATCCCAAGACTTCCCTCCATGGTTTCCCCAGATATTCTTTTCTAACTGCATCATATCACCTAAACATTAGGAAGAACTTCCTGACAGTAAGAGCTGTTCGACAGTGGAATTTGCTGCCAAGGAGTGTGGTGGAGTCTCCTTCTTTGGAGGTCTTTAAGCAGAGGCTTGACAACCATATGTCAGGAGTGCTCTGATGGTGTTTCCTGCTTGGCAGGGGGTTGGACTCAATGGCCCTTGTGGTCTATTCCAACTCTATGATTCTATGATTTTATGATATTCTCCATATTTTCTTAAAACTCAATGTTTATCATTGTTCTCTCTTCATTGCAAGTGTTTTCAAAATCCTGCTAATGTTTTCAATTGTTTATAGTCTTCTTTTTAAGTAACTTTTTTAAATTCCCCATTCTTTGTTAAATTTATTGACCTCTTAATCTCTGATTTTCCCAGTCATTTTGACTAATTTTCCATCCTTCTTTTGTAGGTAGATTGTCCTCATTCCATCTTTGGGCAAGTAGCATCCACGCAGATGTTGTAGCATACATAAATAGTCTCTTCTGATCCTTTGGTATTTCTGGACCTAAAATTCCTAGTAAGAAAGCTTCAGGTGTTTTTTTTAAACAAAAGTAATTTAAACATTTTTTCCAACTCATTATAAATCATTTCCCAATATACCTTTGCTTTTTTACGTGTGGCAAAATGTGCCTTCTTTCTCTTTACACTTCCAACATGTATCTGTAGCAGTTCTATGCATTTTAGCTTGTTTAGTAGGAGTTAGGTACCAGCAATACATCGTTTTCATATACTTCTCTTTCAGCGTACAACATGCTGTGAATTTTAAATCTTCCCTCCATAACTTTTCCCATGATGCCAATTGTATATTATATCCAATATTCCTTGCCCACATGGGCACATGGTCTCACCCTTTAGCATCATTAAATAGGACCTGAATGCACCTGCAAGCAGAAGGTCCCAGGATCATTTCCCAACATCTCCAGGTTGGAATGGACCCAGCCTGAGAGCCACTGCGAGTCAATGTAGGTGGTGTTGAGATTTCTATTCCACCTTAAGGAGCAGACGTGTGGAACTGTTGTGTGTCACATGTCTGTTTACATTCCAGCACAGTATGCTGGGAACTTCCATTCTGTGTGTGTTGTTTTTGTTGTTTAGTCGTTTAGTTGTGTCCGACTCTTCGTGACCCCATGGACCAGAGAACTCCTGTCTTCCACTGCCTCCCGCAGTTTGGTCAAACTCATGCTGGTAGCTTCGAGAACACTGTCCAAACATCTCGTCCTCTGTCGTTCCCTTCTCCTTGTGCCCTCCATCTTTCCCAACATCAGCGTCTTTTTCAGGGAGTCTTCTCTTCTCATGAGGTGGCCAAAGTATTGGAGCATCAGCTTCAGGATCTGTCCTTCCAGTGAGCACTCAGGGCTGATTTCCTTCAGAATGGATAGGTTTGATCTTCTTGCAGTCCATGGGCCTCTCAAGAGTCTCCTCCAGCACCAGAATTCAAAAGCATCCATTCTTCGGGGATAACCTTTCTTTATGGTCCAGCTCTCACTTCCATACATCACCACTGGGAAAAGCAGAGCTTTAACATTGTGTGTATAGCTTTTGTTTTTCCTGTCTCTCTGAGAAGACGTAGAGAGAGACAACATGTTTCTTTGTCCTGATTTATGATTAATAAATCTGTAGTTGTAGTATGCTTTCACAAGCCTCATGCCTATTCTGTGTGCGCAGTTCGATCTGCTGATAGTGTGCTCTGGCTTTGAAGCCTGGGTCGCTGATTTACATTGGAGCAGAGGCCAGTGGGTCTTTGCAGCAGGCTGGCTGGAAGGAGACAACCCAGCTGGGACTAGCCAGCTGTCCTTGCGACCCTCTGCATGCCAACAGGTGGTGCTGAATTGAATGGACTAATGGTCTGGCTCGGTCCAAGGCAGCGTCCTTTGTTCCTAAGGTTCGATTGCAGTTCAGAGTGTTTCTGCGAAAGAGCCCTTCTCACCTCTTTCTCGGTTCATCGTCTTGCAGACAACACCCGCCAGGAGGAAGTTTTGGTCCAGAATGCACCATTAGCATTTAATTAAAAATTCCTTTGTATCCATCTCTAGCTTTCCCCCCCTCCCGCTCCCTTCCCTGGTTTCTTTGTTTGATGTCCTGCCAGAAGAATTGCCCCATATATCTTAAAAACTTGCTCACCTTTTTCTGACGTATTCATTGGTAGTAACATTTTGCCCTATTGTGGCTTTTGGACTCTCTCTCTCTCTCTCTCTTTCTCTAATGAACCAACATTGATGGCTACTTATGTTTTTGTGTGCTTTGTGATGAAATTGCTGCCTTCTAAAAGTCCTGTTCCTATCAGAGAATTCCATAGGAAAGTCATCACCGATGGTGCTAGATGCACGTGGATGACATAAAAGGAGTGGTGGAAGGGAGAGAATTAGGCTGACATTGAAAGCGGCTTGGCGTAGACACAAGATCTACCCACTCTGGAGGAATGGCAGATGAAGGTGATGGACTATATGGAATTGGCGGAAATGACTGGCAGAATCCGAGACCAGGGAGAAGAGTTGGTGGAAGTAGATTGGAAGAAATTTAAACACTATTTGCAGAAATACTGTAAAATTAATGAATGTTAAAATGATGTTGGAATGGAAATAAGTGGTTTTGGTAATAAGGTTAATAAGAATATGCAAATATAGATCGTTATATGGATAGAAATATATAGTCATAATAGGTTAAGATACAGAGCAAAGATAAATGAAAGAGGGTAAGGATTTGCTGAAAGGATTTTGTAAATGGGAATACAAAAAGGGGAGGTGTGAGGAGGTCAAGGAAATAAGTAAATGAGCCTAAAGATATTGAAAAATTGATTTTTTTCTTTTTAATTTTTTTTGTTTTCTCTTTTTTTTTCTTTTTCCAGCCAGCTATTTTTTGTATTTTGTATTTTCCTTTTTCTCTTTTAGGTCCTCTTTTTGGTGTTTTTCTTGTTATCTTTTTTCTTTTTTTGTGTAATCTGTGTTTATGTGTAATCTTTGGTATAGCTTTCTTGGTTCTTTGAACCTATGTTTGTTGTAAAATTTTAATAAATATTTTATATAAGAAAAGAAAGAAAGCGGCTTGGCGTAAACCTGTAGAAGTCGTTTTTTCCTCCAGCCATCCTCCCCCAGCACGTATCTCAAGGCTCATAGGAACATTGGAATAAGATGCTTGGTCCATCTAGCTCAGGGCTGTCTACACTGACCGGCAGAAGAAATTCTCCATGATTTTGGCCCTACCTGGAGAGGTCAGGGATTGAATTTGGAAGTTTCTGCATGCAAAGTCGCGGCCCTATCACTGATCCTTCCCCTATAATTCAGGACTAGAAAGGTTGCAAGACTCCAGTGGTAAGGCAATAGGTTTAAATGGGTGTGTAGTGACCTCTGCTGGTATGACAAAGCAATGAAAACCCTTGATGTGTTTTCTTATGCATTTTGCAACAAGGGTTCCTGCGTGACCTCCTTTATAGAGAGGATGGTAATATGGCGCACTGAGCAAGGACAAAATTGGTGCCCCCCCTACTTGGAGTAGGTACCTACATAAATAAATAAATAAATATAGGTTGCGTTATTATTATTATTATTATTATTATTATTATTATTATTATTATTATTTGCCCCCTCAGCCCTATGCTGGACAGCTGCTTGCACCACCCAAAATCTGCAGTGGGCTGTCTGGTCTAAGAGGAAGAATAACCCCAAAAAGGGAGGCTGAGGGCATAAATAATAAATAAGATGATGATGATGATGATGATGATGATTATTCATGTCTGCTTGGGCTTTCCCCACCAGAATAACAACAACAACAATTTATTATTCATACCCCACCCATCTGGTTGGGCTTCCCCAGCCACTCTGGGTGTCTTCCAACGAAATATTAAAATACAGTAATGCATCAAACATTAAAAGCTTCCCTAAACAGGGCTGCCTTCAGATGTCTTCTGAAAGTCTGGTAGTTGTTCTCTTCAACATCTGGTGGGAGGGCGTTCCACAGAGTGGGTGCCACTACTGAGAAGGCCCTCTGCCTGGTTCCCTGTAGCCTCACTTCTCGCAGTGAGGGAACTGCCAGAAGGCCCTCGGCGCTGGACCTCAGTGTCTGGGCAGAACAATGGGGGTGGAGACGCTCCTTCAGGTCTGCTGGGCCGAGGCCATTTAGGGGTCTCAAGGTCAGCACCAACACTTGGAATTGTGCCCAGAAACGTACTGGGAGCCAATGTGGGTCTTTCAAGACCAGTGTTATGTGGTCTCGGCGGCCGCTCCCAGTCACCAGTCTAGCTGCCACATTCTGGATTAATTTTAGTTTCCGGGTTACCTTCAAAGGTAGTCCCACACAGAGTGCATTGCAGTAGTCCAAGTTCTCACCACTCTGGTGAGACAGTTTGTGGGCAGGTAGGGTCTCAGCCTGCGTATCAGATGGAGCTGGTAGACAGCTGCCCTGGACACAGAATTGACCTGTACCTCCATGGACAGCTGTGAGTCCAAAATGACTCCCAGGCTACGCACCTGGTCCTTCGGGGCACAGTTACCCCATTCAGGACCAGGGAGTCTCCACACCCACCCGTCTCTTGTTCCCCAAACACAGTACTTGGGAGTGGAGGGGAGAGGGCCTGTACTGTACATCTTCTCCCCCGCCCCAACCAACATGGATGATAGGATCTTCACGTAGGGAATTTTCTTGATGGAAATGCTGTGTAACCTAGTGGTTAGAGTGTTGGGCTCGGAGCTGGGAGACCAGGGTTTGAATCCCCACTTGGCCATAAAACTCATGGGGTGGCTTTGGACCAGTCACAGTCTCTCAGCCTAACCTACCTCGCGGGGTTGTTGTGAGGGGAAATTGTTGTTGTTGTTGTTGTTAATATATCATCCTATACCCGGAGGTCTCTGGGTGGTTCACAGAAAAGATCAACATAAAAACAACAATATATATAATCAAAATAAAAACAACAACCCAATAGCACCCCCCCAAGAGCCACATTTTATTTTATTTTTTTATAAAAAATTTTATTGCATTTCTTTCCATAGGTTAACAGATTAATTTACATAGCAACATACAAGAAACATTTTTTTATATATGAAGAAAAATAGAAAAAAGAAGACAAAAGTTAAATATCATCAAATTCACTTTCTTTTAGACCTCCTCACATCCTCTCAACATTGCTTTCATTATTCTAACCAGTTCAGCAATTTATTATCTTGTTTCACATCTTATTGTACCTTTGAGTTTATTATGTTACCAATTTCGAAAGTTTGTAATTTGTTTTCAAGACTTTTAATAAACATAATATTTTGTTTCTAATTTGTCTCGTTTTTTCATCATTACTTACTTTATCATTTACTTAGATAAATTTGCAGAAGCGTGACGTTTCTTAATCGTGCACAATCTTAACATTCAAACAACTTATAGTATTTTTGCAAATAGTCCTTAAATTTTTTCCAGTCTTCCTCCATTGTTTCTTCGCTCAGATCTCGGATTCTGCCAGTCATTTCTGCCAACTCCATGTAGTCCATCAGCTGCGTCTGCCAGTCCTCCAGTGTGGGTAAATCTGGTGTCTTCCAGAACTTTGCAATAAGGATCCTTGCTGCTGTGGTTGCATACATAAACAAGGTTCTATCCTTCTTTGGCACCTTCCGGTCCACCATGCCCAGAAGAAAGGCCTCTGGTTTCTTAGAAAAGGTATATTTGAATACCTTTTTCAGCTCATTGTGTATCATTTCCCAAAAGGCCTTTACTTTCGGGCAGGTCCACCAGAGGTGAAAGAATGTCCCTTCTGCCTCCTTGCATTTCCAACACTTATTATCAGAAAGATGATATATTTTAGCCAACTTGACTGGGGTCATGTACCACCGGTATACCATTTTCATAATGTTCTCTTTCAAGGCACTACATGCCGTGAATTTCATACCGGTGTTCCATAACCTTTCCCAGTCCTCAGACATAATGTTGTGTCCTACATCCTGTGCCCATTTTATCATAGCAGATTTAACTGTCTCATCCTGTGTGTTCCATTTAAGCAGCAAGTCATACATCCTCGAAAGTACCTTAGTCTTTGGTTCTAGTAATTCCGTCTCCAGTTTCGATTTCTCCAACTGAAAACCCACTTTTTTGTCCATTTTAAATACCTCTTGAATTTGAGCATAATGTAACCAATCTCGCACCTTACTTTTTAGTTTGTCCTGGCTTTGGAGCTTCCAATTATCTCCAACTCTTTCAATCAATTCCCAATATTTTGGCCAGTAGGCCTCCATATTGGGCCTTTTTTTAGAAATCTTGGCTTCCACTGGTGATAACCACCTCGGGGTCTTACTTTCTAATAAGTCCTTGTACTTCATCCAGACGGCAAAAATTGATTTTCTGACAATATGGTTTTTAAACAGTTTGTGAACCTTCGCCTTGTCATACCACAAGTATGCATGCCATCCATACACATTATCAAACCCTTCCAGATCTAGGACATCGGTGTTTTCCAACAGAAACCAATCCTTCAACCAGCAGAAGGCTGCAGCTTCGTAGTACAACCTTAAATCCGGCAGGGCAAACCCCCCTCTTTCTTTTGAGTCAGTTAGTATTTTAAATTTTATTCGGGGCTTTTTGCCCTGCCAGACAAACTTAGAGATGTCCTTCTGCCATTTTCCAAAACATTCCATTCTGTCCACGACCTGAAGGGTTTGAAATAAGAATAACATTTTTGGCAAAACACACATCTTTATAGCTGCGATTCGGCCTGACAAGGTAAGTTTCAATCTTGACCAAATATCCAAGTCTTTTTTAATTTCCAACCAACATTTTTCATAATTATCTTTGAAAAGGTTTAAATTTTTAGTGGACAAGGATACCCCCAGGTATTTCACTTTTTTAACCACACTTAGCTCTGTCTCTTTCTGGTACCCCCCAAGAGCCACATTTTAAAAGGGTATAGGATGCCAAACAGATCAACCAAAGGCCTGGTTAAAAAGGAACGATTTTGCCTGGTGCCTAAAGGTGTATAATGAAGGCACCAGACGAACTTCCCTGGGGAGAGCATTCCACAGACAGGGAGCCACTGCAGAGAAGGCCCTGTTCTCGTGTTGCCACCCTCCAGACCTCTCGAGGAGGAGGCACACGAAGGAGGGCCTCAGAAGATTATCTCAGGGTCCGGGTAGGTTCATATGGAAAGAGGTGGTCCTTGAGGTATTGCGGTCCTGAGTCATTTAAGGTTTTATAGATCAAAACCAACACTATGAATTGGGCCCGGAAACTAAGTGGTAGCCAGTGCAGCCAGACCAGGATCAGTGTAATATGCTCAAACCGTCTTGCTCCGGTGAGCAACCCGACTGCTAAATTCTGCACTAGCTGAAGTTTCCGAACTGTCATCAGAGGAAATGAGGAGGAGGAGATCCATATTTGCTACCTTGAGCTCCTTGGGTAATAAATACATAAAAGAAAATACAGTGGTGCCTCGCAAGATGAAAAGAATCCGTTCTGTGATTCTCTTCGTCTAGTGGTTTTTTCGTCTTGCGAAGCAAGCCCATTGACGGATTAGAGGATTAGCGCTATTAGTGCTATTAGCGGCTTTTAGCGGCTTATCGGATCAGCTGATAAGCGGCTTAGCGGGTTAGAAAAGGGGGGGGAAACCCCGCAGGAACTTGCAAGACATTTTCGTCTTGCGAAGCAAGCCCATAGGAGATTCGTTTTGCGAAGCACCTCCAAAACGGAAAACTCTTTCGTCTAGCGAGTTTTCCGTCTTGCGAGGCATTCGTCTTACGGGGCACCACTGTAGAAAGAAAGGTTTAGCCCCACAGACCCAACGTCATTTACCAAATCCAATCCAATCCTCTCCCTCTCACCTCTTCATATGTTTTTATTTATTTATTATTTAGGATCAGGAGATACAGTCCTTGATTTCTAGTTTGTGTCCTAAATATATGCACACTTAAAAACAAAACAAAAAACTATACTATGTTGAGAGTCAAAGAAAATATTATTTTACATCCATTGTCCGCAAGAGGGACCCCTCTTCATTTAGCTTGCTAGTTGTGGATGATCTAAGATAGGGTTGCCAAATTTCAAAAAGTGAAAATCTGGACAGACACAAAGGTTTTTGAGCTTTTCATGCATAATCTCAAAAAAGAGAGAAGTTTTTGAATTATTTTACAGGAAATTCACCAAAATCTACACCTGGATTTTCCTGGACATTCCAGTGATTCCCACCAGGACACTGCTTCTGACAGCCGGATCCTGGCAATGTATGGCAATGTATCTAAGATGGCTTTTGCCAACCTGGTTTCCTCCAAGATGTTGTAGACGACAACTCCTATCAGTCCAAGTTGTCATTCAAAACATCCGGAGGGAACCAGGCTGGTGAAGACTTGATTTCAGAGATGGTACTCTTCCACGCGGGTGGCGCTGTGGGTTAAACCACAGAGCCTAGGGCTTGCCAATCAGAAGGTCGGCGGTTCAAATCCCCGCAACGGGGTGAGCTCCAGTTGCTCGGTCCCTGATCCTGCCAACCTAGCAGTTCAAAAGCACGTCAAAGTGCAAGTAGATAAATAGGTACCGCTCTGGCAGGAAGGTAAACGGCATTTCCGTGCGCTGCTCTGGTTCGCCAGAAGCAGCTTAGTCATGCTGGCCACATGACCCAAAAGCTCTACGCCGGCTCCCTCGGCCAATAAAGCGAGGTGAGCGCCGCAACCCCAGAGTCGGTCATGACTGGACCCAATGGTCAGGGGTCCCCCCCCTTTACCTTTTATGTCTACCATAAGCAGGATAAATCATGCCAAGATGGCAAATATATTTGTAGCAGCTTGATTTGCAGAATGCATTCAAATCCCGCTTGCCTCGGCCTGGGATGGAGGTTTATCTTTGATCGCTGAAGTGCAGATGAAAACAAAGAAAGTAATACAATAATTTGGAACTGTGGGTGAAAAAATAGTAGAAATGGTAGAAATAATAATACAGTGAGTCTAATCGAAAGTCAAATGTGTTTATTTTGTTTTGTTTCCTCCCCCTTTCTTTCTTTTTTCCTTACCTCCCCCTTTCCCTCCCCTTTTTCTTCTTCCTTTTCTCTTTTTTTGTGTCTTGGTCTTCCTCTTTTTGATTTGTTAAGAAGGAGATAAAGAGATAAAAGTGTAATACGAAAACTTCAGTAAGTCAAAAGTGATGTTGTGTAATTTTTCTATTACTATTTATATATTGTTAAAATCGGTGAATTGTAATGAATTGATGTGACAATTGCTGTGGTTTTCTCCTTTGCTATTGTTGAATTCGAAATAAAGTATTATTCTTCTCTTAAAAAATAAAAGGGGGAAAATAAAAAATAAAATAAATGATCGCTGAAGTGCAGAACATCCCACACCTCTGGGAAGAGTTTTGATCTGGGATTTCTCCACGTGCCTCTCTGGAAAATTGGGCAGGGCTCCAACTGGGTGGCTTTAAGGCAGGCACCTCCCCCCCCCCCCGAGGGATTGGCTTAAGGCAATTCACAGCCCTTTGGCTTATTCCTGAGTCTGGGGGCTTTCAGGAATGCTGAGCGATGAGTCCGGTGGCAATTCTTTACTACTGATCTGGGGCCCGTTCTTGCCCTTGCCGGACAGCTTGGATTTCGCCCCCTCCCCCTTCCAGCCAGCAATAACAGCAGCAGCAGAAGCCTCTTCGGACAAGCCTGGCGGATTTTGCTGAGCCAATTTAAAGGCTGGTGGGTCAGGCCGTTTTCTAAAACTCATTAGCCGTCAAGCTCCTTGGGCAAGTTTCGCTTCTTCTTGAAACCTCTTTGGGCTTTGTTTTCAGGCGGTGCTCAACAAGGAGATTCTGCCAGCAGCAGGAGGAAAATATCATCTTTTTAAAAAAATAAAAGGCATAAAGGCTGCAAGGACTGAGTTGTGCCGTGTAACCCAAGCAATAGCCCCAGCATCACCAATGCCTCTGGTACGATCGCTCTCCGTCACCTCTCTCAATGGGCTTCCGCAGTGGGAAGATGAAGATCTCCCAGTGGAGGATTTATTACTCTTCGAAGTGGCTTGGGAAGTGACTAATAAAGGTTTGTACTCCTCCTCTTCTTCTTCATCTGCCTGTGAGCTACAGGTCGTATTTTACTTCTGGTTGCCTTAGCGCTGGAATCCGGAGAGGTAGAATTGGGGTTCCAATCTTTATTTGCTTGTCTTTAAAAAGGGTTCCAGACCTCATTGTTACCTATCCAATGATGGGCTATATAATATCACGAAACCATGAAAATTAAACCCAAACTTCCAAATATAATGCAGAAATCAACAAGAGCGTTTCAAACACCGTGGTTAAAAACACAGCACAGCAGAGCAGAACCTTTCAGATTCCAGCTTGAAGCCTCATCCTCATATTCTTTTAATTAAGGTATTGGAGAAACAAAGTTTATATATTCCGGGCTGAAGCTGCAACCCTACATGTTATAAATTAAGGGTTGGAGAAACACAGTTAAAATATTAATTAACGTTTTTATTCATTAAGAACTGGAGAAGCCAAAGGTTATTTTAAGAGTAGTCCATCCTTTCGTAAAGATAAGGAGTCAAGGAACAGGTGTGCATTTATTTGCAGGAAGCGTGGCATGAGATGGGCACATATAACTAACTGTACGTGGTGCCCACTGTGAATCGCTATGTGTCGCAGTTTTTGCAAACAGGTTAGAGCTTTAACCCGCTTGGACATTCTCGTTCAATCCATGGGATTCTCAGCAGAAATATATTTCGTTCATTCCCAGAGTGTAGACGAGCTGGTGAATTTTGAACAAATTGGAGTACAAATTGGAAATCACCACCATTTAAAAAAAGAAAGAAACTGAGAACATTGCAAGCCCCTTCCCTGAAATTTTACCTTCTAGATGTTTGGGGGGACATACCTTGAAACAATTTCCTATCTTGGTGATCCATTCTCAAGTGATAAGTATTGAATGCATTACTTTAGTGTTTATTCCCTTCCTTCACTTATATGAAAAGGAACCACATTGCCCATGATTGGGAAGACAGGTGAATAATCTGGTGAATATTTTACTGAGGCTCCTGCCTTCCTACATTCCTCAATTTTGTTTCATTTATAGCACAAAGGTAACTTTCTGCTCTGCTTGTGTGGGATGCTAGAATTTGGAAACAGGTTCAGATGCTGGTGGCTTTTGATTCTGTTAAGATCTGCTATTAACATAGAAGTATCTATCTGTTAGGAGTCTGACTGCACTTATTTTGTCCTCCTAAATTTATTTGGCGAGATTTCCACTCTTAACACGATTGCTTTCACTGTGTCGCCACATTAAGACGCTTTCCTATTTGCATCCATTAATCCATCTCTGCATTTCAGAGTTGGAGTGATTGTTGAATTTGCCAGTTCAGAACCAGTTCAGACAGCCATTTGTTATGCAAGAAGGTCCGCTTTCAGTTAAAACTTTGGCACGGCAAGTAGGGATGGGGGAAGAAATCCAATTTGGGTTGCGCTTAAAGGTGAACCTCCCCGATTTGCACGTTCCGAAACACTACAAAAAACTGAAGCATGATGATCCTTGGACTTTTGCACTTCTCCTTATTTGTAAAATGTAATGTGAACAAAAGGAGCTTGTGCAAAAAAATGATAATGTATATATTCGTGAATACAGTATATAAAAATGCATGATATTAGGGGAAATTGCTTTGCAGAAATGTGTAAATTGCATACAAAAATGTGTCTTTTAGGAGCAAAATCACACTAAAACAACGAATTTTCATGAGGATTTTTTGGGGGGCGAAATGGGATGTGGGAATGTGGAGAACAGAAGAGAGGGGAAATGAGAAACTGAGAGGAACCAAATTTGACATATATGCCCATCCCTCGTGGCAAGCGGGTCTTTGGAATTGCCACATATAGGAACTCTCTGTGACTCACCATATTTCAAAGGTTTTCAGAGAAGCAATGAACCACAATTCTGACATGTGTTAGAGAATCTGCATATCAACCTAACCGAAAACTCAGCTTAAGCCTTTACTATGATAAGAAAAAGATGTGCAATTTGTGCCGCTCTAATAGTTGCATGGCGGATGCTAGGCTTAAAAACTATGTTCTCTTGAAGCATTTCGCTTCTTTCTGAAGGATAAAAGTAGCTGCTCCCAATCTTGCCATCATCTACAATTCTGCTTTGCCACTTGTTCTCATTTTTCTTGGATGCTTGGAATTAGAAGTGAAACAAATTTATTCCCCCAATTTCCCCAAATTTGTTTCCCTGATTTCGCCTGTTTCCCAAAATGTTTTGTGCTGCTAAACCTCCATATTTTCCCTGAATATTTCACATTTTTGGGCATATCAGTGAATATTTGATATCTATAGTATTTGGCATTGTATTTTACTTCAAAAACTGAGAACATTGGAGAACAGTCATATAGCATCTGACAGATGACATGCAACTGTATTTAATATTTCACCACAGATAGCAAGTGAGCTGCATGCAGTGCAACCACAAAGATTTGAATTTATAAATTCCAAACTCAGAATGGCAAAAATTGCAAGTGTTGGCGAGCTTAGAATATTCGCAAATGATAATTTCAGCTTGAATGGGTTTGGCCTCCGGGTTGCTAATGGGTGATGAAGGGTAAGTTTGAAGGGCTTGTTTTTGCTTCAACCTTTGAGTGAATCAAACCTGGTTTTGCATCCTAGAGAGGCACCCAAATTATATCACACTTGAGACACGCAAGCTGAATTTTGCATCGTCTCAGTACAGTTCTGTTGCCTCTGTCTTTTTTTCCTGGTGGAGACCTGTGCCCTTAACAATTCTTTTTAAAAATGTAATGGATGCTACTACTAGGAGCCATTCTGGTGCAGCGTTCTGGGCAGAGACCCGAGTTCAAATCCGTGCTGCGACACAAAAGCGTAATAGGAAAACCCTGGGCTGTGAGAATAAATGATGGGCTCCATGGGCATTTCCTCCAGCTCCTTAGAAAAGTTATAAAGAGATGTTCTCTTTATGATGTAGCTGCATGTTTCAAAGGCCAGGGCATTGTTTGTATTCCACAAAAAATGCAGAGCCCGGCTAGGGAACGACCCCCCCAATGCCATAGTGTAAATGAGTTACAATGAGTAAATGATTGACCTCCCCTCTCGTTCTCTGTGTGTGGCTAAAGGTAAAGATTTCAGCTGAGAGAGTCGTTTGTAAAAACTGAAATCTTAACCCGCAGGAGGACAAATATTAGGCTGGTCTCTGAAAACACATTGTCGAGGGTTGAAATTCTTCTCAGTAGTGTTGGAGACCGAAAAACAAAATGAAAACGTATTGGGGACTTACGATGCTCTTTGTGATCATAGAATCATTGAATTGTAGAATTCATCTCGTCCAACCCCCTGCAATGCAGGAATATAAGTGTTAATATATAGATAATAAGTGGCAATATATATAGGTTGAGCAGGAAGCAATCAAGCACACAGGCAACTTGACAGGAGTGCAGTAAGGCTGCAATTTACACTCATTTAACTTGCGCTCATTCAGCTTTACGTACTTGGCGAAACATAATTTTTAAAAAGTCAAAGGGGGTGGAAAGGGGCAGGCATCTGTGGGGGGAAGACATTAGCAATCTCACCTGCCATTGCACCCAATGTGTTTTGACTATAGGCAATTTTCGCTTCAGGCATGACCACTGAGCAAGTTGCGGGCTCACTGTGCATACTGTATGTTGAGCAAAATCAACAAGAATTAGCTATGTATATAAGGAAAAAAATGAGAGGTTTGACTTACCCATGTTATATATAGGAGAAGAGGAGCAGAATTGGTTTACCTGGGGCCTGCCAAAGGTCATCAGGAATCAGTGGGTCTGCCATCACTATGAACTGCGCCATTGGCATAGACATGTTGGGATCGAGCTTCCTTGATGGTGGATTTTGGGGTTTTTGTTTTAAACTTGCCATAAATGAGAGGCCTTTAGCCTGGGTGTCTCCCACTAAATCACAGAGATGAATGGGGCTTGGGGGTATGTTATAGAGGCTGCAGTGGGGAACTGTAAAATGCTGGTGAATTTTCATGAGGACTTCCTTTTTAAAAAAAAATAAGATATTTATTAAAAATTTTAAGATATTACAGTAAAAATGAAAAAATACAAGAAAAAATACAAAATAAAAACAGTTAAAAACACCTTAATTTTCCATTGCATATTTTTCTTACACTTATTTCCCCGGACCTCCTCATACCTCCCTTTTTTGTATTCCACTTCAATTTGTTAGTTCAGCAAATCCTTGCCATTAAGCTTTTACCCATTTATAAACCTTTTTTTTTCATGTCTCTTAAAGCATTGCAGCTGGAAACCACTTAATTTCTATCTAACATCATTCTAACATTCGTTAATTTTACAATATTTCTGTAAATAGTCTTTGAATTTCTTCCAATCTTCTTTCACCGACTCTTCTCCCTGGTCTCGGATTCTGCCAGTCATTTCTGCCAATTCCATGTAGTCCATCACCTTCATCTGCCATTCGAGGACTTGCTTTTTTTTAAATGATGCATAATTTAGGACAAGTGAAAAGAGCTCTCCTAATTTCTGCATCACTTTTTTTTTTAAGCAATTCCTCATGAAAATCCACCAGCATTTTATACTGTGGAGTTCTCCTAAATCGCACATCTTTGTATTCAACTTTTACCCTAGATGCACATCTTCGTGAAGCAATTTTTCCTTACACAATACATTTTTGCACGCTGTTTTCACCAATCTGTGTATTTCTTTCAGCACACTTTACCCTAGTATATCCATTTTTGTGCATGTTACTTCCTCAGCAATTTGAATTCACCCAGGAGACACACTCCATTGTCTGACATTTAAAGGAGAATGTACCCAATTCACTCTTTCCAGAACAATTCGCAACCGAAATACATCCTTGGAAATTCAGTTTTCTGAATTTTACTGTGCGGTTCCTCAGCCAAGTAATGTGCACCAAAAAAAGACATCAATTGTGGTAAAGTGTGCATTAAAATGTATATAACTAATGAAGATGACATCCAAAAATGTGTTGTGTTGGGGAAAGTCTGCTTTGTATTTTTATCATGGCCTTTTAGCCAAGAAGGCTTTCAGAGTGGTTTGCAAAAATCACTTCTGTAGGCTCACCTGCAGACACAGCACATGAGGAAAAAAGCAACAGGAGGGAGGAGGACAAAGCAAGCTCAAATTCATAAATGTATACTTGCTTAATGCTACGCTGATGCCCTTGGTGGTTCTGACTGCCCTAATTTTGACAGAATTACAAGCCTGGTAGATGAAGGTAACGCAGTAGATGTAGCCTACCTTGATTTCAGCAAGGCTTTCGACAAGGTGCCCCATGATATTCTTGTAAAGAAGCTGGTAAAATGCGGTCTTGACTATGCTACCACTCAGTGGATTTGTAACTGGCTGACTGACCGAACCCAAAGGGTGCTCATCAATGGTTCCTCTTCATCCTGGAGAAGAGTGACTAGTGGGGTGCCACAGGGTTCTGTCTTGGGCCCGGTCTTATTCAACATCTTTATCAACGACTTGGATGATGGACTCAAGGGCATCCTGATCAAATTTGCAGATGACACCAAACTGGGAGGGGTGGCTAACACCCTAGAGGACAGGATCACACTTCAAAACGACCTTGACAGATTAGAGAACTGGGCCAAAACAAACAAGATGAACTTTAACAGGGAGAAATGTAAAATATTGCACTTGGGCAAAAAAAATGAGAGGCACAAATACAATATGGGGGACACCTGGCTTGAGAGCAGTACATGTGAAAAGGATCTTAGGAGTCTTGGTTGACCACAAACTTGACATGAGCCAACAGTGTGACACGGCAGCTAAAAAAGCCAATGCAATTCTGGGCTGCATCAATAGGAATATAGCATCTACATCAAGGGAAGTAATAGTGCCACTGTATTCTGCTCTGGTCAGACCTCACCTGGAGTACTGTGTCCAGTTCTGGGCACCACAGTTCAAGAAGGACACTGACAAACTGG
Organism: Podarcis bocagei; assembly: GCF_964188305.1. Lineage (NCBI taxonomy): Eukaryota > Metazoa > Chordata > Lepidosauria > Squamata > Lacertidae > Podarcis > Podarcis bocagei. Next base: position 14,412,696 of record NC_138135.1, on the reverse strand, counting down.
AACGTGTCCAGAGGAGGGCAACCAAAATGGTCAAAGGCCTGGAAACGATGCCTTATGAGGAATGGCTAAGGGAGCTGGGCATGTTTAGCCTGGAGAAGAGGAGGTTAAGGGGTGATATGATAGCCATGTTCAAATATATAAAAGGATGTCATATAGAGGAGGGAGAAAGGTTGTTCCAGAGAAGCGGACATGGAGCAATGGATCCAAACTACAAGAAAGAAGATTCCACCTAAACATTAGGAAGAACTTCCTGACAGTAAGAGCTGTTCGACAGTGGAATTTGCTGCCAAGGAGTGTGGTGGAGTCTCCTTCTTTGGAGGTCTTTAAGCAGAGGCTTGACAACCATATGTCAGGAGTGCTCTGATGGTGTTTCCTGCTTGGCAGGGGGTTGGACTCGATGGCCCTTGTGGTCTCTTCCAACTCTATGATTCTATGATTCTATAATCAACAACATTCCCCCTGCCCCAAGGACAATACAATAATATTTACTTTAAAAGGTTTCTACCCACCGATTTCCAAATGCCGTGAACTACCAATAGAAGGGCAGAAGTGACTTTGCAGGGATAAGTTTCAAGAAACAGGAACTATTGCTTTGGAAAGAATAAGGGCAGCTGAAGCTCGTGAGATTCCTTCCCAGTCTCATTTCTGGGCATTCCACGTGCTAGGATGACCAAGGCCGGTTTTATCATCTTAGGGATGCTGAGCTGTGGGGCTGCATTTGGATTACTATCTCTGGCTGGGCACATGGGCTACATAAGACGACAGAAGCTGATCCACCAGGCACAGCGGGTGTGGAATGCGTCAGCAGAAAAATCATGGCGAGAGGAGCAAGGAGACGTAACTGTTTGCCTGACCTGCTCCGCGCGCCAGGCTTTGGGAGGGCGGTAGTTTAAATCATCTCGCTTCATGATATCCGTGGATGTTAGCTGTGCTTAAGGGGCACTTGTGTTGTTTAGTCGTTTAGTCGTGTCCGACTCTTCGTGACCCCATGGACCAGAGCATGCCAGGCACTCCTGTCTTCCACTGCCTCCCGCAGTTTGGTCAAACTCATGTTCGTAGCGTCGAGAACACTGTCCAACCATCTCGTCCTCTGTCGTCCCCTTCTCCTTGTGCCCTCCATCTTTCCCAACATCAGGGTCTTTTCCAGGGAGTCTTCTCTTCTCATGAGGTGGCCAAAGTATTGGAGCCTCAGCTTCAGGATCTGTCCTTCCAGTGAGCACTCAGGGCTGATTTCCTGAAGAATGGAGAGGTTTGATCTTCTTGCAGTCCATAGGACTCTCAAGAGTCTCCTCCAGCACCACAATTCAAAAGCATCAATTCTTTGGCGATCAGCCTTCTTTATGGTCCAGCTCTCATGTCCATACATCACTACTGGGATTTGTTGGCAAGGTGATGTCTCTGCTTTTTAGGATGCTGTCTAGGTTTGTCATTGCACTATACTGGAAGGAAAGCAGCAGAGGTGGGCTGTTGGCCGTTGTGCTCTGCTTGTAAGCTTCCCAAAGGCATCTGGCTGGTCATTGTAGGGAACAGGATGCTGGGTTCAGGGACGACACTCCCCTTAAACAACTTGACACACCTCTCAAATCGCAGAACCGGGAGGAGTGGCGGATCGGTGCCTCCCAACCTTCCCAAGGCCACCCAGGGCCCGCTCACACCTTCCCTGCCACCACAATGCCACAGTCTAAGTTGGTAGCAGAGGGTGCCTGAGCTACTGTGAGGTTGTCATGTCTGCAAATATTGTTTAGATGGCCAAAGCAAAGTGTCCAATGGTGCTGCTTTGGGGGTCTCCAAGGCCATTTCACCCCAGTGTCTCAGTCTGAGGAAAGATGCATGTTGCGCATGGAGATTTAGACACATGTTTCCTGGAGTGACTGCAATGGGGAGACAGACCTCCAAACAGGAAGTAAGTGCACTGATAGTAGGACTGCTCACATGTAACACACAGCCCCCAACTGCCCTGAAAATGCCAGGACCATCAGGAAACCAGGAAACTGGTGACCCAGAAACTACAACTAATCCAGAATGCGGCAGCTAGACTGGTGACTGGGAGCGGCCGCCGAGACCTTATAACACTGGTCTTGAAAGACCTACACTGGCTCTCAGTACGTTTCCGAGCACAATTCAAAGTGTTGGTGCTGACCTTAAAAGCCCTAAATGGTCCTGTATACCTGAAGGAGCGTCTCCACCTCCATTGTTCTGTCCGGACACTGAGGTCCAGCGCCGAGGGCCTTCTGTCAGTTCCCTCACTGCGAGAAGCCAAGTTACAGGGAACCAGGCAGAGGGCCTTCTCGGTAGTGGCACCCACCCTGTGGAACACCCTCCCACCAGATGTCAAAGAGAAAAATAACTACCAAACTTTTAGAACACATCTGAAGGCAGCCCTGTTTAGGGAAGCTTTTAATGTTTAATAGGTTATTGTATTTTAGTGTTTTGTCGGAAGCCACCTAGAGTGGCTGGGGAAACTCAGCCAGATGGGTGGGGTATAAATAATAAATTGTTGTTGTTGTTGTTGTTGTTGTTGTTGTTGTTGTTGTTGTTGTTGTTGTTTTATCCTGCTCCAGAGGGCAGGACTCAAACCAATGGCTTCAAGTGACAAGGAGTTTCCTACTAAATATCAGGATGAACTTTCTGACAGTAAGAGTTGTTCGACAGTGGAACGGTCTCCCTCGGGAGATTATGGACTCTCCTTCCTTGGAGGTTTTTAAGCAGAGGTTGGATGGCCACTTGTCATGGATGCTTTAGCTGAAATTCCTGCATTGCAGGGGGTTGGACCAGATGACCCTTGGGATCCCTACCAATTCTATAATTCTATGATTTGCCGGTACAGTATTGTTAAACGCGGGACGCAGGTGGCGCTGTGGGTAAAAGCCTCAGCGCCTAGGGCTTGCCGATCGAAAGGTCAGCGGTTCGAATCCCCACGGCGGGGTGCGCTCCCGTTGCTCGGTCCCAGCGCCTGCCAAACTAGCAGTTCGAAAGCACCCCCGGGTGCAAGTAGATAAATAGGGACCGCTCTGGCAGGAAGGTAAACGGTGTTTCCGTGTGCGGCTCAGGCTCACCAGAGCAGCTTCGTCACGCTGGCCACGTGACCCGGAAATGTCTCCGGACAGCGCTGGCCCCCGGCCTCTTGAGTGAGATGGGCGCACAACCCTAGAGTCTGTCAAGACTGGCCCGTACGGGCAGGGGTACCTTTACCTATTGTTAAATACGCCTCTTGGTAACAGCCACTGGGGCAGCTCAGCCAGCCCTGCCTTTTCCCCATAGTTCATTGGCAGTGTGAGGGGGGCACTGGTGTAGAATGGAATATCCACAATTTCATCTGAGGAACATTGGACTGTATGGTAACACTGAACAAGTACAGTGTACCTTGGTTCTCGAACAGAATCCATTCCAGAAGTCCGTTCGATTTCCAAAAAACGTTCACAAACCGGAATGCTCACTTCTGGGTTTGCGGTGCTTGGGAGACAAAATGTCCAAGCCACAAGGCGTTCCAGAACCAAGGTAAGAATGTATAGAATCCACATAATTGAGCTGTACATGCATACTGTTATTCACACTCAATGTCCAGAGGGTGTGCAGGCTGTGTACCTGTGTGCACAACAGCTGACCTGTGCAGATAAACAAGTATGCAATAAAGGTCAAAGGACCCCCAACCATTAGGTCCAGTCGCGAACAACTCTGGGGTTGCGGCGCTCATCTCGCTTTATTGGCCAAGGGAGCCGGCGTACAGCTTCCGGGTCATGTGGCCAGCATGACTAAGCTGCTTCTGGTGAACCAGAGCAGCACATGGAAACGCTGTTTACCTTCCCGCCAGAGCAGTACCTATTTATCTACTTGCACTTTGACGTGCTTTCAAACTGCTAGGTGGGCAGGAGCAGGGACCGAGCAATGGGAGCTCTCCCCGTTGCAGGGATTCAAACCACCAACCTTCTCATCGGCAAGTCCTAGTCTCTGTGGTTTAACCCACAGCGCTACCCGTGTCCCTCAAGTATACAATACTTTCACGCAAACACTTTCACATTTCTTCAGTGTAATGTGTGAATAAGCTTCCTTGTAAGGTATGGACCCCAACAGAACAGGGCCAACAGGGGTCAGAAGTGTTGTGAAAGGGTACAGACAGAGATGGGAATGTTAAGGGAAAATATGCCTCTGTTTATGTGTGGAGGGACGGCAGGAGGAGAGCCTGGGGCTTCTTCCAGGTTACCTGTTTACTGACTGTCATCTTGATTTGTTTGCACGACGCTAGTGGGAAGGTTAGACGGTGCCAGCTGTTCACTGAGCATTCATTCTGATCTGTTTTGTGGGAAAGTTATATAATGTTACATCAAGCAATTGCTGCCCCACACTTTCCCCTGGCTCTGAGCCTTCTTGACTTGGTGGTGGGTCAATGGTGAAGGGTCAGAGGGAGAAAAGGGTGAAGACTGGGACGAGGAGGTGATGGAAGCTGAAGAGGTAACTGGGCTTAGTGAACCGGGAGAGTCTGTGGGAGAGACAAGTTCAGAATCAGAGGCAGAAGCTGAAGTAGGAGGGTGAGAAGTCAAGAGGCACAGAGGAGCCAGGCTTGGTGAAAAGTCACAGGTGTCTCCTGCTGCAAGCTTTCCTCCCCAGAAGAGGCATGAAGAGGGCAGAGGAGAGGTTGGCTGCACACGGGCGCAGTCTCTGATTGCTTGGGAAAACCTAGTGGGGAGGCAGTGGCTTTCAGCAACAGATTTTCATAGAGGTTGTTGTTGTTGTTTAGTCATTTAGTCGTGACCAACTCTTTATGACCCCATGGACCAGAGCATGCCCGGCACTCCTGTCTTCCACTGCCTCCCACAGTTTGGTCAAGCTCATGCTGGTAGCTTTGAGAACACTGAACAACCATCTTGTCCTCTGTCGTCCCCTTCTCCCTGTGCTCTCAATCTTTCCCAGCATCAGGGTCTTTTCCAGGGAGTCTTCTCTTCTCATGAGGTGGTCAAAGTATTGGAGCCTCAGCTTCAGGATCTGTCCTTCCAGTGAGCACTCAGGGCTGATTTCCTTCAGAATGGATAGGTTTGATCTTCTTGCAGTCCATAGGACTCTCAAGAGTCTCTTCCAGCACCGTAATGCAAAAGCATCCATTCTTCAGCGATCAGCCTTCTTTATGGTCCAGCTTTCACTTCCATACATCACTACTGGGAATACCATAGCTTTAACTATACGGACCTTTGTTGGCAAGGTGATGTCTCTGCTTTTTAAGATGCTATCTAGGTTTGTCATTGCTTCATGGAGGTAGACCACTGGAAATGAGCTGCCCTGCTCATTAGGCCTGACACTCAGCCAAGTCTGTGGAGGTTATTGTTTTGCTAACTTCATCTTTGAACTGTGTGATTACTGGCCGGTGTGTTCCTATGACAATTGCTTTGCTGAAGAACTGCATTGTCAAACTCACGAGTAGCGTGAATTTAAAAGATATCTGTGTTTTAGCTCACATATAGTTTCAGAATGTGCAAATTTGGTAGCTTTGACTTTTAAATGCAAATTGAATTGAATTTCTCCCCTGTCCCTACATGCTGTGCCCAAGTTTAAACCGGTAAGTCACCCCCCAGGCAGACCTGGGCACATAATACATGGTTGTCTGGACTGGTTCTCCCAACATTGGCAAATGGAATCATCATTCCAACTCTAGAGGAAGGGATTGTTGTTGTTTAGTCGTTTAGTCATGTCCGACTCTTCGTGACCCCATGGACCAGAGCACGCCAGGCACTCCTGTCTTCCACTGCCTCCCGCAGTTTGGTCAAGCTCATGCTGGTAGCTTCGAGAACACTGTCCAACCATCTTGTCCTCTGTCGTCCCCTTCTCCTTGTGCCCTCCATCTTTCCCAACATCAGGGTCTTTTCCAGGGAGTCTTCTCTTCTCATGAGGTGGCCAAAGTATTGGAGCCTCAGCTTCAGGATCTGTCCTTCCAGTGAGCACTCAGGGCTGATTTCCTTCAGAATGGATACGTTTGACCTTCTTGCAATCCACGGGACTCTCAAGAGTCTCCTCCAGCACCATAAGTCAGTGCAAATAGGATGTGAAAGCAATAGTGTTAACAAAGGAAATCTGGCCAAATATAATTAGGACAATGTAAGTATAGTCTCACCCATAATAGGCAGGTTAGACCTGCGGGAGGTGAATGTGAGGGCTACTCCTTTCAGAACATAAGATCATAGAATTGTAGAATTGGAAGGGACCTTGAGGGTCATCTAGTCCAACCCCCTACAGTGCAGGAATCTCAGCTCAAGCAGCCATGACAGATGGCCATCCAACCAATATAAGCTTTGCTTCTCCTCTCACAGTTGGTGGCATCTACACCGTGATTCAGACGAAAGCCAAAATCACGCTGGACGAATGGGGGGAAAACTACTTCCTCATCGGCCCTTATTTTGAGCACAATGTGAAGACCCAGGTGGAAGTCTGCGAACCTCCCAATGGAGCTGTGAAAAAGGCAATGGAATCCATGAGAACCAGCGGGTGCCAGGTAAACGGGATTTCTCTCCTTTTGTTTCCTGAGGCAACTAAGCTGACTCACTCGGAGATTAGCTGGTTCCACTAATGCTCTTGTCTTTCTGCCTGACATACTGGTCTCGGTCAAAGTCGATTCATTCCAGGTTATTTTTGAGAAAGGGACCCGTTTATCCAATTACACGTTTTAAGAGTGCATTTATCTGGAAGTCTGCTTAATGGGATTTCGGCCTTTGGCTTTCCAGTCCCCAAATAATGCAGTCAGATTTCTGTAGACACAATATGACCTTATCTATGCCTGGCTGGATAAGCATGTAATTCTATCTATCTATCTATCTATCTATCTATCTATCTATCTATCTATCTATCTATCTATCTATCTATCTATCTATCATCTATCTATCTATCATCTATCTATCTATCACCTATCTATATATCTATCTAATCTATCTATCTGTCATCTATCTATCAATCATCAATAGCTTTTTTTAATTAAAAAAAACACTTCACAGTGCAAAAGAAATTAGAAAAGTCGAGAATGTATATCCAATTTCATTTTAATTATCTGTTTCAATGAAATTATAAAATGTGCTTGGTTGCAATTATTGCTGAAGTGTTAACGTCTTGCCTTCTAATAATATTTTTAAGAGCTTAGCATATTATATGAAGCATAATGTATATTTATGTGTGTGTGTGCAATTTTCTCAATAATTTTTTTAAAAGGTACGTTTTTAACTATGTAATCTAAGAAAGATATGATTGGAAGTCTTGAGGCAGAAGGTGGTATGCAAATGTAATGGACAAATAAATTGTTAAACTGAGCAGGGAAGTTTGAGCTGGAATTACTTGCCATTGTTCACCACTCAGTAAACTTTGTGGCTCAGCCTTGGTGTGAACCGTAAGGCACTAAAGACAAAGCGAGTTTATTCAATCCACATAAATATATGCGAGGGCCTCTCACACTGCAGGAGAGTTGCAAAAGCAGTGTGTTAACCCAGGGGAGTTGCCAGGCATTGTACGGCTGCCTTTTGTGATTGTGTAATCGTGGCAAAGGGATCGAAGTGTAGACCTGAAATTTGTTCCAGTGTGGTGCTGTTTTGCTCCTATGAGCCAAATTTCTAAGAAACATAGTTCCCAAAGGCATGTTTTTATGGCTGCGCCAATGGCGTTTTGCAATCCGCTGAGGGCTGAGTTGAGCATTCTCGCATTGCAGTTGCTGCATCCATGCTGTTCGTAGTATATTTGTGGGCAGCGTTCCACTGATCAGTAATGACATATTGCAAACCAGGGGCTAATTCTAACAGGACAGCATATAGCTCAGCGGTAGAGAGTTCATACTTTGGGATGCATAAAAAAAAACCCAATTCAATCCCCTTTTTCTCCAGGGAAAAGGCATCAAGGAAACAAGCCTAATACAAAGGAGAGCCAGTGTGGCTTAGTGGTTAGTGTGCCAGACTGGGGCATGGGAGAACCGGGTTCAAATCCCCAAACTGAGCCACGAAGCTCACTGAGCTACCACCATGTTCACTAACTTGAGCTTTTCTCTGTTATCTACACTATCCCCCTGACAACTGCACACTTTCAGTGCCAAGTTAAACCCTGCAGAGGCGCCTAGGCAGTTGAAATCTCGGGGGGGGGGGTGGCTTGCAAATTATCTCCTAATACATTTTGGACTTTAGGTAAAGGTAAAGGTACCCCTGACCGTCAGGTCCAGTCGTGGCCGACTCTGGGGTTGCGCGCTCATCTCGCTTTTCTGGCCGAGGGAGCCGGCGTACAGCTTCCAGGTCATGTGGCCAGCATGGCTAAGCCACTTCTGGCGAACCAGAGCGGCGCACGGAAACGCTGTTTACCTTCCCGCCAGAGCGGTACCTATTTATCTACTTGCACTTGACGTGCTTTCGAACTGCTAGGTGGGCAGGAGCAGAGCTCAGCTCGTCGCGAGGATTCAAACCGCTGACCTTCCGATCGGCAAGTCCTAGGCTCAGTGGTTTAGACCACAGCTCCACCCGCGTCCCTATTTTGGATTTTACCAACCAATAATTTAAATCCACCAATTTTATTGCACAAGATCAAATCAATATTATTTTGAACTGTGGTTGCGGAGCCCCTAGAAAACATGGGGCCCATAGACTTGTGCCTACTCTGCCTATTTAATGGTAATCTGGCACTGCACACTTCCTTTTTATTTTATATTTATGTGCCAACATGGTGGATTAACCCTAACATTTATTTCTCCCTTTTATCAGGTGTATTTTGGCAGGTGGCTGATAGAAGGGAGTCCGTATGTGGTGCTGTTCGATATAGGATCAGCGGCTTGGAATTTGGACAGGTGGAAAGGGGAGTTCTGGGATGCCAGCCAGATTGGAATTCCTTACCACGACCGAGAAGCGAATGATGTGCTTATCTTTGGGTCGCTAACTGCCTGGTTCTTCAAAGAGGTAGTGTGCTAAGGTTTGCACATTGCACCATGTACATCATATGCTAATAATAATAATAATAATAATAATAATAATAATAATAATAATAATAATAATGTTTTATTTATACCCCGTCCATCTGGCTGGGTTTCCCTAGCCACTCTGGGCAGCTTCCAACAAAATATTAAAATACAGTGGTCTGTTAAACATTAAAAGCTTCCCTAAACAGGGCTGCCTTCAGATGTCTTCTAAAAGTCTGGTAGTTCTTCTCTCTGACATCTGGTGGGAGGGCGTTCCACAGGGTGGGTGCCACTACCGAGAAGGCCCTCTGCCTTGTTTCCTGTAACTTGGTTTCTCGCAGTGAGGGAACCGCCTGAAGGCTCTCAGAGCTGGATCTCAGTGTCCGGGCTGAACGATGGGGGTGGAGACGCTCCTTCATTCAGATTTGTAGTTGTTGGAGACATATGTCTCCGACAAAATGTCAGGCTTCAGACATATCTGGTGGTCATGCAAATATATATCAGCTTTTGGAGCCAATATTTCAACAGTATCAAAGAGGTTAACAGAGGAAACCATACCTTTCAAACCTGAAGCTCTGTTGCTGTGACGATTTTAACATTTAAAATAACTCAACCTATTTAGGGTTGCCATATTTCAAAGAGTGGAAAATCTGGACACAAAACTTGTTGAGCTTTTCTGAGCTTTTATTAAGTGGGGGAGGGGGCAAAGTTCTTGAATGTGGTTTTTTGCAAAATCTCCAAAAAATATTGAGGTTTTAGAGCTATTTTTTAAGGAAATTTGGCAAAAAAAAACCCCACTTCCGACATGGGTTGCCATACACCCAGCTTTCCCCAGACATTTTTGCCAATCTTTGGAGATTCTGCCCAGATGCTAATTCCGATGGTCAAATCCTGGATATGTCTGGGAATTCCTGGACATATTGCAGCCCAGAATTATTTATTATGACACGGGTGATCATTCCCAGCCAGCATGAGCAAGGAATGATGGGTGTGGAAGTCCAACAACATCTGGTTAGGAACCAGACTATTTTTCTGAAGGTCTGTCTTCCCCCGGAGCAAAACAGCGTGGCAAGTAAGGTCGCAGTCTGAGGCCCTTCTACAGATTCTGCCACATTCAGAAGCAAGCTGGGTTTCTATGGCAAAAAGGCCCTTTTCATCTCAGGCAGCTGATTTTGGGTGTCATGAAAGGATAGCAAATAGTTTTAAAATATATTATTCTTGTATTGTTACTACCAAAGAGACAATTCTACAAATCTATGTACTAGTGCCTAAACTTAGTGTTGCATCCAACTAAGTTATACTCACATTAGACCTAGTGAAATTCAGGAACCTAAGTTAGCTATGCCCATTCATTTTATTGGGTCTCCTCTAAGTATGTCTAGTATTTGATACAACCCCATTACTTTGAAGTACAGTCGTACCTCGGAAGTCGAAAGCTTTGCGAGATGAACGTTTTAGCTCCCGAATGTTGCAAACCCAGAAGTGAGAGTTCTGGTTTGCAAATGTTCTTTGGAACCCAAATGTCCATCGCGGCTTCTGTGGCTTCTGATTGGCTGCAGGAGCTTCCTGCAGCCAATCAGAAGCCGCGCTTTGGTTCCTGATCGTTTTGGAAGTTGAACGGACTTCCAGAACGGATTCCGTTCGACTTCCGAGGTACCACTGTAATCACATAGCTCTCCTTCAAGACTTTTTAATAAAACAGGTGTGCTTTTGAATGGCCTTCACTCTTTAAACATGGCTCAAATACCACTTTACTTTCTATCTCTTTCCAGCTCTCCGATCAATTTGAAGACAAGCCCAACATCATTGCCCACTTCCATGAATGGCAAGCAGGGCCTGGGCTGATTCTCTGTAGATCCAGGAAGATCCCAGTCGCAACCATTTTCACAACTCATGCAACCTTGCTGGGAAGGTACCTGTGTGCGGCGAGTATAGATTTCTACAACCACCTGGACCAGGTAAGGAAGATAACATTGTCTTGCATTCCCTTCTGACCACAAGTTACTGTTGGTTTCGCCAGCTGTCTTAGGGTGGAAGTTACCTATCATGGGGCCTAGAACAACACCCTCATAAGCCAAGGTTACATTATATTATTACTATGACAAAGCAACATCCAAAACCTTAATTAATCGTATTATAAAATCTTCTGTCCCTGTACCAAATTAGCATTAGCACTTCACATTGAATATTTTCCAAAGCTATGACTCAGTTCCAGGAACCACTCTATGGAATCTACTGTCTCTGTAATTTCCTTCCCCAAACTCTTTAGATTGTCAACTTGTATATTAAAGTTCCAAATTTTGCATTTCCATTCCTCTCAAGTTGCTGGATAGTTTTTCTGCTGACTGCCTATCAATATTGAACATAGAATTGTATATATCATAGCAAAACAACGATAGGTAACTGTCCCATATGCCACAATTTATTTGGTAGGCAAAATAAAAAGCACATTTCTGTTATTTTTGTACTGCATCAGTAAATATTTTAATAGTTCCACAAACTCTTTTATATCTCCAACACTGGTTGACTTTCTCTGTGAAGACCAAACAGAAAGTCTCCTTTCTACTTTAAAGAGGGACGGCTTTACCATTATGCAAAGCGAAGCTGTTGCCCATCCAGTAGAGGGTTTTTGGTTTTTTTGGGAGTAGCAGAAAGGTTTTGGAGGACAGTGTGCCAAACTGCCTGCCTTGCACCCCCTAAGCTTGCTTTCTCCCATGTCAGATGGTGGAGTCTGCTACTCTGTCACAAGTATTGCAATAAGATTCATTTTTCCTTCGGCACATGAAATTGCAGAGGATGTCATTTTGTGCTTTGTCTATCTTGGATAGAAAACTCTGTTAGGTTAGAAAAATCTGTTGCATCTGTGCATCAGGAGCTGTCGTGGCAGTAGCACAGCTCTGGGGAAGACAATTCCAGGGCTTAGTTCAAAGCAGGAGAGATTATGGGGTGCCAGAGGGGTTGTCAGATCTCCCCTGCTCTGGGTAGTGAAAATGAGGTGTCATTCAGGTTTTCTTGCAACAGATTAGTTCAGAGGAAGTGAGGGAATGAGGGAAATTAGCAAGGAGAGTCTGGGTCCTTCTTTCCTTTTCTTTGACGGGGTTCCTGCTTCAGACTAGCAATTTAATGGTAACATTTCTTTCCAAGATTATTTGCATTTATAATTAAAAGCCAAAGGTTGCATTTCAGCTGGCCGAAAATCTTCTGTTGAAGTTTTACCAGTTGCACCCATGCAGTCAAAAGAAAGCACTACTAAGTTCAGTTACTTCCAGGAAACTATACGTAGGATTGCAGTTATGCTTGTCCTTATACATTTGCATGTATATACTGCTACTCATTGGTGTGAGGGTTACAGGGTAGATCACAAGGAGTTACTGCACTTCAGAAAAATCACTGCCACCCCACTGATTGGGAATAGCTAATGGTCCAACGACATGCAACACAGAAACATGGCAGAATTTTGCATACCCAGGATGGGCTGATTTGAAGGATGCCAGAGGAGTGTTACATTTTAGAGGAACAGGCGTTTCTGATTCACAGGAAGCTATAATTATTTATGCAGGTCATTTCCCTCTAACTCGTCCTTCACCAACATTGTGCCCTCCAGATGTCTTGGGCCATAGGTGCCAACTCCCTGGGTGCCAAGTGCTCACAAAATTCCCCATGAAGGGGCTGGGCACCCACAAATTTCAGTACCGGGGCCATGCACGCTGCATGGCACCCACAGGCCCGGGCACCCACAGTCACAGGGCCATGCTGGCACTCCTGTCTTGGACTATAGTTCCCATCAGCCCTAGCCAACACAGCGCTGATGGGAGTTGTAGTCCCAAACATCTGGAAAGAATCAGATTGGAGAAGCCTGCACTGACTGTGATCTGATGCCACACGGCTTTGGAATATTCAGTCTGGAGAATGGGAAAGCCTCCAAGAATTCCAAAGGTGGCCAAATATTCCAAATATTAAATGGCTTCTTAGTGATCAAGTTGAAAGTCCTTTAACTGCGGGGGGCTAATGGGATTCTACAGATCGTGGATGGCATCTACATGAACGGCTGACATTTAAAGGGTATTAATACAGGAAATGTTGCCAGTTTGATTCCCACCCCCTCCTCATAGCTCTTCCACGGATACTTACAGCACACTAAAGCTCTTTCCGACAAATGCTAACATTTCGTAAGAGATCAGCTGCCTTAATGAGGGCGTCTTTGGCTGTGAAAAGGTCACCGAGGCCCAAAAGCTCAAGGAGAGGGTGGGGGTGGGAGGGTGGAAGCAGAAGGCTTGATCTCCAAAACACTCGTGAAAAAAGACAATGCAGATGGGCAGGTTCGTAGGAGATTTCCTTACCGCTGCCTCTTGGTAAAAGACCATTAAGGTCAAGTGAGTGATTTGTCCATTACTAAAAGACTCCTGGTCCCCAGGGCACGCTAGTTTGCTCTGACCTTTTTTTGGAGGGGAACAGACATTTCTCGAAAGGCTTCTTCTCGATTTCCCGCTTCTGAACTCCAGACGCGTCACTATGGGCCTCGCCGCTTGTCTTTTTAAAGACGGACTCGAAATCAGGGTGTTTGATTTGCTTCAACAAATGCATGTTTTCTCCATTTGCTCTCAGAAGGGGTCAAGGGAGGCAAGCTAGGAAGGTGGTGGTAGCGATCGCCAGAGTATTTTAGTGGTGGGGAGGGAGGGTCACAGGCCAAACACACTGAAAGCCTCACACATAAGAACAGTCCGCTGGATCAGGCCAATTTCCCATCTAGTCCAGCATCCTGTTCTCACAGTTGATCAACCAGATGTCGCAAAGGGATGCTGGATTCGAGCACCAGTAGGGTTGCCATATTCCAAAAAGTAAAAACCAGGACACCCTGAGGGTTATTGAGCTTCTTTTTAGGAAGACTCCAGAACGGTTGATCTTTTTTTTTTATTTTAGGAAAACCGGAAAGTTGTTGAGCTTTCTTTTATGAAAACACCAAAATATATATATGCACTTTTTCAGTTTGCTTGCCTAAGATTCAAGACAAACTGGTATGCCCCGTGGAAGACCTTAAAGTCCACAAATAACAACACTTTGTAGGTCCCAAGCTTCAAGGGGGTTAGATTCGTTTCAGCTAGGGCCAGGGCCTTTTCAACACTGGCCCTGACATGGTGGAACGCTCTGTCATAAGAGACTAGGGCCCTGTGGGACTTGACATCTTTCCACGGGGCCTGCAAGACAGAGCTGTTCCGCCTGGCCTTTGGTTTGGACTCGGTCTGACCCTTATGTCTTCCCACCCCTTACGGTTTTGATTTATCAGCTATTTTAAAATGAGGCTGCATTTTAAATTGCATTTTAACCTGTATTTTAAATTGGGTTGTTTTTTTCCTCCCTCTCCCCCCCCCCCCCATTATGTTTTTACTGTGATTTTATTTTATTGGTGTTAGCCGCCCTGAGCCCGGCTCTGGCCGGGGAGGGCGGGGTATAAATAAAATTTATTATTATTTATTATTAAACTGCCACCTTCCAGGAATTCCCCCCTTGACATGACATCCGCCTTTGAAATTCTGGTAATGTCTGGGAAAATTCAGACATATGGCAACCCTACAGCCCAGCAGCACTCTCCCCTTCCTGTGGCTGGTATTCAAAAGCAATGTTGCCTCCAGCTGTTGGAGGCAAAACAGAGCCCCCATGGCTAATAGCCTTTGATAGCTCTCTTCTCCACGAATTTGTATAATCATCTTTCAAAACCATCTAGGTTGGTGGTTATCACTGCCTCCTGTGGGAGAGCTCCATAGTTTAACCATGTGTTGCTTGAAGAAGTACAGTGGTACCTCAGATTAAGTACTTATTTGTTCCGGAGGTCCGTACTTAACCTGAAACTGTTCTTAACCTGAAGCACCACTTTAGCTAATGGGGCCTCCTGCTGCCGCGGCGCCGCCAGAGCTCTATTTCTGTTCTCATCCTGAAGCAAAGTTCTTAACCTGAAGCACTATTTCTGGGTTAGCGGTGTCTGTAACCTGAAGTGTATGTAACCTGAGGTACCACTGTACTTCAATTTATCTGACCTGGAACTTCCACCGCAATTGGCAGAAGACTCTATCAAATCTACTCCACATGTTCAGTGAATGTGAGGATTCACACTGGAAACACACCTGACCTTTGGGCAAGGAGCATGTTTCAATTTCTGGGAATGGAGTTGAGAGATGACCTAACCTGGGGAGAAAACAGCAAAGACCTGATGAAGAGAGCACAGCAGAGGTTATATTTTCTGAGAATCCTCCGGAAAAATAATCTCTCACAGGACCTGTTGATGGTATTTTACCATTGTACTGTTGAGAGTGTATTAACTTATGGTCTGTGTGTGTGGTTTGGGAGCTGCACGGTCAGGGGAAAAACAATGCTGTCCAGGGTTGTAAAGACTGTGGAGAGAATAACTGGGTGCACTCTTCCCACCTTGGATCAAATCTATGCTTCCAGGTGCCATAAGAAAGCTGCAGAGATAGTGCAGGATAGTGCGCACCCCAGAAATGATCTCTTTCAGCTTCTGCCTTCTGGAAGAAGGTACAGGGTTATAAAGACTAGGACTAGCCGTCTGAGAAACAGTTTCTATCCAAATGCAATTTTGGTTCTAAATGCAGTGTAAGGTAGTCTCTATGTGAGTATATTGTATTCAATTATGGGGTATCAGAGTTTTTAGGGCTAACCAGGCTGGGATAGTTGGGATAGCAGGCTTCTTGGTTTTCTGAACGTCTGATGTAGATTTTTTCAATTTCATTATTCTGTATGGGACAATGACAATAATGATTATCGTATTGTATCGTATCGTATAAGGTCTGAACAAGGGGCACCTACCCACACATAGCTGCTTGTGCACAGGTGTCCTAAAGCCAGCGTTCTTCCACCTTGATTCCCCAGACGTTGCAGGACTACAACTCCCATCACCCATGACTCTTGGCTAGGATGGCAGAGGATGATGGGATTTGTAGCCCAGCAAGATCTGGGAGCCCAAGGTTGAAGGACACTGTCTAAGCAACTGGAGCCTTCTGTACCATTGAGGATCCTGTGACCATATGGAGCAGGCGCACTCTTAGACCTATGACAAACATCCCTTTTCAGACATTTGGACTTGACATACGCAGGTGACAGGCAGGCAGGGCCAGTGTCGCACTCAGAATCAAGGGAAAGGAGTCAACACACAATGTGGTAATTCCCTCTCCTACACACATTTCAATGTACTTAGTGGGAAAGGTCTCGAAGGGGCTAGATAGACTCATGTACAGGAGCTTCTCCTGGACTGTCCCGGTTCAGATTGCAGCTGGGGGCGACAATGTCAATAGAAAAGAGACAGTCACAGAACGGAGAAATTGCACAAAACAAATGAAATACCGCAATATTCACAGTTGAGTCCTCAACCTTTTATTACTGTGCTTTGCTTTACCTAGGTCGAGCTAGGATTATAATACTTCAGAATTTTGGGGGGTTGTACCTCTTTTTTTGAATTTTGGTCATTTAAAGTTTATGATTTTTCTATTTCCTTCTGAGGAAACTGAATAGTTCAGTGAAACGAGGTTTGTAGCCGGCATCCCTTTAAGGCTTTGTTCAATTTTAGGTTTTTCTAATTTTTTTCCTTAAGCTTTTTGGTTTTTATTATTTAGTTTATTTCCACAAGATAATATTTCTAGTCGATTACTTCTCGTTTCGGGGGTGACAATGTGGCTGAATTCAGACAGCCCCTCTGGTTGAACTTGACAAAGACCTTTCTCTTCCACCAAGCATTTTGAGGAATCTTTCTGTTTTTATGATACAGTGGTACCTCGGGTTAAGTACTTAATTTGTTCCGGAGGTCCGTACTTAACCTGAAACTGTTCTTAACCTGAAGCACCACTTTAGCTGCCACGCTGCCGGAGCACGATTTTTGTTCTCATCCTGAAGCAAAGTTCTTAACCTGAAGCACTATTTCTGGGTTAGCAGAGTCTGTAACCTGAGGCGTATGTAACCTGAAGCGTATGTAACCCAAGGTACCGCTGTAAATGCATTTTTTAAAGAGTTCATGTGTGGCATTTTTTGCAAGTTAGTCAATTAAGCAGCATATAAATATCTGCAATAAAAATTATATATATATATATATATATATATATATATATATATATATATATATTTGCTTTCGTAGATTTTCACGGGTACAGGAATGCAGGTTTTGGTGTCTTCGGGTGTCTTCCCGTGTAAGAGTTGGGGTGTCTAGGCGTCGAAACGTCGCCTAGACACCCCAACTCTTACACGGGAAGACACCCGAAGACACCAAAACCTGCATATATATATATATATATATATATATATATATATATATATATATATATATATATGCAGGTTTTGGTGTCTTCGGGTGTCTTCCCGTGTAAGAGTTGGGGTGTCTAGGCGACGTTTCGACGAGGTCTCACTCGTCATCTTCAGGCTGGTGCTTTCGGCTTCTTGTTACTGGAACAGAGCAGGATCTCAGTGTTTGAGTTCCTATAAATACTGTTGAGGGGGTGTGGTGTATAGCCTCCAACGTTCTGGGCAGAGAGGAAGTTCCCAGGTTAGTGTGTCTTTTCTTCTTTTGTTCATTAATTACTTGAGGGATATCTTGAGTGATTTCTTGAGTGATATTCTGAGTACCACTTAGGAGGGTCATTAGGTGTGGATTAGTTGCTAAAGCTTTCGTGTCTTGACCTCTTGACCTTGTGAAGAGTTTTTTCTGAGAAGATGGCTGTACTGCACTTAGTTGTGCTCTGGCTTGGCTTCGTGTATAGGGGCGAGCTGTGGTTTTGTGCCCTGTGCCAGCCAGATCTGTGTAGGGATTGCAGGGGGGTGCAGCATCCGGAGGTGCAATCCCTACACAGATCTGGCTGGCACAGGGCACAAAACCACAGCTCGCCCCTATACACGAAGCCAAGCCAGAGCACAACTAAGTGCAGTACAGCCATCTTCTCAGAAAAAACTCTTCACAAGGTCAAGAGGTCAAGACACGAAAGCTTTAGCAACTAATCCACACCTAATGACCCTCCTAAGTGGTACTCAGAATATCACTCAAGAAATCACTCAAGATATCCCTCAAGTAATTAATGAACAAAAGAAGAAAAGACACACTAACCTGGGAACTTCCTCTCTGCCCAGAACGTTGGAGGCTATACACCACACCCCCTCAACAGTATTTATAGGAACTCAAACACTGAGATCCTGCTCTGTTCCAGGAACAAGAAGCCGAAAGCACCAGCCTGAAGATGACGAGTGAGACCTCGTCGAAACGTCGCCTAGACACCCCAACTCTTACACGGGAAGACACCCGAAGACACCAAAACCTGCATTCCTGTACCCGTGAAAATCTACGAAAGCAAATATATATATATATATATATATATATATATATATATATATATATATATATATATAATATATATATCAGTGTTGGGAGCAACTCTCTAGGCAGGCTGAGGGTGCTGCATTCATTTTTTTATTTTTCTAAAGTGAGGGCTTTTAAAAGCCTTCCTAGAATTGTTCCTTAGCACAGCTCAGGGGGTCTAGTAATTGGATCATAAGCCTTTCACTTCTAGGTCAGCAGTTCAGAGCTGTTAAAGACCTAAAGCCCATTAGAGGTTGAGAGAGCTATTTAGTGGCATATGTTGGATTGCTCCACTTCTTTTTCACTGCCCCGCCCCCTGCAACCAAGAGTGAAGATTTGTGGCTCTTCCAAAAGACAACTGACTAAGGAGGAGCTTGTAGGAGGAATGTGGAAAGCGAGCAGTGAATGATTAGACAGTGTCTGCCCACCTGTGTTGCTGTTAGCCAGTACAGTGGTACCTCTGGTTATGAACTTAATTCGTTTGGGAGGTCCGTTCTTAAGCTGAAACCGTTCTTATCCTGAGGTGCGCTTTCGCTAATGGGACCTCCTGATGTGTGCACGCTTCCAGCGCGCAATTTTCGTTCTCATCCTGGGGCAAGGTTCACAACCAGGAGCAGCTACTTCAGGGTTGGCAGAGCTCGTAACCTGAAGCGTTCGTAACCAGAAGCGTTCGTAACCAGAGGTACCACTGTACTGCGTAACAGAGCCTGGAATAAACAATGAGGGGGGAAATGTCCTGCTTATCTGCTTCCCAGAGCATTTTGCTGGCTGCTATTGCTCAGAGAATGAAATAATAATAATAATAATAATAATAATAATAATAATAATAATAATAAATTATTTATTATTTATTATTATTTATTATTATTTATGCCCCGCCCATCAGGCTGGGTTTCCCCGGCCACTCTGGGCGGCTTCCAACAAAATATTAAAATACAATAGTCTATTAAACATTAAAAGCTTCCCTATACAGGGCTGCCTTCAGATGTCTTCTAAAAGTCTGGTACAGTGGTACCTCGGGTTAAGTACTTAATTCGTTCTGGAGGTCCGTTCTTAACCTGAAACTGTTCTTAACCTGAAGCACCACTTTAGCTAATGAGGCCTCCTGCTGCTGCCGCACCGCCGGAGCACGATTTCTGTTCTCATCCTGAAGCAAAGTTCTTAACCCGAGGTACTATTTCTGGGTTAGCGGAGTCTGTAACCTGAAGTGTATGTAACCTGAAGCGTATGTAACCCGAGGTACCACTGTAGTTGCTCTTCTCTTTGACATCTGGTGGGAGGGTGTTCCACAGGGCGGGTGCCACCACTGAGAAGGCCCTCTGCCTGGTTCCCTGTAACTTGGCTTCTCGCAGCGAGGGAACCACCAGAAGGCCCTCGGAGTCGACAAACATTTCCGCTTGTGGGCCGGATCACACGCACACCGCTCTTTCCCCGCTGGCTTTCGGAGCAATGGCAGGGGAAGAGGAAGCATCTGTGGCTTCCTATAGGAGCTTCCTGCAGCCAATAGGAAGCTGTGGCTGCGTCCCGGAAGTCAGTCCCCACACAGAGCAACTGGTGTAGCACGCCAGTTTAGCTCTGCGCGGGGACTGACTGAGCAGGCAGCAAGGGCCGGGGGCCGGTTTCATGACACCCTCAGTCCGTATCCGGCCCGCAGGCTGTAGTTTGCTGACCCCTGAAATAGATGGACCTTTCATATTATTGACAGGATACGGTTGCCATGTTTCAAAAAGTGAAAATCCAGACACAAAACACAAAGTTGTTGAGCTTTATATAGTTTTGCCCAAAATTGTTGAGGTTACTTCCCTCCCCCAAAAAAGTCTCTTTTAAAAAGGAAGAGGTTTTCAGCTGTTTTTAATTAAATTCACCCCCCAAAAAATTGGGGGCTATGTCCAGGAAATGTCAGACATATGGCAATCCTATGACAGGCGGACTCAAGCCTGTGGCTGGTCTTGAACCAGCAATCTGAGCTGGGAGTTTAAGGCTGTGTGCTTCCAACCATCTCTGGCCAAAGGATAGCGCTGCAAGGAGACTTAACCACTCTGTAAACCCTCTTTCACCAATAGTCTAGGTCATGTCAGATCCTCCTTCCTCTCTCATATAAACGTTCCTCACTTGGTTTGAGAAACCAGGAGAATGGTGGCTGATAATCCAATGAACCACTTTGCCTTCACTGCAAAAGAGTTGGTCTCTGACATATTTTTTACATGTAGGGTAGCTATCGCTTAGGCACAGCAGAATTTGCCTCCAGTCATCTAGATCAGTGTTTCCCAACCTTTTTTGGGCAAAGGCACACTTGTTTGATGAAAAAAATCTCGAGGCACACCACCATTACAGCCCCGTGACGTCAGCGCGCAGCGTCACGCCGGGAGGGACGCACGAAAGTGTAAGTTTCAATTTTTTTTCCCTCCCCCTTGCCGGGGAACCTCCAAGCTTTGGGGGTGGGGGGGGAGGAGGCAGCAAAGCGAGGCAGGAAGGAGAGCGCGGCTTGGCTGGGTGAGCTTTGGCAGGGGCAGGGAATGAGAGCCGCGAGGCAGGTGCTGCGGACGGAGGCGCTGCCCGTCGAGCTCGCAGGCAGCCAGGCAGGCAGACGGCGAGAGCCCCACGCTGGGCGGCCTCTCCTTGCCGCCGCCGCCCCGCCTCTCGCCGCCCGCCTCGCCCGCCTCCCTCCAGGCAACATCTCGCGGCACACCAGGCAACATCTCGCGGCACACTAGTGTGCCGCGGAACAGTGGTTGGGAAACACTGATCTAGATCGACTGATGGCTCCTTTGTCTGTTCTTCACTTTAGAGGGGAACATGATCATGTCAAAGCTGATCAACTGGCCCTTCAGCGCCAGCTCAAGCCGTCTGTGTTAATAGTTAGTAGCCAGAGAGGGAAAGCACACAGCCAACCAAGAGATAAAAATGAGTGACAGAATTGTCACAATATGGCAGGGCATTGCTGCAGGCGGTGTTCGAAACTCCCATTGTTGTAGGCTCATTTTGTGACAGGGAATTGCTTGATTTCATAAAATTTATGCACCCCTTGATTGTAAAACAACAACAACACCTCAAAGAGGTTTACAGAAAGATAAAACAATAAAATGGAGAGAGAGAAATCACAACCATATTTTAAAACATACAAAAAATACTAGAACAGATTAAAATCACCTTAACTTTCTAAGCATCTGGTTAGGCCTGTCTAAACACAAATGTTTTTAGCAGGCGCCGAAGGGAAGACGCCTGTTTGATTTCAATAGGCAGGGAGTTCCAAAGGGCAGGGTACAGTGGTACCTCAGGTTAAGAACTTAATTCGTTTTGGAGGTCCGTTCTTAACCTGAAACCGTTCTTAACCTGAGGTACCACTTTAGCTAATGGGGCCTCCCGCTGCGCGATTTCTGTTCTCATCCTGAAGCAAAGTTGTTAACCCGAGGTACTATTTCTGGGTTAGCGGAGTCTGTAACCTGAAGTGTATGTAACCTGAAGCGTTTGTAACCCGAGGTACCACTGTATTATGTAGTACCTGCAGTAGTAATACAATGATGTTTACATTCATTGTAAGTTGCCTAGACACTGCCTGGTGTTAGGTGATATAACAACAACAACTCCCAAGAACGTGAAGGACAGGAGTACTCAGTATAGTCACAGGCTGGAATCAAGCGATGGAGTGAGTCATCAGAAAAGTCTAACCCAGGGTTCGGCCAGGTTTATCTTGCCTGGGCCAGATCGGTCCTGCGGAGCCACTATTTACTGTTGGATGTGGTTCTCCTAAAAGTCCCAAGGAAGAACTAGCCAGCAAAGAGGATCTGCACCTCATTCGCAGATCTGAGAGAGTCACAAAGGGAATACCACCCAAGAGGAGTCTGCTAACTCAGCTGTTGCATGTATAGCTGTAGTTAACAACTCAAACCAGGTTCAAGGTTTGTCCACGACCGAGACAAAGCCACTCCTGGAGGTTGCAGGGCGCAACACAATTCTCCCTAACCAAGGTAGACCAGAAGCTCTAGTTCCTTGGAAGACAGGTAACCAGAGGTTTGAACTGGTGGATCCAGTTGCAGGTAGTTCCAAAGATGGAGCTGGGACAACAGGGGTTTGTTATGTGTATAACAACTGTTTGTTTTTCTCTCTTGATGCTGCACTTGTTTACGCAGCTAGTGTTACCTCAAATGGGGGAGGATGTTGGGATTGGTGTTCCCACCAGCTGCGAGGAAGCAGCACATTGTTGACATCATGTGATGTCTCTGAGCATGAGACAGGAAGTCTCAGCCAGTTCCCAGTGTAACTGGAGAAGTACTTTCACTTCTGAGGTAGAAGTTGGGAGTCGAGCCGTAGCTGCTCAGGAGAGCAGACACGCTTGTAATAGCTCCGTGTACAGTCTTAATAAAGTAGTGTGTTAGACTACGATCTGTCTTTTTCTTCTGTCATGGAATGCCAGAAGCTGGAGTGTGCTCCTCTTAGGAGGGAGGGGTCGCTTATTACCAGTCTCTCTGGACTGAGGGAGGATTCAAGCCAGAGAGTGACCACCGGAGAGAGGCCCCGGTGTCTGGGAAAGGTGAAACCCTTCCCGGGGGTGTTTTTCCAACACACACGAGTGCGTGAGCACGCACCACCGCGATTTCCGGCACCACGGAAGCAAGTCCCCATGCTGCACTGCGCTGGTTTAGCGCAGCGCGTGAGTGGGCAACTCAGTTTGGGGGCAGCTCGTGGGCCAGTCAAATGACCTCTGTGGGCTGTTTCCGGCCCATGGGCCTTAGGTTGGTGACCCCTGGTCTACCCTGTTGTACTGTCTCATCAGATAAATTCCAATCAACCTGTCCTTCAACTCACTATAAGGCTATTAGAACTAGGACTAGGCTGGACTAGGCTGCCAAGAGGGAGACAATGAGATTTCTCTCACAACCTTGCAGAGTGAGGTTAAAGGCGAGACATCATGTATGGCCTTGGCAAAGGGTCATGGCTGGAATTCATAGGGGAGGCAAATAATGGGAGGAGAAGGAATTGTCTGGTCTATAAATGGAGACCTGTCTTCTACGGATAAATAGGATTATAATGGTGCGCCTTGATGCCTAAGTCTGCTCAGAAGAAGCAACTGGCCCCCAGGATTAGGGGTGATTGATAAATTCGATTTCTGTTAATTCCAGCGTGAACTGACCTGGTCTGCACCTCCTGCGCTAACGGGCAGATCGGAACCTGCTGTCTTCACACTGCTATGGATTTTGTGGTGCCATTGTGGACTCAAAAGGCAAAGCAAAGTGCATTGGGACACATATTTTAGGATGGAACATGTTTAGAACTGTGTACAGTGGTACCTCGGATTACATACACTTCAGGTTACATATGCTTCAGGTTACACACTCAGCTAACCAAGAAATAGTACCTCGGATTAAGAACTTTGCTTCAGGATGAGAACATAAATCGTGCTCCGGCGGCGCGGCAGCAGCAGGAAGCCCCGCTAGCTAAAGTGGTGCTTCAGGTTAAGAACAGTTTCAGGTTAAGACCGGACCTCCAGAATGAATTAAGTTCTTAACCCAAGGCACCGCTGTATACAGAGAAGATGAAATGTGCATTTTCTGATAAAATACCGATCCATCCCTAACAAAACATGAGCCTTTTTGTGTGGCCTTGGGACGCTCCCCAAGCCACATACCCTCTCTGCAAGCCATGCCCCCTCACTGACCTCCCCCCTCCCCGCCTTGAGTCATTTTGCCAAGCTGGAATATGTCCTGGAATTGTGTTAATGGTCTTTGCTTGCCTGGTGGAGAGAGAGAGAGAGAGAGAGAGAGAGAGAGGGAGAGAGAGAGAGGGAGAGAGGGAGAGAGAGAGAGAGAGAGAGAGAGAGAGAGAGAGAGAGAGAGAGATTTAACACCACAAAGGTAAGACTCCTGTCCATTGCTCTTTCTACCCCCCCCCCCATGTTGCCTCTAGATGTTTGCGCATGTTGCAATGCGGGAGTCTGAAAAAGGTCCCCCACCCTGATTTTTTATTATTATTATGATTTTTTAAAATGAGAATATTTCAACTGAACAAAATAAAATAGAAACAGAAAGGGGGGGAAGAAAGGGGGAAAGGTATATTAAAGGTAAAGGGACCCCTGACCATTAGGTCCAGTCGTGGCTGATTCTGGGGTTGCGGCGCTCATCTCGTTTTACTGGCCAAGGGAGCCGGCGTACAGCTTCCGGGTCATGTGGCCAGCATGACTAAGCCACTTCTGGCGAACCAGAGCAGTGCACGGAAACGCTGTTTACCTTCCCGCTGGAGCAGTACCTATTTATCTACTTGCACTTTGACGTGCTTTCGAACTGCTAGGTTGGCAGGAGCAGGGACCGAGCAACGGGAGCTTACCCCATTGCGGGGATTTGAACCGCCAACCTTCTGATCGGTAAGTCCTAGGCTCTGTGGTTTAACCCACAGCGCCACCCGCGTCCCTATAAGGTATATTATATCACTGTATATGCCAAGAACTACAATTCCACATATGCTTGTCTAGTATATAGGTATATAAATGTTATTAAATGCATTCCAAATATCACTATACTTGTCCATACAGCGTCTATGTCTGCAAGCAATCCATTCATAAGTTGCGAGTGTTGCCATATCTGCAATCCATTGACTAAAGGGAGCCATAGGTTTATCTTTCCAGTGCATCAATATAAGTTTTTTGGCCATAGCAGGGGCACAAAAGAATCCCATTTACGTTGTCCAGTTGTCAGATTCCATACAGTAGGTACATAATTCAAAAGAATATTTTGAAAATGTCAACTATTTCCACACAGTCATGTTTATACAAACCGATACTTTCGCCCAAAATGTAGCAAGTGAAGCGTTTCCTGCTTGGCAGGGGGTTGGACTCGATGGCCCTTGTGGTCTATTCCAACTCTATGATTCTATGATTCTATTCTAAGCACGTTATAAAAACAGGAGTTTCAAAAAAGCATTATCCTTATTACCCCACCACCCCTGATTTAATCAACTGTCTGTAATTTTAAAATTGCTTCCCGGGGGGGGGGGGGAAGCTTACATAGATTTTGCATCAGATGTCATATGGCACTGGAGAAATTGAAGATCCTCTCCAGTCTCAATCTTCAAGCTGGCTATTAATGTCCTGGATAGGAGAGTTGTGGTCTGGAACGTCTCCCTGACCTTGACTTTGAGGGAACCACCCATGGTCTCCCAGCCATAAAGGATCACTTAAGACTAAGAGGATTGCAATTCAACTGTAATCATTGACACCTTATTAGAGTTAAGAATTGGTTAACATTGTGGAGATTTGGCTTTTGCGGGTGGAAAACGGGTGATGACCATTTGAACTCTTAATCGAGTGCTCCGACATCTCTGTTGGGGTTCCACCATGCCCTGACACTTCCCTTTCCCCTTTGAACTTTCTGTGTCAACGCGATAGACTTGCCCAAGCACTTGTTGACCTCATTTCTAAGATACCCTTTAGATGTTGGGTGACTTGGTGAATTAGAATTCGTCCAGAAAGCTCACATACTGGAGGTCAGGCATACCGTCTCAGCTAGAGGCACCGCTTCTGGTTCAGAGATTTTCCTTTAAATGTGACCCCCCCAAAAACAACAACAACAACAACAACAACATCCCACCACTCTGGCGGAATAACTTGCCTGGACACTTAGGCCGTTTGTGGAGGTACGCCCACCATCTGACAAAACGTGTTCTCCCTAGCAGAGAGCACGTGTTGCGGTGGGGGATACAAGCCACCCCAGTGTTGCTGGGCGGATTTGCGGAGTGACCCAGGCAGTGAATTGGTTAATTGGGTCGCTGGGGAGAATTGCTTGTTGCCAATTTTGAAGGAGGGGTGAGAGGTTTTAAATATTGGACGCCCAACTTTGGGCATCCACTTGGCTGCTTGCACCGGATCACCCGCCCACCCTCCCTGTATTGGGGGGGGGGGTTTGTTCGCTTGACCTCGCTATGCCTGTCATGGAGTTGGTTGTCTGCTTTGAGGCAGGGGCCTGGTAGGAATTTTGTCCATTTGGCTGTTTGGCTGGTGCCATTTGGTTTTTGCCTACTGCGTAGCAAATCGTCACAACTTGTAAGGTTGGCGGTTAGGCATTGGTTCAAATTGGTTGGTGGAGGGGTAAGTGCCTACCCCTCCAATGGTGGCGTGGAAAGGGAATTCCGTTAAAGGAATCCAGGGGCTTGCCATTCTTTTTGTCCTTGTCCCTGGCATCGGACTTGGGCCGTGCAAGCCACCAGGAGCATGAGGGTGAGAAGTGAGGGACTGAGGCCCAGCTTCATTTTCGCCTCTAAATTGTTTCCCTCACTGGCTTCCGCTGGAATCCGGAAGTCAGTTCTGTCCCTGGGCAAGGACAGATAGTCAGAACCAATGCCTAAGCAACCACTCACTTGTGTGTATTTAAATAAAGTTGTGGCCAAAATCGTGCCAAAAACCCAAACCAAAATTGATGTGATGTGTGAATTATTGGGGGGTGGCTTGGGGACCTCGACACGCAAGTAATTCTTGTTCTCCTTTTTGCTGTCCAACAGTTTGACATAGATAAAGAAGCAGGCGAGAGGCAGATATATCACCGGTACTGTATGGAACGGGCCTCTGTGCATTGTGCCCACGTCTTCACCACAGTCTCTCAGATAACGGCCATAGAAGCAGAGCACATGCTGAAGAGAACAGCTGGTAAGATCAAGATGTCGGAGGGGAACTGGTGCCAAACGCTTGCCAAGAGTTGGCAAATTGAGAAAGGCTCTAGTTTTGCCACATCCTCTTCCCCGCTGAGTCTTAGAAGGGCAAGGAAGTTGGCAGGCAGTAACAACTTCCGGAGGTTGGGGGGGGGGGCAATGCCCTGTTTGCCTTGATGGACCACCTTCTCACTGAGTTGGAAACTGACAATATTCTCTGTTTAAAGCACTGGTTGAATGAAGTCTTTGCATATGGTTAAGCCCAGGTATATGGTGGTATTTCGTGAAGACGGAGAGGTAAAAAGGTAAAAGGTAAAGGACCCTAGATGGTTAAGTCCAGTCAAAATCGACTATGGGGTATGGCTCTCATCTTACTTTTCAGGCCGAGGGAGCCGGTGTTTGTCCACAGACAGCTTTCCGGGTCATGTGGCCAGCATGACTAAACCACTTCTGGTGTAATGGGGCACCAGTGGTACCTATTTATCTACTTGCACTGGCGTGCTTTCAAACTGCTGGGTAATAATAATAATAATAATAATAATAATAATAATAATAATAATAATAATTTATTTTTTGAGGAAGTTCACAGCTCAGAGACAGGCGAACAGAAGAGTCGGGAAGTGTTAGGAGAAGGGGGAGGGGAGATAGAAGCAGGAGAGCCAGATGACACGTTGTCACTGGAGAGTATTTCCCACCCCCCTTCCCCCAGAACTTGACGCTCATTAAGAGTGCAGGAACAAAGGACTCAAAGCCAACTGAATGCGAGCGGCCACCGTAAGGGCAAATGCTGTTGCTAGGAAAGAGGGAAGAGGAGCTCAGTTGGAGCAACTCAATTAGCAGGGCATACGCATTCTTTTGTCTCTTGCTGTTATGAATGAATAAACTCATTAAAAATGACTCTGCCTTGTTCTCTCTGCTTCTCGCTGGTACCGGATAAGGAACAGAATTCCCTGACAACAGAGTTGGCTGGGATGCAGAAAGCGACTTGTTCCATTTGTAATGCATCTTTCATTGGCCTGTGTCTATTACAATCCGGTGATATGGCTAGAGGATGTGCACTGAGGTACAGCACTGATGCCCACCCAAAAATTTTTTTAAACAAATTCATGGAGGATGAGGCTATCAATGGCTTCTAGCCGCCATGCGTAAGTTCAACCTCCACTGTCAGAGGCAATATGCCTCTGAATGCTGGTTTCTGGGAATCACAAGTGGCGAGAGGCCTCTTGCACTCATGCTTGCAGACTTTCCAGGGGCTTCTGCATGGCCACTGTGAGAAAAGGATGTTGCACTAGCCGGGCCATTGACCCTGATCCAGCAGGACTCTTCTTATGCTGGGTAAGACAGAGGCAGAATTAATTTCCAGGCGCAATTCAAAGCGCTGGTGCTGATCTGTAAAGCTTTACATGCCTTAAAACAGGGCTCAGCAACCTAAGGCCCATAGGCCGGAAGTGGCCCACGGAGGTCGTTTGACCGGCCCCCAAGCCGCCCCCAAACTGAGCTGCCCGCTCGCGCGCTGTGTTAAACTGGCGCAGTGCGATGTGGGGACACACTTCCATAGTGTTAGAAATAACTTCTGCGCATGCACAGACGCCGAAAATCGCATCTGCGCAGCAAAAGCGCATCTCATCCTACAAGCGGTTTTGGCTTAGGGCCCTCGTATTTATGGGACCGCCTCTCCTGGTATGCCCCGCAGAGGACTTTAAGGTCCATGAATAACCTTAGTTTAGAGATCCCGGGCCCTAAGGAAGTCAGACTATCCTCGGCCAGGGCCTTTTCAGTGATGGCTCCAACCTGGTGGAATGTTCTGTCCCATGAGACTAGGGCCCTTCAGGATTTAACCTCCTTCCTTCGGGCCTGCAAGACAGAGCTATTCCTCCTGGCCTTTAATTTGAATTCAGCCTGATCTTTTATTTCCCTTCTCTTCCTTCCCCCTCCCCTTTTATGAAGATCACCCGCTCTGAGACCTCACAGCTAATTCTCCCCTCACTGGTCCAAGTAGGACCAATTCAGCCAGCTAGCCCTGGGGATTATCTAATTGATTTTAGATTTTTATTGTTATTCATGTTTTTATACTGTATTTTGTAATTAAGTGTTTTAAAGTGTTTTACATTTGTTGTTAGCCACCCTGAGCCTGGTTTTTGAACCGGGAAGGGCAGGGTATAAATAAAATATTATTATTATTATTATTATTATTATTATTATTATTATTATTATTATTATTATTAAGAATGGACCTCCAGAATGAATTAAGTTAGTAACCGGACATTCCCCTGTATCTCTAGGTACGGTTCTCCCAACTCTGCAAATCACAAGCTGTTTTGATCGTAATGCCCTTGTGTAGACTTCAGGCTTAATGATCTACTATGGCAGGGATCATCGACCCCTTCTTTGAGCAACGGCCAAATTTCGCAACTTTGCAGAATGACATGCCAAGTCCGGCATCTCTGACACAGGGGTCCTCTGTAGGTCTGCAATCTTGAGTCAGCCTCACCTGTAGTTAGCTTAATCTAGGAGTGCAGTAGCACTTGGGGCGAGAAAGCACCATCTCTCACTTGACTTCCTACAGCCCTTACTGATGCTGCTTACCAGTAGGTAGAGGGAGACAGATGGGGAGGTTGGCGTGGTGTTAACTTGTGCTACACCTGCAGTGTTTGCACTGCGGTGGTCTTGCGCCTCCCCCTCCTGCTAAGCAGCAGTGATGCGGATGATGGAGGTCAGGTGAGCAGCCCTCTCCCACCAACCACTGCTGCAGAGGTGGGCAACGTCAGGCAAAAACCATCCCAGTTTACAGAATAACCTCATCTTGTTTAAGGCTAGAGGTGGCGCTATAAACCACTCAGCCTTTTGGGATTGCCGGTTGTAAAGTCAGCGGTTCAAATCCCCACAACGGGGTGAGCTCCCGTCACTCTGTCCCAGCTCCTGCCAACCTGCCAATTCAGAGTGTTGGTACTGACCTTTAAAGCCCTAAGCGGCCTCGGTCCAGTATACCTGAAGGAGCGTATCCACACCCATCGTTCTGCCCGGACACTGAGGTCCAGCTCCGAGAGCCTTCTGGCGGTTCCCTCACTGTGAGAAGCCAAGTTACAGGAAACCAGGTAGAGGGTCTTCTCGGTAGTGGCGCCCGCCCTGTGGAACGCCCTCCCACCAGATGTCAAAGAGAACAACAACTACCAGACTTTTAGAAGACATCTGAAGGCAGCCCTGTTTAGGGAAGCTTTTAATGTCTGATGCATTACTATGTTTTAATATTTTGTTGGAAGCCGCCCAGAGTGGCTGGGGAAGCCCAGCCAGATGGGCGAGGTATAAATAAATTGTTGTTGTTGTTGTTGTTGTTGTTGTTGTTGTTGTTGTTGTTGTTGTTGTTGTTGTCAATGCTCCCTTCCTCTTCTCCTGCAGCGTCAGGAGAAGGGGGTGACCTCCATCATTCCTCCTCCATCACTCCCTCTTGAGTCCAATCCCTGACACCTGTCGAGAAAAGAGGGTGACCCTGTTCCTTCCACATCTTTGAGATCTTCTCAGCTGCTGCTGCTTTCCCTCTTCTTTTGCCAGATGTCGTCACTCCGAACGGGCTGAACATTAAGAAATTCTCCGCTATGCATGAATTCCAGAATCTGCACGCCACCTGCAAAGCTAGGATCCAAGAGTTTGTTCGAGGCCATTTCTATGGGTATGATGTCCTGTTCAAAAAAGGGACAGTTGGGTTATTCCAAAATGTTAGGGTAGACCTTGCCCCAGACACCCAAAACCCCATTCACTGTTTATCTGTGGGACTGGGAAATAGCCTTGCTGGCAGACAGAGGTGCCAACTTGGAGGAGTGATTGGGGGAGCTGACATCACATGTGTGACATCAGGGCGTTGGGGGTGCTGGGGGCGGAGCCAAACGGCTCAACGGGAGTGGCTCCTCCTTCACTTCCTCCTGGTGTTGCCACAGGCGGGAGGCCGCTTTGACCCTCCTTCCCCTCCATGGCAGGGAGGAGAAGGAGCTGGCCGCTGGAGGCATGTTTCACTTGGCTCCGTACTTTTGGGTCATCAGGAGTCCCAGCACCTAACCCAAAAATATAGAGAGGAGGCCAAAAGGGTTTGGCCCCTAGGTACTGGCACCCCTGCTGGCAGGATTGCCAGTGCTTGACTTCAAAATCCTGGGATCTGAGGAAGGGTGAGGGTGGAATGTGAGGTGGGCCAAGGGGTGGACTTCATTAGGCCTAATGATTGGGGGGAAGGGGTTCAATCCAGTTAACATTTAAAGGCAAATGCACCTAATTCACACTTTCCAACACAATTCTTGTTGTTTAGTCGTTTAGTCACATCCGACTCTTCGTGACGCCATGGACCAGAGCACGCCAGGCTCTCCCGTCTTCCACTCCTTCCTTCAGCTTGGTCAAACTCATGCTGGTAGCTTCGAGAACACTGTCCAACCATCTCGTCCTCTGTCGTCCCCTTCTCCTTGTGCCCTCCATCTTTCCAAACATCAGGGTCTTTTACAGGGAGTCTTCTTTTCTCATGAGGTGGCCAAAGTATTGGAGCCTCAGCTTCAGGATCTGTCCTTCCAGTGAGCACTCAGGGCTGATTTCCTTCAGAATGGAGAGGTTTGATCTTCTTGCAGTCCATGGGAGTCTCCTCCAGCACCATAATTCAAAAGCATCAATTCTTCGGTGATCAGCCTTCTTTATGGTCCAGCTCTCACTTCCATACATCACCCCTGGGAAAACCATAGCTTTAACCATATGAACCTTTGTTGGCAAGGTGATGTCTCTGCTTTTTAAGATACTGTCTAGGTTTGCCATCGCCTTTCTCCCAAGGAGCATGCGTCTTTTAATTTCGTGACTGCTGTCACCATCTGCAGTGATAATGGAGCCCAAGAAAGTAAAATCTCTCACTGCCTCCATTTCTTCCCCTTCTATTTGCCAGGAGGTGATGGGACCAGTGGCCATGATCTTCGTTTTTTTGATGTTGAGCTTCAGACCATATTTTGCGCTCTCCTCTTTCACCCTCATTAAAAGGTTCTTTAATTCCTCCTCACTTTCTGCCATCAAGGTTGTGTCATCTGCATATCTGAGGTTGTTGATATTTCTTCCAGCAATCTTAAATCTGGCTTGGGATTCATCCAGTCCAGCCTTTCGCATGATGAATTCTGCATATAAGTTAAATAAGCGGGGAGACAATATACAGCCTTGTTGTACTCCTTTCCCAATTTTGAACCACTCAGTTGTTCCATATCCAGTTCTAACTGTAGCTTCTTGTCCCACATAGAGATTTCTCAGGAGACAGATGAGGTGATCAGGCACTCCCATTACTTTAAGAACTTGCCATAGTTTGCTGTGGTCGACACAGTCAAATGCTTTTGTGTAGTCAATGAAGCAGAAGTAGATGCTTTTCTGGAACTCTCTAGCTTTCTCCATAATCCAGCGCATGTTTGCAATTTGGTCTCTGGTTCCTCTGCCCCTTCGAAATCCAGCTTGCACTTCTGGGAGTTCTCAGTCCACATACTGCTTAAGCCTGCTTTGTAGAATTTTAAGCATAACCTTGCTAGCTTGTGAAATGAGCGCAATTGTGTGGTAGTTGGAGCATTCTTTGGCATTGCCCTTCTTTGGGATTGGGATGTAGACTGATCTTCTCCAATCCTCTGGCCACTGCTGAGTTTTCCAAACTTGCTGGCATATTGAGTGTAGCACCTTAACAGTGTCATCTTTTGAAATTTTAAATAGTTCAGCTGGAATATCATCACTTCCACTGGCCTTGTTATTAGCAGTGCTCTCTAAGGCCAATTTGACTTCACGCTCCAGGATGTCTGGCTCAAGGTCAGCAACCACACTACCTGGGGTGTCCGAGACATCCATTTCTTTCTGGTATAGTTCCTCTGTGTATTCTTGCCACCTCTTCCTGATGTCTTCTGCTTCTGTTAGGTCCTTACCACTTTTGTCCTTAATTATGGTAATCTTTGTACGAAATGTTCCTTTCATATCTCCAATTTTCTTGAACAGATCTCTGGTTTTTCCCATTCTATCGTTGTCCTCTATAGGAACTGAAACACAGGCATCACCCAAAGTTCACACTTCTCCAAATTTTATAGTGCAGTTGTCCAGCCAAGTGTACAAAAAGGATTCATGAGGGCAAAGTGTGCCTTAAAATGCACAGATTAGTGAAAATAGCATACTAGGAAAAATTGCTTGCAAAGTTTTGCCGATGATTTTCTTAAGAGAAATTTTCACTAAAATGCTAAGATTTTTTTTAAAAAAATTGTAAAGTGCTGTGGAAATGTAGAAAACAGAATTTAAGATGGAAAAAAATGAGAAACTGAGAGGACCACAATAGACAGAAGCGTCTATTGCTCTCAATAATCCAAAGAGCAGAGAAACAATATGCAGCTTTAGTTACTGGGATAGAGGATTTACCAGCCTGCACTGGGGTCCCTGGCAATCCAGGAGGAACCCTCATTGGCCAGTGTAATGGTTCTAGGGGTTGCTCATGCGTAAGCCAGTGCAAACACCTGGCTGGGTTGCCTGAGTGAACCTTTGCCGTCCGGACAGCCACTCTCTTGTGGCTGTCTCAATCGCTGGCAGAATCCGTCAGTGGGCGTTTCTTAAACTTCTTCCAGCAAAGAAGCTCTTTGACGCCTAGTCTCCTCCTACTCTCTCTGCGCGAAAGCCTTCTGCGCAAGGAGGGCGTAGGCAGCGGAGGACCTCTACTCTCCCCGCTGGTCCCCAGCAAGGAGTCATGGGACCGCCTCGCCGCTTCCCCCATCTGCCCCCCTTCTCCACTGGTGCTACGCTGATTCTCTTCCCCAGAAGATGGGCTGCCTCTCCCACTCCCGGGACGCTCTCTGAAATCCCTCTGGATTTTGCTCTCTCCCTCCGGCACTGATGGCAGTTCCCTGACAGCCAGATTTATAAACAGATACAGAAAACTTACTGTTTCATCAGGCTTAGATTTTGCTACATTAAGCGCTACAGAATATAGAACAATAAATAACCGCAACAGAGTGCTGTGACGGATTGGGTATACATGGCGTGAGATAATCTTTCAGGAAAGACAGTAGCTGTAATCTAACAACTCTGGAGGACCACAGTTTACTCATCTGGGCTTTATGTTCTTATTGTTCACAATGGCTATTATTATCTGATTAACAGACTAGTTTCATGCTTTAATGGCTTGTAAGCAGTGCACAGTTTTAAATAAACAGTGAAACAGTTCCATCCAAATGCTAAAAGCACCCATATTTATAATACACAATAAAGTAAGGACATTTAAAAGCATTACAATTAATAAGTAAACAAACAATTAAAAAAACCAATCAAGTTCAGGGGACTGTTTGCCCAAACAGGTGTGTCTTCAAGAGCCGGCAGAATGCCAATGCAGATGGTGGCGCTCATATTTCAGCCAGGAGGGCATTCTACAACACTGGTGCCATCGCTGTGTATGTTGGCTAGTCAAGATTCACGCAGCTGAGAGGTAGAACAGGAAACTTGCAGCGTTGTTGCTGTGTCAATGACCTTCAGTCGGCAGCACAGTTTACCAGGAGCCCTCTTTGATCGACCACTTGACCTAATTTACGTTTGTTTGCCCTTGCTTTCAGACACCTTGATTTCAACCTTGAAAGGACTTTGTTTTTCTTCATTGCTGGGAGATACGAGTTTTCAAACAAAGGAGCCGACATGTTTTTAGAGGCCTTATCAAGATTGAACTTCCTCTTGAGGGTAAGAAAGAATGCAAATTCATATGAGGCTGCCTTAGTCTGTTTCCCTTGCCTGCTCTGACTGGCAGCTGTCCTCCGGGTCCCATAGACAGAGCACAATGAATCGAGTTGGCATCTGTCTGTGTCAAGAGGCAATGGAAGAGTGCAAATGCATTGCATGTGAGAAGGACCAAATGTTTTAACAGGAGATGCTGGGACTGCCACTGAGATTTTATGCATGTACTTTATGGGCCCTGCCTCTTCCCAAAGCTCAACAAGGGTATAATACAGACTCCCATATGTATAGTGCAATGGATTTCCACAGTCTTTGCCACTTGGCTGTCTCAGATGCAGCACACACATAGTCAAATCTGATATGGATGGGCTAGGGGAAGACTCATAGTGCAATGGAAGGGCACCTGATTTTTGCATTGGGACTATCCTTAGGCCACACCTCCTATTCCTAGGCCACACCCCTCACCAGCTCTGCTATACATCCTCCATGAGTGTTTTTGCCTGGCTGGAATGTGTCTTTGAATTCTGATAATGCTTCTTGCTTGCATGGATGAATATTCTTTGCTCTGCCCACCTTTGTCCCTTGCAACAGCAAACAGTGTCATGTAGCCCCTAGGAAGTTGACCAGAACGGAATGCGGCTCTTGGTCCGAAAAAGGTTTCCCAACCCTGGTGTCAGTGGTCTTTCGGATAACGTGGTTCCAAACCATTTAGGTCTTTAAAGGTCAAACAAGATGAACAATAAGGGGAGGGCATTGCAAAAAATCTCTCCCTGTTTAGACAGCCATCTTTTCTTCATTCAGGTGCACAGGAGCGATGTCACCGTCGTGGTGTTCTTCATAATGCCAGCAAATACCAACAATTTCAATGTGGAAACCCTGAAAGGCCAGGCAGTCCGGAAGCAGCTATGGTAAACCTCTTTCTTTCTCTTTTGGCGTGGCAAAGCAAAAGAGTTAATGGCAGGAGCGAGCCAGCAGTAAATCACACAGAGCAAGTTGAAGTTAACTCTTTATTAGCAAAAACAGGATCTGCACAGGAGTGTCAGGCCTAATGAGCAGAGCAACTCATCTCTGGCAGGTCCTGCCCCCATGAGGCAGGAGCCAAGACTGAAGGTCCCCGTCTCCCCACAGTCGCCTAAGCCCCCTCCTCTCCCAGGTCCCCTCTAAGCAATCTGAGACTCTGCCAACGCACCTGTTTCATACTCTCCAACATTTCTCCAATGAAAATAGGGACGTCCCATTCCATAATGATAAATTTATTATTTATACCCCAGACATCTTACTTGGTTGGTCCAGCCACTCTGGGCAGCTTCCAACATAATATAAAGACATAATAAAACATTAATCTTTTTTTTAAAAAAAAACCACAACAACAACACTTCCCTATACAGGATTGCCTTCAGATTGCTCAGGAGTCGAATAACTCCATACCCCCCAACATTTCTCCTATGAAAATGGGGGCGTCCTAAGGAAAAGTGGAACATTCCGGGATCAAATCGGAAACCAAGATGGCTTCTCTAAATCAGGGACATCCCTAGAAAATAGGGACACTTGGAGAGTCTGCTGTCTCTGCTCCTCTCTCTTCATGCCTCTCCTGGTTCTGTGAGACCAAGGGGGAGTGGAGCATGTTGCAGCAGGAGGGGGAGGAGGCACCCATGAATTTTTACCAGCCGCACTCATCTCTGCGTCTTTGCCTCCCTCCTCTCCTGCTTCTGAGTCTGGACTTCCCTCTGTCACTGACTCCCCCAGCTCACTAAGCCCTGTTGCCTCTTCAGCTTATGACACCTCCTCCTTCCAGTCTTCTGAGAGCCAGTGTGGTGTAGTGGTTAAGAGCGGTAGTCTCATAATCTGGGGAAATGGGTTTGTGTCTCCGTTCCTCCACATGCAGCTGCTGGGTGACCTTGGGCCAGTCACGCTTCTCTGAAGTCTCTCAGCCCCACTCACTTCACAGAGTGTTTGTTGTGGGGGAGGAAGGGAAAGGAGAATGTTAGCTGCTTTGAGACTCCTTAAAGAGAGTGAAAGGCGGGATATCAAATCCAAACTACTACTCCTCCTCCTCTTCTTCTTCTTCTCCTTCTCCTTCTCCCTCTTCTCCCTCTGACCGCTCCTCATTGTCCCACCACCAATCCCCTGGCTCTCAGTCTTCTTCCTTTGGAAGTTCCCTGCTAGTTCCTCCCACCATTCCTCTGTGTCCAACCAGTCCGTGACAGTCCGTGACTGACTGGTTGATTAATGACAGTCCATGACTGATTGATTCTGGTGTGTGAAACGGCTGGTGGGTTTCATGTTTGCCCAAAGGGTGAACCTGACCAAGTTAGGTCCATTAATTTCAGGAGGTCCGCTCTAAGTAAAAAATAGCTGCACGCCACCCAATTTATTCTATGAAATATCTGGAAGCTGACCCAGGACTTGCTCAGGCTGTGGTTCCCAGCTTACACTTATCGAATTGTGTCAATGCCCACACACCTGGTTCAAGACCCGGATCTGATTCTCAGATTGCAAAACTAGGGTGAACCCCGCTGTGCCTGCAATCATTAGGCAGGAAGAGGAATTTTGGCAGGAGGAGAATTGAAAGGGAGAAAAAAAGTTAAGAGAAAGAATGAAACAGGAAGGAATTTGGCAAGAGGCCGTTTTGCTTCTGCATCACAGTAACTCTTGCTGTTTCTGGACCGTGTATCCAACTTGCACTAGGTGTTTTTGAGACTGCCGCCTTGTGGTCTGATAAAGTAACCACACCCTTCTCTTTTAAAGGTGTTCCAAACAAAACCGTGCGTCCGATGCCCAATATCTCCTTGGGGAGCTGCAGTTGTACGGTGTTTCCTCAGCGGGAGAGATGCAGAGATCTCTCCGCAATAGGAAATACATTTTCTTCCCCTGCCCCACAGCTAATGCCCGTGAGCGGGGTAAAACTGCAGTTCTGGAATGGTGGGGTCAGGGCCACATATGCACATGCGAGTTTTATATGCACAGGTACAAGCTTAGAAATAGTTATTCAAATTAAATAGAAAAGCAATACCTGTCAACACAGAGGGACGCGGGTGGCGCTGTGGGTTAAACCACAGAGCCTAGGACTTGCCGATCAGAAGGTCGGCAGTTCGAATCCCCGCGATGGGGTGAGCTGCCGTTGTTCGTTCCCTGCTCCTGCCAACCTAGCAGTTCGAAAGCAAATCAAAGTGCAAGTAGATAAATAGGTACCACTCCGGCAGGAAGGTAAACAGTGTTTCCGTGTGCTGCTCTGGTTCGCCAGAAGCGGCTTAGTCATGCTGGCCACATGACCTGGAAGCTGTACGCCAGCTCCCTCGGCCAATAAAGCAAGATGAACGCCGCAACCCCAGAGTCAGCCACGACTGGACCTAATGGTCAGGAGTCCCTTTACCTTTACCTGTCAACACAGCAGGGAAAGCTGCAGCCAGGTGGATCGGTATGCCTTCTTAGTCTGCTGCCCTGGTCTCACTGTCAATGGGGAACTTCAGAGCCTCTCCTGTTTTTCCTTCTTCTGGTCTGTTATCTTTAAACTAGACCTCGAGTAGAGGACTGTCATCTGTAAAGCATGACACAGTCACCTTAGAGAGGTCCAGGGAGTGAGCTGAAGGCTGGCAGGATCTGGAGATACCTTGCAGTAGGTGATTTGGGGGACAGTGGATTTGTGACCTGCTAGGACTGCTCGTGTTTGCTTACCTCCACCTGTGATCTATTGGCATATTTGTAAATAAAGCAAGTATGACAATAGGGATGTGGAGCCTGTGTCCCTTGCTGGACTACAGTTCCTCTCATCCTTGACCACTGGCCATGTTGTCATAGATCTCTAGTGTTCTCTTCCTTGCAAAGGAAGCCAAACCCAGCCACTGCTGCCCTTCAAACATTTCTGCGAACAACTTTGTTCACCCAAATGTCATTAGATTCCTCCTCCCATCAGCCCCAGCCAGCCTGGCCAATGGTCAGGGTTGATGGGAGTTGTAGTCCAGCGTATGAAGAACACCAATTCAGGGGATCCTGGCAGGAAAAAGAAGAAGCAGAGATCAACATGATTCACATGGGAGACATTCACATGGGAAAAAGTGGATCGGAAGCCTTTAACGATGATCTGTTTCTTTCTCTCTCTCTTAGGGACACTGCACATTTGCTCAAGGAAAAATTTGGCAAAAAGCTCTATGATGCACTATTAAGGTGAGCTCTCATTCACAGAATCATAGAATTGGAAGGGACCCAAAGGTCATCTAGTCCAACCCCCTACAATGCAGGAATCTCAGCTAAAGCATCCAGGACAGATGGATGCAGGTGTCTCATATTTCACTGTAGAGTTACGTATTTGCGTATGAAGTCTGGGTTAGTTAAACAATCCCAGTGTTGTGGGCCAGAGAGAGCTCCTGCTTCAGAAATTTTAAATTATTTTGGAAAATGCTTCCCTTCTTTTCACAAAAAAAGATCTTCCCTATTGCACCCACAGAGGAGAAATCCCTGATATGAGCAAGATCATAGATCGTGATGACCTCACCATCATAAAACGGGCCATCTATTCAACCCAGGTTAGAGGCTCTTTTTTCTGATTATTTAATGGAAAGCATAAAATTTGTCTTATGGTCTAGCTCTCACTAGAGTAGTAAATCTACATACCATCAATATCATTCTTTTTAAAAAAGTTGCTTATTTTCTTTAAATGCTATGGGTTGTATCCTGTTCTAGGCCTACTCAGAGAAGACCCATTGATGTTAATGAGCACAACTATTAATTTCTACTCTGTATAACTAAGTATTAATTTCTACTACCCCAAGGCCCATTAAGGCCCGCTGTGTGGCTTACAATAAAGAAAAACACAGCAAAAATAAGATATAAATAGAAACTTTTTTAAAAAACAACAACAACCCACCCTTGAAACCTTAAAAGAGCATGAAACGAGTTTCCTAAAAGTAACCACAGAGATGGTCAACTTCCTTCTGAATTCAGAAGGTTCCAAATAAAGTGGGGCCACTTCAA
Organism: Podarcis bocagei; assembly: GCF_964188305.1. Lineage (NCBI taxonomy): Eukaryota > Metazoa > Chordata > Lepidosauria > Squamata > Lacertidae > Podarcis > Podarcis bocagei. The sequence goes on along the minus strand of NC_138135.1, from coordinate 14,373,157 downwards.
AAAGGCTATGCTGGTGTTTAGACCCCATTGGCTACAAACTTGCCTTTTTTGCCTGTTTATTTGAAACATGTCCCCAAATGCACATCTTGTTCTGTTGCAGCGACAGGGACTTCCACCAGTGACAACCCATAACATGATCGATGATTCCACCGACCCGATCCTCAGCACCATTAGACGCATCGGCCTTTTCAACAACAGGACAGATCGAGTGAAGGTGCAGTTCTCAGGGCTTTAAAAAATGTATATTTCCCTGTCTCCTCTGCCTTAAAAAACCTGGAACAGCTGGTACACAGAGTTTTGTTGTTGTTGTTTAGTCGTTTAGTCGTGTCCGACTCTTCGTGACCCCATGGACCAGAGCATGCCAGTCACTCCTGTCTTCCACTGCCTCCCACAGTTTGGTCAAACTCATGCTGGTAGCTTCGAGAACACTGTCCAACCATCTCGTCCTCTGTCATCCCCTTCTCCTTGTGCCCTCCATCTTTCCCAACATCAGGGTCTTTTCCAGGGAGTCTTCTCTTCTCATGAGGTGGCCAAAGTATTGGAGCCTCAGCTTCACGATCTGTCCTTCCAGTGAGCACTCAAGGCTGATTTCCTTCAGAATGGATAGGTTTGATCTTCTTGCAGTCCATGGGACTCTCAAGAGTCTCCTCCAGCACCAGAGTACAAAGATGCAATATTTTCAGAAGGCAGGAGGGAATACATGACACTGTCCTAATCCAAGCCAGGTCATTGGTCTTTCTCTCCTAGTACTATTGCATCTACGCGAGTTCCTTTTAGCCAAACCAGCCATTCCCACCCTTGAACCCCCAGGCGGCAACCAGCCAGTTTTAAAATAGGGGCTATATGAGGTCTAAACTAAACCCCAGCCAGGAATCCTTAAGATGACAGAAGAGTCTTCAGTTTTTGCTGCAACAGGCTTTAGTGTGAGCACCTTGAATTGAGTCCAGGAACAAATGGGTTATATGAGTTCTAAAAGAAATGCTAACCAGGAATCTGAGTGCTGCATTTTGCACCAATGGAAATTTCCAAGTCGTCTTCAATGGGAAAGCCCCATGCAGAACGTATTGCAGTAATCCAATTTGGAAGTTCCTTATAGATGTCAGCCATTCCACATAGATCAATTATGCTGTTCTCCTGGTTCCCGTGTGTGAAGAGCAGCTGTCACTCAGGTCGCAGGGCCAGATTTAGGTTTGATGAGGTCCTAAGCTACTGAAGGTAATGAGGCCATCTATATGTCCAGCTGTCCTTTGTCAACAACAAATTGTCCCTGTTCTTTGTGTTGAATATATGCTAGTAATTTATGTAATTTATGGACCAAATAGGTATCTAAAGCCATTTGCACATAACAAAATACAAAGTAATTGTTGAACTGAAATACAGTTATGAAGTATATTAATAGTGAAATACAATTAAGAAGAAGTATATTACATGCAGAATGTAGGCACCCTATATATAGAAATGAGCAAACCAGTGATATTTTAGGGAGCAGGCTAGCAGGTGGGGCCTATTACTTACATCATAGGAGCCTACACAACACAAAACACTGTTGTTGTATGTAGGTTTTATTTTATTTGTTTTTTATCTTATATTTTGGAAATGTACATTCAGGTTTTTTCCCCCTTTAATTTTTTTTGGGGGGCACCAAGAGAGTGAGGCCCTAAGCTATAGCTTGTTTAGCTCATACGTAAATCTGGCTCTGCTTATGTGGGTTTTGTCTCTGCTGGACATAGCAAGGGACTGCTAGATTTGAAAATTCCCCTTTTTTAAATTACACCTCTAAAGGCAATGTTTATGTGGGTTTTCCTCTTCTCATTCAGGTGATCTTGCACCCTGAATTCCTTTCTTCAACGAGTCCCTTATTGCCGATGGACTATGAAGAGTTTGTCAGAGGCTGCCATCTTGGGGTATTCCCATCATACTATGAACCCTGGGGTTACACTCCCGGTAAGCAAATGACAGACTCACTGCTTTTATTGTAACTCGCTCTATGTGGGGCTGCCCTTGAAGCTGACCCAGAAACTCCAGCGGGTGCAGAATGCAACGGCGAGGCTCCTTACAGGGTCCTTGCCGCGGGATCACATTCATCCAGTGCTTTACCAACTGCACTGGCTCCCGGTGGAGTACAGGGTCAGGTTTAAGGTGCTGGTTTTGACCTTTAAAGCCCTACGCAGCCTAGGACCCACATACCTACAGGACCGCCTCTCCTGGTATGCCCCGTGGAGGACCTTAAGGTCCACAAATAACACTTTGGAGGTCCCGAGCCTCAAGGAGGTTAGATTGGTTTCAACTAGGGCCAGGGCATTTTCAGCACTGGCCCCGACATGGTGGAACGCTCTGTCACAAGAGACTAGGGCCCTGTGGGACTTGACATCATTCCACGGGGCCTGCAAGACAGAGCTGTTCCGCCTGGCCTTTGGTTTGGACTTGGTCTGACCCTTATGTCTTCCCACCCCTTACGGTTTTGATGTATCGGCTATTTTAAAATGAGGCTGCATTTTAAATTGCATTTTAACCTGTATTTTAAATTGTGGTTCCCCCCCCCCCTCTTTTTCCCCTATTATGTTTTTACTGTGATTTTATTGGTGTTAGCCGCCCTGAGCCCAGCTCTGGCCGGGGAGGGTGGGGTATAAATAAATTTATTATTATTATTATTATTATTACAGATGGGGGGGCACACAGTTTCAATGCAGCCTGCTTCTGGTGTGACCCGCAAAGTTGCACATCACTGTGAGAGTTAAACCTTCTTTGTCTTTTGGCAGCTGAGTGTACTGTCATGGGGATTCCCAGCGTGACCACAAATCTCTCTGGATTTGGCTGTTTCATGCAGGAGCATGTGGCCGACCCAGCTGCCTATGGTAAGGACATTGCAGCCATGGAACAGATTATTAATGTGCTAGGGGTTTTAGCCAGCACAGTGCATTTTCCACATGCATTTTCCCAACTTTGAGAGATTGGGCTGATGGGATGCAGGCTTTTGTGCTGCATTTTTGGTTAGTATTTTGGTTACAGACTAAAAGGAGAATTCTCTGGGTGCCTAGATCCAGGTTTGGGGCAATCACTCTTTGGTGAGAGAGCCCTAGCAGAGATCTAAAATCACAAAACATGTAGCAAAGTAAACCACGGAAATATAGGCAGTTATGCCTTTAAAATATCCCCTTCTAAGTCACAATGGAACCTCGGGTTATGTACCTTCCTCCTTAAGAACGCTTTGGATAATGAGCTCCGCTAACCCAGAAGTAGGTCTCCTGGTAGCGAACTTTGCCCTAGGATGCGAGCAGAAGTCGTGTGCCGGTGGCATGGCAGCAGCGGGAGGCCCCATTAGCAAAAGCGCATCTCATGTTAAGAACGGTTTCGGGTTAAGAACGGACCTCTGGAACGAATTAAGTTTGTCACCAGAGGTACCCCTGTACAGTGGTGCCCCGCAAGATGAATGCCTCGCAAAACGGAAAACTCCCTAGACGAAAGAGTTTTCCGTTTTGGAGGTGCTTCGCAAAACAAATCTCCTATGGGCTTGCTTCGCAAGACGAAAATGTCTTGAGAGTTCCTGTGGGGTTTTTTTCCTCCCCCCCCTTTTTCTAAGCCGCTAAGCCGCTTATCAGCTGATCCGATAAGCTGATAAGCCGCTAAAAGCCGCTAAAAGCCGCTAATAGCGCTAATAGCGCTAATCCGCTAATCTGTCAATGGGCTTGCTTCGCAAGACGAAAAAACCGCTAGACGAAGAGAATCACAGAACGGATTTTTTTCGTCTTGCGAGGCACCACTGTATTTCCTAAGTTTCCCACTTAGCATAGAAAAAGACCACACCTTTGGTGAGTTAAAAATGGTTTACTTACAAACTCTTCAAAGGCCAGATTCATGTGCTTTTCCATATTTCAGCAAGACAAGATAGGCAGGGTGACTTAGTTTCAAAAATGGTAATTTTCTAAATTATTTGCATAGAAACACAAAGATGGCTTGCTGAAGCCACACGGTCTAAGCTTGGAGCCTCTAGCTCAGATATCCTTACTGGAAGGGTTCACATGATGGCAGGATGGAGGAAAGTCAGAGAACAAAGAGTTTGGTAGTCCTTCCTCCCAAGGTTAGGGGATGTGACTTAGCTAAGCCTGGCAGAACGACTTACTCTATGGTCTTAACCCCTCCATACATTAATTAGAGGTTGGTTATATGAGGCAGGATATATCCCACATTTTGGACCTTCCAAAGTTCAGTTTAAAAAGAGAGTGGGAGAAGAGGAGAGTTCAGATTGGCTATACAAAGCACAAGCGTCTCCACTTGATGAGGGACGGGATTTTGCAAAGGTCATTATCATGCATAATGACAGATGCAACAGAAGCCTTCAAAGGCCAAAGAGCAACTGCAAACTCTTTTCTTTCCAACCTGGGTTTGTCTCCTGCAGGTATTTACATTGTGGACAGGAGATTCCGCTCCCCAGATGAGTCCTGTAACCAGCTGACGCAGTTCCTGTATGGATTCTGCCAGCAGTCACGTCGGCAGAGGATCGTTCAGAGAAACCGAACGGAGAGGCTCTCGGACTTGCTGGACTGGCGATATCTAGGCAGGGTACGCTGAACATGTGTATCTCGCTCCCTGTTGCTTGAGATCAGGGGTTGGCGACTTCGGCCTAGAGGCTGAATGCAGCCTTCCAGGCCTCTCTTATCTGGCCCTTAGGATTATCCACAGGCCACACCGCCAACCCTGGCCACACCTTTCATCAGCTCTACCTCTCCTCAGGTGGTTTTTTGCCTTGCTGAAATGTATCCTTGAACTGCAATGCCTGACTGGGAGATGGAGGCGTGTCTCTGTGTATTAATCTCTGACTTCTGCTTGGCTGAGATGTAACCTAATGTGCAAGGCAAGAGCAACATCCATTGCTATGCCCGCTTTTAATTATTATTATTATTATTATTATTATTATTATTATTATTATTATTATTATTATTAATACCCCACCCATCTGGCTGGGTTTCCCCAGCCACTCTGGGTGGCTTCTAACAAAACACTAAAATACAATACAATAACCTATTAAACATTAAAAGCTTCCCTAAACAGGGCTGCCTTTAGATGTCTTCTAAAATTTTGGTAGTTATTTTTCTCTTTGACATCTGGTGGGAGGGCGTTCCTCAGGGCGGGTGCCACTACCAAGAAGGCCCTCTGCCTGGTTCCCTGTAACTTGGCTTATTGCAGCGAGGGAACCACCAGAAGGCCCTCGGGGCTGGACCTCAGTGTCTGGGCAGAACGATGGGGGTGGAGACGCTCCTTCAGGTATACTGGACCGAGGCCGTTTAGGGCTTTAAAGGTCAGCACCAACACTTTGAATTGTGCTCGGAAACGTACTGGGAGCCAGTGTAGGTCTTTCAAGACTGGTGTTATTTTGCATCTGGTCCTGCCCATCACTAGTGCGTATGCACACTGGCCCTCAGAAGATTGCTTATAAGGGAACACAATCCTCAGGCTGAAAAAGATTCCCAACTCTCACTTTGGATTATTTGCTAAGTAGCTTTTGGATACATCAGTATGTGATGATCAAGGGTCTGGAAACCAAGCCTTATGAGCAACGGTTGAGGGAGTTGGGAGTTTAGCCTGGAAAAGAGGAGACTGAGAGGAGATGTGATAGGCACCTTCAAATATCTAAAGGCCCATCACATGAAAGACAGAGTAAGCCCATCTGTTCCTGCTCTGGAGGGTAGGACTTGAACCACTGGCTTCAAGTTACAAGAAAGGAGATTCCAACTAAACATTAGGAAGAACTTTCTCATGACACGAGCTGTTTGACAGTGGAACGGACACCCCCAGAAGGTGGTGGACTCTCCTTCCTTGGAGGTTTCTAAGCAGAGGTTGGATACCCATCTGTCACGGATGCTTGAGTTGAGATTCCTGCATTGCAGGGGGTTGGACTTGATGACCCTTGGGGTCCCTTCCAACTCTACAATTCTACCATTCTGTGAATGATTGCTTGAAGTCATAGTCGTAGAAGTCATAGAGTTGTGACAAGGACACCATGGTAAGGCATGGACCTTCTCGCACAGTTGTGATCATGAGAGGATGAAGGCCTGGGCCACTAAGTTACATCTCTCTCTATTTCTGTTTCCTTACAGTTTTATATGCATGCTAGGCACCTGGCCCTTAGTCGGACATTTCCTGAAAAATTCGTGCTGGAACCAAATGCTCCACCAAAGGTAACTCCTCCTACATCGTAAAACCTTTATTGGCTTCACATGTTGTTGTTCAGTCGTTTAGTCGTGTCCGACTCTTCGTGACCCCATGGACCAGATCACTCCAGGCACTCCTGTCTTCCACTGCCTCCTGCAGTTTGGCCAAACTCATGCTGGTAGCTTTGAGAACACTGTCCAGCCATCTCGTCCTCTGTCGTCCCCTTCTCCTTGTGCCCTCCATCTTTCCCAACATCAGGGTCTTTTCCAGGGAGTCTTCTCTTCTCATGAGGTGGCCAAAGTATTGGAGCCTCAGCTTCAGGATCTGTCCTTCCAGCGAGCACTCAGGGCTGATTTCCTTCAGAATGGATAGGTTTGATCTTCTTGCAGTCCATGGGACTCTCAAGAGTCTCCTCCAGCACTATAATTCACAAACAACATCCAAAACAAATCAATACAGTATTACCACTTCCCCATTGGCACAAAACATTTGCTAAAAGAAAGGAGGCAGAGCAGTCTGTTGTCATATCTCTTGGTCTCCAGGGAGATCAGACGTCTGCAGTGTATTTCAACGACAAAAAACCAAATAGAGATATTTAGCCACTAACTTGGTGAGCTCCTGTTTATTCCCCAGTAATAGAAAATGTATGACCTCTGACTCTGGTTTCCATTTGGGAATACAGAGTTGATCTAGAAATTGCTGGTGGAGATCAGCATATAGTTTACAATTGAAAACCCTATGTGTAAAGGGTTTCCACCAGGTGGTCTTCACCTGGGCAAGTTCTTTCTCCTTCCACCCTGACTGAGAACCTTCCCCAAAGGAGGTTTGATGGATTTGAATTAAACCTGGCCAGTGAGAATGCCCTTCTTTCTTGAGGGTTAAGCAAAAATTCAAGGTAATTATGGTTACCGTATTTTTCGCTCCATAAGACGCACTTTTCCCTCCTAAAAAGTAAGGGGAAATGTGTGTGCATCTTATGGAGCAAATGCAGGCGGGGGGCTCTGCTCAGCGCTCCCTTTAAAGAATATTTTTTTCCTTGCATTTACCCCTCTAAAAACTAGGTGTGTCTTATGGTCAGGTGCGTCTTATGGAGTGAAAAATGCGGTAGTTTCATGTGCCCAAGAAAGTTGAAAATAAAGAGAGGGGAACATGTTTTCTCTGCTGCTACTGTTAGTTCTTGGTGTTCAATATCCCACAACCTAGTTTTTATTATAGCCTTGGCAGATGGTAGGGACATCAATCGCAAAGTTCCACTGACAGCCCGCGTTGCTGTACATTCTTGTTAAACTGTTGTAGCCCTGGGGAAAGAAACTCCTCCTACATGTCATGCTTCAAGGGACATAAGTCAGATATGACCGCTGAACATGTCACCATCTGTCTGAGAAACAGGTGTTTCAATAATAGTAACAACAACAACAACAACAACAACAACAACAACAACAACAACAACTTATTATTTATGTCCCGCCCATCTGGCTGGGTTTCCCCAGCCACTCTGAGCAGCTCCAAACATAATTAAAAGCACAACTTCCCTAAACAGGGCTGCCTTCAGACGTCTTCTAAAAGTCAGGTACAGTAGTTGTTTATTTCCTTGACATCTGAGTGGAGGGCATTCCACAGGGTGGGCGCCACCACCGAGAAGGCCCTCTGCCTGGTTCCCTGTAACCTCACTTCTCACAGTGAGGGAACTGCCAGAAGGCCCTCGGAGCTGGACCTTGGTGTACATTTTTTAATTAATGGAAAATATTTTGGGTGGCAGGGGGAGGAAGGGCATGTTTTTACATTAAGGGCCCTTCTTGCATTGTATTTATCCCTCACTTCCATTTCTCCTGCAGACTGAAGGATTTCGGTATCCACGCCCGCCATCGGTGCCCCCCTCGCCCTCCGTCTCTCAGCACAACAGCCCCCACCAAAGCGACGAAGAGCTGGACGAGGAGGACGAAAGGTACGACGAGGACGAAGAGGCTGAGAGGGACAGGCAGAACATAAAGGCCCCTTTCTCCCTGGGCGCTGTGCCGGATGGGAAAAAGAAGCAGCACGGAGAATATAGGAACTGATGCAGCAACCCCTTGCTTGTGGCAAACGGCTGCTGCCAATCCTGCTTGTACATGTTACCTTAAAGTTGGGTACGACCTGATGTAAGGGAAGTGTGGATGATTCCGGTGGGAGCTAGATGTCTGAAATACCTCGAATCCTCTGCCCTCTTTCCTCCATTATAAATAGTTCTGATGGTGCATCTCCCCCTTCCCTCATTCTCTCCCCCCCCCTTTGGCAGTAGAAGAAATAATTAGAAGTGTGTGTCAAAAACCAGGACTGTATGCTGGCTTTTTTTATAATCCCTAACCCTAATATGGACGCGGGTGGTGCTGTGGGTTAAACCACAGAGCCTAGGACTTGCCGATCAGAAGGTCGGCGGTTCGAATCCCCGTGACAGGGTGAGCTCCCATTGCTCGGTCCCTGCTCCTGCCAACCTAGCAGTTCGAAAGCACGTCAAAGTGCAAGTAGATAAATAGGTACCGCTCTGGCGGGAAGGTAACTGGCATTTCCGTGCGCTGCTCTGGTTCGCCAGAAGCGGCCACATGACCCGGAAGCTGTACGCCGGCTCCCTCGGCCAATAAAATGAGATGAGTGCCGCAACCCCAGAGTTGGCCATGACTGGACCTAATTTACCTAATTTACCCTTTACCTTTAACCCTAATATCTTGGCACTGAGAAGGGGGATCAAAGTGCCACCTATTGCCTGCAAATTTGGCAGGGAAAGAACAGCTACTGTTCTTAGAGCTGATACTCAGCCTGCTGCTATTTTTCAATTTGGTGCATTGCAAGTAAATCTGGTTTGTCTCCTTCAGCTGTGGATACAGGGCTGGTCCTGTCCTTGGGCAAAGTGAAGCAGCAGTTGCTAGAGAGAAAGGGATTAGGGGCAAAGCTTTGGCTAGAGCTGTGTGTCCCACATGGCCTGGTCTGCTCCTTCCAAATTTATCTTTCTGTCTCATTGATGGGACATTGAAGTAAGATTTGACTGCTAGTCTGGCCAGGTCCTGTACATGGAATTTGGGGGAGCAGAAAACATCTTGTTCTTCGCCTCCGTCAGCCAAATGCCTTGGAAAGGCCATTGACAGATTAAAAACCCCAACCCTCCCCCATTAGTCCAAAGCTGGTTCAAATATCTTTTTGAGCGCTAGTCCCTGTTATCAGAGAAGACTTCAAGCACCCTTGAAGGTCAGTTTTCAGACTTCTTGCAATGAAGAAATTTTCAGCGTTCTGTCTGTTGTGGAACTACCTTAAGAACTTTGAGACTCTCATCTGTAAGTCAGAGAGATCCAGGCATCATTATGTATGTCTAATACATTCTTTTCACAATTGGTAGCTGGCTTAGACCTGCTTCTAAAAGTGAGTCTTTTTGCCTTTCTCTCCAAAAGTTTTGTCTAACAGGCACAATCAATACCCTCAGAGAGAGAGAGAGAGACTATTAATATAAAGCAAAACTTGAAAATACCTAAAGCAAATACCAGCATACAGAATTCTTAAACATAAAGATTATGACTTACTAGCTGTTTCCCAGCTCCCCAAGACCAGGTTGTATCCAGCTAAGTCATACTCAGAGTAGAACCACCGGAATAAACACACTTTGCTAATTTCATTGATTTCAACAGGTTTACTCTGAGTATGGCTTAGTTGGATACAGCCCCATGTCTTTGTCTTATTTACCGTATTTTTTGCTCTATAAGACTCACTTTTTCCCTCCTAAAAAGTAAGGGGAAATGTGTGTGCGTCTTATGGAGCGAATGCAGGTTGCGCAGCTATCCCAGAAGCCAGAACAGCAAGAGGGATTGCTGCTTTCACTGCGCAGCAATCCCTCTTGCTGTTCTGGCTTCTGAGATTCAGAATATTTTTTTTCTTGTTTTCCTCCTCCAAAAACTAGGTGCGCCTTGTGGTCTGGTGCGTCTTATAGAGCGAAAAATACGGCACTTGCTTTTGATGTAATGGGTTATAGGATGAGAGATATTTTCTTCCCAACAGTGCGGGGGGGGGGGTTAGTGCTTATAATAATTCAGAATTGACTGCTTACTTTTGTGAATGACTGCTGCTCCAGAGGGCAGGATCCAAAACAGTGGGTTCAGATTACAGGAAAGGAGATTCTGAGTAAACGCTGGGGAGAACTTTATGACGGTAAGAGCTGTTCGACAGTGGAATGGACTGTCTTGGAAAGTGGTAGACTCTCCTTCATTGGACAGGCCTTTAAGCAGAGGTTGGATGGCCATCTGTCAGGGATTTTTGAGCTCTGATTTCTGCATTCCGGGGGGTTGGACTAGATGGCCATTGGGTACCCCTCTACAATTCTACGGCTCAGAACTGAAGCACCCGATCCCAAGAGATGTTTAAGCAGAAACTTCCTTTCTTCTGCATTCCCTATACGTCCTTTTCCCACAGCTTCTCCATCTCAGAACCACGATCTAGAAATATTTGAAGAATCTCTTCCACAGCTAGAGATCTGTAAACAGAAATTTATTTAAGCTAATTTTTTTTGGGGGGGGGGAGGGAGTCCCTGCTTATAATCGTGTTGCTTATCCTGTATTCCAAAGAACGCTCATTTCCCGCCACCTTTAAAACAACCAGTCTAGAATTACTTTGAATAATTTGTGGTCAACCAGCAGACCTCAAAACATCTTATTATTCAGTGCTTGCATACAGTTCCTGGCCATAATATGTCGCCCGTCTGAACTTGTCCACATCCACAATAAACCACAAACTATTACTACTTTCTGATTTCTGTGAGAATTGAATGAACCGAAAGGGTCAGCGGCGTAGTTGATGCTGTTGTAGATTTGTTTGTGGGGTCTGTCTATGGAAAGGGCAGTAGATGCCAGTTTTATCCTCCAAACTCATCTATTTGTGTTTACAATTCACTGGGACGATTTAGAGCAGGGAGGGGGGAAGGGATTGGGAAGACGGTGGGAAGAAAACAAATGCAGATGTTGTAGATCTCATCAGCCTCATCAGACAGAAAGGCACGATGGGAGTTGTAGTCATGCAACATTTGAAGGGGCACAGGGCTTATTAAACACGGATTTGTCTATTTGGGTATAATGGGTGGGAAAAGAATGGTTAACTCAAAGGGAACATGCAGGTGATGGGAGAAGGGGGGGGGGAAATCCCCTTCTACCTTATCTCCCTGTGATTTGCTGTTTTAGGATACTTGCCTGACCACAGTACAGTGGTACCTCAGGTTAAATACTTAATTCGTTCCGGAGGTCCGTTCTTAACCTGAAACTGTTCTTAACCTGAAGCACCACTTTAGCTAATGGGGCCTCCTGCTGCTGCCGCGCCACCAGAGCCCGATTTCTGTTCTTATCCTGAAGCAAAGTTCTTAACCTGAAGCACAATTTCTGGGTTACCGGAGTGTGTAACCTGAAACGTATGTAACCCGAGGTACCACTGTATCAGAAATGGGAAAACATTTTGAAGCATTGAAGGAAGGGGTGGAAAAATCTGTCAATTTTGATTTCCGTTTCTCATTAAGTTCTTTTTTTAATTATTCAGTCCACGTGAAAATTCGTACATTTCCTCCCCCACAACATAACACGTATTTCTGCAAGCATTTTTTCCCTACCAGAATGCATTTTTGTACATTATCTTGATGAGTATAATTCTTTCTGTGCCGAGGTTTTATTATTATTATTATTTTGTGTGGTTATTTTTGGGTTGAAGAACTGCATTGCAAAATTCAAATACGGGTGAATCTCAATGAATCGTTGCATTTCAGCTTTCTGTTTGGTTCGGGAAGCATGAAGTGTGTTAGGTTCGCAATAAAATGTGAACCAAATGAATTTTCCTCCATCCCTTTCAATGGCTACTAGCCATGGTTGGAGGCAGTAATTCAGGCTTCCTCAACCTCAGCCCTCCAGATGTTTTTGGCCTACAACTCCCATGATCCCTAGCTAGCAGGACCAGTGGTCAGGGATGATGGGAATTGTAGTCTCAAAACATCTGGAGGGCCGAGGTTGAGGAAGCCTGCAGTAATTCAAAGGCTTCTGAATCGCAGTTGCTGTGAGAACAGGATGCTGATCATTGGCCTGATCCAGCACGCTCGTCATAGGTTCTTAAGATGGTGGAATTGGGGGTGGGCAATTTTCCCTGCATTCTCCTTTACCTCTAGAAAGTTACCCCACCTCCATTTTATAGCTGAACTAGTGAGATTGTGGACCCAGCTACATTAGTCAAGAAAGAGCGTTTTGAATGCGTTACAAACCTGTGACTCCAGATGGCGCCAGAGAGCAAAGAAAAATTCTAAGCGATTTTCCATAGCAATTTTTTTTTGTTATAACAATTTAATTTCTGACTTATTTATAGTGTCCCCCCTCCCCGTGTGTAGATCCACCCTCTGTTTATTAAACATGCATTCATCTGGTTTCACCATTAGAAGTATTATTAAATGATGCTTAATCTGAGCTTATGCTTTTAGCTTTTTAATTGCTTTGTCTTAGGCTTCCGGTTAGGGCGAAGCTTGAGGCCAAAGGAACAGGTGAAGAAGTTGTTTCCAAATTTTTATTAAATGATTCTTCAGTACAGATGCAATAATAATCATAAATACCGGTAGGCGCAATATTGATTCTCCCCCCGCCCCGGTCTGAAGGAGTAAGGTTACAGTTTAGCTGGAATGGATGTATTCCGTAATCGCGCTGAAAAGCTTACTGAACTGAGGAGTAACAAAATGCAAAACAGAAACCCAGAAATATGGAGGAAGCATGAATCGTGCGGAACAATTACAGGCTAAACACAAGTTTCAATGCATAGTATCCACAGCAAGTGGATGAGACCTAAAGTCAGCAAGGAAGGGAGAGAGTGTGCACTGATGTGGACAGGCATCCAAAATATTTAAAAAGTCTCTGAACTCTTTGCCAAACCCATAACCTGCAAGGGTGGACAAGAAGGGAAACCGCTTGACCACTTCCTCATGCATCAGAGTTATCTGAATCCACTCAGTGCTTCCCACGTTCTGCTCACATAGATCTGTAGGCGCATAAGATCCCTTCACATTACCACTTGATGTGCAGCTACTGGGCCGGGGGGGGGACATGTTTAGCAGGTAATATATTGATACTTCATTGAATTCATGGGGGAGCATCTGCAGGGGGCTCTTGTGGCCATGAGTTCCACAAGCCGATTATGCATTGGTGTGAAAAAGGACTCGTTTTTGCTTACCTATTCAAGAATCCACAGCACAGATATACACCCTGTAAGGTCAATGCTGTGGTGGTGTGTGTGTGTGTGTCTACACACAGAGACACAAACACACATATTCATACACTTGAGGGGTTTGTTTGGTTTAACAGTCATTCTCTCAGCCCAGAGAACCTTGGGAACTGTAGTTTTGTAAGACGGGCAAGGGATCTCTAACAGAGAACACTCAGCACACGCACCAAACCACATTTCCCACTATTCTTTGGGAGACGCCATGGCAATTGAATTTGTATAAACCAAGCCTACACATGCCGTGTAGACACAAGCCTGCACCATCCAAAACTGGCAACTACTGGAGAGGAAATAAGAGCTAACTGGGCAACTGACCCCTAGGGATGAAATACTATTTTGTTACAAAATATCCAGCTTTCATCACTTCCATTTCCATGTCTTACTTACCTAGACATGTGTGACCAAGTCATTTTCAGTTTTTATCCTTCAGATATTTGCAAAACCAAAGGGTGGGGATAGGGGAGGAAATACATGACGCATACAGAAGGCCCATGATATATATAGTATGAGCTGAACGTTATAATAACAAATGCATGTAAAAAATAGGTTTCTAAGCTGGAAACTGCCCTTTAATTGTTTAGCATTTATGCCACAGGGCGATTCAGAGGACAGCTGAGGCCAGGCAGGCGGACGAGATGAATGGGCAAAGTTGAGTTTTCTTCTTCATCTATGGAAGATATTTTCTTTTTTCTTTTTTTAAGTACATGCAATAGGACGTTTTCATCTAAGCTCAAACACCTTTCACCAGTTCAGCAGCCCGTCAGCAACGTAGCCAGGCTTCTCCTCAACATCCTCTTCACCTGCTAGAACAAAGAGTGGTAGTGTTCAGGAGAGCTCTACAGGATGGCCTAATACTGACTTTTAGTATTTTTTAAAACGCATGCCTCTGTGCAAGGCCGGATTTAGGTTTGATGAGCCCTTAAGCTACTGAAGGTAATGGGGCCCTTTATATGTCCAGCTGTCCTTTGTCAACAACAAATTGCCGCTGGTTTTTTGTCTTGAATATATGCTATATGGTAATTTATGGACCTAATAGGTATCTAAAGCCATAACGGGATCAAAATAAATAAATTATGTATTACATGAAATCAATCAGATGCTCTTCTACTGAATTTTGGTCTTTCCCAAATAGAAACATGAGACTCCTTAGATGGAGTCAGCAATGTCAACACTGACTGGCAGCCATTCTACATTGATTTCATTGGCATTTACCAGAAGATAATGGAGTACTTAGGGACACGGGTGGCACTGTGGGTTAAACCACAGAGCCTAGGACTTGCCGATCAGAAGGTCGGCAGTTCGAATCCCCGCGACGGGGTGAGCTCCCGTTGTTCGGTCCCAGCTCCTGCCAACCTAGCAGTTCGAAAGCATGTCAAAGTGCAAGTAGATAAATAGGTACCACTCCGGCGGGAAGGTGAACCGCGTTTCCGTGTGCTGCTCTGGTTCGCCAGAAGCGGCTTAGTCATGCTGGCCACATGACTGTACGCCGGCTACCTCAGCCAATAAAGCGAGATGAGCACCATAACCCCAGAGTCAGCCACGACTGGACCTAATGGTCAGGCGTCCCTTTACCTTTACCTTTAATGGAGTACTGAGTTGCATCCTTAGCATATATGTTTTTAAAAGCTGTCTTGGGACATTATCCGAGAGACAAATGGCTGTTTACATTTTCCGACTCACACATATCACTGGGTGGTTTTTAATCTCATGACAACGGGCACACATGCATTTTATGGCTACAGCAGTAATAAAACCCAGTGGATCGCAGTGAAGGAATTGCACAAGAAATGGGCCTTGCAAATGACAAAGGAGCAGCAAGTTGGTTTCGATTAGCAATAATCTGCAAAAGGAACTCCTGGAGCGAAATGAGATGTTACCTTCCTCATGCGCTTTTTGCAAGGAGGACAGAAACAACGCCACAGCTTCGGGAAGGGTCAGAGGGTTTGCGTTTTGGCTCCGTGTTTCTGCAAAGACAAACGTATTTTCAATACACATTAGGATCCATTTTTACTAGGCAGAGGCACTTACATGTTTTCTAAAAGTGGTGGTGGTGTCCAATTTCAATCTGCTTCACACACAGCCTTGCTTACCTAGCTGCAGCCTGTCGTACAGATCCTTCCTCTGGCTCTCCTCTGAGATGAACCGACGTCCTTCTGAAATGCAATGACAATGAGCTGGAATACCAGGTGGTAATTCTTGGGCAACATTTGCAGTCCTGGGGGTCTTCCAAAGCTATCTTCTTTATTGTGCATCCAGGATGGTATTGGGCTGGCTATACACAGGGCTAACAGGGACGTGGGTGGCGCTGTGGTCTAAACCACAAAGCCTAGGGCTTGCCAATCAGAAGGTCGGCGGTTCAAATCCCTGCGACGGGGTGAGCTCCTGTTGTTCGGTCCCAGCTCCTGCCAACCTAGCAGTTCAAAAGCACGCCAGTGCAAGTAGATAAATAGGTACCACTCTGGCGGAAAGGTAAACAGCGTTTCCATGCACTGCTTTGGTTCGCCAGAAGCGGCTTAGTCATGCTGGCCACATGATCTGGAAGCTGTCTGTGGACAAGCACCGGCTCCCTCAGCCTATAGAGCGAGATGAGCTCGCAACCCCAGAGTCGTCCATGACTGGACTTAACGGTCAGGGGTCCCTTTACCTTTACCTTTATACACAGAGCTAATTTTCTAGCAAAAAAAGGTACCAGAACTCACCATGAACGCCTCCCTGGTTCTCTTATAATAGCAATAACACCCACCTGAATTCCGGCTGAAAAGAAGCCCTGAACCAGAATTCTGTTGGTGCCTACAAATGTTTTGGGCCAGACATACTGCTTCATTTCCAATCAGCGCATGGCCCATAACCTCCCGATGGAATCCTGTTATTTTTAATACCACAAATGTTCTAAGGCTGTTGCTGTTTTGTTCCACTGCGTTGCAAGGGAACCCCTCCAGAGTGTCATAATGTGGTCACTGTTAGGGAACAATCTCAGGACAATAAGCAGAACAGTGTGTCTGAATCCATCACGAATGCCCTATTGTTGCATCTACATCTCACAGAAGAGACCTGCAAATAAATGCACCAGAACTGAGAGCCCCCAAGAGTCTCCTGCAGTGTCAAAGAGTTTGGGAGGTGGGGAGTAAGAGGTAGGGGAAAGGGGGGGGGGGTAATCTTTGGGGAGGTTTGGGAAAAAATCACAGTGTTAAGAGATTCTTTGTTTTAGGAGAGGTGACTGGCACTAAGGAAAGGAGCTCAAAAAAAGTATCATAACTTTATAAAGCAAGGGATTCAAAAGATTTTGGAAGGCTGTGACATCCTGCTAACCTCTGTTATCTGGGAGTAAACCTCATTGAATTCAATACAATTTACTTCCTGGGCTGCTAGACTTCCAACGCCAATGTGGGATACTAGCTTGTCAGGATTCTCCCCCACCCCCACCCTCGGCCATAGATAAGCAGAACAAAGCGAAAGAAGTCTCTTACCAGTTAGAAATTTAAAAGATCTCAGTGAGAGAACAAAGAATCCATTCCCAGGAATGGCGGTGCTCCCAATTAAGGGCTTCACTCCCTCCCTCCCTAATCATCCATGTCACTATCATGTCTTGTAACCTGATCTTGCAACCACTGTACTTTCTGTGCTGCCACCTTATCTGCTCTCCTTGACCTTGGGCTGAGCAGGTGGATACTTTCCAGCGACAGTGAGTCTGTTAACTCTCTCTCTCTCCCAGTTCTCCTCCTCCTAGCTGTTCCCCACCCAGTACCTCCCAGCTTCTGCCTTCTGAACTATGTCCCTCTGCAAACCACTATTCCAAATCTATACTACTTCCCTGCTCCTGGGAAGATTCAGGATCCTGATCAGGATCCCACCATTCCTCCTCAGTGCAGCCCTCCTCAGGACAGTCCCTGACAATACTCCAAAGACCCTAGCAAGGATGTCGCAGTGGAGTGCATGAAAACACAACTGCGTGCAGGAATCTTTGCACATTTTAGAAGAGATGTGTTTGACGTGGTGGAATTCAATGGTATGAAGTAACTCCAGATGAGGTGGAGAAGCTGCCCACAGACTGTCTTGCCAGAGTGGTGCATGCTCTATTTATCTCCCGCTTGGACTGCTACAATGCGCTCTGTGTGGGGCTACCTTTGAAGGTGACTTGGAAACTGCAATTAATCCAGAATGCAGCAGCTAGGCTGGTGACTGGGAGTGGCCGCCAAGACCATATAACACCGGTCCTGAGAGATCTGCATTGGCTCCCAGTACATTTCTGAGCACAATTCAAACTGCTGGTACTGACCTTTAAAGTCCTAAACGGCCTCGGTCCTGTGTACCTGAAGGAGCGTCTCCACCCCCATCATTCAGCCTGGACACAGAGGTCCAGCACTGAGGGCCTTCTGGTGGTTCCCTCGCTGTGAAAAGTGAGGTTACAGGGAACCAGGCAGTGGGCCTTCTTGGTAGTGGTGCCAGCAGATGTCAAGGCAATAAACAACTATTTTACTTTTAAAAGACAACTGTTTGGGGAAGATTTTAATGTCTGATGCTGTATTGTTTTTAATATTTGGTTGGAAGCTGCTCAGAGTGGCTGGGGAAACCCAGCCACAAGGGCGGGGTATGAATAATAAATAATTATTATTATTATTATTATTATTATTATTATTATTATTATTATTATTATCATCATCATCATCATCATCATCATCATCATTATTAGGAACCACTGAGGCCCTAGAGAAAGGCAGAGGAGAGGCCCTTGTGGCAGAAGCAACAAACAGGATTCCTTCAGCAGCAATACCCCAGTCCTGGAGGGTCAAGATGGCCAGTGGGTCAGTGGACCCCTGAGAGCCCCTCGGCCCTTAGCCAGCACCCCACCCCACTCTCTAGAGAGCCAAGCCTATCTGTTGTTCCCAATTGCCTGATCCATCCCATTGAAGTTGGTCCAGTGTGTTGGACCCACAAAAAGAATTATTATTAAAGGTGCATATTGCTCTTCATCCAAAGATCCCAGTTCACAACGTAAGAACACAGAATGAGAACACAAAGAAACGAAAACAAACTAATAACGCCCCTTCCACAAACACTATTATTACGGAGAAATAGAAACACTCCCTTTCTCCATACACACACACACACACACACACACACACACACACAGATAGGATTCCTAGGGAGAAAGGACTCACTCCAAACAAACTCCTTCCCAGGAGGATAAATTGGAATCAAGACTTACGTGCACCCTTTAAGTACAGCATTGCTTGTGGAGTCCAGTTTCTTCTTTGGAAGTGATCCTTTGGAACAAAACAAGAAAGGGGTGGTAAGGGGAGGGATTATTATTATTATTATTATTATTATTATTATTATTATTACACACATGTTAGGATATAGTTCCGTTCCACCTTAAAAGGGTACAGGCATGACTGTTGTGTGTCATATGCCTGTTTACTTCCAGCGCCTGCTGGTAACATCCGTTTGTATATTGCTTTTGCATTACGGCTGTTTTGCTGGAGACGAAGGGGAGCAGACATGTTTTCCTTTGTTCCTCAACTATGCTGAATAAAACACTGTACATTATGCTTACACATTTCTCTGTCCGCCTCTTCTGCTATAGGGAGATTTACGCACTCTGCTGATGGAGCGTGCACGGGACTCTAAACGTATCTGAGGCTCGTGTCGCTGATTGATGCTGTTCTGAGGGAGACCGGTGATCGTCCGGCTGCCGGCCGGCGGCTGGAGCCAGCTGGGGGCCTGCCTGATGCCCCCATCTCCCCAGCAGTATCCCAACAGTGTACTGCACCCAGAGTGTTGCCCAGAAGAGAGTGTGGGCCTTGGACTGAAAAGGGTTCTTCCCCTTAGATCATGTGCAGTGAACTGTGGACGCCTGCCTACGTTTCACTCTGTACAACTGAGCCAATGCAAACCCAGAGCTGCCTTTACCTGAGGAGCAGTCCTGGAAAAAGTGATGAAACAAGCAGAGAGCAGCAAAGCCAGGGCAGTGGCCGTCCCCCGGTGGAGTCCCTGGAGCGGGCAAAAGAGGCCAAGAGGACATGGCGGCGTTATTTGTTTGTTATTTTATTGAGTTTGTTTTATTTTTTATTTTTTTAATTTGCATACCCCCCGTTAATCAAAGGCCACAGGGCGGTTTGCAGCAGAATGATACAAAAGGAAAACACAAAATACATCATAAAGCAAAAGCAAAACAAATCGATAATGCCCCCCCGGTCGAGACACATTTAAAAGGCCATGGAATCTTAGTCAGCCTGGTTGAAGAGAACTGTCTTCGCCCTAAAGAGATGTAATGATGGCGCCAGGTGAGCCTCCCTGGGGAGAGCGTCTCGCAAACAAGGAGCCACCACAGAAAAGGCCCTTTCTCCCTCCAGACCTCACGTGGAGGAGACATACAAAGAAGGGCCTCAGATTATGACTGCAGGGCCTGGGTCAGTTCATTTGGGGATTGGTGGTCCTTACGTTATTGTGGTCCTGGGCCACTTAAGGCTTTATAGGGACGCAGATGGCGCTATGGTCTAAACCACAAAGCCTAAGGCTTGCCGATCAAAAGATTGGCGGTTCGAATCCCCGCAATGGGATGAGCTCCCGTTGCTTGGTCCCTGCGCCTGCCAACCTAGCAGTTCGAAAGCACGTCAAAGTGCAAGTAAATAAATAGGTACCACTCCGGCAGGAAGGTAAACGGTGTTTCCGTGCGCTGCTCTGGTTCGCCAGAAGCGGCTTAGTCATGCTGGCCACATGACCCGGAAGCTGTACGCCGGCTCCCTCAGCCAATAAAGCGAGATGAGCGCCGCAACCCCAGAGTCATTCACAACTGGACCTAATGGTCCGGGTTTACCTTTACCTTAGGTCTAAAACAGCACTTTGAATTGAGCCTAGAAATCAACTAGCAGCCAGTACAGTCAAGCCAAGATTGGTGTAACATACCATCCAACTTTTTCAGATAAAAAAAATTGGGATGTGCGTCAACTTGAATAAAATATTGAGATAAACTCTGCCCCACATAATCAACAACAAGATACGGAGTGCAAACACCATTTGAATGGCAATGCCCATCATGTTTGGGAGGGAGCCCAGCCCCCTCAAATAGTCTACTGGGGGAGGTGAAGGGACCTTGGCCCCTAGGAGTTGGTTCCCATGTTACTAAACAAAATGCTTTTTGCAGGCACCAGAAACATGTAGGTTCCTGCCTATTATCAATAGGCATGGAGTTCCGCAGATTGGGCGCCACCACACTAAAAGATCAATTCCTTGCAAGTGAGGAATGAATGTTAAGCGGCACTTGTAAAATGAGCCAGCATTGAAATGAAATCTAATTGCAAGCATAAGGTATATCAGAGGTTGGAGGGCTGGAGAAACGGCAGCTCGTTCTTCCCTAGAGTATCTCGGAGTGAGTATCGCTGTGCGACTCTTGTCTCCCTCCCTCTGTGACAGCTCTAATAACATCTGTAAACATAGGTCAAGCGAGTTGCCCAGATCCAAATTGCACGGCTGAGATCACTCCTATGGGAAGGCTTGTCTAGATAAAAGGGTTTGCAATAGGTTTACGTTAATAACAGTGTTAACATTAGTTTATTAGCAATGCAATCCCATCGATGTTTACTTGGAAGTAAGTACCACTGCGTTCAAGGAGGCTTGTTGTTGTTGTTTAGTCGTGTCCGACTCTTCGTGACCCCATGGACCAGGCACTCCTGTCTTCCACTGCCTCCCGCAGCTTGGTCAAACTCAGGTTCGTAAATGTATATTTCAAACTGGGTTTGGCCAACCTTCCACGGGCTAGTTTGACCAGTCATTGAAGGTGCCTACCTGTCATTCACCTGTTATCACATGACCAACTCATTATGCAGTTATTAATGCAGATTTTCAGGTGGTGTCAAGTGGTTTTAAACTTTAGGGGGAAATTCTTCCTTCACAGCCACAGCTTTAGTAAGAATAATAACAATAATGATAATAAGAATTAAAGATTTGACTGCAAAGACTCACTATACAGAATCTCAGCCAAAGAAACTTTGACCACTTTCAAAGGTGCCCCTCATTCATAGGACAGTAGATTTTAAAAATCACATTGAGTAGAGTGTTCTACAAAAATCATGGATGGCAGAGGCTATCTCAAAATTCTTCCACAGCAGGGAATACCTACCATGAGGTGTGGGTGTACGCATCACCCCCAAAACAAACTCTGGCTTTTAGTTATTTGAAAACGTGCGTATTTAATTGAGTGAAAACATGGGATTGATCAACCAAGACTTCAGTAAATGGATTACCAACCTAATATATAGGTATAATTCTACACACACATCTATATCCAAATCTACATGTGCATGTACATTATACAGTATATCCTTCCTGGACACAATAAAGCCAAATTTTACACCTAACTAATTTTAGTGGGAGAGACATGCTTCTCATACCTGCCTACTCAGAAGTCAAACCCATTAAGTTCAGTGGTGCTTACTTCCAGGTAAAGGACTGCAGCCTTAAGAACGGGGACTTTGCAATCCTAATCATCTTCACTTCGTCGACATTATTTCAGAGGCTGAGCTTTAATCTGAGAGACACAATAATAGACTTCCTAGTGATCAGAAAGAATCTAACCTCCTGTTACATTTCCCCCCCTCCTCCCAAAGTCTTCTGAAGTTTATTTTTATAATCAAATCAGACAACATTCAATTGAAAGAATTATTGGAGCCATCCTATTGGCACACAGACACTAAAAGCAATCATAAGGGGGATGGGATGAGAATCTCCACATTTCATTGGGGTTTCTAAACACAGCCCTAAGATCACTTTGTGCTGCTACGGAAGATTTATGAGTTTTCTATACATGATCAATTGCTCTGGCATTTTGAACTGCAAGAATAGGGCATGGCATCCCTTGCCATTCTTAGCAGCTATAAGGAGATCAGCTCAAAACCAAGAAGAAATGACTGCCGTTCCCACTTACCTTCATGCTCAGCTCTCCTGATGTGCCAAAGCCTTTGGTAGCTGTGGAATGCCTTCCATGCAACGTACAATGTGCTCGTCATGTAGGAATCTCTATTTAAGTCTTCTGTACAGAGATGCCCTCCCCTTTCGGAGGCAGGGAACAGCATTCAAAAAAGGACCACTTGTCAAGCCCAGACAGGAAGATGTGGAAACGACTGACGTCTTCTGGTGATGGGGTGGGTGGGGGGAGGATGTTTACAAAGCTTGAGGGGAAGTCACCCCAAAAAGAACGAATCTGATGGACAAATCTGACATATATACACTTGCCACGCTACGTGAATATATCAGCATCGATACCCAGCAACAAAGACATCACACTTCTGGCCAAAGGATCAAGACTCTCGCAGGCAAGGCTGGTATAAATGATTGACCTTAACATGGGAATTTTCCTTCTGTGATAAAAGGAGGTGACCCTGCGACAAGGTAGCAATTTCTCCCCATCATGACCTTAGTCAAGAGCGCCTGGTTTTAAGCAGAGCGGTTGTCGTTTTGCAAGGAACACTGCAATCCTCTCTTCCAACAATCAAGAATCAGCGAAACATCTCCGTCTAACTATACTGTGGGCCGCCAATGTAGCATCCTCCAGATTTCGCTGGACTACAGATCCCATCATCCCTGACCATTGGCCTTGATGGCCAAGGATGATGGGAGTCGGAGTCCCAAAATATCCTGCGGGCCACAAGTCCCCTATCCCTGAACTATCTGGAAGGCATCACATTCGCTACTGCTGAGTGACACTCAGAGCCAATCCCTGCTAATGATGCTCTCCCAAAGTTTGGTCGTTCACCTGTAGTGGTTAACTGCTGAAATTAATTAATTAAATAAATAATAATAATAATAATAATAATAATAATAATAATAATAATAATAATTTATTTCTATGCTGCCCATCTGGCTGGGTTTCCCCAGCCACCCTGGGTGGCTTTCAACAGAACATTAAAAACAGAATAAAACTTCAAACATTAAAAACTTCCCTAAACAGGGCTGCCTTCAGATGTCTTATAAATGTAAGATAGTTGTTCATTTCCTTGACATCTGAAGGGAAGGCGTTCCACAGGACGGGCGCCACCACTGAGAAGGCCCTCTGCCTGGTTCCCTGTAACCTCACTTCTTGCAGTGAGGGAACTGCCAAAAGGCCCTCAGAGCTGGACGTCAGTGTCTGGGCAGAATGATGGGTGTGGAGACGCTCCTTCAGGTATACTGGGCCGAGGCCGTTTAGGGCTTTCAAGGTCAGCACCAACACTTTGAATTGTTTGAATCACACTCGGAAACATACTGGGAGTCAATGTAGGTCTTTCAGGACCGGTGTTATATGGTCTCGGTGATACCAAGAGGTAGCAGGGCTTATAGATAATACCAATTTCTGGAAACCACAGGAGGGGACAGGAGTCTTGCATCCGAATTCTTTTTATGGGTTTTCCACAGGCACAGGTCGGCCACTGTGAGAACATGATGCTGGACTAGATATATAATAATAATAATAATTTATTATTTGTACCCCGCCCATCTGGCTGGGTTTCCCCAGCCACTCTGCGCGGCTTCCAACAAAGATTAAAAATACATTAAAATGTCACACATTAAAAACTTCCCTGAACAGGGCTGCCTTCAGATGTCTTCTAAATGTCAGGTAGTTGTTTATCTCTTTGACATCTGATGGGAGGGCGTTCCACAGGGCGGGTGCCACCACCGAGAAGGCCCTCTGCCTGGTTCCCTGTAGCTTTGCTTCTCGCAGTGAGGGAACCGCCAGAAGGCCCTCAGCGCTGGACCTAGATGGGTCGTTGACCTGATCCAGCAGGCTCTTAGAGTTTTTAAGGACTTCTCCTTGCATGACAGAACTTCCTTTCCCTCTATCCCCCCCTCACACACACTGTGCTCCCGAATCCATTCTTGGTTTTCGCTCAGCCCTCCAGATGTGGGGGAACAGGGGTCTGCGGGGAGAAGAAAGGAAGCGTCATGCACAAGTTCTTATGCCAATGGGACAACTTAGTTGCATACATCCTATTGTCTCTTACCAATGCCTTGTTTCCCATCAAGACCTTGAAAAGACTATTATTTGGGCATACAGTGGTACCTCAGGTTACATACACTTCAGGTTACAGACTCCACTAACCCAGAAATATTACCTCAGGTAAAGAACTTTGCTTCAGGATGTGAACAGAAATCGTCCTCTGGCGGCGCGGCGGCAGCAGCCCCATTAGCTAAAGTGGTGCTTCAGGTTAAGAACAGTTTCAGGTTAAGAACGGACCTCCGGAACATATTAAGTACTTAACCCAAGGTACCACTGTATATGGGCACATGCCTTGAGTGTGGGTGGGAACTGATCTTTGTTCAGAACGACCTTCCAACGTTTCAAAAGGAAATTAACATGTTCCCTTTCCTTCCGACAGCTCCCGTTGACGAGTTCTGGTCCAAGGGAAGGCATGACCTAAAAGCTGCCATTTCCTGTTCGACTGGACATAGACGAGACATCAGTTTTGCCACATAATCAATATTGTAGAGTCAGCCTTGAGAAGAGAAGATCACCAGAGCAGCAGGACCTCTTGTTAGAGGAAACTCCAAGGGTGCTTTGCTCGGACTGAAAGACCTTTGAAAGGGCAGCGCTCAGTCTGACTTGACATGGCCCATCGCAGAGTCCCAACTGCTGTAGCTGAACTTTGGGGGCAATTTCTTCATCACCAGCTAAGCTTTGGGGCAAGTATCCTGCAAGCCCCGTTGAAAGTACGCAGCTTTCAGTTGTGTAACTTTTGTCGTATTCCGAAGATGCACCTCTTTGCCCTGACCTTTGACACCTGATACATAAATACTTTTAGAAGCCACCCTATCCTCTTGACTGTTTTTAACATTTTGTTTTAATTGGTGTAACCCACCCTGGGACCTTATGGCGAAGGGTAGATAAGACCCTAACAAATTGGAAGAAATGCTTTTCAGCACATGGTTATTGGTCGTTGAATGTCTGCAAGCTGTGTTGACGTGAAAATTGAGTGGATGAAAAGATGTGCTGGGTGCGAGGAACGCGAGATGATTGAATGATTAGGACTGCATTTTTATAGTTTGCAAATTATTATTATTATTACTATACTAGCAGCTATGGTGGCTCATTTACCAGAACTAATGTATTAAGCATTAACTCTGGAAGTATATACTTGATTCTGACCACACTAAGCCCCCTGGTGTATATTTTGAGGACAGTGTTCCAAGTTACAGGGAACCAAGCAGAGGGCCTTCTTGGTAGTGGCACCCACCCTGTGGAACGCCCTCCCACCAGATGTCAAAGAGAAAAACAACTACCAGACTTTTAGAAGACATCTGAAGAAAGCCCTGTTTAGGGAAGCTTTTTTATTATTATTATTCTAAATTATAACAAGACATATTATCCAAAAACATATCATCCTTGTTGTCCCCCCATTTTTCCTCCCCTCCCCTCCCACACAAAACCCACCCACCCCCCGACTTCCCTCAGTTCCAGTCTTTGGTTTCTCTAAAAATGCTGTTTTCAGCATGTTACAAAGTTGTATACATCCTCAAACTATTTAGCTGATTGTTATCAATAAAAAGTTTGTGAATGTTTATTCAAAACCTGCCAAGGAGTCCACTTCGCTTTGTTGCGTCTTCAGATACTTTGTAAAGGGTTCCCATTCATCCTTAAAGTCACAGTTATCCTTGTCCCGTAGCTTGTATGTCAGTTTTGCCAGTTCTGCCAGTTCTGCAGTTCTCAAATCAATTTTTCTTGCCATGATTCTTTAGTTGGGGTATTTAGGGAAGCTTTTAATGTTTAATAGACTATTGTATTTTAATATTCTGTTGGAAGCCGCCCAGAGTGGCTGGGGAAACCCAGCCAGATGGGCGGAGTCTAAATAAATAAATTATTAATTATTTATTATTATTATTATTATTATTATTATTATTATTATTATTATTATTTTGTGTCCCGGGCTTTTAAGACTCGTCTACTCATGTACTATCGGACACCAAAGGGCTGCATTGTTTGCCAGATGTGAAATATATTGACATTATTTTCAGCTCTCCTCCTCCACTATGAAAGGCATACAGCCTCTGGCTGGGAAGGTTGAACATATTAGCCATCATGCCTAGTGCTGGGCACAGTGGCGGAGGAAGCCAATCGGGCACCTGGGGCGGCACGCTCGGGAGAGATGCGTGGCTTGGGCGCATTGCAGGCCCCGCAGTGAGTGCCGTCCGGCATTTTGTCATCCCCCTCAGTGGTGACACCCGGGGCGGCCCATACCCCCCTTCTTCCGCCCCGGCTGGGCATTGCAGTGGGGTGAGGAGACCCCAAATCAGGTGTGGGGAACATTTGACCCGCCAGGAGTTACTGAACTACAACTCCCATCATCCCTGACCATTGGGCATGCTTGCTGGGATTGATGGGGCTTGTAGTCCAGCAACGTCGGGCAGACCAAAAGTTCCCCACATTTGCCCTAGATGAAGGAGTTTCATGTGTCCCCTAGAACACACAAACAGAGGCATGTTTCCCTCTCCTTTTCCCGCCTTCTGACTTCATTCCTGCAATGGCAGATTCCCTTGAGGCGAGAGCGTTATCTGACCTTCTCTCCTGCCTCAGTGAACCTGGCAGAGCAAAGAGTTGTCCCCACCATCGAGGGCACAGCAGCCTCAAGGGGACATGGATGAGGCCTCAGCGCTGAGCCGCTTCGTTAAATGGCACCGGCATCATGTGGCCTCATCTTCCAGTCAAGAAATGAGCCATGCGACAGAGCGAGCTGTCACAGGTGCTTGGAAACAAAATGGTGAACCCAAGCTAAGGTGAGTTCTACAGACCCTTCCATTCCATCAATAGGCAGACATTTGTTTTCAGAAAGCATCACACAACTTCAATGTTACAGAAAGAGCCCATGGCATCTGGAAGACCACCAGATGTTTTGCGCCAGGCGTTTTCACAGGCAGTACTGCATTTCAGTGATCCGGAGTCTGTCTGGAGAGGCACAGCTTCCTCATATGTTTTCTACAGTGGTACCTTGGTTCTCAAACTTAATCCGTTTCGGAAGTCTGTTCCAAAACCAAAGCGTTCCAAAACCAAAGCACGCTTTCCCATAGAAAGCAATGCAAAACAGATTAATCTGTTCCGGACTTTTAAAAACAACCCCTAATACAGCAATTTAACGTGGATTTTACTATCTAACGAGACCATTGATCCATAAAGGGAAAGCAATAAACAATGTCCTTCAGTCACACAATCAGTCAGCAGCTGAACTGGGTTCCACACAGTCACAAAAACAAAACAAAAAGAGCTGCAAAAACAAAAACGCAAAAAAGATAGCAAAAACAGACAGACCTCAGCATAACACTCAAAACGGAAGTATGGCACTCAAATCTGAAGCGTAACACTCAAAACGGCTTCTGAAGAAAGTTCGCAAACTGGAACACTTACTTCCAGGTTTGCAGTGTTTGGGTTCCAAGGTGTTTGAGAACCAAGGTACCACTGTATAGTGATACCTCAGGTTAAGAACTTAATTCGTTCCGGAGGTCCGTACTTAACCTGAAACTGTTCTTAACCTGAAGCACCACTTTAGCTAATGGGGCCTCCTGCTGCCGCCGCGCCGCCGGAGCCCGATTTCTGTTCTTATCCTGAAGCAAAGTTCTTAACCTGAGGTAATATTTCTGGGTTAGCAGAGTCTGTAACCTGAAGCAGATGTAACCTGAAGTGTATGTAACCTGAGGTACCACTGTATTTTAATCCAGTGCTACATTACCTTCAGCACAATCTTCTGGGGGCCACACGCGAGGGATGGTCAGGGCCAGAAGCAAAAGTGGGAGGGGCAATGAATGTAAATTTTACCTTTGTACAGCAGAGTCGTTTCTCCCCAGACCCCTCTCAATCCTTCCCGATCACATTTACGCCAACCAGACAGACCTTCATGGATGGAACCCGGTTCTCAAAGCGTCCCAAAGAAAATGTAATCAGGCGCACTGCTGCCCCTTAAAAATGAATAAAGTTGCCTCCATGCATCTGGCAAGGCCCCTGTTAAGTTGTGGGTCAACATATCAGACGACACAGCGATTCACAGTTTGTTCACAGGCCCAGAACAGAATTGGGCTGAAGGGTTCAGCCAACCTGCTTATATAGAGCTCAACTACAAAATAACAGTAACAACTTTCTGTAACTATCCAATCACTGAATGCCACTTTCAATTCCTTATTTGCATATGTGGACCTGAGTGAAAACTATCTACAGTATCCCCCTGCTGGCCCAGGGTGAGAACTTCAGTACATAACAGCCCCTGAGCTTTTGGCAAAACTCTCTACAGGCATAAAATTCAACAGGTGAAGCCTGCCCCCCTGCAGCAAAGACAAAAGCTTCTCCTGCTGAATTTCAACCTGCCACACAGCCATTCAAAGTACAGGAAGAAATCTAGCAGCATAATCCACCCCAGTTGGTTAGGAGGCAGATAACTGAAACAGCAGGGTCCTTTCCAAAAGCTAGTTTCAGTAGTAAATATACACATATTTTCATTAAGGAGCCCCTGCAAGTACATGTTTTCCCTTTGTGATAAGGGCATCGATCCTATCAGAGGACAATAGCAGGGAATAAATATACTGCATCTCCTTTTCCCCTGCCCCAATGCCTTCAACGGTTATGTGAGCTGACAGGCAGAAAGGCAACAGATATAGCTTTTCAACTTGACTGTTGAATTCCGGACTGCAGATATTCACAGCATAGCACTAAGAAGGGGATTGCTGGCTTATGCACTTGAAGCGTGGCTCGCTGCTGTTTGAGTAAGGCTAAAACAATGCTATGATGATTCTGGGTTTGCAGACAACTTGGCACAACTTGGTCCTCCAGGGTGATCTAAGACAAATTTGCAGGCTCTGGGAACTGCCCGGATCTCGCATTAAATTATAATCTCTCTCGTTAGTAATGCCACAGAAGGCACTCGGAGGATAACAAACCAATGCAGAGAGGAGGAAGGGAAAAGATTCATGGACAGAGGATAATAATAGCTGGCAACGGTTGCTTATTAAAACACCCAACGCATTGCAGGTGTTTCTGGTCAGGTGATTTTTCACAGCTGGGGCGGCCGTGACTTTAGTTGAGGCCCCTCTCCCGGAGTTCACTGCCAGAAAAAAAGCAAAAGAGGTCCTACCACCTTTTGGCTGAGAGAAACTTAAAAGTGTTTTCTTTCTCTCCTGAACTTTGTTTTATTTGTTTTACTTAATTTAAAGGAGAAAGTTTGACAAGGGGTGGGGAAGTCTCCCTCCTGTGCTATTTTAGGTATGAAGTTAAAGAGAACCAAAGCTCTCTCCCATACGTAATCTTTCCTGTTGTGAACTGAAAGGTTTGTGTTATTTCTTTTTCTGGTCTGGATTATGGTATAAGGAAGTTACCTTCCTTATTTGATATTTAGTTTTATTCCTCTTAAAGTATCTTAATGTTGTTGCAA
The DNA here is from genome assembly GCF_964188305.1 of Podarcis bocagei. Taxonomy (NCBI): domain Eukaryota; kingdom Metazoa; phylum Chordata; class Lepidosauria; order Squamata; family Lacertidae; genus Podarcis; species Podarcis bocagei. The sequence continues at coordinate 14,343,374 of NC_138135.1, read as the reverse complement.
GCATGTTCTCTGAATTAACCCCCCCCCTTTTTTAAATATATATTCTGACTGCCCTAATTTAGCCAGGAGAGACTGTGATTTTTTTTGGTCTGATAAATCACCCTCTCTAGTTTGCTTTGTCTTTGGAAGATTCCTCGTTAAAATATTTATTACTGTGTGTTAGTTGAGAAAGCTGTTCTTATCTCTTGTAGTTACTTATTGAGAATAAATGTAAGACTAGGATGGGAGAGATTTTAGGTTCAGCCACGAAGCTTGTTGATGACCTTGGGGGGCTGACCTACCTCACAGGGCTGTTGTGAGAATTAAAAGAGGGGGTGAAGCGCTGCTTTCACTACGTTGAGTTCTTGCAGGGAAAGCAGGGTGTAAATAAATTCTTAAAGGAGAAAGAGGCAGAGTAGGTTTTGCTACAAATACTTTGGATGCCTTGATTTTTAAGTGAATGGTATTTTTGACTATTGGTTTCCAGTGTAAATGAAAGGCCTTTCTGAAACGATTTTCTTTATATAAAAAAGGTATGTTTTAAAACAAATTAATAATATATTATTGTAACGTATATTCCATCTCTGGCAGTAAAATCGCTGTCTAGTGCAGGGTCTCCCAAACTTGGATCGTCACCTGTTTTTTTGGACTACAATCCCCATCATCCCTGACCACTGCTAGCTAGGGATGATGGGAGCCGTGGTCCAAAAAACAGCTAGAGACCCAAATTTGGGAAACCCTGGTCTAGTAGGATGAAGACTGCTTCTTTCTGATGTATGTAGGAAATGTAAATGTAAGGAGACTGAGAGGAACACTGGCTTTGGTCAGAACAAACTCCTTGTCCATTTGCCCCCATATTGGCAACGCTGATTGGCAGTGGCTCTCCAAGGTAGGAAGCAATTAATGGATGAAATAAATAACAATAAATTAAACCAGTGTTCTCCCACTTGGACTACTGCAACGCGCTCTACGTGGGGCTACCTTTGAAGGTGACCCGGAAACTGCAATTAATCCAGAATGCGGCAGCTAGACTGGTGACTGGGAGTGGCCGCCGGGACCACATAACACCGGTTCTGAGAGATCTGCATTGGCTCCCAGTACGTTTCCGAGCACAATTCAAAGTGCTGGTGTTGACCTTTAAAGCCCTAAACGGCCTCGGCCCAGTATACCTGAAGGAGCGTCTCCACCCCCATCGTTCTGCCCGGACACTGAGGTCCAGCGCCGAGGGCCTTCTGGCGGTTCCCTCATTGCGAGAAGCAAAGCTACAGGGAACCAGGCAGAGGGCCTTCTCGGTAGTGGCGCCCGCCCTGTGGAACGCCCTCCCATCAGATGTCAAAGCAATAAACAACTATTTTACTTTTAAAAGACAACTGAAGGCAGCCCTCTTTAGGGAAGTTTTTAATGTCTGATGCTGTACTGTTTTTAATATTCAGTTGGAAGCTGAATTATTATTATTATTATTATTTAATCAATGATATTGATTCCTCTTTCAATGCTGTTTGTACCTAGAAAAAGCTTCCAGGTGTAAGTCCTGTAGTTTCCTGCAGAAATCCTGTAACTTTTTATACTGCAAACTTTCTGGGGTGGGAGGGAATTATCCTGTTTTTGGTTGTGCTATAGAGTCATACCTCGGGTTGAAGTTGCTTCAGGTTAAGCCTTTTCAGGTTTTGCTCCGCGACGACCCAGAAGTAACGGAGCATGTTACTTTTGGGTTTTGCCGCTCGTGCATGCACAGACGCTCAAAATGATGCCATGCGCATGCTTGGAAGCGGCGAATTGCGACCCATGCACACGGGTTGCATTCGTTTCAGGATGCGAACGGGGCTCCGGAACGGATCCCGTCCGCATCCAGAGGTACCACTGTAGTGCGAGAGTGCTGCTCCAGACAGCAATAATGTGATAACGTTGGAGAAGAATCACAGAACAATTAGCAAAATGGCGTGTGTACAGCTCGTTATAAACCCACAGCCAGTGAACTCATATTGTGTGAATGACATGTTGCAGAATGTATACAAACTCCCCCCCCCCAAAAAAAAAAATGTTTGAAGGGGCCCTCTTTTTTTGAAAGAATTTATGTGGGTCTGCAGTGGTAGCTCGGGTTAAGAACTTAATTCGTTCTGGAGGTCCATTCTTAACCTGAAACTGTTCTTAACCTGAGGTACCACTTTAGCTAATGGGGCCTCCTGCTGCCACCGCCCCGCCGGAGCACGATTTCTGTTCTCATCCTGAAGCAAAGTTATTAACCTGAGGTACTATTTCTGGGTTAGCGGAGTTCTGTAACCTGATGCGCCTGTAACCTGAAGCATCTGTAACCCAAGGTACCACTGTACTTGACTCCAATACCAGAGCAATAAATTGCATTGAAAGATGAAACCAATTGTTTTGCAGTTCCCTTTTGTTAAAGAAACGGCTGAAAAGAAGGGGAGAAATGTCCTCTGGAAGCAGTCGCGACAAGCGCCACCATCACCCGGTAGACAGCCTTTGCCGGAAGCTCCAGAACATCAACATGAAGGACCAGGCCTCCAATCCTGCCCTGCAAATCCCAAAATTCCAGTCCAAGAACTTTGACAGCCCACAGGGCAATGCGAAGAAGAACTTGGAGGAGATCTTGAAGAAAAGGACCCTGAAAGCGAGTGACAGCAATGCGCAGGGCTGCGACAACCTGCTGAGCCCCTTCAGTGATAATGTCTTCTCCCCGAGTCGGCAAGCGGCGTCACCGAGTCACCGGCGCCTCTCGGACATCCGCTCAGAGTCTGTTTCAGGTAGTAGAAACAGAGAGAGAGCCAACAAGTCATGGCTCTTTCTAAGCCAAGGAGGAGGTTCCCCATGCTTTTCCAAACACAGGGAATCTTCCGCCAGTCAGCTGCCTGGTTCCCCCAGTGCAGAGCAGAAGGCTGCACCTTCTCAGGAATGTGGCTACATCACCTCAAGCCCGAATTTGTCTAACCGGGAATTTAACTCTCCTGTCAACAAGAGACTCTCTTTGGGTAAGGAAAGGGCAAAAGGCCTGGTTCTTTTTAATAAGTTGAGGGATGCTTGCTACTGTCAAAGACTTTGGCATAAAATGCAAACTTGCAGAAAGAATGGCAAAAATGTAAATGCTTCTGAATCTTAGTTGCTAGGGGTCGTGAGTTAGGTATGCAGCCTGGGAGCCATTTTGGACTCGCAGCTGTCCATGGGGGCTTAGGTTAATTCTGTGTCCAGGGCAGCTGTTTACCAGCTCCAACTGGTAAGCCGGCTGAGTCCCTATCTGCCTGTGTGTTGTCTCGCAAGAAGGGATGCGGGTGGCACTGTGGTCTAAACCACTGAGCCTCTTGGACTTGCTGATCAGAAGATTGGCGGTTCAAATCCCCACGATGGGGTGAGCTCCCATTGCTCTGTCCCAGCTCCTGCCAACCTAGCAGTTCGAAAGCATGCCAGTGCAAGTAGATGAATAGGTACCACTGCAGCAGGAAGGTAAACGGTGTTTCCATGCGCTCTGGTTTCCGTCATGGTGGTCCGTTGCGCCAGAAGCGGTTTAGTCATGCTGGCCACATGACCCAGAAAACTGTCTGTGGACAAAGGCTGGCTCCCTCAACCTGAAAGTGAGATGAGCACCGCATCTCATAGTTGCCTTTCACTGGGCTTAACTGCCCAGGGGTCCTTTAGCTGTTTCGCCAGAGCGGTACATGTTCTGGTTACTGCAGTGCGCTCTGCATGAGGCTACCTTAGAAGTTGACTCAGAAACTACAACTAATCCAGAATGTGGCAGCTAAACTAATGACTGAGAGTGGCCACTGGGACCATAGAACACTGGTCCTAAAAGAACTACAATGGTTCCAGTACGTTTCCAGGCATAATTCAAAGTGTTGGTGCTAGCCTTTAAAGCCCTAAAAGGCCTCAGCCCTGTATAATCAGTTCTGGCGTCTCTCAGGTGGGCGCCATTGCCATTATAAGAGAACAAGGGAGGTGTTTATGGTGAGTTCTGGCACCTCCTTTTCTAGAAAAATAGCACTGAGTGTCTCCATCCCCAACGTTCAGCCCGGACACTGAGGTCCAGCTCCAAGGGCCTTCTGGCAGTTCCCTCATTGAGAGAAGTGCGCTTACAGGGGACCAGGCAGAGGGCCTTCTCGGTAGTGGCACCTGCCCTGTGGAACGCCCTCCCATCAGATGTCAAGGAAATAAACAACTATCTGAATTTTAGAAGACATCTGAAGGCAGCCCTATATAGGGAAGTTTTGTAATGTTTGGTGTTTTATTGTGTTTTTAATATTCTGTTGGGAGCCACCCCGGGTGGCTGGCGCAGTTAGTCAGATGGGGGACATATAAATAATAAAATTATTGTTTATTGATCCAGCAGAGTTCATGTTATGGTCTTATGTAAGAGAGTAGCTAGTATTTAAACATCTAGTGCTTTTTAAAAGTATCCCTAAGAGCTGAACTTAAAAAAAAAGCAACATTGCCTTCAAATGCAATTCAGCGAATCTAAAACTCTTGTTGGATTTTTGACGCAGCTTTTTTTTCGGGTCTAGAACAAACCGTGTACAGAACTTGTAGCCCTGCTGCAGGCTCCCTGGTAATCAAGACTCCTAATTCTGCATGGAAAACAAATCTCCTGTCAGTGCCCTTTCCCTTTGTAGGATGGAGACTGCCAGCAGAGAACAAAGATGACGAAAGCGCTGAAGTAAGCCTGATCTGTGAGGAAGACCTTTTGACTACTATGTTCTCTGCTTGCGACATAGAAAGGAGAGGTAAAGCAAACCAGCACCGAAAACCTTCTCTTGCAACTGTTGGAAGCTTAGAGGTGTATTTGTTTATTTGTTAATTTGCTCCATAAAATAGTGTTGAGCATGCCCAATTTCTCTGAGCCTTAAGTGCTCCAGGGGTTCAGTGTGCTTGGAATGTGGTCACTGGGGACCTGTGTGGCATTTTTTTGGATAATGCTGTTATATACAAATCCATATTAGGGCAGTGCCATTTTTTCATGGGGCCAGCCAGGAATTTCAGCCCTCACTGGTAACTGACCATGTCTCCTGGGGAAGCCCACTTCTCCCCGGTAGATGTCGACCTAGATCAAGGTATGTTGACCTGGAAATATTTCTGCTTATGAAACAAGACCTGCGGACCCCTGGTGCTTTGACTATGGGCTCATCCGTGTTGCAGGTATTAATATTGCACAGTTTGAAGAGATTGGAAGTAAAAGAACTGACTCCTTTTGGAAACGAAGCATTGCCTAGGCTCTTAAAAACATTATTCGAACATTTGCTGGCAGAACTTTCAAAACAAAATTAAAACATCAAATGTACACCCAAAACATCCATGCAATGTCTTGTGCTGCCTGGCACAAGCTCGGTAAAATATGAAATAATTCTAACAGATCTAGAACCGGTGGTCTGTCTCTTCCCACAGCATCCATTTTAGCTTGGAACTGTTTTCTCTCTCTATCAGGGAGTCTTTTACATGTCCTTACTTCACAGTGCCTTGAGACAAAAGACACAAAGGCAACTCCCTTCAGAATGGAGATTTGCAACTCAGTGCCTTCATCACATGATCTAAGGTTACAACAGTAGGGGAGCAGAAAGGTAATCATTAACCCATTTAGGAGCTTAGAGTCCCTTAGAAAAACTACTGTGGGAAAACTCCAATGTTAGCAATACGCATTTAGCCATTTTCTATTTTAAATCTTCATTAATGCACATACTTTGTTCATTTCTGTGTGAATTAAATCAATTATACTTAACAGCCCACACTTCTGCTTGTCCCGTACCTAGAAAGCATGAGTCTCAGAACATTCCCACTTGCTTTTTACCCCTAATCGGAATGAACCGCAATCCATGGGAAACCCGGTTGCCATTTGTTCTGAGTCAGCGGTAAAGAGCGAGTTTTTCCAGGGGGGGAGCAGCTGAGAAAAGGGAGGTGTGGCCAAGCTCTCAGTGTCCATTGTTACTGTTGTCTTTAGGCAAAGTGGCTGTTTCCAAATTAGTTGACTTTGTGAGATACACAACTAGCCGGAGTTCTGAGGACAGCAGTCTCGAGGAGCTGTGCAACATGCTTGATCCTGATCAAAGGGACATCTCCATGGACTTGGAAACGTATCATGCCATCATGAAGGAATGGATTGACGACTGCAGGAGAAGCTGGTAACTGACGGGTCTTGCAAGGCTTCTTGGGTTGCATGCATTTAATGCACATGCCTTTGCCCAAAGTACCCATGGTCTACGACTCAGAGCTACAATTCCCAGAACCATTAATAATATACAGGACTCTTTGGGGGAAGTAAATGCACTTTTTCATTATTTGGTTCGATATTTGGTTTGATATGGGTAGGTGTTTTTCAAAATGAAAGCAAAAGCATCAAGCGATACTGAAGTGGTCCTAACTGTGACCCAAAATCGCTGTTTAAACAGGGTGCTGGAGAAGGCACTTTCATTATTATATTTGGGAATGATTCCTGTTGTTATGTGGCTGCATTACATTATACTTTCTGGATGTCCCATGATCATATTATAAAGAAGTTTTGTTCTGTGTTATAAATCAAGCACTGCTATAAGTTGATGCCTCCCCCCCCCCATGTATTTCTTATCAATAACAAAAAATTTGGTGGGGCACCAGCAAATTTTCACTCTGAAAGTGTAGCTCAGATGAAAAAGCTTGAGAACCACTGTGCTAAATTTTGCTAGGCTTGCTTCATGTGCCTGACCCCCCAAAGATTCTCCCCTTTATGTGATATGTGTGTGAGAGAGAGCACAATTACGAGAACAGAAAATGTACGAGTAGGGGAAGGAAGCTGTTTGCTAGCTGAAGTGTTCAGTACAGTGGTACCTTGGTTCTCAAACGCCTTGGTACTCAAACAACTTGGAACCCAAACCCGGAAGTAAGTGTTCCGGTTTGCAAACCTTTTCGGAAGCTGAACGTGCTCCGTTTTGAGTGCCACACTTCCATTTTGAGTGTTACGCTGGGCCTGCCTATTTTTGCTATTTATTTTGCATTTTTGTTGTTGCAGCTCATTTTGTTTTCTTTTTGTGACTGTGTGGAACCCAGTTCAGCTACTGATTGACTGATTGTGTGACTGCAGTACATTGTTTATTGCTTTCACTTTATGGATCAATGGTCTCATTAGATAGTTGAATTCATGTTAAATTGCTGTTTTGGGAGTTGTTTTTAAAAGTCTGGAACGGATTAATCCATTTTGCTTTACTTTCTATGGGAAAGCGCGCCTTGGTTTTGGAACGCTTTGGTTTTGGAACAGACTTCTGGAACAGATTAAGTTTGAGAACCAAGGTACCACTGTACTAAGTTGCTGTCCGCAATTTTGGATTACTGGAGTGGGAAGCTGCTGTATCATCACAATTATCCCACGTGGCTCATATTTTATCAAGGATGTGACAGGCAAAATGTAACACTGAGTTGGTTTTGTGCTTATGCGAGAATTTATCCAGAGCTGCTGTCGCAGTAAACTAGTGACCTCTTCTGTGTAGTGAAATGCAGAGCTGCTCTAAGTATCATCTGTGTAATGGGAATTGGGGGTTGCTCGTGCGTAAGTTGCCGCCACTCTCGGTGAGGTTGCCTGGATAAACCTTTCCCTGGCTGGACAGTCCTGATTCCACGTCTGTCTCAGTCACTGGCAGAATCCGTCAGTGGGCGTTTCCTGAACTTCTTCCAACATAAAAGTTCCTTGACGGATAGTCTCCGCCTAGCCTCCCTGCGCGGAAGTCTTCTACGCAGGGTGGGTGTGGGCAGTGGAGGACCAATGCTCTCCCCGCTGGTCTCTGGCGAAGAGTCCTGGAGCCATCCCTCCGAAACCTGCCTCTGCCCGCCTTTCTCCCTGGTGTAACGCTGATTTCCTTCCCCGGTCACTGAGTCCCCTCTTTTCCTGCTGGGACCTTCTCCGGCATCGCTCGGGAGCCCTTCCACCACTCCTGACTGCGATGGCAGTTCCCTGACAATCTGCTTCCAGCTTTTATAATTAAACTAATGGTTTAAGGAGGAATGAAGCCTCCCGCCCCCTCAAAAAAGAACCACTTTGTGATTATTTTGTTCCTTTTTTGAAACCAGTTTGTCATTAATGTTCTCACCCAGTGAGGGCTCATGTGATGCTACAGAGTTACGACTGTTTTTTGCAAGCAGTTTTTTTTTGGGGGGGGGACAAACAGAAGGGGAAATGTTTTCCAACACTGAAATAATTCTGCAAAAAAAAAAAAAAAAGTTCATAGTTCTGATGAAAACTGTTTTTGGTTAAAACTCTAAATTCATGTTAGAACAGGAAATAAATATGTGGGGTTTTTTTCTCATTCCAGGAAAGAACCATCTGCTAGAGAGACAACCAGAGAAAGCATGCTGGCAGGTATCAGATGCTCTCTGTATTATGGAAGACTTAATTTACTGAAAAGTATACTAGATGCAGCATATAGCTTAAGACTCGTGTCCTGCAGCTGAAAGGGGTTTGCAAATAGCCAGTGAACATGAACATGAAATTTATTACGGTCAGAGACCAGCTTAAGAAACAGAAATGGAACTACAATCCCAATAGCAAAACCAACATTTAAAACAATATACAACAATAGATTTTAAAGTTTAAAAATGTGATAGGCATATAAACACATAAAAACTTTAAAATAGACTACCTTAGAGAAAGTCACCCGTGGATCTGGGTTTGGGAATATTCTTAACAAACTAGATTGAATTGGGGGGTGGTCTGCGCCTACAGATCTGTGCGCAGAATCTGGCGACAATCCGGGTCATCTTGTGGTCTTTGCCTAACAGGAGAAGATCGAATTTTTGCTTTACCGAGAGGTCAGTAAGCCTCACCAGCGGAGGGTCAATGGTTTCTCTACCAGGGACGCGGACTTATAAAAAATATTGGGGGGGCCCGGGAAAGCTCATGAATAATAAATAAGCTCATGAATATGCAAATAAAGTGGCGCCGCCTCCTCGTGAGCCAATAGGGGAGAGCGTGCTGCACCTATTAATCAGCTCCGGAGCGGAAATTGGGTGGAGCTTTTGCTCGGGAGGGAGGGCAGGAGGCATGCAGCCCGACCCTGTGCATTTTGGGCTGGGGGAGGGGCGGCGATGGCGCTCTGCTGGAGGGGCGCCGGAGATTATTGGGGGGGCAGAGCCCCCCCAAACGAATTTTTGAGGGGGCTCGGGCCCCCTCAAGCCCCATGGAGTCGGCGCCTATGTTCTCTACGTGCCTCATCGTAAAAGGGACATCTAAAAAATATGTGTTCAGGGCTTCCTATATCCCCCAATGGACAGGCACAAATTCTCCGGTCATATGGGACTTTTTTAAAGGATCCTTCCAAGACCAGTGAGGGCAGACCTGAGCTTCTGGCAAGTATAATAGCCAGTGCATGCAGAGGATTGGTGAAGGGAATGCGAAGACAAATGTGCTTGAGGGGGATGGATGAAGGAATCTTCTCCAACCATGGGAGGGGAAGTGAGGGGAAGAGAATGTTCACTGTGGGTTTAAAGTGCTTGGAAAGTATAACCTGGGATGTTATTGGAGGAACTGCAAGAGGTGTGGGGAAGGTCAGAAAGGGTGGAGGGAGGGTGATGTGTTGTGTGGAGATGTCAACAGAAAGTGAAAAAAACCCAAAATGCTCTGTACCAATGTTTGTCTCTTGAGCTGTAACCAGAAACCTCATTTTTCAGCCAAAAGTCCTCTTGTGAGGCTGAATGTAACTTCCGGAAGCCTAGAGGCACTTGGTGGCGATGTGTCCAGAGGAGACTTGTGAGTCGCTTTTAAAATATTTTTACAAGCTATTTCAGATATATTAATATTGCACTATTTGAAGGAATTGGATTCATAAAAAACTGAACCCTTTTGGAATAAAAAAATGTCCAGACCCATAAATATGAATCAATGCTTTGCTAACCAGAACTTCTTCAAAACAGGTACAAAACAGACAATGATATATCCAGAAAGTTGTATAAAGCATATGCATATTCAAGCATAGGTTCTTCTTCTTAAATACATAACATACTTACCATCAGAGCAAAAATCAAAGCTATGTCTCTCCCATAGCCTATATTAGCCTGCGTCCAGGCTAAGCTTATGCGCTCCTCAAGAGGCATCATTATCACATTCTTTTGTTCCCTGTGGCTCCCAGAGAGAAGACTAAACAGACAACTCCCTTCAAGATGGAGATTTGCAATTGAATACTTTGATCATGTGATCTAAGGTTAAACACTCACGTGTAGGAGCAGAGAACATCAACAGTTAATCAGAAAGCTTCAGTATGCTGCAATGGAATTTTCCAATGTTAAACCCTTCAGCGATATGCATACAGAGATTAAACAATTATACTTGCTAAATTGTCACTTTAAAACACATTTCCCAAAAGAGTTCTATGCTAGGCCACTTTCTAATCTGAGAGTGCGATGCTAAATCCCTTTGTGGTCACAGAGTCCCCCTCTCTTTTCAAATATGACTATCGGACAAAATCCTCTTAAGTTTTATCAGCCTTTTGGAGCGGTCTCTGGTGTAGCCCATGAGACCTTTGTCATACACCACACGAATAATTTAGTCGTCTTCTGGGCTAGGAAGTGATGCCATGATAGGGTATTGGTGACGAACTATTCATGCCACCCCCTTTTTAAAAACATTATTTGCATTAGTAGGGCAGGTGCCCAATCTGCAGTTTGCTGGCATTTGCAGCTGAGGGACAAGCATGGGTTGGTGGAAAGGGAAGCTTTAATGATGGAGGATTTCGAAGATATGAGAGGATTTTGGAGGAACATATGTTAACAGAGTGGAAAGCAGCCTCCTAACAGCGCTGTCCCTGCTGCTGACTGGGAAGGATGAGGAAACGAGGATGTCAGCATGGTGCAAAGCCACTTCTGATTGGGTGCTCAGGCCGAGAGGGCAGCTGGCTACCCACAGCTGGTGCTGGAGATGGCAGTTCAGCTGGAAAGATGCCAAAGAAATGGGAGGTGTTGGGTTTTGATCTTTGAGGGTGGCCCCTCCCATCAAAACGTGGAGAATGCAGACATGGCAGCTGATCAGAGCCTTTTGTTCCTTGTGCATCCAGGGAAACCTCTGACTTGATCACTTGCGTAGCAGATCTTCAGTTCAGCAATCAGAAACTTCAAGAGGAGAACAACCAGTTGAAGGCAGCTCTGGACGCCATGGAGGAGACCAACAACAGATTAGTGGAGGACAATGTGGAGCTGAATAATCAGATAAAAAGGTGGGACACTTTGGGTTGAGTCCAACTAAACCAATGCACGAGCAGAACTGCTTCTGCAGGTGCAGCAGAACTTTCCCCATCCCTAAATCTTCTCCATCGGTTGGGGAAAACTTGGAGCAGTTGGGTGGAGAGGAGTGGTACTGGTCATCTTCTCCAATGGCCATCTGGTTGGCCATCGCAGATAAGAGGTGAGCAGGAGACGAGCTGATCTGGCCTAAGCACGTCTCCTCCTGCTCGCTTGCCACCGGCACGGATGGGCAGCTGCCGGACGATGCCTGCACAGGAGATGGGCAGACAGGCAGGCAGGGCAACAGCAGGAGGAGGGAGTTTCTGCTAATGCTTACTCCTGAGTAAGCCTGTAGGGGATCACAGTGCAAGGAGGGAGGGAGGGAGGGAGGGAGGGAGGAAGCACGGCTAGCACTCCAAGAAAGGCTGGGACCCAGAGGAAGGCTGCACAACAGAGGAGACCACAGAAGAGATTACTACTACTTTTTAAAAAATAACTTTCCCCCTCTTTTTTTAAAAAATAAATATTGATTGATTGATTGATACTGTCCCCAGATTCATTGAAAAAATTCTGGTAACCTTATTCCAAACCCTGGAGCCAGCACTGATTTAGCAACATGGGAAGCTACGTTATACAGCGTCAGACCATTGGTCCACCTAGTTCCATATGGGCTGTGCTGATTGGACGACGTTCTCCAGGGTTTGGGGCAGGAGTCTCTCCCAGTTCTACCCGGAGATACCAGGGACAGAACCAGAGACCTTCTGTGTGGAAAACGGGTGCCCATGCAATGAGCTGCAACCCTTTCTGCTACTGGCTGCTGTACATATTTTTATTTTGATGCCATGTCGTTGAAGCAGCAGGGACAGAGCAATCCAAATGTCTTCATTTCCTCTTGCCAGATTGGAGGCGGTCACTCAGAGTAGGGAAATCCTGCCAGTCTTTTATTATTATTATTATTATTTCTAAAATGCCCTATAACAACTGCATGTTGCTTATAACAGGCTTGGTGATTTTGGTTTTTTCAGTTTCCAGCAGTCTGTGGCTCGAGTGAAAACCTTAAAAGAGGAGCTGGAGGAAGCAAAGAATAACCTGAATACTGCAGAGGAAAAAAGGCTGAGAACAGCAGCCCAGAATAAGCAGCTAGTAGGTGGACTTGAACCATTTCAGACAGTGTTTATTGACTGAGGCTTAACAGTGCATAAAGGTAAAGGGACCCCTGACCATTAGGTCCAGTCGTGGCCGACTCCGGGGATGCGGCACTCATCTCGCTTTATTGGCCAAGGGAGCCGGCGTACAGCTTCCGGGTTGTGTGGCCGGCATGACTAAGCTGCTTCTGGCAAACCAGAGCAGTGCACGGAAACACCGTTTACCTTCCCACCAGAGTGGTACCTATTTATCTACTTGCACTTTGACATGCTTTCGAACTGCTAGGTTGGCAGGAGCAGGGACCGAGCAACGGGAGCTCACTCCGTCACTGGGATTTGAACCGCCGACCTTCTGATCAGCAAGCCCTAGGCTCTGTGGTTTAACCCACAGCGCCACCCGCATCCCTAACAGTCATTAAGTCCTTTGAAATTTTGCACTTCTCCAAATTTCCCTGTGCGGTTCCCCAATCAAATAATGCATACTAAAATATAATAGCTATATAGTAATGTAAATGACATACAAATGCACATGTTAGTGAAAACAACACACAAAAGTGCATTATATTAAGGGGAAAGTGTATGTCTGACAAAATGCGTATGCAGTATTACAAATTGCACTAAAATGTTGATGAGGTTTCATAAGGACTTTATAAAAAAGAGAGCAAACTGATAAGCAAATGTGGAAACTGAAATTGACAGTTGTCAGTCAACCCTATATATAGGTCACTGTGTGACGTAAAACTTTGTATGTTGATTATAACCCAAGACATCCCCAATTTTCCATAAATTGAGGGCAGAGTTTTCCACAGGTGGGACAGGGAAAACATTCAATATTTGCATGGTAGTTGTGTCTAGTGGCCCTGAGTAACTGGGTGGGTGGGTGTACGTGTGTTGGCAGTTTCTCAAACCATCTCCCCTTTCCTTTTTACACCAGGAAAAGGAGAATCAGTCCCTCATTCTCAAGATCTCATCTCTACAAGAAGAGGCAAGTGTGAATTGCATGCGAATTGTCTGCAGACAGTTTCATACGCTGGGAAAAGTCTTGCTGGCTAGTTTTGCTGTGCATAATAAATAGTATCTGCTTTAATCCAGAATATTAGGCACGCTCTGGATTCGGATGGTCTCCGGAAGAAGATCTCAGAGCTGTCAAGAAATATGGCTGAACTCCAAGTAGGTGCTTGCAAGACTTATTTTCAGCGTGGGGAAGCAATGGTTCAGTGCAGGGCTTCAAATGCCAAATATTTCTCCAGGACATCTATAAGCAAGATGGCAGGAGGTTTAGGGACTCTTTCTTCCTCAAGGATTAAGCATGTGTGTGCATGTGTGTTATAGGGTACTGTACAGTTTTTATTTTAAGATTTGTTTTTTAAGAGATGCTTCCACTTAAATCGTCAATCAACTCACCTGTAAGCAAATGAACACTGTTTTTAAAATCTGAGTTGCCAAACTGAAATAGGTCAGATTCCTAAATGTAAACCTTAAGTTTTTGCAATTTTGCACTCAAATTCCAAGGTAGAATGTCATGTAAAAACCATAATGAATTCACTGGCTTCTCTGACAACTAGAGCTGAAATCAACTTGCCCTTTAAAACTCTCCTGATGTCAGATATTCTGAGTACATGAATATTAGATTTTTCATTTTATTTTTAAATTATCTGGGAGATTTTTATCCTGACATTCTATGTAGAGTTTAAAGGACTGGCTGGAGCCTTCTAACTCCTGCTCTAACAGCTCCTCCTTATGACCTGGGGGGTTATATTTTATTTGTGGCATTTAGGGCCCACCCAAAAAGGCTTGCAAAGCAGCACACAGAAATCAGTACTTAAGTCCCCCCCCCCCAGGCTCCCAATTTAAAAAGACATGGAAGATGAGACATCACACGCAAGAAAAAAGAATCAGGAGGGAGGAGGAGAAAGCAAGATCAAGTTCTAGTTCTTAAAGTTAACAGTTTTTATAACAGTGCTGTATAGTTCTCTTCTGTGTATATTCTGTGCAGTATGCAGCTAACTCCTTCTGTCAGTGCAAGGACTACCATGTGCGTAGTTGAATTTTCTCCCCCTCTTCTCTTCCTCTGCATGTCCAACCCCCAAATCTGCTCTGGAGCATTGGGATAACCCCTAGAACAGATTTAGGTGGTGCACAGGGGAAACAAGAGCAGGGACAGATCCATCGCTCAAGTGCTGATGGAACAAGTTACAGTGGTACCTTGGTTCTCAAACTTAATCCGTTCCGGAAGTCCGTTCCAAAACCAAAGCATTCCAAAACCAAGGTGCACTTTCCCATAGAAAGCAATGCAAAATGGATTAATCAGTTCCAGACTTTTAAAAACAACCCCTAAAACAGCAATTTAACGTGAATTTTACTATTGAACAAGACCATTGATCCATAAAATAAAATCAATAATCAATGTAAAGGTAAAGGTACCCCTGCCCATACGGGCCAGTCTTGACAGACTCTAGGGTTGTGCGCTCATCTCACTCTATAGGCCGGGAGCCAGCGCTGTCCGCAGACACTTCCGGGTCACGTGGCCAGCGTGACAAGCTGCATCTGGTGAGCCAGCGCAGCACACGGAAACGCCGTTTACCTTCCCGCCAGAGCGGTCCCTATTTATCTGCTTGCACCCGGGGGTGCTTTCGAACTGCTAGGTTGGCACGTGCTGGGACCGAAAGACGGGAGCGCACCCCGCCGCGGGGATTCGAACCGCCGACCATGCGATCGGTAAGTCCTAGGCGCTGAGGTTTTACCCACAGTGCCACCCGTGTCCCAATAATCAATGTACTGTACCATAAAATAAATAAGACAGATGATGAAAATTAAAATTATTATTTTTTCTTACCTGCACTGATGATACTCATTGTTTGGATGGAGGACTTTTCTCCATTTCCGCAGTCCCACAATCAGTCAATCAATCAATCAATCAGTAGCTAAATTGGGTTCCACACAGTCACAAAAACAAATTAACAGAAAAAGCATCAGAAACAAAAACGCAAAATAAATAGCAGAAACAAAAAGCACCAAACTTAATATGTTTGACTTCCAAAATGTTTGAAAACCAAAGGCGCAGCTTCTGATTGGGGCAGGCACCCCAGAAACAATAGCCGACAGCTGCATCAGACGTTTGGCTTCCGAAAAACATTCGAAAACCGGAACACTTACTTCCGGGTTTGCGGTGTTTGGGAACCAAGGCATTTGAGAACCAAGGTACCACTGTAGTTGGACATCTCTTGTTGACGTCAGTGGCAGTTCTCTCTCTCTTGCCCTTAATGAAGAGATAATTCATCCCCTGAAGGCCTTCCCCAGCCCTGAGATCAGGAGGAGCAGCAGAGCTAGTGACAAAATCCAGGGCAGGAAGACAGCCCAGTTCTTCCTTCAGAGAAGTGGCTTGATGGAGAAAGCCTCCTCCTCCATCAGTATCAATGGCAGTTTGTACCTTGTGAATGCTAACCTGGCTTAGGTCACTTTCAGCCACTCATTGGTGGCTCTCCTTCAGAGTGGCTGGTGCCTGGTTGAGGAAGGGAATAAGACACTTCCGCCCTTCGGAGGAGGTGGAGTTGCAGGCTTCAGCCCCCCCCCCCCGCGTGATTGGGGGGATTCCCGGCTGCGTCACCTCCTGGCCAGCCAATCAGCTGGCTCTGGGTGTGTGGCCTGCCTTATTTAAAACAGGACGTGGCCGGGGATCTCCCTCTTTGCCGCTTCCCAGCTGTTCCTGTTTTTCCCCAGCCTCCCGCCCTTTAAGGTTTTCGTTCGTTGACCTTGCTATGGACCTTGGTTGGTTGCCGTTGAGGGGCCTGGTAGGAATTTTTCCACTTGGGAAATTGGCACCAGGCACTTGGTTTTCACCTACCTCGTAGCAAATCGTCACGACTTTCTGGGTATTGGCGGTTAGGCATTGGAAAGTTCTGTAGATGGAAAAAAGGGGAGGTAACGCCATCACCTGCCCTGCAAATTGAAGGGTAGTCCGTTAAAGGATTCGGGGGGGGGGGGTGGCCCTGTCTGAAGCCTAGGAAGTTTAGGGCCTAAGGCACGCCCCCTAGTGGTGACCCCAGGGGAGTTCCTAGTTGATATGCATCAGCAGGACTCCCCCTACTGGTGTTAACCCTTCCCGGACTTCTAGCAGACGGGCTGAAGTTGGATATAGTCGGTTAGGACCAATGCCTAAACCAATACCGCTCATCACCTGTAACCAATAAAGTTGTGGCCTTTTAATCTTAATAATTGGTGACTGGAGTGGCCGCCGGGACCACATAACACCGGTCCTGAGAGATCTGCATTGGCTCCCAGTACGTTTCCGAGCACAATTCAAAGTGTTGGTGCTGACCTTTAAAGCCCTAAATGGCCTCGGTCCTGTATACCTGTAGGAGCGTCTCCACCCCCATCGTTCTGCCCGGACACTGAGGTCCAGCGCTGAGGGCCTTCTGGCAGTTCCCTCTGCCAGAAGTGAGGTTACAGGGAACCAGGCAGAGGGCCTTCTCGGTAGTGGCGCCCGCCCTGTGGAACGCCCTCCCACCAGGTGTGAAGGAAATAAGCAGCTATCCTATCTTTAAAAGACATCTGAAGGCAGCCCTGTTTAGGGGCGTTTTTAATATTTAATGCTGTATTGTTTTTAACACTTGATTGGGCTGCCCAGAGTGGCTGGGGAAACTCAGCCAGATGGGTGGGGTATAAATAAATTATTATTATTATTATTATTATTATTATTATTATTATTATTATTATTTATTATTAATGCTGCCTTCCTCTTCTCCTGCAGCGTTATTAAATAATTGTGTCATGTGTCATTATTTCTGCCGGGGGGGGGGTCGGGAACTCGCCACACAACCTGGCTTCGCCATTTTCAGCCACTTATTGGTGGCTCTCCTTCAGAGTGGTTGGCACCTGGTCAAGGAAGGAAATAATGGAATCATAGAATTGTAGTGTTGGAAGGGATCCCATAGGTCATAGGGATCCCCACTGCAGTGCAGGAATCGCAGCATCTGAATCTGAAGCAAGGGCCCTGAGCAGGGTTGGGGAGCGCCAAACTGGCCAAGAAAGACATCTCTGGGAAGACCTGGAGTTTATGAGCACTCAAGACCCTTTGCATCCCACAACCTGCAGAGTGGATTTAAAGCATCTTCTGCACTCTGAAGCAACTTCGGAAATACCAAATTTTTCGCTCTATAAGATGCACCAGACCACAAGACGCACCTAGTTTTTGGAGGCGGAAAACAAGGAAAAAAATATTCTGAATCTCAGAAACCAGAACAGCAAGAGGGATCGCTGTGCAGTGAAAGCAGCAATCCCTCTCACTCTCCTGGCTTGTGGGATAGCTGCGCAGCCTGCATTCGCTTCATAAGACGCACACACATTTCCTCTTACCTTTTAGGAGGGAAAAAGTGAGTCTTATGGAGCAAAAAATACGGTACTTTTTTTTTTTAAGGCATAAGGCAAAACAGTAATTTCAATTCCTCTCCTCCAGATACAAGTACACCTGTATGAAAAGACGGTGGAGAATAAAGACGCCTCCATCCTCAAGGTGAGTAGCTTTTGCGGGGCTGCAGAGACAGACTTGCTAGGCAGTGTTTTGCTGGGCCGGATGCGAACGCCATGGGGAGATTGCTTTGGCAATGAAGGTTTAAGGGTAGTGGGATTGCAGGACTGAATTTGCACATCGCACTGTAACACTGACAGCCATTTCTCCAACGGTTTGACTTTACCCCCAAAGGCGCACTCCTCCATGGTCTCTTGAGACAGACAGATGCCAACCAATACCAACTTGAATAAAAGATTGGGGGGGCAGATAAGCCCCACCCTGCCTAATCGATCACATGATGTGATAAACACACACCATTTGAATGGCAATGGCCATTAACTTTGGGGGCGCCCAGGTCCTTCAAATATTATATTGGGGTCCTGAAGAGCCCTCAGCTGCTAGGAGCTGGCTCCTATGTACACATACATGCATATTAAGCAGTTGGTTCCTTACCTTTCTCTCCCTGATCTGGCCACAGTGATTCATGCAATGGTCACCCTCAGGCAGTGGCGTAGCGTGGGGGGTGCAGGGGGGCCGGCTGCACCGGGCGCAACATCTGGGGGGGGCGCGCTCGCACTCGCAGCTCTCTGCCCCTACCTGGCTCACTCACTCTCTCTCACTGCAGTGCTGGCTGTGCAAATCCGATCCGAGCCGCTGGGTCGCCGCCCACTGTGGAGGGGGTGGGTGCCAGGCGTGCGGTGCGGAGAGAGAGTGAGGGACTATCTGTGGGAGGGACAGTGCAGCGGCCGCCCAGCGCAGCGCTGAGCGCAGGAGAGAACCACACCAGCCCAGCCCAGGCAGCAGCAAGAAGAAGCTGGCAGCGGCGGCAGGTTAGGGGTTAGGGGGCACAAATTACTTGCCTTGCCCCGGGTTAGGGGGCGCAAATTACTTGCCTTGCCCCAGGTGCTGACAACCCACGCTACGCCGCTGCCCTCAGGCTTGATTCTTGTAACTCCCCCCACCCCGCGCTGCCCTTGAAGCTGACCCAGAAACTCCAGCGGGTGCAGAATGCCGCAGCGAGGCTCCTTACGGGGTCCTTGCCGCGGGATCACATTCATCCAGTGCTTTACCAACTGCGCTGGCTCCCGGTGGAGTACAGGGTCAGGTTTAAGGTGCTGGTTTTGACCTTTAAAGCCCTATGCGGCCTAGGACCCATGTACCTATGGGACCGCCTCTCCTGGTATGTCCCGCGGAGGACCTTAAGGTTCACAAATGACAACACTTTGGAGGTCCCGAGCCTCAAGGAGGTTAGATTGGTCTCAACTAGGGCCAGGGCCTTTTCAGCACTGGCCCTGACATGGTGGAACGCTCTGTCACAAGAGACTAGGGCCCTGAGGGACTTGACATCTTTCCGCAGGGCCTGCAAGACAGAGCTGTTCTGCCTGGCCTTTAGTTTGGACTCAGTCTGACCCTTATGTTTTCCCTCCCCTTATGGTTTTGATCCATGGGCTACTTTTAAAATGAGGCTGCATATGAAAATTGCATTTTAACCTATATTTTAAATTGTTCTTTTCCCTGACCGGGGAGGGTGGAGTATAAATAAAAAATTATTATTATTATTATTATTATTATTATTATTATTATTATTATAGCAAACTCATTTTTTGAATACCACCTTTTTCTATTTGGCCAAAACATCATCATCCATGTGCAAGGACGGTGTATCCTTTGGCTTTGCAAGCTACAGTAGTACAAAAAACCCCAAATCACACAATGAGGTCAGAGTATGCTTAGTGGGTACAGAATCCTGATAGTGGGAGCTGGGGGAGGAAAAAGAGGGTGGTGTATGGCGTATCCTGAAAGTGGGTGTGACTGGTTGGAGCACGCTGCAGCATTCTTGTTGCAGGTCTCCCTTGTCCTTTCCCTATGACCCAGTTGGCATCTTTACTCGGGCAAGCTGCAAATTAGATTGACTGTGCCCAGCGCTGAGCTTTCAGAGTGGCAGAAGGGGATCTGGTTGCTGCAGGAGAATGCAGGCTCTGTGTACAATCTTCTGCATAAAGCAACGAGCCTGAAAATGCCAAGAAAATACCATGCAAACTTCTGCTTCCCCTCCAGAACGTTTGTTTTGCATAGCTTTGACTTGTTCTTTCTGCAAGCACCTGTAGCTGATTTGAATTATGTAAAAACACACCATTTGGGCACATGTCCCCGCATGCCAGGGGTGTTTTAAATAATGCTGGGCATGAATTGGCCCATGTGGAGCATCTTCCAGGATTATGGAAGCGCAGGGTGGGTGTTGGCAAGCCTTTCTGCAGCTGGAAACAACTTGTTTCCTGCGTCTGAGCTTGGCTTCCTTGAGATGGAGAGCAGGGATGGAGGGGTTGTGGGTGACAAGGATAAGGAAAGGGTTAAGCTCATCCCTCTCTGGAAATGCCACCCTCCCCTAACCTTGCATTAAGGAGCCACCACAGGTGGGCCACATCTCCGTCATGCAAAGCGAAATATACTCGGAGTCCTGTAGTGATTTCATGCTCTTTATTGCAGCTTGTAAAACAATGATTGAATTCCCCCCCCCCCAAACCTCAGGCTTTTATATACATTATTTACACAATGAGTCCCGTCTGATTGGCTGATTCTGCTTCCCTCCTGATTGGTCTTTTCCTGCAGGCCAATCAATTGTTGCATTCTACGATCCTACCAGCCTAACAGGCTGATTAACTTCCTCCTGGAACCTGATTGGTCTTTTCCTGCAAGCCAATCAGTTGTTGCATTCTAGGATCCTACTTGTCTATTGTTCTAGGATCCAAGCTTCGTACATAACACAAAGTGTCATTTTTAACCTAAATATTAGTAAACTGCAAGAGGCTTTGTTTCAGATATTGCAGTACAATCTGTCCTGCACTTTTCCTTTGCTTTCCTCTGAAAAACGAAGAGAGACACAAGGGTTTGAGGGTCAGGTTGGTATTCTGCAAATGAAGCCCTAAACTTGCCTGAAAAGTCTCATTCTGCAAGCACATTGGATGTATTGAGGTACAGCCTCTTCACCTGGCCCTTTGAAAAATAGGCGTGTAGTTCAAACTAGGGATTGAACTCCAAATGTAGAACTAAGTTCAGAGCGTGCTCACAAACCTGCAGATAGGAATCTCCCGTCTCCTGTCAACATATTCTGCATTTTTCTCTTCCTTCCTGCACCACCTAAAACTTTAAACTGGGTGCAAGCATCCAATTGCTGTCTGGACAGAATGCAGAACTTGTCCTTGTAGGCCTCATTTGGATCTCTCTCTATGTTCATTGGCAATGTCATAGAACAAGCAGGATCCCAAATGAGTGCATTCAAGGCAAAGGCACATCTTTGCCCCATGTTCTTGGCCAACCAGAATGGGCAATGCTGTGTCATCTGGACTAATCTCCTGGAAGTACTTTATGTGGAAGCTCATCTTCAATGCAGAGGACTGAATAGCCATTTTCTGGACTCCTCTGAGCAGCAGAAAGTTTGAGCAAAAAAAGTTTCTGCAACAAAAGACCTGGAGACTTACAGAGTCTTTATTTGGGATAGTCAGATCTCTCAATTTTAGTTTCTCATTTTTCCAGACTTGAATTCGATTTGCCAATTTCTGCATTAGTTTCTGGGTTGTTTTTTTTAATTTTTAAGCCTTCATGAAAGTTAATCTGTAACTTCAACTTTTTCATACACATTTCTCTTAATACACACATTTTTCTACACCATTTTGCCCAAGGTGCACATTTTTGCAAGCCATTTCCCTCAGTTCAATGCATTTTTATGTTACTTTCACTAACACCGGCATCCCTTCACCTAACATGTAGAATTCACTGCACATTTTTTGGTTGCAAAACTGGATCGCAAAAATTGAAGACGTGTGAATTTGTTGGCAGGTAGATGTTTTGGTCCACGTATTGTTTGAGGAAGTGCAGATTAGGCCGGCTTGCATTAAAATGTGAGCCAAATCTCTTTCCTCCTGCAATCCCGTATCTGTTTCCAATGTACAAACTGACCATGGGAGATCGTTGGATGCATTGCTGGCTTGTAAAGCAGCAGTTTTCCAAAGCGCTTCTTTCCTAGCCAGATGGAAAAGCCAGACTTCTAATCCAGGTCCCAGATGCATCCAAATGGCTAAATATCCTTACAGAGACAATGTGTGTGCAAAAGCTAGTACCCATTAGCCATCAAAAGCTGTTGCTGAAGAAGAAGAAGAAGAAGAAGAAGAAGAAGAAGAAGAAGAAGGGGAGGAGGAGGAGGAGTTTGGATTTGATATCCCGCCTTTCACTCCCCTTCAGGAGTCTCAAAGCGGCTAACATTCTCCTTTCCCTTCCTCCCCCACAACAAACACTCTATGAGGTGAGTGGGGCTGAGAGACTTCAAAGAAGTGTGACTGGCCCAAGGTCAGCCAGCAGCTGCATGTGGAGGAGCGGAGATGCGAACCCGGTTCCCCAGATTACGAGACTCTTAACCACTACACCACACTGGCTCTCCTTTAAGCAAGCATTTTCTGCAATTTAAGCAAGCATAATGCATTTAAGCAAGCATAATACTCCTTTAAGCAAGCATTTTCTGGCTATCACTGCCTTGTTAAAAAGATCAGTCCCTCATTTTTCATGGCCATGACATTTTTCTTTTAACTAGGTCAATCTGTTTGGAATGCTTTTTTTTTGTATGGAGTCGGCTTCAGAAATTGTCTCAATGCCTTTAGCCTCTTTCTCTCGTTCTCTCTTTCTCTTTCTCTTTCTCTCTCTCTGGTCCTATGCTTCTAATTCAAACACCTCCACCTGTGCAGAGGGACCTGGATATTCAGGAGCTGAAGTCTACCCTCAAGGAATACACCTCCGTAATAGAGGTACAGTTGCCATAATTTGTCTGGGAGCTGGAGACAGAAGAGGAGTCCTTTATTGGGGGGGGTGTTGCTTGAAGGTTGTGTCTTGAGAGAGCTTTGTGTTTTTCTGTAGACCCTGCGGGTGGAGAAGAACAAACTGGTGAACAACATCCAGCAAATGCAGCAGGAGTTGATTTCGTGAGTATTTTTGCACTCCAAGGGGGCGAGATTCAGCGCCCTTATAATGAGAGACGCTTTTGGAGCTTCGCAGATTTAATTCTTTGACTATCCTTCTGCTAGGAATGGCTTCAACTTCCCCTTGATATACAAATTCAACAGCAGCATCCTTGAAGGGACCAACTCTTTGCACTGCGAACTGGAGCTTGCCCAAGAGCAAGCGGAGGTGGGCGTTTTTAATTGTATTTTATCTGCTTCTCCCCCTTGGGTTCCCCAGAGCCAGTTCCTCTAATGCAGGGGTGTCCAACTGGTCGACCGCGATCGACAGGTCAAACCCCAGTTGATATAAGTCAATCGCGGGCTCATTTTCCTTCGCTGGGCCTGCCCCTTGCTCCTTCCTGTATTCGTGCACGATTTCAAGAACGGAAGATGGAGTTACTGTTGCTGGGATTACTTCTTGTTTTTCAATCAATGTCGCGCAACCCACGCACCCCCACCCCCAAAAAATGGCAGAAGAATTTGCAGTCTCCCCCCAAAAAAGGTAAACAACTGTGGCTTGCCCCCCCACAAAAGCCCAACAATTTAGGTTCCCCCCTCCCCCAAAAATGTGTTGATTGCTGCTAATTTTTTAATCTGGGAGTAGATTGCAGTCTCTTGGGGGTTGTGACTGGAAAGCGAGACAAAGACCACTACCTTGCTCTTTCCCAGACTGTCACACTTTTGCACATATCTCTGGCACATTTCTGTGCCTTTGGATAATGAGTGCACCTTTCTAAATAAGCATTTAGTTGCACCTGCAGCTAATACAACTGCATCTAGCTCCCCTGCTCCCTCTCCCTTCACTGCCCCCCCTCCCCCGGTGCTGGGTTTTAGATTGGAAGCTTCTCGGGGCAGGGACCTGCCTTCACGTACTCTGCAAAGTGCCAGGGACACTGGTGGTGCAGTATAAATAAATGACATCCAGCCAAACAGATGCACTTTCCCAGAACAACTTGGATCAAAGTTTTATGCCCAGGGTAGCCTCTGGCCAGTGTTGAGACTCAGGTAAGATGTGCCAAATTAAATATCCGAATCCCCTTTGCAGTTGACCGCTATTTTGTCTAGTTCCTTCTTCCTGATCTTAGCTGCCAGTGTTGAGACTTGGCAGATGGTTGAGCGTGTATCATATGGCCCCTTTCTGATTGCTTTGCTATGCAGGTCTCTGGAATCGAATGGACTGCACTGGATGAATCGCTGGACGCGGAGGTTTTGCTGCTCCTGCAAGGGCCGGAGAGAGTGGGAGAAAAATTCAAGGCCACCATTCAGAAACTGGTATGGAAAAAGACTGTTGGTGGAATAGCAAATGGAAGACTGCAAAACCATTCCAAAGCTTTTGCTCATCTCGGAACCTGCGCAAGATACTTCTTCTCATCCTCCCTTCTGCAAATCCTTTTCTTCTTATGCCAATTCATAGCTATCCACAGTATGTTAGTGCTGAAAGAAGCATTTAGAGTGGTGCAGGAAATCTAGATTCTTCACCACATATGTTTGCTTATAGGCTTTTGATAGGTAGGGAAATAATAGCTGCCGATATGTATGCTTATCTGTTAGCGCAATGTTTCTCAGCCTGTGGGTCCCCAGGTGTTGTTGGACTACAACTCCCATCATTCCTAGCCAGCATGTCCAGCGGTCAGGGATGATGGGAGTTGTAGTCCAACAACATCTGGGGATCCACAGGTTGAGAAACACTGCTTTAGCGGCTTAGTCCTTTTGAAACAGTCCTATTCCTTCACGGGCACTGCACAGAACTCTTTTAAAGAAGCAAATAGCCTCTCGTTGCTAAGGTTCCACATCAAAATATTCAGCTCATAGTGGTGAGGAGGAATGGAAGTTCCCCCAGAATGTCTGCTTTATATGCATTATTTACACAATGGGCCCCACGTGATTGGCTAATTCTGGGATTCACCTGTAGGCCAATCAGTCACTTCCACCCAGTGGCGTAGCGGGGGTGCAGGGGGGGCCGGCCTCACCGGGCGCAACATCTGGGGGTTAGGGTTAGGGGGCACAAATCCATGGGTTAGGGGGCGCAAATCCACGGGTTAGGGGGTGCAAATTACTTGCCTTGCCCCGGGTGCTGACAACCCACGCTACGCCACTGCTTCCACCTGGAGTTGGATTGGGTGGCTCCTGTGGACCAATCGGACTGCTGCATTCTGGATCCTATTCAACTCAGTACATAACAGCGTGTTACTGTTTAGATGTAAGAGTTCATGGGACGTGACCTTTTTCTTTACAGAAGCAAGAACTTTCTCGAGTGGAGGAAATAACCGTCCTGCAGGCAGAGGGCTTTGAGGCAAATATGCAAGAAGCCCCTAAGAAGAAGCTCTTGGTAAATGTTACTGAATGGCTAGAAAGGGTGCTTTAGGACACCTCCCTACTGTCTGAATTACAAGGGCTTGGGCAGAGCTTGCAGGGCTGTGTACTGGCACAAAAATATCCCTCTTTGGGGTTTCGTAACTGCTTTCACAGGGACGCGGGTGGCGCTGTGGGTTAAACCACAGAGCCTAGGACTTGCCGATCAGAAGGTCGGCGGTTCGAATCCCCGTGACTGGGCGAGCTCCTGTTGCTCGGTCCCTACTCCTGCCCACCTAGCAGCTCGAAAGCACATCAAGGTGCAAGTAGATAAATAGGTACCACTCCGGCAGGAAGGTAAACGGCATTTCCGTGCACTGCTCTGGTTTGCCAGAAGCGGCTTAGTCATGCTGGCCACATGACCCGGAAGCTGTACGCCGGCTCCCTCGGCCAATAAAGCGAGATGAGCGCCGCAACCCCAGAGTCGGCCACGACTGGACCTAATGGTCAGGGGTCCCTTTACCTTTACCTTTTAACTGCTTTCACAAGGCAGTCCTTCACATTTTTAACATTCACACTCAGTTTGTTCGTATTCTTGATCTTGATTTGCGTTTCCGGAAAGGGCCTACTGTTCCGAATTCAATTGGGAGCCTGTTGCCCCCCCCCCCAGGATGCTTGGCAGAAGGTGTGAATTTCTCTCCCCCACCTGCACATTTCAGGTTATGGCTGGGTTTTTTTGGGGGGTGTTACCCCTCCATTTAAGTGAATGGAGAGCCTTGGCATTTCTGACAGTGGCAGACTTGGGTACAGTCATACCTCATGTTATGCTTGCTTCAAGTTGCACATTTTCAGGTTGTGTCCCGTGGCGACCCAGAAGTACTGGAAAGGGTTACTTCTGGGTTTCACTGCTTGTGCATGCGCAGAATGACGTCACACGCATGTGCAGATGTGGCAAATAGCAACCCGTGCGTGCGCAGACGCGGGTTGCGTTCTTTTCAGGTTGCGAACGGGCCTCCAGAACGGATCCCATTTGCAACCAGAGGTACCACTGTACTGTGGCACTCGTGCAAGGCCAAAAATTACCTCCCCCCCTGCCCCCGCTTCAGATGCTATCCCGAAGCTGCGTAAGTGAGGCGCTGGGTTTTGGGAAGGAGGCATGAGTCTCTGACAGGGTCTAGAGCCCTCCCACCTTCACCCCAAAGCAGGGAAAGCTCTAACATGGCTTTGGGAAGGAGGTGGGAGGACTCTAGGACCCTGCCAGAGCTGAAGCGGGATGTGCCCTGATTGGCTGTGTAGTTCTGAGAGAGTTTTTCCTCTGTACATTTGGTTGAATGCTTCCCTGCCATGTATGAGGCCTCAAGTAAGAAAGACGAGACTTCTATTCCTTTCTCCTCAAACTATGTGCCATTTTTCATCCACTTGAGCATTGGAAAGTCCTAACAAGATTTTGTCCTCTCTCGGGACCCTGCATTATTGAAATATATCCAAGCCGAGAGTGGATTTCATGCTCTTTATTCAGCTCATAGTGGTGAGGAGGAATGGAATTTCCCCCAGAATGACTGCTTTATGTACAGTGGTACCTCGGGATGTGAACAGGATCCGTTCTGGACGTCATTTTGTGCGTCTGCGCATGTGCGAGCAGCGAAACCTGGAAGTAACGCACTCTGTTACTTCTGGGTTGCCGCGGAGCGCAACTCGAACACGCTCAACCCGAAGCACATTCAACCCGAGGTATGACTGTACCTTATTTACACAATGGGCCCCACGTGATTGGCTAATTCTGGGATTCTCCTGTAGGCCAATCAGGTTGCAGATTCACTTCCACCTGGAGCTGGATTGGGTGGCTCCTTTGGACCAATCAGACTGCTGCATTCTGGATCCTATTGTTCTAGGACCAATCAGACTGCTGCATTCTGAATCCTATTGTTCTAGGACCAATCAGACTGCTGTATTCTGAATCCTATTGTTCTAGGACCAATCAGACTGTTGCATTTTGGATCCTATTCAACTCAGTACATAACAATTATTTAAGTGGCTTCGCTAACAGGATGCAAGCCAGCCGCTTCTTAAGGACCTTTGCAGCAATGCTGTACTTTTTAGGGGTGTGTGTAAGAGAGGTGACTTCATTTCCCCATCCCCCAACATAGGGACCGCAGTCTGTCTCTCCCCACCCACCATTCCAGCAAAATAATTCCCAGTGAGCAAGTACAAAAGAGAAAGCCGAACAAAGGCATTACTTTGCAGTTATTACTACATTCAGGTTAATTTTCGTTTCTATTTATTTGATCCAAATTTAAATGGGAATGGGCCTTTTTCAGGTTAAACCAGCACACATTCATAGCGAATAGCTTGCTAAGTATTTCTTCTGAACACTCCATATTGTGTTCTTTTTCTTGTTAAAATGTCAATGCAGGAGCTCAAGCAAGATCTGGCGAAGAAAAGAACTCTCTGGCTTCAGAGACTTGATCTCTTGGAAGCTCAGAAGGACTCATTGGACAAGGAGCTGATAAAGATGGCGGGAAACCTGAGGAGGATGAGAACTGAACAGCTGCACTTGAAGAAAGCGCTTTCATCCAGGTTATTTCCCCCCTCCCTTCTCCTTCTTTTAGGTTTTTTTTTTAAGTATGTGCGTGTTGGGGATGGGGCAGAAATTTGATTCAGATTGCAACTTTCACTTCCTGAAGCAACAGGCAAACCGAAACACACAGACGTCCTTTGAGATTTGCAATGCAGTTCTTAAACCAAAATATATGTACATCAGGGGAAAGCCGTGTGTACCGGCAAAAAGAACATAGAAAAGTGCATTATACTGGGGGAAATGGTTTGCAAGAAGAGGTGTATATAAGGCAAAATGGCATAGGAAAGTGTGTGTGTTAGAAGAAACAGAATGCTGAGAAACTTGCACATGAGTGTTTCTGGTTTTTAATTGCAAGCCTGCCAAAATGTGGCAAACTAAACTTACTACTGGAAAAATGAGAAATTGAGAGAAAACAGATTTGTTCACAGTAGTGTGTGTGTGCGTGTGTGTTGCTGTGAGTCCGGGGGGGGGGTCAGTCTGAATGATACCCCTGGGTCCCTACCCAAGCAGTGATCCTGTATATGTCAGGTTAGGATCTTAGGAGGAGGCTTGCTAAATAGGTCAAGGTAAGGACCATGGCAGAGACGCGGGTGGCACTGTGGTCTAAACCACAGAGCCTAGAATTTGCTGATTCAGTCAGCAGTTCGAATCCCCGCGACGGGGTGAGCTCCCGTTGTTCTGTCCTAGCTCCTGCCCACCTAGCAGTTCAAAAGCACGTCAAGTGCAAGTAGATAAATAGGTACCACTCTGGCGGGAAGGTAAACGGCGTTTCCGTGTGCTGCTCTGGTTCACCAGAAGTGGCTTGGTCATGCTGGCCACATGACCAGGAAGCTGTCTGCAGACAAACGCTGGCTCCCTCGGCCTATAAAGCGAGATGAGCGCGCAACCCCAGAGTCGTCCGCGACTGGACCTAAGAGTCAGGGGTATCTTTACCTTTACCTAATGACCATGGCAGCTCAGTTAAGTATCCAACACCTGCACCTTCAAGGCACCAGGTTGCCTCCATGATTGAAGTGGCCCAGTGCACGTTGCTCATGTGTGACATCATGCATCACATGTGTGTGCCATCACATCCTCTGGAGGAGGATGGGTGCTCTGGCAGAGCCGGGAGCTAAAGCTGTGATGCGCTGGGCCCCCTCAACATGGAGGGAGCTGGGCTCCCTTCAAACAAACATGGAGGGAGCCAAAGACATCTCAGCCCCCTAGCTTGGTGCATCTGGTTGCCACAGAGACAATTTTTTCTCACTTCACCTGGCTGGATGCCACATCATGGAGCAATGGGTCAGCATGTCTGGCTGTTAACCAGAAGGTTGGTGGTTGGAGTCCATCCAAGAATGGCTGTAGGCAGGATTCCTGCATTGCTGGGGATTGGAATAGATGACTCTCAGGGCCCCTTCCTACTCTATGATTTTATTATCCTAGAATGGAGAACAATAGGCCAAGCAGGGCTGGGTATGTGAGAGTTGTGTGAGAGAATTTCAGCTGAAGCTGGAGGAACAGAGACATGTCTTGCGTTGTGCTAGATTTAGGGCTCCCCGGAAACCTAATGGAGAAGCAAGATCTGTTGGGACGTTAATGCTTGATTCCCCCCCCCCCACTTTGGAAATTGCTTGAATTCTGAAACTCTTTGCTAATCTGGTGTTTTTGCCTAAGGGATTCGACTCTGTTGAATGGGACCAATGAGTTCCTGTGTGTCATGGGCCCAATTACTTCTAAGTGGTGACAGAGAAAAGATGCCTGGTAGGAGTAAGGGAGCTAGAAGAACATGGACCTGCACAGGTGTAGGAGATGGGCAGGTGTACCCAACAATGCTTCTAGGTTTGGACTGGCCATATACCATCAAGCAGAATTTGAAGAGGAAGCAATTACATTTCTGAGCAGTGCTGCTCTAAAATCCTCTGCGTGCCCTCAAGCTCTTCTTGCCTTATATCCCTTAGGCAGCATGAACTGGAGCTGGCCAGACGGCTGAAAGAGGACACTGTGTCAGAAGGAGGCATCTTGAGATCAGCACTGCAAGAGCTAACCCAACAACTTGAGGATGCCAGCAAGCGGGTAAGTGCAGCATGTTGTGCTGCTCTTGCTTTTAAGACTTTGCATACAGGAAGATGGAAGAAGGACAACTTTGGAGGACAAGAGCAGGATGTGGAAGGCATTGTCTTGTTTGGAGCCTCAGAGAAGGAAGGCCTAAAACTAAGGCAGAGACAAAAGAGACCAAGCCTATTACAGAGTAGCAATGGGATTTCCATATCCTACTTTGCATGTGTGTGCAATGATTCAGCATCCCCTGTTTTGAGGTACTTATTGTGGTGTTGGTGGGACTAGAGCTACTTCCTCCTTCTCCTTTTTCTTTAAAGGCAGCTGACTCTAGTGCCCCCTGAGTGCCTCTGGGAGCATAGGAAGCTGCCTTATACAGAGTCAGGCCAATGGTCTATCTCAGCGGCGTAGCGTGGGTTGTCAGCAAGTAATTTGCGCCCCCTAACCCGTGGATTTGCGCCCCCTAACCCTACAAATCTATGCCTATGAATGATGGTCCCTCTCTCTCTCTCTTTCTCATATTCCAATTGATTCCCATTTCCGCCGATCGATCCCCGAAGCTCTCACCCAGCGAAATTCGTGCGTAATTACGCTTCGCCATCCCTAATCCTGCCGCTTCCACCAGGAAATCATGACGGTGCGTTTCTCCTCTCCAAACTTTCCCCGGCCCTTTGCCGGCCGGTGCAGCCCTTTTGGCTACGAGCTCCCCTCCTTCTCTGCCTGCTTCCGACCCCACCTCCCCGTCCAGCCTCCCTACCTCCTGAAAAAAGGCGACGGCGCCGAGCAGGACACCCCCGCGGCCATCGGAGAGCGGCGGGGCCGAGGGAGGCAAGCCAATGGGCGAGGCGGGGGTAGGTGGCCACGGGGTGGGCGCTGCCGCAGTCTTCGGGTGGGCAAGGTAGGAGCAGGCAGAGGCTGGCCGGCCGCTCTGACAATAGGGACGGGCCGAGGGCACGGCGGGGCTGGGCCCTCTGGACTCGCGCCCCCCCAGATGTTGCGCCCGGTGCGGCCGGCACCCCTGGCACCCCCCACGCTACGCCACTGGTCTATCTAGCTCACTATTGTCTCCGCTGTCTGGCATGGTCTTACGCGAGGTTCCAGGTAGGAGTCTTATTCCCCATCCCTACCAGGAATAGACCTAGGACCTTCTGCATGCAAAGCAGGTGGTCTACAACTGAGCTATGGCCCTATTCTTAAAGGCAGCAGAAGCCAGAGTTCTGCTCCTTGTGCTGAGTTTAAACTTTAGAAGGTAAAAAGGTGAAGGTAAAGGATTTCCGTACACCCATGTACAGCCCACGTCTTCAGCGCCTCCATGGGCTGGGTGTCAGGAGCACCTTCTCTGACCTTCCGATCACAGGAACGTATGAACAGGCAAGGTGGTGTTTTCCTATCACTGAACTACAGTCCTTCCAATGAATCTGAATCCCATTGAAGATCGCCAACGTCTTGCCAGGTTTGGGCCCAGGGGTGAGGTGGGGGAGTTAATACAGTGTTGCCCCGCAAGACGAATGCCTCGCAAGACGGAAAACTCGCTAGACGAAAGAGTTTTCCGTTTTGGAGGTGCTTCGCAAAACGAATTTCCTATGGGCTTGCTTCGCAAGACGACAATGTCTTGCGAGTTCCTGCGGGTTTTTTTCCCTTCCCCCCTTTTTCTAAGCCGCTAAGCCGCTTATCAGCTGATCCGATCAGCAGATAAGCCGCTAAAAGCCGCTAATAGCGCTAATAGCGCTAATCCGCTAATCCGTCAATGGGCTTGCTTTGCAAGACAAAAAAACCGCTAGACGAAGAGAATCACAGAACGGATTCTTTTCGTCTTGCGAGGCACCACTGTAATAATAATAATAATAATAATAATAATAATAATAATAATAATAATAACAACAACAACAACAACAACAACAACAACAACAATAATAATTTATTTATTTATTATTTATACCCCGCCCATCTGGCTGAGTTTCCCCAGCCACTCTGGGCGGCTCCCAATCAAGCTTTAAAAACAATACAGCATTAAATATTAAAAACTTCCCCAAACAGGGCTGCCTTCAGATGTCTTTTAAAAATAGGATAGCTGCTTATTTCCTTGGCACTTGATGGGAGGGCGTTCCACAGGGCAGGTGCCACTACCGAGAAGGCCCTCTGTCTGGTTCCCAGTAACCTCACTTCTCACAATGAGGGAACCGCTAGAAGGCCCTCGGCGCTGGACCTCAGCGTCCGGGCTGAACGATGGGGGTCGAGACGCTCCTTCAGGTATACAGGACCGAGACCGTTTAGGGTTTTAAAGGTCAGCACCATGCATCGCACATCACAACTGCAGTGCACATACATGTGAACTTGGAGAGCATGGGTGTAGGACACAACCTGCTGTTCTTTTCCCTGCTTCACACAGAATGCAGCTGCTGAGATAGTTTTGATCTGTTGATAATGGTAACGCTTCAACATGCAGTGTTGGGGAAGCGGTCTCTTGGTGATGGAATAAGAGCAAGGGTTTTATCTTCATCTATGAAGTGCTAGAGGGCTTGACCTTTGCGGTTGCTGGCAAGGTAGCCCTTGTAGAGTGCATCCTGTGTGTTTGGGCAAAAGCAGAACCTGTGCGTCCGCTGGAACTTGCAAAATTCTGAATGCAGAGGAAGTCTAAGCTGAGAGGAAGGCTTGGTGGCTTTTAAGCGCCTTACGCAGGAAAGAAGCGACTTGACACATACGTCTGCTCAGAGAAAACCAACAGAACCTGCGAGTGTTAAAACTCTATATATATGAAGCGGCAGATCAGGAGTTCATTGCTTCCGGAGAGAGCGAGCAAAGGCATTTCAGCTTTTGTTTGTGTGAGGTCTGCTGAGCCGTCTAGAAGGGAGTCCCTCCAAACTTTGCTGACTTGCTGTTGCTCCCGCAGGCTAAGGATCAGGAGAACGACCTTCACGCTGCCAGCCTGGAAGCAAGGTCTTTGCAAAGGGAGCTGGAAGAGAGCATCGCTGAGCAAACAAACCTCCGGAGTGTAAATATAAACTTAAAACGCACTTGCCAGGTGCTGGAACTGAAAGCTAAAGAGCAGAGCAGTAAGTATCGCTTGAAGTTACTCTTTCTGTGACTTAAGGGCAGCTGGCATGTGTTCTTTTGCCTGCATGAAAATGGGAGTGTTCGCTTCACTCTGGGTTTTCTCCTAAAATAACCAATCTTACCGTCAAATTTTGGTGTTTTGTTTTTCATTTTGAGCCGAGAACCATATTGCAAAATTCAGAGAAGTACAAAATCTCAGAGCATCTACTTGTGCAAAGAGATGTGCTTATTAATGGGTAGAAATTATTCAGTCTCCATGCATTGGGAGCGATTTGAAGGATCCAATTGGAGCCCAATGTAGTAACAAGGCCGAACAACCTGACCCTCCTTACCCAGCTGTGACCTGGAACACATCTGAGAATTTGTGCCTCAAATGCTGCTGCTTGGAGGATGCAATGTTTTTTTGATCTATCGCTTTAGATACTGTCCAAGTGTATTTTTGTGCTTCAAAGAACTTTTCCTCCTGCCTCCTAGGAGAACTTAGTGCAGAGTTCCTCTATTAATAATGTTAATAGAGGCATATCATTGGTGTCTATTCTGAATCTCGCTCAGAAATCAACATTTGCCTGTCCTTATGTTTTTACGTGAAAGTGGTCCCCAGGTCTGTTGTGGCTTTGCCTCAGTTTCTTTAGGACTTGCTGCTATTGTAGGTGCTATATATGTATATGAATTTCTGAATACCAAGGTCCAACTTTGGGGCAAGTACTCTTTGATGAGAGAATCCCGACAGAGATTTAAAGTCACAAAATATGTAGCAAAGTAAAGTGTGGAAATATAGGTTGTTAGGCCTTTAAAATATGCCTCTCCAAGGGAGTTCCAAAATTTCCCTCTCCGCACAACATAGGAAAAGACTACATGTTTGGTAAGTTAAAAATTGGTTTACTTACAAACTCTTCAAAGGTCGGATTCATATGCTTTTGCATACATCAGTCAGATAAGTTGCACAGGCAGTAAAACATAACTTACTTACAAAGTTCCTAGTTTATTGGTAGAGGAAGTCAAGATTGACTGGTGAGAGCTAAGCTGGGGCAACCAGCTCAGACCTCTTCACATGCTGAGCTTCTAAGGTAGTCTGCACAGGGAACAATAGGCTTGATTACCTATTTCAGGCATCTCCAACCTTCAGCCCTCCAGATGTTTTGGACTACAATTCCCATCATCCCTGACCACTGGTCATGTTTGCTAGGGATCATGGGAGTTGTAGGCCAAAATATCTGGAGGGCCGCAGGTTGGGGATGCCTGACCTATTTCCTCCCAAGGCGAGGGAAGTGACATGACTAAGCCTGACAGCACAGCTTACTCTATGGTATTAACCCCTTCATGCATTAATTAGACTTAAGAATGTTGGTTATATGTGGCTGGTTATCCCACCATTTTTGTACGCATATTGGTGGACTGCTTTTATTTTGGATAAAGAAGACAAACTCTTGTATAATTTGGATAGCTTCTGATCAATCCTTACAACGTCTTGCTTCTTAGCTGCCCTTGACTCGCTCAGGCAGAAGCATTTTGAAGGACTGTTGTGTGGAGTTCTTTGTCAGGTATTATTATTATTATTATTATTATTATTATTATTATTATTATTATTGCAAAATTAGTGAACCCAAGCAGAATTGTGACAACATCTGGGGTTTGCTGGCTACCTTAAAGGTAAAGATAAAGGGACCCTTGGCCATTAGGTCCAGTCATGGCCAACTCTGGGGTTGCACCGCTCATCTCGCTTTATTGGCTGAGGGAGCTGGCATACAGCTTCCGGGTCATGTGGCCAGCATGACTAAGCCGCTTCTGGCGAACCAGAGCAGCACACGGAAATGCCATTTACCTTCCTGCTGGAGTGGTAGCTATTTATCTACTTGCACTTTGAAGTGCTTTTGAACTCCTAGGTTGGCAGGAGCAGGGACTGAGGAAGGGGAGCTCACCCCGCCGCGGGGATTCAAACCGCTGACCTTCTGATCAGCAAGTCCTAGGCTCTGTGGTTTAACCCACAGCGCCACCCGCATCCCTTGCTGGCTAACTTACCCATCCCAGTTTTACAGTGTTCTGCACTGCAAGCTTCCTTCCAAGACATTCTGTTTGCTTGCTGTAGTGTAGGAAGTTGCCCTGCACTTAATCGGATGGTTTGTCCCTCTAGTCTTTCCCAGAAGTCTCCTCCAGCCTTACCTGGAGATGCCAGGGTTTGAACCCAGGACCTTCTGCATACAAAACAGATTCTCTGCCATTGAGCTCCCCAGTAGGATTTGGCATTCCCCCTTCCTCTCTTGCTCCAAGCATTGACGTGTCACCTCTAGTAGTGTATTGTTGGATAGAACATAAGCCACACCTCCAAAATGATCTCGCGTGTGATGTCAGGACCACTTGACCCAGGATACTAACACCCAGCTGAAAATTCTTTGAATTAAAACAGAGCTGTGCTTGTGATGATGAGAGTCCTTCGTCCAGCCCAAATGTAAACAAAGAGATAAGAACAGGGCAGAAGGTAAGACCTGGCAGCTCCTGGCTCTTTAACGGAGAGCGTGCATGGTGTACGAGAAGTAGAACAGGAAAAAGTAGCTTCCTCTTATTTGAAGGGCAACTTTTCACCCTTAGAAAACCCCACAGCAGAGATGATGCAATTCATGAACATTTAGGTACATGAGCTGGGCGGTATATCAATACAGTGGTACCTCAGTTTTCGAGCATCTCAAAAGCCGAACGTTTTGGAACCTGAACGGCAAAAACTCAAAAGTAATTGCCTCCATTTTTGAACGCGCCTCGGAAGTCAAACGGCTTCCGCTGCCTGTTTTTCTTTCTTTTCCATTGGCTTTCCCGACCGCCCTTTGCGCCTCGGTTGTTGAATGTTTCGGATGTCGAACGGTCTTCTGGAACAGATTATGTTCGACAACCGAGGTACCACTCAATATCGTCCAAAACCGGTTTCAAGTTCACATTGTGATAATTGTTTCATAATAGTTGAGCTGGCAATATATCGCAAATCACAATGTGTGTAAGGGCTAGGCGATACCTGGTTTTCAACATTGCAATAACTCACCAGCTAAGCATCATGATTACTAAGCATCGTGATAACTCACCAGCTAAACACTGCGATGTGATCAGCTGCTAAGCTTCACAATATCACCTGCTAAACATTCACTATTGGTGAATCCAGGGCTAGTTTCACACTAGTGCCTTTTAGTGAGTTATTTTTCCCACAATTAGCTGAGAAGGAATTTAGAATAAAGTTCTATACAGCACAATGTAGTGATATACCGTATTTTTTGCTCTATAAGACTCACTTTTTCCCTCCTAAAAAGTAAGGGGAAATGTGTGTGCGTCTTATGGAGCAAATGCAGGCTACGCAGCTATCCAAGAAGCCGGAACAGCAAGAGGCATGGCTGCTTTCGCTGCACGGCGATCCCTCTTGTTGTTCTGGCTTCTGGGATTCAGAATTTTTTTTTTCCTTGTTTTCCTCCTCCAAAAATTAGGTGCGTCTTACGGTCTGGTGCATCTTATAGAGCGAAAAATATGGTACTCTGCAAAATGCCTTCCCCATTGAGAAGATCCAAACTGGTGCTCTACTTTTAAACTGAGCTCTTAAAACAGAGAGTTTTGGCTGGCACCTTCATTATATGCCTTTCAGCACCAGGCGAAAACATTCCTCTTCAACCAGGTCTTTGGCTAATTGACATCTGGTGCCTTTTGAAATGTGTTGTGGGGTGTATTGGTTTGTGTTTGTCCTAATCCTTATTATGTATTTTGTGTTTTTTATGTTGTATATTTATGTTATGAACTGCCCTAAGATCTACAGATGAAGGGGTGGTATATCAATTAACAACAACAACAACAACAACAACAACAACAACAACAACAACAACAACAACAACAACAACTGAACCTAAACTAAGGACTCATTTGCACATACCTTTCCCCACACACTTTCTGGGTCCACACTTTCCTGGTCTGTGTCTGAGTGGTTCCCCCCCCCCCCTTTTGCCTTATCACTTTCACCAGGAAAACCAGCTCTTTCGTGCTAATCAGAACAAATGGAAATTTGGGTTTTCTTGCATTAGAGAGTGGGCTTTCATGGGGGAAGCAGCAGGGCAAAAAAGCAAATAATAATAATAATAAATAAATAAATAAACCTGCTTGGCTACAGATCAGAAAAACGTGAACCTGAGTCTAGAAAGAATGAAGGATAATGAATGTGGGTGAGCCAAAAATCTTAGAACTCAATGCTTCAAGATTTCTAGGGCTTCCTTAACAAAACCATCCCCATTCCCGCGAAGGAAACGGCAAAGTTATCTTATCCTCCTCTAACAATGGGGATGTCTTTGAGCTAATGCTCCGTTTTTTAAAAGGTGGGTGGAGATGACTACAAAATTGTTCTTCTAACCCATGTGCCAAGTGCTAGATTGCTCTCTATTGACAAAAGCTCCATCAACTAATCGCATGGCAAGTTCCGGGTTTTGGGGCGGGGCAGTGGGAGAAAGAAGGCTTACGCCTTAACTTTTTCTTCTTCACTTAGAAAAACTGCTGCTACAAAGGATTCGGGTACCAAGAGAATCTGCTGTTTGACTTGTCCTGCTCACATGCTTCAAGGCGCTGGTGCTTGCAATATTCTTCACTACTAGGTAAGATTGAAAATATCTCCCCTTTTTTCTTTGAATCATGCAGTTCAGCAGGGGAAAGTGCAGGCTTTTCATACCAAACACAACCTAAAGCCCTTTCTTAGCCATGAGTACCTAAAGTCCTTTCTTTTGAGAGCATCCTTTCAGGTGACAAGGAAGACTGGAAACTGGTTGCACTGTGCTCAGCAGTGAGGACTGAACTAATTTTTGCATGGCGAGTTCCCGCCTCCTCTCTCAGAAATAAAGACACAAGACACAAGAATTCGAGTTAATGGGTCAAATTAGGCCACAACTTTATTGATTACAGGAATTGAGTGGTATTGGCTTAGGCATTGGCCCTAACAACTAACCGGCTTCAGCCCGCTTGCTTGAAGACCGGTAAGGGTTAACCACCAGTAGGGGGAGTCGTGCTAAGGCACGTCAACTAGGAGCTCCCCCCGAAGTTACCACTTGGGGGCGTGCCGTGGGCCCACACTTCCATAGGCTTAGAACAAGGCCACGCCCCCCGGAATCGTTTACCGGACTACCCTTATGATTGGGGGAAGGTGATGGCGCTTCCTTCCCCCCCCCTTCATCTGCATAACAATAGAACAATACTCCTACCAATGCCTAACCGCCAATACCAAGGAGTTGTGACGGTTTGCTACGAGGTAGGCGAAAACCAAGTGGCTGGAGCCAATCTGCCAAATGGAAAAATTCCTACCAGGCCCCTTGACGGCGACCAACCGAAGTCCATAGCAATGTCAGAGAGCCTAACCTAACGGGTGGGAGGAAAGGGAAAAAAACCTGGCTGGCTGCGGCGTGGGAAAGAGGGAGACCCTTGGCTGCGCCAGACCTAAATGCAGCGAGGCCATGCTCCCCGGCCCAGCTGATTGGCTGGCCCGAGAATGACGCATCCGAGGATTCCCTGGTATCGCAGGGGCTGCAGCCAGCCCCCGCGAGCGTGGGGAAGGGCGTGAGCCCACAACCCCACCTCCTCCTTAGCTCGGATGTGGCTTTAGGATAAACATGCCTCATTCCCCCTTCAAAACAAAATGAAAAAAAGCATGCACCAGCCAGACCTATGTTGATGAAAATAGGATACATTAAGAACCCTGTTTTGGAATGTGTCCCCAGACCAGATTGGGGGGCCCACACAGTTTTCTGGCTGAAAATCCCTACCCACCCACACCCCAATATGTAGTCTAGTCTTCAGTGAAAGTCTCATGGCCAGCTATCTAGTTCAGCCCCACATGTTTTGAGAAGCCTCTGAAAATTGCCAGTTAGTTAGCCTTGTTCTGTGGGATTCTGGGAAAGCAAGGTTACGACTTGTGGCTCATCCCATACATTTCAGGCACAATTGACACCCATGTTGACACATATGGCCTCACCCATGGAACCTTAGAAACTGTAGGTTGTTATGGGTGCTGTGATTTGTAGCTCTGTGAGGGGGGGGATACACTATAGTTCCCAGGATTCCTTTGCGGAAAGCCATGTCCTTTAAATCTACTCAGAAGGTGGTGACCTCTTCGTTGGTGGAGGTTGTTAATTAGAGGCTGGGATGGTCATCTTGTTAGAGAAGCTGTTGCAAGTTTCCTGCATGAAGCAACAAATTGGATTATACAACCTCGAAACCCTTTTATGTTTCTATGTATGCTTTTGACAGATGCGTTGGCCCTTGACCCTCTCCAGCTGATCCAGAGGAGCTCTGTGTCCAGGGCCTTTGAAAATACGACAACCCTGTCTACTTCTGGACAGAAACATCTAAGAAATGGCTCCATCTTCGATGTGAATCTGGAGGGGCACAAGTAAGACCAGTGGTCAAGTTTTAAAAATATAGGCTCCATGGGCACTTCTCTGAATGAAGTTGCCATCTTGGATGGAAGTGCCTCCAATGTCTCACTCTTGCCATTGGCCAGGGAATAACCAGGGCAAGGATTGAAAAGCCCAAAGGTTCACCAAGTATAATGAGCAGAGCAGGCATTGGGGCGGGGTCCAAAAACTTCAGTCTGCCATCAGCCTATCCCAACCTGCCCGCTTTTGGGGGGACCAGTCCAGGGGTTGGCATGGCCTCTCATCTTCCTCCTCCCTAAGTCTCAGTGTTGCAGTTGCAGAACTCAGCAAGAGGAGAAGGATGGAGACAAACCTAGATTTAGTTGACCCTACCTCTCATTTATGGGATGCGGGTGGCGCTGTGGGTTAAACCACAGAGACTAGGATTTGCTGATCAAAAGGTTGGCGGTTTGAATCTCTTGATGGGGTGAGCTCCTGTTGCTCGGTCCCAGCTCCTGCCCACCTAGCAGTTTGAAAGCACGTCAATGTGCAAGTAGATAAATAGGTACCGCTCCTGTGGGAAGCTAAACGACATTTCCATGCGCTGCTCTGGTTCGCCAGAAGCGGCTTAGTCATGCTGGCCACATGACCCGGAAGCTGTACGCCGGCTCCCTCGGCCAATAAAGCGAGATGAGCGACGCAACCCCGGAGTCAGCCACGACTGGACCTAATGGTCAGGGGTCCATTTACATTTACCTACCTCTCATTTGCTCTGGATCCATCCAGTTGTTGTTCTCCCTGCCTCCCCCCCCCCCCAATCCCAATGGGCACCAGCCACCCCTGAGAGTTGGCATACCACATTTGTAAGCTAGTGAAATAATAATTCACCTTGCCATATAAAGATGTGGGGGTGGGAGGCCCTTAAGGCCATTAAATCCAGAGTCTTAAATTTCCGAGAGCTCAGTTGGTAGAGCATTCGATTCTTAATCTCAGGGTTGTGGGTTCAAGCCCCACGTTGGGCAAAAGATTCCTGCATTGCAGGGGGTCGGACTAGATCACCCTTGTGGTCCCTTCCAACTCTACAATTCTGTTGATTCTACCTGAACTATACCACTGACTATGACACCCAGAACAAGTAGATGTCTGCCTAAGTCTGGCTTGTTTTCCGCTCTGGCCTACAGCCACTTCCTCAACACTCTTTCTGCTTCACAGCCAGTGGGCCTGTTCACCTATGTAAATGCTGTAGATAAAAATATCCCCTGTGCAGCTTGCTTGAGGGGTAACGATGGTGAAGCGCAATGCTTTGGCTGCCTCATGCAAATGAAGCTTTCTGCTGTCAGGTGCGATGCCCAGTCTGTTGGTAACCAGACCGATGCAGAGCTTGCCTTAGCCAGAAGGATGGA
The DNA here is from genome assembly GCF_964188305.1 of Podarcis bocagei. Taxonomy (NCBI): domain Eukaryota; kingdom Metazoa; phylum Chordata; class Lepidosauria; order Squamata; family Lacertidae; genus Podarcis; species Podarcis bocagei. The sequence goes on along the minus strand of NC_138135.1, from coordinate 14,302,861 downwards.
TGCAGACTCTACCAAGGTTAGTCTTCCATCAAGTTTTCCATCAGTTTTGATGACAGCACAGTTTCTCTGGGAGAAAACTGGATAGTTTAAATCCAGTGGGTGGGGGCTATAGTTTGTCATGTGGGAAGAGAGCTTGGGGGGGGGTGCTGTGGCAGAATGGTTCCACAAGAGGTTTATTCCCCACCCCCCATGGTGGAGAAGCTTTGTGGGTTCGTATTAAACTCTCTGAAATACCTGTATCCTGGTTCTTCTGGGAACAGTTCTGCAAGACAATGCACTGTTGAAAGATGTGCTTAACTTTCATTCAGGTCATGAGCCAAGGAAATACCAGATCCACATTAAGTGTAATGCGATGGGCTTTCTTTTCAAAGGGGTGAGGATTAAAAATCCTAACCCCTTTAAGGTTGTGTATGCACAATGCATTTAAAGCGCATCCACCCTCCAAAGAGTCCTGGGAACTGTAGTTTGGTCAGGGTGCTAGGAATCGTAGCTCCGCAGGGGTTAAACTTGCAAACCGGACCTGTGATCCTCCGATGAAGGGCTATGAGCAACAACTGAGCTATGAGCAGCAGAAGTAATTCGATTATAATGTTGTGGTTATGGTGTAATAGAGAGAAGGTAAGGTGCTGCAGGAGAGGAGAAACAATTGCAATGAAATGATAAAAATGAGAGAAAAGACGAAATTGGGTTTTGATTGCATGTGTTAAAAATGTTAAACTTAATAAAACATAATGGGAAGAAAGAGTGGGTTTTCCCGGGGGAAACAGTGGGCAAGCAGGAGTCTGGATGAGCCCAAAGTTATACAAACGCTATCAAACTAAATAATAAGTTGCCTCTTGAATTCTCTTGGCCCGAACCTCGTATCAATTTACGACTCAATCTAGCTGGGGCCAGTGGGGGAACTGCCCCCTATAGGGAAGGGGAGGAGCCCATAAACACATCCAAAATAAATAGTGAAGGTCTGGGATTGGATTTTTAAAATGCCAAACACAACCCGTCAAGTTCAGAAGGGAAAAGCTGAGGGTCTTCATGTTTGTTTGCCTTTAATGGCTTTCCTGGGGCTCTCATGGTTACTCGAGGTAACTGGATGGTGAGCTGAAGAGGTCTGCGGTTTATTTTTGTAGCCTTTTCTTGCAGCTGTAGGAAACAGCTGCTGCTGCAATGGCTGGGAACAAACCAGCATGCTTTCCACCAAAGCAAAGAGAATGCAAATCCAGATCGTGTAATAGCTAAAGATTTGCATGTCCATACACTTATCCAGCTAGACATCTCTCTCTAATACTCAACCAGCCTGCCTTCTTGTTTGAAATGCTTCTGGGATTTGATCCAGGGAGCGTGGTGTTAATGGCTGGGGAGTGTCCTCTTCCTGCTTTGAGTATACCATATTTTTCGCTCTATAGGATGCACCCGACCATAGGACGCACCTTGTTTTACAGGGGGAGAACAAGGGGGAAAAAATCTCTCCCTCTCTGCGCAGCGCCCCTTCAGCGAAGCGGCAGGAGAAATGGAGCCCCTTCCATTTCTCCTCCCAGTTCACTGAAGGGGCGCTGCGCAGAGAGGGAAAGCTGCGCTGCGCCTCTCCAGTGAAGCAAAGCCAGGAGAGCAAGAGGGATCAGTGCACACCGATCCCTCTTGCTCTCCTGGCTTCAGCGAAACCAGCGCGAAGCCTCCGGAGCACAGAGGGAGTTCCCGCTGCACTCCGGAGGCTTCAGGCGGCTATCCCTGAAGCCAGGAGAGTCTTGCTCTCCTGGCTTCAGCGAAAGGAACCCGAAGCCTCCAGAACTCAGCAGGCACTCCTGCTGCGCTCCAGAGGCTTCAGGCTTCAGCAAAAGCAACGCGAAGCCTCCGGAGCGCGGCAGGAGTGCTCCCACTGTGCTTCAGAGGCTTCGCATTGCTATTGCTGAAGCCATGGAGCCTGCATTCGCTCCATAAGACGCACACACATTTCCCCTTAATTTTGGGAGGGGGGAAAGTGCGTCTTATAGAGCAAAAAATACAGTATATGCTAAACATACATGTTAGAATTCCTGATCCATGATTGCAGTCATGGGATTTTTGTCTATCCACAGAGTGGGAAGTGACAGAGATAGGATGTTTGTGTTACTGTGTTCCGTGAAGTGGGACTATTGTCCTTTGTTTTTTCTCTTTGCTGTCTGATGCTAGAGAGAAAGGGAGCCATGTTGCAGTACTCCGTGTGTGTTTATATGTAAATAAAATAGATTAGCCAAAATGCTGAGTTGCTGAGGTCTGTTATGCAAGCTGCGCAAACTCTGCAGATCCCTAAGTGTGCTGATGTCTGTTGGCGTCGGTCGCTGTGATGTTTGGGCTGAAGAAAGCTTTTGAAGCTCCCGAACAAAAGACCAGGAGGGAGAGAACATGTCAGTCGGGCATGAGTCTCTGCCAGGGTCCTACTCGAGTGTAGGACGAGCTCCTAACAGTTTTCATCTCTTTATCTCTCCCCACCCATCCCAGGAGAGCGATACTGGACCACTGACAGATGTCCCATCTAGGTGAGAATGTGTGCATGCATTTCATAGCCCACTTCCATTCTGCTGTTGAACCATGCACTCAAATTAGGCCCTTGTTCTTTTAGCAGCGAACAAAGTCCACCCCAGGCGATTTCTTCCTCCACTTCAGAATGCACTAATGGAACACATGGTAAGCAACAACCAGGATCTTGCTATTGCCAAATGCATGAATTACTTTTGTGGGTGGTTGAGGTTTTCACATCTGCCAGGAAGGAAATACTATGGAGGAGATGAGGAACCTGTGGCCCACCCAAACATTGCTGGGCTCCAATGCCCAACATCCCACTGTATTCTGCTCTGGTCAGACCTCACCTGGAGTACTGTGTCCAGTTCTGGGCACCACAGTTCAAGGAGGACACTGACAAACTGGAACGTGTCCAGATGAGGGCAACCAAAATGGTCAAAGGCCTGGAAACGATGCCTTATGAGGAACGGCTAAGGGAGCTGGGCATGTTTAGCCTGGAGAAGAGGAGGTTAAGGGGTGATATGATAGCCATGTTCAAATATATAAAAGGATGTCACATAGAGGAGGGAGAAAGGTTGTTTTCTGCTGCTCCAGAGAAGCGGACACGGAGCAATGGAGCCAAACTACAAGAAAGAAGATTCCACCTAAACATTAGGAAGAACTTCCTGACAGTAAGAGCTGTTTGACAGTGGAATTTGCTGCCAAGGAGTGTGGTGGAGTCTCCTACTTTGGAGGTCTTGACAACCATATGTCAGGAGTGCTCTGATGGTGTTTCCTGCTTGGCAGGGGGTTGGACTCGATGGCCCTTGTGGTCTCTTCCAACTCTATGATTCTATGATTCTATGATCCCTGGCTATGCTGACTGGAGCCGGTGGGAGTCAAAAGTCCAACAACCTCTGAATGACCTCAGGCTCCCTGTTCCTATAGCTGTGGTCTAAACCACTGAGCCTCATGGGCTTGCTGATTGGAAGGTTGGCGGTTCGAATCCCTGCAAAGGAGTGAGCTCCCATTTCTCTGTCCCAGCTCCTGCCAATCTACCAGTTCGAAAGCATGCCAGTGCGAGTAGATAAATAGGTACCACTGTGGCGGGAAGGTAAACGGCGTTTCCTTGCGTTCTGGCTTCCATCATGGTGTTCCATTGCACCAGTAGCAGTTTAGTTATGCTGGCCACATGATCAGGAAAGCTGCCTGTGGACAAACGCTGGCTCCCTCGGCCTGAAAGCAAAATAAGCACCGCAACCCCATAATCGCCTTTGACTGGGCTTAACCATCCAGGGGGTCCTTTATAGCCTGGAGAGCTCAGTTGGCAGCCTCTCGAGCCTTCTAATCTGTGGGCAAATCCAGACAGCCTGTCTTAGTTGGAAATCTTGTGCCCGACGGCACCACTGTTAGGAGGTCTGCTGTAACACAGCTTGGAGGCAAGGGCACATGCCTTGCATGCACAAATTCCTGGGTGTGTTGAGTTTTTGTAAGGTCCTGGGTAGCAGGGCTGGAAATGACCTTTGCCTGACATCTTGGAGAACCACATCCAGATGCACAGACTGGACACCATAACTAGAAGGAAATGATTCTCCAGAATTACATTCCCTTAACAGCAGGTTGCGTGGCAAGGCCCCCAAACCAGCCCCTTGTTAAAATAAATTCACACGGACACAGAATATTTAGTTTAAGGTTATTGGCAAAATTTTAGGCCACAACTTTTTTGAATTACAGAAATGTGAGTGGTATTGGCTTAGGGATTGGCATAGACTGTACCGGACACCTGCATGGTTTGCAGGAAGTCAATAAGGGTAAACCATCCCAATAGGAAGCCACGTCGGGGGAACCCGCCTGTAGCTTTCCTCGGTGTTCCCAGAGGCCTGGCATGGCCCTAGCCCCTCAAGTGGACTTCGGACAGGAACCAGGCCCGGGATTCCTTTAATGGAATACCCTTGGTCAATGGAGGAGCAGGCGATGGCTGACCTCCCCTCCCCCACAATTCAATGAGCCAATGCCTAACCGCCAAACCTTACAAAGTTGTGACGATTGCTAAGAGGTAGGCGAAAACCAAGTGGCTCATGCCAATTGGCCAAATGGGAAAATTCCTACCTGGCCCCTTTCCCAAGACAGGCAACCAACCAACGTCCAAAGCAAGGCCACAGAACACATAAATTACAGAGCGGGTGGGCAAGTGTTCGGCAGCGCAAAGCAGGTGCATAGCCACATCGCGCTGCTGCTTTTGAACTCCTCACAATCCCCCCGCTCAAAAATGATTGGCCTATAGGTCTGGGGTGATTGTGATGCCACCCTGGCATGAAAGTGATACTCCGCCCATGCCAGGGGGCGGGGAGGAACTGGGCTGGGGGCCTGCCCACAACCAGGACCATTCTAATGATGATCCCACTTGTGTTTTCCTCTGCTGTGAAACTGATGCAGACCTTTAGAATTCTGAGAGATGTGAGATATTGGACATTATTGTTCGTTGCGCTTCTCCGTACCCATTGCAGACTTGGACCCTACACTACTGCACACCGTAGAGGAGACAGTCTGTGAAGCTACTTTGCTGCCAGGTGAAGAAACTGCTGCAAAGGAAGGAGCTAACGGGGAGACTTCCACCAAGAGCACTGGTATGGTACCTTTGGATTATTGGACTCCATCCCTTCTGCTCCAGCAAGTCCCTTGGTTTCTGTGGTAGGCATAGAAGATTGTCCGGACACTTCTCCACCAGCCTGCTCACTTGCCTGCACGACATTCCACTTTTCCTGTGGCTACCAGGCCAGCACTTGAATACAAGGCTGTCTTAATCCTAAAATGATTTGTGTTTGTGACACTAGTCAAATTTGCAGAGTAAACTCAGCATCTTAAAGAGCCTTTAAATGCACCTGTTCACACCTGTACATGCCTGCCTTTGCCTCAAAGCTTCCCTTTTTGCAGAAGTCAGTTGTACATAGACAAAGGATTTGCTACATTTCACACTTCAGGTAAAATTTTGATGAACTCATCTTGACCCATGCCAGTGCAAAGGTGGTATCTATGCAGCACTGTTGTCCCACCCGAAAAATATACCAGTGGACCAATAAACACCCACTCCTGCTTTGAGCTTCCCAGTTGAATGAGATGATTTGCTCTGATTGCATGTTTCATTTTTGCTTTTAATTATTATTTCTTCCATCCACACAATTCAGCAGGAGATCCTTCTTCACCTGAGGACGTGGCTAGTGTTGCTGTGTGTAAAACCAGGCAGAATAACAAGTGAGTTTCAGGTCCTATGACGTCATCCCACCCCTTTGGTCCCTACATGGTCATCTTCTCTCGCAAGCCTCCATTTTGTCAGGAATCTTAGCTGGCGAAGGGGAGTAAAGAAGCACAGGAGGCCTTTGCAGTTCCAGTCGACAAGCATGTGCAGTTTTCCCATCTGGTTGGCCACTGTGAGAACAGGATGCTGGACTGAATGGGCCATGGGCCTGATCCACCAGGCTCCCATTAGATGTCAAGGGGAAAAGCAGCTATTTGACTTTCAGAAGATCTCTGAAGGCAACCCTGTATAGGGAAGTTTTGTAATGTTTGATGTTTTATTGTTTTAAATATTTTGTTGGGAGTTGCCCAGAGTGGCTGGGGCAATGCAGTCAGGTGGGCAGATTATGATGATGATTATTATTATTATTAGTAGTAGTAGTAGTAGTAGTATAGTAAAGGTAAAGGGACCCCTGACCATTAGGTCCAGTTGTGGCCGACTCTGGGGTTGCAGCGCTCATCTCACTTTATTGGCCAAGGGAGCCGGCGTACAGCTTCCGGGTCATGTGGCCAGCATGGCTAAGCCGCTTCTGGCGAACCAGAGCAGCGCACAGAAACACCGTTTACCTTCCTGCCAGAGCGGTACCTATTTATCTACTTGCACTTTGACGTGCTTTCAAACTGCTAGGTTGGCAGGAGCTGGGACCAAGAAATGGGAGCTCACCCCATCGTGGGGATTCGAACTGCCGACCTTCTGATCGGCAAGCCCTAGGCTCTGTGGTTTAACCCACAGCGCCACCCGCGTCCCACTACTACTATATTTTATTTTAATGTTCTGATGGTCTGTCCTAACCCGATTTAGTGGTGGCAAAATCAGTGGCAGCAAAACTGGCATTTTTGGGGAGACTCTTCTGTTTCCTTGAAGCACTTCTTGTTTCTGGTGCCAAAGGCACCTTATTTAGAGCTGGTTTCACCATCTCTGAGGAGTTCAGGGAGGGCAGCACTGGACTGGAGGAGGATTTCCCCCCCCCCCGAACAGATCTGAAAAAAATATTCAAAGTGCGCTCCTTCAAACCCCATCACCTCTCCTATAACCAGGGAACTTGCCAGAACTCAGCTCTGGCACCTATAAGCTGGCCGCCATTGCCATTCTTAAGAGAACAATGGAGGTGTTTGGGGTGAGTTCTGGCACCTTTTATTCTAGAAAAATAGCACTGCCTAGAACCACGTGGTCTGGTGGTGTAATCATTTGTCTCTTCTGGTTTCAGTGTGTCTCCCAGTGAGAAGGAAGTGGAGGTAAGCCTTTCAAAATGTTTGCTGTTCTTCTGCCTTCTCTCCCATGCCCAGAATCAGCCTCCCCTAACCTGGTGCATTCTATATATTTTGGACTACAGTTCCCATCATCCTTAATCATTGCGCTTGCTGGTTGGTCCTGCTGGGAATTGCAATCCAACATCAGGAGAGCCACCAGTTCTCTCCATCCCTGGTTAAAAGCTGTTTGAATATCTGGCATTTGTTGAGAATTGCAAGTGAATTGTTTTTGCCATCCTGCTGTGTTGTGTCCATTGGATCTTTTTGTTGCTGGTTTATTATATTATCTCAATGTCAGCATAAAATGTGTGTCCACTGCATAGGCTCTTCCAATTCCACACAGTTGTTTCTGATCTTGTGAATAGCACGCCTCTACTTTTAGGTTTATCCTTCATTACTGGTCAGTTTCACCTCTTTTTCAAGAGAAGCCTTTATCTGCTTGCTTTCCATCTGCAAGGACTGGTCCTCATCTTCTTCTTTGGCGATCACTCGTAGCCAAGTAAGATTGTCTTCCATAAACATGGTTTTAAAAGTGAGTCTGTAAGTGACTGTGGAGGCCAGTTCTGGATCCACACATCCTTCCACAGTGGGGACAGTGGTTTCCGGGCAGGAGTTGATCACGGTGTGGATTTGCCAAGCATGCCTTCCTCTTAGCACATTTCTCCATTTTGCCCTGTGTTGGAGCATCTTCAAAAGCCATGACACTTTTGGTAAAAGCTGTTCTCCAACTGGAGCACTCGCAGGCCAGTGTTTCCCAGTTGTCAGTGTTTATACTACATTTTTTTAGATTTGCCTTGAGAGAGTCTTTGAATCTCTTTTGTTGACCACCAGCATTACGCTTTCCATTTCCCCTTGCTGGTGGCTATTTATGGGCAATCCCTTTTGACCAGGAAACTTGATTTATGTCATTGCCTGCATTGGGGTTGCGTGTATCTTTTTTTCCCTTCGCCAGGGAGAATTTCTTCGGCTGTCTCTGGGATTCAAATGTGACCTCTTCACTTTGGAGAAGAGAGTCAGGCTGGAAGAAAGGTCCCGGGATTTAGCAGAGGGAAACCTGAGGAAGGAGATTGCCAGCGCCTTGAAACTACTTGATGTAAGGAAGAGCTATGTGCATCTGTTGCTCATTGTTTCCCTTGGCTTTGCTTTAAAAGGGCGAGGATGGACATAACATCTTTAGAGTGGGGCGGGTAAAATGGGAGTGTCCACATTGCAGCTTTATCACCTCCTAGAGTGAGCTTTAAACACCAGTGAAAGGTACTGAATGGCTAGTACCTATGAAGTCACCAACACACTTCCCTCCATTGTTTCTCTGCTCCAAGGCCATTTGCAAAAGTGTGTGAGGAGCCTGCCTGAATCGGGGACCTTCTGCATGCCCTGAGCTATGACCATTCTACCCTGCTGCTTAATCTTCATTTATACAATGGCTGCAATTTTTACATGCCCTCTTTTTCCTTTTGAACACTGTTCCTGTTCAGTCCCTGTCCTCTCTAAGTGAAGATAACCAGGCACAGGAGATCGTCAAAAAGCTTCAGAAGAGCTTGGAGCTGCTGAACCAGTACGCCACCAGGCTTGCCAGCAAGGCAGAAATGCTGGGGGCCATTCATCAAGTAAGTGGTCCATTCCAGAAAATGTAAGCGTTGCCTCTTTCTTTTAAAAGCTGGGTTGGGGAACTTGGGTCCCTCCAGAGTTTGCTGGACTCCCACTCCTGTCATCCCTCTCCATTGGCCAAGCTAGCTGAGGCTGATGGGATCTGGAGTCCAGCAATGTCTGGGGAGGGGCACAGGTCCCTCAACCCTGTTGTTAGAAGGCGCAAGCTTAAAATTGGGCCATTCCTTTATTGGGTAGATGGTGTGATCTTGCTATATCTGCAGACGTTTGAAGACCTGAGGAGGAACGGTTAGACAGGGCAGGGCGGTTGTTACAGAAGAAGTGGGAGGTCCATTTGGGAGATCAGTTTTGGAGTTGCGGCGTTTGGGGCAAGGAAGCAGGGGAGGAACTTGAGGGGCACCGCAGCAGAGGCTCTCGTGCCAGGAAGACTGCTGTGGTTCTCATGAGAAGGAAAAGCTATGCATTGATCCTGAACAGCTTTGTTGAATGCCTGATTTCTAAGTAAAATCCACAAACGGATTTGAAGTAGAACCTCGACTTGGCTGAAACTTACCCTGGAGATTTATTTTGCATTATGCTATTTCATACAACTTGTGTGGACTTGAGCAGAGAGCAAAGGTCCCATCCTCTGTCGGTTTACTCATTTGCTGTCGCCAGTGCTTTTTTTTCCCAAGAAAAATAGGTTCTGGAATGTTCTAAGGAAAAGCGGGACATTCTGGAATCAAATCAGAAGCTGGGACAGCTTCAGTAAATCCAGGGCTGTCCCTAAAAAATAGGGACACTTGCAGGGTCTGGTCTCTGATAATGATTAAAGGCACTAAGGGCCAGATTAAACTAACCTGAAGCTAGCATAAGGACTCCTGTTTGTGCAAGGGGGTTCTCCTTAACCCCTCACCCACCATCCACTCCCATCCCGTGGGCAAGACCAATATTGCTCAGGAATCGTCCATCTGACCATGTTTACTATATGGTTATGAGCTTTCGTGTGCATGCACACTTCTTCAGATACACTGAAACAGAAGTTGCCAGATCCTTCTATATAGTGAGAAGGTGGGGAGGGGTATTACTCAGAAGGGTGGTGGGAATGGGAGATTGGCAGATAGCTGAGATGACTATTTAATTGCTCATCGTCTAACATTGTGTATGCCATCAAATGCCAACAGTGTCCTTCAGCTCTCTATATTGGACAAACAGGCCAAACCTTACGCCAAAGAATAAACGGACATAAATCTGACATCAAGAATCACAAAACAGAGAAACCAGTAGGAGAACACTTCAATCTCCCAGGACATTCTATACAAGATCTCAAAGTAGCTGTTTTACTACAAATGAATTTCAGAAATAGACTGGAAAGAGAAGCTGCTGAATTGCAACTCATTACCAAACTTAAAACCATGGAGAGACCTGGTCTGAACAGAGACATTGGATTCTTATCTCATTATACATGACTAAGCCATTTTTCACCTTCTCACCCCTTGCCTTTTCCTGTAAGACCTATTACAGTCGTTAAGAGTCGTCAACAGGCTCATCTCAGCTATCTGCCAATCTCCCATTCCCACCACCCTTCTGAGTAATACCCCTCCCCACCTTCTCACTATATAGGAGGATCTGGCAACTTCTGTTTCAGTGTATCTGAAGAAGTGTGCATGCACACGAAAGCTCATACCAAGAACTAACTTAGTTGGTCTTTAAGGTGCTACTGGAAGGAATTTTTTTATTTTGACTATGGCAGACCAACACGGCTACCTATCTGTATATGGTTATGTTTACATTACTGCATGCTCAGTATTAGCGAGCTCCCACTGCTAATTTTTGAAGCAGCATTCACATATTAGCCACAATCCATACCAACCCTGTGGTTTCTTGACAAATACTGCTGCTTGGATGCATTTATTTTTTCTCAAACCAGCTTCAATCTGACGAGGAAAGTTAAGCTGCATTCGCTTTGCACTTCAGAAGAGAGTCTGCTTTAGAGACAGGTGTCACGCCTGTGCAGATGACAACTTCACGAAGAGGAGTTCTTGGTGTGGGGAGGGGAAAGTAAAAAAGATTGTGTACTTCATTCAGGTGTAGACATCCTCTGATGTGAAAAACACCATGCATATGCAGCTTGGAATAATTGGGGAGAATAATTGGGTGCATGCTTCCCACCTCGGATCAAATCTATGCTTCCAGGTGCCATAAGAAAGCTGCAGAGATAGCGCAGGATAGTGCGCACCCCGGAAATTATCTCTTTCAGCTTCTGCCTTCTGGAAGAAGTCACAGGGTTATAAAGACTAGGACTAGCCGCCTGAGAAAGAGTTTCTACCCAAATGCAATTTTGGTTTTAAATGCAGTGTACGGAGTATATTGTATTTAAAAATGGGGTATCAGAGTTTTTAGGGGGCTAACCAGGTTGGGATAGCTGGGATAGCAGGCTTGTTGGGTTTTGAATGTTTTATGTAGATTTTTCAATTTTGTTGTTCTGTATGGGACAATGACAATAAAGATTATCGTAATTGTAATTAATCGTAATTGGAACAGAGCTGTTTGAGCCTAGTCGGCAGTTGCAGCAGGATCAAGTAAGAGAATGGACTGAACCTCTGTAGACTGCAGTTGGAAGGGGGAATTGCATTTTTAATACTCTCCTATGTAAAGCACACCCACCTGCTCAAGTAGAAAGCTAGCACAGCAGAAAGCAGGCTGAACTAGAAGCTGTAATCTGCAAGTATATACTTTTTAGGAAATCTTCGCTACAGACAGAGGATACTAGTTTTGACTCCCCCCATGGCATCTTAGGCTGAAGAATCAACTCTCTATCTTAATAGAAGCCGGGGGTGCTTGGGGGGGCGAGAATTCTCGCTCTGCTGGAACTTTTGGGTTCCCACACTCCTGTGGGGGGCGGGTTTGGGGGTGCGCTGAGCTCTAGCGCTGCCCTCCAAGCCTCTCTGCCGGCTCCGTGTCACAGATGACACTCAGCACACCGCCATTGTCCTCTGCAGCAGCCAGAAGTCCTCAACTCCCTATCTTAATAGAAGCAAATCACTGCCTTCCACTTTGTGTGCAGAGCAGATTGTACAGTCCAGTGTTTACCGGAGCCATTCTGCGGCTCGCCAGGTTGTCCTCTTCCTTTTCCCCTCAACGCTTTAGGCGAGCTCAGCTCTGGAACAAATTAGCCCGGCGTCCTTCCAGATGTGTTTTTGGGGCTACACTTCCCATCAGCCTCGGTGGCTCGTTCTGCGTTTGCACGCAAGGACCGCTCTGGAAATTCTCCGGCTGGTCTCCGCGTGCCCCCCCTAACTTTCTGTTTCTCAGGAGAGCCGGGCCAGTAAAGCTGTAGAAGTGATGATTCAGCACGTGGAGAACCTGAAGCGTACGTACGCCAGGGAGCACGTGGAGCTGGAGGAGCTGAAGCAGGTGCTGCTCCAGAATGAAAAGTCCTTCGGCTCTCTTGGGGACCGAGGTAACAGTGGGCGAGGTGCTGACTTGGCCTTGCATTAGCTGCCACCATTTGCTCCCTTGCTTCCCCGCAACATGCAGGTGACTGCTGAGCATCTGATGCACGCTGAGCGTCTTGGACTCTCTTACTGGGGAGGCTAGTGGAGCTAGTGGAGGCTGGCCCATTAGGATGAATGGACCTTCAATCTGCCTGCCTGTCTCCTTACTGACAAGCAGTCCACTGCCTTTCACCTCCCTCCTCATCTGTCTCAGTGTTGTCCCTTGTAGGACTCAGCAGGGAGGAAGACAGAGACACAATTGCCATGCCTGGCATTTGCTCTGGCACCACCTGCCCAGCCTTCTGGCCTACTGGTTGCAGTGGGTACCAACCACCCCTAGCCTGTATGGTGTAGTGGTTAAGAGCAGTGGACTCGTAATCTGGTGAACCGCGTTCGCTTCCCTGCTCCTCCACATGCAGCTGCTGGGTGACCTTCTCTGAAGTCTCTCAGCCCCACTCACCTCACAGAGTGTTTGTTGTGGGGGAGGAAGGGAAAGGAGATTTTTAGCCGCTTTGAGACTCCGTCAGGTAGTGATAAAGCGGGATATCAAATCCAAACTCCTCTTCTCCTCCTCTGCTGTGTGTGGGCTTAAAAAGACCATAAGAGCTTGCCAGGTCAGGTCAATGGCCCATTTAGTCCAGCATTCTGTTCTCTCAGAGGCCAACAAAATGTGAAGGCAGAGCATAGTTATTATGGCTAGTAGCCCTGCAGACCTATAGCTGTGCTATAGATTGATTTTCTCCCCCTACTCTTATTGCTGTTGCAGATGAATCTTCGATTAAAAAGCTCTCTGGTTCCTTAAAGGTACAAACGTTGCTGCAGTTCTAAGCTTTTAGTTCTCTGCACACTTTGCCCCTGATTCAGTGGTACCTCGGGTTACATACGCTTCAAGTTACATACGCTTCAGGTTACGCACTCCGCTAACCCAGAAATAGTGCTTCACGTTAAGAACTTTGCTTCAGGATGAGAACAGAAATCGTGCTCTGGCGGCGCAGCGGCAGCAGGAGGCTCCATTAGCTAAAGTGGTCTTCAGGTTAAGAACAGTTTCAGGTTAAGAACGGACCTCCAGAACGAATTAAGTACTTAACCCAAGGTACCACTGTAACCTGCTCTTTCCTATGCTGTGCCCCGCTGCAATCTTGGACTCTATTGATCTCCACTCCAATGATGTGATTTTTTAAAAAAACAAACCCTGACATGTTTTCCTTAAAGAAGGCTCTGAAGTCAAATTTGGGTGTGTGACGTCTCTTGAACTAGGTTTCATTTTTTAATTATTCTACGCAAACAACCAAATTGCCATCCTTTGCAGAATTTGGCATTTTGACAATCCGCTTGCTTTTTATAAAGAAAATGTTACGTTCTAGCTCATAGGGCTGTGATATTTTGAAAGTGTGGGCAATGTCTGGTTACGCCTCAAGCAGGAGGGAGAATCAATACTCTGCATGGTAACTTTGCTCCATTACCACCACTGGCCGAAGCAAAATAATTGGAGTTGGTTTGTATGTGAAGCTGATGCAGGTGATATATACAGAGTAGAATGTGTTCAGCATCAGTCGTTGAAGAAACAAACTGTAGGCTATACGTTCTGATGAGATTAGCTTCTGTAGAATAATACAACATGCTGGTCTGGAGCAAAATGCAAGTTACTGATAGGAGTTTGTTTTTCTAGTGCTGATGGTTCAAGTGGAACTCAAGAGTTGTGCAAACAGTGGCCGCAACCCTGAAAATACAGTTTTTCAAGTTTATTGGCGGTGCATCCTGTGTTGAAATTTTAATGAGTACCTTTAAGCACTTTCAAGGGGGGATGAGGGAGAAATTCGTCTAGCTCACATTTTGATGCGGACTCGCCAAATTTGCACTTCCTCCTTCGAAAAGCACTTCCTCCTTTAAAATTTTGTGTTGTTCTCCAACCAAAGAGTGCAGATAGCAGAATGTGTAACGTTAGTGAAAACTGCACAAAGAACGCCTTCTGTTAAGGGAAAACTGCTTGCAAATATGCATGTGTTAAACAAAGTTGGAAACAAAAAGAGGTGTGTCAGAGACAGGCATGAAAATGCACATGGATATTCACATGATTTTTAAAAAAATTATTTACTCCACAAATGTATGCAAAAACAGTGTGAACTGAACTTAGCCTGGGAAAATAAGAAACCAACATTAACACTTTCAAGTAAACCTAGCAGGGACATTAGACATAAATGCTCAAATTGGAGCTGATTCTGAACATGACCTGCTGCTGCGCTTTGCTCGCTCTTTGCCTTGCCCTCTGTTCTGCTTCTCCATATTCTGCCACCCAACTCCCTAGTTGAAGTAACTCACAAGGAGGAAGATGCCCTTAAGTAAAAAAAAACTCTGAATGAAATTTTGGGAACTTGGAAAATCCCTACGATTACAAATCTCAAAAAACAGTTGGCTGCCTGAACTGCAGAATTTCAGGCTTGGTTTTTCTCATGGTATGCTTATGCCTCTAAATGACCTGAAATGTAATACAGCAAAGAATCTTGAAAAGATTCAGAAAGACAATTGAAATGGAATTTACAATCGGGCAACATTTTGGTGTCCTTGCTGAGTAGCCTTTTTAAGGAATTGGGTGGAGGGGATGCTTCTTCAACTGGCAATAGTTTGCAAAGCCTTGCTCTTCCTTTTGAAGTTTTGTTGACATGACCTGTTACTCCTTGCCACTTGGTTTTTTGCACTCTCAAAGGTAAGCCCCAAGTAGCAGCACATCTGGTGTTGCTGCAAAACGCAACCTAGTGTAATATTTTATCTGTGTCATAACACCATGGCACTCTGCATGTCCCTATCTCCAACCCACATCAATGGCTTCTGTAGGGGAGAGGCAGGGAATGTGAAATTATGTGTCTGTGGTCAAGCGCTGCTCATTTCAGAAAAGGGAGCTGACATGTGATTAACATCTAGGGACAGGGAAGAAATTTGGTTTGGTTTGCATCTACAGATGCGGCTGGCGCTCGGTTTGGTTTGCATGAAAATGCCCGATTTGCATTTTTCTGAAAAAATATGAGAACTGGAACGCAGCAAAGCTTTGACACGCTCACACCTCCAAATTTTGCAATGCCGTTCTCCAACCATACGCATACAAAAAAATGTTTTGTTAGGGGCGCTTGCTCTCAGAAATGTGTATGTTTAGGAGAAAAATCTATGAGGAGGGCGGATTGTGCACTAAAAGGTTGGTGGGTTTTTGCAAAGGCTGTAAAACAAAAGTGCAAGCTGACATGGAAAACGTGAAGAGCCACAATGAAGATTTGAAAAAATATATATGAGAAACTAACATCAATGGAATCATCCATTCCTTGTAGCACCATATCAACTTGGGGCCCAAGTGGACTTCCACGGAGAGATATTTGCTCAGTGAAAAGTAATAGTATTAGTAATAATAATAATGATTTATTATTTATACCCCGCCCATCTGGCCTCCCCAGTCACTCTGGGCGGCTTCCAACAAAAGATTAAAAGCATCTACTAACTTAGGGCGCCCCAATTTTTCATAGTAAATGGTCTGCTATAATGCTTCAGCGTGGAAGCTGTGGACCGCACACTGCCATGTTGTGCGGGGAAGGGGGAGCAGGGTTAAAATTTCACACACACGCCCTTCCCAAAGCCAACTAAGTGAGGTGCTGGGCTTTGGAAAGGAGATCCTAACACCCTCCCGCCTCCTCCTCAAAGCTTGGAAAGCATTAACTAGGTTTGGGGAAGGAGGCGGGATTACTCTAGGACAAACATAGGCAAACTCAGCCCTCTGGATGTTTTGGGACTACAATTCCCACCATCCCTGACCACTGGTCCTGTTAGCTAGGGATCATGGGAGTTGTAGTCCCAAAACATCTGGAGGGCCGAGTTTGCCTATGCCTGCTCTAGGACCCTGTCAATTACCTCCTTTCCAAAGCCCAGCACCTTGCTTAACCAGCTTTGGGAAGCCAGTGGGAGGGCTGTGGCGAGGGGGGGGGGAGCTGTCAAATGTTGCCGAGGGCCGCACAAAAAGGACTCGGAGGTCCGTGCATTGGACCAGTCTGTACTAACTTGTACACATTTGTGAGACCAGCTGAAGAGTTGCAGAAGGACATCTTGAGATAAGAATATCAACAACGGCATCTATTCTTATATATTGCTAAGTTGTACTTGGTTCATGTGAGCGATACTTTTGCATAGAAAACCACAGGGCGTGTAAGCTCTCCAAGGCAGAACCCAACAAGCAGTGTCTCTTGTTTTATGTAGCCTTCATCCCTACGCCGAGTTAGCATTGCAACCTTGCCTAGGAATACTGGAAATGCTGTTTTGCCGCTGGTATGTAGGCATTTTCCAGTACCGATAGTTTATTGCCATTGATGTATCGGATAAATACACGCTGAACTCTCCTCTCCTTTTTTTCTCCAAAGGCCCAGTTAAATGAAACAGATGGAAGTGACAAAAGTGACAAATTCAACAGGCGCCCTAGTTGGTAAGAAAGGAGTTTGTGTGGTTGAAAGAGATGGCTATGCACTGTGTGTGTTCACTAAGACCTTTAAAATGTTTGGAATTCAAGTACCGTATTTTCCGGCATATAAGACGACTGGGTGTATAAGACGACCCCCAACTTTTCCAGTTAAAATACAGAGTTTGGGATATACTCGCCGTATAAGACTACCCCTCTTCCAACACACACCAAATAATTTTTTTAAAAAACCAGTCTCCAGTCCGGCTTGGAAATCTACTCCACTTCCCAGTGTCCCAGGGGGCGGGCCTGGCCTGGCCGGGTCCGTTTAAATGGAGGAGCGAGCCAGATGGCTTCCTCTTTGGCTCGCTTCCTCAGTCACTAGGACGTCGCTGAACTTTGCTCGGTTATTGTTTTTGTCGGACCTGCTGAAGCATTTTGGGGGGAATTTTTACTTCTTTTGTTGAGCCGCTCTCGTGGAATTTGCTAGTGGTCTACTACCAGGAGCGGTTAGGGTCGTTCTGTTGCTGGTGATTGGGGGGGCTTCTGGGGCCAATTTTCAAGCATATTTCTGCTTCATTTAGAGAGCTTGATGTCCTCTGATTAAATTTGCTGTCATTTTGTCCTTTGGTGGGGAGTTGCTGCAGGAGCTGCTGCCATAGCCGGCGTATAAGACGACCCCCGACTTTTGAGAAGATTTTCCTGGGTTAAAAAGTAGTCTTATACGCCAGAAAATACAGTACTTCAGTTCCCAGTACAGGCAGGAGCTATATTGTGAAACATGCTTCTGGGACGCTAGCCTAGTGAACTGTATCTTAACTTGGACACCACCTATTGAGATGTCTTCATACTGGCCTTTTGAGCAGGTTCTAATACAATGATTTGGAATATCAGGAAGAAGAACAATTTGCTCCTCTCTCTTCTGTGCTAAGAAAACTTATTATTATTATTATTATTATTATTATTATTATTATTATTTAGCATTATTTGTTCAATTTACATACTGCCTTTTATCAAAACATCCTAGGGCAGTGTGCAGCATTAAAAGCACATTACAGAACATCAGTGATAAAAGCATAGTAAAAAGTATACTGACAGGCAGCCTAATCATAAAATAGTTGTCGTAATAGCTACATTTCTGCAGGCCATAGATTATTTAAAGTGGCATGTTTTTGCCTGGCATCTAAAGATATATAATAACGGCGCCAGGAGAACTTCTTTGGAAGAACAGTTTGAGGGAAATGTGCGTACAACCCATACATTTGTAAAAAATAACATATCGAAATGCCTTGTGTTGGGAGGAAATGGCTGGTGCATATTAGTCAAAACCGGATACAAAATTGTGTGTTGGAGGAGAAAATAATGCTAAAATGCTTGTGAATTTTTGTCGATTTTTTAAAAATAATATCACAAATTGCTGCAGAAAGATGGAGAACTTGATAGAAAAGAGAGAAGCTTGATTGATTTGTCCAACCAGTGTGGTGTAGTGGTTAAGAGCGGTGGACTCGTAATCTGGGGAACCGGGTTCGCGTCTCTGCTCCTCCACATGCAGCTGCTGGGTGACCTTGGGCCAGTCACACTTCTCTGAAGTCTCCCAGCCCCACTCACCTCACAGAGTGTTTGTTGTGGGGGAGGAAGGGAAAGGAGAATGTTAGCCGCTTTGAGACTCCTTAAAGGGAGTGAAAGGCGGGGTATCAAATCCAAAACTCCTCTTCTTCTCTTCTTCCAACCTTACCTGTGACTAACTGCCCCACAACACATAGTTTAGCTTTCGTGTGATAAATCCATAATGTTCTGCATTGGGGAGGTTTCTGGACTTTCTTACGCCGAAGGTATTCTGCATATATGGCAATGATCTGCTCCCAGGGCCGGATTTAGGTTTGATGAGGCCCTAAGCTACTGAAGGCAATGGGGCCCTTTATATGTCCAGCTGTCCTTTGTCAACAACAAATTGTCCCTGTTTTTTGTGCTGAATATATGCTATATGGTCATTTATGGACCTAATAGGTATGTACAGCCATTTGCACATAACAAAATATGTATTTTATCGAAGTAATTGTTGAACTGAAATATAGTCAAGAAGTATATTAATAGTGAGATACAATAAAGAAGAGGTATATCAATGGTGAAATAATTATTAAGCTGTAACTTTAAATGATTTTTTTATATGATTATTGTTTTCATTTTATGAATCAATGGTCTCGTTAGTTAATAAAATTCATGTTAAATTGCTGTTTTGTAGGTTGTTTTTAAAAGTCTGGAACGGATTAATCCGTTTTGCATTGCTTTCTATGGGAAAGCCCACCTTGGTTTTGGAACGGACTTCCGGAACGGATTAAGTTTGAGAACCAAGGTACCACTGTATATAGAAATGAGCAAACCAGTGACATTTTAGGGAGCAGGCTAGCAGGCGGGGCCCATTACTTACATCTTCAGAGCCTACGCAACACAAAACAAAACACGGTTGCTGTATGTGGGTTTTATTTTATTTGTTTTTTTATCTTATATTTTTGAAATCTACAACCAGGTTTGTTTTTCCTTTAAATTTTTTGGGGGCCTCCCAAGAGAGTGGGGCCCTAACCTATAGCTTGTTTAGCTTATACGTAAATCCGGCAGCGTCTGCTCTGCAAGGGCAAAGCAATTAGGTCTAATCTCTTCTTCCAATAGGGGCTTAATGGGAGCAAAGCAAGGCGAGAAGCGCCCTTTGTTGCAGAGGTACGTAAGCTCGCCTTCCTGGGCTGAGTCGGAGGAAGATCACACTGAGCCCAAGTAAGTCTCTATGGTTCTTGCACATTCTGGCCCCAGAAGCCAATGTCAAAGTTGCACCTCATATGTTCCCCCCCCCCCCAAAAGGTATTGCTTTCTGATGAATGGTGGTAAATTGTTTTCCTTCTAACTCCCTACCTGGAAAGCACCTGTGAATCTGGGAGTTGTAGTCCAGAACATCTGGGGGTGACTGCTAAGTCTGGGGGAGGAGAAATTTGATTCAGTTCACATTTAAAGGCAAACCTTCCTAATTCGAAATTTGGACTTCTCCAAATTGTGCAATGCAGTTTCCCGGCTGTGTAATGGGCACAAAAATCTATATGGGAAAAGCATGTGTAGAAATGCTTATGTTAGTGAAGATAACATACAAAATGCACTGCATTAGGGGGAATTGGTTTGCAGCGTCTAATAAGCGAAATCAAATGCGAAGTTGTGTCTATTAGAAGAAATTCACCGATGAGTTTTCGTGAGGACTTTTAAAAAAAATTTGTTGCAAACTGATGTGGAGTTCTGAAACTTAAGAAAGAGAAACGAAAATGGACAGATTGGTCCATTCAGAGTTGGATAACCTTGGTTTAAGCTATAGTTAGTTAAACACATTTGTGTGAGAGAGATGAAAGTTTCTGTGAGTTCCTTATATCAAGAGAACATCCAATGGAAATATTTTTAAGGATTACCTTCTCCCCATAAGCCTCTTTCCAAAAGTTACACATGAGATCCAGGTCCCTCTCTATAGTGGCCCCTTTTTTGTCTTGCTCCCTTCCAAGCCAGCATATTTTAGTCCTTTGAGAAAGCCTGCTTTATTATCACTTTAAAAACAAAACAAGTTTTTAATGTTTGAAGTTTTATTCTGTTTTTAGTCCTCTGTTGGGAGTCGCCCAGAGTGGCTGGGGAAACCCAGCCAGATGGGCGGGGTATAAATAATGAAAGTTATTGGTTTTTATTATTATTCAAAGCTTTTGTGGTTTAGGATACTGTCTAGACCAGGGGTAGCCAACATAGTACTCTCTGGGCTCCAATTCCAAAGTTGGAAAATGCTGTTGGGCTTGAGTCTTGCTTGCAGGCTTCCCAGAGGCCTCTGTGAGAACAGGATGCGGCAATTGACCCTATTGAGTGGAGTGGTTCTTAACTCTTAAGTCAGTGGTCGCAAACGGTGGGAACTCTAGTCCAACAGTATTTGGAGGTCACCAAGGTGGCAACCCCTGATCCGGACCATGATATCAAAGCTGTCTGTAGGTTTTCTCTTGTTGGTATTTGTAGTTGGCTGTACAATTTCAATTAAAGCTTAACTGCATGCTGTTGGACTGGGTTGTGTTTAATATCGTGAGCTGCCTTGGGGGCCAGTTTGGCTGGGGAAATAGATTAAAACTGTAAGGATGATAATATTCTGGAGGGAAAGCGTTGGGAAGGAAATGTTGCAGAGGACTAGAAACTTTGCATTTGGCAAATCCCTCTTATGCCCTCCGGGAGTCTTGTGTAGCAACCCGAAGCACATAAGGTAGTTAATAATAATAATAATAATAATAATAATAATAATAATAATAATAATAAATATTATTTATATCCTGCCCTCCCCAGCCAAAGCCGGGCTCAGAGTGGCTAACAACAGTAAAATAATACAGCATTCTAAAATCAATTCATTATAAAATCAGTTCAAATCGAACTGATGGCAACCATTGGGCTAGAGTTCTGTGAAGAATGACCAAAGACAGGGGTCAGGCTGCACCCTGACCAAAGGCCTGGTGGAACAGCTCTGTCTTGCAGGCCCTACAGAAAGATGTCAAGTCCCGCAGGGCCCTAGTCTCTTGTGACAGAGCATTCCACCAGATTGGAGCCACAGCCAAAAAAGCCCTGGCTCTGGTTGAGGCCAGCCTAAGCTCCCTGTGGCCCGGGACCTCCAAGGTGTTTTTGTTTGAGGACCATAAGGTCCTCTGTGGGACATACCAGGAGAGGCGGTCCCGTAGATACGAGGGTCCTAGGCCGTATAGTTCCCCCTCATACAGTTGCAATGAAAAGGGGAGGAGCATTTGAGGGGCTAATCCTTTTGTCAAAGCAATGCATAATCTCGCCAGCCGACGGCAGACTTGCATGAAATTCTCCCTTACAGAAACACTCCCTTGGAACCGCCGGCTTCAGAGACGCGAGGAAGCAAAGCTTGGAAGCTGAGCGAAAAGGAAAGCAGCTCATCGAAATGGGGGCTGCACTCACTGTAAGTGGCAGAGGGAAAGGGCATGCTTGGAATTTGGGGGTTTTCAAGTGACTGAGTCGGTGGCAGCAAATAAAAGCAGCTCCTGAACAGGGAGAGGGAGGAATTCAGCTCACATTGAAAGGTGAACATACGCATGGTGTGGCCGGCGTTTGTTTCTGATGTCCATCGACATGGAAGAGATTTCCCATTGCCCACACAGATCCTTGGAGAGGTTAACAATGTTACATTGTTAAATTGTGGGGCTGTAATGTTAAGACACAGATCCTGACCCCCCCCCCTTCTTTTTGTTAGGATATTTCCGTTCCACCTTAAAAGGGAGCAGGATGTTTGTGTCACAGCCTGCGTATTTCCTGTTCACAGGATGTTTACGTTTGCTGTTGCTTTCGTTCTCAGTCTGTCGGAGACTCTGACGCAGAACAGTCATGTTTTTCCTTGTTCTGATCAACGCTGAATAAAGTCTAAATATGCTCTCCTGCTGTGCATCTTCTGCTGTGTGCATTATCTGCTGATAAAGAGTGTGCACGAGCCCTGGAATGTGGCAAGGTATTTCCAGGAAACTCGTGTCACTAGAAGCTGCGTGACTACAAGGATCGATGGCAGCCAAGCTGGCAGCCGGCTTGGGGCCATGATGGACTATATCTCCCTGGCAGTATCCCAACACTTTTGTCCTCTGTTCTTTGCCTACCTACCCATTTTGGTCCTCCTTGTGGCACAACCCATTTCTGATGGCGGCTCAACCATCCTAAAACCAAAATTCCAAAAAGGGAAATTGGAGCACATTTCAGCAGGTCCTTGCTCCATGAATCCAGTGAAGATCTTCAGATTTACTTTAGCACATGTTGGAACACAACAAGTTGCTGCAAGTCTGGATTGCCTATGCTGTTGCCAACTGAGTCCTAGCATAAAGCACCAAAAGTCTCCTCCCCACATGCTTTTGTTGAATGGTCTCTTTAAATTTGAAGGTTCATTATTGTTCCACAAGATGTGTATTTCTTTAAGGGCCAGAGCAAATAACGTGACCTAGTTTTACAGCTGTGAAGCAGTATAGCAGGTGCTGTTAAGTTATGTTAATTAAGCTGTTGGGTATAGTATATAAAGAGCAGCACCTAGCTCTCTCTGTTCCCTGGTGGTCGGGTTGGTGGATGGGTCATGCTTATTGATATATTACAATTAATGTAAAAGGAGTTTTTGTTATTAAAACCTAGCTACAGTTATTTTAGGGACGCGGGTGGCGCTGTGGGTTAAACCACAGAGCCTAGGACTTGCCGATCAGAAGGTTGGCGGTTCGAATCCCTGCGACGGGGTGAGCTCCCGTTGCTCGGTCCCTGCTCCTGCCAACCTAGCAGTTCGAAAGCACGTCAAAGTGCAAGTAGATAAATAGGTACTGCTCCGGCGGGAAGGTAAACGGCGTTTCCGTGCGCTGCTCTGGTTCGCCAGAAGCGGCTTAGTCATGTTGGCCACATGACCCAGAAGCTATATGCCAGCTCCCTCAGCCAGTAAAGCGAGATGAGCGCCGCAACCCCAGAGTCGGTCACGACTGGACCTAATGGTCAGGGGTCTCCTTTTACCTTACAGTTATTTTGTGCTCCTTGTAATGTGTGGTCTCCCCAGCACGCCTTCTGCAGCGCAACTAGTCTGCAAATAGCCAACATCTTTTTCTTCCCTACAGGTATAGCAGATTCTTCTCTTGGGCTTCCTCTCTCCAGACTTCCATCTGCAGGACCAGCAAGACTCTCTTCGTCTCCATCTTTGCGGTGGTGCTCCTTGCTGTTCTTTCCACCTTCCTCCTGGGCTTCTCCTTCCAGAGGCCAGCAGAAGGCGCCCCCATCGGGACAGGCGATGCTTGGACATCCGTGCAGCAGCTGCTGTGGCCATATACTCGCCTCCAGCACCAAGCTCCACCTCCCGTATAATTCACTGGTGGGAGTTCAAGATGAGGTACCTTTCGGACATCAAGATGGGGAGCAGTCCTGCCATGTGGTTTTCAGTGGGCAGGTGCAAAGGGGTAGATAATATTTCAAGCTCTCTCAACTTTCAACATCATCCAAAGTCCCCATGCAGCTTACAGGTACAGCATTTCGATGTTTCTGGAGGCCCCGCCCTTGCAAGATATTTCCTGATAATTCAGTTCAAAACGAAACACAGTTTGATGCTTCTGAATTTTTAAAAATCTCTCTTCCCTCCCTCCCCCCAATCGTACTGAAGCTGCAAGATCTTAGGAAACATGTTTTAGGAAACACTTGGGAGTGAATATAGTTTGTCCACAAACAGCTTACAAAGTATGGTATTTATTTTTTTTCTGGAGGAAAAAATGCATCTGAAATGTTGAACCTATCGCAAACGTCAACCTCTTATTTTATTGACAGGAGTGTCTTCGACTCAATAAAGTTCTTAAGCGGTGCGTGGCTTCTCAAGAGTACGTTAGTAGCTTGGTAGAAAGCAACAGCTGGTACACGACGTCAATGAATAGATGGTGGGCCTGCCTAATTCTCTCCATTGCTTCTTCGCTGCCAAAGTCTTTGATCAGGTGGTAAAGGGTGGAGTGGAATTCCGTGTCCTCTGCTATGTTCTTTGAGAAGTTGTCGCTGTCCTCGGTGAGCTGGAGCCTCTGAGCTCTCTGCCCGTTAAACATCAGGAGGGCCCAGTCTTTATCCCATACTGGCTCTTTTGAAAGGTGTTCACAGATCTACCAACAGGACAGCCAGGAGTTGTTATAGCCAATAACCTGATGGGCTTGGAAGTAGTAATGTTTGCTTGTTTAGAAAAATGGGGGGCTGGAGGGTAGCACCAAAATCTTCCTTTTTCAGAAGGGCTAACCTGTGGGACAGAGCCTAGGACTTGCCGATCAGAAGGTCGGCGGTTCGAATCCCCGTGACAGGGTGAGCTCCCGTTGCTCGGTCCCTGCTCCTGCCAACCTAGCAGCTCGAAAGCACATCAAAGTGCAAGTAGATAAATAGGTACCGCTCCGATGGGAAGGTAAACGGTGTTTCTGTGCGCTGCTCTGGTTCACCAGAAGCGGCTTAGTCATGCTGGCCACATGACCCAGAAGCTGTACGCTGGCTCCCTCGGCCAATAAAGCGAGATGAACGCCGCAACCCCAGAGTCAGCCCCGACTGGACCTAATGGTCAGGGGTCCCTTTACCTTTAACCTGTGGGACTCCAGCTCCCATTGACCCCAGCCAGCATGGCCAACGGCTGGGGATAAGGGGGACTGCAGTCATCTGGAGGGGTTAGCCCTTGAGCTGGTTGTGTGTACAAGTCTGGTTTCAGTTGCTGAAGGCTGAAACAAGCTTTGCACACTCACTCTCTCTGCTAGGTTTCTGCACTGCTGTCCCCTAATCCCCACATTCTAGGCCAGGCATAGGCAAACTCAGCCCTCCAGATGTTTTGGGACTAAAACTCCCATCATCCCCAGCTAACAGGACCAGTGGTCAGGGATGATAGGAACTGTAGTCCCAAAACATCTGGAGGGCCGAGTTTGCCTATGCCTGTTCTAGGCAATGTCTGTTTTGAACACTTTCTATGGACTGATAAGCTTCCTCCTTGTGTGAACCCCTTAACCATCATTTCCCTGCAAAGCATTTTATATAGCCTGGCATCTTCCTCATTAGTGCTAACCAGGTTTGCTCTTGTAACCAACCTGAAAGTGCCTGGTTAATGTGAATTACAGCACTGATGCAGATATGTAATGCTATATAAAGGTAAAGGTACCCCTGACCATTAGGTCCAGTCATGGACGACTCTGGGGTTGCGTGCTCATCTCGCTCTATAGGCCGAGGGAGCCGGCATTTGTCTGCAGACAGCTTCCAGGTCATGTGGCCAGCATGACTAAGCCGCTTCTGGCAAACCAGAGCAGTGCACGGAAATGCCGTTTACCTTCCCGCCGGAGCGGTACCTATTTATCTACTTGCACTTTGATGTGTTTTCAAACTGCTAGGTTGACAGGAGCAGGGACAGAGCAACGGGAGCTCACCCCATCGCGGGGATTTGAACTGCCGACCTTCTGATCGGCAAGTCCTAGGCTCTGTGGTTTAGACCATAGCGCCACCCGCATCCCTCACATAATGCTATATAACCATGGTTTAAACCAGTGTTTCCCAGACTTGGGTTTCCAGATGTTCTTGGACTCCCATCCCCCCTAGCAAGCAAGACCAGTAGTCATGGATGATGGGAATTGTAGTCCAAAAGCAGCTGGAGACCCAAGCTTGCTTTGCTTAACCCTGTGTTTCCCAGAGTGCAAAGGGGAAGCCAGGCACCATTCTGATCCCTGGTGCCTGCAGGGTTAGCACACTCACCATCAGCACTGGGTGTCTATGTCCAGATTCTGAGAGGGCAAAATGCCTCTACCAGGTGGTCTTCCCTGCCTGCCTTGCCCCCCCCCCCGACCACCATCAATGGCTACCTAATTGCACAGGAGATGAGGGCAAAGCACATGAAAGCTGCCTGCTCCTGTTTGTAGAATACAGGGAAGGAGCTTGAAAACGAAACCAAAGTAGCACAGCCCCATACGTACCTTGAAGACCACATTTTCCTCTCCGCTCAGCAAGTTCCACTTGCTCCAGCTGAAGGCAAAGGAAGATGCGATGAGTGCCATTTGCTGGTAACTGGTGATTTCTGCTAAAAGTGTCTAAAAACAAGAAGATAGAAACAGAAGACTGAAACACCTCTCCACCTGAAAGCATTCAACATCGTCTCTCTTTAATGGAAGGTGGGATCTTGTGTTCTCGATGCCCCCAGATCAATAAAATAAATGTTGCCCATCTCTGTCAACATGCGGCATGCAAACACAAACCACCACCCTATGTTTACTTGTTATAACGGAACCAGGCAGAGGGCCTTCTTGGCAGTGGCACCCGCCCTGTGGAACACACTCGCACCAGATGTCAAAGAGAACAACAACTACCAGTCTTTTAGAAGACATCTGAAGGCAGCCCTGTTTAGGGAAGCTTTTAACGTTTGATGCATTACTGTATTTTAATATTTTGTTGGAAGCCGCCCAGAGTGGCTGGGAAAGCCCAGCCAGATGGGCGGGGTATAAATAATAAATTATTATTATAACATGTAAAGACAGGCTCCAGTGGATTGAGCAGACAAGACCAATAGTGGGTCCAGTGGTCAAGAAGGCGGTTTCTGTACATGCTGTAGAAGGAAGTCAAGGGCAGATGGGGCTCATCAACCTGGGAAGGTAGCCCATCTAGGAGAAGGAAAACTCTGACCCTAAACCTCCACTGCCTTTTGGGATATCTTTGGGAGAAGAAAAGGCTTGGGAGAAAACCCTATACAAATCCTGAGTGGAGTCCCTAAGACAGTTGGATGGTACACCACCTTCCAACAATTCCTGCAGCCAGGCTGCTACTAAATATCTTGCTCTGCTTTCCTTTGGGTCACATCAGCAAGGCTGAGATGGGGGTCTTCTCATCTGGGCACCCAGGACCTCCATACACACTGCCTAGCCTTGCACCCCTGGAGAGGTCACTTCAGTTTGACTTCTCCCGTGGAGGTACACTCCATTGTCCCTTGAGACAGACAGATGCCAACAACATATAAAGGCAAGGAGGATGGGGCAGAGCTGCAGGAAGCTCTGGCCTTCCAGGTTTGGCTGGGCAACAATTCTCACCACCCTTGGATAATGGAGCCATGCTGGCTCAGGCTGATGGGGCTACAGAAATTCATATCTATCGTATTTTTTGCTCTATAAGACTCACTTTTTCCCTCCTAAGCAGTAAGGGGAAATGTGTGTGTGTCTTATGGAGCGAATGCAGGCTGCGCAGCTATCCCAGAAGCCAGAAAACCAAGAGGGATCGCTACTTTCGCTGTGCAGAGATCCCTCTTGCTGTTCTGGCTTCTGGGATTCAGAATATTTTTTTTCTTGTTTTCCTCCTCCAAAAACTAGGTACGTCTTATGGTCTGGTGCGTCTTATAGAGCGAAAAATACGGCAAGTTCTGTATTCTACCACAGAATATATTTAAATATTGGGGGGGGGTCAATGCACACATTTCTCAATGTATTTTATCCTAAAATACACCCTTCAAAATGCATTTGGTTCATTTTTTGTAAAATCCATTGCAAAATCCATTCTGAACACGAATCAGCTCAGATTGCTTAAAAATGCTGAATGGGTGCAATTCTCCATCTGTAGTTGAGAGTTTGCATAATTTCCAATGATAAAAGGTAAAGGCAAAGGGACCTCTGACCATTAGGTCCAGTCGTGGCCGACTCTTGGGTTGCGGCGATCATCTCGTTTTATTGGCCGAGGGAGCTGGCGTACAGCTTCCGGGTCATATGGCCAGCATGACTAAGCTGCTTCTGGTGAATCAGAGCAGCACACAGAAACGCCCTTTACCTTCCCGCCAGAGTGGTACCTATTTATCGACTTGTACATTGACGTGCTTTCGAACTGCTAGGTTGGCAGGAGCTGGAACAGAGCAACGGGAGGTCACCCCGTCGCAGGGATTCAAACCACTGACCTTCTGATCGGCAAGCCCTAGGCTCTGTGGTTTAACCCACAGCGATACTTTAGGCTAAAGTGCCTTCTCCACTCAAGTTTCGTTTTGACCTCCCTGGTCATCTATTTGGTAGCTCAGCCTTTTGTTTCCATTCACGCTTTTTGTACGCTGCCCTGGACTCTTCTGAAAAATGAGGCATTGCAACCAAAAGTAAAATATGAATGGATGTAGACAGTTAGGCCTGGTCTCTTACCTTTCTGTTGATGGAGACGTACTTAGGAGAGTATTCCTCCGGGAAGATGTTCATTCCAGCCCTCTTCAGAGCAATGGTGAGAGCTAGGGGGCTCATCCACACCCCTCTCAGATCAGAAAGAAGAGTGGTGTCTTCCATGGTGGTGATTCCAGCTAACATACACTGATTGAGCTGCCTCCGGGAGCAAAGCAAGGGTTATCATCAGTTTGCTGCCATTATGCCGTAAACATCTGGCAGCCAATGCACACTTCTTCCTCTACCCTCCCAAACAGAAGATGGAAGGGCACTTTCCACCTTACAGCAGAGAAGGGTTACTTCTGGAGTATAGGAGAATATCGCACTGCCAGCCGGCAAATCTGCGGCATGCCCAGTGCTCTTAGACTCCAACTCCCATCAGCCTGGCCACAGGTCACAGATGATAGGAGTTGCAGACAGGCAACATCTTGAAAGCCACCGATTCCACATTCCTGGCTATTCTCAGAGAGGAGCCGGTGTGCCACATCCTTCTCTCCCAGAGTCTCTGATGTGGGCATGGATGTGAACAAGCCCACGACAGCAAGTCAAATGGAGCAGATTGTTGTGGCACAGCGGCAAAAGCAGCTGAAAAGTGCAGTGCAAGCCAATTCAGGACCCCTAACCGTAAAAAGATACCGGTGGCCACCCTGTACCTAACTTTACATTGCAGATGTAAATAATAAATTTAAGAACCACTACGCGGGTGGCACTGTGGGTTAAACCGCTGTGGGCTTGCCGATCAGAAGGTCAGCAGTTCGAATCCCCGCAACGGGGTGAGCTCCCGTTGCTCGGTCCCTGCTCCTGCCAACCTAGCAGTTTGAAAGCATGCCAATGCAAGTAGATAAATAGATACCACTCCAGCAGGAAGGTAAATGGCATTTGCATGCCCCAGATTTGTCCGCTACTGGACCTAATGGTCAGGGGTCCCTTTACCTTTTACCAATCAGTATGCAGGGCAGATAGGATGCACATGTTGGCATCTATCTGCCAGGGAACCACAGGCCACTGGGAAGCTAAACTCTTGCAATCCCTCCCCTGATCACACACCTATTGGAGATTGTGCATATTGGCTGGGAAATGTGCACAATTCCCCCTTTATTTTATTTTATTCATTTGTTGAATTTGTTTGACACCCTTCGTCCATAGATCTCAGGACAGTTCACAACCTTACTGACAGATTATGGGCATGTTCTACATGAGGCCTGGTGAATGTGCACAATGGCCAGCTGTTATGCACATTAACCACTCAATGGGTAAGAAGTTGGGTAGAATTGTCCCTACACCTATTTTTCCTTGCATGGCCACAAGTAAAAGGGCTAGAGGAATTCTTTTTCTTAAAAAAAAAAGAAAAGAAGGAAAGTTTTTATTTTTAAAAAGCTCTAAAAAGACCCCTGAAATATCCTGCAAACCCTACGGCCCTAAGTCCCATTGCATTGTGCAGGACTTCCCTCCTAGTTAACATACAGACGGAATTGGGCTACAGGATGTAGCTGCATACCTTGATTTGAATCTGCACCTCAGCGAAGGTGGTGAGGATGGTGAGGAAGGCTTCGTCGGTCCCATTGGGCCGGAGTTCCCAAGACTGGTAGGGCATGTTGAGGTGAGCATCCTGCATCAGCGTTACGGTGAAGAAGCCGTTCATTTTGAAAGCGATCTCTTTCTCTTGCATGTTGTACACCACATCCCCGATGTCGTCCGTTCTCCAATATTTTGCTTTCAAAGGAACAAAGGAAGAGGGTTTTGTTTGGGGAAGAGTGGTGCATGCTCTGGTTATCTCCCGCTTGGACTGCTGCAATGCGCTCTACGTGGGGCTACCTTTGAAGGTGACCTGGAAACTACAACTAATCCAGAATGTGGCAGCTAGACTGGTGACTGGGATTGGCCGCCAAGACCACATAACACCGGTCCTGAAAGACCTACATTGGCTCCCAGTACGTTTCCAGGCACAATTCAAAGTGTTGGTGCTGACCTTTAAAGCCCTAAACGGCCTCGGCCCAGTATACCTGAAGGAGCGTCTCCACCCCCATCGTTCTGCCCGGATGCTGAGGTCCAGCGCCGAGGGCCTTCTGGCGGTTCCATCACTGCGAGAAGCAAAGCTACAGGGAACCAGGCAGAAGGCCTTCTCGGAAGTGGTGCCTGCCCTGTGGAACGCCCTTCCATCAGATGTCAAAGCGATAAACAACTACCTGACATTCAGAAGACATCTTAAGGCAGCCCTGTTCAGGGAAGTTTTTAATGTGTGACATTTTAGTGTATTTTTGGTCTCTGTGGAAGCCACCCAGAGTGGCTGGGGAAACCCAGCCAGATGGGTAGGGTACAAATAATAAATTATTATTATTATTATGATACCCCAAAAGGCATGGAGTCACAGAGAGCATGTAGAAAGCTGCCTGATACCGCATCAGGTGTCTCATCCATCTAGCCCAGTAATGCCGGCTCAGACCGGCAGCAGATCTCCGGGGGTCTCAGAGAGGTCTCACCTGAAACCTGTATTTTAGTGTTCTGTTGGAAGCCACCCAGAGTGGCTGGGGAAACCCAGCCAGATGGGCAGGGTATAAATAATAAATTATTATTATTATTATTATTATTATTATTATTATTATTATTAACCAGGTCCTTTCAGCTTAGCAGTGGGCAAATGCCAACCTGGAGGCAAAACTGGACGGGGCATAGGTCCCAGCTTGGCCCACGAGGCCAATCCCCCACTCCCCAGCCCATCTGCCCTACATGTGACAGCAGGTGTGGGGCAGATAGAGTTATGGCTGCAAAGGATCGACCAAGAACTGTGCATTCTCAATTGCTCCTTTTGCAAGTGGGGCTTGCTGTCAATGCTGATTAGCAAGCCCTGCTTGGATCAAAGCTTACAGGAAGGCCAAAAGCACAAATACGACTTTGCACTGCTGGTCTGAATTCAAACTGGTGATGCAGAGGATATTATTCAGAAGGCAAAACATTACTCTGGGTCATCTGACATCGTTCTAATCTCGGCAACTGATGGGTGGGCAACCTTTAAAATGACCTGCAGGGGATGGGGTGGTCAGAATCCAGCCCACTGGCCAGAATTTGTTCCACACCCCCGTTTTAGTTGGAGATCCCCCGGGACAGAAATTAGCAAAGCACGTTCTCTGCCATCCTTCCCTTCCCCCCAAGATGTTCAGGACAAATGTTCCCCAATGTTGCACGTCTGACGCCTGCCTGTGGCACATGCGATGCTGTTTCCGCTCCGCTGTTTGCTTATTCTGAAACGGTATACAGTGGTACCTCGGGTTAAGAACTTAATTCGTTCCGGAGGTCCGTTCTTAACCTGAAACTGTTCTTAACCTGAAGCACCACTTTAGCTAATGGGGCCTCCTGCTGCCGCCGCGCCGCCAGAGCCCGATTTCTGTTCTCATCCTGAAGCAAAGTTCTTAACCCGAGGTACTACTTCCGGGTTAGCGGAGTCTGTAACCTGAAGCGTCTGTAACCCGAGGTACCACTGTATTTGTTTCTATCCTTTTAGCAAGGCATTCAAACGCACTGCAAAGTGTAGACAGAGGTTCTAGCTGTCTATCATCTTCACTTTACCAGGAATGCCTCTGGGTATCATTTGGAGTTCTGGTGGGGAGGTGGGCAGGAGGTGCTTAACCCTTTTCTTGGAGGTGTGCAACTCATGCTGATTTCTACACACACACACACACACACACACACACACACACAGGCCTATTTGTAACCTGCAAGGCAGCAGCTGGAGGTAAAAAATAATTGTATGGAGAAAGAGTGGCAGAGGAGAACTGACGGAGCGAGAAAGGGTTAAGCAATCCCAATCCGCCAGTTCTCCCCCTGCAAACGCTCTACCCCTCCATTGGCGTCACCAGGTAGATAAAGGCTGGAATTGAGCAACTGGTTGCATCATTCGCTTATGGACGTATCAAACCTTTGGCATCCCATCTTGCAATCAGAGGCTCTTCGAAAAAGATCACGCTGTCAAGCAGTCGGACTGTGAGCCCTACAGTCACGGAAGAAGGATCCTCGTTTTCGTCACATGTTGCCTCGTAGGGATAGATCTCCAAGCCTGTGTCCAGCACCTTTGGCAAGTAGCAGAGAAGACGCAACAGTCGTGTTTGTTAAGAATCACTCAGTCGTCTACAGTTGTCTTTCATTTTGCAGCGTGAAACATCATTGCGGTCTGAAAAATGGACCTATTTCACCCAGTGAATCGGGCTCACTTCTGATTCGCATTCCCAAGCAACTGAATATATTTATTGGCTTGGAAGTATGAATTTCAGTAGCCTGAAGAGTCACCAACAGTTCCTGAAGTACAACATAACAATCTATTGATTTGATACTTAATAATGATTTTGGGAAATGTGCTATAACTGGACTGTTCCCAAAAAGACATAAAATCTGCCCCTTGAGAATTGAATCTCCAGTAAAGATTGTGAGTTAACTTTTAAATCCATTTGAGTTTAAGTAGGGTCCAATGCTTGATGTGAGGATCTATAGCTCAAAACATTTTTTTTTCTCCAGATCAAAACTTGAAGTGTAACTTCAACAGTTGGCTGCTGTCTACACAAAAAAGTTGGCTGCTGTCTACACAAAAATTGTAACAGCGCAATCTCAAAACCTTAATCCCAAAACTGCACCTTTATAATTTTCTGATTCTCTGCCATTTGACCCCCAGCCCTCAGCTGTCTGTTGATGTGAGCCACTAAGAATTCTCAGTCTTTGGGCTGCATCTTATATTACAATTTGTACGTTAGTGCACATGCCAAAGTACAATATGTGATCATTCAGATTTCTTCTTTTTGAAGTTACACATCAAGCATCAAGATCAAAACTTAAGCTGGAGAAGAACCTGAATTTTCCTCCTCTGCCAAATTTCATTTACGAATCGCTTCCCATGAAGCCGCTTCACGATAACAGAACTGTGAAATCCACAATAAAAGGTATATATATATAAACAAATCCTTCATATATAAACACGTTTTTAAAAAGAAAAATCTTGTTTAAAACAATGAATTTCAAATCCAATGCAGATACCAAATGAGATTTAAAAAATCTCCACTTAAAAGGCTGCTTAAAAAGGAAGGTTTCCAACAGGCCTGGAAATGGCAACAAGAAAGATGGAGCCTGTCTGATACATAGTGGGAGGGAGTTTCAAAGGGTAAGGGGCCACCAGGTTAAAGGCCAAGTTCCTACATTGGGCACAACAGACCTTCTGATAAGGTGGCATCTGGAAGATTCCCTCTCCTGCAGAGCACAGGAGACCATCTTTTCGGTATCCTGGTCCCAAGCTGTCTAGGAATTTGAACACCAGTACCTTGAACTCATTCCTCTACCTGCCCACCTGGCTAGCTGCTCAGAGAACAGTGTACTGGCTAACAGCAACAGGAGCGTGGCAGATGCCAGAGAAGAGGACTGAGGAGAAATATTAAGGGGAAATCCCTTTTTCTAGATTCCAAGTGTGCCAATAAAACATGAGAAGGATGTCTAGAGACCTGCGGAGCAATGTTTGATCCATTAGCAAAATTGGAAGTTACTGGTCCTCATGGAGGGACGCGGGTGGTGCTGTGGGTTAAACCACAGAGCTGATCAGAAGGTCGGCGGTTCAAATCCCTGTGACAGGGTGAGTTCCCGTTACTCGGTCCCTGCTCCTGCCAACCTAGCAGTTCGAAAGCATGCCAAAGTGCAAGTAGATAAATAGGTACCGCTCCGGCGGGAAGGTAAACGGTGTTTCCATGCGCTGCTCTGGTTTGCCAGAAGTGGCTGTACGCCGGCTCCCTCGGCCAGTAAAGCAAGATGAGCACCGCAACCCCAGAGTCGGCCACGACTAGACCTAATGGTCAGGGGTCCCTTTACTTTTACCTAGTCCTCGTGGATCTTCTCCCTTGCCTTCCACCCCCAACAACCCAGTGTCCAGGTGAGAAGGGCACTTTCAGCAAGCAAAGCACAATTCTACTCATTTCCTCTTAAGATGAAACTCACTTCCACCATGGTCCAGCCTTTGACGAGTTTGGCTTGAGGCGGGAGCTTCAGGGCATCGAAATGGTAAACGCCGCCCACCGGCATGAACTGGTTCAAATCCACGACGTGCTCTTCCAAAGGTTGGGATTCGCTGATGCCGATGATCCGCAGTGATGAGATGTGAACTGGGGGAGGAAAACCCCACCCACTTTTAGTGTATGCAAGTTTATGCATGCAGAGAAAAAGGACAAGGAAGGGTTGATTTGGGTGTGCTTGCCCCTACAGCTGGTCAAGCGTGAGTCAGCAAACTTGTGGGACTGAGTCAGCACAAAATAAAGTACACTGTAAATACCCTTCTATTTGTGGCAAGTTAGCCTTTGGCTATAATCTGTGTTGGATAGTTACAGGGAGGACGTGTTAATGGAAAGACCTTTTATTACTGACCTTACTCAAACTGTCTGGGGCATGGGTAGGCAAACTAAGGGCCGGGGGCCGCATCTGGCCCAATCGCCTTCTAAATCCAGCCCATGGACGGTCTGGGAATCAGCGTGCTTTTACATGAGTAGAATGTGTCCGTTTATTTAAAATGCATCTCTGGGTTATTTGTGGGGGCTGCCTGGCGTTTTTACGTGAATAGAATGTGTGCTTTTATTTAAAATGCATCTCTGGGTTATTTGTGGAGCAAAATATAGTCTGGCCCCCCACAAGGTCTGAGGGACAGGGGACCGGCCCCCTGCTGGAAAAGTCTGCTGACCCCTGGTTTGGCGTGTTGAATGGGCACTCTGCATATGCCCCCAAGCCACACATCCACCTATGCTGTGGTTCTAATTGAAATTGGCCAGCCATTGTTCATTGTTCCCACTTCACAACAGCCAACCTCCAACTGTGCACTATTTTGAGGTTATTGTTGGGGAGGGGCAGCACTGGAAAAGCTGCTCTGTTTGGGTCCCAAGTTGATTCGGGCTTTATATACAAATAGAATCCTAGAAGTGTAGAATCAGAAGGGTCAATGAGTCGAACCC
The DNA here is from genome assembly GCF_964188305.1 of Podarcis bocagei. NCBI lineage: Eukaryota > Metazoa > Chordata > Lepidosauria > Squamata > Lacertidae > Podarcis > Podarcis bocagei. The sequence goes on along the minus strand of NC_138135.1, from coordinate 14,267,676 downwards.
CCTGCAATGCAGAAATCACAGAGCGGAGAAGAAACACTGGCCATGTTTGGCATGATACATTGACAAAAACATTGACTGCAAAGTATCAGTAAATATATTCCAGATACAGTCATAACTCGGAAGTCGAATGGAAGTCCGTTCGACTTCCAAAGCGTGGCGTCTGATTGGCTACTGGAAGCTCCAGCAGCCAATCAGAAGCTATGGAAGCTCCTTCGGACGTTCGGCTTCCAAAAGGATGTTTGAAAACCGGAACACTCACTTCCAGTTTTCGATTGTTTGAGAACCGAGGTACGATTGTATCAGAAATTATCAGCTGCAATGACTGAGTTAAAAAGGCAAACATTATTATTAATTACAGTGGTACCTCAGGTTAAGAACTTAATTCGTTCTGGAGGTCCCTTCTTAACCTGAAGCCCCACCACCTCGCGATTTCTGTTCTCATCCTGAAGCAAAGTTCTTAACCCGAGGTACTATTTCTGGGTTAGCGGAGCCTGTAACCTGAAGTGTCTGTAACCCGAGGTACCACTGTATTATTATTTATGCCCCATCCATCTGGTAGGGTTTCCCCAGCCACTTTGGGCAGCTTGCAGCATATATACAAACAAAGTAAAACATCAAGCATTAAAAACTTCCTGATACACGGTTGCCTTTAGATACCTTCTATAAGTTGTGTAGTTCTTTATCTCATTGACATGTGAAGAGGGGCGGGTGTTCCACAGGGACACCATCTCCTGGGGTCAAGGTATATTTAATTGATGCCAGGGACGATGGGGAACTGGAGTCCAGCAACACATGGGCCAGTCCTGGGACAGCTCAGTTGGTAGAGCATGAGACTTTTAATCTCAGGGTCGTGGGTTTGAGCCCCACATGGATGGGGCAAAAGATTCCTGCATCGCAGGGGGTTGGACTAGATGACCCTCCAATTCTATAGTTTTGCGATTCCTTGACTACATCCTCATCCCTGCTTTAAACCGACGCCATTATTCAACAGTCAGCGCACAGAAAGCTTGACTGAGTACCTCTGGAAACAGATTTCAAGATGTTGGAGCTCTTGTCAAAAACTTTGTCCATACTCCCCTCCTCTTCGCTGGTGCTCTTCGTTTCAGAGATGGCGGAATTATGCAAGGCACTCTGAAAACAATAAACAAACACCTTGCTGCAGATGCTGGCCTGCTAGATCCTTTGTTAGGGAAACTGTGGATGGGAAATTTCTCAGGGCACAATGAGGGCTAGGGTCTTGACTTCATCTCTGCAGTCATTTTCAAATAAACTTTACTAGTGCAGATTATCAATACACAATCTACATGTCCAAAATATTAAGAACGTCCATAGTTAAAGAACTAATCTTTTAATCTTTTATATAAAAAAATTAACCATTTTACCATTACAGAGCAAAAAAATAAAATGTTATAGATAGATGCTGCAGGTACTTTAATTGGCATCTGACGTGTTCTTCATTTTGTTTAAAGCTTTTGAATTTTCCCTGAATACCTTAATTTCATGTCCACATAGGTGCACATGATCAATTCCCTGCCCTGAAATTCCCAACTCTCCGTTGATGCAAGATACCAGGTTCCACTCACAAATACTTCTGCTAAACCTCTCTGCTTCCTTAAGGAGAACCTCTAGTTTAACAATATTTAACTTCCTCATTAAATCGAATTTATTCATCTGATTTCTTGCTCTCTCACACACACACCTTGGCATAAGCTAGGTATTCCATCTAGGCCAGGGGTCTGCAACCCGCGGCTCCAGAGTCGCATGTGGCTCTTTTACACCTTTGCCGTGGCTCCGGGGTGGATACTAGCGAGGGGAGGAGGCACATTGTGCGGCCCGACACTCCCCACTGTGGCGGGCGCTGTACTGGCTGTGACGTTGCATGGGGGCAGTGCGTGCGTTAGTCACGCACCGTCCCGACGTCACCTTCCTGCCCGCTGTCAGATTGTGGCTCCGGAGATATGTTTGTTTTAAATGTCACAATGGTTTTGCGGCTCCCAGTTGTTTTTTCTTCGGAAATGGGTCCAAGTGGCTCTTTTTGTCTTAAAGGTTGCAGACCCCTGATCTAGGCTCATGAAATAGAGAGCCTGATCTCGTTGGTTTACTCTTGCGTGCTCTTTTACATAGTTTAGTAAACACAACAGAAGATCTAAGAGTACAGAATATTTCTTGGAGAACTGTGGAAACCAGTTGGCAAAATGTTCCCCCTTTATTACACATCCCCAAAAGTGGGGGGGGGGGGAGGGGGCCAGAATCTCACAGTGCCAGTATCTACTCCATCGCGTAATATTACCACGCAGGGTTATCCAATGAAATTTAATGGCAGGAAGTTCAGGGCATACAAAAGAAAGGATTTCTTTACACAATGCAAAAGCAAAGACGTGATGCAATGAAGACGTGATCATAACTGTTAGCTTAAATGGCTTTAAAAGTGGGGGGCAAGGCTAATTCACATAGGACAGGTCTAACCATGGCTATTAGCCATAGCAAAATTGTTATGTACTGAGCTGAATCCTAGAACAATAGGATCCAGAATGCAGCAGTTTGATTGGTCCGCAGGAGCCACCCAATCCAGCTCCAGATGGAAGTGAATCCGCAACCTGATTGGCCTGCAGGAGCAGACAATCAGGCTTCTGGAGGAGGTGAATCAGCAGCCTGATTGGCCTGCAGGAGCTGTCTTTCCACCAGGGAACAGACTTCCGCTCCCCCTCCCCTGCACCCCCTTAAAATTGTTATTTATTAAATTTGCTTACAGCCCCATACCCATAGATCTCTAGGAGGTTCACAACATAAAACTACACTATTAAATTGCAAAGAACATAACAAAAATAGGAACAGAAACAAACCAATAATCCCCCCCTTCCACAACACATTTAATTGGGCATTGGAGGTCAATCAGCCCAAAGCCTGGTTGAAGAGGAAGGTTTTACCTGGTGCCTAAAAATATATAATGAAGGCACCAGGTCAACCTCCCTGGGGAGAGCGTCCCACAAATGGGGAGCCACTGCAGAAAAGGCCCTGTTCTCATGTTGCCACCCTCATGGAGGAGGCACACAAAGGCGGGCCTCAGAAGATGATCTCGGAGTCCGGGTAGGTTCATATGGAGAGAGGTGAACCTTGAGGTAAAATCTGCCACAGAGGCTTGGGGAAACTTCAGGGATAGATTTTTGGGGTCCACAGAAGCGGAAAGGAAGGGGAAGTCCCTGCTGTGTGAGTGAAATGCCATGATGGAAACAACCGTACATTCCTACTACAGAGGAAAATTGCTTTGTAACTCTTGTCTCTTATCAATCTACTACACTATGATGCCTTCTTCCCCCTCAGCCAACCCTTACCTTTAGATGTTCTGTCTTGCTTTCCTGACTAACTTCTCCTACCAGCTTACGGCCCTTTTTCCCTTTCTTGACCACGCTACTCACGGATTTCACCGTTTTGATCGGTGGCATCTCCAGCTTTGGGGGCTCGCTAGGGAAAGTCCGGAAAGGGGACAAATGGTCGTAATGGGTGTGCAAGATGCGCACCGCCACATCGCAAATGGCCAGCGCCTTCGGGAGCTCAAACCCGTTCCACGGCTCCCTCTGGTCGTCGTAAAAGATCTGGCTGCGGAACCTGGTTGCGAAGAATGCAGACACAATTATGCACCACAAGAACATTCTTACAAACTCTGACCCATCTCAATATCTTTCCCCCATCTATTTTGTAAATCTCGCGCTGGACCTCAGTGTCCGGGCAGAACGATGGGGGTGGAGACGCTCTTTCAGGTATACTGGACCGAGGCCATTTAGGGCTTTAAAGGTCAGCACCAACACTTTGAATTGTGCTCGGAAACGTACTGGGAGCCAATGCAGATCTCTCAGAACCAGTGTTATGTGGTCCCGGCGGCCGCTCCCAGTCACCAGTCTAGCTGCCGCAATCTGGATTAGTTGTACTTTCCGGGTCCCCATCAAAGGTAGCCCCATGTAGAGCGCATGGCAGAAGTCCAAGCGGGAGACAACTAGAGCATGCACCACTCTGGCGAGACAGTCTGTGGGCAAGTAGGGTCTCAGCCTGCGTACCAGATGGAGCTGGTAAACAGCCGCCCTGGACACAGAATTAACCTGTGCCTCCATGGACAGCTGTGAGTCCAAAATGACTCCCAGGCTACGCACCTGGTCCTTCAGGGGCACACTTACCCCATTCAGGACCAGGGAATCCCCCACACCCGCCTTCCCCCTGTCCCCTAAAAACAATACTTCTGTCTTGTCAGGATTTCAAGATGCTTGAAACAGAGAGCATCTGGCCTTAACGAAAAAGGTTGGAATACATGGTGCTAATTCCTAGGTAACCATCATCTAGCGACTCCACTTGATCAATATGTCAAATGTTACCTGACCAGGACATGGGACCAGGCTGCCTTATCATGGCTCCCAGGCCAAAAGGAAAGGTCTTCAACAAGCCCCCTCTCCTCTTCAAACGCTTACTTTGGAACTTTCTTGAGATTTGCCCAAATGCACAATGTAACATTCTTCTCCTTAATGACAACCTCCATGTTCCCACTTTCGGATTCTGCATAGCTGCTGGCTTCCTGCACGGAACATTGAAACGGAGAGAATTGAGGCTTGCCGCACAAATCAGTGATGCACACAGACCCTTCTTGAGAGCATTGGAATGACCAATGGGAGCTGGCTCCACGGAAAGAGAATCGGGAGTGAAAATATCTCAATGCAATCTTACAGGAAGAAAAGCCATAAACTCTCCCAGAGTTCTAACTGACATAATCTCAGGACCCTTGCAAATGATCCCACCCATTTTTCTTCCTATCATTGTGGTGCAATGAGTCAGTGCGTCCGGCTGTTAGCCAGAAAGTCGGTGGTTCGAGCCCTCCCAGGAACGGCTGTAGGCGGACGATTCCTGCATTGCAGAAACTCTACAGTTCTATGATTCTATGTGCTAACACCAATTACCGTATTTTTTGCACCCTAACACTCACTTTTTTCCTCCTAGAAAGTAAGGGGAAATGTCTGTGCGTGTTATGGAGCGAATGCCTGAGGGTGGCGGGGGGGGGGGGATCTGCTGCAGTCGTGAGCAGAGGATCCATGGTTCCCCTTCCTTCCCTCCTCCGTGGTTACAAAGCATGGATCCACATGGATCCTCAGGATTTTTGCATTGGGCTACTCCAAACTCACTGTCAGATCACATGTCTGTGGCCACAGCATGAACCACAAAAATCATATATCCACTATTTCGTTTAGAATATTTTTTTTCTTGTTTTCCTCCTCTAAAAGCTACGTGCGTGTTATCGTCTGGTGCGTGTTATAGAGCGAAAAATACGGTACTTGGGGGTACTTTCAACACATTAGGTGGAGCAAAAGCAAGTTTGTAAACCAAGGTATAACTGGCAAGTATCTGCAGCCAATCCGGTCTACGATATGTATTGCCCATATGATAATACAGGTTTCTAAACCCTTGTGCCCAGACATACATTACATTTTAGGTCCAATTCAAACCAAATGTGTGCTTCAGCCCTCAAGACTCTAGCGTAGCAGTTCTCAACCTGTGGGTCCCCAGATGTTGTTGGACTACAACTCCCATCATCCCTGAGCTCTGGCCTTGCTAGCTAGGGTGATGGGAGTTGTAGTTCAACAACATCTGGGGACCCACAAGTTGAGAAAGGCTGCTCTAGTGGAAGGTGGGCTGGAGGCAGCTTACCTGACCTCCCAGGAAGTGAAAACTTGCAGCTTCTTAGGAGCAGGGAGGTGGCAGGGAGGTCTACACAGTGCAAATGCACCGGTGGAGGCAATCCGGCCTCCTAAAAAGGTAAAAGGTAAAGGACCCCTGGACGGTTAAGTCCAGTCAACGGCAACTATTGGGTTGCGGCGCTCATCTCACTTTCAGGCCGAGGGAGCCGGCGTTTGCCCACAGACAGCTTTCCGGGTCATGTGGCCAGCATGACTAAACTGCTTCTGGCACAACGGAACAGCTTGACGGAAGCCAGAGCACACGGAAACGCCATTTACCTTCCCACCGCAATGGTACCTATTTATCTACTTGCACTGGCGTGCTTTCGAACTGCTAGGTTGGCAGGAGCTGGGACAGAACAACGGGAGCTTACCCCGTCGCAGGGATTTGAACCGCCATCCTTCCGATCGGCAAGCCCAAGAGGCTTAGAGGTTTAGACCACAGCGCCGCTGCATTCACAACCCCCCGGCTGTCCCACCGGTGGTAAGAAGCAACAGGCAACCTCAAGGATCTGAAATAATACCAGCATCTGTTTACCCTCAGCATTTGTTCTGTGGCTGCGCTGTATTTGTCGTGAAGGAGAGACTGCAGTTGCTGGATGGTTTCCGTGTACTGCGCGACATGCTTCGCAGAGAGCTCGTGGAAAGGAGTGTCCATGATGAAAAATTCTAACTTCTCGATTAGCTAGGAGACATTTAAACTTTCTCTGTTAGTTGATAATAATAATAAATTAATAAATAATAATAATGATGATGATAATAATAATAATAATAATAATAATAATAATAATAATAATAATAATAATAATAATAATAATACTCTGCATGCTAGAGTTCAAGGGAGAAGGAGAGGGGGTGGTTTTGCTCTCCTGTAGATTTGGCAAGGAGCAATAAAAACAGAGTGTTGTGAGCTTCTTACACATTCATTTATTGCAGCAATTCTTCTGAATGCCAGCTGCTAGAAAGCACAGGGGATATGAGGACACTCTTGTGTTCGAATCCTGCTTGCTGGTTTCCCACAGGCAACTGTTCAGCCACTGTGAGAACAGGATGCTGGACTAGATGGGCTGTGGGCCTGATCCAGGAGGAACTTCTTAAGGTGTTATTCAGAAGCCTTTTCTCCCAAATGACAGAGACTTACTTCCAGCACCTGGTTCCCCTTTGCAATAACAAGCTGGATGTCATTATTCGGGTCTTCTTTCCACAAGCTCATGAAAGTATTGATATCCTGGGGGATGGTTGGGTCTGGGCTTCCATCGCAGCCTGTGTAGTGGTTCCACTAGGAGGAAATAAGACACAAAATACTCACTGTGGCGTAAAGAAGAAGTCAATTAATAGGGAGTGAAATATACTCGGAGTCGAGTGTGGATTTCATGCTCTTTAATCAGCTCATAGTGGGGAGGAGAAATGGAAGTTCCCCCAGAATGTCTGTTTTATATACATTATTTACACAATGGGCCCCACGTGATTGGCTAATTCCAGGATTCTCCTAGGCCAATCAGGTTGTGGATTCACTTCCACCTGGAGTTGGATTGGGTGGCTGCTGTGGACCAATAAGACTGCTGCATTCTGGATCCTATTGCTCTAGGACCAATCAGACTGCTGCATTTTGGATCCTAGTCTCAGTACATAACAGGGAGTTATCAAGGCAACTGGATAAATGTGTTTTATGCTTTATGGTCTCCCAGATTTGAGGTGACTGCCCATTTCCACTGCTGTTATAAACTTATATTTTTAACAGGAGGCTGCATGACATCTCCAGCATTTAAAATTTCGCTTTTGATTCCATTTTTTCCCCTTAAGGAAACCAGAGCTGAGGTATTCTATGGCTATTAACACTGTGTGATGAGAGACCCACGTCTACCTGAGCGAGAGCTCTGTATTTCGACTTCCACTGGGCCGCGGTCAGAAAGTTTTCCTCCAGAACATGAATTTCGGAAAGTTCAATCCCTCTGCGTTCTTGATCCTGCATGGAACATAACCAGGTTGGTTTTATTTTGACCTGCATGACCTGTCTGAGGAGCTATTTATTCAGCAATCCATAGCCTCAATGATGGGGAACGGATGGTCCTGTGACTGTTGCTGGACTACAACTCCCATCACTCCTGGCTCTTGGCCTTGGCGGTGCCTGCAGTGCTCCCTCAACCCATTACATTAGGCCTGAAACAAGTGCTAGGCTGCTTTATGTGCTTGGTTGCCCATGACAGCTTCTCCAGTTTGCAAATGTGGTCCCAGGTCCGGAAAGGTTGGCAATCCCTGGTGTGATGCAGAGCTGTTCTAAAGCTGTCATTGGAAGTGTATTGCCAGGGACTGGCTGGAGGTGAGGTACTGATCACCAAGAGAAAGGAAGGTGGGAGACTGACTTGGAAGGAAGGATCCATAAAATGGGGGAGCCTGCAGCAGCTGGGAGACGAGAGCCAGAGGCAGGAGAAACTTCAGGATTGGAGAATGAGGAACAGGTGCAGGAGGAGGGAGAGAGACGTCAGGCTGGTGTGGAGTCAAGCGCTTCCACATTTCCTGCTGATGCTCCGCTGTCTCCCAGGACCAGGAGAGGGCTGAAGAGGGAGGAGCAGAGGCAGGTTACACGCAGGCGTAGTCTTCACCTGCTTGTGCGCAGCTCTGGTGGGGAAGATACATAAGCCAAGGTCTGGGGTGGGGTCTCTCTATTGCTGCACCTGCCTCATTGGGGGCACGCGTAGGAGTAGCTGAGAGACATAGGACGATTGTACATGACTGTTCCTAACTTGTACTTCTGGCAATGAAGAGATAGATAGATAGATGATAGATAGATAGATAGATAGATAGATAGATAGATAGATAGATAATTTATTACGGTTGGAGACCAGCTTATAAAACACACTTGGGGGTACAACCCAGAAGGAAAACAAACATTTAAAGCAATGTACAACAATTTAAAATTTATAAATGCGATAAGTGTATAGACACTTAAAACTTTAAGATAAACTACCGCAGAGAGATGACCCAGAGTCACACATGGAACCGTGTTTGGGGATTTTCTTGACGAACTAGATTGAGTCGGGGGATGGTCTGCGCCTACAGATCTGTACACAGAATCTGGCGACCATCCGTGTCGTCTTATGATCTTTGCTAACAGGAAAAGGTCGAATTTTTGCTTTCCCGGGAGGTCAGCAAACCTCACCAGCAGGGGATCAATGGTCTCGCTACGTGCCTCTCCATAAAAGGGACATCTAAAGAACAAGTGCTCTGGGCTTCCTATGTCCCCCAATGAACAGGCGCAAAGTCTCTGAGCATATGGGACTTTTTAAAAGGCTCGTTCCAGGACTGGCGAGGGCAGAGCCGAGCTTCTGGCGAGTATAAAAGCCCTTCTTGCATTTTTGGAGACGAGAAAGAAGAGATATGCTGCCAGTGCGGCTATATATCTCTCAATTTCTCCAATTTTATAGTCGGGGCACCTTGAGCAGTCCTGTTGTCTCTCGGCGTCTCGTTTGCCTGACCGTAGCTTTTGCCTGGCCCAACCCCAGACTTAGAAGGGCTTGAGGGGCAAAACCCAGTTTCTGAAGGGTGTTCAGGACAATGAAGAGTTAATTCCTTCCTCTGGACATTCTTTGCCTGACAGCACCATGACATGCACCTACTCCTTAGAGCCACACAACAGGAGAGGGGGAGTCTGCGAGCCTGATACTTGCGCAGCCTTATTCGCATCCCATGAAAACCATCATCCTGTTATCCTGGTACCGACCATAGCCACTCGGAAGCAAAGCCTGGGGAAAGCTGCAGCTCACCAGTCTCTCATGAACAATATCCAAGGTTCAATATCTCAGGCAGAGCTAGGAATGTCCCTCCGTTGTCACCACCAGACAGTGTAGACAACAGATGGACAAATGGTCAGGCTCAACCGAAGGCGATTTCTAACTTCCTCTGTGTGTGCACTAACCTTGGCTTCCAGTCGCTCCGTCTTCTCTCGTTCAATCCTTTCCTTTTCAAGTCGCGCAGCTTCCTCTAGCTCGGCACGTACTCGGGCCTGCTCTGGGAAAAAAGGGGGGGAAACAGAGATTGTCAACAGTGAGACGGAAAGGAGTTTAATAATGCGAGCAAACTGTTGCAAACACCGACTGTGTCAGCACATGAAGACTTAGGAGGAGGCACCGGCTGCAGGATGAGAAAGGCATGCAAGCCAAATCTTCAGAAGCAGAAGGATAATGGAGCTTCCTGCGTTCTTACTCCACCAATTTAACAAGGGAACATGGTGCGAAATGCGCCCTACCTTCCTCCAGAAGTCTTCTTTCCTCTTCTTCTCTCAGCAGTCTCATCTTCTCAGCTTTGCTAAGCTTCTTTTTACCACCAGCAGACTGAATTTAAAAGGGGGGGGGACCATATATTACTATTTCTCAGTGCTTTTTTTCTGGGGGGGGGTCCAGGGGGACGCATACCCCTAAACATTTTGTGAATCTTTGTACTTTTGTCCATTTACTGTATTTGTTTTCCCCAATTTGTACTATAAAATGGTGATTTTCTTGAGTCGAAAGGAGAGCACCCCTAAACATTTTTTTAGGAAAAAAAGGACAGAGAGAGAGAGAGAGAGACGGAGAGTGTGTGTGTCGGTAGCACAATTGGGGCTCAACTACTTTATTCCCAATGTTGGGGTAAGGATACTTATTTGTGGAATACAGTTTGTCTATATTGCAATATTGCAAACAGTTTTGCCTAAAAATTTAACTTGAAAGGTACTTCTATGGTTACCAGGAGCACTGTTTGAAAACCATCCATTTAGCAAACTTCACTGAACAAAACAGGAGGAATTTAGAAAGAAAAGGAGGCAGTGGTTTTCCCTGTCCATTACTGAAACACACATGTCTAGATACAGAGTTGGTTTGTATGTGGCACAGAGCCAAAATTAGGCTTTAGTGCAAACAAATGAGGCTGCGGACAAAGGGAGATCATTGTTGCTTCACAGCTACTCTAGTTCCTAGTGCTGCTGTTCTGCTGTTTAGGAAGCTACGGTTTGCCTTAATATACCATCCAAACCAAGGCTTGTGGTTTGTCACATTCCAGGCAAGCCATGAGCTGTAACCAAGGTTTGTTCTTTGTTTTACAGCAGGGGTCAGCAAACTTTTTCAGCAGGGCGCCGTTCCACTGTCCCTCAGACCTTGTGGGGGGGTCGGACTATATTTTTGGGGAGGAAATGAACGAATTCCTATGCCCCACAAATAACCCAGAGATGCATTTTAAATAAAAGCACACATTCTACTCATGTAAAAACACCAGGCAGGCCCCATAAATATCCCAGAGATGCATTTTAAATGAAAGGACACATTCTACTCATGTAAAAGCACCCTGATTCCTGGACTGTCCACAGGCCGGATTTAGAAAGCAATTGGGCCGGATCTGGGCCCCAGTCCTTAGTTTACCTACCCATGGTTTACAGGTTTGCCTAACCATGGTTTACAGGTTTGCCTACCCATGATTTACAGGTTTGTCTGGAGGAGTGAAGCCAAACCAGGGCTTAGCTCACAGCAGTGCAGGAGGAGGAAGACTGGAAGCAGGACTGCAGCAGAACAATCTCCATTACGAGCATACCAGTTGACACATAGAGATATAGATGTATATAGATATAGATATAGAATGACAGGATGAATTCCAAAATAAAAAAATTCCTTCCAGTAGCACCTTAAAGACCAACTAAGTTAGTTCTTGGTATGAGCTTTCGTGTGCATGTACACTTCTTCAGATACACTGAAACAGAAGTTACCAGATTTTTCTATATAGTGAGAAGGTGGGGAGGGGTATTACTCAGAAGGGTGGTGGGAATGGGAGATTGGCAGGTAGCTGAAATGAGCCTATTGACGACTCTTAACGACTGTAATAGGTCTTACAGGAAAAGGCAAGGGGTGAGAAGGTCAGAAATGGCTTAGTCATGTATAATGAGATAAGAATCCAATGTCTTTGTTCAGACTAAGCCATTTCTCACCTTCTCACCCCTTGCCTTTTCCTGTAAGGCCTATTACAGTCGTTAAGAGTCGTCAACAGGCTCATTTCAGCTACCTGCCAATCTCCCATTCCCACCACCCTTCTGAGTAATACCCCTCCCCACCTTCTCACTATATAGAAAAATCTGGTAACTTCTGTTTCAGTGTATCTGAAGAAGTGTGCATGCACACGAAAGCTCATACCAAGAACTAACTTAGTTGGTCTTTAAGGTGCTACTGGAAGGAATTTTTTTATTTTGACTATGGCAGACCAACACGGCTACCTATCTGTAACAGGATGAATTCCAGTGAAACAATGTGGATTGTCTAAGACCCAGAGCTTCTGCATATCTCTCCTAGCTAGGAGCAGCAGGTGGTTTGGATGAAGGACCTAACATTAGCAGTTTAGATGAAAGTTTGCATGTCGGAGCCTCCGTACGACCGAGCTGAAATGGCTATTCCTACGGCCATATCTTCGGAATCTCCTCCGATGGTGATTAATGACCTAAGCCTTTGCATGAGGCATGCTCCCCATTCCGCAGAGTACCCAGACAGCAGCAGAAGAGACAGAAATATGTGCTACATTGCTACGTTTATTTCTAAATATGCAGGACAGAAAGAATATGTGTCTTCTCTCTGTGAGAGACAGAAAACGAAGGGAACAAAGAAACAGGAAACCAGTAACATCAACATCCGTCTCCCGTGAGACTTCCAACAGTCTGGAATGTCAACAGAGTCTTGTGACTCCAAGAACTGCACAATGGCATAACAGAAACCTAACATTGCACTGGGAGCTATAGCTCAGTCAGTAGAGCATGAGACTCTTAATCTCAGGGTCAGGGGTCTGAGCCCCACATTGGGCAAAAGATTGCAGGGGTTTGGACAAGATGATCCAACTGTACAAGTCTGTGCTTCTGTGATTCTAGGCCAAGTATTTAGGGACAGGGTGACCAGGTAAGGTAGTTGGCAATGAACCTTTTTTAAAAAAATGCTAATTGTAACCAGCCTCCCTCAACCTGATGCCTTCCAGATGTTTTGGACTCTAATTCCCATCAGCCCCAGCCACAGCGGCCAATCTTCAGGCATGATGGGAATTGTAGTTCAACAACATTTGGAGGGCACCAGCTTGGGAAAAGCTGATATAAATAATTGCCACCTTATAAATAATAACCACAACCTTTAACCAAACAGTTCTTGAACTGAAATATATTATTCACTAACAATATATATATTATTGATTCTGCCAAGTGACCATACAAGCAGTGTTTAATATAATTTCTCACAGAAAAGCAAGATACAAACTTGAAATAATATTAACCATGCAATATCAATACTTGGCATTTGGGCTGTTGTAACTATATGCAGTTGTGGCAACAATATGCAGCTGATCTACTGGACTACCTACCTAACTAGCAACCTACCTACCTTTTTCTTTTTTGGACCCTAAATGTTGCAAGGCAAAAGAAGAGAGAAAGTCAGAAGAAAGCAGGTATCATAAACAAACAGTCAAAACTGGAAATATATATACGTATATACCACGGGGGGCAGAAGCTAGGGTTGCCCTACGTCTGGAATATCCTGGCCGTAGCCGGGATTTCGCCGCTGGAAACAGCGTCTGGTTGGAAACCGCTGAAACGTCTGGGGAAATGGACATTTGTCAACCCATGTCGGAAGGCGAATTTCCTTAAAAATGGCTCCAAAAGCTCAACAACTTTTGTGTCCAGATTTTCACAACCCTAGTGGTAGCAGCTGGGGGGAGGGCAGCACGCCCCAGGTTTAAACGAATTACATTTTTGCCATTTCTGAAGAATTTAAAGCATGCATAATTATGTGATTTGCATAAAATAAAACATACTGAAGCCAATTGTCAAAAGGATTCTTTAAAGCATTTTGCAAAGGGCGGATGAGGAGTAGATGGCCATTGCACTAAGGCTTCCACACATTTATTTGACTCGCACCTAATTTGGGTATGCAGATTTATGCTAATGACACAACCCACTCCTCCCCCCCCCATTTTGATGTGGGTGCAAGCGGGGTGGAAATGGGTCCTTGCAAACCAATGGGGCTGCCTCTGCCCCCCCCCTTCCCCCTCTCACCATCTCGCCTCCTCCCTCTGCTCGCCCAGACCGGGCGGCTGGAAAGTTGTTTACAGCCCCGCCCCTCTGTTTCCAAGGCAACGAGCCCCGCCCACGAGCCCTTGGCTCCGCCCTCCACTTGCAGCCTATTGAAATCTCTCCAGGGAGGAAATTCTTCCAAGGGGCCATGGCGCAAAACTGTCACATACTTCCGGTTCGAAAGTGAGGCACATGCATAAAGAAACCCTCGTAAATACCATAGAATGGGTGGACTACAACTCCCATCACCCACAGCTAGCAAGGCCAGAGCTCAGGGGTGATGGGAGTTGTAGTCCAACAACATCTGGGGACCCACAGGTTGAGAACCACTGGTCTAAAAAGATCTGGGATTCCTCCAAGTGCCATGGTTTTCTGCTTGCCCCGCAAGGGGGGGGCGCTCCAAATGGAATCCGGAAGTGTGACTCTCACTCTACCTTTTAAACTTTTCTCCCTAATCACTATTATTTAAGTCGCTTGCTCTGAGTCTAAGCAGCAAAAGCCCTTTTGTCTACAGTTCAGATTTCGGGGTTATTTTTGAAGCCTTTACTAACTCCTGTCAATAAAGACACAATGCAGAAGATCAGAACTCAGCACCGTTGCAGTAGTTCAGCAGCACCCAAAGCGTGCATATTGGGAAGTAAGTCCCACTGAAGGGAGCGGGGCTTACTTCTGCACTGTGTGGAGCCACTCTGCCACAAACCGCTCAGAAGGCTGAGTAGATGCTGTCTGCAAGGCTTTTTTTTTTTAAAAAAAGAAAACCCCATACATATTTAATTATTGCAGTTTTAGCCCAGCTTTCCTCCAAGGAGCTCAAGGTGGTGAGCATACTTCTCCAACCCATTTTAGTATAATATAGTAATAATAATTTATTATTTATTTTTATTTTTTAAATATTTTATTAGATTTTATCAATAGAAAAGTTTAGAAAACACAAAAGACACATGCATGACAAATAGAAAAATACAAAAGCACAAAAATACAAAATACAAAATTACAAAGATTAAGCACAAAAAGAAGAAAAAACACATATAAAAGAAAAACAAAATTTCTCTCTTTCTTAATCTCTCCACTTTAAATTAACTTATTTTCCTGACTTCCTCACATCTCCCATTTTTGTATCCCTTTTAAATTTAGTTCAGCAAATTCATGATCTATTAGTTTGTCCATTTGTTAATCCCCTTATACTTTGTACCTTGTTGCTAGGGCCCCTTAAATTCATTTCAATGTCATCAACATTAAAAAATTTTATAATATTTCTGCAAATAAATTTTAAATTTCCTCCAATCTTCTTCCACCGACTCTTCTCCCTGGTCCCGGATTCTGCCAGTCATTTCCGCCATCTCCATGTAGTCTATTAGTTGTGTCTGCCATTCTTCCAAGGTGGGTAGGTCTTGTGTCTTCCAATGCTTGGCGATGAGAATTCTTGCTGCTGCTGTGGCATACATAAAGAAAGTTCTATCCTTTTTTAACACCAATTGGCCAACAATGCCCAAAAGGAAGGCCTCTGAATAATAATTTATTATTTATACCCCACCCATCTGGCTGGGTTTCCCCAGCCACTCTGGGCGGCTTCCAACAGAATATTAAAATACAATAATCTATTAAACATTAAAAGCTTCCCTAAACAGGGCTGCCTTCAGATGTCTTCTAAACGTCTGGTAGTTGTTGTTCTCTTTGACATCTGGTGGGAGGGCGTTCCACAGGGAGGGTGCCACTACCAAGAAGGCCCTGTGCCTGGTTCCTTGTAACCTCACTTCTCGCAGGGAGGGAACCGCCAGAAGGCCCTTGGCGCTGGACCTCAGTGTCCGGGCAGAACGATGGGCGTGGAGATGCTCCTTCAGGTATACTGGACCAAGGCCCTTTTATTCTCATAACAACCATGTAAAATAGGTTAGGCTGAGAGTAAGGTGAATATGGCAAGCTGTTCCCAGTGGGGTCCGGCTGGTGCCACCAAGAACAGCCATTATTATTATTATTATTATTATTATTATTATTATTATTATTATTTGTACTCCACTTATCTGACTGGGTTCCCACGTTGGAGAGGGTTGGACTAGATGGCCCCTGGAGGTCCCTCCCAATAATTCTATTATTCTATTTTATATTTTTAAAATCTTTGTAAATTGGTAGGACTTTTTTCCCCTACATATGAGGCGAATGGTTGAATGGTTTCTTTGAATATTAAGGTCCGTTATTGTTTCACAAGATGTGTATCTCTTTAAGGAGCAGAGTAAATATCATGACCTAGTTTTACAGCTGTGAAGCAGTATAGCAGGTCCTGCTAAGTTGTGTTAATTTAAGCTGTGTCAACAATTGGGTATAGTATATTAACAGCAGCATGTACCTCTCTCAGTACCCTGGTTAATGGGTCATACTTATACATGCAATGTAATTTGGTTTTGTAATTAAAGCCAAGCAAAAGTTATTTTTGCGTTTCTTCATTGTTTCCTGAACGTGTGGTCTCCCCAGCACGCTTTCCGCAGCGCAATTAATCTGCTAAATATGCATCACCTCCCAATAATTAGAATAGAATAGAATCATAGAATCATAGAGTTGGAAGAGACCACAAGGGCCCTCGAGTCCAACCCCCTGCCAAGCAGGAAACACTATCAGAGCACTCCTGACATATGGTTGTCAAGCCTCTGCTTAAAGACCTCCAAAGTAGGAGACGCCACCACACTCCTTGGCAGCAAATTCCACTGTCAAACAGCTCTTACTGTCAGGAAGTTCTTCCTAATGTTTAGGTGGAATCTTCTTTCTTGTAGTTTGGATCCATTGCTCCGTGTCCGCTTCTCTGGAGCAGCAGAAAACAACCTTTCTCCCTCCTCTATGTGACATCCTTTTATATATTTGAACATGGCTATCATATCACCCCTTAACCTCCTCTTCTCCAGGCTAAACATGCCCAGCTCCCTTAGCCGTTCCTCATAAGGCATCATTGATGTTCTATTATTTTATTATATGTTTTTAAATCTTTGTAAGTTGCGTAGACTTTTTTTTTAACATATCAGACGACTAATGATAATATTCATAAATGATATTGAGAAATACTACCCACTAGGGGGGCAAACCTTTGGATATTTGATACACATTTGTTTTGTGATTCATTTTTTTTCCATTATGAAACAGCAAAGTTGAAAATGCTGGTTAAGGAATTTAATAATTCTCAAAGCTGGAGTCCCCCCCCCCCCCAGTGTATGAGAAAGCTGGATTCCCATGTTAGAACATTTAAACACACTGAACTGAGCGGAACCTGCTTCCGTGGGTAGAATAGAAGTGACACTGCAGAAATCAGCGTGTGCTACTCTACACCTTTCATATCTCTACGCTGCCCAGTACCTTTCCTGCAATCCCGCGCAGCCGCACTAGGAGGCTCCGAGCCCACAACCGACCCCGCCGCCTCTTGAAACTCCCGCGCAGGCGCAGTGGTCGTTTGCTACGCCCCGCCTTTCCAACAGCTGGGCAGGCTAGCAAGCCATGGGCTGCGAAGGTAAATACAGTATGTACATAATTATCTCCCCACCCAAAGCTTCTGTACTGGGTTGGGGAGTGGGGGTCGGGATTTGGGCTGCCTGCTTTGTAAAAGTTGTGGGGAGAGAAGAAAGTGGGGGAGTTTCTACCTTGACCAAGTGCAAAAAAAGAGGTTCCTGTATCTTTAAGAGTTTTTAAGATTGATATGAGGCTGCATTTTAATATTTTAATGTATTTTAATCTTGTTTTTTAAGATGTATTTCAATCAATTTTATATTTGGTGTTAGCCGCCCTGAGCCCGGTCTTGGCTGAGGAGGGCGGGGTATTATTATTATTATTATTATTATTATTATTATTATTATTATTATTATTATTAGAGTGGGAGGTGGACTGCTTGTCTTGCAAGAATGAGAAAAGCTGCTCTTGCAAAAATTCTCCCCCTTTAACTCTGTTTTGTACCTTTAAGATATTCTTGGGTGGGGGGAGTAGCTTTCCTTGCAAAAATGAGAAAAGCTGCACTTGCAAAAATTCTCCCATTTTAAACCTCTTTTGACTGCTCCTGCCCCATAGGCATAGCTGTCAACGTTTCCCCTTTTTTAAGGGAAATTCCCTTATTCCGAATAGGATTCCTCGCAAGAAAAGGGAAAAGTTGGCAGCTATGCCCATAGGGTTGCAAACTTGACGGACTGCTCTTCATGAAACTGCTCCTTTCACAGAAGCAATGAGCAGGTGGCTGTTTGCTTTCTTTCCCCCCAGGCCAAGTTATCTCAAGGCAGTATAGGATTTTTATTTTATTTTTCATTCAGGCCCATTTGATCCTCATAACAACCCTTTGAGGTAGGTGGGTGATGCTGGCAGCGGGCCCAAGGTCACCCAGAGTGCTTCACGGCAGAGCAGGGAAGCGAAGCTGGTTCTTCCAGGGCTTAGTTCAACACCCTGAACATTGCACAACAATAGTTATTAGTTCCCATGCCAGGAAAACCTTCAGGTGTTGACTTCTGCAGATCAAAACTCTTGGAGAAAGGCAGAGGAGCGGATTTATGCTGTGTTGTCCCCACCCAGAGCCAACCAGTTGCAGGACAATTTGGTGTTTTTGCCTCAGATGAGCTACAGGCAGTGCTTTCCCCCCAAAAAAACAATGTTTAGGGGTACTCTCATTTTCCTACTCATATTGAAATACTGCCCCTCAATGAGGCCAAACTTAGATTCACAAAATGTTTAGGGGTGTGCGTACCCCTGCGTTCTCCCAGAAAAAAAAGCACTGGCTACAGGTGTTCCTTAATATATCACGTTGTTGATAATCTATCCCACAATACAGAACACTCTGCTCTACTACTTAAAAGAAAAGAAAAAGTGGTCCAATTAAATAAAATAAATCCTAACGTTACCAAAATTAAAAATGCAGTTTTAATCATTTAAATTGCAGGTTTATATACCCTTTTCTTACTGATTTAACTACTCCAGAATAACTTCCACTCTCTTGTTCTCTAGTACTAAAATAGACAAGAACTATTTGCTCTGGAAAGGTTCTGGGGTGGGGTGGAAGGTGACCTTCATCTTTAGATAGTTTATTTCAAGCTCTGTTCTAGTTAGGAGCTTGGGAGAAAGAACCATTCAACCAACATTTGACAATTCTGTAAATATAACACCAGTTAAAACAGCAAAATGCAGTGTCAAAGCTACTCGGTGCCTCACCTTGGTCGTAAAAAGCAAGGACGGGTTTGCTTCTTAAGTTGTTTTGCAATGCTTCAGTGAAATGATCCATTTTAGGGCTTGGGCTGAGTCTCTGGGCACAGGGAGTGAGCTAGGTTGCCACCAGCTGTTTTAGGTTAAGTGGGAGCAGATTGTTAACTCCATGGAGCCCAATGGAAATTATGACGAAATAGACATTTATAGGATTGTAAGTGAGTGGACTGTAAAGCCCCTGCTTTTCAATTAGTGCATTAGGTGTCATCAGATAATAAATAGGCAGGTGGAAAAATGGGGTGTATAAGGTGTTAGGGGAAAGGGTAGTACCTTGGTTGGAGGGACACATCCTGCTCCTTCTGGGTTAGTTTATCCACCTTTGGTCCCCACCCTGCACTCAGCTCTCACCTGTGGCTCCGAGAAGTTGTCAGTGTTTGACAGCGGCCACACCCCACAAACGGCTTAGACTGGCCTGCTAAACCAGGCGAGGGGAGCTGACGGGTCTCAAACCCTCTGTGAATTAGGAACTTCCCCTGCATGCGAAGACAGGCTCAGGCGGATTGAGCGAACGAGACCAAAAGTGGGTCCAACGGTCCAGAAAGCAGTTCTGTCTGTGCTGTAGAGGGGAGTGAGGGGCAGATGGGGCTCGTGTACCTGGGAAGGTAGCCCATCTCACTGAAGGAAAACTGATTCTAGACCTCCACTGCCTTCTGGGATATCTTCAGGACAAAGAAAAGACTAAGGAGTAAACCCTACGCAAATCCAGAGCAGGGTCCCTAAGACAGTTGGATGGCGCCTTGTATGCCTTCTTCCTGCAACTCCTGCAGCCAAGCTGGTGCCAAACATCTTGCTCTGCTTTCCTGTAGACCACATCAGCGAGGCTGAGAAGGGGGTCTTGTCGTCTGGGCATCCCAGGACCTCCACACACACTGCCCAGGCTTGCGCATCAAGGAGGTCACTTAGGTGCTGTTAATGCAGCATTTGACTTCACCCCCAGAGGCAACACTCCATTGTCTCTCCAGACAGAAGGATGCCAACCAACCGCAAAGCAGGGCCCAGCCTTCAAAACAGGGATGGAGAGTCTCTGCAGCTGCGCAGATGTTTGTTGTTGTTTAATCGTTTAGTCATGTCCGACTCTTCGCCAGGCACTCCTGTCTTCCACTGCCTCCCGCACTTTGGTCAAACTCATGCTGGTAGCTTTGAAACCACTGTCCAACCATCTCGTCCTCTGTCGTCCCCTTCTCCTTGTGCCCTCCATCTTTCCCAGTATCAGGGTCTTTTCCAGGGAGTCTTCTCTTCTCATGAGGGTGGCCAAAGTAAATGCCATCAGTACCACCCAGCACAACCAATGGTCAGGGATGGTGGCAGTTGTAATCCACAGCTGCAGGATCCCAGACTAGATTGGCCCCCATCTTACATCAATATGTTAAATGTTTCAGAGTATTTAGATATTTCCAGATATCTAAATTCATGGTTCTTATTAGCCTGGGTAGCACCGAGTTAAAAACAAAAGAGGAATGTAAATGGGTAAAATTGATGGTAATTGCAGCCAGACAGGTTATAGCGAGTAATTGGAAAAATGCAGAAGAGCTAGGGGTGAACCAATGGAGGGGGGAAATTGAATAATTGAATAATATTATAATTTTAGAATATCTAACTGTGAAGATACACAGAATGAAAGAGTTTAAGGTCAGTGAGAAAGAGAAGGATTGGTTAGAGAAGATATTGAATTATTTGGGTAGGTTTGAACAATTTGGGGCAGTTAAAATGTTAAAAGTTAAATAAACCTTGTGCAGCAAGGAGTGTTAATGTATATAGAATTGTACATATGGCCGATTTGAATATGTTATTATTGATTATGTATACTCAATGTATCAGCCGCCTGGGGGGGTTTCACTGTTTGGGTTTTGCTTGTTGGTAAAAAAATAAAGAAAAGAAAAACTGTTTCAGAGTATAATAATGGTGGTTGCATCAGGGCCTGCACAATATACCGGTATTTTGCAAGCGCAAGGAAGACACCCATTGCATCTGGCTGCTGTGCTGTACTAGGGGCTTGCGGAAGTGGAAGGGCTGTGGAGTGAGTGGGTTTCTGCAGTTGGCTAGGTAAAGGGACCCCTGACCATTAGGTCCAGTAGTGACCGACTCTGGGGTTGGGGCGCTCATCTCGCTTTATTGGCCAAGGGAGCCGGCGTACAGTTCCCGGACCATGTGGCCAGCATGACAGAGCCGCTCCTGGTGAACCAGAGCAGCGCACGGAAACGCCGTTTACCTTCCCGCCGGAGCGGTACCTATTTATCTACTTGCACTTTGACGTGCTTTTGAACTGCTAGGTTGGCAGGAGCAGGGACCGGGCAACGGGAGCTCACCCCGTCGCGGGGATTCGAACTGCCGACCTTCGGATCGGCAAGTCCTAGGCTCTGTGGTTTAACCCACAGCGCCACCCACATCCCTCTGCAGTTGGCTAGATGGCCCCTAAAACTGAAGGAAATCAATCAAATCCTCAAGGAGTCGTGTCAAGCAGTTTGCCAGCATCCAAAGCACCAGTCACTGTTCCTAAGTCAGGCTTCATTATGCAGCTAATCTCCGAATGATTGTTCTTCAGGTAGATGCCAGCGCGCATGAGTTAAGTGCGTGAACTGAACATGACCAATCCGCTAAGATACGAAGTGCTGAACCTTTACAAAAATGTAAGTCCTGAGGAGCGGAAGCTAGGTGAAAACAAAATGCTTTGCCCGTGTTCTGCGCCCTGTGTGACTCTCAACTTTTTTTGTTTTTTTGCATTGTGTGCTTTGAAGCTGCTGTACCTCGGAAAGGAATACCCCAAAGGGGCGGACTACTTTCGGACCCGGCTGAAGGCGGCATTCTTGAAAAACAAGGACGTGAAGGAGCCCGAGAAAATTAAAGAACTCCTTGCCCGAGGGGAGTTTGTCATGAAAGAGCTGGAGGCGTTATACTTCCTCAGGAAATACCGAGCTCTGAAACAGCGTTACTACGAAGAGGATGGCAAATGATGTGCATTGCGGTTTGAAACGCTTGCCCAGGCCATAGGTTAAAGGGGGGGGGGATGATCTACAATTAAAAAAAAAGTATAGATTGCCTATTGAACGAAGGTAATGTGTTTTTTTTTGTTTTAAGTTGAAGTTCAGCAACGCTTGCTGTGGTTCTTTTTTCGCAGCTGGCTGTGGGGGAGGAACGCAAATCCACATTTGCAGCCGCTGAGACCATATAACACTGGTCTTGAAAGACCTGCACTGGCTCCCAGTATGTTTCCAAGCACAATTCAAAGTGTTGGTGTTGACCTTTAAAGCCCTAAACGGCCTCAGCCCACTATACCTGAAGGAGCGTCTCCACCCCATCGTTCTGCCTGGACACTGAGGTCCAATGCCGAGGGCCTTCTGGCGGTTCTCTCACTGCAAGAAGCCAAGTTACAGGGAACCAGGCAGAGGGCCTTCTCGGTAGTGGTGTCCGCCCTGTAGAATGCCCTCCCACCAGATGTCAAAGAGAAAAATAACTACCAGACTTTTAGAAGACATCTGAAGACAGCCCTGTTTAGGGGAGCTTTTAATGTTTAATAGGTTATTGTATTTTAGTGTTTTATTGGAAGCCGCCCAGAGTGGCTGGGGAAACCCAGCCAGATGGGCGGGGTATAAATAATAATAATAATTATTATTATTATTATTATTATTATTATTATTATTATTATTATTATTATTTTATTTTCAGGGAAGTCTTCGCACATGCATCCCCCAGCTCCACACAGATGTTTCTGCTGTGTGTTCAGATGTCAGGGGGCAAGCAAGTGGAATCAGAGGCGGAGGGCTGTTTGGTGTGCTGTTGCTCCTGTGTTGTTGAGGACGCGGCCAAAGAGCACCCAAAAAGAGCTTTGCTGTACATAATTACACATGTCCATGGTTTAAGCCTTTTTCCTAGAGTTGTGCATTTAAAAAGGGAGGTGGGGAGACTTTCCCCCTGTGCTAGTGACACTTCATTTCACCTGGAATAACAGAGTTAGTAGAGCACGAGGTGCTTAATCTCAGAGCCGTGGGTTCGAACCCAACGGTGGGCAAAAAGATTCCTGAATTTCAGGGGGTTGGACTAGATGACCCTGAAGGTCCCTTCCAACGCTACAGTTCTACGATTCTAATTTCTACAACCACTGCTCTTGCATGTTCAGCTGGACATACAGCTATGCTGACGGACCCTTGCACCTCTCCTCTCCCCCCAAAGAACTGAAAAGGTCTGCTACCATCTTGGGAAGGTGGGCAAGAATGAGAGACTAGCCTGTTCAGTGGGGAGAGCAGGAGTGGCTGGGATTTAGTTACCCAACACAGTCTTGTGCACGCCTACTCAGAAGCCAGTACAGTTGAAATCAGGTATGCATAAGGAGCTTGGGAAGAGGGTGGGAACAGATACGGCTGGCTGTGTGTTATGTTAGAGAGAATCCCGTATCCTGGGTGAAGCAAAGCTGGTTTTTACACCTAGTCCTATTTGCCTGTGTTTTCAACTTTTAAGCTCACAAAAAGGAAGTATGGCCTTTTAAATGCCAAAGGTACAGAACCTACACCCTTCCAGGTGAACCACAATTCCCATCAACCCTGAACACAGCCCAGGTTGGCTGTGGCTGATGGAGGCTGGAGTCCGGCAACAGGTTGTCCACCACTTCTGTAAACAGCTACTATAGGGTATGATCTAAACGGCCACCTCTTTCCATATGAACCTACCCGGACCCTGAGATCATCACCTGAGGCCCTTTGTTGTCGTGTGCCTCCTCCTCAAGAGGTTCGTAGGGTGGCAACACGAGAACGGGGCCTTCCCTGCAGTGGCTCCCCGTCTGTGGAATGCTCTCCCTAGGGAGGCCCGCCTGGTGCCTTCAATATTCCCCTTTAGGTGCCAGACGAAAATGTTCCTTTTTAACCAGGCCATGAGCTGATTAACAGTCTTACGTCCTTTTAAATGTTTGCAGGAGTGGGGGGGGGGTTCTTGTGTTGTTTTGCTTTTGGTCTTGTTTTTCACTTTGTGGTTTTGCTGTGAACCGCCCTGAGGACTTTGGACAGAAGGTGATAAAACAAATTTAATAAATAATATTAGCACATGAGGTCACCCCCCGCTGAAGCGAAGCAAGTCTGGGTTTGGGAAGTGTCCGGGTGTGTAAGCCACATGCCTTCCGTTCTATGATGGAAGAGGATCAGGACATGAATAAATTCTGCTTTTGAGAGGAAAAAACAAACTGTAGAAACACAGACTTTTTTATTTATTAATTACAACAGGAGCAGTGTTGTTTTGTGACAAACTTGACAGATTTCATATCGCTTCACAGCACATGCTGCTGATAAAAACATCTGTAAGGGTTTAAATGAACAGTGGTCATTCTTCAGGTGTGACTTAATGTTTCGAGGTCACAGGATTGAAATAAAGATGGGGGGGTTCTCCCCGCCCCCCAAAAAATGTCCATCACCTGGGTCACATTGCATATATTTTGCCTCAAATGAAAACAAAAAGCACAATGTACAAAACATGTATTTTTCTTATTTTTTTTTAGTTTATACTATACAAAAATAGTTAAAATACATTCTAGGTAAACACATTGCATTTTAAGAAATAGTTCCTAGTAGGAGATTTGGCACTCGAGAGAGAGAGACGAAGGGTAGGAAGGAGGCTTATTTTCAACATAAAAACACGACAGTGGAATTAAATTAAATTGTTAGGCAGGTTTGGGAAAACTGTACAGCCTAAAGGGCACAGCCCACCAAGTTACTGCTGTTCATTGATTCTGACATCATCTTCCAAAAGACAAAACAAAACGCTACTCTTGGCACCTCAACGCTTTTGTGAAATTCCCCCCTGTGTATATTCTATATGCACACACTTGAACTTAGCCAAAAGGCAGAGATGGCTCATTTCAACAAATCAATCCAATTTGAATTTTCCTCCTCTTTTTTTTCACATTTTCACTTTTAATAGAAAAAATAGTTAGATTTTTAAGCGTGACCCATGGCAAACTGCCTTGGGTAAGTGAGGTTGGGAGGGGTGGGGGGAAAGAAACTTGCTTCTGTGACAAGCCCGCAATCCTTACATTCATTCAAGTTGATTGGAAACGCTACAATAAACGGTGGCCCAAAGCAGAAATTATACATAAGGAAGGCTAAGGAGGTGTTATCAATATTGCAGTCAGCAGAACCAAAACCTTTTTGGAAAAAAAGTGTGTTGGAAAACCAGGATCAGTCCTTTTATCACAAACACAGCGGAAAATAAGTTGGGAGATCTCCCCGCCCTGGTTGCCTTTTATACCACAGGGACAGGGAAGCTGTCGCCATCCAGACATTGTATTCCCAACAACTCCCATCATCCTTGACCACTGGCCATTTTCGCCGGGACTGATGGACATTTGAGTCCAGCAACACCTGGGAGGCTGCAGGTTAACCACCTCGGTTTTCTAACAAAGACCCAGGCAAGGTGCTGTCCTAGGCTTGATGCTTGCTGCCATCACCTACACCCCAGCAACCGCAAGAGGCTAGCTTGGTGTCCGTCAGATGATGCTGGACTACAACTCCCATCATGCTGGCTGGAACTGGTCAGGGATGATGGGTTTCGGAGTCCAACAACATCTGAAGGGTACAATGTTGGCTACTCCTTGGGCCATTGCCAACTCAGCCAGTTCTGGCATCCCACATCTGAAAGGGGCTTCTTCTCCTACCCCTTTCCCACAAGAACCATCTCTTACCTAAATGTTGGGCCCTGAGCACCCCTAACACGGTACGATGGTCCACGCATAGGTGGAAGGTTTCGCAGCTCCCCTCTTGTGACAACTTGAGGTCCATTTTCCTCGCCTGCAGCAGGCCTCCCGTGGTTGTAATAACCAGCTTGCTTCCGCTCGACTCTCTGTATAGTGCAGAGCCCCTGATCCTACCGTGTCATGGTCCTCGCCTGCTCAGGAATGCCCTGTTCCTGTAAATCACCTGGGTCTAAAGTGCTGAATTTCAACAGGAACTCAAAACTTTACACAGGGCCTCTGGGGCTCAACCGCTGATGCCGGCCCTCTCAGCCCTCACCATGCTCTAGATACCGTATTTTTTGCTCTAGAAGACTCACTTTTTCCCTCCTAAAAAGTAAGGGGAAATGTGTGTGCGTCTTATGGAGCGAATGCAGGCTGCGCAGCTATCCCAGAAGCCAGAACAGCAAGAGGGATTGCTGCTTTCACTGCGCAGCTATCCCTCTTGCTGTTCTGGCTTCTGGGATTCAGAATATTTTTTTTCTTGTTTTCCTCCTCCAAAAACTAGGTGCGTCTTATAGAGCGAAAAATACGGTAGTTCAAATGAGATACCTGTTCCTCCTCCTCCTCCAACCTATGTACAAGGAGGAAATCCATGGGATGTAACAGGGAAGGGAGTGCCACCAGAAGCATCCCGTCTTCTCGTTCACCCCTCCTGCTCTTGGATGAAGGGACTCCCACCCCAACCCCGGGAAACAATTGCCCCAGGCAGAGGCAATTCTACCAGTAAGGCAGTTCCTGCAAAAACAGCAGCAGCAGCAGCCAGTCACAACTTCCTAAGAAAAGAAAGGAGGAGTAGGTGGGGGAATCAGAAGACATTAGCAAGTTTCGCATGCACCCAAATACCACCGGATAAAATGTTCTCGGGTGTTCTTGATTGATCACAGGCATCGTGAGGTTCAAGAACCAAAACTCCAGGAATACTGGCACTTTAGGAATGCTTTCCACTGTCACTTAAACGCAAGCATCCAGAAAAGGCATCCGATGGGTTCACAAAGCAGGGAGAGAGGGAAGGTGTCTGTTTTAAAGTAATGCTAGAAACGTGTGTGCTAATAATTTAGTGTAATGGTACAAAAATGAATCACGTTTTACCGACGTACACCTTAAGGACGAAGGGTTAAATTGCATTTACATAATTATACACTTTGTCTTCGACTTCTTTTTCTTCTTTTTGCCGTCTTTGCTCATCTTCTCTTTGTGTTTTCGGATTTCCCGGACTAATGTGTAGAAGGCATCGTCAACGCCCTGCAAAGAAATGTCAGACCTTTTAATACCAAATGACGCCTTTTCACTTGAATTGGCCGGGGTTTCATTTAGTTAATGAAAATGCTATGAGCAATTTCAATAAGGCAGTCATCTTTTAGTCATGAGAAACTGAACAATCGTTGGTACTTGTGCACTTTTATCATGTTTTCTGAAGAGCTGAGAGAGGATTTATTTTATTTTTTTACAGATAGTGGCCTAGGTGTGGTTCTTGCTCAAGGGACTTGCTCCTCTTTGAGGATTCAATTAGCCAATATATCTCTTCTCACTCAGGACTAAGAAGTTTGAAGCATGGTTTCCCATATTTGCAACTTTTAAGGACCTGTGTCTCTTGCTGTCCATATTTTCTACCTCATTTGGGACAAAATAATTAAAAGAGTTCTATGATGTATCTAAATAATGAGAGAGAACATCACTCACACAAACTGCTACGTAGCTAGGACAAAATGTGCGTAAAATGCATTTAAGAGTATTGTTTTCCCAGTTCTGTCTAACGATAATATCATTATTTTGTATTGTTCTTATAGTATGGTATGTGTCCTGCTATTTGTATATATTGTTGTACAACACCTAGACAGTTGATATGAATTGAAAGCCTAAAAATATTTTTGTAAATAAAATAAATAGAAAGAAAACAAAACAGTTTCATCTCAAGAGTTTGTCTTGTCTGTGTAGTTTACATCAGGTTTCCCCTCTCTTATCCTAGGTACCTGATGCTCTCAACTGAAGTAATATTTCTGAGGCAAAACATTACCACTGGGTGTATATTATCGTACTATCAAATATGGGTCCTGGATTGTTTAATCCAAGATGGAGGGAGACCATTGTGTCCATAAATGTAGTTACTGGTGTGTGCAGAGATCATACTGCAGGCAGTTCAAATATCCACAAGGCAAAAATCACTGGTGAAACACTGGTCTCAGGTCTTTTATAGGCAAAAATCACTTTTTTAAAAAAAATATTGAAACAAATACCATAATCAAAGCAGCAATTTACTGCTGTTGGAAACATTACAGGAGGTCTGTATTTGAACTAAAAAGAAAGAAAGTTGTACAGCTGGAAATGACAGTGAAATGGGGTCTTTTATACCCAGAAAAATCCTACTAGTCCCATTGCACCCACATTATATTATTATTCCATTCATCCGAAAGTCATAAGTACAAAGCAAGCAAGACCAAGAACACGTCTGCAAGACAGAGAGCGTGTTAAAAATAACACCAATGAAAGAAGCAAGCACACAAAGGAAGACTAAAGTTTTTCTTTTAAAAGGGAAACATACCTCAATTTAAGTCTCATCAGTCCATTCATTCTGCTGACATGTCAAACTGATTATGCCAGCAAGACCTCTCTATCACTCCCATGACATCATCTCATTTAAGGAAGCTCATCCTGTTCCTCCAATGTTACATTTCTGATGCTTCAACAGGGCATCATTGAAGGGCAGGAAACAATTTTTCACCGTCACATCAAATCTGCTCTCAGGCTAGCCAACCAGAAACCATCACCCAATGAAGTATTCCGCTCTGTTTGCATCAGAGAACGGGAACATGCTTACATCAAGTTTGGTTTCGTATACGTCTTCTTCCTCATAAACAGTTCTATATTAACCATCTCATCTCAGGAGATTGGCTAACTTGAGCCAACCTAGTTATACCATCTGATGGCAGCTCTGTTATATTGGACCGTCCCCAAAGTCCTCGTTTGTCACAGCCTTCAGTTTCCTTTTCATGGTCATAGCTGTCAACGTTTCCTTTTTTAAAGGGAAATTCCCTTATTCTGAGGAGGATTCCTCGCAAGAAAAGGGAAAAGTTGACAGCTATGTTCATGGTTGACCAGTGGTCCAGAACGCAAAGCGGGCTCCCGCTGCCTTCCTGAGTGAGGTTGTCAATGCTCACTTTTCCAATGTCCCAACTGTGGAAGGATGTGTGGATCCAGAACTGGCCTCCACAGTCGCTTACGGACTCATTGTTAAAACCGTGTTTATGGAAGACTATCTTACTCAGCTACGAGTGATCGCCAAATACAGTGGTACCTCAGGTTAAGTACTTAATTCGTTCCGGAGGTCCGTTCTTAAGCTGAAACTGTTCTTAACCTGAAGCACCACTTTAGCTAATGAGGCCTCCTGCTGCTGCCACGCCGTCGGAGCACGATTTCCGTTCTCATCCTGAAGCAAAGTTCTTAACCTGAAGCACTATTTCTGGGTTAGCGGACTCTGTAACCTGAAGCGTATGTAACCTGAGGTACCACTGTAATAAGAATAATAATAAGAGCTCACCTTTCCAGGTAATAATCCCCCATCCAACTTATCACGAAGACAACGCCTGTCTTCCTTGCATCTTATTAGCAGTTCATGGAACGAGACCCTATGAAAGTTTACCTTCTGAGCAACATTTGGGGGTGGGGGCACACACCCGTGGCGGGAGAGACCATAGGCAGAAGTGGGCACAGCAAGAAATGTCAATTTCCCCTTTGTACACTAGTTTATTGGGATGCGGGTTAAACCACAGAGCCTAGGGCTTGCCGATCAGAAGGTCGGCGGTTCGAATCCCCGCGACGGAGTGAGCTCCCGTTGCTCGGTCCCTGCTCCTGCCAACCTAGCAGTTTGAAAGCACGTCAAAGTGCAAGTAGATAATTAGGTACCACTCTGGCGGGAAGGTAAACGGCGTTTCCATGCGCTGCTCTGGTTCACCAGAAGCGGCTTAGTCATGCTGGCCACATGACCCAGAAGCTGTACGCCGGCTCCCTCAGCCAATAAAGCGAGATGAGCGCCGCAACCCCAGAGTCGGCTACGACTGGGCCTAATGGTCAGGGGTCCCTTTACCTTTACCTTACACTAGTTTCTACACACCCCTCTCCTGGCAAACAAGAGCTCATCATCGGAGTTTAACGATACATCCCACCAGGCAAAACCACTCAAGGGGGCTGGGAAGCAAGGCTGGTTGAAATCGAGAAATGCCCTTGTACTGCGTTCAAGAGAGAGGCACAACCTCCCGGGAGAACACTGCATGCGTAAGTGCACTGGATTCGTTGCATAACTAATCAGCGAATATTCCTAAGTCTGAGCGGGTAAGCATGTGTTATCTGTTTTCGAGGGACAGAAGTCAAAAGTTGAGCGGTTTGTTCTTTGAACCCTGAATCGTATAAGTTGACCTTTGCCAGAATCACTGCAGACACGTGGGCTTCGGTCCACATTTCTAAAGAAAGCAGCCCGTTAACCGAGGCAACTGCGCACAGCTCAGCTTGTTCTGTTCTGCTAAGGGAAGAGAATGAGAAAAGGGCATTTGGGGCACACAGAAATAGAAGGCATGGAGGCCGCTCACCCTGATATGGCTGAGAGCAAAATCAAGTGTTGAAAATTCAAGGGGCAAGGAGTTTGCAGCCTTCTGTGAACTGGCTCCAAACAAAGTCTGTTTCTTAATTTCTTGGCTCACCAGAAAGGGGTTTCCAAAAGAGAAAGGCGCATTCTCAATGCACCGTACAAGTTCATCCACAGCTGAAACCACAGAGAAAAACCTTTATATTCTTAAAGGAGGGTGGCGACAGTAAAACAGATTGGCTGATACTTACAATCATTTTGAAATTACTGGAATCACCAAAGAGAAGTTTGCAAGTTAGATTTGATTCGTATTGGTGATCAGATTTTTTCCCCCCGCCGAACTTTTTTTCTTTTCTTCTTAAACAAGAACAAAACTTACCCTGTCACATTAAAAGGCATTTTTTAATTTTCACGCACCCAGGAGTCTTTTCTTCTGTGCTGATTTTTCTCAATCTGTACTGGCGGATCTCTCGCACCAATGTATAAAATGCATCCTCCACTCTCTGCATTGTAAAACACAACTCCTTTAAAGCCAGCTTTGGTTAACCGGGATGAAGAGGGTGGGGGCCCAGTCGTCAGAGGAAAACTGGAAATTAGCAGCTAAACTCCTAAGAAAAGCAGCGTGGGAGCTGGGGGCAAGATACCTAGCTGCATGTGGGGAAAATGCTTTAGGTACAATTCCATATTCATTACTGTTGATATAAAAATATACCAGTCCTTAAGGGTCTAGATCAGGGTTTCCCAAACTTGGGTCTCCAGCTGTTTTGGGACTACAACTCCCATCATCCCTGACTTGCAAGGGATGATGGGAGTTGTAGTCCAAAACCAGCTGCAGACCCAAGTTTGGGAAACCCTGATCTAGACTAAGGGTGGCTAACCTGTTCCAGATGTTGATGGTCTTCAACTCCCAGCAACCTCAGCAAATCTGGCCAATGGTCAAGGATGATGGGAGTCCCAACAATATCACAGGTTAGTCACCCCTAACAGACCCTTTATTCGTCACGTTCACACCTGTTTAGATGATAACACACTCAATTTCCTAAGATTTAGAGCTTCGCTTGTGTCCAGCATTCGGGGGAAATGGCAACAGAGCCTCCATTCTCAAAAACACATTAGGAGCTTGATTTTTAGAATTTATTCCCTTCAGGAAACCCTTTCAATGTGACGTCATCTGCCAAGGAACCCGAGTCCTTTGCCAAAGATTCTGGGGCAGGGGTTTGAAGAACCACTTTGAGCCCGACGGCTAGATTCAAACCTCACCAGCCTTCTGGAGACAAAAAAACCTGGTGACAGGCGAGGCCGAAAAGGGGGGGGGGCACTACATATTTTCCACATACATTTTCCACAGTTTGTAATGCTCTTTTTCCATTCGCTTCCCTTGTACGGAGATTGAGGTGCATAAAATGTAAGGGAAATACATACTGCCTTTAAAGATGAACCTATGACAAGTGACATTGCATGACTGGAAGTTTGCTTAAGCTGCAGTCGCGAGTTGTTTGGATGGAAGGGGTTGGTGGGGCAAATTAAGTCAAATAAGGGCAGTCACAAGCAGTTAGTGCAAGACCTGGCACTGTTTTGAATGCAGTGTGTACGCCCAGGAATGAATTCAGCACTGCCCTATGGCCACGCATTGCAGAGGGAAAGATCAGTATCAAGACTGTTCGTCTGCTGTAGCAAACAGCGAGGAAATTCTGAGGCTCCCCAGAAAGCCATCTGTGAGGTTCTGAGCTAAACAGTCACATCCCCATCTTGCAATAAGAGAAAGAAGAAGGAAAGCACAGGAAATTTTCCATAAGCACAAGCGCACCCATCCGATCCAACTGTTTTGATTGCCACGATTATTCGAGATGCTAGTTCATTCACTTCCCGAAAGGGCCAAATACCTGGGGAGGTTTCTTCCCCCAAACCCCTGGGGAGGGTGACAACAACTTTCATTGACTGTGTATCCACCCCCCCACCCAGCTCATTTCAATGGAGGTCCCTCAGGAACCATTTCAAGGCAGTTGGGCCCACTGCCTCCATCCCGATCACCGAAAGCAGGAGCTGCGATTTTGTTTCAGCAATGCAGACAAGATGGAGAAAGAGATCAACACCAAAGAAGGCGAAAGATTGACTAGAGAGGAGCCCGTTTGAGGCAAAGCAGTTCACCACAAGAAGAAGAAGCAGGGCTTGGGGAAAAGGTTTTTAAAGAGCCAGCCACACAGGGGAAGCATTTGAGTAAGTTGTTGAAACTTTGCTTGTCTCCCACAGGAAACACGGAAGTGGCAGTTTTGCTACAGGAGAGCATTACAACATAGGAGAGGTTTTTCACACGGAAACACATACACAAAGGCATGCATGTGCTTCCCGACAATTTTATGGAGACTAGAAAGGGAGCACAAGAGGAAGGGGCTTCCTCTAGAACAGGGTTTGCTCATCGGTGGCCCCCAGGATGCTGCTGCTGCTGCTCTGCAACTCCCGTCGCCATTGACAGGACTGGCTGTGCTGGTAGGAGCAGATCAGAGCTTGAGTCCAAAGAAAAAGGCTGCACTGGAACAGAGGAAAACGCTTCATGCTGAGTCAGGTCTATCGAGCTCTCAGTGTTGTCTGCACTGACTGGCAGCTGCTCTCCAGGGTTTCAGACAGAGGTCTCTCCCAGTCCTACCTGGAGATGCTGGGGATTGAACCTGGGACCAGTGATCGAAATTAGCCAGGCGCCAGGTGCATTTTGCACCTGGCTACCGGCCACTTGCGACCAAGTGAAGATGCCTAGGCACCAAGATGGCACCTGACATCTCCTCCACCTGGAGGTTCATGCCTGGGGATCCTTGGATCTGGGCTGCTTTCACACACTAATACCCCATCCTGTAGAATTCTATCCGTTATATTTTATCTGCACAATCGGGATGGATTTCAGGAACCAAAACACTTTGCTGTAGCTTGTCTTCACTTACCCCACCCCACTGTTCCGCTCACAGCTGTGAAGAATATTCTTACGTTATGAATGGTCGGTGTGTCACCATTAAGAAAAAGAGTAAGTGCTCAGAGTTCTTAACTGAGCTGAAGGATGTCATCTGAACTAGCCAGATGTTTAACACAGTCAGTCCATCGTATGAAAAATAAGATTTTAGAGCCGTCTTGTCCAAAAATGGCAACTAGACATTCCATTTTGGCAACTGCAATCTCGATTTAAGGAGCCATTTAGCGCCTAGATATATATCTAACACTGCCTGGGACCGTCTGCATGCTCGAACAGATTCTCCTGCACTGAGCTATATTGTCCCTCCATCTTTCCTACAGCCATGTCCCTGCAGTCCCAGATCCAGCACAAACTCCTCTTCCCAGCTTCCTATGGCCCCATTCTGCAGCCATGTTTTTCCCTTCTCGATCTGCTCCCACATCCAGATATCACTCTGTGGCTTTTTACTCCTCCAGCTCCATCACCCTCACCCACCTGTCTCCTGCTCCCTTGAGTAACCACCTTTCTCTCTTGCTACCCCCCATCTGTGTGGAATTGCCCCCCCCAAAAAAACACCACCTTTCCCATGCCTTTCTCTCTTACATCAAATCCCTCCTCAGCACACACAAAGAGCAGTAAGCTGCAATTTTTTAAAAAAAGCAACCATGCTACTGAAGAAAGGGAAAATAAATATAGGAGGAGCCATAGCTCAGGGTGATGTTACCCATCTCTGCTCTACTGGAAAACTATATTCCCACCCACCCCACAAACAAAAAATCTACCAGATCCCTCAAAACGAACACTAGTTTTCAAAGGAAGGAAAAAAG
Source organism: Podarcis bocagei (assembly GCF_964188305.1). Taxonomy (NCBI): domain Eukaryota; kingdom Metazoa; phylum Chordata; class Lepidosauria; order Squamata; family Lacertidae; genus Podarcis; species Podarcis bocagei. Next base: position 14,233,630 of record NC_138135.1, on the reverse strand, counting down.
AAATTGTCACGGTAATTTCCCATTCTCTCCACACGAGGGGGAACCACACAGTAAAGATAATCCAAGCTGCATACATAACCATACATTTAAAGCAAACGTTTCACCCAAAGAATTCTGGGAACTGCCTCTCACAGACCCACAACTCCCAGAACTCACAACGAATTACTGTTTCTAATGAAACCCCCAGATGCAGTTAAAAGTTGGGGGATTTATGCCCCAAAAGTATGGGGCTAGAGGGGGTGCAGAACTTCACGGCCTGCACTTTATTGCTTAGCTACAGAAAAGCTGACAGGGGGGGTCTGTTATGTGTGTCAGAGCACATTAGATGTTTGTTATAGTTATAGTCGTTTGACTAGTCATGTGCGGATGCCTGATTATCCAAAGCAGCTACTCTATTCCAAACTTAAAAATGGAAAGTGTTGAAAGGTTGAAAGACTCTCTCAAGGCAAACCTAAAAAATTGTGGCATAAACACTGACAACTGGGAAACACTGGCCTGCAAGCGCTCCAATTGGAGAACAGCCTTTACCAAAGGTGTTATGGACTTTGAAGACCTTTGAACTCAGGACGAAAGGGAGAAATGTGCTAAGAGGAAGGCACGCTTGGCAAACCCTCACCGTGATCAACTCCTGCCCGGAAAACTATGTCCTCACTGTGGAAGGACGTGTGGATCTAGAACTGGCCTCCACAGTCACCTATGGACACATTGTTAAAACCGTGTTTATGGAAGACAATCCTACTCGGCTAAGAGCGATCGCCAAAGAAAAAGAGACATTTGTTATAGCCAGCTGTGTAACTGAGATGGCTGGTTTGTTTTTTTAGAAGAGATTGGAAAAATCCAGGAATGGTGTTATCTGTCTGCTTATGGAAGCATTCTCAGCATATGATACGTCCTCTTAAGAGTACAGGTATTTCTAAATGCTAGAAAGTAGGAGAGATGATGGGTAAATGGCTAGATCCTGAGTTCTTGGAAAACACCAGTGGAGATGGGGATACTAGGTTCCTTGGGTTTTTACTCCAACCCATAGTAATTAGCAGGGACGTGGGTGGTGCTGTGGGTTAAACCACAGAGCCTCGGACTTGCCGATCAGAAGGTCGGCGGTCCAAATCCCAGTGACAGGGTGAGCTCCCATTGCTCGGTCCCTGCTCCTGCCAACCTGGCAGTTCGAAAGCATGTCAAAGTGCAAGTAGATAAATAGGTACCGCTCTGGCGGGAAGGTAAACGGCAGTTCCGTGCGCTGCTCTGGTTCCCCAGAAGCGGCTTCATCATGCTGGACAAATGACCCAGCTCCCTCGGCCAATAAAGCAAGATGAGAGCCACAACCCCAGAGTCGTCCACGACTGGACCTAACGGTCAGGGGTCCCTTTACCTTTTTATAGTAATTAGCCTGCCCCTTACCACTAAGTGTGCCACACGTTTGGGATGGGATAAAATACCTTTCAATGGGTACAGAAACTAGTTTATGGCATAGGTCCTAAGCCATATGAACAGAATCATTCACACCACACATTTAAAGGAATTTTATACCATTTTAGCAGTCGTGGCTTGCTCCAAAGCATCTGGCGAACTGTAGTCTACCCCTCACAGGGTTACAATCCTCTGCACACTTAACAAACCACAGTTCCCAGGATTCTTTGTGGAACACAGTGTGCTTGAAATGGACAGTGGGGATGTGATCTTAAGACCACTGCAGAAAACTTTGTGGCGGCTCGTAGTTGCCTCCTGCCAACCACAGAAGGGGGGGGTGGGCACAAGACAGGCTTCAGTGTTGGCGAGTGCCCATCAGGGCCATGGCAGGTGTCTAAGGATGCCAGGTAAATATGTTTAGTCCCAAACAGCAAAAGCAGCTTCACCTATTTAGAACCGAGTCAACCAACTGTGATTTGGGGTATAATACATTGATGCAGCTCTTTAAAAAAAGCCTGAAGGAAATGAATCATTGAGCAGGGGTGAAGTGGAAATCACAGGCTCTTAGAAGAGCAGAGCAAGTCGATTGTAATGCAGAGCAAAGTCAACGTTTTTTGTTTGTTTTTTAAGCAAGCAGAGATTTAAGCCCAGCGACTTCGCAACGATTGGAAAACAAAAAAACCACAAATGATGCACACAGGCTAGGTAACCACAGCCATATGAAATATATCCAGGGCTGTATTCTGCACTGCAAACAGGACTCAAAAGCTATGCGTGCAAAGGAAGGAAGCGCACAGGTCAAATTTTAGATTGTAAGCTCCTTGAGGCAGTGACCTGTGCTCTTGTTTTCTGAAGACAGTCATGTGCACATCCATAGCACTATAATTTGCTTTCAAAGTATACTCAAGTATGAGTTTTATTTACCAAAGCCCAGGGGAAAGAAGGCAACCCAAAGATGTCCCTTTGGGTCTCTTCCAATTCTGCAATTATTTGATGCTAAGAGGAGAAGGCAAGAAGTATAGAAAGGGCTTCCTGAGCTGGAGCCTTATGAGTTCTCCTGTGCAAGTGGGGCTGCTGGGCAAAGGGAAGATGCCCTCAACCATCCCACGGCAACATCCTTCATCTTTCCCCACTAAAGGAAGGAGGATAACACTTGGGAGGCAGGAGAATTGTCTGCACACATCTGGCAGAAGTCAGAGCAGATACTGCTATCCTTCTCTCCTCCCTCCCCTGCTTTTTACAGGTGTTTTCTCTCGCAAGCAGCAGCATCTAAAGTGGCACACTGCATGCCAAGCTGGAACCAAGGGGATGCAGAGGGAAGGAGGGACTTGCTAAGTGAAGAAATCCAGCCAGGTTCTTCTCTGGATCACGAGCATGCAGCTGCGTGAGTCATAGAAGCCCCTGTTCTGTTCAGTAAAAACACCGCCCGTGGGTTTCCTTTTCAAGCCGTTTCCTAAAAAACCATGAGACCTAGATGCTGCCTGTTCTCGCGCTTCCAGTTCTGTACTTGCAGGGCGAATTTTGCCTTTTGTGCAGTGTGTACACACAGCCTTGGACACATTCCAAACATACAGTGGATTTCTGAACATTTATTTTCGGTGAAAAGGAATACAGGGGGAAAGGGATTTCTGCAATTACTGAGTTGAGAGGATGTGAAAACCATTTAAAAATGGATGCAAAGCAGCGTTTGCTACTATTCTCTAGTCCTTATTTCGATTTTTACCTTCGATACCTTATGAACATTAAGAGATCCCACACAGGCAGTTTGCAATTCCAGTATTACTCAGCATGTTCTTATGCGTGTTCAGGGAAACTGTTAATCGGGGCACTTACTGTCCCCCGACAATCCACGGTCTGTGCAGCTGGAGAGAAACGTTCAGATAACTCTTGCCGTTATGAAAACGACTAAAAATAACTCAGACAAGGCTTCAGCTGCAACATCCTGCCACTTAGAATGCACCAGATGTTCCTACGAATTCACGACAGACAAATTATTTCAGCATCTTAAAGGGATCGTAAGGGTTGCAGAGTCAGACCTCTGAACCCAATGCCTTTCCAAATTTGAAGACAAGGCTACCAGGCAAGTGCTGCTCTGGGACTTATTTAGCGCAATAAAAGAAGGATATATGCTTGGAGAAGTCAAACTGCATGCTTGTATGTGGATTCTTGTCCTGGATTCTGTTTTTGGCCTCGGGATTCGGGTGATGTGAGTCTGAGGTGGTAAAATCCAGACACAGAGGCATCATCACGTCTATTTCCCATAAGGAATTTGTGGGAAGTTCACCACCACCATCCCGTGTAACATCCAGGACGGTTTTTTCTTTATTTTATTTTTTTAAAATGGAAGCCACATACAACACATACACAGATTTTGAAGTTTTAATTTTAAAGCAGCAGCATGCCACTTTAGCCAATCATGGATTCCCCCAGAGACTCTTGAACACTGTAGTTTTCACCTGGCAGAGCTACAGTTCCTTGCACCAGAAACAAACTAGTTTCCCAGGATTCTCTGGGGGAATCCACGACTGGCTAAAGTGGTGCGATACTGCTTTAAGTGTAGGCTGCAGGTGGGACCTCAAATATACAAACTGGCTCTCGAGAGTCAAATAAAATGGAACGTGACTCTGCCTGCTTTCTTGAATCTCGGCTATCCTGGGGAGAAACCATATTGAGAGAGAGAGATGCAGGATCTCCCAGGAACATGGACCTGCAGGTACTAGGAATCCTACTCTTTATTTGAACAGAAAACTCTGTTCTCAACCTCAACTGGGGACGGTTGTTCTTACACACAAGACAACACACACACACACAATGTTACCTGTCTCGTTTTCGCAGAGGTTTCGATGAAAGGAATTCCGTAACTTCTAGCTAAGTCCTGAGCTTGTTTTGTGTCTACGGTTCTCGAAGGCAAGTCACATTTGTTTCCTACTAGCACCATGGGGACATCTTCAGAATCTTTCACTCTTTTTATTTGTTCCCTGTGGAGGAATAAGAGAAGAGCGAGAGACCACTTTAGAGCAAAGTAATATTTGAGGTGTTGGCACGGTTACTTCTTTGAAGGAAGAGATTTTAAAAAGAAAAAGAAGCAAGTTGTTTAAATCCATTTGTTTTGTTTACTACCAAGGTTTTCATCTGCATTCAGCCCATCTCCAGGGCTCACTGATTTATTTTATATTTTATTTTATTTTTACACTGCTAACTCACATACAAAATCATCTACAAAGGGTTACCGTATTTTTCGCTCTATAGGACGCACTTTTCCCCCTTCAAAAATGAAGGGGAAATGTTTGTGCGTCCTATGGAGCGAAGACGCCATAGCCCCGCAACCCTCTCCTGGCTGGGGAGGTGACACGCGGCTTTAGAGGCTCCTGCCATAGCCGCGCGTCACCTCTCCAGCCGGGAGAGCGCGCGCGGGTCTAAAGCAGCCCCCCGTGACCCTCTCCCGGCTGGAGAGGTGATGCGCGGCTATGGCAAGAGCCTCTCCGCTGCGCCTTTCCGCTGCTCCCTGACCTGCTCTTTGGGGCTGGTGGTGGGCTTCCCCCCGCCAGCCCCAAAGAGCAGGTCGAAAGGAACCTGAAGCCTGGAGAGCGAGAGGGGTCAGTGCACACTGACCCCTCTCGCTCTCCAGGCTTCCAAGGTAGCCGCCTGAACGCACCTTAAATGGCACCTTGTTTTAGAGCGGGAAAACAAGAGGGCGAAAGTTCTCCCCCTCTCTGTGCAGCGCCTCCTGCCGCTTCACTGAAGGGGCGCTGGGCAGAGAGGGGGAGAATTTTTTTTCTTGTTCTCCCCCCCTAAAACAAAGTGCGATCTATTGTCCGGTGCGTCCTATGGTGCGAAAAATACGGTACATACAGCAAATATAAAATGTCAAGTTTACATGAGAAAATATATCAAGTGCAGAAAATGTCATAAGTAAGTGCCCGGTCACAACATTCATCCAAGTGCAAAGGCCCGTTGCCTGAAGAAAGGCTTCAAAAAATGCCAAAAAATATAGAAGGATGCTTGGTGGGTTTCCATTGGCAGGACGTTCCATGTTGCTGGACTGTCCACACTAAATGCTGTATTTCTGATAGCTACCAAGCAGCCTTATTTACACAGGGGGCAGTAAACAGCATTCACCCAACAGAACTTGGTGATTGAGCAGAGATTGTAGTATTGTAGAGTTGGAAGGGAGCCCGAGGGTCATTTAGTGTGATTATTATTTATTTATTGGATTTCTATACTTCAAATAAAGACAAAAGTCTTTAAGTGTCCTTAGGGCAGCCATTTTCAACCTGTGGGTCCCCAGATGTTGTTGGACTACAACTCCCATCACCCCTAGCTAGCAAGGCCAGAGCTCAGGGATGATGGGAGTTGTAGTCCAACAACATCTGGAGACCCACAGGTTGAGAACCGCTGCCTTAGAGCCTATTATTTACGATGTGTTTAGAAGTTTCAGGTGTTTCAACAATCATACAGTGAAGGCACAAAGAAAGGGACTAGGTAGACTGATTGAGGCAGACACATGCTCAGTTCAGAGTTGTGTGTAGAAGCTCAGGATGTTAACTGGACTGGAGGTGGTTGAGAGGCAAATTTATTGAATTTCTATACCGACTATACTGGATGGTTCACAGAATAAAATAAAAATATAAAACCACAACGTACATAATCAAAATAAGAACAACCACTACCACCCAATAAACACCCCCGCCCCCCACACAAACACCTCACATTTTAAAAGGGCCTAAGAGCAAGAATGGGACGCAGGTGGCGCTGTGGGTTAAACCACAGAGCTTAGGACTTGCTGATCAGAAGGTCAGCGGTTCAAATCCCTGTGACAGGGTGAGCTCCCGTTGCTCGGTCCCAGCTCCTGCCAACCTAGCAGTTCAAAAGCATGTCAAAGTGCAAGTAGATAAATAGGTACCGCTCCGGTAGGAAGGTAAACGGCATTTCCGTGCGCTGCTCTGGTTCGCCAGAAGCAGCTTAGTCATGCTGGCCACATGACCTGGAAGCTGTACGCCGGCTCCCTCGGCCAATAAAGCGAGATGAGCGCCGCAATCCCCGAGTCGTCCACGACTGGACCTAATGGTCAGGGGTCCCTTTACCTTTACTAAGAGCAAGAAGAGAAGACATGCAGTGGTGCGATGCGCCTCAGTGGTGGAGAACATGGTTTCCTGCTTTCAGGGAGCAATGCCAGTCTTACAGCATGTGTAGAGAGCAAAGCACACAAATTGGGAAGGGCTCTCTTGTTCCTGTGGGGAAGCCACGTCACAAGCCCGACGCAGGTGGACTTGTGGCCCAAGCTTTCATTTCGCAACGCTTGATCGTAATAAAATCTCTAGGCGGTTGTTGACAATGTATTTGTTCATCTATCGTCACGTTTACAGGCCGCCCTTCTTGCAAAGCGTCCAAGGCAAGCGCGCATGGCTCTCTCCCTCCCCGTTTCATTCTCACGGAGACCCTCTGGCGCGGGCTCCGCCGAGAGACTGTGACTGACCCAGGGGAGAACTAAGCACCTGGATGATGACCTGGGGGAGGGGACGAGTTACACAACCACAGCTGCCTTCTCACGATCACTCCGTGTGGCTTCTCGCAGCGCCACACAGATCCTGAAATCAGTGGGTTCTGGAGCCAGGATTAAAAATAACTCAAAAAAGGGCTGCTTTCAAACTGAGCAGTTTTAAAGAGGGCGTTTGCTGCAATCACATGGCAAGTCTTTATAGGCTTTCGTTTGACGCAAATCGCAACAGAGTCCCATTTCTAGTCAACACCCTCCTAATTAGCATGCATTTAAGGCAGCTGAAAGGGGTGGACGGACCAGAGAGCATTTGCTTAGAGCCAATATACATATTATGCAGAACAAGGAAGAAAAAAAATCAAAAGAAACACACACACACACACACTTCCTTACACGGAGCCAGACCTCTGGGTCCATCCAACTCAATACTGTTTGCACTGACTGGCAGTGGCTCTCCGGGTTTTTCCTGCACGTACGAAGCTATTGCACCAGTATGCATCGCTCTATCGCTGGTGCGCTTGTTTACTACTTGTGGGGAGATTCATATGTGGGAGACCCTGCGGAGATTTCAGGTGGAGAGTGTTGTGCTCTCACACGCTCACCTCACACAAGAAAGGCTTGGAAACTTGAGGGACTCCAGAGTGTAAAACAAGCAGAACGAGCACTGCTTCTACGTATTTTAAATCGGAACAGATGTCAAACCCACATTTGTTTGTTTATTTCATTTATATCCCCCCCCCTCCTTTCTCCCAAGATGCTCAAGGTGGTGGACGTGGTTGTCCCATCCCCTCCCCTCCATTTTATGCTCGCTACAACCCTGTGAGGGAGGCTAGGCTGAGAGGCCCAAGGTCACCCACCGAGCTTCAAGGCTGAGGGAGGATTTGAACCCAGGTCTCCCAGGCTCCTGGCCCAGCACTCTAGATTTTATTTGCAGGGAGGTTTCAGTTTGTTTGTTTGTTTTAAAGTTGGGGGGGGCATTTCTCCCAGCTGCAGACCGAAGCAAGATAATCTGCCCTACCTGCTCAGGGTGATACCTTCTGCAATGTGAGCAGAGGGTGTGCGGATCCCCACAACCCAGGAGAGTGTCCTGAATTCCGATCTAGGGCATGGGTAGGCAAACTAAGGCACGGGGGCCAGATCCAGCCCAATCGCCTTCTCAATCCGGCCCGCAGAAGGTCCGGGAATGAGCGTGTTTTTACATGAGTAGAATGTGTCCTTTTATTTAAAATTGCATCTCTGGGTTATTTGTGGGGCAAAGGAATTCATTTATTTATTTTTTCAAAATATAGTCCGGCCACCCACAAGGTCTGAGGGACAGTTGAACGGCCCCCTGCTGAAAAAGTTTGCTGATCCCTGGCAAGAAGCAATGAAAACAGGGTGTTGTGAGCGTCTTACACATTCATTTATTGCAGCAACGTATAGAGGGCTTAACACCGCAGCTCTAAGCAGTGCACAATAAGGCAGGGGGAAGATATGACAGAGATAAAAACCAGCTCAGCCATGAAATGAAAGAGAAAATAACTTAAAATGCTTGCTGGAATTTTGCTTCCATTTTGCTTCTGGGCACAATTCAGCCGTTGAAGCCCTAAAAGCAGATTTGACCTAAACCAGGATTACATGAGTAGAATGTGTCCTTGTATTTAAAATGCATCTCTGGGTTATTTGTGGGGCATAGGAATTCGATCATTATTTTTTTCCCCAAAATATAGTCCGCCCCACCCCACAAGGTCTGAGGGACAGTGGACCAGCCCCCTGCTGAAAAAGTTTGCTGACCCCTGGGTCTAGGGTAACCTGAGTTAGGTGGCCTTGCAAGCAGCCATCTGTAAAGCCCAACAATGGGATGCTGGGAACCGCAACCCGAGCGAAGCTTACCTATAATGATGAATATCTTCGAAAGATTTTGTGTTATTTATGGCAAATACGCATAAAAAGCCTTCGCCCGTCCTCATGTACTGGTCCCTCATCGCACTGTACTCCTCTTGGCCGGCTGTGTCTAGAATGTCCAAGAGGCAGGTCTCGCCATCTATGACTACTTGCTTCCTGTACGAATCCTGAGAGAGGCGGGAAGAAAAGAGGGGAGGCAGAAAACGCTTTTTGATTATTCACGTACACCTAACTTAGGCGGCACCAATGCTACAGAGCTGGAAGCATCATTCGCACCCGAGACATCGAGCCTGGAGGGCAAGCAGAATAGCGCAACCAGAAAACGAGCAGCGCTTAGTGTGGTTGGGGGTGGTACTGCAGTTGGAATCAGGTGATGTGATGAGCCTATAAGGTTTCTCCCCGCCTTGTCCCACTGCACATTGGCCTGGTTTGCACATCACCATAAGCCAAAATGTGGCTAAAGGCAGGGATGGGAAACCTTTTACAGCCTATATTCCCTTCTGAGCAACCTTCAGGGGTCACGCAGCAATGGAGGAAGGCAGGGCACAGGCAAAAGCGAGTGGAGCAATAAATTTAAGGAACCGCAGAAAGAGGGGGAAGGAAGTCAAGTTGTGAAATGTTGTTAAAATGGCTGTAAAATATTGAAACGTATAAACCTGAAAATTATAAATTAAATTAAATAGTGAGTAGAGCAATAAACTTGAGTTTTAGCTTTGTACGGGAGGCTGGCTTCTACAGACACTTATATTTTTATGAATACCACCCTTCCTTCTTAGACCTCAGGGCAGCTCACAGCATAGAATTGCAATACAAAAACAACAAAATGCGTTATAAAAATAAGAATGAAAACAAAACCATCATTATTTATCATTTGTTAAATTCTAATACCACGCTATACTTGCAGGTCTCCCGCAACACATTAAAAAGGGCATTGGATGTCAATCAACCTAACGCCTGGTTGAAGAGGAAAGTGTTTGCCTGCCACCTAAATGACATACAGTGAAGGTGCCAGGTGAGTCTCCCTGGGGAGAGCATTCCACAAACGGGGAGCCACCACAGAAAAGGCCTGTTCTGATGTTGCCAACCTCTGGACCTCACGTGGAGGTGGCACATGAATAAAGAAGAGCCTCAGAGGTTGATCTCAGGTCCAGGTAGGTTCATATGGGGAGAGGCAGTCCTGGAGGTATTGCACTCGTGGGGCGTTTAAGGCTTTATGGGCCAAAACCAGAACTTTGAATTGGGCCCAGAAACTAATTGACAGCCAATGCAGTCAGTCCAAGATCGGTGTAATTATGCTCAAACCATCTTGCACTTATGCAATCCATTCTGCACTTATACACACCCCTCTCTGTGATCGGTCCAGGCATGAAAAAGCTGCAGTCGGAGTTCAAGGGCAGATTCCAGCTAGGCAAAGGCATTTTTTGAATTTTTGAATTCCGAATTTATTGTTATTCACGTTTTATACTGTATTTTATGCTTTTTCTTTTGTTGCATCAATTAAGTGTTTTAAATTTGTTGTTAGCTGCTCTGAGCCCGGTTTTCTGAACCGGGAAGGGCAGGGTATAAATAAAAAAATATTATTATTTACCGTATTTTTCGCACCATAGGACGCACCGGACAATAGGACGCACTTTATTTTAGAGGGGGGGAGAACAAGAAAAAAAAATTCTCCCCCTCTCTGCCCAGTGCCCCTTCAGTGAAGCTGCAGGAGGCGCTGCACAGAGAGGGGGAGAACTTTCCCCCTCTTGTTTTCCCGCTCCAAAACAAGGTGCCGTTTAAGGTGCGTTCAGGCGGCTACCTTGGAAGCCTGGAGAGCGAGAGGGGTCGGTGTGCACTGACCCCTCTCGCTCTCCAGGCTTCAGGTTCCTTTCAACCTGCTCTTTGGGGCTGGCGGGGGGGGAAGCCCACCACCAGCCCCAAAGAGCAGGTCAGAGAGCAGTGGAAAGGCGCAGCGGAGAGGCTCCTGCCATAGCCACGCGTCACCTCTCCAGCCAGGAGAGGGTCGCGAAGGGCTGCTTTAGCCCCGCACACGCTCTCCCGGCTGGAGAGGTGACACGGGGCTGTAGAGGTTCCTGCCATAGCCGCGCATCACCTCTCCAGCCAGGAGAGGGTCGCAGGGCTATGGCGTCTTCGCTCCATAGGATGCACACACATTTCCCCTTCATTTTTGAAGGGAAAGAAGTGCGTCCTATAGAGCGAAAAATACGGTATTAAAGGAGGGCATGAAAGAGGACTAGTGTGAGATGGGGCTATGGGAAGGATGAGTCCCGCATTCAGCTCCGGAGCCTCGAGGGACCTGATCCTTGGGCTTAACAGGATCATGCAAACACGTATAGCTTCTGGAGAGGATCTCACAGGCTGCTTGCTCCTAACCAATACTTTTTGACTGCCACACTTTGTGGAGATAAACCACGGTTTAGCATGCTGTGCAAACTTGGGCACAGCTCGTGACTGGTGAGGAGATAGCTGAACCACAAGCCCAAGTTCGGACCGCATGCCAAGGGCAGCGTGGGAGTGAAAAAAGAGAAGCAAAACAACAGCTAATTCTCTTCCAGGAGCCTGCAAGTCCTGGTAAACCATGGTTTGGTTTACTGGGGCGTGCAAACCAGACCAATGCTTTTCTCACAATTGGGGCAGGGGGAATCAGTGCTGCACAAATAGCTAATTTGGCCTCAGTTACGGATCCGTATTTTAAGCGACCCTAACCCCTTGCTAGGGACGCGGGCGGCGCTGTAGGTTAAACCACAGAGCCTAGGACTTGCCGATCAGAAGGTCAGCGGTTTGAATCCCTGTGATAGGGTGAGCTCCCGTTGCTCGGTCTCTGCTCCTGCCAACCTAGTAGTTCTAAAGCATGTCAAAGTGCAAGTAGATAAATGGCGGGAAGGTAAACGGCGTTTCCGTGCGCTGCTCTGGTTCGCCAGAAGCGGCTTAGTCATGCTGGCCACATGACCCAGAAGCTGTACGCCGGCTCCCTTGGCCAATAAAGCGAGATGAGTGCCGCAACCCCAGAGTCGGTCACGACTGGACCTAATGGTCAGGGGTCCCTTTACCTTTTAACCCCTTACTACTTTTAGATATTCCAGATTACGTTTCCCACCATTCCGTTCTGCATTTGCCTGCACCTTATCTAACTTCTCCTAGTACTTTTGCAGAGCTGGCTAGCCAGCAAACTCACTCTCAGCTATGCCGTGTTATTTCTTTTGCGAATCTGTATCTTTAAAAAATAATAATAAACACACACACAAAAAGTCCTTGTCCCTCTGCAACAGCGCTGATCCCATCAGCAAGGCACACGACCTTCCTCCACACGCTTTAATTTTCCAGAAAAAAATGTGTTTGGACAAAGTAGCGTCCTGACATTCCAGCCACCTCTCTTCCCACGGTTGCAACAAGAGCTTGGGTGAGAAGCAGATTTTATTTTTATTTTATCTTGCTTGCTCCGTGCTGAATGCAATCTTGATTACGTAACCAGAACAGAGGGGCAATTATATAAAAGTTACGGAGCAAAACGGATCAGAGCGGCGGGTGCCAAGATCTCAGAGTCCTTTCACCCATGGCACACCTACAAGAATTCCTTGCGCATTTCACGGGTATGACGTGACCGGTCTCGTTTTTTTCAAAGCGTTTCCACTGTAGGCAGAAGGAGCGGAGAAAGGGAAACAGTGCCGGGGCGAGAGCTCCTGGGAGGACGTCTCAAGGAAATAAAAACACACAGCAGGCCTCGTTCTGAGCTGAAGGAGCATAAACACCAAGAAAGAGCATGGCTGGAACAGACCAAAGACCCATCTAGATTTAGCATTCCGTTTCCAGCAGCTGCAAGGCAGGTACAATTTAATAATAATAATAATAATAATAATAATAATAATAATAATAATAATAATTTATTTATACCCCGCCCATCTGGCTGAGTTTCCCCAGACACTCTGGGCATCTCCCAATCAAGTGTTAAAAACAATACAGCACTAAATATTAAAAACTTCCCTAAACAGGGCTGCCTTCAGATGTCTTTGAAAGATAGCTGCGTATTTCCTTCACATCTGAAGGGAGGGTGTTCCACAGGGCGGGTGCCACCACCGAGAACGCCCTCAGTCTGGTTCCCTGTAACCTCACTTCTCGCAATGAGGGAACCGCCAGAAGGCCCTCAGCGCTGGACCTCAGTGTCCGGGCTGAACAATGGGGGTGGAGACGCTCCTTCAGATATACTGGACTGAGGCCGTTTAGGGCTTTAAAGGTCAGCACCAACACTTTGAATTGTGCTCGGAAACGTACTGGGAGCCAATGCAGATCTCTCAGGACCGGTGTCATATGGTCTCTGCAGCCATTCCCAGTCACCAGTCTAGCTGCCGCATTCTGGATTAGTTGTACCGTATTTTTTGCACCATAACACTCACTTTTTTCCTCCTAGAAAGTAAGGGGCAATGTCTGTGCGTGTTATGGAGGAAATGCCTACGGGTGGCATGCCTACGGATTTTCCTCCTCTAAAAACTACGTGCGTGTTATGGGCGGGTGCGTGTTATAGAGCGAAAAATACGGTAGTTTCCTGGTCATCTTCAAAGGTAGCCCCACACAGAGCACATTGTAGTAGTCGAAGCGGGAGATAACTAGAGCATGCACCACTCTGGCGAGACAGTCTGCGGGCAGGGAGGGTCTCAGCCTGCGTACCAGGTGGAGCTGGTAGACTCAGGGTAGAAGCAGGGAACGACTACAACATTGCTTTCTGCTGTTTGGCCCCGGTTATCCAGCATTCACAGGCCTCTGAGCATGGATGTTCCATGGTAAGCAGCCACAGACAGAAGCAGCAGAGCTCAGAGCAGGCCATTCTCCTTTGCATGCAGAAGGTCCCGTGTTCATTTTGGAATTTCCAGCTAGGGCTGGGAGAGGCTCCCTGCCCAAAATCCAGGAAGGTCACTGCTAGCACTGAGTTGGAGGCCGATCCCTGTGGTTCTTGAATTTGCCCAATTCACCCTTCCCCAATACGGTTGTTGCAGGAATTTATGTATAGGTGGGGGGGGGGAGGTTGCCCTCCAGCAGATATCATGCACATGCAGCCACTAGCAAAATCAGAACAATTGCTTTTGTGATTTGTCCCCACAAAACACTTCATCACAATTTCTTCCTATCTATTCAAAGGGCCTCTGCTGCACGATACCAAATGTAACAATTCGCTGATAAATGTATTTATGTACTGGCTCACTGGGAAAACTTCAGAAATTCATATAGACACGTGAGCTCAGCTATTCAGCAGCCCCTCTGCCTAAGTGATAAGCCCTGGCATCCTGATACCTGAGTGCCGGACAGGTAGCCATTCCAGAAATAACAAACCCAGATGAAGACAACAGGGTGTGATTAACTTGGCTGGGAAAGAGGGAAATGTACATATCTCTTTGGTTACACTTGATAGGTGTTTGGTGGAGGGCAAGGAGAACCATGGGGCAGGGTCCAGGATGCTCAGATTACTGCCACCAGACCTCCCCCTTCATGATGTAACCATGATGTATTAGTGATGTAGTTTGGGGGGGGGTGTAACATGGGGATTAGCAGCTAATAAAAGTTTGGGGGCCCTTTTGTTCGGGGCTTCCATCTTGTTCCACCTTGTGGCAGGTGAGAGTCCTGTTGCCACAGCCCTCAATAAAGACCAAGCCTACTGGCTGCTGTTTTGCTCTGGTATTCCTGGCTGGTGTCCTTGTTTTTTTTTTGTCCAAGGGAGCCCTCAGATTTCTCCGTTAACAGGTAATAATAAATGATGATAATAATAATAATAATAATAATAATAATAATAATAATAATAATAATCTTATTATTTGTACCCCACCCATCTGACTGGGTTGCCTCAACCACTCTGGGCGGATTCCAGCATATACAAAAACATAACAAAACATCAAACATTAAAAACTTGGGCTGCCTTTGGATGTCTTCCAAAGGTTGTATAGCTACTTCTCGACATCTGACAGGAGGGCATTCCACAGAGAAGCCCCTCTGCCTGGTTCCCCATAGCTTCACTTATCTCAGAGAGGGGATCACCAGACGTCCCTCGGAACTGGACCTATGTGTCCAGGCTGAATGATGGGGGCAGGCGTGGAGACTCTCCTCCAGGTATAATAATAATTTATAATAATTTATTATTTATACCCCGCCCATCTGGCTGGGCTTCCCCAGCCACTCTGGGCCGCTTCCAACAAAATATTAAAATACAATAGTCTACTAACATTAAAAGCTTCCCTTTAGGGCTTTAAAAGTCAGCACCAACACTTTGAATTGTACTTGGAGCCAATCTAGATCCTTTCGGACGGGTATTATATGGTCCTGGTGACTGCTGCCAGTCACCAATCTAGCTGCCACATTCTGGATTAGTTTCCAAGTCAACCTTCATAGAGCGCCATTGCAGTAGTCCAAGCGGGAGATAACCATAGCATGGCAATATGTTGCCTTCCAGGTATTTTAGATTACGACTCCTATCAGCCCCAGGCGGAATGGCACTGTGTTCAGTACTCAGAGTAGACCCACTGAAATTAATGGCCCTGAGTAAGTAGCGCCCATTGACATCAGCGGGTCGGAGTAGGACTAGCACGCACTACAACCTCACGGATTTCTACATACACCTCTCTCCGTCCAGGAAAACCAAAGGCCTTATTTATGAGATTTCTTACCATAAAGGTCCCAGGGCCGATTGCACAATACAAGAAACAACGTGCAAACAACACAGACAGAACGGTTGCAACGATAAAAACAGGTAAAGCCAGTCAGCCAGAGGCGGGCCCTACAAAACAAAATACTTTCGCTGTGGAACACCATGGTAAAGAGGTACATTTTTCCAGCATATGGCAAATGCCATACAGCGAAAATCATAGAATCACGGAGCTGGGACCATGAGGGGCATCTAGTCCAACCCCCTGCAAAGCAGGAATCTGCAGCCGTCCCATATGAGGATTGAACCTGCAACCTTGGCATTCTCAGCACCATGCTCTAACCAACTGAGCCACCCTAGATGTATCTCTTTAGGGAGGGAGTTGCGCAGTTCAGGGGCTGCCATTGAGAAAACCCTCTGCTGCGCTATGATTCTCCACACTTCCGCATCGTTCTACCCGGACACTGAGGTCCAGCACCGAGGGCCTTCTGGCAGTTCCCACACTGCGAGAAGCCAAGTTACAGGGAACCAGGCAGAGGGCCTTCTCGGTAGTGGCGCCCGCCCTGTGGAACACCCTCCCACCAGATGTCAAAGAGAACAACAACTACCAGACTTTTAGAAGACATCTGAAGGCAGTCCTGTTTCGGGAAGCTTTTAATGTTTGATGTATTATAGTATTTTAATATTCTTTTGGAAGCCGCCCAGAGTGGCTGGGGAAGCCCAGCCAGATGGGCGGGGTATAAATAATAAATTGTTGTTGTTGTTGTTGTTGTTGTTGTTGTTGTTGTTGTTGTTGTTGTTATCCTAAAAACCTGAGAGTCAGTAAGAATGATCCCAGTTCAAGGACACATGCCCCTCCCCTACCCCCACGTCTCTCCAGCCTGGCATAGCCCGACATAAGAACTCAATGTGGGGCTATGCCAGGCCAGAGAGACGTGGGGGTCAGGGAGGGGCATTGCCTGAAGGTCACATTTGGCCCCAAGTTGCCCACCCCGAGCGAGATGTCTCAAGTCTGCCTCCCACAGATGCTGGTTTTACATTTTACAGCTACGGCTTTAGCTATTAAAGGTAAAGGGACCCCTGACCATTAGGTCCAGTCGTGACTGACTCTGGGGTTGCGGTGCTCATCTCGCTTTACTGGCCGAGGGAGCCGGCGTACGGCTTCCGGGTCATGTGGCCAGCATGACTAAGCTGCTTAGCCCAAAAATGGAAAATGAGAAAGGTCCCAGCCAAAGAAGAATGGCTACTCTAGCTCAGTGTTTCCCAACCACTGTTCCGCGGCACACTAGTGTGCCGCGAGATGTTGCCTGGTGTGCCACGGGAAAAATTAAAAAATTCGAAATGATTTTTTTTTTTAAGTCAAATTTTCGATTGGGGCGCCGTCACTAGATGACCCCTGGGGTTCCCTCCCTCCTTCCCACTCTGCGCCTCCCTCCTCCTCCTCCTCCTCCTCCTCCAGGGAGGCCCTTCCTGGCTCTCGGCCAAGGCTTGGCGGCTGCCACTCACTCACTCGCTCGCCCACCCGTCCCTCCATCCCTGCACCCGGCCTCTCCCCCTCCGTCCCCGGCGCGGGGGCTGCCGGGATCCGTAGTCCCCTCGCCCTTGGCGGGGTGCGCGAACTACGTTTCCCAGCGTGGCCTGGCGGGCCGGGCATTTTGTTTGAAGCGCTCTTCTCCCGGCCATGGAATGAGCGCAGCGGCGGCGGCCAGGCGGGCAGGGGCTCTTCCGCGCAGACCCCGCGCAGCCTGCCTGCGCCCCCGCGGAGATCGGGCGGCAGGATGGAGCTCGGGGATCCCCGCGGAGGCGGAGCGGCGGAGGCGGAGGCTGCCCCCCAGGTAGGGCTGCGTCGGGGATTTTTTATTTTTGCAATGCTGCATCCGCGCCGGAGGGGACGCATTGGACCGCGGGGAGACCCCTTGGCGGGCGTGCAAGGCAATGCATGCGTGCAGGCGTTGCATGGAGTGCAGTGCAATGCAATGGCAACGCGGCGCCCTGCATGCATGCATGCAACTTCCACCGGCGATCCGGACTTGGCAGGTGAGGGGGGTCCCCAGTGGGCGGCAGAGAGAGCCGGGAGGGCGAAGGGGAGCCGGGGGGGAGCAGCGCTGCTCCCCGAGCCGAGCCCGGGGGGAAACTTCGGCGTTGTTGCGCCAGGTGTTGGAAGCGGAGGCTGGCGGGGGCCCCTCACCTGCAAAACCTGGTCGCCTCTCATATATTTCGTGCATTGCATTCATCGCCCGCTTTCTCCTCCAAGGAGCTCCCGGGGGCGCGCGTGGTTCTCCCCGTGTTATCCTCGCAACAACAGCCCTGCGAGGTGGGTCAGGCGAGTGGCCCAAGGGAGCACACAGGGATTGTCCTGGCCAGGTGGGGTGATTTGAACCCTGCTCTCTGCCCGGTCTTCGTCCTCATTTAGCCCCCACATGTGCATGACTGTGCATGACTGAGGTTTTCCCCCCTCGTCTTGGCTATGGTGTGAGTCTGTGCTGTTAATTAATGGGGTTCTGCCTTCGGAGAAGATGAGCCAGCCCTCAAGGAGGTGATTATGTAATTTGCTAGCAATTCATGTCCCTCCCGGCGTGATGCTGCGCGCTGACGTCACGGGGCTGTAATGGTGGTGTGCCTCGAGATTTTTTTCATGAAACAAGTGTGCCTTTGCCCAAAAAAGGTTGGAAAACACTGCTCTAGCTGACAGAATATGCACAACTCGCAGACTTAACGTATAGAATAAGAGAACAAGAACCTACGTTTGAAGAAGACTGGAAAACGTTTGTTGAATATATGAAAATAATTGCATACAGCATTAATGCTGGCAGCATTAAGATAAATTTAACAGTGTAAACAAGTTTTGATGGATGCAATAATGGAATACTGAATGGTATAGTTTTTGTATAGATTTAGGATATGAAAAATGAACCATGGAAAGAGAAGAAGGGAAGTCACTGATACCTTAAGGATGTAAAATGAGTATTTTAAATTGTAAAACAGAAAATTTAATAAAAAGTATATATATATATATATATATATATATATATATATATATATATATGATGGCTTTTACATCTCAAGGCGTTTGATTTATTTAAAAAAGTACAGTGGTACCTCAGGTTAAGTACTTAATTCGTTCTGGAGGTCCGTACTTAACCTGAAACTGTTCTTAACCTGAAGCACCACTTTAGCTAATGGGGCCTCCTGCTGCTGCCGCGCTGCCGGAGCCCGATTTCTGTTCTTATCCTGAAGCAAAGTTCTTAACCTGAAGCACTATTTCTGGGTTAGCAAAGTCTGTAACCTGAAGCGTCTGTAACCTGAGGTACCACTGTCATGCAAGTTCAAAAAAAGCACAAAGAAAAATGGGTCGACTTCAGCCCTTCCCAACATCTCCCCCACTCCTTCACTCCTTCGCTTCCTTTAGCCCCACAAGTCCACCTCAGTTCCAGCCAGGATGGTGGGAAACCCAACACCTCCCCCAGGCCACCAAACTGGGAGGGGTGGCTCACACCCCAGAGGACAGGATCACACTTCAAAACGACCTTGACAGATTAGAGAACTGGGCCAAAACAAACAAGATGAATTTTAACAGGGAGAAATGTAAAGTATTGCACTTGGGCAAAAAAAATGAGAGGCACAAATACAAGATGGGTGACACTTGGCTTGAGAGCAGTACATGTGAAAAGGATCTAGGAGTCTTGGTTGACCACAAACTTGACATGAGCCAACAGTGTGACGCGGCAGCTAAAAAAGCCAATGCAATTCTGGGCCTCATCAATAGGAGTATAGCATCTAGATCAAGGGAAGTAATAGTGCCACTGTATTCTGTTCTGGTCAGACCTCACCTGGAGTACTGTGTCCAGTTCTGGGCACCACAGTTCAAGAAGGACACTGACAAACTGGAACGTGTCCAGAGGAGGGCAACCAAAATGGTCAAAGGCCTGGAAACGATGCCTTATGAGGAACGCTAAGGGAGCTGGGCATGTTTAGCCTGGAGAAGAGGAGGTTAAGGGGTGATATGATAGCCATGTTCAAATATATAAAAGGATGTCACATAGAGGAGGGAGAAAGGTTTTTTTCTGCTGCTCCAGAGAAGCGGACACGGAGCAATGGATCCAAACTACAAGAAAGAAGATTCCACCTAAACATTAGGAAGAACTTCCTGACAGTAAAGAGCTGTTTGACAGTGGAATTTGCTGCCAAGGAGTGTGGTGGAGTCTCCTCCTTTGGAGGTCTTTAAGCAGAGGCTTGACAACCATATGTCAGGAGTGCTCTGATGGTGTTTCCTGCTTGGCAGGGGGTTGGACTTGATGGCCCTTGTGGTCTCTTCCAACTCTATGATTCTATGATTCTAGGTGAGATGCCAGGTAAGGGGCCTAGCATCAGCAACACTGGGGAGGCTCCCAAAAGCTGGGCGTGGGGAGGCAACACACACACACAAACACACACTGGTCACACAAACAAAGGAAGTGGCATTCTGCACCCCCACACAGCACTTTCGGTCACACTCTTGCGTGAGCCGTTATCGCTCAATTCCACGATACTTGCGTAGCGTAAATTCCTACTACCCTGTGCCCTCGTTGGAGTTGGTCTGTTTAATAAGAAAGGCGGAACCTGCAGATAACCAAGAAAAAAAACTTCTGTTGGGTTCACCAGCCGAGGGGGTGAGTCACATCCAGAGGCTTGAGAAAAACCACGGACTTCTCTTTGGGTCAAGCAAGATAGCCATTTGACCAGCAGAGGGCACTCTGTGAACTTTGGCTGCTGGTTTTCATTTCAGCTAAGGGATGCTGTCGTGCTAGGATGCAGATTTCACATCCTGCCGGTTTTGGTGCTTGCTGCTATTGTTTCTGTATAGCTGTCGTTATAAATATACGTATTTGTAAAAATTACTAGGCCCCTGCCACACTCACATCTTATGTGACAGGGTCAGTGGTACATAAAGAGACATCCGTCTCCAAGAGCTTTCACTTTTTTTCTTTCTTTTTTTACGCCCGTCAGCTCACTGAAGAAAGAATTCGGCATTCGCTTTTCTTCTATCCTCTCTCACCCTGTTATGAATCTACACTAAAAGGGAGTTGACTGCATGTGAAAAATCACAGGAGAACATCTCACGCAGGTCAGGAGGCTTTTGCCATATAGCTGGAAGAGATCCCTAGGGTCAAAGTATTTTAATACGGTACTTTGTTGGAAGCCGCCCAGGGTGGCTGGGGAGACCCAGACAGATGGGCGGGGTATAAATAATAATAATAATAATTTATTATTATTATTATTATTATTATTATTATTATTATTATTATTATTATTATTATTATCATCATCATCATCATCTAGTCCAACCCTCTGCAATGTGTGAATCTTTTGCCCCACATGGGGCTCGAACCCAATCTTCTGTAAGAAAGCAACTCTCTGACTCATTATCCCTATCAGTGTATCACCAGTAATAATCCTGTTACAGTGGTACCTCGGGTTAAGTACTTAATTCGTTCCGGAGGTCCGTTCTGAACCTGAAACTGTTCTTAACCTGAAGCACAACTTTAGCTAATGGGGCCTCCTGCTGCTGCTGCGCTGCCGGAGCACAATGTCTGTCCTGAAGCAAAGTTCTTAACCCGAGGTACTATTTCTGGGTTAGCGGAATCTGTAACCTGAAGCGTATGTAACCTGAAGCGTATGTTACTCGAGGTACCACTGTATTGGGCCTCAGATTGACTTGCAACTCCTTTAATTTTTCCTCTAGATGCCCTTTCCGGAAGAGGAAACAACATTCCAGGGATATGTTTTTTTAACCGCTTGTGGTTATCTATTTAAGCATGCATATAGGATCACTCAGGAACTGATCTTCAAGAGGGAGTGCGTTAGACGGGGCCCAGGGTTAAGTGGGTGACTCGGGGGCCAGAAAGAGTCTGCCTCTCACGGTTGTCATGGTGATGAAATGGGACCAATTCCACACAAGTCACCTTGAGCTTCTCAGGCAGGATTATAATGTAAGAAACGGGAGGATAATTGGCATCATCGCCTTTGTGAGAAAGTCAGGTGTCAATCTGAATTCAAACCTCAGGTCCTTAATCCGCTTACTTTGCTGAAGGAACGCAGACCAGCCCTCCCCTAAGAGAGTCTTGAAGGGACAAAGATGAATGAGGTAGGAGGATGACTTAAAAGTCATCGACTCATTCAACTATCAAGAGCCCATTGTGTGGAATCCTCCAGCTCAAGGCTGCTTGGAAGGTGATAAAAACCTCCAGTTACCCGATGGCGTTTGTTCCCACCTTTGTCCTTCATTTATCTCGACGCAAACTTGCTTGCATTTGATTAGGAGGCCTTGTAACGGCACAGGATCAGTGCCCTGATGGGCCTCAGCGGGGGCTACACTGTGAAGGCAAGTAGCGGACGTGGCTTAAAGAAATCATAGCGTTGGTGCTGACCTTTAAAGCCCTAAATGACCTGAAGGAGCGTCTCCACCCCTGCTGTTCAGCCCGGACACTGAGGTCTAGCTCCGGCGGCCTTCTGGAAGTTCCCTCACAGCAAGATGTGAAGCTACAGGGAACCGGGCAGAGGGCCTTCTCAGTAGTGGCACCCTCCCTGTGGAACAAACACCCTTCCATCAGATGTCCAATAGATAAACATGACTTGTAGGAGACATCTCTAGGCAGCCCTATATAGGGAACTCTCTAATGTTTGATATCTTATTATGCTTTTATATTTGTTGGAAGCCGCCCAGAGTGGCTGGGGCAACCCAGTCAGGTGGGTGGGGTACAAATAATAAAATTATTATTATTATATTACTGGGCTATGTAGCCCAATGGTCCGAATCGGTATAAGGCAACTTTCTGCATTCGTCCATTTGGCTACTGTGGGATAACAGGCGGCTCGTCTGGCCTAGCAACACAGGTCCAGTATACCTGAAGGAGCATCTCCACCTCCATCGTTCTGCCTGGACACTGAGGTCTAGCGCCGAGGGCCTTCTGGTGGTTCCCTCGCTGCAAGAAGCAGAGGGCCTTCTTGGTAGTGGCACCCGCCCTGTGGAACGCCCTCCCACCAGATGTCAAAGAGAAAAACTATTACCAGACTTTTAGAAGACATCTGAAGGCAGCCCTCTTTACGGAAGCTTTTAATGTTTAACAGACTACTGTATTTTAATACTTTGTTGGAAGCTGCCCAGAGTGACTGGGGAAACCCAGCCAGATCGGTGGGGTATAAACAATAAATCATCATCATCATCATCATTAACCTCTGTGTTCACTATCTAGATGCTTATAAAGAAGTGTTGGGTTTCTATACAAGGAGCAAAATGGCTTGCCTGCTCAGTCTTCACCTGCCAAGAAGGTAAGCTCTTCAGCTCATCTGCCAGCTCTCGTTGCAAAATGGTCTACAACAAGCAGACCAACTACCATTATTTCTACTAGTTATTTCTACCATTTCACCCTCCCGCGTTTCTAGGACAAGCCTAGAAGAGACTGTCCTGCCAAGGGCCGTCAAGCAAGTTTTGATCAGCAGCAGGACTTGAACTCGGGACTTCCTGGTTCATCGCTCGATCCCTTGGTTACCACATTACAATGCCATAGCCTTTCCCAGATGGGTGCCCTGCGTATCTTTTGGGCAGTGCTGGCAGGAGCTGATGGGAATTGTAGCCCAAAAGATCTGGAAGGACTTTGGAACCCGAAAACTTATCCAACTTCCCTGGACAGTTTGAAGGCTACAGGAGAACCAGAAAGCAGCAGCACTTCACAGATAAGGACAGGTGACCTTGCAAAACCCCAGCGCTCATAACCAAGGATCACCTCTTTTACATCTTTACTTGAAGGTTCTTGCCATATTCACTTATTCTTCCACCGTCTGCCCTCTGCTAATTTAAAAGCGCAGACAATGCCTGTTCTTTCAGTTAATAACATGTTAAAATACATAATCGCCTGACGATGTATTTTCACAATTCAAAAGATACCTCTCATGCCGTCTTCAGACATGCTATTAAAACCGTTGTTTTTTTTGTTCTGCCAGACTTTTTTTAAAGAAACAATTAAGTCTTATTTGCCTCTCTGCCAGCTGCTGTTTTGAAATTCTTTCATGCCAAGTCTTTTGAATTTGTTTTTATTGCCTGCGTTGCAGGATGCCTTGGAAATAATCTTATTCTGAAAGGAGGCTGGATGTGAATTAAACAAAGGCGAACAACTCTGCCAGTAGCGTGGCTGCAAGAGGCAAAATGACAGGGCACTGTTAGCATTGGCCCCTGGGGTCCCTTCCAACTCTACAGTTCTCTGATTATATGAGGTTCTCGCCCTACAGTGCCTTAATACTCCTGTGCAATACAGGCAAGATGCCTCCATTCCCTGCTCAAAGATTGAACTACTGACATTGCTAGCAACTCCCATTAACTAGGCTGTGGGTTTTTAAAGTTTAATTTAAGTTTTTAGGCTTTGGGGGGATTTTTTAAGCATTTTTTTTCTTAAAAAAATCACCCTACTTGCCGTATGTTTGGGTTTTCCCAGACCTTTTGCCAATTCAGGGGGGAAAACAACAACAACGCCCGGACGCCATTTTGAAGCCCGATGTCCGGAGGAAGCCCTGCATTAAGAAAACTTTGGGCAAGGCCAGAGATGAAACGGCAGAACATCTGCTTTGCATGCAGAAGGAGGTCCCAGTTTCAGTTCTACGCATCTCCAGGTGGCAATGAGAATGTCCCTTGCCCAACGCCCCATCCCCTGACTTACGGGATTCCTGCCGATTCCCACATGCGCCCCTTTTTCTGGGGTTTCAGCAGGTGTTGACAACACATTTTCAACCCTGTTAATGGGGCCTTAAGAATTGGAGGTCAAGATCACCCCTTGCTGGATCAGAACTAAGGTCTACCGGCCAGGAGCTTCCAAGAAGGTCACAAGCAGGGTGCGAGACCTCAGCCAACCACCCTCTAACTTTGCCGAAGGGCATCTATGCATATAAATTAGCAGGCCCAAATCTGCGACACGGATCAGTGGCCGGGTGTTCCCCTGGTGTAGCAATTACGTAAACAGGCCACATTTCATGGCATGGCAGCACCTAGCCACAATAGTGCTATATCTTCTAAATCCATAGTCTTCAACCGTTTCAAACCTGGGACCCGCCTCTAACTCAATCCTGCATTTGGAGATGCCTTTCTTAACGTTTTTTAACCATATTTGCCTATGGCGGTAGTGCTGCTGTTGCAACCCACCACAGGCCAGGCCATTTCAATTACAGTATATACTCGAGTATAAGCCGATCCAAATATAAGCCGAGGCACCTAATTTTAGCACAAAGAACTGGGGAAACTTACTGACTCGAGTATAAGCCGGTTCACCACACCACAAACCAGGTGGTGGCGGCAGCGGCGGAGGAAGGAGCAGCCCGAAAGGGCTCCTTTTGGGCCACTTGTCCCTCCACCGCTACCTCTGCCAGTCACAAGAGCAGGCATAGGAGCCACGGTTGGGAGAGGAACAGCGCAGCGCAGTGCCCGTGGGAGAGGAACAGCTCAGCGCAGTGCCCGTGAGAGAGGAACAGCGCAGCGCGGTGCCCGTGAGAGAGGAACAGCGCAGCGCGGTGCCCGTGGGAGAGGAACAGCGCAGCGCGGTGCCCGTGGGAGAGGAACAGCGCAGCGCGGTGCCCGTGGGAGAGGAACAGCGCAGCGCGGTGCCCGTGGGAGAGGAACAGCGCAGCGCGGTGCCCGTGGGAGAGGAACAGCGCAGCGCGGTGCCCGTGGGAGAGGAACAGCGCAGCGCGGTGCCCTTGGGAGAGGAACAGCGCAGCGCAGTGCCCGTGGGAGAGGAACAGCGCAGCGCAGTGCCCGTGGGAGAGGAACAGCGCAGCGCAGTGCCCGTGGGAGAGGAACAGCGCAGCGCAGTGCCCGTGGGAGAGGAACAGCGCAGCGCAGTGCCCGTGGGAGAGGAACAGCGCAGCGCAGTGCCTCTCCCAGCTGCAGCTCCTGTGCCTGCCATTGCGAGAGGCGGCCAGCAGCAGGACCACCGGCAAGAAAGGGCTCCTTTCGGGCCGCTCATCCCGCTGCCTCACTCGAGTATAATCCAAAGGGGGCTTTTTTTCAGCATAAAAAAATGTGCTGAAAACATCGGCTTATACTCGAGTATATACAGTTTGTTATTTGTTTATTAAATTTGTCAGTCGTTTTATGTCGCCCGGGGCAGCCCAACGCAACTTACAAACCAACCAGCAAGCAATACTCATAGAATTATAGAGTTGGAAGGGACCCCAGATGAAATCTGGTCCAACCCCTCTCAATGCAGGAATCCTGCACACAGCCGTCTCTGGGGCTCAAACCGCAAACCTTCTGGTTAACAACCAGGCGCACTGACCCATTGCACCACACTAGAACCCCACATCTCCTGCCCACCTAGCAGTTTGAAAGCACGTCAATGTGTGAGTAGATAAATAGGTACAGCTCCGGCGGAAAGGTAAACAACGTTTCCGTGCGCTGCTCTGGTTCACCAGAAGTGGCTTAGTCATGCAGGAAGCTGTACGCCGGCTCCCTCGGCCAATAAAGTGAGATGAGCGCCACAACCCCAGAGTCGGCCACGACTGGACCTAATGGTCAGGAATCCCTTTACCTTTACCTTAGACCCCACATGCCCCAGTACTGGGTCCCCACCCACCTGCTGAAGACCAGTGCTCTACATCAGGCATGCATTCCAGGTCCAGGAACACGCTTTTAACATGCATTTGGGGACCCGTCCCTTAATCTTCCACCCTATATTTGCTGGGAGCATTCCCATTGCTAACGGAAGCTGTTTTGGGAAATTCCACAACTCAAGGAAGAAGGCTGCTGGGTTAAACCATTTTTGTCCCCTGCAAGTCAGCCAGTGAGAAAATCCACCTCCTCCAGTGGCTTTTGCCAGATGACTCCCACAGTCCATGGGTTGTTAGGGAACTAAATTATACCAAGAGCAGAGTCATTGAAATGAATGGGCCCAAGTCTGTGAATAGCATGAACACAGCACAGCTCCATGCCTAGAGGAACATCAACAATCCACCTTTGACAGAGAGTCGTGAAGAATTAATAGACGATTAAAGGTTAAAAAAGGGGTTAATCCTTTATCTCTGTTATCGTTATGAACATATGCAAAACCCAAGAGCTAAATGCATCCTAGGAGAGCCTAGTCAAGATGGAAAAGGAGAAAACAAGATTCCTGCATTGCCTTGCGGTCTCTTATTCACTTATTAGGAAATCATTTACCTCTATTGTAGGGTCGTATTCATCTACGAAATGGTTCTGAATCAGCTGTATCGTCAGCGCACTCTTGCCCACACCACCAGCTCCAACAACGACCAGCTTGTATTCCGTCATCTTCTGCAGGCCTGTTGAAGGTGAAGCAGAAATATCAGCTTTATTCAATGGAACACTGGAGGCCCTTTGGCTACAGGTAACTCTTCTCGTTGCCTTTATTTGCAGTTCCAAAGACACAGAAACCACAAGAAATGGACGCTGCCGTCAAATAAGCAAAGCTTTGCATGGCTTCGTTTTCCAAATCCAACGTCGGAAATGGCAATATTCCAGAAACCAGGAGGGCATCTCTGTATACCAAGACACTCTCCAACCAACCTTGCATTTAACCACCTTAGAACAAACTAACTTCAAAAGGAAACACCAGGGGGCTGAACTGCAATTCATCAGGCAGGTATGTCAGCTGGGTCTTGAATCGAGATTGTGGATTTTTGATTGCACTCCTTACACCACCAATGCTGGGATGTTTCTTTCGTCACCTTGTTTAATTGGCCATTGAAATTAATTTGCTTTTAGGGTTGTACAGTAGGGATGGGCAATATCTGGTTTTCAACATCACAATATATCACCAGCTATACATTGTGATATACTGATATATCACCAAGTCTGAAATAAGGCATTGGCCAGCTTCACGGTTTTTCGTGCACCGTGATTTTTGCAAAGCACACAAACACACACACCATGATTCACGATATATTGCCAGGTCAAAAATTATGAAACTCATATTACAATATGGACTTGAAACCAGTTTTGGACGGTTTATCAACATATCGTCCAGCCGTAATGTACAGCTAAGCTGGTCTCTGACTGGACTTTTGGCTTTTCAGTTATTTCTGATACCCTCATACACACCATGCTGCTCCCAGTCTCATGTATCTGAACGTAAGAGTGGTTCACCTAGTGGGGTGAAGCCACAGCAATGGCCTCCTTCGCCTGCCAGAAGGGTCGAAGCGGCAGCAAGGTCCGGGTTGCGCCAGCACACCATGAAAACGTGTCTGGCACTCACACCAATGCTGCTGCAAAGGCCTGACTCTGCCACTCCCTCAGTCCTGCCAAACCACAGACATGGCTCAGCAGAAGGCGACTGGTGGTCTCCACCACATGGGACAACCTGCTCCTCCCACAATCCTAGAAAGATTGGGTTGCATTTAATAGAATCATAGAATGACAGAGTTTGAAGGGACCCTGAAGATCCTCTAGTCCAACCCCCGGCAATCCAAGAATATGCAGCTGTTCCATATTTGTTAGTCTTCAGGGAGCCACAAGGCTCTTTGCTGTTCTTTTTACTATATACGGCTAAGCTATTTCTCACATAATTAGAGTAAATAAATACGGAACATAATTCCAGACCAAAGGGCTCACTAAACTCGACTACCATTCCTTTAGCTCAGCCAGTAAAGCATGACATTCACAATGCAAAATTAGAATATTCAGAGCATGCACATACATGGCACATTCTGTACATACAGTGGTACCTCAGGTTACATACACTTCAGGTTACAGACTCCTCTAACCCAGAAATAGTACCTTGGGTTAAGAACTTTGCTTCAGGATGAGAACAGAAATCGTGCTCTGGCGGCGCGGCAGTAGTGGGAGGCCCCATTAGCTAAAGTGGTGCTTCAGGTTAAGAACAGTTTCAGGTTAAGAATGGACCTCCAGAACAAATTAAGTACTTAGCCCGAGGTACCACTGTATGACCAGCAGCGTTCAAAAGAGTGTTTGCCATCCTGCCACACTCAATCTCATTGAAAATGGCATGTACAACTGAAAATTCAACCGTCTCAGTAGTGGAGATCAAAGTAACTGGCAGGTGGCACTGTATAGCTTTGGCCAAATTGCAGCCATTCATTCAGATGACCTCCAAAGGAAACACCAAGTGACACAAATACTCAAGTTTTGGTCATCTCACTACGCCAATGAGCATGTTGGTGCAACAATGCCACAGAGATCAGACAATGCAAGAGTTGTGCTTCAAACACATTCAAAAAGAAGGGCTAGCAGGAATTACTTTAAGATTCCAAGTATATAACTGACCACCTTCATGTATTTTTCCAGATCTATTCAGGAGACGTTAAATCACCATCCCTAAAATTCCATAAAGGGCACGGGTGGTGCTGTGGTCTAAACTGCTGAGCCTCCTGGGCTTGCCGATCAGAAGGTCAGCGGTTCGAATCCCCGTGACGGGGTGAGCTCCCGTTGTTTGGTCCCTGCTCCTGCCGATCTAGCAGTTCGAAAGCACACAAAAAATGCAAATAAATTCCCGCTCCAGCGGGAAGGTAAACAGCATTTCCATGCAATGCTCTGGTGTCAGTGTTCTGTTGCGCAAGAAGCAGCTTAGTCATGCCTGCCACATGACCCGGAAAAACTGCGGAGCAGACAAATGTCGGCTCCCTTGGCCTGTAAAGCGAGATGAGCGCCGCAACCCCAGAGTCGTTCGCGACTGGACTGTCAGGCGTCCCTTTACCTTTAAAATTCCATAAATACATTTAGTGTCCAAAAATTACTGGGCCAAGAAGTGCCAAGGGAAGGAGGGAGCAGCAACCTTCTCTCTCCCCCCCCCCCCCAATTCCTGCTGGTATTCATGGCATCAGTCAAATGGCATCAGTTTGGTTGTAAGTCGCTTTTAATTGACCTGGGTAAGATACAGCAACTAACATCATCATCATCATCATCATCATAGATACGCACTGCTTGGAGGGCTGTTCAGCCTAGGACGTCCACTAAGGAGTGAGAAATGGGGCACAGCCCACCAACTGTGGACATCTAAACAGCAGACACAGCCTTCCACACTATGGCAAGATGTATTGCATGGCATTTAAATGATGCCTCAATCCAAACCTGTACATATAAATTGGCACATTCAAATATTACGTGATTATGTGCTCTCGCATCCCTTTTTTGGGGGGAGGTGCCAAGCGGCTGCCATGAATGTACCCTGGTGTCAGATTCCCCTTCCTCAGGAAATAAAGTCAAGGACTTTTTGAATCAGAAGAACCTTCTCTCTCCCCAACCCCAAATCCCATTGACATTTATTTTATTTTATTTTTATTTTATTTTATTTTATTATTATTTTTTGGAATGGCTTAAAGCAGGCAAATGCATGGGCAAACTCGGCCCTCCAGATGTTTTGGACTACAACCCCCATCATCCCTGACCACTGGTCCTGTTAGCTAGGGATGGGAGTTGTAGTCCCAAAACATCTGGAGGGCCGAGTTTGTCTATGCTTGGCTTAAAGTTACAAGAAAGGAGATTCCTAATAAACATCAGGAAGAACTTTCTGACAGTAAGAGGTGTTTGACAGTGGAACGGACTCCCTCAGAAAGTGGTGGTCTCTCCTTCCTTGGAGGTTTTTAAGCAGAGGTTGGGTGGCCATCTGTCAGGGATGCTTTTGTTGAGATTCCCGCATTGCAGGGGGTTGAACTAGATGACCCTTGGAGTCTCTTCCAACTCTACAGTTCTATTATTCTATGTCATCAGGCGCCAGAAGCAGAGGCATTTATTGTACAGTAAGCCTGCAGCTCACTGAGCAGGGGCTGTGTTCCAGGGATCAAACCTTGAGCCAAAATCGCTTATTATCAAAACACATTGGGTTCAATGGCAGGTGGGGTTGCCAAAGTCAATTTTCCTGGATCCCTGCCCAGTTTTCCAATACCCTTTTTTTAAAAAAAAAAATTGCTATGCGCGTAAAGCTGAATGTACACAAGTTAAATGTTCATAAGTTGTGGGCTTGCCGTATTGAGAGCATTGGCCAGAAGCACAGCCCCTGGCAACATGCCTCGAAAGCGACAGAAATTAACTAAAGACAGCTCCACCATGGCCTATGTGAGTAAGAGGGATCTGAGCCATGGTTTCCTGATTCCAAGGCCAGTGTACTCACTGAATCAGGTTCAGGAATCACTTTAGAGCTGTTTACATACCTAATAATGCTGTGAGGAGGAATTAAAGAACCTTTTAATGAGGGTGAAATAGGAGCGCAAAATATGGTTTGAAGCTCAACATCAAAAAAAAACAAAAATCATGGCTACTGGGCCCATCACCTCCTGGCAAATAGAAGGGGAAGAAATGGAGGCAGTGAAAGATTTTACAGCGTGACGAAGCTGCAACTGGCGAGCCAGCACCAGCGCCGCACACAGAAACGCCGTTTACCTTCCCGCTATAAAGCGGTACCTATTTATCTACTTGCACTTAGGGGTGCTTTCGAACTCCTAGGTGGGCAGGAGCTGGGACCGAACGATGGGAGCTCACCCCGCCGTGGGAATTCGAACCGCCAACCTTGCGATCAGCAAGTCCTAGGCACTGAGGTTTTACCCACAGCGCCACCCGCGTCCCTAGACCTAGACAGCATCTTAAAAAGCAGAGACATCACCTTACCAACAAAGGTCCGTATAGTTAAAACTATGGTTTTCCCAGTAGTGACGTATGGAAGTGAGAGCTGGACCATAAAGAAGGCTGATCGCTGAAGAATTGATGCTTTTGAATTCTGGTGCTGGAGGAGACTCTTGAGAGTCCCATGGACTGCAAGAAGATCAAACCTATCCATTCTGAAGGAAATCAGCCCTGAGTGCTCACTGGAAGGACAGATCCTGAAGCTGAGGCTCCAATACTTTGGCCACCTCATGAGAAGAGAAGACTCCCTGGAAAAGACCCTGATGTTGGGAAAGATGGAGGCACAAGGAGAAGGGGACGACGGAGGACGAGATGGTTGGACAGTGTTCTCGAAGCTACCAGCATAAGTTTGACCAAAGTGCGGGAGGCAGTGGAAGACAGGAGTGCCTGGCGTGCTCTGGTTCATGGGGTCACGAAGAGTCAGACACGACTAAACGACTAAACAACAACAAAATAATGCTGTATATCACTTTACACTCGAAAAGATTCCACAGCAATTTATAGTAAATCAGACCACCAAAATTAAAACACAATTTTCAAAAAGTATCACCGACACACACACACACACACACACAACTGCTATCAAGTTACTTGACTTTTTTTTAATCATGAACACTTGAATGTCGAATGTCTTATCTATAAAAAAAAAATGCATTTACTCTGATGGCACCAGCAAAACCTATTTTTAAATTTACGACTTCAAACAATATTATTGTAGGGCTGCTGTTGGCCGTCATGTTCTCTCCTATTAAAGTCCGTTTTTATCTAGTTAGGTAATTTATGAGCCAATATATACCAAAGAGGGACCTTTCTTGTACTTTGAACTTGAGAAACACATCATTATTATGATGCAGCGCCTGCTGAAATTAAATGAAAGTCACAAGTTCCATATTACTTGGTTCAGATGCTAATCTAACAGAGAAAAACATCCTATTTTCTTTCTTCATCAAACTGATAAAACTTACTCAGCAGAGCTTTTAATAAATTCATAACAGATTACGTGGCGTAGGTTAGGCGGAAACACATTGCGGCTGCCGCTTCCCCAAAGCCAATACGGGATAAACTGGGATTAGAGTCGATGTTTCTCACTTCCAAACTTGAAGATACCAGCCAAGTGCTTTTCAGTTTTTCAGCCTTCAAGGAACCGTTTCTGCTTTGGACTTGCCTGCCAGATAAAACTCTTGATGGAACCTCTGCAAGTTGCAGAGAATTCTGGCGCATGTTGCAAGGTGTGCAGCCAGCTCAACTGTGCACTAAGCAGACCTGCTGAGCCTCAGCTTGAGCTCTGGGCATGGACAACATGGCCCCAATACAACCCTGTACAAAGAAAGAGAAGATAGATACCAGCGGGCAAAGCATTTTTCAGGGGAAGTTGCCCATCATAACTGATCTCTTCGTGACCATTCCACATTCATCTGCATCCACATAAAAATCCACATCCAAAAACATTTCAACATGTGTGATTACGGCTGACTATTGGGCATGGAAGCTGGTGCTGATGGGAGTTGTGGTCCAAAACCTCAAGAAGACACCGTAAGAATTGGTAGAAAATGTTAGTAGTGCTGAAAAACACCTTTATGATGCCTGGAACAATAGAACAAGGGTAGCTTAATACGACACTCTCCACTTGGCTAAAGTTCATCTTGGTCACCAGGGATGATGGGAGCTAGAGTCCAACGGGCATCTAAAAGGGTCATAAGTTCCCTCCATCCCTGCAACTCTAGAATGCGTTGGCTGAGGTTGCTGCATTGCAAGGGGTTGGGATAGATGACCGTCAGGGTCCCTTCCAACTCTACAATTCTCAAAGGTTCCACAACCACATCCAGCAGCCTTTGGAAGGTGCAAGGACTGGAGCTGTCACAACAAACACATCCAAACCCAGTTCACACGATGTCTATGCAATGAGCCAGTGTCTTTTCTTGCACAAGCCAGACTTTTAAAATACCACAGGTGAGCTTTAGAGCTACACAGACATTTTTCACCAGGCTGAGCTGCTTGGAGAAAGAACGAACAAAGCCTTTGCCGGATTATACTTTATCCTAGCCGAGCTTGCCACATTTAAAAAATAGGAAATAATCATTACAGAACGTTAATAAACATTACAGAAGCCATCTACAGACAGGGTGGTGGGAAGCTTTAACCTCTCAGGAATTCCCCCACTGGCAATATGGCCATTTCTGCATATCCAGCACTCAGGACCTCTCCAATTTGAACCACAGGGACTCCGCAAAAACCTTTACCACCCTGCATACTCTGGTTACAGCAAGGGGCAGGCAGGCCACTCGCCGCAAGAACAGGGAAATGGCACATCCACAAGGTCTTCAGTACTACTCGGCATCTAGATTTGCCCAATACAGTGGTACCTTGGTTCTCAAACTTAAACTGTTCCGGAAGTCCGTTCCAAAACCAAAGCGTTCCAAAACCAAGGTGTGCTTTCCCATAGAAAGTAATGCAAAATGGATTAATCGGTTCCAGACTTTTAAAAACAACCCCTAAAACAATAACGTAACATGAATTTTACTATCTAACGAGACCACCGATCCATAAAATGGAAGCAATAAACAATGTGCTGCAGTCACACAATCAATCAGTAGTTGAACTGGGTTCCACACAGTCAGCAAAACAAAACGAAAAAGAGCCGCAAAAACACAAAATAAAGAGCAAAAACAGACAGACCTCAGCGTAACACACAAAACGGAAGCGTAACACTCAAAATGTTCGCAAACCGGAACACTTACATCCGGGTTTGCAGTGTTTGGGTTCCAAGTTGTTTGAGTACCAAGGCGTTTGAGAACCAAGGCACCACTGTATAGAAAACAAAAGTTTCGTTTGGTTTAAAGTTTAAACTCCTCATCCCCAATATTTGCACATATTCATCTCTCAGTGTTTTGCAGGTAGAAGATCTGGGCTCAATCCCAGGCATCTCCAGGTAGGGGCTAATAGAGACCCCTGCCTGATACGCTGGGGAACAGCTGCCAGTCAGTGCAGAGGACACTCAGCCAAATGGGCTTGTGGAGTATAAGGCAGCCCCGCCCCCTTTTGCCTCTGGCCCCACCCACTTTTTGTCTGTTACTCCACCCACAATGGAATTATACAGTTGGAAAGGACCCCCGGGATCATCCGGTCCAACCCCCTGCAATGAAGGAACCTTTTGCCTAACCTGAGGCTCAAATAATAGTAACAACAACAAGAACAACAACAGCAACTTTATTATTTATATCCCACTCATCAACAACAACTTTATTATTTATATCCCGCTCATCAACAACAACAACTTTATTATCTGTACCCCACTCATCAACAACAACTTTATTATTTATATCCCGCTCATCAACAACTTTATTATTTATATCCCGCTCATCAACAACAACTTTATTATTTATACCCCGCTCATCAACAACAACTTTATTATTTATACCCCGCTCATCAACAACTTTATTATTTATATCCCGCTCATCAACAACAACTTTATTATTTATACCCCGCTCATCAACAACTTTATTATTTATACCCCGCTCATCAACAACAACTTTATTATTTATACCCCACTCATCTGGCTGGGTTCCGCAGCCACTCGAACCCATGGCCCTGAGATTAAGAATCTCATGCCTTAAGATCAAAAAGACCCCCTATCCCTGGGGTATCAGGAGGGTCTCTCTTCTTTCCCGATGGACCTAAGAGACTACATAAAATCTCGTTGGATGTACATAGCAAGCATGAAGGTTCCGACAGATTAGAGCAGGCAGAAGCACAAAAGGAATATTTGCAAAATACTGCCCCCCAAGGGGGGAAATGGAAGGCAGATTTTCCAGGAAGGGGGACCCCCACGCAGGAGAGGAACAATGTCCGGGAGGGATGAGGAGGAAGTGGGGCGCATCCAGGATGGAAGGGGCAGGAAGGTCCCCTTCCTTACTTCCTTCAAGGGGTGGTGGGGAAGGAAGGCAGGCACCCCACCAAAAACACACTCAAAAAGTATCCCCGCCGCCCTATATGGGAGCCGGAATGACTCTCCGGAAAGCTGAACCACCAGGAAAGACTTTGCAGTGGAGAGGGGGAGGAGGAAGGAGGAGAGAAGGAAAAGATGTCTAACTTTTTGAATGTTTCCATTTTTGCCATTTTGAAACAAGGAAGAGTCACCATCGCGCGCGCGTGTGTCCCCCCCCCATTTTCATTCATTTTCTCTTCCCCCCCCCCCCCCACGTTTATTTCCTTCGAAGACGGACGAGGGGAGGGGGTGGAGAAGCCCCGCAATGAAGGACAAGCAGAGCAGGGAGGGGAAAGACCCAAGTGAAAGGGCGCGGGCGGCAGCAGCATGCCACTAGGTCCGGGGGCAGAAGCGGCTGGCTTCGGGGGCTTCTTCGCACGGGGAGCCCACCGAGTCCCAACGCCGGGAGAGGGCGCGGCTGTTTCTCGCGGAGGCTACTAAGTCCCGGAGCAGAGGCGAATGGGGGTGGGGGGCTTCTTCATACCACTAGGTCCCGGGGCAGAGCCAGCTGGGCGGGAGGCGGCTAAACCCCCGAATCAGTGCCAGTAGACCTGGGGCAGGGGCTCATCCCGGGATGCCACTAGGTCCTGGGGCAGGGAAAGGTGAAGCTTTTGAAGGCGCGGCTGCCCACTAAGTCCCAGAGCAGAGGCGGCCGAAGGGGGAGGGCTTCCACTAAGTGCCCGGGCAGGGGCTCCCCACTAAGTCGCGGGCAGGGGCTGCCCACTAAGTCCCGGGGCAGAGGCAGCCGAAGGGGGAGGGCTTCCACTAAGTCCCCGGGCAGGGGCTCCCCACTAAGTCGCGGGCAGGGGCTGCCCACTAAGTCCCGGGGCAGACAGGGGCTCCCACTAAGTCCCGGGGCAGGGAGAGGCTCCCACTAAGTCCCGGGGCAGGGGCGGGCAGGGGCTCCCACTAAGTCCCGGGTCAGGGGCGGGCAGGGGCTGCCACTAAGTCCCGGGGCAAGGGCTGCCCACTAAGTCCCGGGGCAGAGCCAGCTGGGCGGGAGGCGGCTAAACCCCCGAATCAGTGCCAGTAGACCTGGGGCAGGGGCTCATCCCGGGATGCCACTAGGTCCCGGGGCAGAGAAAGGCGAAGCTTTTGAAGGCACGGCTGCCCACTAAGTCCCGGGGCAGAGGCGGCCGAAGGGGGAGGGCTTCCACTAAGTCCCCGGGCAGGGGCTGCCCACTAAGTCCCGGGGCAGGGAGAGGCTCCCACTAAGTCCCGGGTCAGGGGCGGGCAGGGGCTGCCCACTAAGTCCCGGGGCAGGCAGGGGCTCCCACTAAGTCCCGGGTCAGGGGCGGGCAGGGGCTCCCACTAAGTCCCGGGTCAGGGGCGGGCAGGGGCTCCCACTAAGTCCCGGGGCAAGGGCTGCCCACTAAGTCCCGGGGCAGAGCCAGCTGTGCGGGAGGCGGCTAAACCCCCGAATCAGTGCCAGTAGACCCGGGGCAGGGGCTCATCCCGGGATGCCACTAGGTCCCGGGGCAGAGAAAGGCGAGGCTTCTCAAGGCGCGGCTGCCACTAAGTCCCGGGGCAGAAGCGGCTGGGGGGGGGGGAGAGAAGTGGGAGGCGCCCCTGAACCCCGGGTCACTTTCCCGCGGGATGCAAACAGGTCCCGGGGCTTCCTCTGGAGAAGGCACCCCCCCCACCCAGCCCCTTGGGGAGCACCTACCTCCTCTTCCTCCTCCTCCCGGGTCTCTCCGGAGGCGCCGCCGCCGCTGCGCGAAATGGCCGGAGCCGGGGCTGGCGCTGCCGAGCGCCGAGAAGAGGATGAAGGGGTGCGCTTTAAAAAAGAGAGTGTGAGAGAGAGAGAGGGAGCCATCGATACCCTCGGG
The DNA here is from genome assembly GCF_964188305.1 of Podarcis bocagei. Taxonomy (NCBI): domain Eukaryota; kingdom Metazoa; phylum Chordata; class Lepidosauria; order Squamata; family Lacertidae; genus Podarcis; species Podarcis bocagei. The sequence goes on along the minus strand of NC_138135.1, from coordinate 14,196,790 downwards.
AGCTCGATTCGGCGGCCTGAGCAGGCAGAGCAGGGGTGGGCGGGGCGAGGAGGAGGAGTGGGCGGGGCTGGAGAGGAGCCGCAGCCCGGGATTCTTGCTGCAAGATTCGCTTCTCCCTCGCGCCAGCTGCAGCAGCCGCGCGCCGTGTAGATGCACCAGACCCGGTTATATAAAACGGCGGAGCTCTGCCAACCGTTTGCACGCTTCCTTGGGAGCAAAGCAAGCCTCCATTGCACGCACGGGGGTTTTGCATCCGAGTAAGCGCGCGTTGCAAACCGGGCATGCAGCAAGGAGGGATTGATATATATATATATATATTAAATATTTTTATTTCTTTACAGTAATTGATAGGCACGCTGCAGCAGGTTCCGCGCTGCCCTCCCAATACCCGCTGAGCGCCGGGGCGGGGCGGAGGGGGTGGCTTGCTTCCAAGTAAACACGCACAGACGGTCGAGTTGGCACTTCTAAAATGCGTTTTTTAAAAAATAAAAATGCAGCTGCTTTGAACTGGGCAGGTGATGGTTGTGGGGTTTCTGTTTCGTTTTTTTAGCGGTGGGTTATCAAAATGAAAAGAATCCCGACCTGTCATTATTAATAAAAGACGGTGGCAAAATAAATCAAGGCGGATGAACGACGGCCTGAAGGCACCAAAAATCACCCGGGAAGCAGGTTATTGGGATTTTTAAAAAGACTGTAAAGTACGTTTGTCTATGGGAGGAGCATGCCGTGTTGGTGAATAAAGTGGCGATCTGTCAAGATGATGTAAATAACAAAACAGTTACCTTTAAATGCTGTGGAAACTATAAATGACGCGAAAACGTACCAGGAACAAGTCACACGAGGTAAGGATGGTGCGTGTGTGGTTTTCCCCTCTTCCCTTTTGCCGAGAAATGTGACAGCCATGCAGAATTGAAACTGATCGTATGCGAGATCCATTTACATCACCCTGTAAAGCATTTCGGACCGCTGCACAGAACTCCGATAATTATCCTACAAAATCCGATGAGCCAAAGGGATGCTGATCAAACACAATATATACCATAAAACCAATAAGGCGATCCGGAACTGGATTTACAAATAGACGAATGAATTACAACGTCAGTGTTTTATGCGTTACATAAATGATGAAGCATAATGCCACTTCTTAAAAAAAATACTCTGAATTAATACTTCTGGAATAACTACCACCACCCCTTGGTTTTAACAGCCAGCAGTCATTAATGTAGTATTAGGCCTTTCAAAAAAAATTGGGGGGGCAGGATAATTATACAGTGGGGACCCCGTCCACTGCCCCCAAATATCCTCCCCCCTTTGTACACGGTCCCCCCCGCCCCATACACACACAAACACAACCCTCTTACCCCTCTCTCTGTCTCCAGCCCTTCCTGCTTTTGCTGTTTCCAGGACGTACATGCAATTCAACTTCTCTGCCCAAGGCAGGTTCCAAAATAACAGGCACCTACTCTGTTATTGGCTGGTGAGGAGGAAGAAGGGCGTGTTACAAAATCTTTATCTGTGTGTACCTATGTATGCGGTGCAGTCAGCTGTGTTGTGTGTTTGTGTATTAGGCTGCAATGGGTTGCAAAGGTGTTTCGTAAGTGCAGCCTACCTATTTAGCTAGCTGGCTGCCTGCAGCAAGTCGCTTGGCATGCCTTGGAAAATTGCACCAAATCCCAGGGCTTTACCTGCCAAGCCTTACTGATTTGTCTTGGTGCATAACAAATGGTGCATCCTAATGCTCTCTTTATTTTCTTTTTGAAAGCAGCAAATGGGTTTGGGGTGGAGAGCCCCGATTGGAACAGCAGCCCCTCGCTCTAATTAAAATGTCTTGGAAGTAAGCCCCCTTGGGTTTGGTTTACTTCAAAGTAGGGATGTGTAAGATTGCCTGAAGGGTACAGAGAGAGGGATTTCCAGCATTGCAATCTAGCAATTGTGCCTCTCAAGATCTGTTTGTTGTTTTTTCCCCCTCCTGTTTCAGCAATTGGGGTTTGTAGGGGGAGGAGATGGAATTTAGCCAGTGGTGATTTCTTGAGAATTCTCCCATAATTTTAAGTGTTACACCCACAATCCCAGCTCTTCAATGTCATTCCCAGAGTAACTTGCAAAATGTAAAAAGCACAATGAAATGACATTTGTAAAGATGAATCGCTGTTTTTATTGTATATAGGTCAGCCACCTGAACAGAAAAGTGGCTAATGAATTTAATAAATAAGTTGCAAATATTAGCAGTGATTCCTGCATTGCAGCGGGTTAGTCTAAATGGTGCTTGGGTTCCCCCTTCCAACTCTACAATTCTATGTACTGAATACAATGTGCGTTCTCTCCCTCCCTTCAATTTCCTCCATCCCTCTGCCCTCCCTCTTGGGATTGCGGGATTGCAAGTGCCTCGGGGCAGGGACCTGTCTTTTTGATGCTGCTCTGTGGAGCAGCGTTTAATTTAAATGCGTAATTCCTTCTAATAGCAAACGCAGACTGCGAGTGCTGGCAGGGTTGCTGCCAAAATGGGGTCACTGAGAATCAAGAGGGAGGTATTTACATGGTTGGAGGAGGAGGAGAGGTTGCAGAAACAGCTGTGAGTGGAGGGGGGACGACTTTTCCCATCCTAACCTCCTGGGAAACTCCGTAAACCTGCTGTACCTAGAACTGGGTGAGAAAAGGGCAGCTGAATGGGTAGCAGCTGTGAGCAGCCGGAGGAAGTACCATATACCAGGCTTCCTCAAATTCAGCCCTCCAGATATTTTTGGCCTACAACTCCCATGATCCCTAGATAGCAGGACCAGTGGTCAGGGATGATGGGAATTGTAGTCTCAAAACATCTGGAGGGCCGAATTTGAGGAAGCTTGCCGTATAACTTGGGCCCTGCCCATAAAAAAATAAAGTCTAGAATGAGAGACTAGTGTGATGTCTGCCATTTCCAGGAGTTCTTCTCATTGTGGGACTCCTGTGGGTTAGCTGAGAGGGTTTGGGGACCCTAGGTGAAAACTTGGAAGCTGAGAGAAAGGATGTTTCAGGAGGAAAATGAACTGATATTGAGATAGATGATAGATAGATAGATAGATAGATAGATAGATATAGATAGATATACCGTATTTTTTGCTCTATAAGACTCACTTTTTCCCTTCTAAAAAGTAAGGGGAAATGTGTGTGCGTCTTATGGAGCGAATGCAGGCTGCGCAGCTATCCCAGAAGACAGAACAGCAAGAGGGATTTCTGCTTTCACTGCATAGCGATCCCTCTTGTTGTTCTGGCTTCTGAGATTCAGAATATTTTTTTTCTTGTTTTCCTCCTCCAAAAACTAGGTGCATCTTGTGATCTGGTGCGTCTTATACAGCGGAAAATACGGTGTATATATATACCTGTAACTTTGTATTAATGCAACATTTTTATATGTAATGGTGTGTTTTTGTAATGTTTTGTTTAAACTGCCGTTGCTTTCGGGTTTTTTATACGCTGCTTACAGATATTGTTAATATATTAAGCGGTACAGAAATTAAATAACCAACCTGGAAAACTTTAAAAATGGGAAAAAATGTGGGCCTCTTTCTCCTCCAGAAAAGGAGAGAGAGAGAAACCAGCCTAAAATCGCATCCACACCAAACATTTAAAGCACTCTTGTAACACTTTGAACCGGCAAAGAATCCTGGGAACTGTAGTTTAAGAGTGCCAAGTGTTGTTAGGAGACCCCTCGCAGAACTACAATTCCCAAACAAAGGTTGAAGCGTGGGATGTTAAGTGTCAACGGGAAAAATAAAGTGGAAAACTTAGGAAAGGGTGCAGGGAGTAAACTGGACAGCTACAGCCCCTTACAGCCTTTTATCGCAGCCTTTTTGCCAGGCTGGTGCTTTACAGATGTTTTGAACTACAACTCCCACCAGCCCCTTTTTGCCAGTGTGGCAAAAGGTCTGGCCTGTTGTGTCCTGGAAGAAGGCTGGAAAGGAGCACTCTTGTTAGGAGGTGAATCATAGAATCAGAGACTTGTAGCATTGGAAGGGTCCCTGTGGCCATCTAGTCCAACCTCTGCAAATGCAGGAAAGAGCCCACTTGTATTCCCTTGATTCTACTATTTTCCAGATTACCAGTAATGTCCTCCATGCTCTTCTTTGGCAACGAGATGCTTGTAACTTCCCAAAGCTCAATTCTTCAGGGAGTGTTTACAGCGTGGCAGGCCTTGCGGTGGCAATTTGTCCATATGTCACAAATGCTCAGTGGAACTATTGTGAAGGTCGGTGCGCACGCAAGTCTTCTTTTTCCATGGATGGCTAGCAAACCAGCATGCCACAGCACAATGTCAAAAACTCCCTGACGTCAAAGAAGCCAGGAGAATCGGGGCAGACCGTTTTGATTTTGTCTTTTCCCCCCATAGTAAATTACCTCTGTAGGGTAGTCCTGAATTGGGAAGAGCAGAAAGCCCTTTCTTTTTTATATAATTTTTTATTTTCAATGCAAAATTAAAACAAAAATTACAAACACTGAATCCAGAATAAAACTATACAAACAAGAAAAAAACACAAAAGAAACAAAAAAACCCCACACATCTACAAATAAAAACCATATCTTCATTCTAATCTAGTCATTACATACATATGTACATATTGGCTTCCTTCCTTTGTTCTAAGACCTCGAAATTTTTACTCTTGCTAAGTTGTTGTGTCTAATGTAGATTACTTCTATCTTTATACTTTCAGATAGCCTTTTCTTTAGGGATTCCCGGTCTGATCCTGGCATCCTCACCTTAAGTTGGTCATTAAAGTCAGAGGAAAAAATTTCTCATACTGCGCACTTAACTCTGCAACTTTCCCAACTGAGTTCAATGGCAAATATAAACACATAACAGGGCATTTTGGAGCTTTAGCTCATGTTGTATCCATGCCTCCTGAACTCGTGTCGGATCTTGAGCAAGCTTTGAAGTTATAAACCAGGGCAGTGAACCAGCAGCCCGCAGGCTATTTGGACCAGCCTACCAGCATCTCCTGGGCTCAGCCCAATATTACACCATACTACTGGCATCCAGTCTGTGGGTGCGTGAGAGAGAGATTTGTGTGTGCGGTTATATGTGTCTGTTAAGGGTATGCAACTGAACTGGCCCTGGCCACTTTTGGAATGCGGCCCCTGACAGCTTTCCACAAGGGTAATGTGGCCCCTCTGCCCCCCAAAATATCCCCTACACCCAGGGCTTTGCTTGAGATTTGGGAACCTGGGGGTTCCTAGGGTATAAAAACGAATCGAGGGAACACTCACTCTGTGATTTTGCACACTTAAATGTTGAAACTTTGGACTGGCAAGATTTCCTTTGATCTGCAGCTGTTCTTACCCTGTGAATATTGATGAAAAATCCTCATCTTTAAGATCCCGGTTTTGACTGCAACAGACTAACAGAACTACTCCTGTAGACTACAAGTTACATACAGTTTTGTTTTGCTTTGTATTCTGAAATTTTCCCTCACCTTATCCCTTTCTTCTTTCTTTCTTTCTTTCTTTCTTTCTTTCTTTCTTTCTTTCTTTCCTTCCTTCCTTCCTTCCTTCCTTCCTTCCTTCCTTCCTTCCTTATTACCACCCCCCAAACATGAGTATGTGCACAGGCACTTAAAGACTGTGTCTGATTAATGTTTGTATGCATGTAAATAAAACGTCTCAGTAAACAACAAAATCCTAAATATGGATGCTTCTTGGTTTAGGGTATAAAACAGGAATAGGGAACCTAGGAACATAGAAAGCTGCCTTATACTGAAAGCTGTATCTAGAGAAAGCTGCATAATCAGAAAATGTCGATGTTATTTAGGGCAAAGCAGAACTCACATAAGCCTGGTCTTAATAAGCGATGGAAAGACGCTCAGGCCTTTACAGAATGCTTTACAGGATCCCCACCTCATTGGAAGAAATGATGAGGGAGAAAGGCACAGGATTCCACATGATGACGCCTTTGGCCTCTTTCCCATAGTTGCAGGAGCAAGATAAAGCTCCGCTTGCTACACACCTGGAGCCAAACTAAAGGTGACACTGTAGCAGAGGCAAGACAGTCACCTCTTGGGAATGCATTAGCTGTGAGATTCCAGTATCCAAATGTGTTTGGATACACATTCCTACTCTCTGATTAGCAGATATAGGAATGTAGGAAGCTCATACCCTCCAACATTTCTCTGATGAAAATAAGGACGTCCGATATTATTATTATTATTATTATTATTAATAATAATAATAATATTATTATTATTATTATTATTATTATTATTATTATTATTCCCTGCCCATCTGACTCTGGATGGCGTCCAACATATATAAAAATCTAATAAAACATTAAACATTAAAAAACTTCCCTATACAGGCTGCATTCAGATGGCTTGGGAGGTCAGATAACTCCATACCCTCCAACATTTCTCGGTTGAAGATAGGAACATCCTGAGGAAAAGCAGGCCAGTCAGGGATCAAACCAGAAACTGGGACGGCTTCTGTAAATCCAAAACTGTCCCTGGAAAATAGGGGCACTTGGAGGGTCTGGAAGCAACCTTACACTGAGGTAGACTATTGGTCTATCTAGGTCAGTACAGTGGTACCTCAGGTTACAGACGCTTCAGGTTACAGACTCCGCTAACCAAGAAATACAGTGGTACCTCGGGTTAAGTACTTAATTCGTTTTGTAGGTCTGTTCTTAACCTGAAACTGTTCTTAACCTGAAGCACCACTTTAGCTAATGGGGCCTCCTGCTGCCACCGCACGATTTCTGTTCTCATCCTGAAGCAAAGTTCTTAACCCGAGATACTATTTCTGGGTTAGCGGAGTCTGTAACCTGAAGCATATGTAACCCGAGGTACCACTATATTATTATTATTATTATTATTATTATATATTTCTTACCAATAAATCTTTTTGAAAGTTTGAGAACCGCTGTCTTGATGGATCCTGGTGCTACTTTTGGCCAATAGAGAGAGAAGGCTAGTTTCTGATGTATGTAGATTAAGAACTGTACTTAGAGGCGTGGTTTAAAGGTGTGCATCAAGTTCCACCAGGACTTCCACCAATACCTATAGCCTCTCCGTTAGTGGAACATGAAGATAGGATTGCACCCTTCGGCTGGGGGGAAATGATCAGGAGAATCAGGGAAATGATGCGGCAGGAAGGGTTAATCTCGCCCCCAACCCCAGCGCACCACCACCAATCCTGTTCAACAATTGCCCCCCTCCACTGGCTATTTTTAACTTTTTTTAAAGTGCAGGTACATAGATCTCTTGTGAGTCATCTGCTTATACTATTAAGTGCAGGGGGTCCCTCTCCAGTCCAGAGTTCCCACCCACTGTCTATATTTGGAGGTGGTACAGTCCCTAAAGAGCTGTGCCACATGATTTTTCCAAATGCGTAGATCACCCCTTGCTCCCGACCACATGAGTGCAAGGATTAGCTTAGGAGAGCAGAGTTTTTGTTGTGTCCGGCTGGGAAAGAACGGTTCTTCCTTTGAGCAGAGATCAAGGGCTTGTTCTCATGAATGGCTTGTATTATTTTGCATGACATTTCAGGAATGCCTTTCCCCCCTCCTTTTTTTGTTCCACAAACACGCGATCTTTTCACACGTCCTTGTCTTGCTTACTGCAATATTTCATCCCAAAGCAAAGCTGCAGCAGAAAACCCAAAACTAATTTGGAGGGTTGACTAGTTGTCAGTTTTATTATTTTGATTAAAAACAAAATGTATTTTATGCTGTGCAGAAATATTGCTTTGTGTTTCCACGTTGCTCTTCCATAGATGGGACTGTTTAAAAAAGGTCAGGGTATTTCAGTTGATCCAAAATATGGTGGCCAGATTGTTATCTGCAGCCCAAAGAATAAAAAACATATTACTCTGATCCTTCAACATATGCATTGGTTGCCTATCTGTTTCTGGGATCAGTGTAAGCTGCTGATTTTAGGGCTTAACATGATTTACAGTGCTTCCAGATGGGGACTTAATATGACAAACAGATCACTAAGATATAACAAGCAGCTCATTGGGAATAAGTATTTTTAACGGGAAAGCATAAATCCAGATTTTAATGGGGGTGGGAATATAGGCCAACACTTTGGTGCCAGCAATATTGTGTGGACGCTGCAAAGGAAAACCTGCATACACAAGGAACATTGATCCCATGGTGAATTCTTACCTGGAAGCACCTCGGGACTTGTGTTGTTGTTGTTTAGTCGTTTAGTTGTGTCTGACTCTTTGTGACCCCATGGACCAGAGCATGCCAGGCACTCCTGTATTCCACTGCCTCCCACCACAGCTGTCAACTTTTCCCTTTTCTTGCAAGGAATCCTATTCGGAATAAGGGAATTTCCCTTTAAAAAAGGGAAACGTTGACAGCTATGGCCTCCCACAGTTTGGTCAAATTCATGTTGGTAGCTTCAAGAACACTGTCCAACCATCTCGTCCTCTGTCGTCCCCTTCTCCTTGTGCCCTCAATCTTTCCCAACATCAGGGTCTTTTCCAGGGAGTCTTCTCTTCTCATGAGGTGGCCAAAGTATTGGAGCCTCAGCTTCACAATCTGTCCTTCCAGTGAGCACTCAGGGCTGATTTCCTTCAGAATGGAGAGGTCTGATCTTCTTGCAGTCCATGGGACTCTCAAGAGACTCCTCCAGCACCATAATTCAAAAGCATCCATTCTTTGGCGATCAGCCTTCTTTATGGTCCAGCTCTCACTTCCATACATCACTACTGGGAAAACCATGGTTTAACTATAGGGACCTTTGTTGGCAAGGTGTTATCTCTGCTAGGCTACCATATGAGACTGCCTGCTCTTGCAGTTAAGATCACAGGGTTGTGGGAGATCCTCTAGGCTGATCCTTGCCAATACAGTGGTACCTCGGGTTGCATACGCTTCAGGTTACAGACTGTGCTAACCCAGAAATATTACCTCGGGTTAAGAACTTTGCTTCAGGATGAGAACAGAAATTGTGCAGCGGCGGGGCAGCAGGAGACCCCATTAGCTAAAGTGGTGCTTCAGGTTAAGAACAGTTTCAGGTTAAGAACGGACCTCCGGAACGAATTAAGTACTTAACCCAAGGTACCACTGTACAGTACAGGAAAACATCCGCTACAGCATCCGTCATATGTGCCCATCTAGTCTTTGCCTAAAATCCTTGAATGAAGGAGAGTACAGCACCTTCAGAAGCAGCCCGTTTCACTTTCAAAGAGCTCTTATCATCTGATGCTGGCCTATCCGCTTCAACTAGACCAAGAAAAAATTATCTGAAAATAATACAAAAATGGCACAGTTCGCGGTTCCTTCACACATATGTGGCGACTCTGCGCCAAAGGTGTCCAGTTCTGGGATGAGATATTTTCAGAAGTAACATAAACACTGGGAAAACCTCTGAAAGGAAAAAGGAAAAAAAACCCACCTGAAATAGCATTCTTAGTTCTATTCAGCAGAGACAACAAAGGGTTGTTATATAAACATTTACCTGATTACTTACTAATGGCAGCAAGAATATTGAAAGCCAGAAAATGGAAAGAAGCAAAGGGTTGAAATGTACAAGACTGGTTTAATGAATAAAGAGAAATCTGCAACCTTGGATTTGAATTGTTCTTTTTTCTTTTGTCTATGGAATTGTTTTTAATCGTTTTTCGTGCTGGTGTTTTTACTGTGGAATTGCTTTGAGATATGTTATGGAAAGCTCTTTGTAAATGAAATCAAGTTTAAAAAAAATGAATACACACACATACATATTTATCCAGAGATGTTATGGCGGTTTTCTTTACTCTCCTACACCTCCTTTAATAAATACCAAATGGAAGGTTTTCCTCTCTGTGAAATGATTCATTTCCTCTTCCCTTCCTTTGAACAGCACTTTAGCTGAGAACTGTCAATAAATCTCTCCTCGGTTAAGGGCAAATCCTCCACATCGCTCATCTCCGCCGCTAAGCCTGCCGTGAGTAAGCTGCTTGCTTACGTCTTTGTACCCCTAAAACTGGATCTGCCCGCTTCCTCCAGAGCAACACTTTTGAACCTTGGGCAGTTGTGTGTGTTTTTCGCTTTCCACCTGCAAAACACAGCCTCCTCTCCTCTCCTCTCCTCTCCATATTGGAAAAAAATGGATAAGGAAAAGTCCCCCACACTCTCCTCCCCACTCTCATATAATGCTAGAACTTGTTGGAATACTCAGATCAAATTCACACTGTTGTTGTTGTTATATCCTGACCATCTGGCTGGCTTGCCCTGCCACTCTGGGCAGTTCCCAACACATATAAAAACATAATAAAACATCAAACTTTTAAAACTTCCCGATACAGTGGTACCTTGGGTTACATACGCTTTAGGTTACAGACACTTCATGTTACAGCTCCGCTAACCCAGAAATAGTACCTCGGGTTAAGAACTTTGCTTCAGGATGAGAACAGAAATCGTGCGAGGGCGGCACAGCGGCAGCAGGAGGCCCCATTAGCTAAAGTGGTGCTTCAGGTTAAGAACAGTTTCAGGTTAAGAACAGACCTCCAGAACAAATAAAGTTCTAAACCCGAGGTACCACTGTACAGGGTTGCCTTCAGTTGTGTAGTTCTTTATCTCCTTGACATCCAAAGGGAGGGCGTTCCACAGGGTGGGTGCCACTACCAAGAAGGCCCTCTGCCTGGTTCCCTGTAGCTTCACTTTTTGCAGGGAGGGAAATGCCAGAAGGCTCTCGGAGCTGAACCTCAGTGTCCGGACTGAACAATGGGGCTGAAGTATACTGGGCTGAGGCCATTTAGGGCTTTAGCACCAACACGTTGAATTCTGCTCGGAAACTCACTGGGATCCTTTAGGACCGGTGTTATATGGTCCCGGTGGCCACTCCCAGCCACCAGCCTGGCTGCTGCATTCTGGATTAGTTGTAGTTTCTGGGTCACCTTCAAAGATAGCCCTACGTAGAGCACATTGCAGTAGCCCAAGCGGGAGATAACTAGAGTATGCACCACTCTGGCGAGACAGTCTGCGGACAGGTAGGGTCTCAGGTGGAGCTGGTAGACAGCTGCCCTGGACACAGCACTAGGCTATGTTCTACCTCCACTTTCAGAAGTGTTATGTCTCTGGTTACCAGTTGCTGGGTGGTGGAGGAAGTCACATGCAATAAAAGCAAGACTTTACCTACCTGTGAACTTACAATCCGGAGCAGCAGAAAACAAGCTTGCTCCATCTTCCATGGGACAGCCCTTGAGATATTTGTAGATGGCTGTCCTACCTCCTTCTCAGGGTCCTCTTTTCCAGGGGATTCAAGTTACAAGAAAGGAGGTTGCAACTAAGCATCAGGAGGAACTTTCTGACAGCAAGAGCTGGTCAATAGTGGAACGGACTGGACTCCCTTGGGAGGTGATGGACTCTCCTTCCGTGGAAGTCTTTAAGCAGAGGTTGGATGGCCATCTGTCATGGACGCTTTAGTTGAGATTCCTGCCTTGCAGGGGGTTGGACCAGATGACCCTCAGTATCCCTTCCAACCCTACAATACTGTGATTCTACGATGATGAAATATACTCGGAGCTGAGTGTGGATTCCATGCTCTTTATTTCAGCTCATGCTAAACAGTGCATGACTGCTTTCCCCCAAAACCTCTGGCTAGACCTGATCAAATTTGCAGATGACACCAAACTGGGAGGGGTGGCTAACACCCCAGAGGACAGGATCACACTTCAAAACGACCTTGACAGATTAGAGAACTGGGCAAAAACAAACAAGATGAATTTTAACAGGGAGAAATGTAAAGTATTTCACTTGGGCAAAAAAAATGAGAGGCACAAATACAAGATGGGGGACACCTGGCTTGAGAGCAGTACATGTGAAAAGGATCTAGGAGTCTTGGTTGACCACAAACTTGACATGAGCCAACAGTGTGACGCGGCAGCTAAAAAAGCCAATGCAATTCTGGGCTGCATCAATAGGAGTATAGCATCTAGATCAAGGGAAGCAATAGTGCCGCTGTATTCTGCTCTGGTCAGACCTCACCTGGAGTACTGTGTCCAGTTCTGGGCACCACAATTCAAGAAGGACACTGACAAACTGGAACGTGTCCAGAGGAGGGCAACCAAAATGGTCAAAGGCCTGGAAACGATGCCTTATGAGGAACGGCTAAGGGAGCTGGGCATGTTTAGCCTAGAGAAGAGGAGGTTAAGGGGTGATATGATAGGCATGTTCAAATATATAAAAGGATGTCACATAGAGGAGGGAGAAAGGTTGTTTTCTGCTGCTCCAGAGAAGCGGACACGGAGCAATGGATCCAAACTACAAGAAAGAAGATTCCACCTAAACATTAGGAAGAACTTCCTGACAGTAAGAGCTGTTTGACAGTGGAATTTGCTGCCAAGGAGTGTGGTGGCGTCTCCTACTTTGGAGGTCTTTAAGCAGAGGCTTGACATCCATATGTCAGGAGTGCTCTGATGGTGTTTCCTGCTTGGCAGGGGCTTGGCAGGGGGTTGGACTCAATGGCCCTTGTGGTCTCTTCCAACTCTATGATTCTATGATTCTATGATTCTATGATTCTAGACAGTGGTACCTCAGGTTAAGAACTTAATTCATTCTGGAGGTCCATTCTTAACCTGAAACTGTTCTTAACCTGAGGTACCACTTTAGCTAATGGGGCCTCCCACTGCCACCGCACAATTTCTGTTCTCATCCTGAAGCAAAGTTCTTAACCCAAGGTACTATTTCTGGGTTAGCGGAGTCTGTAACCTGAAGCGTCTGTAACCTGAAGAGTCTTTAACCTGAGGTACCACTGTATATACATTATTTACACAATGGGTCCCGTATGATTGGCTGATTCAACTCCCCTCCTGGAGCCTGATTGGACTGTTTCTGCAGGCCAATCAGGTTGCTGATTCACTTCCTCCTGGAGCTGGACTAGGCGGCTCCTGCAGACCAACCAGGTTGCTGCCTTCTAGGATCCTCCCTGCCTATTGTTCTAGGATCCAAGCTCAGTACATAACAGATGATCCCCTATGAAGCCCCCACACACCTGCAGATGTGCTGCATACAGCGGGTTAGAGGTGGGGGTGGAAGAACTAATTAATTCTCTTCCGATCTTGTAATCAGCACCACATTTCTCCCATATGTCGTTCTTTCTGATGGTGGGAATCCTGTGGGCTTCTAACAATTAGAATTAAGTTGTAAATGGGAAGACGATCAAAGGGTTCGTCTGGAGGACACCCCCCCCCATCAATTTATCTGATCAAATGCTTCTCTGCCTACACGCTTCCCTGCCGTATTGGAAGTCTCACTTCCCACACAAAAGTAGGAAGACTTTTTTTTAAAAAAAAAGTTTAACTCTTCAAATTTCTTTTCAGAAAAACCGTTTCATCGATATACATGTTATTGTTGGCATCCGTCTGTCTCCGGGAAACAATGGAAGAATGTGCCTTTGGGGGTGAAGTCAACCTGTTGGAAGGTTACAGAGTCTTTACGAACATTTGATTAAAAGGGACAAAAAATATCAGAGGCTTGTTGACTGGAAACGTCTGGGCCAATCTTTTATTTATTTGCTGCACTACTATGCTGTTTCTCTCTCTCCCGATGCAATCTAGGCAGTTCTTTTTATTTTAATAAAAGGACAACATTGCTGTGTCTCGACCCAGTGACACCACAGGGAAGCCACAGCAAGGCTGGCCAGAAGCTATATTATGATTGCATCTTGTGCACACTTGTGAGATTTCAACCTTGCACGGTTGAAGGCCAGATGGTTTTAACTCACACGCATTAAATGCACACAACGTTTTCCGGGTGGAAAAGCATTAAAAACAAAACAAAACATTTATTCAAAGTTACAATACAATACAGTTACAACACAATACGTTTTCAATCAATGTATCCCTTCCACAGACACCTCTGTGATGATGGTGGCATTAAAATACCTGGGAGCCAGTGTGGTGTAGTGGTTAAGAGCGGTGGACTTGTAATCTGGTGAACTGGGTTCGCGTCCCCGCTCCTCCACATGCAGCTGCTGGGTGACCTTGGGCTAGTCACACTTCTCTGAAGTCTCTCGGCCTCACTCACCTCACATAGTGTTTGTTGTGGGGGAGGAAGGGAAAGGAGAATGTTAGCTGCTTTGAGACTCCTTAGGGTAGTGATAAAGGTAAAGGTAAAGGGACCCCTGTCCATTAGGTCCAGTCGTGGCCGACTCTGGGGTTGCAGCGCTCATCTCGCTTTATTGGCCGAGGGAACCGGCGTACAGCTTCCGGGTCATGTGATCAGCATGACTAAGCCGCTTCTGGCAAAGCAGAGCAGCGCACGGAAATGCCGTTTACTTTCCCGCCGGAGTGGTACCTATTTATCTACTTGCACTTTGACGTGTTTTCAAACTGCTAGGTTGGCAGGAGCAGGGACCGAGCAACGGGAGCTCACCCCGTCGCGGGGATTCGAACTGCCAACCTTCTGATTGGCAAGTCCTAGGCTCTGTGGTTTAACCCACAGCGCCACCTGCGTCCCTTAGCGAATAAAGCAGGATATCAAATCCAAACTCTTTTTCTTCTTCTCTTCTTCTTCAATAAAGAAAAGGGGGAACCAGATCATGTCAAAGGTATCTTTTTTGAGATGACCTTGATTAGTCACCAGTGGTAAATAAGGCATTATGACAGAGCAACGCTCCAGATGTTATTAACCCAAGCATACTTTTCAGCCCTCTGCCTTGCTTACTGGGCATGGCCTGCTCAGTGCACCGGCTCCAGAAGAATAAGGATGCTAGCACAGGGGCAGTTCCAAGGAGGCGGTTTGAGTATACATGTCTTTGCATAAACCCTTAGAACCAAACCCCACATAACAGACACCTGGTTCCTCAGGGGAAGGGGGACTGTGAAGCACCTGGGCTCTGGCCCTACAGACCTTGGGGTCCAGTGGGTTCTTCTCAGGGTTCCCGTCCAACAGCATCACTTGTGGTGGTCCTATGATCTCCAGCAGCTTCCTCAGAGCCCTGGACCTGATCTGCCTTTCTGGCTGGTGCCTCTGCAGCCTCCGACTGTGTCTGCATTTCTGTTGGAGTCGGAATATATAACAAGGGCAGAGAAGCTCAGGACCGAGAGCTGAATGAGGCCCTCTGAGGCTCTGTCTGGGCTTAACCTGGGTTCAAATATGGGATCACAGTTAAACTCTCTACTTGACCATAATATGTAACCAAGTCCCCCAACTCCTTGCGACCTGAGAACCAGGCCAGTGTTTATATACTGCTTTCATTTTACCTTACCTAGTATTTTATATTCATGTTGCATTTCAGCTGCTATGTGTTTCGGAAAGTTGTTTGTTCCCCGTGCATTTGGGCGCCTCGAGATGTGAGCCAATTTTGCCCGAGATCGAGTGCTAAATTTGGATGCCGTTCTCACTCAAGGTGACGGACTCAGCCTTTTGGAATCACACCAGTTTCAAAACTGCATTGGTTTGCTTGGCTTCTTAGACTTCCCAAGCAACCTTGGGCGTGAGGCTGCTAGTATACGTACACATACACATAAATAGAAACTGCTTATATTGCTGTTGAAGTCCAAGGCCTCCTCTTTAGGGTTCACCCACCACACTGGAGTAAGAGGGCAAATATGTTGACTCAGCTTCAACTGTTGCAAACATGGGAAGAGGAAGGAAAACCCATTTGCCCTTCCTCTTCCCTCCCCAAATATCTGAGGACTCTCTCCGTGATGACTGAGTCATTACTGCATTGATCTAATTCTTTCCCTCTGCTGGATGCTGAAATGCAAATGTAGCATTACTTTTGTGGGTCTGTCGAGAGAGCCTAATATTGACGAGGATTTCATGTCTGTAGTGACATTTCTGTTCCTGCTTGTACAACACTTTCAAATTGATGGCGTCTCCCTGCTCCTACCCACACAGACATGTTACACCTGAACTGCAGACACCGTGTCAAATCCTACAGACTGAAAGCAAACCAGGCAGAGTGAGCCTGCCTAAGTACATCTTTTTTAAAAAAAGGTATAGGACCCCTGACAGTTAAGTCCAGTCACAGATGACTCTGGGGTTGTGGCGCTCATCATCAACTGTCCGCAGACAGTTTTTCCGCGTCATGTGGCCAGCATGACTAAGCCTCTTTCTGCCGAACCAGAGCAGCGCACGGAAACGCCGTTTACCTTCCCGCCGGAGCGGTACCTATTTATCTACTTGCACTTTCGAACTGCTAGGTTGGCAGGAGCTGGGACCGAGCAACGGGAGCTCACCCCGTTGCGGGGATTCGAACCGCCGACCTTCTGATCTGCAAGCCCAAGAGGCTCAGTGGTTTAGACCACAGCGCCACCCTAGACTTCAACTTTTCTTCCTTCAAGGAAACCTTTCCATCTCAGAAGAAGAAGAAGAGTTTGGATTTGATATCCCGCTTTATCACTACCCTAAGGAGTCTCAAAGTGGCTAACATTCTCCTTTCCCTTCCTCCCCCACAACAAACACTCTGTGATGTGAGTGGGGCTGAGAGACTTCAAAGAAGTGCGACTAGCCCAAGGTCACCCAGCAGCTGCATGTGGAGGAGCGGAGACACGAACCCGTTTCCCCAGATTACAAGTCTACCGCTCCTAACCACTACACCACACTGGCTCATTTCCTGCTGAGGAACCACCACATCAAACAACACAAGCAACATGAAGACCAGTATACTAGATTGCACTGTAGTTCTAATTGCATAATATACATGATTTAGTACAACACAAACAAAATGTGTACACTTGTAAATTCTCTAATATATTTGAAAACAAATGAACACACGTCTGTCAATCTTTGAAAGTCCATAAAAGTATAATAAGTCTATGGTTAAAACAAAGTAATAGATGCTATCCTGTGGGCTGAGCAGTAAAACTTTTTAGGTGTTCATGGTGCCGAAGTAGTAAGTGAATAACAACGTAGGACAGTGATCCCGGATAATCTGACTGTTTCGCTGGAATCTTCTTCAGCACAACCCATGTTACCCATGTTGCTTGTGTTGTTTGTTATGTTAAGTTTGCAACACAGGGGTTTGTTGTTCTGTATTGAGGAACAACCACACTGCAGATTCATTCCTTTTTAATCAGGCCTTTGAATAGGCACCATATCTGGGGGGTTCGGGGGGGCCAAGGCACCCACAAAATTCCCACTGTGGGTGCCTGGCTGGGCGAAAAAATGCGTCACACGTGCAACGTCACACAGTGCGCTGAGGCCTGGCGGGGCTCATCATAGCCGCAGGAGGGTCCAATGGGGCCCAGTGCACATTGTGATGTCATATGCATGGCCTGTGTCATGTCACGTGACGTCATGCATGCAACGTGCATGACATCACACACACTGCTGGGCACCCGCAATGTGTGGCGGAACCTGGCACACCTGGGTCTTTGGCTTTTAACCAGCTCTGGTCTTTTGCATGGGAAGTTTTAATGTAGGTTTCTTTTTTATTTATTTTTTTAAAAAGAATTGAATTTTAGATTTTTTTTAATGCTGATTTTAATGATAATGATTATTATCATTATTTATTACTTGTACCCCACCCATCTGAATGGACCAACACCCTATGCAGCTTCCAACAGAATATAAAGGAACACATGATACATTAGACATTAAAAGCTTCCCGATTTTAATGCATGCATGTTTTGTTTTTTTGCTTAAAACATTGTTAAGTCGCTTTGTTTTTGTTTTTTTTTTGCAATTAGATTTTTATTCAGTTTTCCTTTTACTCATATTGGTTACAACATATTTACATATTTACAGTTTTGGAACCTCCACCAGCACCTCCCACAATCATCCATTGTTCTTATTTTCTCGCATTTTCCTATATAATATTGCTAACTTACTATTAGTTTACACCTCTCTAATTCTATCTTACAATATTCCTTACAATGTTACAAAGTCTCTTTAAACCCCACTAGCGTTGTTTGTTGATCACATATAGTTTCCAGATATGCCGCAAACTTCCCCCAGTCCTCGATGAATTTTTGATCTTTTTGATATCTTATTCTTCCAGTCAATTTGTCCAATTCTGCGTATTCTATAAGTTTCATCCTCCATTCGCTCAGAGTCGGCATTTCCTCCTGTCTCCACCTCTGGGCCATCAGTATTCTTGCCGCTGTCGCAGCATATTGGAACAGTTTATAGTCCCGTCTTTTTATCTCTCTTCCTGTTATACCTAGTAGGAAGGACTCTGGCTTCTTGACAAACGAGTATTTAAACATCTTTTTCAATTCACAATAAATCAATTCCCAGAAACCCCTCACCTTCCTACAATCCCACCACATGTGAAAGAGAGATCCCTCTTTTTCTTTGCATTTCCAGCACTTATTACATGTCTTGTACATTTTTGACAGTTTTACCGGTGTTATATACCACCTGTACACCATCTTCATTATATTTTCCTTCAGTGCTGTGCATGCAGTGAATTTCATATTTTCGTTCCATACCCTTTCCCAATCCTCCAGTTGTATACTGTAACCAAAATCTCTGGCCCACTTAATCATGACCGACTTAATTTCCTCATCCTTTGTTTGCCATTCCAAAAGTATTTTGTACATTTTCGAAATTATCTTAACGTCATTATCAATTATATCTGATTGAAATTTAGACGCTTTTTCTATATATCCCCTTCCTTTGAGATCTTTGTTAAACATTGCATTTGCCTGGAAATAATGTAGCCAATCATAGACCTGATCCTTCACTTGTTCATATGGCTTAAATTTCCATTTCTCCCCCACTTTCACTACCAATTCGCCATATGTTATCCAATTTGGTCTCATATTAATTTTTTTTACTGACATTACCTCTAGTGGTGACAACCAGTGCGGAACTTTAAATTCCAAAATATTTTTGTACCTGTCCCAAACCTCTATTATAGAACCCCTAATGACATGATTAGTAAAACTTTTGTGGATTTTCTTCTTCTCCCGCCACAAATAGGCATGCCATCCAAACCTATTATCGTGGCCCTCTAGATCTAACAATTTATTATTATTTAATTTTATCCACTCCTTTAACCAGCAAAGACAGGACGCCTCGTAATATAGTTTTAAGTCTGGCAGGGCAAAACCGCCTCTTTCCTTAGCATCTGTCAACAGCTTAAATTGTATTCTTGGCTTCTTGCCCTGCCAGATATATCTCGAAAGCGTTCTTTGCCACTCTTTAAATACACTTGTTCCCCTGATTATAGGGATCATCTGAAACAAAAATATCATCTTTGGGAGCACACACATTTTGATCGCTGATATTCTGCCCCAAAAGGACAGTTTCATTCTACCCCAGGTTTCTAAATCTTTCTTAATTCCATTCCACACCTGGATATAATTGTTCTGATATAAATCAATATTTTTGGGGGTCAGCCATATTCCCAAGTATTTTACCTTTTTGGCCACATCAATTCCTGATTCTCGTTGCAGTTCATCCACTAGACTCTGATCGATGTTCTTAGCCATTATTTTTGTTTTTTTCTTATTTAGCGTAAATCCAGCCACTTTCCTCCAATACCTCATTTAAGCTGTTTTTTGGTTCTTCAATCGTTATTACTATGTCATCGGCAAAGGCTTTAATCTTATATTCATTTTTGCCGACTGTAACCCCCTTTATTTTATCGTTGTTCCTTACTGAACCCAGAAGGACTTCCAGGACTATTATAAATAGTAACGGCGAAAGAGGACACCCCTGTCTAGTACCTTTCAATATCTTAAACTCTTCTGTATATATATTATTCACAATCAATTTAGCTCTTTGTTCCGAATAAATTGCCCTTATTCCGTTGTAAAATTCATTCCCCACTTCCATCATTTCTAAATTTTTCAACATGAATTCCCACGATACATTATCAAAAGCCTTCTCTGCGTCCACAAACATTAATAAGGCTTGCTTCTCGTTCCTTACAGACAGATATTCCAAAATATTTATTATGTTCCTAACATTGTCTTTCATCTGCCTGCCCGGGAGGAAGCCTGCCTGGTCTACATGTATTATTTCTTGCAATATCTTCTTTAATCTCTTTGCTAATATTCCAGCAAAAATCTTATAGTCTGTGTTCAACAGAGATATTGGCCTATAATTCTTTACTTGTGTCAAGTCAGAATCTTGCTTAGGGATGAGTGTAATAAAGGCCTCTTTCCACGTTCCGGGGATATCCTGTTGTTTCAATATGTTATTCATAACTTCCTTTATTGGTACTATCAAGGCGTGCCTCAGTTCTTTATAGTAACTAGATGTTAGGCCATCTGGTCCTGGTGCCTTCCCTTTCTTCAGTTCTTTTATTATTTCAATTATTTCCTCATTTGCAATTGGGGCGTTCAGTCGGTCTTTCTTATCTGTCGGGATCTTTTTCACACCTTTTTCCTTTAAAAATCTTTCTATTTTCTTCGTATTATTCTTTTCTCTGTTGTTATATAAATGTTTATAGAAGTCCAAGAATCCTTTCCTAATAGCTTTGGGGTTTTCGACTTCTTCTCCCTCTAAGATAATTTTGTTAATTGTGCTTTGTTCCTTCCTTTTCCTGATTTGCCACGCGAGCCATCTGCCAGATTTGTTAGCAAATTCAAAGTTTTTCTGTCGGAGCCTTTTGATGTTCCATTCCACCTCTTTATTAATAATCATTGCAAATTGTGCTTGCAGGACTTTAATATTCTGTTTTATTTTTGAGCTGTTTGGGTTCTTAATTAATTTTATTTCGTTATCCATTATTTGTTTTAAGATTTCCTTCTTCCCTTTCTCCCTGTTCTTATTCTTAATCGCATTCTGTTGAATAAAGAATCCTCTTATAACTGCTTTGCTTGCGTCCCAAACTATACTCATTTTTGTACCCTTGTTCATGTTATCTATAAAGTAGTCTGTCAATTTTTTCTTTGCCTCCTGTTAAGTCGCTTTGAACGGCCATGGCAAAAACCCCGCAATGAATACATTTAATAAATAATAATAATATTCCCGCCCCAGCCAGCATGGAATGATGGGATGGGAGTTGTAATTCAGAAACATCTGGAAAACCACTGGTCCCCCACAGCTGTGCACCCTCCCTATCTTTGGGGCTGTAATGACTCCCCACACACATATACCCTTTGCAATTGGTTCCTTGTGGTTTGGCTGGCTGGTTTACTGGCTGCCAATATGTAATTTGCGTGAGGATTCCCAGAACGAAGGATGATGGGGGTAAGGAATAGAAATTATCTCTAGCGACAAGCGTCGTTTGGGCTGCATTCCCAAAACAGCCCATCCCTGGAAGGTCGTAAGGCTGCCGTGGAAACTGGTGGATGTGTACTTCTGGGGTGAGGTTGGTTTGGGAGGAGGGAGAGAGGTGAAGAAGTTTATTTACCTTTCGGTTTCTAAGGGCGGGTTGTTGTTGTTTTTTGGTTTGTTTGTTTTTTTAATGCAAGAGGAATAAATCACCATTGCTGCAAGTTCTGGTCTAGATGTTTGGTAGTGCTGGACACTCCACTCACCTCACAGCCGTAAATCGCAAAAGGGAAAGAAAGATTTGCAGCAGAGAAGCGACGGACGGGGAAATGGAATAATAACATCTAGGAAGCTGCCTTTTTCTGAGTCGGACCTTTGGTCCGTCTAGCTCAGGACCGCCTCCACTGACTGGAAGCAGCTCTCCAGGGTTTTCTCCCAGCCCTACTTAGAAATATGCTCTACCATGGAGTTACGGCTTGTGGCAGCATCTGTGGTTACCTGAGCTGTGCCTGCTGCCCAACAGCTAGTTCTGCACCACCTCTGGAAAACCCCTTCTGGTGGTTCCCTCCCTGGGAGAAGTGAGGTTACAGGGAACCAGGCAGAGGGCCTTCTCGGTGGTGGCACCCGCCCTGTGGAACACCCTCCCAACAGATGTCAAGGAAATAAACAACTATCTGACTTTTCAAAGACATCTGAAGGCAGCCCTGTATAGGGAAGTTTTCAATGTGTGGTGTTCTGTTGTGTCTTTGTATATTTTGTTGGAAGCCACCCAGTGGCTGGGGCAGGCTTCCTCAACCTCAGCCCTCCAGATGTTTTGAGACTACAATTCCCATCATCCCTGACCACTGGTCCTGCTAGCTAGGGATCATGGGAGTTGTAGGCCAAAAAACATCTGGAGGGCTGAGGTTGACGAAGCCTGGGCTGGGGTATCCCAGTCAAATGGAATTGATGATGATGATGATGATGATGATGATGATAATAATAATAATAATAATATTCCGGGCACAGGTCCACACTTTAAAGCTCTGTGTCTGAGTGCCTTTACTGTCCCGCTCTGGAGCTGAAAAAATGCACTCTTTAAAGCTAAATCGGAGCAAACAGCTATTCCGGTTTCCTGCAGATTGCTGTTTGTTCCCATTCAGCTTTAAAGGGGTATTTTGTGGGGAAAGCTCGGGGGGGCACTTGGATATGGAGTTTTAAAGCACATGCTTTGCCTCGAAAGCACAGAGGAAAGGTAAGTGCGGATCATTCCTGACTCCGTGCCAGAGCATCTGGTTTGCATGGAGAAAATCCCAGGTCCAAAACAAAGGGTTTCCACAAAGGGCTGGGAGATACCCTGGCCTGGAGCCCTGAAGAGCCACTTCCAGGCAGAGTCAGTAATCCTGATCTGCCTTGGGCTAGGTGCACACTGCACAGTGCACTTTTGAATCCATGTACACAAGTGGCGCTGTGGTGTAAACTACTGAGCCTTGGGCTTGCCAATCGGAAGGTCAGCAGTTCGAATCCCCGTGACGGGGTGAGCTCCCATTGCTCGGTCCCAGCTCCTGCCCACCTAGCAGCTCGAAAGCACGTCAAACTGCAAGTAGATAAATAGGTACTGCTCCGGCGGGAAGGTAAACGGCGTTTCCGTGCACTGCTCTGGTTCGCCAGAAGCGGCTTAGTCATGCTGGCCACATGACCCCGAAGCTGTACGCCGGCTCCTTCGGCCAATAAAGCGAGATGAGCGCCGCAACCCCAGAGTCGGTCACGACTGGACCTAATGGTCAGGGGTTCCTTTACATTTACCTTTTACACACCACATTGTACCCATGATGCTGAGCCTACGCTACATTTCCCCCTCAAACCAGCTTCCGTCTGATCTGAAAATTTAACATTCGTTGAGCATGCGCAGAGGATAGCCCATGCGCAGATTGTAGCTTCATGGGTGTTTGACAGGCTTGCAGGCTATGGGGAAACAAATCAGGTAATGTTGTGTGCAGCAACATACAGTACAACTCAAAGTGCAGCTGGGAGTCGGCGGGTTAACCTCGCTGCGTTTTCATAGAATCGTGGAGTTAGAAGGGACCGTGAAGATCATCTAGCCGAAGCCTCTGCAATGCAGGAAACTTCCCAGCAGGAGTCTTTAATCCACACCACCCTGAGATTAAGATCTCATGCTCTACCGACTTGGCCATTCCAGCTGGCAACCTGGTAATGGGTACATGCCCTCGGCTTAGGACAGCGACCTGTGACGTACCTCAAGTGAGAAGATGCCTTTTGGTCTTTAGGAAACGTTAACTGTCAACCCTTTATTTGCAGCCATAAGGCAAGGTGAAATATACTCGGAGTCGAGAGTGGATTTCATGCTCGTTATTCAGCTCATAGTGGTGAGGAGGAATGGAAGTTCCCCCAGAATATCTGCTTTATATACATTATTTACACAATGGGCCCCACGTGATTAGCTAATTCCGGGATTCTCCTGTAGGCCAATCAGGTTGCGGATTCACTTCCACCTGGAGCTGGATTGGGTGGCTCCTGTGGACCAATCAGACTGCTGCATTCTGGGTCCTATTGTTCTAGGACCAATCGGACTGCTGCATTCTGAATCTTATTGTTCTAGGACCAATCAGACTGCTACATTTTGGATCCTATTCAACTCGGTACAGTGGCACCTCAAGTTAAGTACTTAATTCGTTCCGGAGGTCCGTTCTTAACCTGAAACTGTTCTTAACCTGAAGCACCACTTTAGCTAATGGGGCCTCCTGCTCCTGCCGGAGCATGATTTCTGTTCTCATCCTGAAGCAAAGTTCTTAATCTGAAGCACTATTTCTGGGTTAGCGGAGTCTGTAACCTGAAGCGTATGTAACCTGAGGTACCACTGTACATAACACAAGGAATCTTTGCTTGTTTAAAAGGAAGACTAGGAATTCAAAAACACCCAGATTCCATAGGCATTGCACACACAGAGAGAGGTTAGAAGTGAGAGGCTCTGGGGATCATTTGTAAACCATACGTTGCCTAACTCTCTGGCAGAGTACAAATTCCTGGGAAATTATAAGTTGTGCACATTTACAGGTAACACAGCCCTACGCAAGTTTACTCACACTGCATACATTTAAAGCACATCCTCCATCCCAAGAAGGCTGGGAACTGTAGTATACCTTTCACAGAACTGCAGTTCTCAGCACCTACAGTGCTTAAACAGCTTATTTCCTGGTCAGTGTTGTCGCAGGACTGCCACCTTAATTACTGCATCGAGGGGCATGGCCAAAATATTAAGGGTTACGCTTTCGTCGCTCGGTGGGCAGCGAGGCAGAATATTTGTGGCAATCCATAATTAAGAAATAATGCTAGTTATTAGGTGGGCCTAAGAACAGGCAGCTGCCCATATTCTTCTCATTATCCACAATGAGCTTCTGTGTGTGGGGTCTTTCTTTCCAGGAGCTCAAAATATTTTGCAGAGACTGCTTAATTAAGCTGAACAACATATTGGCACATTAAGCAGATACCATCTGCAGCCTACAACTTGGGAAGAGGAGAGCGGATATGCAGAAATTTATTAATTTTGCTCCCACCTCCCAGGTTAACTCATTCCTGGCCAGATCTTCAGGATGTTCATTCTGTTACCAGTGCCATAAAAAGGCCACAGGGAACATTTTTTCAGCCGAAGAAGAAGAGTTTGGATTTGATATCCTGCTTTATCACTACCTGAAGGAGTCTCAAAGCGGCTAACATTCTCCTTTCCCTTCCTCCCCCACAACAAACACTCTGTGAGGTGAGTGAGGCTGAGAGACTTCAGAGAAGTGTGACTAGCCCAAGGTCACCCAGCAGCTGCATGTGGAGGAAGACTAGGAATTCAAAAACACCCAGATTCCATAGGCATTGCACACACAGAGAGAGGTTAGAAGTGAGAGGCTCTGGGGATCATTTGTAAACCATACGTTTACAAACGACGCGAACCTGGTTCACCAGATTATGAGTCCACCGCTCTTAACCACTACACCACACTGGCTCTCATTCCCTTCTGTGCAACCTTCTGGGGGCCAGAAGTCAATGGTGGGTGGGGCCCGGGGTAGAGCATTGAGTGTAAACACAGGGCAGAGCTAAATGTTTGCTTCTGCCAACATCGCTCAAGAACACCCAGTATCGTCGAAGGAATCGCAAAACGATTGGCGGCCTTTTGACCATCCACAAAGATCTGAGCTTTGAAAGAAAATTGCCAATAACTATAACGTTAATTCCCTGAATGGAAACATTTCCTAAGACACGCCCAACAGGTTTTCTTTAACTGTATGTTCTTAGATAAAATAAACGGTGCCCTGTTTGGTAAGCTGTTTGCTTTCATTGACAGAAACAGTCAAAGGTGTTTGCAGTGTTTATTTCGAACAGGTCACAAAGGGGTTGGTTTACACAGAGCAGGAACTGCCCGTATACTTGGGGAAATTGCTCCAATGAAGTGTTTCTCAGCCTGCCTTCTGAGCAAGGGTTACGAACAATAATCTTTATTGTCATTGTCCCATACAGAATGAAATTGAAAAAATCTACATCAGACATTCAAAAACCAACAAGCCTGCTATCCCAGCTATCCCAGCCTGGTTAGCCCCCTAGAAACGCTGATACCCCATAATTAAATACAATATATCCCCATAGAGACTACCTTACACTGTGTTTAAAACCAAACTCGCATTTGGATAGAAACTGGTTCTCAGGCCGCTAGTCTAGTCTTTATAACCCTGTACCTTCTTCCAGAAGGCAGAAGCTGAAAGAGATCATTTCCGGGGTGCGCACTATCCTGCACTATCTCTGCAGCTTTCTTATGACACCCGGAAGCATAGATTTGATCCAAGGTGGGAAGAGTGCACCCAATTATTCTCTCCACAGTCTTGACAACCCTGGACAGCATTGTTTTTTCCCTGACTGTGCAGCTCCCAAACCACACACACAGGCCATAAGTTAATACACTCTCAACAGTACCATGGTAAAATGCCATTAACAGGTCCTTTGAGAGATTATTTTTCCAGAGGAGTCTCAGAAAATATGACCTCTGCTGTGCTCTCTTCATCAGGTCTTTACTGTTTTCTCCCCAGGTTAGGTCATCTCTCAACTCCATTCCCATAAATTGAAACACCGAAACCTGTTCCACACACTTCCCTCAATAATGAGTGGCTGAATATTCAGTTTACATTTCCTAAAGTCCACAATAATATATTTTGTTTTCTTTAAGGTTCAACTTTGAGAGTCCCATGGACTGCAAGAAGATCAAACCTATCCATTCTTAAGGAAATCAGCCCCGAGTGCTCACTGGAAGGACAGATCGTGAAGTTGAGGCTCCAATACTTTGGCCAACTCATGAGAAGAGAAGACTCCCTGGAAAAGACCCTGATGTTGGGAAAGATGGAGGGCACAAGGAGAAGGGGACGACAGAGGACGAGATGGTTGGACAGTGTTCTCGAAGCTACCAGCATGAGTTTGACCAAACTGCAGGAGGCAGTGGAAGACAGGAGTGTCTGGCGTGCTCTGGTCCATGGGGTCACGAAGAGTCGGACACGACTAAATGACAACAAAACAAGGTTCAACATGTTCAAGGGGGTGGAGCAACTCCCCGATGTGGAAAGGCTGCGAGGTTTGGGACTTTTTAGTCTGGAGAAAAGTTGGCATGGAAGGTGGCTGGAGAGACGTCCCCATCCCGTCTCTCACAAAACTAGGACTCGGGGGACATCCGACGATGCTGAATGTTGTTGGATTCAGGTCGGATAAAAGACATATCACAAACTTCACCCAATGCAGAATTAAACTCGCTCCCACGAGAGGCAGTTGATGGCTACCGACTTGGCTGTGCTTTGGAAGACCCTCCTGTCAGATGTCGAGGAAATAAACAACGATTGGATTTTTAGAAGGCATCTGAAGGCAGCCCTGTAATAGGGAAGTTTTTAATGTCTGGTGTTTTGCTGTGCTTTTATAATCTGCTGGAAGCCGCCCGGAATGGCTGGAGCAACCCAATCAGATGGGCAGCATGGAAATAAATTATTTTTATTCTTAGGCTGTCAATGGCTATGCTCTGCCTCCACAGTCAGAGATAGGTGTGCTTCTAGATAACCATTGCTGGAAATAACAGGAAGTAAGAGGGGTCTTATATTCAGGTCCTGCTTGCCAGTTTCCCGCAGGTGAGCCACTGTGAGAATGGGATGCCAGACTAGACGCATCGTTGGTCTGATCCAGCAGCCTCTTCTTACCTTCTCTCATTTAGTCGTGTCCGACTCTTCGTGACCCCATGGACCAGAGCACGCCAGGCACTCCTGTCTTCCACTGCCTCCCGCAGTTTGGTCAAACTCATGCTGGTAGCTTCGAGAACACTGTCCAACCATCTCCTCCTCTGTTGCCCCCTTCTCCTTGTGCCCTCCATCTTTCCCAACATCAGGGTCTTTTCCAGGGAGTCTTCTCTTCTCTTCTCATGAGGTGGCCAAAGTATTGGAGCCTCAGCTTCAGGATCTGTCCTTCCAGTGAGCACTCAGGGCTGATTTCCTTCAGAATGGAGAGGTTTGATCTTCTTCCAGTCCATGGGAATTTTTTTTTTTTTTACCAACCACCAAAACACAAACAGTGAAACCCCCCAGGCGGCTGATACATTGGGTATACAATAATATACATATTCAATAATATTCAATAATAAGATATTCAAATTAACCATATGTACACTTCTATATACCTTAACACTCCTCCTTCCACAAGGTTTATTTAACTATTAACATTTTAATTTGCCCCAAATTGTTCAAACCTACTCAAATAATTCAATATCTTCTCAAACAAATCCTCCTCTTTCTCACTGACCTCAAACCCTTTCATTCTATGTATCTTCACAATTAGGTATTCTAAAATTATAATATTATTCAGTTTTTTCCTTCATTGGTTCACCCCTAGCTCTTCTGCATTTTTCCAATTACTCGCTATAACCTGTCTGGCTGCAATTACCATAAATTTTACCCATTTGCTTTCCTCTTTTGTTTTTAACTCGGTACTACTCAGGGTAATAAGAACCATTAATTTAGTTATTTCCACGTTCCTTCCCACAATGCCCAATATTTCTATACGAATCGGTTTCCAAAATTCATTAACTAACGGACAATCCCACCACATATGACTGTACGTTCCCATCACTCCACATTTTTCTTACCTTCTTATGATCTCAGCTTCACAGTGCCTCCTTGATGCCATGGCCCACTGCCAACTTTGCCAGCTTTAGCAGCTCCCCACATCTGCAGTGTTACGGGTACATCTGGGAGCGGGAGATGGTTACAGAGTAAAGCTGTAGTGCTCAAAGCTAGAGGGGAGAAGAGAAAGACACCGAAAGAGGAAACGGAGACCTGGAAGACAGAGGCGATGGGCAGCACATCTGTGTCGCGTGCAGAAAGCCCCCATCAAGTCTCCTTGCCTGAAACCCTGGAGAACTGCTGCCAGTCAGAGTAATAATAATAATAATAATAATAATAATAATAATAATAATAATTAGTGAGCTAGATGAGCTAGATGAACTCACTGTCTAAAGCAGTCCAGGTAAAGCAGAGTCCCATGTTTCTAGCACTCCTTCCGAGTCAGTGCCTGTTGCTTGCTGAACTTTGGAACTCCCTGCCACAAGATAAGCACTCCAGCTTATAAACATCTCCAGCAAGGGATTCGGTACCATTAGAATTTGCAGCGCTGCGTATGGCATTCATCGGGGCTTAGCCATCTCTTCCTCAAGTTGTGCCTGCGCCTTCCCAAGTCGAATAATAAGAAAATTAAACAACTATCTGACCTTTAGAAGGCATCTGAAGGCAGCCCTGTGTCGGGAAGTTTTTAATGTGTGATGTTTTACTGTGCTTAATGTGTTTAATTTGATGGAAGCCGCCCAGAGTGGCTGGAACCACACAGAGGGGTGGCATATAAAATAATAATAATCATTTCTGGCACTTGGAAACAGGCACAAGCCTGCCGATCTAAGCCTTCAATTGACACGTGTCTGCATGTGTGTGTGTGTGTGTATTGAGGGGCGGGTACTGTGTTGAGAAACGGAACAGCTGCATTACCTCCCCGCTCCCTACACAATAGATTCCTTTTGCTTGTTTTAGAGGCGGCGACGGGCTATTGTTTCTCAGACTTTCCACCCCGAGACGTGCGAGGAGGAAGCAGCCGCTATAATATGAAGCGTTTGGAGCGGGGAGGGGGGTGGAATATCTCCGCCTTCCCTACACGCGTGTTAAAACATTGTGCCATCAAAAGCCGCCCGCATGCCGACTGCAAGACATCGTATTAAATGAACGCCCTAAATTTGCAAATCTCAGGCGTCTCTTTGCAAGTAGAAGCGCAAGAGAAGCTCCCTCGGACCGCCCCGCGCCCGGGGCGCACGTGCGCGCGTGTGTTTTGCAAGCGCGAGGAAAAGCACCACCCAGAGAAGCAATGCGAGAGAGAGAGAGAGAGGAAAAGCTCCCAAGGGCTCTTTAAATAGGATCTATAAATACGACGGGCAAGGCTGGCTCCCAATTGGCCGCTACTCCGCAGCTCATTTGCATACGGACGTCAGCCAATGGGGCGGGGAGAGAGCGCCTGCCCGCCCTCGCGCCTGGAGGCTACAGGCGGCGCCGCCAGCTCTCCAAAGCGCAATTGCGCACAGTCGCCGTTGCCAAGTGGGACTAGCTCCGCTTAGCTTGCAGTGCGTAAATCTCCCGAGCGCAAATCATAGAATTGTAGACTTGGAAGGGACCACGAGGGTCATCTAGTCCAACCCCCTACAATGGAGGGATCTTTTGCCCTAGGTGTCTCTCGAACCCACGAGCCTGAGATTAAGAGGTGGAAACAGGCTGTCCGCCGTTTCTGATCCCGGAAACACTTCTTTGCAGACCCCTTTGGGGTTTCTAGTCTGGCAAAGGGAAGGCACTCTGCACACGCTCTGAGGAACTGTTGTTGACCTGGCTGGGTTTTAAAAGAGGATTTGACAGGTTCATGGAGGAGAGGGTTATGGGGCATGGTGAGTGTGCTCTGCCCCCACATTTAGAGGCAGGAATGGAAACCACAGGAGTGCCAACATGGCCCCACAACTGTGGGTGCCCACACCATGGGTGCCATGCAGTGTACATGTCCCTGGCACCAAAATTTATGGGTGCCCGGCTCCTTCATGGGGAATTTTGTGGGGGCTCAGGCACCCAGGATCCCAGGGAGTTGGACCCTATGACAGGAGGGGAGAGTGCTCTTGTGGTCGAATCCTGCTTGCAGGTTTCCCACAGAAGTCTGGTTGGCTAATGTGAGAACAGGATCGTGGACTGGATGGGCCTTTGACATGATCCAGGAAGCTCTTCATGATGTTCTTATGTCCCATCAATGGGAGTTGTAGTCTGAAATGTCCATACCCTCCAAGATTGCTCTGATGGAAATAGGAATGTCCTAAATTATTGGGATGCGGGTGGCGCTGTGGGTTAAACCACAGAGCCTAGGACTTGCCGATCAGAAGGTCGGCGGTTCGAATCCCCGCGACGGGGTGAGCTCCCATTGCTCGGTCCATGCTGCTGCCAACCTAGCAGTTCGAAAGCACGTCAAAGTGCAAGTAGATAAATAGGTACCACTCCGGCGGGAAGGTAAACAGCGTTTCCGTGTGCTGCTCTGGATCGCCAGAAGCGGCTTAGTCATGCTGGCCACATGACCTAGAAGCTGTATGCCGGCTCCCTCGGCCAATAAAAGCGAGATGAGCGTTGCAACCCCAGAGTCAGCCATGACTGGACCTAATGGTCCCTTTACTTTTACCTAAATTATTGGTATTGGTATTGTTATTATACTATTTCAAACCCACCCATCTGGCTGGGTTGCCCCAGCCACTCTGGGCGGCTTTTAACATACAGTGGTACCTTGGAAGCCAAACAGAATCTGTTCTGGAAGTCAGTTCGACTTCCAAAACGTTCGGAAACCAAGGCACGGCTTCCGATTGGCTGCAGAAAGCTCCTGTAGCCAGCCAGAAACCGCGGAAGCCCCATTGGACGTTCGGGTTCCAAAGATGGTTCGCAAACCGGAACACTTCCGGGTTTGCGGCATTCGGGAACCGGAACGTTCGACTCCCAAGGCAATCGGGAACCGAGGTACAACAGTATATCAAAACATAATAATACATTAAAAATTAAAGAACTTCCCTATACAGGACTGCCTTCAGATGTTTTCTAAAGGTTGTAGTGGGTTTCTTTTTTTATCTCCTCGGCTGGGGGGGGGTGTCACATAACTCCATACCCTCCAACATTTCTCCAATGAAAAGAGGGACATCCTAAGGAAAAGTGAGGGACGTGGGTGGCGCTGTGGGTTAAACCACAGAGCCTGGACTTGCCGATCAGAAGGTCGCCGGTTCGAATCCCCGCGGCGGGGTGAGCTCCCATTGCTCGGTCCCTGCTACTGCCAACCTAGCAGTTCGAAAGCACGTCAAAGTGCAAGTAGATAAATAGGTACCGCTCCGGCGGGAAGGTAAACGGCGTTTCCGTGCGCTGCTCTGGTTCGCCAGAAGCGGCTTAGTCATGCTGGTCAGAAGCTGTACGCCGGCTCCCTCAGCCAATGAAGCGAGATGAGCGCCACAACCCCAGAGTCGGCCACGACTGGACCTAATAGTCAGGGGTCCCTTTACCTTTAAGGGAAAGTGGGATATTCCAGGATCAAATCAGAAACCAGGACAGCTTGGAAAACAGGGGCGCTTGGAGGTTCTGAACTTCTGGAAGGTACTAGCTTGGACAAGGCTGCTTAAAAGTTAATATTCAGAGGTCAAATGTCTCACAAACCCTTTGCTTCCTTAAATGGCACCAGCTGTGCCATCAGAATTTCTCCTGCCTTTGTTTGCTGGTTGGCTACCAGCTGTGAGTTCAGAGATCAGAACAGCCACAATCATCGCCCTGTGACTGGGTGTGTCCCTGGCGGGCATAAGGCGTCCAGATTCGGATCTGTAGAGGAAGTTCCCTGGGTTTAAAAGTCTGCCAAAAGGTCCCCTCCCCTCAGCTCTTCTCAGGCCACAGTCATACTATATATTTAAAATGCTATGAAACCACCTTATGCAGCCATGGCTTTCCCCCAAATAATTATGGGAGCTGTATTTTGTAATGAGTGCTGGGAGTTGTTAAGGAGACCCCTATTCCCCTCCCAGAGCTACAATTCCCAGAGTATTATAACAATCAATACTTCTTTGTAGGGAACTCTGGGAATTATAGCGTCCTAAGAACTCTCAGCACCCGGTTCCTGTCCTGCCTTGAATGGGACCCGCAAGCCACCAGCTGCAAATACTTTGCAATATCATTATCAAAACAACTTTTTTTAAAAAAAATAAATAAATCTATAGTTCTGGGTGGGTTTAACCCTTGGAACTGGATATTAAAAGACATAACCTGTAAGTAGATGATTTAGTAAAATGAACTTTCTTAATACAGTATCTAGAGACCGTGTTTTGGATTTTTGTAAGAGAGCGCCCCCTCCTGGGGAAACTTCTACGAGTATCTATACTGGTTCAAATTTAAAACATCAACTAAAACAAACAGGGACAGCCAACATGAATTTCAGAGTGATCTGTTTTGAAAGGGAGGGGGGATAAAATAAATTGGTGCCGGTTTTTATCTTCCTTATAATAGGTGCTATATTTTATTCCAAGTACATAAACTGATTTTTGTCAGTATTTTCCCACTTTGCCCTGAAGAGATTCTGTTTAGCATCCTGATGGTTTTCAGTTTGATTTTCTGCTCTCATATTCTGCCCACTTTTCAGTTTCCTCGCCCCCCAGTCTGTGCATTTGCTTTGCTCTTTCTTAGTTGTTGGAATCGCTATTCTTATTTTTGTATATTTAAAAAAATAAATACAGCAAATTCCTTTGAGCGTTTCCAATTCCTGTAAAACCAGCAAGCAGACCAGCAAATAAAACCTTGAGCCTAAAAACACGTCACCATTGGCACTCACAGTCAAAAGAGTTTGCCTCTCACCTCCTTGCAGTTCTTCACCCTATTTTTTGCTGGCTGAAAATGACTTTTGAAGTGTTATGCTAGGCATGCATTTAACTCTGGACCAGATGTGCCATAAAGTTCCAAAAGTTTCCCTCCAAAATTTTCCAGCCTCCTCACCTTGAATATCCAGCTTTCACTTTAAAAGGAGAAGGCATTAATCCTCTTATTTGTGGTGACACAGGTATTACAGGAGATTATATATATATATCTATTTTCACTCTTTCCATTGCCACTCACAATTTTTTAAACCTCCATCCTTTCATCTTATTTTTTTCCTAAATTATAAAGTCCCAAATGCCACCTTTCCCTTTATCTACGAAACCCCGCAAAAGAACAAGTATGCACAATACTCAGAAATAATATTTCATTGAGTTCACTTACTTCCAGGTACAATTTAAGAACTTCACTAGCCAAATGGCTATGGAAAGCTGTAAAGAGGACCTGACTGCAAAAGCTCCATTGCGCCCCCCCCCCAATTTAGAGGGGAATATCATCATTACTCTTTTTTTTTTAATAAATTTTTATTAGTTTTACAGAATTTTTGAAACAATACAAACATATAAAAAGACATACAAACACGTATAGTTTCATAACTTTTTTTCATAAACCTTGTTTCTCGGACTCCCCCGTACCTCCCCTTTCTGCATCCCAATGTCCAAAATTTTTCAGCAACCTCCAAATAGTTCTGTCAAACATTATGTCCTCTTAATCTTTCCTTCAGTCTAATTTTGTATCGCTGTAACCCTTTCTTTCTCAGAACCTCGACATTCTAACATTCATCAAGTTTATAATAGTCCTTAAGATAGATTTTAAATTTCTTCCATTCTTCTTCTGCCGTCTCCTTCCCCTGGTCGCGGATTCTGCCAGTCATCTCAGCCAGTGTCATATAGTCCATCACTTTCATCTGCCATTCTTCCAGAGTGGGTAGATCTTGTGTCTTCCAATACTTTGCGATGAGTATTCTTGCTGCTGTCGTAGCATACATAAAGAAGATTCTATCTTTCTTTGACACCAATTGGCCGACAATGCCCAAGAGAAAGGCCTCTGGTTTCTTAGGGAAGGTACATTTAAGTACCTTTTTCATTTCATTATATATCATTTCCCAGAAAGCCTTAATCTTCGGGCACGTCCACCAAAGGTGATAAAAGGTACCTTCGGTTTCTTTACACTTCCAGCACTTATTGTCAGGCAAATGATAAATTTTTGCTAGCTTGACTGGGGTCATGTACCACCTGTAGATCATTTTCATAATGTTTTCCTTTAAGGCATTACATGCCGTAAATTTTAGACCGGTGTTCCACAACCATTCCCAGTCAGCAAACATAATGTTATGGCCAATGTCCTGTGCCCACTTAATCATAGCCGATTTAACTGTTTCATCTTGTGTATTCCATTTCAGCAGCAAATTATACATTTTTGACAAGTTCTTAGTATTGGGTTCTAACAATTCAGTTTCTAATTTTGATTTCTCCACCTGGAAGCCAATTTTTCTGTCTTGTTTGTAAACCTCCATTATTTGATAATAATGGAGCCAATCTCGTACTTTAGGTTTCAATTTCTCATGACTCTGTAATTTCAATTTATCTCCGCCTTGTTCCAAAATTTCCCAATACTTTGGCCATCCGGCCTCCATATTGAGTTTCTTCAGTGCCTTAGCCTCCAAGGGTGACAACCATCTAGGGGTTTTGTTTTCCAACAAGTCTTTATATCTTATCCAAACATTAAACAACGCTTTTCTAACAATGTGGTTTTTAAAGGCCCTGTGCACTTTGATTTTATCATACCATAGATATGCATGCCAGCCAAATGTATTATTAAAACCTTCTAAATCCAAAATATTTGTGTTCTCGAGGAGCATCCACTCTTTCAGCCAGCAGAACGCTGCTGCTTCATAGTACAGTTTTAAGTCCGGCAGGGCAAATCCCCCTCTTTCTTTTGCATCTGTAAGTACTTTAAATTTTATTCTGGGCTTTTTGCCCTGCCAGACAAATTTCGCAATGTCTTTCTGCCACCTCTTGAAACAGTCCATCTTGTCGAGAATTTGCAAAGTTTGGAACAAAAATAACATTCTAGGCAATACATTCATCTTAATAACTGCAATTCGGCCTAACATTGACAGTTTCAAATTTGACCATATTTCTAAATCTTTTTTAATTTCTGACCAACATTTTTCATAATTATCTTTATACAAGTTCAAATTTTTAGATGTCAAGTGTACCCCTAGGTATTTCACCTTCTTAACCACTGTCAAACCTGTCTCTTCTTGAAATTTCTCCTTCTCCATGACTGTTAAATTTTTTTCTAAGACTTTAGTTTTTTGTTTGTTCAGTTTAAATCCGGCTACCTGACCAAATTGTTGAATTATCTCCAACACCCTTTTCGTACTAGTGTTTGGCTCTTGTAAGGTCAATACTAAGTCATCTGCAAAAGCCCTTAACTTATAATGTTTAGCTCCGACCTGTACACCTTTAACCTGCTGGTCATTTCTAATCATACTCAGCAACACCTCCAGGACAGAAATAAAAAGTAATGGGGAAATTGGGCACCCCTGTTGTGTTCCTTTTTCTATCTTAAGTTCCTCAGTTATGACATTATTTACAATCAGCTTAGCTTTTTGTTCAGAATATATCGCACCCATACCGTTCTCAAATCCTTGGCCTACCCCCATCCCATGAAGATTCTTTTTCATAAAACTCCAAGAAATATTGTCAAAGGCTTTCTCCGCATCCACAAAGATCAACACTGCTTTGGTGTTTAAGTTCACCTCTAACAGTTCCAGGATATCTATTATATTCCTTACATTGTCTGATAAGTGCCTTTTTGGGAGAAAGCCTGTTTGGTCCTTATGAATCTTCTCCATCAACACTCTTTTAAATCTTTTTGCCAAAATGTCTGCAAAAATTTTGTAATCCACATTAAGTAATGATATTGGGCGGTAGTTCTTAAGTTGAGTCTTTTCAGTCTCTGTCTTTGGTATGAGTGTAATATACGCTTCTTTCCACGACTCTGGTGCCTTTTCTCCCTCTAAAATTTCATTGCAGACTTCCTTTAACGGTTGAACCAACCACTCCTTCAAGGCTTTGTAATATCTGGAAGTCAGTCCATCTGGTCCTGGAGATTTGCCCAGTTGCATGTCCTGAATGGCACCCTCTATCTCTTGTTCCGTTATTCTCTGGTTTAAATCCACCTTACTTTGATGAGAGATTTTTTTGTAATCCATATTTATTAAGGAATTCATCTATGTCCTCTTCATTTTGTGGCCCTTGGGAATATAGTTTTTTAAAATAGCTGAGAAAACAGTTTCTAATCTCGTTGGGTTTAGATATATTCTTTCCATCCACTTCTAGGCTTGTAACTGTATTTAGTTTCTGCCTTTTCTTCAATTGCCAAGCCAGAAGTTTACCACATTTATCTGCCGATTCAAATGTCTTTTGTTTCATTTGCTTTATCTTCCACTCTATCTCTTGATTCATCAATTCCATATATTGTGTTTGATATAACTTGATCTCTCTCAAAATCTCCTGGGACTTTGGTTTTGATCTTAATTTTTTCTCTCCTTCTTTTATCTTTTCCAAAATCTTTTCCTTCTTCTCATTCTGCTTTCTCTTTTTTATTGAGTTTTGTTGAATCAAAAATCCTCGCATCACAGCTTTACTTGCGTCCCAGATCACTCTTTTTTCCACATCGGCCTTTAGATTTATTTCAAAATAGTCCTTTAAAGTTTTTTGGGCCTTCATGTGGATCTCCTTATCTCGAAACAGGGTGTCATTCATCCTCCATCTAAATTGACCAGTTATTGTAGGTTTCATTTCCATCTTCACGGCGTTATGGTCGGAGCAAGTTTTTGGGCAGATTTCTACCTTCTTAATCTTTGGAGCGAATATCATCATTACTCTGGGACGCAGATGGCGCTGTGGGTTAAACCACAGAGCCTAGGACTTACCGATCAGAAGGTCGGTGGTTCGAATCCCCACGGCGGGGTGAGCTCCCGTTGCTCGGTCCCTGCTCCTGCCAACCTAGCAGTTTGAAAGCACGTCAAAGTACAAGTAGATAAATAGGTACCACTCCAGTGGGAAGGTAAACGGCGTTTCCATGCGCTGCTCTCGTTCGCCAGAAGCGGCTTAGTCATGCTGGCCACATGACCCGGAAGCTGTACGCTGGCTCCCTCGGCCAGTAAAGCGAGATGAGTGCCGCAGCCCCAGAGTCAGCCACAACTGGACCTAATGGTCAGGGGTCCCTTTACTTTTACCTTATCATCATTACATTTATATTCCACCTTTTCTCTAAGGACCTCAAATTGGCGTAAATGGTTCTCTCACTCCTCATGCCATCTGCCCCACAACCCTGCGAGGTAGAGCAGGCTGAGATACTGTGACTAGTCCAAGGTCACCCACAGAGCTTCACGGCTGAGTAGGGATTTGAACTCTGATCCTCTAGGCTTTTGCCGCTGCAACATTCTGCCGTTCTGTTTGGGAACGCAAGACCTGAACTGAGACAATAGGAACACATGTTTGCCCGTTGCACTTTTTCAGCGGTGAATCTGGAACATGCCTAGTAAGAGCTTGCAGGTAAAAGGTAAAGGACCCCTGGACGGCTAAGTCCGGTCAAAGGCGACTATGGGATGCGGCGCGCATCTCGCTTTCAGGCCGAGGGAGGCGGCGTTTGTCCACAGACAGCTTTCCGGATCATGTGGCCAGCATGGCTAAAGCGCTTCTGGCGCAACAGGACACCGTGACTGTTATGTACTAACCTTCAATCCTAGAACAATAGGCAAGTAGGATCCTAGAATGCAACAACTGATTGGCTTGCAGGAGAAGACCAATCAGGCTCCAGGAAGAAGTTCATCAGCCTGTTAGGCTGGTAGGATCGTAGACTGCACCAACTGATTGGCCTGCAGGAAAAGACCAATCAGGGTCCAGGAGGGAAGCAGAATCAGCCAATCAGACGGGACTCATTGTGTAAATAATGTATATAAAAGCCTGAGGTTTGGGGGGCAATTCAATCACTGTTTTACAAGCTGCAAGAAAGAGCATGAAATCACTACAGGACTCCGAGTATATTTCAGTGACGGAAACCAGAGCACATGGAAATGCCATTTATCTTCCCGCCGGAGTGGTACCTATTTATCTACTTGCACTGGCATGCTTTTGAACTGCTAGGTGGGCAGGAGCTGGGACAGAGCAATGGGAACTCACCCCATCGCGGGGGATTTGAACCGACAACCTTCTGATTGGCAAGCCCAAGAGGCTCAGTCGTTTAGACCACAGCGCCACCCACGTCCCCTTTACCTTTACCTAAGTGCTTTCACTCTGTATTCCAAAAGGTGGTAGACCTTGCTGCGTGTTTAAGAGATGAGATCACTCCCGTTAATCATTAGCAGGAGGCAATTCTGCAAGGGTTGCTTGGACTTATTCATTTCATTGCAACCACTGAGCAGAACCTTATGAAACTCATGTGAAAGGTGCAAACTTCCGTGCTCAAATTGTAAACCTGGATTCAACCAGCTGCCAAGGAGCTGCAGAATAATAATAATAATAATAATAATAATAATAATAATAATAATAATAATAATAATAATAATAATAATTTATTTATAGCCCGCCCATCTGGGTTTCCCCAGCCACTCTAATTATCCCATCTTCTGCTGATGTAACCACTGGGCAGATATCTCAGGAAAGAGAAAGTGAGACCAAGGCATTTAATCTTCAAGGATCTAGATAACAGGCCTTCAACTTGAAACCGGTGTTGGAAGTCATTTTTATTTCACAATTTATCTATTTCATCAAATTGTTGCAACGCTCGATTGAAAAAAGAAGAAAGAAAACAAAGTGGTTTACGGAAAGAATGCAACAATAAAATCAGTAAAAGGCCGCAGCCACAGTAAAATATTTGCATTTTTAGGTATGCAATGTGGGATCTTCATATTAGGACTATACCTGAAGAAGTGTGCATGCACATGAAAGCTTATACCAAGAACAGACTTAGTTGGTCTTTAAGGTGCTACTGGACAATTTTAAAAAAAAATTATACATTAGAACTATACAGCAAGACTGTGCTGGGCTGCTGAAGCTCTCCTGAGTGGTAGTGCAGGTAGTTAAATTTATAGCCAGGAGAAAATGCATTGCAGGGCAGCAGGAGTGACATCTGCTGCACCTTTGCAGTTGACAGCTTCATGGATTAGGAGTTCTGCAAGGGGCGGGGGGGTGATTGGAGGCACAGGTAAGCAAATAAAGAAATGGGCTTGGGGGGGGGAGAGAGACCTCTCTTCCCCTCTGGTGTATGGAGCACCATAACAATAGGACTTGAAACGCAGCATAGGAGAAACAGCCTGACTGCATTGTCAATCACACTTCAGGACCCAGCCTAAAGTGGTGATCAGAGCGCTGGGTTCAAATCCCCACTGGGCCACAAAGCTCACTGGGTGCCATTGTGGCCCAGTCAAAGGCTCTCAGCCGACTTACCTCACAGGGGTGTGGTGCCGATTAAATAATTGTTGTTGTTGTTGTTGTTTAGTCATGTCCGACTCTTCGTGGCCCCATGGACCAGAGCACGCCAGGCACTCCTGTCTTCCACTGCCTCCCGCAGTTTGGTCAGACTCATGCTGGTAGCTTTGAGAACACTATCCAACTATCTCGTCCTCTTGTCCCCTTCTCCTTGTGCCCTCAATCTTTCCCAACATTAGGGTTTTTTCCAGGGAGTCTTCTCTTCTCCTGAGGTGGCCAAAGTCTTGGAGCCTCAGCTTCAGGATCTGTCCTTCCAGTGAGCGCTCAGGGCTGATTTCCTTCAGAATGGAGAGGTTTGATCTTCTTGCAGTCCATGGGACTCTCAAGAGTCTCCTCCAGCACCAGAATTCAAAAGCATCCATTCTTCGGCGACCAGCCTTCTTTATGGTCCAGCTCTCCCTTCCATACATCACTACTGGGAAAACCATAGCTTTAAGTATACGGACCTTGGTTGGCAAGGTGATGTCTCTGCTTTTTAAGATGCTGTCTAATAATATTAATTTTTTATTTATACCCCGCCCATCTGGCTGGGTTTCCCCAGCCACTCTGGGCGGCTTCCACCGAATATTAAAAATAATACAGCATCAGATATTAAAAACTTCCCTAAACAGGGCCGCCTTCAGTTGTCTTTTAAAAGTAAAATAGTTGTTTATTGCCTTGACATCTGCTGGGAGGGTGTTCCACAGGGCAGGCGCCACTACCGAGAAGGAGGGAGGGAACTGCCAGAAGGACCTCGGCGCTGGATCTCAGTGTCCGGGCTGGATGATGGGGGTGGAGACGCTCCTTCAGGTATACAGGACCGAGGCCGTTTAGGGCTTTAAAG
This sequence comes from Podarcis bocagei, assembly GCF_964188305.1. NCBI lineage: Eukaryota > Metazoa > Chordata > Lepidosauria > Squamata > Lacertidae > Podarcis > Podarcis bocagei. The sequence goes on along the minus strand of NC_138135.1, from coordinate 14,156,431 downwards.
TTCAGCACCAGCACTAGTGAAGAAGGAGAGAACCATTTGTGCCAACTTGAGCTCCTCAGAGGAAAGGTGAGATAAAAATGCCATTAATAAACAAATTTAAGATTAAATTAAGGAAACACCTGGTGGTTATTATGCTAATCTGCTGGTCAAACGTAGCCGCGAGAGTTTAAATGCCCACCAGGTGGCACTGCTGTACTCTGTGTTTGATACAGAAATCTGCAAAGCGATCTAGTTTGCCAGTTTCACCCCCAATTGTTCCCACACTTTCCTCTATTAAATTTCTTGTGCCTGGAAAGCCACTCTTTTGATATCTTTGCTCTGCTGTGCCACCTTTTGTCCTTGTTTCTGGATTTATTTTCCCCAGGCATTGTTAGGTTCAGGTGCCTTTCTGTGTGGGAAATCACAGTAGCGCCAGTTATCAAATACTTCTAAAGGCACGTGTTCCCTCACCCCTTTCTCTCAGATGCCTTGTTTGCACAGTACCTCCTGTTTAAGGAGAGATGAGGGTAGTGGTGGGCAGAGGCAGAGCTAGCTACTCTGGCACTCAGTGCTGTGCACCCGGGGGCGGGGCGAGTGTCCCAGGGTGTCACGGCCAGGTTCACGGGTGATCAAAGTCCCTGCTGGGGACATCGGGACCAGGGGCAAGATGGTGGGATGGGAGCAGGAACGGGGGCCCAGAAGCCAGGAGTCAGGAAGCCAAGGATCCGAGGGTCAGGAAGCAAGGAGTCACGAAGTCAGGGGTCTGAGGATCAAGAAGCAGGGATTCAAGATTCAAGGAGCAGGAAGCAAGAAGCCACACACAGCAAGGCAAGAAGCATGTTGCTGTGGCAAAGAGCCGAAGGGAAATGCTGACCTTATATCCCTTCCCAACTCTTGCCACCAGGTGTTGTGAGTTACCAATTGGCCTCACCTGTGAGGCCACTCCTTGCCTCTTCAGAACAAACTTAGGAAGGCCCCAGTCCTGCAAAGTCCTATTGGCCACAGGGCCTGGCTCCTGCACGCACTCCTGACACAGGGGGCAGGGCGAGGGGAGCAGGGGGAGCGTCTCAGGGGGGCTCCACCAGCGGTGAGCATCGCAGGGGGCAAGATGCCTGGGGGGGGGTGGAGCGAGCCGCCCATGGCGGGCTGCTTCCTAGGCAGGGTGGGAACCACTTTGCCAGCAGCCTTCCTCCCTTCCCTCTTCCTTTTGACAGCTCGGGGAGACTTCCCCGTCCCCCAGGAAGCAGCCTGGGAGTGGGGGGCAATGGCGCGCCGCCCACCCGCAACTCCCAAGCCTCCCCTGAGCTGTCAAAATGAAGGCAGAAGGGGGGAAGGCCACCAGCAAGGCTGTGCTGCTCCACCCCTTCCCTCGACGGCTCGGGGTAGGCTTGGGAGTCGCGGGCGGGTGGCACACCGAATGCCACCCCCCCTCAGTGATGACTCCCAGGGCAGACCAGCCCCACTGCCCCCCTTCCTCCGCCCCTGAGGGTGGGCAGCCAAGGGCAAGGAAAGCCTGCACAAGCTCACGCAACTGTGCAGCAGACGGAATTTTAGCATCCTCTGCTTCTCCCTCCTCCGTTGCACCGGGAGGCACAAGACGAGCTCATTGAAATCCTTGCAGTTTGCTACACCGGCATATACCCCTCGTAACCTCAAACGCTCCGAGGCAAAAAGGGTGGTCTGTTGCTTCGTTTCTGCATAATCGTGAGGATCAACAGCCATGCAGATGGATTCAGGAAAACGTTCAGTGCGGGTGCTATTCCCAACATGTGGCATTTTCTTTTAAGTCCAACTCATACAAGCCCCAAATCATCCTCTGGAGAAGCAATAGAAGTGAGGAGCCTGGAAATTTAGGGCAGAGGGTGTTCAGTAGAATTCCAACCCACATAAACAAACAAACAGTTGTTGTTGTTGTTGTTGTTGTTGTTGTTGTTGTTGTTGTTGTTGTTGTTGTTGTTGTTGTTGTTGTTGTGTTTCTACCCCACCTTTCCTTCAAGGAGCCTCAAGCTGACACTGTTATGTACTGAAGTTCTCACCCTGGGCCAGCAGGGGGATACCGTAGATAGTTTTCACTCAGGTCCACATATGCAAATAAGGTATTGAAAGTAACGTTCAGTGATTGGATAGTTACAGAAAGTTGTTACAGTTGCGTTGTACTGGAGCTCTATATAAGCAGGCTGGCTGAACCCTTCAGTTCAGTTCTGTTCTGGTCTGTGAATAAACAAGAGCTGTTTGAAGAATCTCTGTGCCGTCTGATATGTTCACCCACAACTTAACAGACACACAAGCTGACCTCTCAGTTTTCCTCCTCACAACAACCCTGTGAGGTAAACTAGGCCAAGAGACAGCAATGGGCCCAAGGCCACTCGCCAAACCCCATGGCTGAGTGGGGATTTGAAATCTGTTGATGGATTTTCGCCACATGTGGTTATATTCAGCCTTAGACTGACTCACGAGAGTACACCCATTTTGTTCATCGGTTTACTTGTTGCCTTTCAATCCCAACTCCCCCCCCCCAAAGAGCTTAAAGCAGCACATCTGGCTCTTCACCCCCCCCCCCAATTGAATCCTCACTACAACCCTGTGAGGTAGTTTAAGCTACGAGGCAGTGACAGGGTAAAAACCTGGTGGGTTGATAGACGGGAAGGAAGCGCATTTGCCAAGGCCACACTGGAGAGTAAAGATACACCTGCTGTTTTCATGGTCCTAATGCAGGCATCCCCAAACTTGGCCCTCCAGATGTTTTGGGACTACAGTTCCCATCTTCCCTGACCACTGGTCCTGTTAGCTAGGGTTGATGGGAGTTGTAGTCCGAAAACATCTGGAGGGCCGAATTTGGGGATGCCTGCCCTAATGTCATACAGAGCAGTTGGTACGACCCCCTTAGAGGAGACAAAGGAACTCCATTTTCTCTTTCGGTACAGAGTTGTGCTGTTATTTAAGGCAAAAGTCCAGAAATATCTTCTGCTGCCGTCCACAACGCATCCAAATTGTTCCACATATGATCCTGCAATTCCCTTTCCACCGTGTCGCCGCCGCCGTTCAAAACTTTTAAAATATGTCTCATTTATATCTAGATGCTAGGATAGAGGTGATAAGGAAAACAGTAAAAAAAGGAAGATACAATGAGAAGTAAAGGAGGTGTTGTGGGATTGGTGGAAGTCAATGTTTGTTTTTCTTTTTAGTGTTTATATTATTTTCTTGTAAGATTTGGATTTGTGTTGTTTTTTCGCATGCTTGTTTTTGTGTTTTGTGTATTGTTATTTTTCGGGGGTTTTGTTGTTGTTGTTGTGTGGGAAATATTAATAAAAGTTATTATCTTAAATAAATACATACATACATACATACATACGTCTCAAGGAACCAAGTCAGAGGATTGGTCTGTCTAGCTCAGTATTGTGGACTATTTCTGGCAGCATATCTCCAGAGGCCACACCCTGCAATGTTGGGTGCAACTCAGTGCCTCTGCCCCCAATTGTTACTATTTTACAATTATAATATTATTGTATAGTCTTGGGAAGTTGCCTAATCGTAGAAGGGTTTGGCTATCATGGAGGGACCCTGCGCTTTGGAATTTGTCATTACGCTACTGTATAGCACTGAGCTGCAAAAGATGTGAGCTGTACCATTTTTATAACTGTTCCTCTCCTTTTGCAAACCAGCCTGCACGTCGAAGCCTTGTTCCTCTGCAAGTTAATCGATAGATAGATATTTAATAGCCTTGTAAATAATTAGCGGCTGACTAGCGATTCTTGACGGATGGCTCCAGGCAAGCTTTGAAAATGTAAATAACTATTAGGTTATTATTTAACGAGATGGACAATAAAAGCAATTAAGCGGCTAAACGAAGTGCCGTTTCAGGAGGGACTGGCTCAGAGTCAGCGCTGCTTCCCTTCATTATGTTAATGAAGAGTGTACAAAATTCCTAGTTGTTCAGAGCATAAAGAAAGTAAAGGTAAAGGACCCCTGACAGTTAAGTCCAGTCACTAACGACTCTGGGGTTGCAGCGCTCATCTCGCTTTACTGGCCAAGGGAGCTGACGTTTGTCCACAGACAGTTTTTCCGGGTCATGTGGCCAGCATGACTAAGCCACTTCTGGCGAAACCAGAGCAGTGCACGGAAATGCCGTTGACCTTCCCGCTGGAGTGGTACCTATTTATCTACTTGCACTTTGACGTGCTTTCGAACTGCTGGGTTGGCAGGAGCTGGGACCAAGCAATGGGAGCTCACCCTGTCGCAGGGATTTAAACCGCAGACCTTCTGATCAGAAAGTCCTAGGCTCTGTGGTTTAACCCACAGCGCCACCCGCATCCCGTTCGGAGCATTATTTTATTTTAGTCCATCTAGCCCAGTATTATCTACACTGGCTGGCAACAGCTCTCCGGGGTTTTGGATGAGGGAGCCTTTCCCAGCCATATGTGGAGATGCTGGACCCCTGGAACCTGGAGAGCTGCTGTCAGTCAGAGTAGACAATTCTACATGGCAATTTCCTATGAAACTTAAAAGCCCCTCTTTTTCCAACAGCCCTCCACTCAACCTGAAACCCCCCGGCAAGCTGTTTTGCATGGGTTTTGAGGGGAGAGCAGCCTTGTTAGGGGCCAGCTGGATACTTGTAGGAGAGGAAGAATATGATTTAAGAGCAAAGGAGGCACTCTGTTCGCAAGTCACAAATTCTAGGGAGGAACAAGGCTACAAATAATGTCAGCAGTTTGGGCTTACCTGGATGGGGGATAGAGAAGGATGTGTCAATATTTGGCTAGAGATGGGGGGGGGAGTTTTGATTCAGTTCACATTTAAAGTTGAGCCTTCCTAATCCACATTTTTGGAAGCAACATGCAAGCTGAAACCCGGCCACCTTTCAAAATTTGCGCCTCCCCAAATTTTGCAATGCAGTTTCCCCTGAATTTTGCAAAAATGCAGTAAAAGTGTGCAGAGAAGTGCAGGCATGTGGAAACAGCATAGTAAAGAAAAGGAAAAAGAACTGTATGAGAGAAAACCAGTCTGCAAAAATGTGGATATTTGGCAAGGCCAAATAAGAAAAGAAAAGAAAAAAGTCTGTTGGAAGAAATTCTCACTAAAACACCAATGAAGATTTATGGGGGGTTTCAAACTGCAGAACTGAAGTTCAGACTGGAGAGACGAGAAGCCAAAATGGTCAAGTTCAGCCATCCACAGTTGCTCCTCCACCAATTTTTGCTCCTGGCACTCAGCCCCTGGAAAGCTGCCTGGAAGGGAATCTGTGTGGCTGCAGGTTGGAAGACTTCCTTTGCCACTCCTCAACGGTTATCTCCTGTTTTGGGGGGGAGAGCTCAGCAGCTTCACTGAATCTCCATCTCAGGAATCAAACCAAGCTCAGCTCTGTTCTGAAACACCTAGAGACCTATGCCCTCATTCCGAAATGAAATGCAGATTGTAAACACACAGCCTGGGCCATTTGTGAATGATGTTATTGTACACCAAGCATGCTGGCTCTATAAGAACAGATTTAAAAAACGATTAGGGGCTCTGCCTCCAGGGTTAGGCCTCATGGAGAAACCACAGTCACCGCAAAATTAATGCACCTTCACAGATTAAGCAACGAAACCTAAAGAGTGTTTGAATGAAGAGTGTATTCTGGAAGGTTTTGAGGGAGGGGTCTCTACATCCCCCACCCCAGTAAATTAAATTAAAGTAACTTTTTCTACACTATTCTACACATTTCCATCCTCCTGCCTGTTAGAATCCCATATAATGACTTCTTTCCCATGGTTTTTGCACAACTTTGCTACCTGGAGGAGGCAGCCAACAAGTAACAGGTTGAGCCAATGTGCCACAAATCAAACCCAAAATATGACAGGATAAACTCCTATACCTCTTTATCTGGCCCTCGGGAGCCTCCCCAAGGCCGGATTATCCTCCTAAACCACACTCCTCAACAAGTTCGCTTTACATCTTCCTTGAATGTTTCTGCCTGGCTAGAATGTGTCCAGGAACTCTGATAAATGTTTTTTGTTCCCTGGATGGAGGATGGAGATGAATGTGTGATGGACGTGTGATGATGTGTCGAAACTCCCACTTTACGAAGATAAATCTTACCACTGCATGTGGCCCCCAGAAATTTGCTCAGAAGCAAATGTGGCCCTCAGGAGCAAAAAGTGCTGCACCCATGTCGGGTGTTGGCTTTGCCAACCAAAGCCCACCCGCTGAGCAGAGAATGGCATGTACAAAAATACACAGAAGGATACAATAGAATGCTATGAAATCAACCAGTAAGCAAAACAGCTATAAAACAGCACAGCCAAAAACCCCTGCCAAGCTAGCGGATTAAAAGGTGCTCTCACCCACTCTGCATGCAGTACACTCAAGGGCCAGGATTCTCTGGTGGGAGAGAATAATTGTTAAACCAAGCAGGTCCTTAAGGTGTGGTGGTTACACCTTAAGATGCAGGGAGGCATCTTAACCCAAGACCCTCCAGATGTTGTAGGACTCCAACTCCCATCAGCCCTAGCCAGGATGACCAATGGTCAGGGACGATGGGAGTTGCAATATCTGGGCATCACGCTGCCATGCAGAGACCATATGACCTATTTGGCCTATTTTCTCTCTAGTCTTTTGGCTGCAAAGCTCTAAGTTCTGACTCGGTTCCACGAGTGCAATTATTGACAGGCAAGGCCTATTGAGTTATTTGGGGTTTACTTCCAAGTGCAGCAGTCCGGGAAATCAGATAGCAGTCTGGGAAATGCTCACAACAATAGTTAAGATTGCTAAGCGTTACATGAGTCAACAGTGCGACGCAGCAGCAAAAAAGGCTAATGCAAGTTCTAGGCTGCATCAACAGATGTCTATGTTGGTGTTTTGCAACTTTGACCTGTTGCAGGACCTTAGCCAGACCTTAGCAGAGCATATGCAGAGTTCCAGAAAGCAATCAGTTGCAGGCAGGAAGGACGAAGCAGGAACAAAACGCTGCTACTAGTAACTTCGTTTCTTAGATGTGTTTATTATTTACAGCAGACTCTACAAGTTACTATATACAAGAAAAGATACACGGATCTTAACTAGCTCTCTCTCAACAAACTCTAAACGACTCTCAGAACACCACACTGACCAACAAACTATCCAGTCAGTAAGGTCATAAGTCACCATGCCTGTGTGAGACTTCAACCAATGGTAAAGCTGTATCCAGGGTCCCATATCTCCAGGCAGATAACTCCTCTCTGCTCAGTCATCCTTGGCTGTTGGCCAACTCTTAATTGACTCTGTGTGAAGCTGCACAGAATGGTACATACTCAGAAAAACCCAACAGTCTAGTGTCCAGGTTAAGGGAAGTAATAGTACTGCTTTATTCTGCCTTGGGCAGACCACACCTGGAATACTGTGCCCATTTCTGGGTGCCACAATTTAAGAAGGATGCTGACAAGCTGGAACGTGTACAGAGGAGGGCAACCGAGATGATCAAGGGTCTGGAAACCAAGCCTTATGAGGAACGGTTGAGGGAGTTGGGTATGCTTAGCTTGGAAAAGAGGAGACTGAGAGGAGATACGATAGCCATCTTCAAATATCTGAAGGGCTGTCACATGGAAGAGGGAACATGATTGTTTCCTCCAGCTCCTGAGGGCAGGACTCGAACCAATGGCTTCAAGTTACAAGAAAGAAGATTCTGACTAAACATTCGGGAAAACTTTCTGACAGTAATTGTCAGGTATACTTCAGGTATACTGGACGGCCTCAGTCCAGTATACCTGAAGGAGCGTCTACACCACCATCGTTCTGCCCGGACGCTGAGGTCCAGCGCCGAGGGCCTTCTGGCAGTTCCCTCACTGTGAGAAGTGAGGTTACAGGGAACCAGGCAGAGGGCCTTCTCGGTAGTGGCACCCTCCCTGTGGAACGCCCTCCCTTCAAATGTGAAGGAAATAAGCAGCTATCTTTTTTTAAAAAGACATCTGAAGGCAGCCCTGTTTAGGGAAGCTTTTAATGTTTAACAGGTTACTGTATTTTGGTGTTCTGTTGGAAGCTGCCCAGAGTGGCTGGGGAAACCCAGCCAGATGGGCGGGGTATAAATAAATTATTATTATTATTATTATTATTATTATTACAGTAAGAGCTGTTTGGCAGTGGAACAGTCTCCCTCGACAGCTGGTGGACTCTCCTTCCTTGGAAGCTTTTAAGCAGAGGTTGGATGGCCATCTGTCATGGATGCTTTAGCTGAGATTCCTGCCTTGCAGGGGGTTGGACTAGATGACCCTCAGGGTCATCGCTGGGATATGGAGGGGAAACACAATGATCAGATTCTTCTCAGTCCTCCTTAATATGGATCCAAGTTTAAGACAAAAGCTCTTGAAAGAGCAAAAAGCCTGATGTCCAATAACTAATCAAATTATCCGTGTTTCCATTGTAAATATATGTTGCACAGTGGCGGAGCGTGTCATATTTCAGAGGAGAACTTTGTAATTTACCAGGAAGAATTGCCACCGTTCCACCAGCGATCAATAGCCCTGGCTCCGTAATTGAATGGTGATTGATTTAGCTCGTAATACGTTATGGTAATGCGGCCTCTCTAAATGGCAAAGTCAGGCTGCGGCCATCATTAAAATGTAGCCGCAGGCTAAATTCATGAAACTGCGAGGAAGCGGTTTGATCCAAGACAGATAGAAGGCAGGAGCCGAGCTGATTAGCATGCAAGCGCAGGCCTTTCGAAAAGCTGAAAAGTTTCTAGTCAGGCTTCAGCAATTCTTACAGAGGTTAATGACATGCAGTGTATGTGTCCACTGAATTCTTGTCCACAACACACATTTAAATAATAATAAATTATTATTTATACACCGAATATAAATACAGTAAAAACATTTTTTAAAAAGCAAAAAAAAAAACAAAACACAAAAACCCCCCTAAAAACAACACCACCACCAAACAAACAGTTGATTGAAATATAAATTAGAATACAGTTTAAAATGCAGCTTTAAATGCAGCCTCGTTTTAGTGGTAGCGCATAGATCAAAGCTCATAAGGGGAGAAAACGTCAAATATTCACCGGGGCCAACTATCCATGCTGGTCCAACATGGGCCAGCAAAAAGCCACTTTCGCAATCATGGGTTCCCCCAAAGAATCCTGGGTGGGTACCGTAGTTTGTTAAGGGTGAGGAAAGTTATTGGGAGACTCCTCACAGAGCTACAACTCTCAGCACCCTGAGAACTATAGTTCCCAGGAATCTTTGGCGGGCTTGGGGAGCCATGACAGTTAAGGTGGCATGAGAGCAACTCAAATATATGGTGTGAATGTGGCCCTTTTCTCCACCTCTCCGTCACCCCAATCAGCAGGCCTGAAATATACTCGGAGTTGAGTGTTGATTTCATGCTCTTTATTTCAGCTCATGGTCAACAGTGAGTGAGTTTCCCCCCCAAAACCTCCGGCTATATTTACATTATTTACGCAATGGGCCCTGCATGATTGGCTGATTCACTTTCTCCTGGAGCTGGATTGGGCGGCTCCTGCAGACCAATCAAGTTGCTGCCTTCTAGAATCCTACCTGCCTATTGTTCTGAGATCCAAGCTCAGTACATAACAAGGCCTGTTTCACATGATCTGGGAGCATAGGCGCTGACTCCATGGGGCTTGAGGGGGCTCGAGCCCCCTCAAAAAAATTTTTTGGGGGGGCTCAGCCCCCCCAATAATCTCGGGCGCCGGGGGCGGGGGCTCCTGCCTCGCTGCTTCGCAGCACCACCGCCACTGCCAAGGCACTGCCGGGGGGAATTTCCTTCCTCCTGGCGGTTTCAGCCCCCGCGAGAACAGGGGAATCCTGACTGGCCACACCTCCCAGCCAGCCAATCGGCTGGCTGGGGGGCGTGGCTTGCCCTATTTAGGGCCGGAGCCACTTTATTTGCATATTCATGAGCTTATTTATTATTCATGAGCTTTCCCGGGCCCCCCCCCCAATATTTTTTATAAGTCCGCGTCCCTGTCTGGGAGCTATGCCTTTATTAACCATATGGCATCGCCATGCACTCAGACATCATCTCTGGGGTGTAGAGAGAGGCGAGTGTTCAAGACAGGGAGAAATGTAAAGTATTGCACTTGGGCAAAAAAAAAATGAGAGGCACAAATACAAGATGGGGGCCACCTGGCTTGAGAGCAGTACATGTGAAAAGGATCTAGGAGTCTTGGTTGACCACAAACTTGACATGAGCCAACAGTGTGACGCGGCAGCTAAAAAAGCCAATGCAATTCTGGGCTGCATCAATAGGAGTATAGCATCTAGATCAAGGGAAGTAATAGTGCCAGTGTATTCTGCTCTGGTCAGACCTCACCTGGAGTACTGTGTCCAGTTCTGGGGACCACAGTTCAAGAAGGACACTGACAAACTGGAACGTGTCCAGAGGAGGGCAACCAAAATGGTCAAAGGCCTGGAAATGATGCCTTATGAGGAACGGCTAAGGGAGCTGGACATGTTTAGCCTGGAGAAGAGGAGGTTAAGGGGTGATATGATAGCCATGTTCAAATATATTAAAGGATGTCATATAGAGGAGGGAGAAAGGTTGTTTTCTGCTGCTCCAGAGAAGCGGGCACGGAGCAATGGATCCAAACTACAAGAAAGAAGATTCCACCTAAACATTAGGAAGAACTTCCTGACAGTAAGAGCTGTTTGACAGTGGAATTTGCTGCCAAGGAGTGTGGTGGAGTCTCCTACTTTGGAGGTCTTTAAGCAGAGGCTTGACAACCATATGTCAGGAGTGCTCTGATGGTGTTTCCTGCTTGGCAGGGGGTTGGACTCGATGGCCCTTGTGGTCTCTTCCAACTCTATGATTCTATGATTCTATGATTCTAAGACCTTGTGCCGTTCTATAGTTTCTCACTCAGCCTCTTGTGCAATATCTGAGACTGGATGCCTTGAGTCAAATCTTATATGTCCAGCTCCATGAAGGCTGGTGGAAATTAACACCTGCTAATTTACTTCACAGTTTGTTATGCATGTCCTCAAACCTCAGAGAATTATTATTATTATTATTATTATTATTATTATTATTATTATTATCATCATCATCATCATCATTAAAATTTATAAATAACCTGATCGAAAGGTGTTCTGTTTGCTGCCTTCTTTTTTCAAAAAAAGGAGGGGACAATGGATATACAGTGGTACCTTGGTAGTTGAATGCCTTAGTTGTCAAACAAATCAGCTCCCAAATGCCGCACACCTGGAAGTGAGCGTTCCAGTTTGTGAATGTTTTTTGGAAGCTGAACATCCGACACGGCTCCCACGGCTTCCGATTGGCTGCAGGAAGCTGTGCCTTGGTTTCCAAACCTTTTCAGGAGTTGAACGGATTAAATTTGAGAACCAAGGTACGACTGTACAGCATTGCTTCTAAAGGACTAAAACAAAAGAAAATACAAACAAATCGAAACAAAACTGATACCCTCCCCCCAACTGTTTCCCTCTCCAAGCCAGACCTAATCACCTGCAATTTGATTAAGCATAATCTGATCTGCACCTTCTTAGTTTCAATTCAATAAGCAGCAATTAGCAAAATACACACACATACACACCAAGGACCGTGGCTATTATTTTCCTTCCTTTCTTTCAAGTCCTGCTCAGTCCTATGCCTGCCTACTCAGAATTACACCCCAGATTCCAATGGGGCTTACTCCCAACTAGGTAGGTAGCTAGGGGTCACCAATTTTGGGGGGGGGGGAAATATTCAGGAATTTTATATCCTAGAGAAGCTGTTGGCAAGCTCTGGAACTGTGGAAGTGAAGTGAAATATGCACACAATGATTGCTATAAAGATCAGAATATCATTCCCCGGGTTAAGGGGGCTGAGGATCAGAAATTGATCCCTGATGGGGCACACATGGGTCTCAAACTCTGCCACTTTGACTTACCCACAATGACTTGAGAAGAAGGTGTAACTGGGTAGGTGGATAGCTCCGTTGGTTAGATAGAGGTGCTCACAATGTCAGTGTTGCAGGTTCAATCCCCGTAAGGGACAGCTGCATATTCCTACTGATATAGAAAAAATAGGGGTGGTTGCCTTTCTCTGCCCAAGGGATTGGGTCCCCTAGGTCCACAATCAGCCAGAGATGGATGGATGGAGGAAGGATGCAGTGAAAGCAAGGTAGGTCTTTATTTTTCTGTTGCGACAGAGTTCCCTCCTCTCCTTGCAAGGAGGCAAGAGAGACCCAGAACCCAGAAGAAACATCTTTTTTTAATTAAGGGTTTGCATTTTGGCATGGAGAAGGAGAACATCCTCTCTACAAACAGTCACATAAGGTGGGGTTACTGTGGCGCAGGCAGGCCCAGGCGTGATATACCTGAGGATTTAACAAGCTTTACACAGTTTCAGACATGGTTTACACGGTTTACATGAGCATCTGATAAAATAATCAGGATGCTCATCAGACATCCCACAATGCAGAGCATCTGGGCAAACGATGACAATTAATACCAAGGTGGTTCATAGATATGGGAGATGAATTCCTTCAGGAACTTCCCCCAATTGCTATCTGCCTACATCTTCTCAGGCAAGGGGGATTAAGGAAATATTGAGAGTCTTTAGGAGAGCTAAAATGGCTTTTGGATTGCTCTCCTGTACTATTTTAGATATATGGTTTATATCCTTATGCATGTGTGTTTACCTTGTGCATTTATCAACATTTATTACATATTTAAGACCTTATAATAAATAATAATAATTTTTTATTTATACCCCGCCCTTCCCGGTTCGAAAACCGGGCTCAGGGCGGCTAACAACAAATTTAAAACACATTAAGACACTTAATTATAAAAACAGCATAAAATACGGTATAAAAACATGAATAACAATAAAATTCAAATATCAAAAATCAATTAGATAATGCCCAGGGCTAGCTGGCTGAATTGGTCCTACTTGGGCCAGCGAGGAGGCCAGGGGAGAATTATCTGTGGGGTCTCAGAGCGGGTGATCTTCATAAAAGGGGAGGGAAGAGAAGGGAAATAAAAGATCAGGCTGAATTCAAATTAAAGGCCGGGCAGAATAGCTCTGTCTTACAGGTCCGACAGAAGGAGGTTAAATCCTGAAGGGCCCTGGTCTCATGGGACAGAGCATTCCACCAGGTCGGAGCCATCACTGAGAAGGCCCTGGCCCTGGTGGAGGACAGTCTGACTTCCTTAGGACGCGGGTCCTTTAAACTGTGGTTATTCATGGACCTCAAGGTCCTCTGCGGGGCAAACCAGGAGAGGAGGTCCCGTACGATTCCTATAGAACTGCTTTGCAGAGGGGTGGACTGGATGACCCTCAGATTCCCTTCCAACTCTATGATCAGGGACGTCTTTACCATTGGGCGTAGTGGTACGGCGAGCCAGGGCGCCAAGCAGTGGAGGGTGCCAGGCGGAGAGTCCGGGGAGGAGAGAGCGGGGAGGTAAGCGAGGCGGAGCGGGGGCTTGGTGCCTGTGTGTCTCCAGTGCCCGTCGGAGGCAGGAAGGCTCTGGGTGCTTTCCCACAGTCCGGAGCTTTCTCAGCAGGCTCCGCAACACACCACCTCCTTGGCTGCGTAGTGTGTGCTTGCATCCCAATCTCCACACATAATAAACGTGACTCTACCACCGCTCCCCCTGTCCACTCTACTTCGAAAGATCCCTGCGCTCGAGGCTACACACTGCTGCCCCCCGTGCACCTCCCTCCTTCTGCACCGCCTTGCACGGAGCCTGTCTCCTCCTGCTGCCCCCACCACCTCAGCACTTCTTCACATAAACCACGTTTCCTTCCCCTGGCCAATCCCCTCCCAGTCAGGATGGATGGTGGCTAACATATTGAGGTTGAATCCCGACAAGACAGAAGTACGATTTTGGGGGGACAGGAGGCGGGCGGGTGTGGAGGATTCCCTGGTCCTGAATGGGGTAACTGTGCCCCTGAAGGACCAGGTGCGCAGCCTGGGAGTCATTTTGGACTCATAGCTGTCCATGGAGGCGCAGGTCAATTCTGTGTACAGGGCAGCTGTTTATCAGCTCCATCTGGAACACAGACTGAGACCCTACCTGCCTGTGGACTGTCTCGCCAGAGTGGTGCATGCTCTAGTTATCTCCCGCTTGGACTACTGCAATGCGCTCTATGTGGGGCTACCTTTAAAGGTGACCTGGAAACTACAACTAATCCATAATGCGGCAGCTAGACTGGTGACTGGGAGTGGCCGCCGAGACCACATAACACCAGTTTTGAAAGACCTACATTGGCTCCCAGTACGTTTCCGAGTGCAATTCAAAGTGTTGGTGCTGACCTTGAAGGCCCTAAACGGCTTCGGTCCAGTATACCTGAAGGAGCGTCTCCACCCCCATCATTCTGCCTGGACACTGAGGTCCAGTGCGAAGGCCTTCTGGCGGTTCCCTCACTGCAAGAAGCCAAGTTACAGGGAACCAGGCACAGGGCCTTCTCGGTAGTGGCACCCGCCCTGTGGAATGCCCTCCCACCAGGTGCCAAAGAGAACAACTACCAGACTTTTAGAAGACATCTGAAGGCAGCCCTGTTTAGGGAAGCTTTTAATGTTTAACAGACCACTGTATTTTAATACTTTGTTGGAAGCCGCCCAGGGAAACCCAGCCAGATGGGCGGAGTATACAGTGGTGCCCCGCAAGACGAATGCCTCGCAAGACGGAAAACTCGCTAGACGAAAGAGTTTTCCGTTTTGGAGGTGCTTTGCAAAATGAATCGCCTATGGGCTTGCTTCGCAAGACGAAAATGTCTTGCGAGTTCCTGCGGGGTTTCCCCCCCCCTTTTCTAAGCCGCTAAGATGCTTATCAGCTGATCCGATAAGCTGCTAAAAGCCGCTAAAAGCCGCTAATAGCGCTAATCCTCTAATCCGTCAATGGGCTTGCTTCGCAAGACGGAAAAACCGCTAGACGAAGAGAATCACAGAACGGATTCTTTTCGTCTTGCGAGGCACCACTGTAAATAATAAATTTATTCTGTTCTATTCTATTCAGTCACGCTCTCTCCCCCCGCCCCCAAGCAAGGAGGGCGAGACTGCGGCTGAGTGAGCGCGCTTCTCTGCTGTGGCGATGTGGGCGCCCCAGCTCGTTTCGCCTGTCCCTGCCCGAACGAGACCCCCACCTACCTCTTGTGCCGCCCCCACCGCCCCCGGCTGCATAGTCCCACACCATGATACTGCCATGAGAGTCGATGTCTGGCCACGCGGGAGCAACTCGGGGCAGCAGCATGAGGGCGGGACTTTGGGGTCCCCCCCCTTAAAAAAGGTCGACAACTCTGGGAAACAGGGGGGGCGCCAGAGGGATCTTTGCACCACGGCGCCGGATGTTCTTAAGAAGGCCCTGTCTATGATTCTTTGGAATTTTAAGTCAATGACATGGCCGTGGGCACCAACACCAGGTGCCAGGGCCTGGCGCCCTCATCTGCTGGCCCTCAAAGCTTCCCCTCTACCTGATACATATTGGTGTCGCATCAGAACATCAGAAGAGACCATCTTCTCCAGCATCTATCCTCCTCTCACAGTGGCCGATCAGACACAAATCTGACATCAGAAATAGCAACATCTATAAACCGGTGGGGAAACATTTCAGGACGCTCTGTAATGCACTTTTAAGGCGGTCATTCTGGAACAAAGAGACTTCAAAGAAAGAAAGCAATGCGAAACAGCTGGAGTGAATTTAGCAGACCCACTGCGAGCTTAACACTCAGACTATGCACATCTGTTTGCAGGGCAGCCAAAGGACTTCCTCACCCATGCTCGGCAGTCTAACGCTCAATTATTTGCTTGCTGCACCCCGTTTTCTAAGACTTTAAAAATGTATGAGATCCTTTTTTCGTTTATGTTGAAGTGCACACCTCACAATTCCAGATGTGGCAACTGACTGCTCATCTTTCGAGAAGCTTTTAACTTTCACAGAGTGAGCTCTCCACGACAGCCTTCGCTAACATGGCGCTCTCTTGATGTTTTGGACTATAATTCCCATCAGGCTCCAGTAGGGGCTGATGGGAGTTGTAGTCCAATTCTAAAACATCTGGAGGGCACTAGGTTGGTGAAGTCTGCTCCAAGAGGCCTGAGTTTTCAGCTGTGGGATCATTAATGGCCCATAAAGACGTGTGAACGTTTTGGGGCCCGTTGGTCATGCATCTTGGAAATGGTGCAAAACGCTAAATTTTAGAAATGTGGAAGGCAGGATGAATTTGTTACTGGCATTTAATGTATTGAAGAAGAAAGCAGAACTTGTTCTAAGACTTTCCCCCCAATATTTGCTTTTGGGTGTAGTCCCTACTTCCTGGCCAAAAAGGGATCCTGAAAATCTTTTAAAAAGAAATATTTTCTCATAGAAAGCTTCACTCTTAAAAAAAAACTGAATGAAAGACTGCTTTGTTGAGGGACACACGTTTTATATATATAAATATACACTTTGCTAGCCGATTAACAAGGGACAAATAGCGAAAAGGGCGGAGGCCTGGTCCTAAGGAGAGCAACGCCAATCCAGCAAAGGGAGAGTAGAATTCCTCGCCCACAGCTGCTATAAAAACACTCAAGAGTCTGGATGCTTCATAGTGGTTTATTTCATTTTTCACCTCTCTTCCTCCACAGAACTGAGGGGCAGTGAACAGGGTTGTGTCTCTCTCCAGTTTTAAAATATATACGTCTCTCTGTGTGTGCTCTCTCATTTTATCCTCTCTCTTTGGCTGAGAAGGGGCTAGCCCAAGTCTGCAATTCACAGGGTCTGCCAACCATAGGAGTTGACTCCTGGGAGCCCAGGTCCCTTCAGCCCCCTATAAATATTTGAGGGGCCCCCAAGTTGATGGGCATTGCCATTCAAATGGTGTGTGTGCCGCAGCTTGTGACTAATTATATGGGGCAGGGTTTACCTGGCCCCCCAATATTTTATTCAGGTTGGTGCCACCACTGCCAACACTGCAGATGTTCCACTGCAGATGTGCCCCAAAATATTGGTCCATTTTTGAGTTCTCCCTTGTCATATCATCTCCATCAAGGAGCTGATATCCTATTATATATAGCATTTTAACCTAGTAGCTCTTTGAGTTTATTAATCAGTTCATTCATTGGATACATTTGCATAAGGATAAGAAATTGATCTTTCAGGATGGCAGAATCCACACTTTGGAACTCCCTCCCTATTGACCTCTAAAACATTTTTGTTGTGTTTTAATCAAGTTTTTAGCTTAGCGAAGATTTTTTTTTAATGTTTCAAATCGTTTTTAACTGGTTTTACAAAAAAAAAAAATCATTATTTTATTGTTTCCACTGTTTTATTCTTTTTGCAAACTGTTCTGAGGGTTGGTTGGTTGGTTTTACAGTCAACTGGTACATAAATTTTATGAAGGAAAGGAAAAAATGGGTTAAAAGCAGAAGTTTTGAAGCAAAAAGCTTAGGCCACTTACAGACTTTTGCTATCTTGCAGGTGGAATCCATCCAAATATATTGGCAAATTTCATACCCTACAACAGTTCTCTGGTGAAAATAGGGACGTCCTATTTCATAAAAACAACAATTTTATTATTTACACCCTGCCCATTCAGCTGAGTTACCCCAGCCACTCTGGGCAGCTTCCAACACATATAAAAACATAATAAAACTATACAGGGCTGCCTTCAGATGTCTTCTAAAGGTTGTATAGTTATTTACCTCCATGGCTCGAGGGTCGCATAACTCCATACCCTCCAACATTCCCTGATTAAAATAGGGACATCCTAAGGAAAAGTGGGACATTCCAGGATCAATCCAGACGGCTTCTGTAAATCTGGGACTGTCCCTGGAAAATGGGGAAACTTTGAAGGTCTGAAATTCAGGTTGTGAAATGGTAGTGGACTTGCTGCTCTTTCATCTAAACAGTTTAATCTTGTCTCTGTTGCAATAAAAAGGTTTCTCTCTTTTGTTGTTGAATTCAGTTATCCTATATTGTGTATTTGTAATGCTTTTTTTGGTCAGCGATCCAGAGAAGCTGTTGATGGATGCATGTATGATTGTAATAAATAATAATATCAACTAGTGATTTAATACTAATAATTAGATGGTAAGTTATCTTGGGGTTCTGTACCCCACCAGTAAAAAAGGTAAAGGTACCCCTGACCTTAAGGTCCTGTCGCAGATGACTCTGGGGTTGCGGTGCTCATCTCACTTTATTAGCCGAGGGAGCCGGTGTACAGCTTCCGGGTCATGTGGCCAGCATGACTAAGCCGCTTCTGGTGAACCAGAGCAGCACACAGAAATGCCGTTTACCTTCCCGCCAGAGTGGTACCTATTTATCTACTTGCAGTTTGGCGTGCTTTTGAACTGCTAGGTGGGCAGGAGCTGGGACCGAACAACAGGAGCTCACCCCGTTGCGGGGATTCGAACTGCCGACCTTCTGATCGGCAAGCCCTAGGCTCTGTGGTTTAGACCACAGCGCCACCCATGTCCCCACCAGTATTTCCCAGTTAATCCTGAAAGCCAGCTCCCGTTCATAGAGGCTATTGCACCAGGATCTGGAAACTGGAGAGACAAACTTTCCGAAAGCTAACATGTGCAGAGATAGTTATCTGGCTTTTTCCAAAAGCCTTGGAGAACATGGGTGCCTTTTGGTCTTTTCCCATTGTGTGCTGAAAGCTGACTCCTGTGCATGGTAGCCAGTTGCGTCAGGGGCTAAGAGACACAACATTTCCAAACTGCCACTGCTAAGACCCTGAAATGGTTTATTCAAAAGGGAGCACAATAAGTCAAAGCGTTGCGGTTCTTCATTTTGAAGAGGGAAGCATCTGCAGATACCCAGGTGTGCTCTGTTTGTTATAACTCTCCCCCCAAACTCCATTTGTCAAAGAGACAAGAGCACAAAATGCACTAGTAACATTTGGAACACAGAACCACATAGGCCAAAGGTCTGGATTTCGCACTGACCTTTCCTGTACCACTTCACGTTAAGGCAGGGAACATTGCAGCCTCGTAAAAAGAAAAAGAGCTCGCCGACAGAATAACGCCCAGCTTTATCCTGCTTTGACCTTCTTCGAAACTTTATGGGTAGTGTTCTACTACTCAGAGCATGGAAATTAATGAACATAAGTCACATCCAGTAACTTCCATGAGTCTACTCTCAGTAGATGTGTTATGTACTGAAGTTCTTACCCTGGGCCAGCAGGGGGATGCTGTAGATAGTTTTCACTCAGGTCCACATATGCAAATAAGGAATTGAAAGTGACGTTCAGTGATTGGATAGTTACAGAAAGTTGTTACTGTTGCTTTGTAGTTGAGCTCTATATAAGCAGGTTGGCTGAACCCTTCAGCCCAATTCTGTTCTGGGCCTGTGAATAAACAAGAGCTGTTTGAAGAACCACTGTGCTGTCTGATATGTTCACCCACAACTTAACAAGATGAGTGCTGGATCCCACCCTGTGGGCCAGATTCAACCATTTTGTTCCACTAGTGGAAGGCAGCTGTAAGGAGCCAGAGTCAGGTGTCACTGGTGTCAATGAAGTTAACTCTTTATTCTTTTATTATTATTATTATTGATACAGCAAGAAAAGAGAAAACACAAATACCAAGTTACACACAGGAATAACAATAGACACAGAATTTTCTTAACAAACAATAAGATATAAATTGGTCTTAACACTAAAGACCAAACCTCCCGTCTATTTCATATTTCGATTTCATATAACTTATTGCCAGTACACACTTTGATGACAATTAAAAATTTTCTTAATATATCTTAATTCTTATATCTGCCTTGAAACTATTACTGAAGTTCCTCGAATCCTGCAACTGAGTTTAAACTACTATATTTATATTTCAAATATTCTTTGAAAACCTCCCATTTTGAAGCAAATTCCTGTTTTGATTTATTCTTTATTTTTTTCTGATAGGCATCTAATTCTGTATATTCTGTCAGCTTTCAAATCCAATCTTGTATAGAGGGAATTTCATTACAGTAATGAAGTTAACGCTTTATTCAAAGAGACCAAAACAGGTCTAGTGGTCCCAGCAACTCTTCTAAGTAGGTCTTGCCCCCATGAGGCAGTTGCAAGGACTGAAGGTCCCTGCCTTCCCAAGGCTCTCTAAGGCTCCTCTCCTGGCTCCTTCCCCAGCAATCTGAGGCTGCTTTGCCTTGCCTCTCTTTGCTCCCCCCTCTTCGTTCCCCTTTGCATTCTGGGAGACCAGGGAGAGGGGAGCTGGTTGCAGCAGGAGGGAGAGACTCCCTGGCTTCTTCCAACAACATGCCCCCACTCTGCCTCTTGAAACCCATCTGCTTCTATCTCTGAGTCTGAACTGCTCTCTGCCACAGCCTCTTCCTGCTCACGAAACCCTGTTGCCTCTTCAGCTTCCAATGCCTTCTCCTTCTGACCACTCATCATCTCCAGGGATGGAAGGTGGCTGCTGTGACCCTTGTCTTCCGCAGCAAATCCGTGTCCTTTCGGCTAAAAAAAGCGCTGTACAAATGCTGAATTTTATTATTAACAAATGCTAGCTATTGCGAGCATTACGTCGATGCGGGGCGGCGAATGGGGTGTCCCCTGAATATTGTTGGACTACAAATCCCATCAGCCCCAGATGGCATGGCCGAAGGTCAAGGAGGATGGGAGCTGCATGTCCATCAGCAACTGGAAGGCTCCAGGTTGACTACGGCTGCATTGATGCAACTGTCGACTCTTCGTGCTGATTTTATTGGCATCGGCTGCCATTTTTGAGCTGGATAATATTAACAAAGCCCTTAGAACGCGACCGCATGCACCAAAGCCTTTGCTCCAGTAAATACAAGACACTTTATGTCTCATTGATTGCTTGATTACCTTGGGTTTTTCATTAATCTTTCGGAGAGCATGTCGCTGAACTTTCTAGCAGATGTGAGACATGTGTACTGAACGCGATTACGGGAGATTAGAGAGCCAGACAGAGTAGGCGATCCCAGAGTAATCTCTTTAACAGCTTACTCCACTTTTCCCCTTCATTCATCCCATCTGCTCCGCTTTTCCAAGCCAAGCCCAGTCTCGTCCAGGTGGGCTGTCAGGAGCACTTTCCTTGAAATGGGGACTTGGTCACCTGTGTTGAGGGATCCAGTCACCCTGGAGGGCCAAAGGGCCAATAAAGTACTGGCTAGCTGAATCACAGAATTGTATACACAGTCTTGTATATTATAGACTTATAGAATTGTAAGGGACCCCGATGATCATCTAGTCCAACCCCCACAATGCAGGGACATGCAGCTATTCTGCTTGCTTAGAAATTAGATGCATACAATCTAAGCATAATATAAAAGGCAGTATAAGTCTGGCATTAATTTCCATTCTTTTTGAAGCACGTTTGAAAATTGTGAATACCCATGTTAAACTGAAGGGCTTTTATTATTATTTATGTATAATCCAGTGTGGTGCAGTGGTTAGAGTGTTGGATGATGACCTGGGAGACCAGGGTTCGAATCCCCACTCAGCCATGGAGCTCCCTGGGTGACCTTGGGCCAGCCTAGCCTACCTCACAGGGCTGTTGGGAGGATTAAATGAGGAGGCAGAGAACCACCAACGCCACCTTGAGCTCCTTGCCACTCAGCTAAAAAAGGTAAAGGTACCCTTGACCGTTACAGCTGCAAATAAGTGTTTTGTAATGCGCATTATACAAATGGGACACTAGATGGCAATGCCGAGCTATGGCAAATTCAATGTGTTTTTAAAGCACCTTCACAATGTTTTTTATATGTGTCAAGATTCCATCTTGGAGGGGAAAGTGGCATATAAATATGATAAATAAATCATAGTCTATCAGTTGCTGGCTTATATCATTTAGCTCAGTTGGCTAGAGTGCGGTGGTGGCAACGCCAAGGTTGCAGGTTCGATCCCCGTAAGGGACAGCTGTAGATTCCTGCGCTGCAGGGGGTTGAACTAGATGATCCTCAGGGTCCCCTTCCAACTCTATAATTCTATAAGTCTACAATATACAAGACTGCGTAAGTCTTTACAGCTCACTTGAGCTTGGGCTGAATATTGGACAGGGGTGGCGGCGGAGGGATGGGATCAGTCTGAGACCCAACAGGTGCAGCAATCAAATTTGCATCCAGGTCTAATAAATTCCAGCCTGATACATTCATAGAAGGCACAGTGCTCCTCACCATGGCAATGTGTTGTGAAGGCAGAAATTCAACAGGTCCATCCCACTCACTTCCCCCAAGGCCTTTTCAGTTGCAGCTAGAACTACCCTCATATAAACCTGTCTTTATTTTTGCAGTTTGGAAACCAGAAATGAGGCCATTTTGGTTAATTTGCCCCCAAAAGGTGCATTTTTCAGCAAACGGCACTTTTGGTGGCAAATAGAATCTGGAAATTTGGCAGGAAATAGAGGTGTGGTCCTCACTGGGTGCACATTCTAATTTGGGTCCTCTAGCTACTTTCTCTTCGATATATAAAAGAGGCCAATTTGAGCAGACTTCTTTTAAAAGAGTGTGTTTATTATTGTAATGTGCAAGTTGGCCTGCAGGCTTTGGGGATTTGCCATCCTAAATACTGGCATCATCTGCGAACTGAGCTGCTGAGCTGCTCACCCTGGGCTCCAGATCATTCCTGAATAAGTTAAACAGTCCCAAAACAAATCTTGAGAGACTTGGCTCTGCTTTCACTGGGAATACTGTCCACATTACTACCGTTGGCATTTTGTATTACCAGTTAGAGTCCTCTTATCCTGCACAGAATTCTGGAATTCTAGGTCTGTGGATATTCATGTGTTTGGTGAACTTTTACTATTTCCACTTTTTAGCCAAAAAAGACTTTCAGGGCAGCAATCAAATCGTTTAAAGGAAAGACGGAAGAAGACATTCCCTGCCCTCAGGTTTACCATTCAAAAGTGAGTCCGCATTACGATGCAATTCTAGGCTGCATCAACAGAAGTACAGCGTTCAGATCAACGGAAGTGATAGTACCACTCTATTCTGCCTGGAGTGCTGCGTCCAGTTCTGGGCGCCACAGTTTAAGAAGGATATTGAATGTGTGACCAAGGGTGACCAAGATGATCAAGGGTCTGGAAACCAAGCCTTATGAGGAATGGTTGAGGGAGTTGGGTTGGGTGTATTTAGCTTGGATAATAATAATAATAATAATAATAATAATAATAATAATAATAATAATAATAATAATTTTTATTTATACCCTGCCCTCGCTGGGACTCAGAGTGGCTAACATCAAATATATAACATATGAACATAAAATCAGGCAATCAATTAAAATACATCCTAAAATCAAATCAGAATCAAAGTGAAATCCAATCAGATGGCAACCCACAGATTAGGGATGGGGACCTTAAATGCTCACCAGCCTAACCGTTTGTACAGTGGTACCTCAGGTTACATACACTTCAGGTTACATACGCTTCAGGTTACAGACTCTGCTAACCCAGAAATAGTACCTCGGGTTAAGAACTTTGCTTCAGGGTGAGAACAGAAATCGTGCTCCGGCGGTGAGGCAGCAGCAGGAGGCCCCATTAGCTAAAGTGGTGCTTCAGGTTAAGAACAGTTTCAGGTTAAGTACGGACCTCTGGAACGAATGAAGTACTTAACCCACGGTACCACTGTACTGATCTCATATCAGCCTGTGAGAAAAGTTGGGCGGCCACTTTCATGCAAGTTCTTATAAGGAGAGAGGGGGAGTCAGACTCAGTGGCGTAGCGTGGGTTGTCAGCACCCGGCGCAAGGCAAGTAATTTGCGCCCCCTAACCCGTGGATTTGCGCCCCCTAACCCTAACCCCCAGATGTTGCACCCGGTGCGGCCGGCCCCCCCTGTACCCCCCACGCTACGTCACTGGTCAGACTGGACCCGGGCCAAAGGCCTGGTGGAACAGCTCCGTCTTGCAGGCCCTGTGGAACGATGTCAGATCCCGCAGGGCCCTGGTCTCTTGTGGCAGAGCATTCCACCAGGCCGGGGCCACAGCCGAAAAGGCCTTGGCTCTGGTCGAGGACAGTCTAATCTTCCGGAGGCCCGGGACTTCCAAGATGTTATTATTTGCGGACTGTAAGGTCCTCCATGGGGCATACCAGGAGAGGCGGTCCCGTAGGTACGAGGGTCCTAGAAGAGGAGACTGAGAGGTGATATCATAACCATCTTCAAATACAGGCTGTCATGTCAGAGATGAAGCGAGCCTTGTTTTCTCCTGCTGCTATGGGTTGGACCCGAACCCCTGGATTCAAAAGACAAGAAAGGTGATTCCAACTGAGCCTTGGGAAGAACTTTCAAGCAGCAAGAGCTGTTTGACGGTGGAATTGACTCCCTTGCAAGGTGGTGGGCTCTCCATCTCTGGAGGTTTAGAAGCAGAGGTTGGACTGCCATCTGTCATGGATGCTTTAGTTGAGATCCCTACATTGCAAGGCACTGAACTAGACAGCCCTCGAAGGTCCCTTCCAACTCTACGATTCTATGCATCTGTAAAAAGACGTGGCACAAAAGGAAAATGGACGAGGAGGGAGGAGGTTACAAGTTCTTAGCCACAAGTTGTTCAAATGACCAGCTGGGATGGGAAAGTTCAAGGAAAGGTGGCACAAAATGTTGCTGGTCTTTCAGCTGCAATGACAGACCATGCTGTATCCCTTCTTGCTGGTTTATTTGTTGAATTTATATCCCGCCCTTCCTCCTAAAGGAGCTCAGGGCAGCCAATGGGGATAGTTCCTCCCTGCTTCCCTCCTCATTGTCCTCTTTTTGAAAAACTTGCTTGAATCTGGCCTTGAACTGGTTTGGCTGTGTGGAGCAGTGAGTTAGTGCAGCAGAAAGTTCTTAATACAGTCATACCTCGGGTTGCGAACGCTGTGGGTTGCGCGTTTTCAGGTTACGGGTCGCGCCGAACCCGGAAGTACAGTGGTACCTCGGGTTAAGAACTTAATTTGTTCTGGAGGTCTATTATTAACCTGAAACTGTTCTTAACCTGAAGCACCGCTTTAGCTAATGGGGCCTCCCGCTGCTGCCGCGCCGCTGGAGCACAATTTCTGTTCTCATCCTGAAGCAAAGTTCTTAACCCAAGGTACTATTTCTGGGTTAGCGGAGTCTGTAACCTGAAGCGTCTGTAACCTGAAGTGTATGTAACCTGAGGTACCACTGTACCGGAACGGGTTACTTCCGGGTTTCGGTGCTCGCGCATGCACAACAGCACAAAATGACGTCATGCGCATGCGCAGAAGTGCCGAATCATGCCACGCACGTGTGCAGACGCGGCGCTGCGGGTTGGGAACGTGCCTCCCGCACGGATCACATTTGCAACCCGAGGTATGACTGTATTTACCTAACAAACAAACAAATGAGAGCATATTTACTAGCCAAGTAAGCAAGCCCCGTTTTGCCTTCCCCCTGTTTGTTCCAGCCCCACAGCTTCCTGTATGGTTCCAGGGTTTTGGTCTGATGGGCTGGAGTGGGCAGCATTGTCTTCCAGCCTGACTATGCTTCCCAAACAAATATTTGGCCAAGGAATTGGTTGCATTCTGATCAAAAGGCAAACAGCAGAGAAGCTTAAACTGCGTTTCACTGGTACACCGAAGCTTCCTTACAGTGGTGGCAGCAGGTTCCATTTATACACTGCCTGCAAAATAACTTCCAAGGCTTTGGCCGCGGCTCCTGTCAATGGCAATGGGTCCATTGTCAGGCACTCTGAGTGTCCCCATTTTCCGGGGACAGTACCAGATTTACAGAAGCCTTCCAGGTTTCTGACTTGACCCCAAATGTCCTTCATTTCCTTAGTACGCTTCTATTTTCATCAGAGAAATGTTGGAGGGTATGGAGTTATGTGACCCCTGAGCCAAGGAGATAGGAAACTATGCAACCATTAGAAGACACCTGAAGGCAGTCCTGTCTAGAGAAGCTTTTTAGTGTTTTATTGTGTTTTATATATGTTGGAAGCTGCCCAGAGAGGCTGAGGCAACCCAGGTAGATGGGCAGGGTATAAATAATAAAAGTATTATTATTATTATTATTATTCAATAAGACGTCCCTATTTTCATCAGAGAAATGTTGGCGGGTATGCATTGTGAAACTTTGTTGTTTTGTGAAGTCCTTGAGAGGTTATTTGGATTATGAGAACCGCTTGTCTGCACTTATAGCATGGCAAAAGACATCTGCCAAGATAGCCTCCCTTTGCAAACTCCCTTGTTGTAGGTTTCAGAGTAAGCAAGGTGTCCTTTTTTATATTTTTTTTTACAGAGGACAGCCCTCTCTTTGGAAGGCTGTCTGGCCCAAGGCCAGATTCAAACAGAGGATTGTCTCTGCAAAATAGGACACTTGGCCAATTCCAAGCAGAGTCAGGTGATTAGATCTAGCCATCCTTACTTATTTACTAATTGTATTTATTTCTCAAGGTGGTCACATGCTTTCACCATTCTTCATTTAATCTCTATAACAACCCTGTGAGGTAGATTAGGCTGAGAGGTAGGGACCAGCCCAAACTCACCCCAGTGGATGTGGGCATTTGAACCCTGGTCTCTCAGGCCCTAATCTGGCACTCAAACCACTATACCACCCTGGCTTTTAAAATTTCCCGTAGATAGATAGATAGATATCTTTATTGTCATTGTCCCCTGCAGAACAATGAAATTGAAAAACTACATAAAAACTACATAAAACATTCAAAACCCCCTAAAAACTCTGAAACCCCATTTTAAAATACCGTACACTATACTATAGAGACCCCTTATGCTGCATTTAGAACCAGAATTGCATTTGCGTAGAGACTGTTTCTCAGGCGGCTAGTCCTGGCCTTTATAACCCTATACCTTCTTCCAGAAGGCAGAAGCTGAAAGAGATCATTTCCGGGGTGCGTACTATCCTGCGCTATCTCTGCCGCTTTCTTATGGCACCTGGCAGCATAGATTTGATCCAAGGTGGGAAGAGTGCACCCAATTATTCTCTCTGCAGTCTTTACAACCCTGGATAGCATTGTTTTTTCCTTGGCCGTGCAGCTCCCAAACCACACACAGAGACCACACACGCTACATCAGTAGTGCTCCTGATGTAGCGCAAATGCTGCTCATCTCTTTTTTTCAAAATGGTTTATGCAACTATATAAGGCACTTCTGTGTCTGGAGTAAATTTTGTAGGGTCGCCAGCTTTTCGGCTCACCATTGCTCCTGCGCTGACAAGTTTCACCTGCCAATTTCTGCATATCACGCAGCTGTTGGGACACAACAGCAGCCCAGGTCAGGGTTTTTGCCCCGGTCATCTGGCAACCACAGCTGTTGCGCTAATATGTTGGGAAGACTGAACGCTGTTGTTTCTGTGTTAATGGTCTCTGTCTGCATCCCTGTCTGCCCGGTCTCAAATTGAACTTGTGCTTTTCTCATTACTGTGACTCGCTTCTCTTCTTCCTCCACATGAAAATAATATATGCATTGTTGTGCTTATTGTAGGACAACAACAGCGCTGATTAGAGGCACCCAAGCCCTTAATTTCCCGCAAGAATGAGGTCTTTAAAATGCCACGAAGCTTAATGCAACACCCCATAATGGGAGCTATATATTTTTCTTCTTCCTCTTCTACTGTCTAGACAGTGGGTGAAGCGTGGTGCTCCTGGCAAAGCTGGATCTAGCCGTTGCACCAGGGTGTGCCAACTTATGCCAAGGCCAAAATAGACACAGTGCCCATCTCCTTTCCTCTGGGTGCAGTGGTGTCTGGGTAGCTTACCAGCAGCAGCTGGCACTACACAGCTCAGTGCGCCAATAGTTTGACTTCCTATTGCTGCATGGGTATGCCAACTTCTAGGGCCACAGGCAGTGGCATGTGCCAAGTGGACTAGGAGGGCTACTCCCCTAAATGTTCCCCTGGCACCTCCTTCCCAAAGCCCAGGAAGCTTCTGTCTGGCTTTGGGAGGGAGGCACGATGCTCATGCGCACACACACACTCAAAATGCCTCTTACCCTAACACTGTTCCCCTATGAAAAGAAATCACTGCATGCTGTTATGTACTGAAGTTCTCACCCTGGGCCAGCAGGGGGATACTGTAGATAGTTATGCAAATAAGGGATCGAAAGTGACGTTCAGTGATTGGATAGTTTTAGAAAATTGTTACAGTTACGTTGTACTGGAGCTCTATATAAGCAGGCTGACTGAACCCTTCAGTTCTGTCCTGGCCTGTGAATAAACAAGAGCTGTTTAAAGAATCGCTGTGCCGTCTGATACAGCGATTCTGACCCACAACTTAACGCATGCCACTGGGCGGACGGGTCTTTGCCCCCAGGGACGCGGACTTATAAAAAATATTGGGGGGGCCCGGGAAAGCTCATGAATAATAAATAAGCTCATGAATATGCAAATAAAGTGGCGCTGCCTCCTCGTGAGCGAATAGGGGAGAGCGTGCTGCGCCTATTAATCAGCTCCGAAGGAAATTGGGTGGAGCTTTTGCTCGGGAGGGAGGGCAGGAGGCATGCAGCCCGACCCTGTGCATTTTGGGCTGGGGGAGGGGCGGCGATGGCGCTCTGCTGGAGGGGCGCTGGAGATTATTGGGGGGCGGAGCCCCCCCAAACGAATTTTTGAGGGGGCTCGGGCCCCCTCAAGCCCCATGGAGTCGGCGCCTATGTTTGCCCCCCTCAATATTTACTGTAGAAGGGGCAGGGGAGGCTGAGCATGGTGTGGTTCAAATGGCTGACGACTCCTGAGTGTGAGAGAGGAAGCCTGGACCTTGGACCTTTTGCAGCTTCCAAGTCAGGGGTCAGCAAACTTTTTGAGCAATGGGCTGGTCCACTGTCCCTCAGACCTTGTGGGGGGCCAGACTATATTGGGGGTGGAGGGAAAGGAACAAATTCTTATGCCCCACAAATAAACCCAGAGATGCATTTTAAATAAAAGCACACATTCCACTCATGTAAAAACACCAGGCAGGCCCCACAAATAACCCAGAGATGCATTTTAAATACCGTGGACGCTTGGGTTGCGTATGTGATCTGTGCAGGCGGCACGTTCGCAACCTGCAGTGTTCGCAACCCACAGCACCGTGTCTGTGCAGGTGCGGCTTGCGATTCAGCACTTATACGCATGTGCAAAGCACGATTCAGCACTTCTGCGCATGTGTAAAGCACGATTCAGTGCTTCTGTGCATGTGCAATCGCCAAAACCCGGAAGTAACCAGTTCTGGTACTTCCGGTTTTCGGTGCTTCCGTAACCCGAAAAAACGCAACCTGAAGCATCTGTAACCCGAGGTATGACTGTAAAAGGGCACATTCTACTCATGTAAAAACACGCTGATTCCCGGACCGTCCGCGGGCTGGATTGAGAAGGTGATTGGGCCAGATCCAGCCCCCAGGCCTTAGTTTGCCTACCCATGTTCCAAGTTAACATTTTCTCTTACTACGTGCTCGGTCCGATGTTTACCCTGTCATTGGCAAACCTCCTTGTGCTCAGCAGTGTACACAATTTATTGTGCCCAACAGGAAACATTCATTCGAGATGACGTTTTGAGGTCCCCTCCCAGACTTTTAATGCACCTGTGCACTTCTAACCTGTCCAGGTAGCTTTGTGTCTCTAATATAAAGGAACGGGACATTAAGCACTAAGGATCATAGAACCAAAGAATTGTAGAGTCAGAAGAGGCCCCCAGATGTCATCTAGTTCAGCAATGCAAGAAATGTGTGCATTTCTTAACGTACAAGAATGGGTGCACTTCTTAATGTACAAGGATAAGTTTGGCTTGGAATGAGATTTTGTGTCTATAATATCCATGCTTATTTCAATGTTTCTGTGTGCATATACTTTTTAAAAAGAGATTTTCCACTGTGAGCAAATTCACATGCTCATAATGTCTGTTGCTCCACAATGCTGGAGAAGCATCAATGAATAGAAACTACAGGGAAACAGATTACTGGTAAATTAGAAAGGAAAACCTTCCCAATGGTAACGCTGTTCTTGTTTTTTAAATTATTTTCTATATCAGCAATCATAGGTAAAAAATATCAAAAAGATAGTATATATATAGAATTTTGATTGTTTTTAAAAGCTCACAGACAGCCTTGGTGTTTGGATGAAGCTTTTGTTCTGAGCAGGCTGCGCTCAGCCGAATGAATGTTTTTATTCTTAAAATGAGTCAAGTGAGGAGGAAAAATGTCACCCCGAAGTTACAGGAGGGGCCAGTGTCGCAATGCCTCATTTCAATCATTCCTCCTTTTGTTGTGCTCTGTCCTTTCTAGTTTTAAAGCACACAAATATTTCTGCGCTGTGTAATTTAGGTGTGTGACTTTCTGTTCAGTTTCAACGAAGGTCAGTCTCGACTCAAGCAGAAAGGGGCAAAAGTTCCTTTTTGCTGTCTGCTGATAAGGAAATGCCTTTGCTGAGAAAAACTGGTGACGATTCTACGTTATGTGTCCCCAACCTGACACCTTCCAGATATTTTGGACCAGAAACTCCAACATTTGTCCCATGGGTAGGCAAACTAAGGTCTGGGGGCCAGATCCAGCCCAATTGCCTTCTAAATCCAGCTCATGGACAGTCTGGGAATCAGTGTGTTTTTACATGAGTAGAATGCGTCCTTTTATTTAAAATGCATCTCTGGGTTATTAGTGGGGCATAGGAATTCATTCTTCTTCTTCTTTTCAAAATACAGTCATACCTCGGGTAACAGACGCTTCGGCTTGCGTTTTTTTGGGTTACGGACCCACCAAAACCCGGAAGTACCGGAATGGGTTACTTCCGGGTTTCGGCGGTTGCGCATGCACAGAAGTGCTAAATCACGCTTTGCGCATGCGCAGAATAGCCAAATCGCAACCCGTGCGTGCATTGATGCGCTGCTGCGGGTTGCGAACATGCATCCCGCACAGATCACGTTCGCAACTCGAGCGTCCACTGTATAGTCCAGCCCCCCACAAGGTCTGAGAGACAGTGGACTGGCCCCCTGCTGAAACTGTTTGCTAACCCCAGATTTGTCCAATGAAACCCCTGTTACATTTCAGCTTCCGAACCTCCTCTTGCCTGTCTTCTACCTCTTCTCCCTCTGACCATTCATTGTCGTCCCACCACCAGTCCCCGGGCTCTAAGTCTTCTTCCTTTGGGGGTTCCCCAGCTGGTGCCCCCCACCATTCCTCTGCAACCAGTCCGTGACAGTTACATCCAGTGCTTTTTTATTTTTGGTCTGTACACATCAGTACGGCGTACTGCTACCTCTTCTCCCCACTGCCACCATCTCACTGACACCACTTGCCTGCCCCCCCCCACTCGCTCACCCCTTCCCACCTTTGCCGCTTCCTCTTCCTCCATCGCTGCTGCTTCCCATGGAAGGCACAGTTTCCCAGAGATGGACCCCTTACGATTGGCAAAACGCATTTCGGGAAGGTGGCAGTGGGGGCATGGTGCGTACTGGCACCTATTTTCCTTCCAAAAATACACCACTGGTTACATTTATAACATTCTGGACAAATGACCCAATACTTCAGATCCAAGGGGAACCATGGTTGAGGCAAAAAGGCTGAGGTAAAGGACCACTGGATGGTTAAGTCCAGTCAAAGGCGACTAAGGGGTTGCGGCACGCACTGAGGGAGCCGGTGTTTGTCCACAGACAGCTTTCCGGGTCAGGTGGCCAGCAGGACTAAACCGCTTCTGGCGCAACAGGACACTGTGACGGAAGCCAGAGCACACAGAAATGGTCTTGAAAGATCTACATTGGCTCCCAGTACGTTTCCGAGCATAATTCCAAGGGTAGGTGCTGACCTTTAAAGCCCTAAACGGCCTCGGTCCAGTATACCTGAAGGAGCGTCTCCACCCCCATCGTTCTGCCCGGACACTGAGGTCCAGCACCAAGGGCCTTCTGGCAGTTCCCTCACTGCGAGAAGCCAAGTTACAGGGGACCAGGCAGAGGGCCTTCTCGGTAGTGGCGCCCGTACTGTGGAACGCCCTCCCACCAGAGAATAAGAGAATAAGAACTACCAGACTTTTAGAAGACATCTGAAAGCAGCCCTGTTTAGGGAAGCTTTTAATGTTTAACAGACCACTGTATTTTAATATTTTGTTGGAAGCCACCCAGAGTGGCTGGGGAAACCCAGCCAGATGGGTGGGGTATAAGTATATTATTATTATTATTATTATTATTATTATTATTATTATTATTATTATTATTATTTACTTGCACTGGCGTGCTTTCAAACTGCTAGGTTGGCAGGAGCAGGGACCGAGCAATGGGAGCTCACTCCGTCACAGGGATTCGAACCACCGACCTTCTGATCAGCAAGCCCGAGGCTCAGTGGTTTAGACCACAGCACCACTTGCGTCCCTTTTTCATGTGTCGCAGGGAGCCTGAGGCTGCTATGTGAGGTTGTAGCTGAGGTTAGAGTCAAACTGCCCAGCTAATGTATTACATGAATGGCCCTCTCATTTTAGAAATTGAGCGCCGTCTCTGAGATAACAAAATGTTATTGTGTCCTTTCTCCTCCCCAAACCAGTGAAAGCCAAATTCACTATGAATGGAAAATCTGTTCAGGCCATCTTTATACTTTTATTTTCCAAAAGAAACTGTTCTACAGGTAAACTTCTTCCATTATCTTCCCATCCTGGCCCTACCTCTTGGCAGCTGATGGCCTCTGATGGATTGAATCGTATCAAAGCATTCTTCCCCGTCCATTTGCGCCGAATCACAAAGAGGCCGTGTTCCTTTTCCCGAGCTGCAAAAATGCAGCGGCACAAGTTACAAAATTATTTCCCTGACACTGAATGTGTTGTTTGGTCAACAAAAGCTGGGAATGGATAGCTTCGTAGGCTACGTTTGAAAATAAAATTCCTCTGTTTACCTGAGCTAACCTTGGTTGGAACATCTCATCAGGCGGATAGAAATGTGAACACAGCTATAAAAAAAACTGTTTAGCCATGGAGGTGCTTCACCTGGCCAGCACCTATCAGCTGTGCAAATGCAGGTATTTGCTCTTGTAGGAAGAAAGAAAGGGTGTGTTGAGTATTAGGGGATGGGTCGCACCTTTGGTGGGGGACATGTGCTCCTTCTCAGGCGGTTTTGTCCACCTTTGGTCCCCACCCTGCACTCAGATTTCACCTGTGGCTCCTAGACGCTGTCAGCATGCGACAGCGGCCACACCCCGGGAACGGCTTAGACTGGCTGGCTAAACCAGGTGAGGGAAGCTGATGGGTCTCAAAACACCCGGTGAGTTAGGGACTTCTGTCCGGCATGTGAAGACAATACAGAACAACAAACCCCTGTGTTGCAAACTTAGCACAACAAATGATACAAGCAACACGAAGACCAGTTTACTAGATAGCACTGCAATTCTTATTGCATAATATACATGATTTAGTACGACAAAAACAAAATGTGTACACTTGTGAATTCTCTAATATATTTGAAAGCGAATGAACACACATCTGTCAATCTTTGAAAGTCCGTAGAAGTATAATAAGTATAATAAGTCTGTGGTTGAAACAAAGTAATAGATGCTATCCTGTGGGCTAAGCGGTAAAACTTTTTTTAGGCATTCATGGTTGTTGTTGTTTAGTCATTTAATCGTGTCCGACTCTTCATGACCCCCTGGACCAGAGCACGCCAGGCACTCCTGTCTTCCACTGCCTCCCACAGTTTGGGCAAACTCATGCTGGTAGCTTCGAGAACACTATCCAACCATCTCATCCTCTGTCGTCCTCTTCTCCTTGTGCCCTGAATCTTTCCCAACATCAGGGTCTTTTCCAGGGAGTCTTCTCTTCTCATGAGGTGGCCAAAGTATTGGAGCCTCAGCTTCAGGATCTGTCCTTCCAGTGAGCACTCAGGGCTGATTTCCTTCAGAATGGATAGGTTTGATCTTCTTGCAGTCCATGGGATTCTCCAGAGTCTCCTCCAGCACGATCACTGCCTTGCTGTGGCGAAGGGGCTTGAATAACTCAGACAAGCTATGAGCTATGCCCTGCAGGGCCACCCAAGATGGACAGGTCATAGTGGAGAGTTCTGACCAAACGTGATCCACCTAGAGGAGGAACAGGCACTCCAGTATCCCTGCCAAGAAAACTCCATGGACAAAAACAACAGGCGCTCATGGTGCCGAAGTAGCAAGTGAAGAACAACGTAGGACAGTGATCCCGGGTAATCTGACTGTTTCGCTGGAATCTTCTTCAGGACAACTACAAAAGAATTGAGATTCTTTCTGTCATAGCCGTCTTACAGGACGTGCTGTAGAGGAAAATGGGGGGGGGGCGCTCATCAACCGGGGAAGGTATCCCAACCAGGAGATGTAAAATTCTGATCTTAAACCTCCACTGCCTTACCGGATAACTTCAGAAGAAGAAAAAGCTCAGGAGTAAACCCTACACAAATCTGGAGAGGAGACCCTAATAAAACTCCCTTTTTTCTGAGGAATGTTGGGGCTGAGGAGTGAGGGCTGTTTAGGCTCAGTGCCCTTGGCCTGTTGTTTATGGCACCAGCCTAGGAGGCGGCAGCATCTGGGTGTTTTGGATGCACACTGGGAGCCCAGTATCTCCAGAGGAGCTATTTAATCATCGTGGGATATAATTGAATCACTAATTCTATAAACTGGAAGAGCACACAGGAAAGCCTGCGCTTCACAGGCATTGGGCTTGGCAAAAAGGAGATTACAAGGTCATATAGAAAGCTTCATTAGGAGGAAATGGTTTTCAGCGGGCTTTGAATTCCGGCTCAAGTACTGCTTGAAAATTGGCCCCATCAATACAGCCTTACTGCACAGCCGCTCATTAATCCTCATTAGCATTTCCTATTGTCTAACTAGGCTTTGTCGATGAGGTTTAGTTTTTCATTTTTTGCTTCAGCTGTGTTTATCCAGAGAGTCAGGGCTAGGGCAAGAACTGGTGCTCGTGTCATATGGGTTTCCAAACAGTCGCTGTCACCAAGTCTCTAGTAGCAAATGGAAGTGCAAATGTTAGCAAGTGGCAATATTTATCTCCATGCTATGAAAAACTTCAGCAGGTCATTATTCCAACCCACACTAGCTTCTGATAAAGCCAGGATTAGAGGTCTATGAACAAGAGATGTGCTTGTTTTCCTCTTTCCTCCCCATACCTCTTTCCTTTTGTGCCTTGTCTCTTTAGGTTGCGTGAGCATAGATTGTGTTGCTTTTATTGATATGTATAAGCTGCTCTGGGAGCCGTCCTGCTTGAAAAGTGGGATATTGTCAGGAGCCAGGGTCAGGAGCAGGTCAGTAATAAAAACACCAGTGTCAGTTACGTTAACTCTCTATTCAGAGAAACCAAAACAGGGCAGGGCTAGTGGTCACAGCAACTCTTCCCAGTAGGTCTTGCCCCAGTGGGGCAGCTGCAAGGATTGAAGGTCCCTGCCTTCCCACCACACTGTAAGGCTCCTCTCCTGGTTCCTTCCCCAGCAGCCTTGTAGCTATCTCATTGCTCCAGTCTCCTCATTCCTCTAAGTCAGCCATGGCCAAACTAAGCCCTCCAGACGTTTTGAGACTACGGTTCCCATCGTCCCTGACCACTGGTCCTGTTAGCTACGGATGATGGGAGTTGTAGTCCCCAAACAGCTGGAGGGCCAAGTTTGGCCATGCCTGCTCTAACTGCTTGGAGAGACCAGGAGGGGAGGAGAGTTGGTTGCAGCAGGAGGGGGAGACTCCCTCGAATCTTCAGCTGCCTGCCTCATCTCTGTCTCCTGGCCCTCTTCCTCTCCTGCCTCTGAATCTGGACTGCTCTCTGCCACAGCTTCTCCCTGCTCACTAAACCCTGTTGCCTGTTCAGCTCCCAACATCTCCTCTTCCCAGTCTTCTCCCTCTGACCACGCATTGCCACCCCACCACCAATCCCTGGGCTCAGAGCCTCCTTCCATTGCTGGTTCCCCAGCTGGTTCCTCCCACCAGTGAATCCAACCAGTCCAAGGCAAATGTAAACATATTTGACCACCCAAGTTGAGTCTTTGGAATTCTGAATATTTTTGCTATTCGGTTAGATGATTCTATATATAGTACTTGAAATCTCTGGTATATATGTTGGTTGCCTGTCCCGCTGAAAGACCAGTGTTAATCGTCAGGTGTCCCAGGTAAGAGAAGGTAAAATCCTGGATTAATACAAGTGAGTGGGAGGGTAGGCTGCTTACCTTATGTGTCCTGAGAACAACAACCTATGGAGCTTAAACCTTGTGACAATCAGAAAGCAACCTTCTCCAGGAGTATTTATTGCAACAATGCAAAGAACCAATCATCTTTGGTAGGTGCCAAATTATCCCTTTTACCACTGCCCATGACCCCACCACCACCTTGTTTTCCCCACTGCTTCAAAAATCCTTGCCCCGCAAACAATGCATATTTTGTGGCATTAATGCATGCGATTCTGGAGATCTACCTTAAGATTCCAAAAATCACAACGGACACTGGCTTAAAAGAGAAGCCATGCAGTTGTGGTCCAGAAGCATCTGAACTGAGGACAGTAGTGAGCTATATGAACCGATGGTCTTATACACGGGTAGGCAAACTAAGGCCCGGGGGCCGGATCCGGCCCAATCACCTTATAAATCCGGCCAGCGGACAGTCTGGGAATCAGCATGTTTTTACATGAGTAGAATGTGCCCTTTTATTTAAAATGCATCTCTGAGTTATTTGTGGGGCCTGCCTGGTGTTTTTACATGAGTAGAATGGGTGCTTTTATTTAAAATGCATCTCTGGGTTATTTGTGGGGCATAGGAATTCGTTCATTATTTTTTTCAAAATATAATCCAGCCCCCCACAAGGTCTGAGGGACAGTGGACCAGCCCCCTGCTGAAAATGTTTGCTGACCCCTGGTCTTATATTACGAGTGCCGTAATGACAGTCAAAACAGGACCCTGGAGTTCAGACAAAAGCCCTGAGGAGTGGCTATCTAACAACGCTAATAAACTCCATACCTTTAAGGGGTTCAACCATTTCTGCCTGTTTCTTTTTGCAAGGCTGTTTCCCTCCCAAGACTATTCGCTCATTCTGACCACCCAAATGACGGGGGGGGGGCTGTTTCAATTTATCACGACCTGCTTTTTAAAAAGTGTTATGTCAAAAGCAGGCTGTAGCTTAATGGCAGTGGGGAATTGGCAACCTTTCTCTGGGTGGGTTTTGCTATGTTGCCACACCTAACTTTTTATTCTCCAGAGACAGACCAAGCCCCCTCCAACCTAATGCCTTCCAGATGTTCTTGACTACAAATCCCATCACCCCCCGGGACTGACGGGAGAGCTTCATTAGCTTGCAACCCCAAAATTTTGGATCCCTTCCAAACTGATGCCAAATTCCTGTGCTGCGATCCCCAAGCTGAGTAATACAACTTCCAAAACACCGTTGTCTTACTTACTCCAAATCAACGTCAAAGTTCTACATAACCTTTTATATATTTTTTAAAGCCGGAGCTCTCTCTACTTTTTGCATCGGGCTGCCTTAAGTCCAAAAACATCTGGAGCAGGTTGGGGAAAGCTGTTCCAGGTGGAGCGGGGCATCATCAAGGAGATGGTTTAGTTCTGGTGGGAAATCTGAAGTCCGGCGTCCAAGAATTGCTTCCCCCTCCAGGTCCCTAGAAGTGAAGGGGAAGCACAGCAGACAATTCACGAAGTGTCTGAGGCAGTGCCACGCCAGCTGTTAGGGCAGGAGCTTCCGAATTTGGGAGGGGTTCCCCTGTCGACTTGGAAAAAACAGGAGAGCCTAAGAGACGCTGTAAGTGTTCCAGGGAGGGATGGAAATTCTACAGAAGCGAGTGAGCTGCTGCTCTGTCTCCCATTTTCCTCAAACAGAAGGAAGTTTCTGGAGCAGTTTCCTTCTGAGGAGAGAGAGAGTGTGTGTGTTGTGGAGATTCACAGTGCCCCTTTATTTGCAAAGGGCAGTTTCCAAAACGTGCAGGTATCAGAGCCAGTTTTAGAGCATTACCTTGCCCCCCGCCCCCCGGTCTCCATCGGGACCGCCTCTCCTGGTATGTCCCATGGAGTACAAGATCAGGTTTAAGGTGCTGGTTTTAACCTTTAAAGCCCTATATGGCCTAGGACCCTCGTACCTACAGGACCACCTCTCCTGGTATATCCCATGGAGGATCTTACAGTCTTCAAACAAAAACATCTTGGAGGTCCCGGGCCACAGGGAGGTTAGGCTGGCCTCAACCAGAGCCAGGGCTTTTTGGGCTGTGGCCCTGATCTGGTGGAAGGCTCTGTCACAAGAGACTAGGGCCCTGCGGGACTTGACATCTTTCCGCAGGGCCTGCAAGACAGAGCTGTTCCACCAGGCCTTTGGCCAAGGCACAACCTGACCCACTCCTTAGGTAATCCTCATGGAACTCTGGCCCAATGATTGCCATTAATTTGATTTTGAATTGATTTTAGAATGCTGTGTTACTTTTATTGTTGTTAGCCGCTCTGAGCTCGGCTTCAGCTGGGGAGGGTGGGATATAAATTATTATTATTAAGACCATCTTTGTCAGTGAAGCCTGCTCCAAGCCTGTTCAGGGCTGTCTTTAGCATATGCGGCGTCGGGGTGCAAAGATCTGCCC
This sequence comes from Podarcis bocagei, assembly GCF_964188305.1. NCBI lineage: Eukaryota > Metazoa > Chordata > Lepidosauria > Squamata > Lacertidae > Podarcis > Podarcis bocagei. The sequence continues at coordinate 14,118,124 of NC_138135.1, read as the reverse complement.
CACCCCCAGGTTGCCCAGTCCCAGATGTGCAGGAGGGCAGAGCCGGCCAGCCAGCCGCCTCAGCATCTCGCTGGCTTGGTTGCCCCCAAACTTGCAATGCAGAGCCGCCCGCAGCAGAAGAGCCCGCCATGGCGCTCCAACCAACAGATGGGCTCTTCCCAGGACTCAACTCTCGGGCCCCGTACTCTCGGCCTGGCACCCCTGAGAGCCCGGCGCCCGGGTGCCCCACACCCCTGGCGCCTATGGGTAAGACGGCCCTGGGGTTGTTGGCAACTGTCTGTCTCAAGAGACAATGGAGTGTGCCTCCGGAGGTGAAGTCAAGCTGCTGCATCAGCAGCACCAAAGTTACCTCCCCGGGGTGCAAGCCTGGGCAAAGTGTGTGGCATGTGTGTCACTGTTTTACTGGAAAAGGCTTTCCTCTTACACTGACCCTGATAAAGGGCTGATTACCGAGTTTTTTCGCTCCATAAAACACACCTGACCATAAGACACACCCAGTTTATAGAGGAGGAAAACAAGAAAAAAAAATATTCTGAATGAAACAGTGGATGTATGGTTTTTGTGGCTCATGCTGTGGCCACAGACATGTGATTTGACGGCGAGTTTGGGGTAGCCCAATGCAAAAATCCTGAGAATCCATGTGGATTTGTGCTTTGTAACCACGTTTTTGCTCCATTGTGGCCCACGAAACAGTGGATGCGTGTGTGTTTTTGGTGCAGGCTGTAGCCATGGACATGCTATGTGATCCTATGGTGAATTTGGGGTGACCCAATGTAAAAATCCTGAGGATCCATGGGCCTTTACCTCCCCCCCTCCCAGGCAGCCTCAGCTAGGGTCCCTTATCTCACTGATAAGGGATCCCACCGATCAGCTGTTTCCTTTCAACACTCCCTTCCCTCTTGTTTGCCTTAATGTCTTTTCCTTAGCTGGAGCAGTTTTTTGCTCCTCCTTTTCTTCTAATTTCTCTCCTTGTTGCTTTAGTCTTCCTGTTTCCCCCCTTTGCAAGTTTGCAGCCTTTACCACCCCCTCCCAGGCAGCCTCCTTTATCTCTAGCATCCCTTATCTCTCTCACCGATCTGCAAACAACCAGCAGCTTTGTTTCAACACCCACTTCCCTCTTTAAAAAACAAACAAACACGATCTGCTTTTTGCCCCTGGGCAATTCGGCTCCAGGGACCACACATTCACTCTATAAGACGCACAGACATTTCCCCTTACTTTTTAAGAAGAAAAAAGTGCGTCTTATGGAGTGAAAAATACGCTAGGTGCCTATTTGCCCCTAGATTTGTGGCACCCATAGAAAAACCTATTATCTCTGTATATTCAACCTACATGCAATGCAGGCGTGTCCCATAATTAACCCTGTTTGTATGTCAAAATAAAAAAAATTCCTTCCAGTAGCACCTTAAAGACCAACTAAGTTAGTTCTTGGTATGAGCTTTCGTGTGCATGCACACTTCTTCAGATACACTGAAACAGAAGTTGCCAGATCCTTCTATATAGTGAGAAGGTGGGGAGGGGTATTACTCAGAAGGGTGGTGGGAATGGGAGATTGGCAGATAGCTGAGCCTGTTGACGACTCAGTGTCAATTACAGCAGGGGTGGGGAATCTCTAGCCTACAGGCTTTCCTACCGGGGGGTCCAGTTTGGCTCACAAGACTCTTTCCCCCCCCCCTGCCCCAAAGCCCCACACCCACCTGTCAATCAACTGACATCAGTTGTGATGTCTGTGGGAGGGCGGGGTTTAATTCTGGCCTGGCCACATGACCTGCACCCAGCCAAATGGATGCCACCACATGGAAACCCAGTGCAAGGGATTTTGACAGGTGCGGCGGACAACCCACCTGCCAATGATTCGATGTCATAGCAATGCCCTGTGATTGGCAAGTGGGTTGCCCCGCCCATCTGTCGAAGTTGACCTGGAGTGTGGGTCCAGGTGAGCACCTGTCCTCCTGAACCAAAAGTGACTGAGATAGCGCAGTTGGATAGAGCGTGGTGCTGATAACGCCAAGGTTGCAGGTTCAATCCCTGCATTGCAAGGGGTTGGGCTAGATGAGCCACAGGGTCACTTCCAATTCTATGATCTCTGTTTTGTCCGCTCCCTGATATTCTGGGTTCAGTTTATGGCAAAGTGCTGCATATACTGGCTGCTAACTGAAGGTTGTGAACTGGTGCATGAAAGCTAAGCTGCGCTGCTCAGCTCCAAACATCATTTCCCTATTTCTGTATTTCTACAACTAAAAAAATGTGACAGGACGTGGGTGGCTCTGTTGGTTAAACCACAGAGCCTAGGACTTGCCGATCAGAAGGTCAGCAGTTCGAATCCCTGCCACGGGGTGAGCTCCCATTGCTTGGTCCCTGCTCCTGCCAACCTAGCAGTTCGAAAGCACGTCAAAGTGCAAGTAGATAAATAGGTACCGCTCCGGCGGGAAGGTAAATAGCATTTCCATGCGCTGCTCTGGTTCGCCAGAAGCGGCTTAGTCATGCTGGCCACATGACCCAGAAGCTGTATGCCGGCTCCCTCGGCCAATAAAGCGAGATGAGCGCCGCAACCCCAGAGTCAGTCACAACTGGACCTAATTGTCAGGGGTCCCTTTACCTTTTTACAACTAAGAAATGGCTCTGTGTCACCCAGGAGTCTGCACAGCTGACATTTTACAGACTAGCTGATCCACTCAAGATTCATGGTGCTTGCCAGAAGCATCATAGCCAGACACTGGAGAAACCTGTCAGGAGTAAGCATGGACCAATGGTACCAAATAGTATGGGAAACAGCCCTACTAGAAAAATTAACCAATAAATGGAAACTGACTCGGGGACAAACAGAAGAAGACGCCTTTACCCCGGTATGGCTCCCCTTTATCACATACACAGCCCAACAAGACATTGACAAAAATCCACCAACAGCATACAAATCAATATGGCTAACCTGATCCAAAACACCCACCCACCCCACTCACACATGAAAACAAAGACCACCACAGCCAACCACAAATGAATAACCACACCCTAGGCCAACCCCAACCTCTCTCACCACCAAAGGAACACAAGTGAACAACAAAGAACCTGTACAAGCAACGCTGACACCAAACCCTACATATAGTAAGTAAAATAGAAACATCGCCACCCCATCCTACCCCCACTCACCTTTCCCCCCTCCACCTCTTTCCCCTTTTCTTCCTAATGTCTCAACAAATGAAACTGATTTGTAAAAATGTTACATGGGGGGGGGGGAAATACGAGACAGAGACATTGCACACACTTTTGTAAATCAAGGAAATCTTTAATAATAATAATAAAAAGATTCATGGTGCTTGCTGTGTGTCTTCAGGATAGAATGGAAGGTTGTAAGCCGTTAGTCATAACACAAGCAATCATTCAGAAGAACCAAACAAAGCACATGGCCTTGTTTAGAACATCAGATTCTTTAAAAGGGCGAGAGAGAACGAGTTATATCCCTAACTCCCTCGGTTGCTATTACAAGCGGATCTGGCACCAGAGCTATAAAAGCATCGGTGGCAAAGGTTGTTTATGATGCTAAATTGTTTAGAACACTGAAAATATGTTCCCTCTCTCCAGGTTTTCTCCCAGGACTCTGGAGGAGGAAGGAGTGAGTTTCAGGTGCTGCCGCTAAACACAGATATGCTCTGCAGGCTCTTACGTGAAGAGATAAACAAATCAAAGTTTGGGGCTGACGTGACCCATAATTCTGTGTCTGCAAAACGTGTCTGCACATTGTCTGCTTTTATTTCAAAGGAAAACAGCATGTACAGTGGTACCTCAGGTTAAGAACTTAATTCGTTCTGGAGGTCCGTTCTTAACCTGAAACTGTTCTTAACCTGAGGTACCACTTTAGCTAATGGGGCCTCCCGCTGCCCCTGCGCCACCGGAGCACGATTTCTGTTCTCATCCTGAAGCAAAGTTCTTAACCTGAGGTACTATTTCTGGGTTAGTGGAGTCTGTAACCTGAAGCGTCTGTAACCTGAAGCGTCTGTAACCTGAAGTGTCTGTAACCCGAGGTACCACTGTATAATAATAATAATTTGAATATGCATCCATTTGACCCATGGGATGGGACACATCAGTCACTAAACCCCCAATACATGAATCATAGAATTGTAAAGTTGCTTCTGAAATATCTGAAAGCTTTGCCCACATACATTCAAGCCTTAATGACGAGGAGGAGGAGGAGGAGGTGGAGAAGAAGAAGAAGAAGAAGAAGAAGAAGAAGAAGAAGAAGAAGAAGAAGAAGAAGAAGAAGAAGAAGAAGAAACTAGCAGGGGAAAGGTTGTTTTGGAAAACAGATATGGGCACCATTCTGACCTTAGGCCAGTCCTGACTAGGAAATTGGTGGCACCAAAATGTATCCTTGCTGATGTCCACCCCATGCCCTTATTTTTCCATGTTCTGCTTTATTTATGGTCTTCAGAGTTCTGCAGGAAGGAAAAGAGGTTTCAAAAAATAAATTGCAAGGGGCATTTAAATGGAAGAGTAAGTTTGCTTGGAGCAGCAGATAGTTAAAGCACCCATCTCCCAGTCCTCTCTCCTCACAAGCCCGTCTGAAACTTGCTGCTCTTTGCTTGATCTGCAGGAAGCCCAAGGTTTTCCACAATACCTCAGTTCCCTTTTCTGCCAACAGCAATGATGGATTTGAAGGCCACAGCCAAGGAATGTGTTTTGCGGTTTCCACCTGGGCGACTTCAGCTCCAAAGCATCCCGAGTTCATCTGGGAGCACCGGAGGGAGTGTTTTTTCACTTCCCGGCCAAGTTATCTCGGCCAGAAAAGAGTTTGGTCGCTAGGGTGAGCCAGGTATGATGCTTGTAGGCCTAATCCACACTGGACCTCCGCTTGAAGAGGAGATGGACGTCACACAGCTGCCCCGTTTCCTTCCTCAAAAAAGCAACTGACAAAAATGAGATGGGGACAAGGGACCATCTAGGCCACATTCACACCATGTTTACAAAGTGGTACCTTATTGCTTTAAAAGCACTGGCTCCCCCCAAACAATTCTGAGAGCTGTAATTTGCTGTGGGTGCTCAGCGTTGATGGGAGACCTCTATTCTCCTCACAGAGCTCTAGTTCTCAGACCTCATTGGAAAGAGGTATTGTTAAAACACTCTGGGAATTGTAACTCTTGTCTTTGCTTAAGAAGCACCAGCACCCTATAAACCAGGGGTCACCAACCTAAGGCCCATGGGCCGATAGTGGCCCATGGAGGTCGTTTGACCAGCCCACGAGCCGCCCCCAAATTGAGCTGCCCGCTCGCGTACTGCGCTAAACCGGCGCAGTGCGGCAACTCGCTTCCTCGATGCTGGAAATCGTGTCTGCGTACGTGCAGATGCCCACAATTGCGGGGATCCAGCCCACGGATGGATCTCCAGGGGACCAATCCAGCCCAGGCAAGATAAACCTTGTTGACCCTTGCTATAAACCCTCCAGTGTTGTTCCGCCTGGCCTTTGGTTTGGGCTGTCTGGCCCTTATGTTTCCCTCCCCTTATGGTTTTGATCTATGGGCTACTTTTAAAATGAGGCTGCATTTTAAATTGCATTTTAACCTGTATTTTAAATTGGTTCCCCCACCCCCTATTATGTTTTTACTGTAATTTTACTGGTGTTAGCTGCCCTGAGCCCAGCTCTGGCTGGGGAGGGCAGGGTATAAATAAATTTTATTTTATTAATTTTATTATTATTATTATTATCATCATCATCATCATCATCATGGCTTGAGATAAGCTTTCTGCTTGGGGCTTCAAACCCCAGAATCTGCCCAGATTCGGCTTCATCCTTCTTTTCTCCTTGCGAAAACACGCTGTTTGATTCCATCCCCAATTTTAGTTGGGTTTTTTTTAGATGTAAACCGGCCAGCTTTATCTATATCAGGCACGCCCAACTCCCAAGAGACTGCGATCTACTAACAGTACAGTGGTACCTCAGGTTACATACGCTTCAGGTTACAGACTCGGCTAACCCAGAAATAGTACCTCGGGTTAAGAAGTTTGCTTCAGGATGAGAACAGAAATTGTGCTCCAGCGGCGCGGCAGCAGCGGGAGGCCCCATTAGCTAAAGCGGTGCTTCAGGTTAAGAACAGTTTCAGGTTAATAATGGACCTCCAGAACAAATTAAGTTCTTAACCCGAGGTACCACTGTACTTCCGGGTTCGGCGCGGTCCGTAACCTGAAAACGCGCAACCCGCAGGTTAAGAACGGACCTCCGGAATGAATTAAGTACTTAACCCGAGGTAAGGTAAAGTAAAGGTACCCCTGCCCGTACGGGCCAGTCGTGTCCGACTGTAGGGTTGTGTGCTCATCTCACTTAAGAGGCCGGGGGCCAGCGCTGTCCAGAGACACTTCTGGGTCACGTGGCCAGCGTGACGAAGCTGCTCTGGCGAGCCAACACCAGTGCAGCACACGGAAACGCCGTTTACCTTCCCGCTATAAAGCGGTACCTATTTATCTACTTGCACTTAGGGGTGCTTTCGAACTGCTAGGTGGGCAGGAGCTGGGACCGAAAGACGGGAGCTCACCCTGCCGCGGGGATTCGAACCGCTGACCATACAATCGGCAAGTCCTAGGCACTGAGGTTTTACCCACAGCGCCACCCGAGGTACCACTGTATAAAAGAGCTGGCAGTGATCTACCCATTGTTGGGTAGATTTTTTTTAGGGAGTTTTAGGGGTTTAATACTCTGAAGAAATAAAGGAGGGGAGGACCATTTCAGTTCCAGAACGTTTCTAGAACGTTTCAGTCCTTCGCACCTTCGTTCCACTTTCAAAAGCACATCTTTACAAGTCATAAAAGCATATATACCTATAAAAAGATAGCAAGCTGAATTTGGCAAGCTGCCGTCATATTTCCTTCGCTCCCATGCAACAACAGCAGCACAGACAGAGCCCTACTTAAAAACTAGGACAAAGTCTTAAGACAAGAGGACCACGTTTATTTCAACTGACAGAAATAACAGCATTGTGGGTCATCAGTGGGGAAGTGTGAAAATTGGCATATAAATAGTTTTAGCACTCTGGAAGGATCCCTTCATGTATATAAAACCAAGTTTACGCCACTTTTAAAGAGGTAAGCAGATTAAATGCTATTCTTAACAACAACAAAATATGAGACACGTTTAACAGCCGTGAAAGATTTAAGTTCCTTCTCAACAGCTTTCATGTATATAAACCTGCAATGGTTTAAGCAATGCATCTAACAGAAAACATATGATAATTCACAATTGCAATGTTTTCCATGCACAAAATAGATGCCCTTATAACTACATACATAATAAAGACATTTCCCCTTATATTCAGGCTGTTAAGAACATGAACCTGCTTCTATTGCACTTAAATCCTGCACAAATGAGCTTGATAGAACTATTGGGCTTATCTACATGGTCAACCCTATGCCAGTTTCATGGCAGAGTAACTGTCATGGCTTCCCCTCTCAAAGGATCCTGGGAAATGGCAGCCAGCAGTAGAGGTGAATGTTCTGTTAATAAGTCCCTCCCCCTCCCAACCTTGTACAAAACCTCAGCTCTCAGGAGAACGTGTTAAACCAGTCTAAGTACACAGCAGAAATATAGCCCAGAGTAGAAAAGGTGGCTGAAATTTATCGAGAGAAAATGCAAACCTAATCACAGATGGGGCTAATTTCTAGTATTCCAAGAACACTGAAGAAGTTGCTTATCTTTCAGGTTCCAAATTGGTTTATAATTACCTACAGAATGATCTAAATCAAGGAAGGGGAAATTATTTTTTAGGGAAATGCTAGCTTTTGCTATATACTTATTTCAGCCTATGATTTCTAAAAAGAGTAATTGCCAGGATAAACACACAGCTGCAGGTTTCGTTTTGGTGTTTTTTTTCACAAGAAAATCTGTGCCTAGTTCCAAGCAGCCTTAGTGATGAGGAAACTGCAACTTTTCCCAGGTGCTGTTGAACTCCAACGCCCATCATCGCTTGCTTGTGCTGGCAGGGGCTGATGGGAGTTGGAGTCCAGCAATGTCCAGAGTGCCACAGGTCCCCCTCATCCATCTCTGCCTTCAGTTGAAAGTTGATGATTATTTTGCATATGCTCACCAGGAGCAACCTTGGGCAGATACAGAAGACTCAGTCAGGAGGCCAATGAAAATATATCCATCTATCTATATATGACAGGTGGCAGGTGCAGGGAAAAATAACTTCCCTAATGGCTCATCTAGCCCATGACTGACGGATCTCTTTGTATGTGGCATTTGTGTTAAGTTGTGGGTGAACATATCAGACGACACAGCGATTCTTCAAACAGCTCTTGTTTATTCACAGGCCAGGACAGAACTGAACTGAAGGTTTCAGTCAGCCTGCTTATATAGAGCTCCAGTACAATGTAACTGTAACAATTTTCTAAAACTATCCAATCACTGAACGTCACTTTCGATCCCTTATTTGCATAACTATCTACAGTATCCCCCTGCTGGCCCAGGGTGAGAACTTCAGTACATAACAATTCGTGTTCATGGTCAATGTAGCAGTGAAGTCCCAACTACTGGTGATAGTGGTAGTACATAGGAAGCTCCCTTATACCGGATCAAACCACTGGTACTGTCTACACTGACTGGCAACAGCTCTCCAGGGTTTAAGGCAGGAAGTCTTCCCAGCCCTACCTAGAGATGCGAGGGATCGAACCTGTGAGGCAGATGCTCTATCATATAGCTGCTCTTCCCACAAGAGCAGCAGGCTTTGCAAAGACCTAAGCCAGAGAACCTGGTGAGATGCTAGAACGGCTGGCAGAGGACCGTTCCATATGTCAAAGCACGCACAGGTTATTTTCATGCTCCCCAGGCATCATACAAAAACCCGCCTAATATTCTCAACAACAGGTGTTCTGTAGAGTAGTTGGTTTTAATGCTTTCAAGTGCAATAACGTACCATAAGGCTCCCCCGCAGTTTGAAGTTAATCTGTTCCTGCGGTTCCTGCTGATCCAGGCAAATTTAATCATGCCAAACGACAGTCTGTTTCTGGTCAAATTCACTAAGGGGACTATTGCGGGACAAGGCTAAGATGCTGTCTCCAGCAACAGAAGCAGGGTGTGGCCTGCACAGTGCAGCAAACCTAGAGCTGCAATTGTTGTTTTGATACTGGCCCATTCTGGATTACCATCAATCAGCAAACAGAAGAGGTGGGTCAACCATGTTTCAGTTTACACCATTATCGTCTGCAAGGAAGGTATTTTTTTACCTAAAAGCACCCACAAGTGCTAGCTAGATCATCCAGTTTTCAGGAAGCCTACACTTCTTCAGCTGCAAGGTGACATCCTACTTACAATGCCACTTTTCCCATACTAAGGTGAGGAGACATCCTCCGAAAGTCAACCCTTTCAAAGCTCCAAGGGCCTTCTGACAGTTCCCTCACCTTGAGAAGTGAGGTTACAGGGAACCAGGCAGAGGGCCTTCTTGGTGGTGGCACCTGCCCTGTGGAACGCCCTCCCATCAGTTGTCAAAGAAATAAACAACTATCTGACTTTTAAATGACATCTGAAGGCAGCCCTGTTAGGGAATCAGATGGACAGGGTATTATTATTAATAATAATCATCATCATAATAATTAAAGGCATAGGCTGAACTGCAATCTTGCCCCCTTTGGCCAGGCAGGATATGAAGCAGCTGGGCTGGATTGGAGTCCCTTATAAACACTCTCTCTCCCTCTCTCTCTCTCTCTCAATATATCCTCTGCAGCAGAGGCAACGCTGCTCTGCCAGGATCACTGTGTTGCTTCTAGAGCAAGACCGGCCAGGCTTCCGACTTCTCTAATAATAATTTATTATTTATCTGCCACCCATCTGACCGGGTTGCCCCAGCCACTCTGCCCCAGCCTGCAGGATATTACTAGAACCTCCATTATCCACCAACCAGAGCCTAGTGCAGAACTGGAGAATTCCGAGCCCAGGAATTCCTTCCGAGTTCCAGAACTCAGCTTCACGCAAAAACCCATTGAACAAAAACTTGCATTTACTGACAATGCAAAATTCCTTGCCAACCTTCCCAGCTTACTCAGGCTTTTCTTCAATATGGGGCAGGATAGTTGAGTGGGTGAGAAGACGTTTTGTTGCTGCTCTCTGGGCACTGGAAATCTTTGTCAGTCTGTTGCAAATCCCCTATATTGTCTCCAGAAATATACAAGGTTCCCCCAGACCAGTGTTTCCAAAACTTGGATCTCCAGCTGTTTTTGGACTACAATTCACATCATCCCTGACCACTGGTCTTGTTGGCTAGGGATGATGGGAGATGTAGTCCAAAAACAGCCAGAGACCTAAGTTTAGGAAACCCTGCCCCAGACAAATCAAAATGGAAAAGTGGTGAATTTCTGCCAAAAATTACTTGTGAATTATTATGCATGATTTAAACTCCTGACAATTAGTCTACAGGCAAATACATGCATGTGAGAGGAAGAGAAAGAAAGAAAGGAAGGAAGGAATGAATGAAGGAAGGAAGGAAGGAAGGAAGGAAGGAAGGAAGGAAGGAAGGAAGGAAGCATGACAGAGAGAAATGTGACAATCAGAAATAGCAGCTTTATTGTATATTTGACCTCTCCAGTACATTACATTATAAATATATATCCATCCCTATATAGTAATTCAACAGATACATTTCCCCCCCTTATTTTTTTGGCTTCATTAACGTAGGAGTCCAAGGAAAACCCATTGCACTCGTGACATACTTGACAGCTACTCACATACACACACACGAATACTGCACCATTAAAACTTCATTTAGTACGACGCCCCTTTTTTGCATCTAGGTCTCCTGTTAATAAAATGCCTTTTTAAAATCCCGCTGAAGACCTCAGTAAGCCATATGACTGAGCATTGTTAACGAAACCCATGACAAGCAGAAGTCCCGTTCTGATATATTTAATCTTTCCTTAGACTGCAGGGGCAAGAGAACAGTCCATTTGATCTCTTCAGAAACCGAGTCCACTGGGGGCGCAATGCTCCCACCATCGCAGAAACCGTCCTTCAACTAGTCTTTGAGAAGCCCAAGTTTCCGCAGCGCCTCTCTCCTAGCCTCTTCCGTAGACCCGCGTCCAGAGAACTGTACAGTTACACCTTGCGGTCTCAATCCAGACGGTCTGGGCAGCGACCCAGACCTCCTCCTCATTTCCAGGCTGAGGTCCGGCAGCCGGTGGTCGCAAAAGCTCTTGGCGGCGTTTTGCCGAGCGAGCTTGCCATCGGGGAGGTCAGCATCCGGTTTGACCGTCACTGTTTTGCTCACACTGGGGAAGTGGCTGGTTTCCCTTCTCAAGACGTCGTGGATGTTTCGGTAGCCGTTGGACAAGGGCTGCTCTGGCCTTTTGTCTGTCGGCGTGGGAAGATCTGAGGACTGGTCCAGCGGAGCTGGTCCAAGATTTTTGTCCACCAAGCTAAGCCTGCTCAGGGCCTCGTGTCTCGCTTGCTCCGACGGCAAATCCCGCAAGGATGAGCTTCTGCTCTGTCCTGACAAGTCGTGCTTCTGAAGTCTCTCTTCCAGCTCGCTTATGAAGTAGGGCGAGCCGTTGACGTTGGCCAACACCCTGGCTTTGCGCTCTTGCACGTTGACGGCAGCCCGGGAGATAGTTTTGCTGAACTCCCTCTCGCCAACGTTGGTGATGCTGATGTTGCTGGGGAACCTTTGGGGCTTGGGGGCAGTTGGGGGCGGCAGAGCTTGCTTGAAGGCGGAGAAACGCTCTCTGTTGCGCAGCGGGGAAGACGAGGGCGTGGTTCTCCCCTCCATAGACCTCCCTTCCTTTGGAGAGGCAGGAGAGAAGGGGGTGCCCTCTGCCTGCTTCTCGGATATTTTCTGAGCGATGACGAGAGGGGTTGGGATACAGCGGACGAGTTTTGGGTGCTGAACTGCGGGCGTGGCAGGAAACACCTCGTAGATGGGCAGCGGTGGAGCTGATGGCAACACAGGAAGAGGGAGGGCAGCCTCAGCGCAGGTGTTCTCAACATTATATTTTGGCTTCAGTGTATCTAGTTTCCCAGCCTCCTCTGCGGCTAGAAAAGAAAGGAGAAAGTAGCAGATTATTAGAACCGTTTCCTAGACCGGTACATCTGGAACCATGGAAGTGACAGCGTTTGTCAGAGAATTTGTACCCCATCAGAAGCTTCCATAGAGGGTGGCTAGCAATATTGATCAGTGGTTCCCAAACCTTTTTCGGCCACCGTCCCTTGGTTCCCTGAACTCACCCACAGTACCCCCTACTCTACCCAATAAAAAGCATTACAGTGGTACCTTGGTTCTCAAATGCCTTGATACTCAAACGCCAAAAACCCGGAAGTAAGCATTTCGGTTTTCAAAAGTTTTTCGGAAGCCGAACGTCCGATGTGGCTGTTGGCTATTGTTTCCTGGGCACCTGCACCAATCAGAAGCCGTGCCTTGGTTTTTGAACATTTCAGAAGTCAAATGGACTTCCAGAATGGATTAAGTTTGGTGCTTTTGTTTCTGCTATTTATTTTGCATTTTTGTTTTTGAAGCTTTTTCGGTTAATTTGTTTTTGTGGCTGTGTCGAACCCAGTTCAGCCACTGATTGATTGACTGTGTGACTGTGGAAATGGATAAAAGCCCCCCCCCCCATCCAAACACTGAGTATCATCAGTGCAGGTAAGAAAAGAATTTAATTTTTATTTTTATCATCTACAATACTGTCTTATTTATTTTATAGTACAGTACATTGATTATTGAGGGACACGGGTGGCGCTGTGGGTTAAACCACAGAGCCTAGGACTTGCTGTTCAGAAGGTCGGCGGTTCGAATCTCCATGACGGGGTGAGCTCCCGTTGTTTGGTCCCTGCTCCTGCCAACCTAGCAGTTTGAAAGCACGTCAAAGTGCAAGTAAATAGGAACCGCTCCGGCAGGAAGGTAAACGGCGTTTCCTTGTGCTGCTCTGGTTCGCCAGAAGTGGCTTAGTCATGCTGGCCACATGACCCGGAAGCTGTACGCCGCCTCCCTCGGATAGTAAAGCGAGATGAGTGCCGCAACCCCGTCGCAGGGATTAGAACCGCTGACCTTCTGATAGGCAAGCCCAAGAGGCTCTGTGGTTCAGACTACAGCGCCACCCGCGTCCCCTGCCTCACATAGTTAAAACTATTTACTTTAATTAAATGGATGAACTTGATCTTGAGATATCAGCTTTTCAGAGTCTGATAGTCATTGACATTTCCAGCACAACAGATTAAAAAAATGCAATGGTTAACAGAGCACAAAATGATGATGCTCCACCTCCCCACACCCACTCAAAACAAAAAGCCCACATTACCACAATCACCATTACAATTAGCCTGAGAAAAAATGCCCTCCCAGAAACAAGAAGTGATGAAATATTTTTATGCAGTGAACCACCCAGAGATTTACCAATGAAGGGCGGTACAGAAATAAAATAAAATAAAGTAAAGTAAAATGGAATGAAGACTGCTCTCAGCAGCCACAATTTACGGCTGCCTACTATGCCAAACCATGGAACCGATCCCCCTGCCCCAAGGGTAACCTAGACCTTACTTTGCCTCACAAGAAGGTCACCTCTAGAAGAAGGAATGCAAAAGCCTCTCTTTCTCCAGGAGAAGGTCCACTTTGCTCACTGAGGGCAGACTCACATGCCTATCAACACACTAAACCAGGCCCTGCCCCATCCAGTTTTTACCTGGTTCCATGTCTCCGCTAGGATCACAGTCCTGAATGCTGCTTTCCAGCACTGATTGGACCAGATCTATGATGTCTTCAGACTCCGACTGGCTGGACATGTTTTCTTCCATTGACCTCGGAGAGTGGCAGTGGATGCCGCTGTCATGGAGAGCTTGTTCCTCCAAGTCATCTTCCAAGGCATCGATGGTTTCTTCAAAGAAGAGGAGGACGTCTTTTTCCTCGTGAGTGAGGTATTTCAGGGTCTCATCGTCATCCTGAGGGTCAACAACAGAGAGCGAGGATTTGTGTATATATATATCTATATGTTAAGATACATGTTTCCAGCCAGTCTTCAAACCCGAATCCTGAGCGATTCTTGAAGTAACCAAGAATCAGACACAACTCTGCTTCCTTGAAAATGCAACATCTCACCTTCTTCCAACCAAGGTAAGACTCATCTGATTATGGAACCAATGCGATTGATAGTCTCTGGTCTCAGGCTCCAGCTGCAACCATGTGGAGATTTTTGGAAGCCATACATGGTTCACACCCTCCTCAGTTAATCCGTACAACAACCCTATGAGGTAGGTTAAGAAGCTGTGTCTGGCCCAAGGTCACCCAGTAAGCTTCACGACTGAATGGGGATTTGAACCCCTGATCTCCCAGGCCCTAGTCCAACCCTCTAACCACTACACCACACTGACTCTCCTATGGCCTGGCTTCCTAGAGTATTTCTGCTACGGGGCAGCTCTATAAATTAAGTAGGTAAATAAATATGGGGAAAGCAAAACGTCACTTAGAGAAGGATCTGAAATGTTTTCCTTGAAGCTTGAATTCATTTTATTCTGGGTTGTTTCATTTGACGTTTTGACGTGTTTTCAACCGCTTTGAGATTTGTTCTTTAAAATATAGAGCGGTATAGAAATGAAAGGAAATACTAATAATAACAACAACAGTGAATTTCATTGCGGGGTATGGCGCCTAGGTTGTGGCAACCATAACCTAGGTTCAAGGTGCCATCTGGCGATTGGCGCATGTATCTGAGTTTCTAACACTGCCTGGTCCAACCCTTCTCTGGACACAAAAGGCAACATTACACATTAAATACTGGTGTGCTAAACCCTGAATTTTATTCATTCCTTAAATTTACATCCTGCAACTGGAGAAATACCAGCCAAAGAACAATGGCAAGAGAAGTTGATGAACTATGATGAACTGGCAAAAATGACAGACAAAGAGAAAAAGACAACAGTGACTTTGAAAGAGAATGGGAACCATTCATATTATACTTGCAGAAACAAAGAAAGTCAATAGACTTGATGGCAGGATTTAAATAAACATTCACGCTATTAGTATTAGAAAATGTTTCGAAGAGAGAGAAATATTATGATGCATTTACTTTTATGTTTTTAGGGTTGATGTTATGTTATTAATAACTTTTTCCGTTAGGAGGTAGCAAAGTGGGTGAAAAGAGAAACAAACCAGAAGCGGAAGTTGGGGGAAGCCAAGCAGGGGAGGAAGGAATATATAGTAAATGTTAAGAATTTGAAATGTATGTAATGAATGAAAAAGAAAAATGAATAATTTATTTTTTTTATAAAAAAATAAATAAATTTACATCCAGACTTTCTTCCCAAGGAAGCCCCAAACACAGAATAAGACTGGAAAAATCTTAACAACAATTCTAACACAGACTTTTGCCAACCACATTAAACACAGAGGTTTCTACCCTTCTTCACCACATCTTGCAACCAGGCAAACCAGAGCTATTATTACAGTCAAGGGCACATGTAAGTCAGGCAAAAGCACCCAATGGTAGTACTGGGTGGGGCCGGTGAGGGGTGTGGCCAGAGGAGGGGGTGTGGCCCAGATAGAGAGGTCTAGAGGCCATAGAAGTGTCAGTGTGGTGTAGTGGTTAGAATCTTGTACTAGGACCTGGGAGACCCGGGTTTGAATCTCTACTTGGCCCTTGGTCCAGTCACTCACTCTCAGCCCGACCAACTTCACGGGAAAGTTGTCCAAATATAAACAGTTAACTTATTAAACCTCACAATAATTTCATAATTACCTGTGCATTTCTAATAGAACAACCAAATCAGTAATTTTTGATATAACTGTAAAAACTACTCTGAAAATTTATTATTCCAAAAATGGAACCTCCATCTGGTTGTAAATATTAAGAATATACTAGCAAGAATGAGTCTCTCTCTTAAAAAAATGATTCAAATCAAGTCTTACTGACTAGTGATTTAAATCGATTTAATTTAAATCAAATCCACCCTGCTTCCAACGCTACAATTCTACAGTCTCAACCACACTGCTTGACTGTAGCTTGCTCTGGCAGCAATTCACTTGCCCTGGGATGCAAGAAGGAGACACACACACAGTGGAAATGCAAATAGTATTAACTACGGACTAAGGCAGAGCCTTTTAAACTGCGGCCGCCAACCTAGCGCCCAGAAATCTCTGCGCAGCCACAAATGGACCCACGCCAGTAGCAAAACGCGCCTGGCTAATTTCTAACACTGGTAGGGATGTAAGAAGGTCCCTGATGGATCCTGCCCATGGCCCCTCTGGGCCAGGAGCCCATTCTCACCGTGAGCAACCAGAAGTTTATACAGGTTGCCAGGAATTCTCTAGGATTTTAGGCACAGGGCATTCCCAGAAAGAGGCTACACCTGAAGCTCTCTGTCATTCATGTGGTTGGATAACAATATCTTTCTATCTATCTATCTATCCTTGACTTAGACAGAACAAAGGAAAACCCCAAGGTTGCTCTCCTGCGAATATATCCTGAAGACACTGGGTGGGGAGACTATTATTAGCAGGAGGACCTGCTGTTATCTGGAGTTGTAAAACACTCTTCGCTGTCATTAAGTCCTCAAACACCAGCAGGTTCTGAAGAAACCTCCTTCTGAGTCACCACTCACTTTCCCAAACTGCTTTAGGCCCTTCAGGGGAAACCCATGCACAGCAGAGCCATCTCAAATTTTTAGGACAAAAAAAAATTAATAAATGTCTGCTTGGAACAGAAACAAACAAACAAACAAACAAACAGGGGGTTGGACTAGATGGCCCTTGGGGGTACCTGCATCTCTACAATTCCATGATTCTATGAAAATATCTCTGTTTACCCAGGCATTTCATTGCTGAAGGATACAGTTCCTGGCAATCCTGAAATTATCAGCAGTAAGAGCAGGTGATTGTTTTTAGAAGGTTTTTTTAAAAGACATTTCAACTGTGTTGTTCTGTTACTGACATGTTTGCTACCCTGTGCTCCCTTCAAAGGGAAACAAATACTCTTTTTACATTGTGAGTTGAGTGCTGGGACCATATTAGAACCAATCTTTGTAAGCCACTCTTGTGGGCTAGAGAGCAGTTTATTTATGCTCTAAACTATATAATAATAATAATAATAATAATAATAATAATAATAATAATAATAATAATACATATATACCTACACACACATCTCCCTACTAAGAAGTATAGTCTCATTTCAAGAGAAGGCAACTTGCCCCATGCATTTCAGACAGAATTCTGCTCAAACAATTTGCCACCGGAAATCTCTTAATTCCAGGTGAGACTTTAAAACCACTACCATCCATCACTGCAGCACAATTAAGTTGTTCCCACCCACATAAACACTACCTCAAAAAAAAAGGCTTACCAAAAACCAAAACACAAAATCTGGGGCTGCAGCCTAATTAAAGGATTAGAAAACTGGAAGAGCAACCATCCTTACCTCAGCCAAAGACAGCTTTTCCTTACGCATCAGGTGTTTAAGACAAATCACTCAGAAACGGCCAACAATTGTCCCAGGTACAACTCAATTGTGGTTTTAAGTTGCACATTCAGACTTTTAATAGCTGCTCTTAAAGGTATTTTACAAAAGGCAAGGCAGCTGGGTGGAAACTTGCCCTGAGCTAAATTCAGCTGTGGAATCCTGGCTCACAAATCCCTGTGGATTTGCGTCTTTCGAAGGCGCTCCCCAACACCTGCCTTATGGCCCCCGCATTTATTTAGCTGCATGTCTCAACCCTGCTGAAAAAAGATTTTGCGTTTACACACTAGACATTTTCTTTGGAACAGGGCTGGGCATCTGTGCCGTCGACTCAATTATTTTTTTAAAGCCTATGTTTCGTTAAAGGCAGAAGAGGCATTTTGAACAACAAGCCCGATGTGATAATGACAAAACACAAATCAAATTTAAGTGGTATCAAGAAACAATGGCATTTATCGTATTTTCCGGCATATAAGTCGACTGGGCTTTTCCAGTTAAAATATAGTTTGAGATATACTCTCCGTATAAGACTACCTCTCTTCCAACGCACACCAAATAAAAATTAAAAAAACAAGTCTCCAGTCCGGCTCAGAAATCCGCTCCACTTCCCAGTGGCCGGGGGCTTCTGGGGCCAATTTTCAAGCGTATTTCTGCTTCACCTAGAGAGCTTGGTGTCCTCTGATTTAATTTGCTGTCGTTTTATCCTTTGGTGGGGAGCTGCTGCTGTAGCAGGCGTATAAGATGACCCCCAACTTTTGAGAAGATTTTCCTGGGTTAAAAAGTAGTCTTATACGCCAGAAAATAGAGTATTTTTCAAGTGTGCTGTGACCACAACTGTAATGGTCTGCAGCCCAAAGCAGCCTTCTTCACCTCTGCTCACAGAGTTACGTTTGTGCAGGTGAGGTATTTGAAAAAAGCCACGTAGCCAGTAAATAAATGAGCTAAGTCTTTAAAGCAGCATCATGGCACTTTAAACAGTCATGGCTTCCCCCAAAGAATCCTGGGAAGAACCCTAGTCTCAACCTAACCGACCTCACAGGGTTGTTGTTTTCCTTGGAGGAAAAGTTGGGATAGAAGTGCCATCAATGGATAAGAGAGGCAACAACCAGGATGAAAACAAGGCTACCTACCAGTGCTGAACATCTTCTCCTTGGGCGATTCTTTCCGCTCTCCAGGTGATGCTTTTTTTCAAAGCTACCGAACTGGCACTGGGGAGGGATCTCGCAGACCATTCCCGAGTAATCCGACATCACGCTCCTCGGCATCCCACCCGAAAAGGGGGACAGCGCGCTCCTTGAAATGGGGGGGGGGGTTTCTCTCGTCAAGCGGCGTGGAGAGATGAGAAACTGCTTACACAAGAAGACTCTTGGGCATCTCTGCACAGGATCGAGAAGGAAGAAAGAGGTGGTGGCTGGTTACGAAAGCCGGACGTCTGGTGGCTCCAATGCTGAAATGAGATTACAAATGATTTCAGTCAGTGGCTCTGGGAGTTTCTGCTAGGCTTCTGCCCAGCTGATGTTCCTGTTAAACCTCCCACCCCAAACATCACACAGAAGAGGCATCCCTCAAGCCATTGCTTCGCATCAATTTCCCCCAACAACTCTGTACTCTACAGCAGTGTTTCCCAACCTTTTTTGGGCAAAGGCACACTTGTTTCATGAAAAAAATCTCGAGGCACACCACCATGCCAGATGGGGAAAGGTCACTTTTTACTTATGTAAAATAAAAAAATAAAAAAATAGTAACAGCATAGAAGGTAATGGTTAGGCTAGCATCCCTCTTCCAAATATGCTAGGTTTTTATTTGCAGGGACTGTTCTACATGGGAAAGCATTCAGCACTGTCATTCTCCCATCTGCCATCTGAATTGGTACTATTCTGGGTCAACTTACTCTGCTGCATGTGTAGATGAAAATGGCACCAAGTGTGGGGGAGGGGGCAGAACAGGTTTCAGATACAGGATATTAAGCATACACGTACTTCAGATTGAACTGGTTGCTTGCTTTGCAAGTTTTCATTTCCCAAATGACTGCCTTGGCAAGCGCAATACCTACCAGGCTCAACGCCGGTCTCGCGCTGCCGCTTCCCGCGCTCTCAAGGACCCGGGAGGAGGAAGGCGTGAAGGGAATCCCGAAGGCACGAAAACCTCGCGCATGCGCAGGCCTTCCGCCTGCGACAGCCCAGTAGGCCGGCCGAAGCGAGCGGCGATGGGATGTGGGAGGGAGCTCGCTCGCCGCCCCGCGTGTGCCTATGTGGGGCACGTTACAGCCCCGTGACGTCAGCGCCACGCAGGCAGCCAGGCAGGCAGACGGCGAGAGCCCCGCGCTGGGCGGCCTCTCCTCGCCGCCGCCGCCCCGCCTCTCGCCGCCCGACTCGCCCGCCTCCCTCCCACGGCACACCAGGCAATGTCTCGCGGCACACTAGTGTGCCGCGGAACACCGGTTGGGAAACACTGCTCTACAGAAGTTCCCCACCCCTCATACAAAACCCACAGACCACCCCAGCATCGGTTTAATGTTGCCAGCCCCCCTGGGCAGTGGTATATTCAAAGGCAGGGTAGGAATGCTTCGGATAAATTGTTGGGTTGGCATCGATCTCCAGAGACAATGGAGTGAGCCTCCAGGGGTCAGTCAGTCAGTTTTATTGCACATAGCCAGAGGCTGCCACAATGTACACAGAATCATTCAACAATTAAAAGAAAATATACTGGATTGATACAAAAAACTTGAAAACATTTATATTATCAAGACATTACCTGCTCTAAAGAGAGCTATAAAAGTACCTTAATATACAAATTAAGACATTAAACAATAAAATTTATAAGCTAAAATTATCACATGGCTACTAATATATTAAAAAATATAGGGGACCAGCCCAGAGCACAAGGCCAGGCCGTGTGTATGGAGGTCCTGGGTAAAGGTAAAGGACCCCTGGATGGTTAAGCCCAGTCAAAAGCAACTATGGGGTGCAGCGCTCATCCCCACTTTCAGGCTGAGGGAGCCAGCGTTTGTGCACAGGCAGCTTTCTGGATCATGTGGTCTGCATGACTAAACCGCAACAGGACACCGCGACGGAAACCAGAGCACACGGAAACGCCATTTACCTGGGATGCCCAGATGACAAGGCCCCACTCGCAGCCTCACTGATGTGGTTCAAAGGAAAACAGAGCAAAACATTTGGCACCAGTTTGGCTGCAGGAGTTGCTGGAAAGAGGCGTACAAGGCACCATCCAACTGTCTTAGGGACTCCACTTTGGTTTTTGCGTAGAGTTTATTCCTTAGTCTTTTCTTCTCCCAAGGATAGCCTCCTTTCTCACAACATCTAATCTTTGGTACCTGCTTGCTTTCCTCTCCCCTCCTCATCCCTTTTTTCCTTTCATGTCGTATCTTTTGGGATTGTTTTAAGCCCAAGGGCAGGGACTGCACTCTTTTTTATTGATTTGTGAGCTGCTCTGGGAGCCTTCCTGGCTGAGAGCAGGGGTGAGGTGCTTTGAACAAAATAAACTGGCACACACACAGTTGCCTCCCCAAGCCTTTCAACGCAGCTCCCCAGCAGATGGAGCAACACGCCCCCTCAAACGGCTCACCCAGCGAGTGCCATTCTCACAGGTCTCAAGACCTAGGTCTGAACATTCCCACATTACAGCAATGTGCGATTCCACCCGTTCCCTACATTTGCTCTTTAAAAACGTCGAAGCAGGGAAGATTCGCAGGGGAAGGAACCCACAACTCCTCCTACAATCTATTTCCCCCACGGGATGCCAAGACGATTGCCTAGGTAACCAACCGGGGCTTGTATTAAAGAGCATCCCTCTGAGATGGAACAGCAGGCTTGCAGGAAAGCTCTCCTCTCGACCTTCAGTCGCATTAAAAATTAAAGTTATTCGCAACAGGGCTTAAGCAGTGGGTTGCCGCTGAACTATTATGGAGGTATCAGAAGTGTCTGCGTACAAGGGCCAGGGTGGGGGAAGACAGGGGCCCTGCTGTGAGGTTTGTGGGGCAGGGGAAGTGGGTCACTTTGCCCCACACTAACCCAGCACTTGAAGCAACAGGCTTTGCTTCGGCACTCCAACCACCCACCCTGTAAAGGTAAAGGGACCCCTGACCATTAGGTCCAGTCGTGGCCGACTCTGGGGTTGCGCGCTCATCTCCCTTTATAGGCCGAGGGACCTGGCGTTTGTCCGCAGACAGCTTCCGGGTCATGTGGCCAGCATGACTAAGCTGCTTCTGGCGAACCAGAGCAGCACACGGAAACGCCGTTTACCTTCCCGCCAGAGTGGTACCTATTTATCTACTTGCACTTTGACGTGCTTTTGAACTGCTAGGTTGGCAGGAGCCGGGACCGAGCAACGGGAGCTCACCCCGTCACAGGGATTCGAACCGCCAACCTTCTGATTGGCAAGTCCTAGGCTCTGTGGTTTAACCCACAGTGCCACCCGCATCCATCCACCCTGTAGCTACTCACAACTCAGCCATGCTCACTCCACTGTGCCACTCACGGCTAAGAGGGTTCGGGATCTTAAGCCCGTTTACAGCCACATTCAAGGGCCATACCCAAGGGATGGCTCAGTCAGTAGAGCACGAGGCTCTTCATGTCAAGGCTGTGGGTTCGAGCCCCACATTGGGCTAAAGATGTCTGTGTGGCTCCCTACCAGAGAAGAATGGCAGATTAAACGGATGGGACTAGGTTGAAATGGCAAAAATGACCGGAAGAATTAGGAATCAGGAAGACCAAAAATTTTAAGAATGAATGGGGAAGATATATAATTTCCCTTAAAAATCATTGCAAGCAATTAAAATTATTAGTAGGATTGGAATGGTACTTGTAGTTGAATGTTGGGCTATGGTTGTAATGGTGATTTAATAGAATTGGATTAATAGAGAGGATGCAGGAGGAAAAAAGTTAACATAAGGACCCACAAAGGGGAGGAGGGAAGTCAATGGGAATTTATGGAATTCTCTTTTTGTTTTGATTGTTTGATGATTGTAAATTTCAAAATCTGAAAATTATTTTTTTTAAAAAGGCACCTGCATGCCAAGGAGTTGGACTAGAAGACCTTTGTGGGTCCCTTCCTCCAACTCTACGATTCTAAGATTCAAGGCCATCTTTTCTCTCGCACAGACACAAAATTAATTCCTGGCTAGGAGCTCTCTTGGGTGGAGCAATGCATTAGAACGCATTACCTGTGAAACGATACAATTCTTAAAAAGTACAAGAAGCTACATGAAGCAGAAATCACCTAAGCTGGTAGAGCACAAGACTCTTTAATCTCAAGAGTCCTGGGTTCGAGTTCAGCCATGAAACTCAACTGGTGGCCTTGGGCCAATCACTCACTCTCAGCCTCGCCTACCTCTCCCAGGGGTGTTGTGAGGTTAAAATGGAGAGGGGGAGAGAAGAAGGTACAGCCGCTTGAGCTCCTTGGAGGTAAGGCAAAGTGTGGATGTATTAAATAAATGAAAGATTACTGTTCAGCTCCTTTTAACCTTCCATTTACGTATTTCACATCCCGCTCTTCCCCATGGGCTCAGGACAGCCAAGAGCATTTCCCACACACCCTAGATGTTGATTGTTCTGTCCCCAAAGGGCCTGCCATCCAAGGCAAGCAAATCTAGCAATAAATGACATTTTGCTCCGGCCAAGATGCAATCCCTCATAAAACACCTTGTTGCGCCTTCCAGGAAACTGGGATTAAGAGCTTTGCTGAATCAGCAAGTTACTCCCTAGCTTATTTTAAGATGATGCAAGGCAACACTGAATGTTGAAGCTGGAAAAAAGGCAAAATCGGAAGGTGGTCAGCTGAGCATTGTGCTTATTGAAAGGACACAGAACCCCCACCCCATTTTTCCTTTTTTGAAAAAAGACCCCTTTGGATTCAAACACTGGCTTCAATGGCAGGGTGATCAGTTCTTCAAAACAGGAACTCATCCAAAGATTTAAGATAAGCAACATGGGCTTCAGTGAAACAAATATCGCTGAGTACATTTAAAAATAGATTCTACTTTGGTGGGAAATGTTTTTGGGTGTGTTTTTGTTTTAAGAAAGAAATCGATCAACATTACAAGGACAGGACTATTCCAGAATGACAGCGGTACACACAGAAAGATGTCAGCAAAAAATGAAAATAGGTCATATGGTATCTGCACGGCGTGATGCTGAAAAGATACAGGCAACCCCAGATAATTGCATGCAATGGCGGAGTGCGCATAAACCCATTACGCACCTGCCCCCTTTTCCGGCCACTTCCAGGTCGCTGCGATGCAATCTGTTCCTGTCGCACATCAATTGTGGACACCTATACATTGGTTTTTTCCTGTACCCTTAAAGATGAGCCTGCAGCCACCCAGATATTGCGGAACTTCAATTCCCATTGCCCCTGACCATTGGTCATCCTGGCTGGGGCAGTTCAAAAGCACGTCAAAGTGCAAGTAGATAAATAGGTACCACTCCGGTGGGAAGGTCAACGGCATTTCCGTGCGCTGCTCTGGTTTCACCAGAAGCAGCTTAGTCCTGCTGATCGCATGACCCGGAAGCTGTACGCCGGCTCCCTCGGCCAATAAAGCGAGAAGAGCGCCGCAACCCCAGAGTCGTTCGCGACTGGATTTACCCCCAATTGTGCCAGTCCAGGAAATCAGACAGCAGTCTGGAAAATGCTCACAACACTAGTTATGATGTCCAAATTCAATTTGCTCTGGTTTCTGGTCTTTCTGGATTTCCAGGCATAGCTTAGTGTTGAGAGAAGCACTCTCGAGTAAGCAAGCTATACGCAGGCCTGTAGCTAGCAGTGCTCTCTCGAGTGCACCTGTGGCTACACAATGTCATACTGCTTTTATTTTGTAGGATCATAGAACAATAGAGTTGGAAGGAACCCCAAAGGCCATCTAGTCCAGCCCCCTGCAATGCAGGGGTCACAGCTAAAGCTTTCCAGCCTTCATGTGACCAGTGTTGGAAATTCCCCAGGTGCATTTTCCGCCTGGCGTGGGTCCAACTGCGACCACGTGGCGATCACTGGATGCTAGGATAGTGACTTGGGAAAGCAAAAGGTCACTTAGAGAAGGATCTGAAATATTTTCCTTGAAGCCTAAATTTGTTTTTATTCTGGATTGGTTTATTTGATGTTTTAATGTATTGCAAACCATTTTGAGAAATGGAATTAGTAATAATAATACTAACAACAACAACAACAATTCCATTGGTAAAAAAAGGCACCTAGACATTCCATTGTGGTCACCATAACTTGGCAATTAAATTATATATCTGAGTTTCTAACACTGTGCGTGACCCATAGCTTTCTACTGAAATCCTGCTACTATTTATATCACAAACATTATCACATATCAGACAGATACACCCCTCCTATAGCATAAGAGTGTCCATCAGAACAGCAATAATATGGCATTATTATTATCATTATTATTATTATTATTACAGCTAATAATGCAGAATCATGTGTAGATAGCCCAGTTTGAATCTACCACTGACATGATTATTGGGTCAGTTACAGGATGCAGAATATACCTGTCAAAAACAAACCATCCATCTGAAGGAACGCTTAATTCTTAAAGCGAATTGCAGTTGTCGTTTGGTCGTCTCTGCCAGTCATAATATACAGTAGGGCTGCCATATGTCCAGGAATCGAGCAGCGGAATGACGTCGGGGTGGATTTTTGCTAAATCAGCAAAATGTCCGGGGGAAACCTGGGCACATGGCAGGGGATTTTCGCTTTTGGGAATATGGCAACCCTAGGTAACTGAGTGGCAGCAGCAAGGCCCCATCTTTAAAAATAAATAAATCATATTTTCCACGTGTGAACTGAGAGCTAACACACTGTCTTGCGCATTTGGGGCTAATTGTTCTGAACAAACACAAACACACAGTCGCAGGACAACATCCCCAGCTTAACATCCACCAGGCTCATACCTGTGGCATGCATAGTATGTTAATTACAGGTGAGCTGCCAACTCACTCAGGCCTTCAGGCTGTGGACCAGCTGCCAATGTAGCCTTCGGTGTGAAACTGAGGGGTTCACCCCTCCCCGAGTCAGTCAAAGGTCAAAGCTTGGCACAGGCTGCAATTTTGCACCTTGTTTATCCTCTCGACAGGTGTTTTACCTGGCAGAAATTACTTCAGGAACTAAGCTCAACTCCTTCACCTTAGGTGGGGCAGAGATCTCTGAGCGATGTTTCTCAATAAGGTAAATTTCCTAGAACTAACTGGAGTTGTAGTTCAGCAGAAAGGCACAAAGTGGCTTTCCGTCTTGCTCTAACATGTATATTGGCTTCCTTTTGGGGTACCAATAACTTCTTCGGAAGAAGAAAAGGCTAAGGAGTATAAACCCTACACAAATCTGCCCTAAGGCAGTTGGATGGTGCCTTGTACGCCTCCTTCTGGCAACTCCTATGCCAAACGTCCTTTTTTTACAATTTGTTTTTTTTAAAAATTAATTTAACATAATTATTACAAAATATAAGCAAAATATTGCAAATACGTCTTTTATATATACATACATATATATTTCAGATAAGCACACAGATATAAAAAAATAACAAAAGAGAAAAAAAGGAAGAAAATAAAAAAGAAGAAATAAAGAGAAAAAGAAGGAAGAATTTATCCTACAAATATTTCAATAATAAAATTTCATTGATTGACTTCCATTGCTTACACTGCACTTCCTATATACATTTTAAGCAAGATTGTATCTGTTATACAGTGGTGCCTCGCAAGACGAAAATAATTCGTTCCGCGAGTCTTTTCGTCTTGCGATGTTTTTCGTCTTGCGAAGCACGGTCCGTCGCAACTGCGCCTCTTCAAGCGGCTTTAAGAAAAAAGCGCAAGACGTTTTCGTCTTGCGAAGCAAGCCCATAGGGAAATTCGTCTAGCGAAGCAACGCAAAACCGAAAAACCCTTTCGTCTAGCGAGTTTTTCGTCTTGCGAGGCCTTCGTCTTGCGGGGCACCACTGTATTCCGTCTTTTTCCCGTACAATCTCACACAAATATTCTAATCAATAAGTTTTCTAAATCTTTCATAAATCTATTCTAAACACAACCAGTACCTTACATTTAAAGTTTGTCTACATAAATAATCATTTAAACATTTCCATCATTTCTGGATTATATTTTTTGGTTTTCGTCTTATCAAATCAGTCAACTTTGCTAATTCCAAGTATCTGCATAATTTATTCAACCATTCTTCTTTTGCTGCCAAACGTCTTACTCTGCTTTCCTTTGGACCCCATCAGTGAGGCCGAGAGAGGGGTCTTGTCATCTGGGCAGCCCAGGGCCTCCAGACACAATGCCCAGGCTTGCGCCCCGGGGAGGTCTCTTTGGTGAAATTTGACTTCACCCCCAGAGGTGCACTCCATTGTCTCCAGAGATGGATGGATGCCAAGAACAACAGACATGGACCAGACAGTCCTTCAAATATAGGATGCCTTTGAATAGTGGTATGACCTCTATAAGGCAAGATAAGTGGCCACCCTGCTTTTCAATTAACCAAAATGGAGACCACAAAACCAAAAGTGTGCATATCTATGCTGCAACTATGGCTCTGCCCTCCCCCCAGAAATTCACAACAGCCTCAGCATCTTTCAGAGGCATGGCTCAGTCAGGACGGCAGCACTTAGTTAGGGTGGATCTACACACAGGGATAAAAAAACACTATGAATAAGTCAGAAATTAAGTCGTTATAACAAAATAAAAAGCGCTATGGAAAACCGCTTAGATTTTTTTCTTGCTCCCCAGCGCCATCTGGTGTTGCATTTTTATAATGAATTCAAAACACTCTTTTTTGACTAAGGTAGTTGAGTCCCCTGTGTACGTAATAAGACTCGCATATGGTCCAAGATGCAAGCAGTTCAACAGAGCAGCCCATGGGGAAAACAAATCGAGGAAGAGGTTAATTCTGAGGTGCTGAGAAGCAGAATGACCCAGGCAGGCACAGGCAAACAGTCAGCAGGAGGCTGGCAGGTAAGAACCGGACAGCAGAGAGTGTCACAGATACTACAGAAATCCTGGAATCTTAAGGAGACTGCCAATGGGCTTGGAGAAGCAAATCTTGTCCAACAAGCTCCCGAAACACATTTTCCAGAGGCAAGTCCAGTGTATTTACAGGGACACGGACCAATGGGATGGCTCCCCGTAGCTGCCCAATTCCAGGCCCCGCAATCTCTGGGTTGGGAAGGAGTTTTTAAAAATCCTGGAGGAATTACTGCCCTGTGACTGAGGGTCACTTTGCCAGCTAAGGACTCCGACAAACACACCCACTTGGGAGCATCGCAAATGGCACGCTTTAAGCCCGTTCTCCCTCCTTCCTAAAAATATTCCATTCCATGACAGCATTTCTTCTTGCTGCATTTAATATTCACTCTGAAGGTTCCAAAAAAAGTCTGGTGGCAATTAAAGGCAGGCTTTTCAAGAACTTAGTTAGGCACCAGGAAACTCGGCTAAACACCGCTGTACGCTCCTGACTCCTTTGCTCGTTAAGGTAATGTGTTTTGATTGCTCAGATCTATGGTCTGGGAAGCAGACAGGACCTATGCTTCCCTCATTGAGGTCTTCCGGACCTGGCAGCTATGTTCCATTTGTGCTGAACAAATCCCCTATTTAATTGTTTCTACATTATCTAGCCTTTTAATTTTCCTCCTCATCCCACTGCCAGCTAATTAAACCAGATTCTGCATGGCCTGTCATCTTAGGATTTTAACGGCGATCAGATAATTTCATTTGATTCGAAAATATCTCCATTTACATTGATTTTCAGCTGGACACAGACCAAGGAAGGTTAAGGTGTAATCGCCTTCAAAATCTCCACAGTTGAGAAGCAATGCTTTCTAACAGCGTCAGAAATTCAGACATTCAGACTAATTGCCTAATGGCACCTGAAACCTAAGTTGCAGTTGCCACAATGGTATGTCTGGGTGCCATTCCCCACCCCACCCCAGTGAAGTTTCTTCTTCTTCTTATTGTTATTATTACTGATTTCATATGTATACCACTTTACATTTTAAAGAGAAAAAAATCTGAAGGCAGTTTATAACACATTAAAGGTAAAGGGACCCCTGACCATCAGGTCCAGTCGTGGCCGACTCCGGGGTTGTGGCGCTCATCTCGCTTTATTGGCCGAGGGAGCCAGCGTACAGCTTCTGGGTCATGTGGCCAGCATGACTAAGCCGCTTGTGGCGAACCAGAGCAGCGTACGGAAACGCTGTTACCTTCCCGCCAGAGTGGTACCTATTTATCTACTTGCACTTTGACATGCTTTCGAACTGCTAGGTTGGCAGGAGCAGGGACCGAGCAACGGGAACTCACCCCGTCGCGGGGATTCGAACCGCCGACCTTCTGATTGGCAAGTCCTAGGCTCTGTGGTTTAACCCACAACGCCACATCAAATCAAACATCCCAGAGCAAAACAAATCAAGGCTTCTAGGAAAGTATTTCAGATCCTTTTCTAAGTGACATTTTGCTTTCCCCATATTTATTCACTGACTTAATTTATAGAGCCGTCCCATAGCAGAAGTACTGGCTAGGAAGCCAGTGTAGTGGTTAGCGTGTTGGACTAGGGCCTGGGAGGTCAGGGTTCGAATCCCCACTTAAGTCATGAAGGTTGACCTTCATAGTCACAACCTCTTAACCTACCTCAAAGGGTGGTTGTAGAGATTAACTGAGGAGGGGTGTGAACCATGGACTCTAGGGAGGGAAAAGTGGAATAGAAATGCAATAAATAAGCTCTTCTGCTGAGCTGCTTAGGAAAGCTGGAGGGGCCAACCAGATGGAGATGTCAGTTTCCAACAGTGTTAGAAACCCAGATATATGAACTACGTGGCAAATGGCAGCTTAAACCTACAACGGAATGTCTATTCGCCAGGGGGGGTTGGACTAGATGGCCCTCGTAGTCCCTTCCCATGCTACAATTCTAGGATTCTGTGACCTCATTGCTTGACTGTAGCTTCCTCTTACAACAATTCACTTGTCCCAGCACGCAAGGAAGAGAAACACACACAAGGGAAATGGTATTTACAGTCATACCTCGGGTTACAGAGGTTGTGTTTTTTTGAGTTATGGACTGCCGAAACCTGGAAGTACCGGAACGGGTTAGTTCCGGGTTTCAGCGGTCGTGCATGCGCAGAAGTGCCAAATCGCGCTTTGCACATGCGCAGAAGAGCCGAATCGCAACCCGTGTGTGCGCAGACGCACTGCTGCGGGTTGCAAACGTGCATCCCGCACGGATCACACTCGCAGCCCGAGCGTCCACTGTATTCTGGACTAAGGCAGAGGTTCTTAAGATGCAACCACCAACCTGGAACCTAGAAATCTCCACGTACAGTGGTACCTCGGGTTAAGTACTTAATTCGTTCCGGAGGTTTGTTCTTAACCTGAAACTGTTCTTAACCTGAAGCATCATTTTAGCTAATGGGGCCTCTGCGCGATTTCTGTTCTCATCCTGAAGTAAAGTTCTTAACCTGAGGTACTATTTCTGGGTTAGCGGAGTCTGTAACCTGAAGCGTCTGTAACCCGAGGTACCACTGTAGTTGCAACTGGACCCGCACCAGAAGCAAAATGCACCTGGCCCCTGGCTAATTTTGAACACTGCTTCTCAGCACCAGCTGCCAAAGACTGTTAGAAGGGAGAATGGCACTGTGCGCAGGTCCTGGCCTGGGGAATTCCCATGGGCATCTGCTTGGCCACTGAGAGAACAGGATACTGGACTCAATAGGCTCTTCTTATGTTTTTAAGTCTATTGGAACTTAGAAGTTCGTGCCTGGACTACACCTCAACCCTAAATAAGTTGCTGGTGTTGCATGGAAGAACAGGCAGAAACGAAACATAAATATATTACAATAAATATTGTAATATAAAAAAATAGAAATTACTTGAAAGAAACAAATAGGCCTAGGGTTAAATTAAGTTATAATCAAATAAATGGGATTTAGAATGTTTAGAAAAGTGAATAAGATGGACTATAATTGGAAATTGTTTTAGTTTAATAATGATATTGGAAAGCTGTTACTTTTAATTACAAGGAAACTCAGAAGGGAGGGATTTGAGGACGTCAACCAAGATGTTTAAAAGGTTGGATTTGGGAAGAATTACTGTATTTTTTGCTCTATAAGACTCACTTTTTCCCTCCTAAAAAGTAAGGGGAAATGTGTGTGCATCTTATGGAGCGAATGCAGGCTGCGCAGCTATCCCAGAAGCCAGAACAGCAAGAGGGATTGCTGCTTTCGCTGTGCAGCGATCCCTCTTGCTGTTCTGGCTTCTGAGATTCAGAATATTTTTTTTCTTGTTTTCCTCCTCCAAAAACTAGGTGCGTCTTGTGGTCTGGTGCGTCTTATAGAGCGAAAAATACGGTAAGTTTGTTGTTATTGTTTATCTGTTTATTGTTCCCCCCTTTCTTTCTTCCTTTTTCTTTTTCTGTTTTTGTGTATCATTTTGCTTTGTGGTTTGTGTTATCACTGTGGAAAATCTAATAAAAATTTATTTTTTTAAAAAAGAAACGAAACATGCCATTATCCACCCTACTTTTCAGAACACGGTTAGCCATTACATTGCCTGCTTTAACCTTCGCAGGGGGGAAATCTTAGCTGAACAAGAGCCAGCTTTTGATAGAATATGGATACAAGGCATTCTGGGAAGCTGGCGGTCTTAAGGCAGCTTAACGGTACCAAGAAGCCAAAGGAAGCCTGAGCGACCTCAAACCACCTGCCTTGCCTTTCTGTTTCGTTCGAGAGAGGAGCAGCCGTTTTGCAAATGTTTTCGTACTGCCACTCCAGGAGCTGGGTTCCCCAGGCGAGGAACAACCGCAAACAGATCAAAACTTGCAGAGCCGATAAAACAAGCAACATAAAAATCCCCTGAAACAGGAACAACCTTATTGGAGCAGCAGTGCGCACAAGTTCAGCCGCAGTCGTGCAATTAGAGTGCGCCACAAAAAATGTCTTCGTGGAGATACAAACCACATCCCAGAAATCACAGCAAAACGCAGTGAAGAAGAACACTAAGAGATATGATTTTATTTTTTCAAGGCCAGGGGGAGTTTTTAAAAAGGCTTCATATGGTGCTAGAAAGACAATAGATTAAATATCAGGAGGCTTTCTTGGGGGGGGGGGTGTTCCACAGGCAGTGGAAGGGTGGTGGCTATTATTGAAAAGATTTCTGAACTCCTTTTCAGAGAATCATAGAATTGCAGAGTTGGAAGGGACACTAAGAGTTATCTAGTCTAACGCCTTGCAATGCAGTAGGGGCAGATAAAGGTAAAGGACCCCTGACCATTAGGTCCAGTCGTTTACCTTCCCGCCAGAGCGGTACCTATTTATCTACTTGCACAAGTGTGCTTTCGAACTGCTAGGTTGGCAGGAGCAGGGACCAAACAACGGGAGCTCATCCCATTGTGGGGATTCAAACTGCCAACCTTCTAATCAGCAAGCCCAAGATACTCCTGCTGAATTCACAAGACCTATGTTCATGCAAATCAGGAATGGAGGAACTGCGGCCCTCCAGATTTTGCTCGACTCCAACTCCCATCAGCAACAACCAGCATGGTAAACAGCCAGCATGATGGGAGTTGCAGTCCAACAACAACTGGAAGGCCACTGTAGCTGTACTTGCATATAGGAAAATCCCCCCCCATGGTATCTGCTACAGCTGCTAGAATAGTGATTGCTGCTAGGTGGAAGTCACAAACTATACCCACAAAGGAATGGATTTGTAAACTAAATGAATATTTAATTTTGGCAAAAATTAACTGCTATAATAAGAAATCAGTCGAATCAAAAATCAAAAAAGGAGTGGAAATGTTTTGATGAATATACGGCAAAATATTGCTTAAAAAAAGATACGCTAATATGCCTAGATTAAAATGTGAAGTACTGGATGGAAGAAAACTTAGTAAGGAAAGATAAGAAGAATATATAGATGACTTGAGAAGACTGTAAAATTGTATAATTATTGTATAATTAAGATTATTGTAAATTGTATAATGTGGAGGAAATCGAGTGGGGACGGAGGAAAGTGGAAGGAGGGAGAAAAGAATAATATGATGGATTGAGGAAATATAAATGTAAATGTATGGGGGGATGGGGAGGAAATGGTGTTGGCTTTGGTACATTTGTATTGTAATGTAATATGTGAAAACAAACAAACAAATATGAAAGTAAAACAAAAACAAAAACTGGAAGGCCACAGGTTGCTCATCCTGACTGGGAAAAGTACAAACAGCTTACCATTTCATAGACTAACAGAGTTGGAAGGGATCTGGGGGGTCATCTAGCTCAACCCCCCTGCAATGAGGGAACATTTTACCCAACGTGGGGCTCGAACCCACAACCCTGAGATTAAGAGTCTCATGCTCTACCAACAGAGCTATGGAGGCCTTAAACGAGGGATGGGTAATAATCAGGCCCAGGGCCCAAATCCAAACCTCTCGAAGCACTTTGAAGTCTCTGCCCCATCCTTGCCTGGCTGAAAGGTGTCTTTGAACTCTCGCAAGTCTTCCTTGCTTGCTTGGGTAGAAGGAGTGTGTAGAATTCACATTTGTCGACCACCGGTATGAAATTTACGGCATGTAATGCCTTAAAAGAAAATATTATGAAAATGATTTATAGGTGGTACATGACCCCAGTCAAGCTTGCAAAAATCTACCACTTGCCTGATAATAAATGTTGGAAATGTAAAGAAATTGAAGGTACCTTCTTTCACCTTTGGTGGACGTGCCCAAAGATTAAGGCTTTCTGGGAAATGATATATAATGAAATGAAAAAGGTATTTAAATATACCTTTCTTAAGAAACCAGAGGCCTTTCTCCTGGGCATGGCCGGCCAATTGGTGTCAAAGAAAGACAGAACATTCTTTATGTATGCTACAACAGCTGCAAGAATACTCATCGCAAAGTATTGGAAGACACAAGATCTACCCACCTTGGAAGAATGGCAGATGAAGGTGATAGACTATATGGGACTGGCAGAAATGACCGGCAGAATCCGAGACCAGGGAAAAGAGACGGTGGAAGAAGATTGGAGGAAATTTAAGAACTATCTTAAGAAACATTGCAAAATTAATGAATGTTAGAATGATGCTGGTTTAGAAATTAAGTGGATTACAGTTGTAAGGATTAAGTTAAAAGAAAAGAAAGGTTAAAAATTAGATAAATTTAAGGGTGAGGATTTGCTGAATTAAAATTTGAAATTGGAATGCAGAAAGGGGAAGTATGAGGAGGTCGGAGAAGCAAGTTATAAGAAAATAAGGGTTTGAAATTATACTTGTTCTTTTTTTGTTTGCATTTGTTTGTATTGTTGTGTTTGTCTGTATAATCTGTGAAACTTTAATAAATATTTTATATATATAAAAATAGAATTCACATTTGTCGTTCTGGCAGCGCCTGAAAGGCAGACAGAAAATAACCCGGAGGGGGCCACCACCAGAAAGAACCTGCTACCATATTTTACCTTCAACGAGATGGCGGAACCCGGAGCAGGGTCTCTATTGAAGACCTTGCCGGACCACATTCGTAAACCTATGTATTGCAGATCTCATACAGGTTACCTCAAATGTTGCAGTTTACAAGACACAGCCAAGTTTAAACGCCAATTGCACTTGAAAACAAGCAGACTCTTTTGATACGCACTTCGGTGACAGCATCAAGGTGGATTAGCTGCTCACATCGCATACTGGACACAGAAATATGCAAGACACCAGAAGACACCCAAGCAAACTATTCAAGGGAAGGGCTGTAAGTCAGCTGTAGAGCATCTACTTCATGCGCAAAGGTCTCTCTCTCCACTGCCCCCCCCAATCCTTTCATCTGCCTTCTTTCCCACCTGATATGCAGGGCAGCTGAGTTCTGTTTCCTACAGCTGGCAGAAAATGGAGCCAAGAGATAAAAAGTACAGGCAGCAGAGCAGGATGAGATAGGAAGAAGATAGCAACAAGAAAGGAATGCCATAGGTGCCTCATCTCTGAATTTACAAGCAATTTTAAAATAAGTGCCAAAGTCTCCAAACTGCAGCCTGGCAACCTTATCCCGAAGCAAGCAATGTCTGGGTGTGACCGCACCATAAGTAACAGACACCTGCGTGAGATAAACTCTCCAAACAAACCAATTTAAACCTTCTCATGTGGCTGCCTTTAGTGCTGTGCACACTGAATTACGACGATGTCTATTTTTAAAATTGAGGAACTATTCGAATCAGTTTAAATCAAAACATGGTTTTAAAAGGGGGTGGGGAGAGTTGGGAATGCGCTGAGATAATAGTTTTTACCAAAACAAAAATGCTGGCAGGGGAGCAAACTTCTAAGCAGCACAGAATTCCTCGTCTGGCAGGAGACTTGTTAGGAAATGGAAAGCCAGCAACCCTGTCCGCATCAGGGATTTGTGGCCCCAACCTTGTTGCAGTTTTATTGGGAAGGCTGAGAAATAATTCCTAGCACAATCCCTTGCCCCTCCCAAAAAAACCCCCACAAACCTTTACCTAAACTCTCAGCACTTGGAATATTCCTAGTTCTGCTCAGCAGACTGCATCTCTTTTGGTTCCTGCATCCATTCCATCAGTTACAATTTTTAAAAATTCTGAATTGCTGGGGGAGGGGGGTTTAAAAAGGAGAGAGGGGGAGACAATAGGTAAAGATTTTCCATACTTCA
Source organism: Podarcis bocagei (assembly GCF_964188305.1). Lineage (NCBI taxonomy): Eukaryota > Metazoa > Chordata > Lepidosauria > Squamata > Lacertidae > Podarcis > Podarcis bocagei. The sequence goes on along the minus strand of NC_138135.1, from coordinate 14,083,087 downwards.
CTCCTCCCCGAGCTTAAATGGGAGGAAGAAACCACAATCCTTGGTTTAGCATTGCATCTGAACAGAGGATCCTGGTTTGTGTCACTCAAACAAACTCTAATAAGCCAAGAATAAACCTTGGCTTCACATTGTGGTTTGTTTGGAGCACAAAACAATTATCGGTCCCCTGAGCGGACACAAAACTGCCAAGTCAGGGATTGCGATCTGTTACTCACACCAGAGAGGAGCCACCTGAACATTCATAGCAAACTATTAACGGTGGTTTCCTGTGATGTGTAAACACAGGCAGTTTTGACTGTTCACCAGAGATGCAATCCTATCCCACACACACACACACACACACACACACACACACACTTAAGCAGGAGGAAAGAGACCTGCACAGGATTGTGCCAAATTTATTTATTTTTAAAAAATTGGCATTAACCCAAAATACTTCCCCACCCACCTTACAGAATATTCTACAGAATAGAAACAAACAGTCCGACTGCAAATGGCCATCAGGATAAAGTGAAATCTTTGACAAACAGCAGCATTTAAAATGGCAGTGTTTTATATTTAAAAATAAAAGAGAGAGCATTGGGGTGGGGAGAAGATTAAAAGGGCAAGACACAGCATTCAGCAAAACAAACTCAGATAAGAAAGTGAGCCCTGTCACCTTAGGGAGCGGACTGAGAAGATTTAGAGCTACAGATCAGATTTAGTGACAACCCTACTCTAAAGCAGGCTGCCTCTGTAAAGCTGTAGGGACCCAAGGGTTAGATCTATATATAGCTGGTGCTCTACGTTATCTTACATCCAAGCTCATTTAGAGGCAAAATGCCAAATGTAGGAAGCATTGCAGGGTATGGTGTTAAACCAGGGGCAAGGAAGCTGTGGCCCTCCAGATGGAATTGTAGAGCTGGAAGGGACCCTGGGGGTCATCTAGTCCAACCCCCTGCTGGACTCCGATTCCCATCAGCCTCCGCTAGCATGGTCAAGGATGACTCGAATCCAGCAATGTCTGGAAAGCCACAGGTTCCCCACTGGTGCACTAAACCTTTCACACTGTGTCCTATGAAGCAAGAGCAATTGCCACTCGGGGGGAAAAACAGATAAGAACGAAGGGATAAATAAGGGCAAATGTCTTCCTTCAATCCCAGGCAACTTGCTAACATCATTACAGTTGTCACTTTAGCAACACTCACCTCCTGAAAGCATCCTAAAATCAAAACTACCTGCTTATGAAGTGAGGCTCCCAGCTTTTAGGAAGTAAGAGTTCCTTGGCCATTCCCCTTGAAAATACCCCCAATCCTGGCCATTTGTAGCCCATTTGTCTCAGCGGGGCTCCAAAAGGAAAAACTCACCTGAGGGAGCAGTTTTGGAGGGGTGTTTTTTGCAGGAGCGACCTCACAGGCATGGAAAGGGTTAAGCACCCCTTCTGCCTACAGATGCCCTCCTATACGTCCCCTGCCCCCAATTTTCCATTATCTCAGGTTTGGAAACACATGTCTGCTAAGGTTAAGAGGTATGCTCATTGTTGCTCATTCACTGGTGAGCACTAGACCTTTTCCGGGATGCCAGGAGTTAAGCATTTCTCTCTCCAAAGCCGTGGTCTGTGAAATTCCAAGAGAGGGGTTGGGCCCAGAGGGTAAACAGGGCTGGACGGCTGGGCTCTGCCCAAAAGAGCCACCAGCAGCATGAAAAGAGCCTTAAATGATAGGCGGAGGTGGCGAACAAGGATAACAGTTTGCCAGCTGAGGGTGGGGGCTACTGGAAATTTAGCCTTGCAAAGGCTTCCTTTGTCCAAAATCTCCCTAACGTACCAAGGGCCGATGCAGACACCTCGCAGAGTTAAATATTAAATCAGCGGCTGAATGACAAACAAACCGGGGCTTGTTTTGCCAAAAGTACGAGTGAGCACCCACAACAGAGGATTGTAACCACTGTCTGAGCAACCTTGGCAGCGCAGATTTGGGAATTCAAGAGGGAAAAGAGAAAGTCTAGTCTGAAAAGGACAGGGTGAGATCTTCTAAGCCAGGTCAACAAAGCAATGAGAAAGCACGCAAGCTTGCTGCATTTCACCAAACTTTTCACCAGGAAAGGGAACTTCCATTCTGTATCAGGAGTTTCCACGAAACTCAAAACGTTCCCAGCCCAAGGGACACATTTCCTGGTGCCACATGCCATTGACCGGCAAGGCAAGAACCAAGGATATGGCCAGGAGCTAAACTGCAAAGAGCAACTTGACGCAAATCTCAGCTTTGCACAGCAAGACCAAATCCCAGCCATGCAAAAGCCAATGATTTCTACACGCAAACCCCTCTCTTCGCATGGGCAAGCAAGAGGCATTATCCTGGCTCGAGAGCACATTCTGGCAAGGGAATGGAGGAGGAGGGCAAGGGGCAGGGCTTCGAGGCAGCTCTGGGGGCCACACAGAGAGGTCTGGAGGGCCACATCTGCGCCAAGGGCCGAAGGTTCCCTCGCACCTGCTCTACACCAATTCCCACAGGCTCAGGAGTAAATCTCGCGTTACCTCCTTGCATCTCCAGGCTTCGTTTTCTTGGAATAACATGGGGGGGCAGGAGAAGGACTCTTTAGGGAAGTGAACCCAACACAGAGCTGGTGCAGAATAATTCCTAGGTGGAAACTCAGGTCAAAATGTCAGAACACAAGAAGTGTCTAAGTGATACCAAGTCAGGCCATGAATCTATCTAGCTCCATAGTGTGGACAATAGGCTAGAAGCATCTCTCCGGGGTTTCAGATACAGGTCCTCTCCCAGCCCTACCAGGAGATGTTGGGGATTGAACTTGAGACCTTTGGCATGCAAGGCAGATTCTCTACCATTTAGCTACAAGGCCCTGCAGACATAAGCGTGGGGCTCAAGTCTATTTATTTATCCATCCAGCTGAAAGCAGCTGTCCTTGGTCTGGGAAATGCCTCTGCCTACCACCCAAGCTCTATTAAAGCTGGTGATGATGCTAAGAATTAAAACTGGGAACCTTCTTCACCTAGCAGAAGCTGTAGCAGCTGAGATGCTCTCCAGGGTAATCCCCACTGGAAGCCTCAATTTAGCCAGTAACTGACAACCTGGCCTAGCTTTCCATTGCTCAGCCTGCCCACCCATCTCATTTGCATTATGCGGTTGGTTGGTTTGTTTTTGTTTTTAGTTACTTATAGGAATGTAGCAAATCTGCATTATGGCGTGACCATTTCTAAGAATGCATATAAACTACCAACTCAAAATAAATTTCACAGCATCACACAGTAAAATGGTTAAAACATCAAACAAATGCGGACACACAATCAAATTCATTTTCTAAAGGCACCTGGCGAAACATCAGTTGCTGGGCCTGCCTTAAAAGAATATTGTATGGGCCACAGATGTATTTGAACCACTCTGAGAGCAGCAAAATTCTAACTATTGGTGAACGAAACAGAATAATGTATGTACTGAATTTTGCCCTGTTACCAGTAAGGTGTCAAGCAATCCAAACAAGGTCAACTTGCAAAGCTGGCAGGGATGTCCCCCCCAATTGCAAAAAAAGGTGAGGCAAAGCAAAAGGCTGGTCTACGCAGCAAGACCAGAACATGTTGTACAGTAGGAATATTATTGCAAAGCCTCCCCAGCTATTCTCTCACATTCAGCAAAGATGATTTACTGTAGAATTTCAAGGTTGCCATTTGAAGTGAAATCAACTGAGAGTATAAAGAAATAATTGTTTTTAAGAGCAGAGCACAAGGGTGGAACTCTAGTTTCCTTGTCTGCCTAAACGGCCCCCTGTGGCAAGGAAAGATTAGGGGGGAGGGAGGGGAGGGGAGAAAGAGGCAAATAAATTCAGGGTTCAACAGCATCCATTTTCAGGCCTCGTTTGCACAACAATGGCACATCTCAGTACAATTCTCAAACTCAAGTGTTCTCATGATCATCAACATTACATTTAATACAACACCCTCAATGTGCATAGAGCTTTGCAAGGTCTTAAGAGGGTAGGTACCCGCCCCAAGGAACATACAATCAAAGGTTAGATACAGGGAAGGGAACAGAGGCAACTGCACCAGGGAGCATCAAGTGAGATTTGTCTGTATGACCCCTTCCCTTGGAAACAGCAGTGTGATTCTTTGGATGCTGGCCACACTGGCACTCAGCAAATTTGATCCTACAAACTGGCATAATTCCACCAAAGTTGTTGCCCTAATCCCAAAGTCATTTACTCGGAAGAAAACTCCACCAGATTCATTGGGCCTTATTCCCAAGCAGACATGACCAGGACTGCAAAGCCTGCCCTACACACACACTTGGGAGTAAGCCCCACTGACCTCATGCTTACTTCTGAGTAAACATGCATAGAATCAAACTCAGAAATGACCCAACGCAAGGAATACAGAAACCTGAAATCACTTAAACCTACCTATTCAGGTACATTTAATCCAAAGGGGGCTGGAATTATTATTTCAATATTTCAGCATGCTGGGACGATGCTATTGTTTTTTCCCCCTTCACTTTTTAAAGAAAGGTGGCTTGTTAAAGACCAATAGGTTTATCTTGCCACAAGCCTTCTGAGGACAGAATTTCATCCTATACATCTTCAGTTGGCAGATTATGTATAAAGACACAGGCAGATGCTCACCCACTGAACTGGGAAGACTAAATAAACAGTGAAGCCCAAAGTACCGAATACAAATGCGTGTTGGACTGCCAAATTTGCAGCCCGAGACAGACAAGAAATTAGTAGAAAAAAATCGTTCGGGAGCTAAATAAACATAGATGGGGAGTTAAAAACAGCGCCGAGCAACGCAGGGAAGAAGTTTTGCTAAAATAGTTTCCAAACGTGCCCAACCTCCAGTCTAACCCGCTTGCGGACCCGTCTCCACGTTCCTGAAGCTGTGACCCACGCCCTCGGAATCCGAAAGCCGCTTAAGCCCCCAACAGGGCGAGCTAACGTGGGAAAGCCTGGAGCGCGCGTTCCAGCCGCCGTGCGCCCTCCGGCTTAAGCCACTCGCGGATGGATCGCTCGCCAGGAGGAAAAGGAGCGCGGGGAGATCAGGCGTCGGGATTCGGCGAGGCTCCTCAGAAGCAAGCAGCGTCGTTTCCAAGCCCGCGCCAAACCTCTCCGCGCCACGGCGAATACGCGCCGGAACTGGAGAACCACGGATCCAAACTTTGGTGAAATAAAGATGCCCAAAGCCAGGCGCTTAGCACTTACCCGCTCGGTTGCTCGATCGCTCTCGCCGCGCAGCCGGGACAGGGCGTCCGCGGGACTCCGCCAAGGGAGGTGCGCTCGCTCGCGTCGCGGGGCGCCCCGCCCGGGTGGGTGGGGACAGGTGAGCGCAGCAAACAGGCGGCGAGGCAACAATGCGGGGCGGGCGGGCGGTGCGCTGACTCAGCCCGCCCCGCAGGCGCTGACATCACGCCCGCCCGGCGCGTAAAGGCGCACGCGCGCCCAGCCGCTGCCAACCCCCGTCGCGGGTTCGAGTTCTGCTGGACCCGTATAGGAATCCGAGAGTTGGAAGGGACCGTTGACTGGCATAGCCAGGAGCGGCAAGGGGACAGGGAGACAGTTGTCCTCCTAAATCAAGTAAATAAAAATACTAAACTAAAAGTAGAAACTGTAGAAAGCGATTGTTCTGAGCACTTGGGGTCCAAAGAAAGTAATTTAAAACAACTGCTGTTGAGACATTTCATTCCGAATCTACTAGTGTTTCTCAACCTTGGGTCCCCAGATGTTGTTAGACTATAACTCCAATCATCCCTGAGCTCTGGCCTTGCTAGCTAGGGGTGATGGGAGTTGTAGTTCAACAGGATCTGGGGACCCAAGGTTGAGAGAGGCTGTGAGCCAGACAGAGGATGGTGACAGGTGGGTGTCCTGCCCCTCCCCAAAATAAATCCTGGCTGCACCTATGGAAGGGACTCCCCAGGGTCATTTAGTCCATCAGGATGGGTGGGCTTGAACCACCAACTTTCTGGTTAACAGCCAGGCACACTTACTGTGCCACAGGAGCTCTCCCCTCTCTTATTATGCAGTTATAATAACAACAACAATAATTTTATTATTTATACGCCGCCCATCTGGCTGGGTTTCCCCAGTTATTCGTCGCCTGGGCTTTTAGTTTGATTTATTGGCTTTCTGTGCCGATTCTGTGCCCAGTTACATTTATTGAATTTCAAATGAATCCCAAAGCGGCTTACAAACAGTATTCTATTTTATTTTTGTTTATTTGTTTGTTGTGCCTATAGCCCACCTTTCGATCCCTGTAGCTCAAGGTGGCTTTTGCATAGTTCTCCCACTCCTCATCTAATCAGCACAACAACCCTGTGAGGTAGGGCAGTTGGGAGAGGCAGCGACTGAGTCAAGTAGGAAGTCAAACCCAGGGCTATCAGGTCATGCCCCAACACTCTAAGCACTGCACCTCCACTGGCTAACGACAACATAGTAGAGCGGTGTCTCCAAAAATGTTTACACTTCACTTGGGAAGATAGGCGAACTAATGCCAGTGTACTGGAAGAAGCAAAGATCACTAGTGTCAAAGCGATGATTCTTCAACTTTGTTGGACTGGTCATGTGCGGATGCCTGATTATCGTCTTCCAAAGCAACTACTCTATTCCGAACTTAAAAATGGAAAGCATAATGCTGGTGGTCAACAAAAGGGGTTTAAATTCTCTCTCAAGGCAAATCTAAAAAAATGTAGTATAAACACCGACGAAATGGGAAACACATAGAATCATAGAGTTGGAAGAGACCACAAGGGCCATCGAGTCCAACCCCCTGCCAAGCAGGAAACACCACCAGAGCACTCCTGACATATGGTTGCCAAGCCTCTGCTTAAAGACCTCCAAAGTAGGAGACTCCACCACACTCCTTGGCAGCAAATTCCACTGTCGAACAGCTCTTACTGTCAGGAAGTTCTTCCTAATGTTTAGGTGGAATCTTCTTTCTTGTAGTTTGGATCCATTGCTCCGTGTCCGCTTCTCTGGAGCAGCAGAAAACAACCTTTCTCCCTCCTCTATGTGACATCCTTTTATATATTTGAACATGGCTATCATATCACCCCTTAACCTCCCCTTCTCCAGGCTAAACATGCCCAGCTCCCTTAGCCGTTCCTCATAAGGCATCGTTTCCAGGCCTTTGACCATTTTGGTTGCCCTCCTCTGGACACGTTCCAGTTTGTCAGTGTCCTCCTTGAACTGTGGTGCCCAGAACTGGACACAGTACTCCAGGTGAGGTCTGACCAGAGCAGAATACAGTGGCACTATTACTTCCCTTGATCTAGACGCTATACTCCTATTGATGCAGCCCAGAATTGCATTGGTTTTTTTAGCTGCCGCGTCACACTGTTGGCTCATGTCAAGTTTGTGGTCAACCTGTTTGTGGTCAACACTGGCCTGTGAGCGCTCCAGTTGGAGAACAGTCTTTACCAAAAGTGTCATGGACTTTGAAGACGCTCAAACTCAGGACGAAAGGGAGAAATGTGCTAAGAGGAAGGCATGTTTGGCAAATCCACACCATGATCAACTCCTGTCCGGAAACCTATGTCCCCACTGTGGAAGGATGTGTGGATTCAGAATTGGCCTCCACAGTCAGTTACAGACTCACTGTTAAGACCATTTTCATGGAAGACAATCTTACTCAGCTATGAGTGATTGCCAAATAAGTAGTAGAGCATCACAGATGCAGCATAAATTGCATAAAATTATCAGCGAAACAATTACCATCTGTAAAGCACTATTAACAAAGCAGCAACTGAAAAATAAGCTAAACATCAGAATCTCAGCAAAAGACGTGTTTTGTGATGAACACATCAATATGGCCTTTATAATCTGTAAATCAATATTAAGAGAATAGCAACTAAAATAAACAAATTAAGCACTGTTAAGTTCATACACACAATCTCCACGCCCCCCTGACTCAAATTCTTTCTATTCGGTTCATTGAAATACACATAAAAGACACATGGTGTCTGTTCATCAACTTGTTTAATGCAAGGCATTCCAGTTATTTGGCTTAGTTTCTTGTTTTAATGTATGAAGTTAAAGTTAGCTACCTGACTAAATGATTTAATGTGTGGCTGATCGACTTAATTAATTGGTGGACGTTTTTGCCCATTGTTCCTCCAGCTGAATGAGGAGACCCATTTCCTGCCTCGGTTTTCACCCTCCTCTCATTCTGAGCCAGTTCTGAGTTGCTGGCATGTTTCGTATGTGTGTCTGAGCATGTGTGTGCATGCAATCAGATGCTGAGCACATGTACACCCCAGTGCATCCAGCAAGGGCAGAGGATTGGAGACACTCATGAACCGAGAATGCACTAGCCTCCTGAACCCTCAGTGACACATGTTTCATTTAACATAATGAAAGACACGAGGGCTCAGTTCACCACTGTGCTCTCAGTCTTGGTTCTGCCACCGTGAGTCACCGCAGTGCCATTTGTGGGCAGGTGTCGCTGTCACATGCTGGTTATTCAACAGCCTTACAGAAACCTAGTGCTGAGTCAACTCTCATGGGAAGCAGCGATGATGTACACCTAGCTTGTAGGTAATTGGAGATAACACGCCAGCAAGCGCCAATTCTTTGGTTGATGCTGCTTACGAATAAAAGCCAACGCTAACTTGCAACCCTCCATGATGCTCTTCCAAAGTGAGCAGCTTTTGATGCGAAGAGAGAAGAAACGAATGGAAAACCCCAAATTTTGCAGAATAGTAAGCCCCATCACAAAGGCTCCATAGAGAACGTAAATATGGTTCCACAAAATCAGGTGAAAACACAAAATGTGTTCTAAGCATGTGATTTCAACACGCATGGTGATCAAATCAGTGTGGGGAAGGTTGAGAAGCCTTTAATGAAATCCACGAGCCTGGTCACTGATCCCTGGCAATCTTAGAAAATGCATGCCCAAAATTCCTTCTAAAAAACAGGACGAATACAGGAAGCTGCCTTATGTAGAATCAGTGGATTGGTATTGCCATAAGAACATAAGAAGAGGTAGCTGGATCAGGCCAATGGCTCTCATCTAGTCCAGCCAGCAGGAAACCCGTGAGCAGGATTTGAGCGCAAGAGACTCTCCCCTTCTCAAGGAGAAGCCCTTGCAAAGCCTGACAGGTAGAATATCTATCCATCTCAGAAACAAAGCTCCCTTACTTCCAGACCCATGAAATTCTTCATCAGCTTCACTCTGTTACACTGGGCCCACTTCTGCAATCGGGCCAAACTGGAATACCCAAACACCTCTCTCTCTCTCTTTCTCCCTCCCTCTCTGGAACTGTTCCACCTACTCATAATTACACGCCAAATCCATAACGAGTGGTTAAGTAACAACCAGCTGCTGCTTCTCACGGCCTCCTGGCAATCTGCAGGACAGGAAAGAGCGGCATACCTGACATGCTTCTAAAAAGAGGCCAAACCGGTTGTTCTGAGGACTGTGTGAAGATTTCATTTCATTTTTGTACCATGGAGTACGAATACAGACGCAACATTCGCGGCCTGGATCCAAAGAGTGAGCAAATAACACACCTTCGCACAACTTGTTTCCTTGAACAACATCCACCCCCTCTGGATCTGGAAACAGTAATTGAGATGACTAATTACTACTCTCTGAAAAAAGAAATGAATGGGATATGAACAGAATGGAGCAACAAATTGTGTATTTTCTCTCTCTAAAATCCTCCCCTTTGCATCTGAGGCTACAAGGGGGGAAGAGATGCCCGAGGACAAAAGCACCGCCATGATCCCAAAATCCTCACTTTTTTGAGTATGGAATCTGAAATTCTATCACACGCCCTCCAACATTTCTTTGACGAAAATAGGGACATCCTATTCAATTATTAGGGCCGCGGGTGGCGCTGTGGGTTAAACCACAGAGCCTAGGACTTGCCAGTCAGAAGGTCGGAGGTTCGAATCCCCACGACAGGGTGAGCTCCCGTTGCTCCGTCCCTGCTCCTGCCAACCTAGCAGTCTGAAAGCACGTCAAAGTGCAAGTAGATAAATAGGTACCACTCCAGCGGGAAGGTAAACGGCGTTTCTGTGTGCTGCTCTGGTTCGCCAGAATTGGTTTAGTTATGCTGGCCACTTGACCCGGAAGCTGTACGCCAGCTCCCTCGGCTGATAAAGCGAGATGAGCGCCGCAACCCCAGAATCGGTCACGACTGGGACTTCCGGGGTGGCGCCATCGTCAATGGCGGACTCCCTCTGAACTGGAGGGATTAGCTCCGCGCGAAACGGGTCTTTTCTGCTACGGCGAAGCGGGGACCCTTTTAAAAATCACAGGCGGATGAAGCCTGTGACCATGGGACTCGGCGGGCACCCTTAGCGCCCCCCCAACCCGCAAAGGAACCCACTAACGGGCTCCGAAGCGAAGAGGGGGAAGTGGCACGGTGCTGTGAGTCAACTGCTATTTCCGTGGAGCGAAGCTGCATAGCCGTTGCCGGAGAGCGCTGCCTTTTTCCTGGGACAATTTGGCTTCTAAAATAAGCACCCGTGAGTACTTAAACTTTGAACAATTGGACTTTAAATAAGGACTTGCGAGCAGAAAGGAATTGGACTTAAAAATTTACTTCAATTTGGTACTGAAACGGGAAGGTCTAAACAGGAAGTCAGCCTTCCGTTTCTTTGTAGACAGAATAAAGCAAAGACAACATAAACTAGAGCTCAGAAAATCGCTTCTAAAGGATTGGCTTTCATCATTTAAAACTCTTGAACCCCCCTTCGGCAGCAGGAGAAGAAGGGGGGTCTTTTTCGGACTGTTTAAACCTGCAGAAGTGAGTTTAAAGTAAAGTAACTTTCCACCGTCCTGATCCTGGAGCGGGGTGTCAGGACTGACGTTTGAAGCTCATTGACCAGAGACAAACGTTTTTGACAGATAGCTAAAAGAAGAGAAACATAGTGATTCCACTGTTTCCTTTCGCATTTTAAAGGAACAAATATTGACAAAATATCTCAAAAAAGAAACTTTGTTGCAAGAACAAATAGAAGTTTTCCCCCTAGAGGGAGACTGGGAAACTGTAACTAATTCCAGGGAGCTTGCAGCTGTCACAGATTACAATCGTGGGAATAGGCTTGTGACCTTGTAGGACAATGTATTCAGAAGCTCTGTTGTGTGCTCTCTGTAAAACAAATTCCCTACTGGAAAGTTAACTGAGAAGACGGATTTGATGACTAATGCGGTCAGAATTTTTGAACAGGCAGTGGGAAACTATATGGAGCCCACCCAGGAATTAAATCAGGAGTGTGCCCTGACAGAACAGATGAGAGAAGGGGATGTTGCTGAATCTTGGGCGCCAGAGATGGAGGGAGCTGCGGCCCTGCAGGAACATGAGCTTTTGGATTTGACAAATGAACTTGGAAAAAGCCAGATTTGGAAAGATAAAGTTTGGACTGGTTTGGAAATGGGGGGTTGGATAGACCCCCCTATGCAGGGATGTTTGGACTTTCCGAGTCTGGCAATGGGCCGTGAGATGTTTGGAGCTGTGGGGGCTCTCAATTTTGGAGGGATTCTGAAACATGTTTTTAAATACCACATGGAGTTTAATCTGGACTATGGAAAAGGGGCTGATTTGTTGAAAAGGGTCAAAAACATTACCAAGCTGGAGTTCCCACGAGTGAAAGGTGAATATGAAGAAGAGCAGCGGAAGGGACATGGAAGAGACTTAAGGGCCTCGGATATAAGGTTACCAGGTTAATGCGCTAGATCGATGGGATAAAAAGGACTGACAAAACCCGGGACCAGGAGGAAGGGACGCTGGATGAAGATTGGATTGTTTCTATTTCTTTTTTTTATCACTAGGACTGTTTTATAAAATTGATGACTGTTAGAAAAATGTTGGAACGAAATTACTTGGCTCTAGCAAAAATGTTTAAAGAATTAGGCAAGAATATTATGGTTATGAGAAGTGGGTAAAAATAAGATTTAAGTTTTAAGTTTTAAGGTTTTTTATAAGATAAGATGAAAATAGATTAAGGTAATGTAGTGACAGAATATTATGAAATATGGAAAGGATTTGCTGCGATAATTATTAACTAGGATACGAAAAAAGGGAGGAGGAGGAGGTCAAAGAAAGAAGGTAATAAAAGTTGAAGATTTGAGAATGATGGTTTTATTTCTATCTGTTTGTGGTGTATTTTTGTTTTTTGAATTTGTATTGTTGGATGTGGCTTGTTTTCTTTTTCTTTTTTGTTTTTTCTTTGCTTTGTCTTTTTCTGTAATTTAAAAATAAAATTCAATAAATATCATTTTTTAAAAAAAACAGAATCGGTCACGACTGGACCTAATGGTCAGGGGTCCCTTTGCCTTTACCTTTCACCCAGCTGCATAGATTGATGGGGCAGTTGCCCTGCATCTCCCTGGATGCGGGTGGTACTGTGGTCCAAACCACCTGATCACTGGTTCTGTTAGCTAGGGATGATGGGAATTGTAGTCCCAAACATCTGGAGGGCCGGAGTTTGCCTATGCCTGCTGTAAGGCATCTTCTTGTGTTCCTACCAACAACAAACTATAATTTCTAACTTTCCTCCTGCCCCCAGAAGAAAGGCTAGGTACCCTCCAGAGGAGAATCTAAATATAGACCCAATGCCTAAGCTTCTCATGATGAGCCAAATGGCAAAATAATTGGATTTGGCACCTCTATTAATTGATGTCAGCTTTTTCATCAGGGTAGCATTTGGGAGATCAGCTTAGCCAGCAGAGGAATGTGGAGGAACAGATCTGTTTCTGTTTTTTCTTAAAGTAATAGGCCGTTTTGGCTTCCAGGGGAAGCGGAGATCTGCTTCCCAATCTTGTATTTGAAAAAAAGTAAAGATCTAAGGCACGGCTTGGTGAGAAGGAGTGTGTGTGTGTGTGTTGGACCACCAACACTAGTAACAGTTGTGATGGGAGGGGGGTTGTTTCTCCTTCAGGGCCAGTTGCCATAAAAGCAAGCTCCCTCCCATTGTTTTGAAGCTGTAGGTCAAGTGATAAGTCAGGGATGGGGAACCTGCGGCCATCTACAGTTGTTGCCCTACATCTCCCATAATTCTCAACCTATCGCCCTGCAGACTGGGGCTGATGGGAGTTGGTTTCCAACATCTAGAAGACCACGGGGTCTCCATCCCTGTTGTATGTCAAGGGCACATCCTAGCCAAAGGAACGCACATGGCAGATCATTAGCTCTTCATTGTCAAAGATAACACAGCCACTTCTACAGCTCTAGGGACCTACACACACCAATATAGCATCTAGGCAGCTATCCCCAGGTCCTTGCTCTGTGGAGCAGCTGCATCAGCAGGGGACCACTCCCTCTCCACCAGTTTACATGCCTTCCCCTGCCGGGCTGCACACACGCAGCCGGAGACTGCACCTGCATGGCAACGTCCTCTGCTCCTCCCTTTTCAATCCCCTACTGGTTCTGTGAGACAGTGGTACAGGAGAGGGCAGGAAAGTACCTGGTCCTTCGCTTTCCTTACCTGCCTCTTCCTCTAACCTATCCTGTGCTCCACCTTCCAGCTCTGAAGCTTCCCCTGCCTCTGGACTCCTGGCCAGTACAGTTCCCCACAAATCACTGACCCCCATCTCCCGTGTCAGACTCCAGCCCCTTTTCCCCCGATGAAGAAGAGCTTGGATTTGATATCCCGCTTCATCACTACCCGAAGGAGTCTCAAGGCGGCTAACATTCTCCTTTCCCTTCCTCCCCCACAACAAACACTCTGTGAGGTGAGTGGGGCTGAGAGACTTCAGAGAAGTGTGACTGACCCAAGGTCACCCAGCAGCTGCATGTGGAGGAGCGGGGAAGCGAACCCGGTTCCCCAGATTACGAGCCCACCGCTCTTAACCATTACACCACACTGGCTCTCACGTCCTGCCAGCCCCTGGCATCATATGACATGGGTCAGGGATGGTTGTCCCAGGCCCCTTGGCTTCTTCAGGATCTGGTATGGTTTGGCAGTCCCATCAGGATGACCAGAAGCAGGAAAGAAATGAAGCAGAATAGGGTGGAGATGAAGGCTGCTCCCAGCAATGGCGGGTGGAGGTTTCTCCCCTTTTGACTCCAGGAGTCAGAGACGTGATCTTCCAGCTCTGTCCACCATCCGTCTAGCAGAGTGCAGAGCCTCTTTGGAGAGGGCTCCTCAACCAGCCCATGGGGTGGTTGAGCAGGGGGCAGGATGCCGTTTTGTTACCCAGAACCGGACACCACCTCCGCCATAAACACAATGGGATGCATCAACCCATCTCAATGCTCATTTGCATTCCTGTAAAGTGAGAGTGTCTTACAAATGATCTCACCACACCGTATGTTTAAAAGCTGGGTGGAGAAAGGCGTGGCCTCGGTTGGGACATCTCTGCTGCTTTCGTTCAGCTCTGAATCTCCTGCCTTGCTTGCATACCTGGGCCCTGTGCTTCCGCTGGGTCTCTACCCTTACCAGCATGAAGAAAGAACACTTTCTTAACCTCTGTTGCTGTGTTCTGGGCAGGCACAGGGCAGTGAACCCTCCTGTTGTTGTTATGGACTGCAACTCCCATCAGTCCCAGCTGGTTGGGTCAACAGTCAGAGATGTTGGGAGTTGTAGTCTGAAGAATTTGGTGGGCACTCCACGGGTCGTCTCTGCCTTAGGCGAATGGGCAAGCTTTTGCACTGCCCCAGACCTTGTCCAGCCCTGCCAAAGAGGAAGCCGTAGTCAGGTGGGGCAGAGAAAACAGACAAGCAAGTTTCAGCCACAGGTCAGAGCTCCTGGATACAAGAGTGGTCACAGGGCTGGTCTTTCAGGACCCCGGACAGAGCAAATGAGCAAGCAAGCTCTTTTATACTTCCTGGTTTGGGCAACCGCCACAAGGGGTGCCCCTTTTGGGGGAATACAAAGCCTTAAAGACTCTGGTTGGGATCCAGTAACCTGCTACCTCTCCTTGATTGGCTCCCAGTATGTTTCCGGGCACAATTCAAAGTGTTGGTGCTGACCTTTAAAGCCCCAAATGGCCTCGGCCCAATATACCTGAAGGAGCATCTCCACTCCCATCGTTCAGCCTGGACACTGAGGTCCAGCTCCGAGGGCCTTCTGGCGGTTCCCTCACTGCGAGAAGTGAAGTTACAGGGAACCAGGCAGAGGGCCTTCTTGGTAGTGGCACCCACCCTGTAGAACACCCTCCCACCAGATGTCAAAGAAATAAACAACTATCAGACTTTTAGAAGACATCTGAAGGCAGCCCTGTTTAGGGAAGCTTTTAATGTTTAATAGATTATTGTATTTTAATATTCTGTTGGAAGCCGCCCAGAGTGGCTGGGGAAACCCAGCCAGATGGGCGGGGTATAAATAACAACAACAACAACATATTATTATTATTACTGCTTGCCCAGTGTGTTGCCCTTGCACGCAAGCAGGCTCAGTGGAGCATGATAGTACAGTGGTACCTCGGGTTAAGAACTTAATTCGTTCCGGAGGTCCGTTCTTAACCTGAAACTGTTCTTAACCTGAGGTACCACTTTAGCTAATGGGGCCTCCTGCTGCCGCCTCACTGCCGGAGCACGATTTCTGTTCTCATCCTGAAGCAAAGTTCTTAACCCGAGGTACTACTTCTGGGTTAGCGGAGTCCGTAACCTGAAGCGTCTGTAACCTGAAGTGTCTGTAACCCAAGGTATCACTGTACTGCTGGGCTGGTTCCACCATTGAACCATAGAATTAATGTCCCCATGGGTCCATTTTTGCTTGCTTCTGCCCCTTCCAACAGATGGGCAGAGAAATCAGAACCCCCTTCCCGCTGGGCTGGGGGAAGAGTTTGGATTGGGTGCAAGTGTCCCTCCACACATCCTGCTTGAGCTGCATTCTCCTGCCTCTTCTTGCAGTTGACGCCAGCCTCCCTCCACTGGTGCGGACCTCCCACTTTCTCCGCAGTGAGAAGGCCCCACAACTGGGCATTGTGGGGCAAGGCAGGGCCGTGTCAGTCCGGGATCTGCCAGATCTGGCCCTCCTGCCATCACATGACAGCACTGGGCCCAATCTGTGTGCCAGCTTCCACCCTGTTCATGGCAGGACTGCAGATATCACTCCCTAAAGCCCAGCTGGGCCGTCATGGGGGAGGTTAGCATTGCTCCTTAATTGGGTATAAAGAAGACAAGGAAGCCAGATGTCCTGCAAATGTCCAGGGTTGCTGCAGGCCTGATTGTAACCAAGGGAGACTGATAATGTCTTTATCCCTGCCTGGAGGCGATAAGCAGAAAGCCCTGCCACCCCTTTCTTGCCCTGGCCTCCCTCCTAGCACTTTGGGATATGACTGCAAGATTACAACATGGAAACTGCAATCTTTGTTGGCGCTTAATCGCTTAATGAACTATTCACTTTGCCTAAGTAGCTGCATTGTCAGCGCCTCTTGTCATCTGCCCCGGCTCTAACAGCTGGCCTAGGCAAAGCTTGTTGTCCAACAACGAAAGGCGGACGCTGTTCGTCTTTCTGCATGGACTCCGGCCTTCGGAGAGTCAATGAAATACAGGGGCTTCTTCATTCGCTGCAGAGGGAAAGGGAAAGCAGAGCTTGGTACCTTTCTCTGGGCTTCTTAATGCCATGCCAGAAAGGGTTGCTCATTGATGAACAGTGTGACACCCATTCATTTCCTACTCAACTGTTTTCATGAAACTGCTCCAGCATAGAGAAGGGCACAAACACAGAGTCTCAGAATGGAAGGGGGCCTTCACGGAATCATAGAATTGTAATGTTGGAAGAAGGGACCCTCTGACCACTTGCCGTCATCCCACCACCAGTCTCCTGGCTCTGAGCCTTCTTCCCCTGGTTGGGCGTTCCCTTGGGGGTTCCCCAGCTGCTGCCTCTCACCACTCCTCTGAATCCAGTCAGTCCATGACACAAATTGACCACAGGTAGATGCCTTTGCTATACTCTTTCCGGTGCCTGCTAAAGCCATTTCTGTTTAGGCAAGCCTACCCAGCTGCATAGAGGGATGTGGGTGGCGCTGTGGGTTAAACCACAGAGCCTAGGACTGGCCGATCAGAAGGTCGGCAGTTCGAATCCCCACAACAGGGTGAGCTCCCGTTGCTCAGTCCCTGCTCCTGCCAACCTAGCAGTTCAAAAGCACGTCAAAGTGCAAGTAGATAAATAGGTACCACTCCGGCAGGAAGGTAAACGGCGTTTCCATGCGCTGCTCTGGTGCCCCAGAAATGGTTTAGTCATGCTGGTCACATGACCAGGAAGCTGTACGCCGGCTCCCTCGGCCGATAAAGTGAGATGAGCGCCGCAACCCCAGAGTTGGCGACGACTGGACCTAATGGTCAAGGGTCCCTTTACCTTTACCTTTTACCCAGCTGCATAGATTGGTGGGGCAGTTGCCCTGCATCTCCCTGGATGCGGTTGGTGTTGTGGTCTAAACCACCAAGCCTCTTGGGCTTGCCGATCAGAAGGTCGGCGGTTCAAATCCCCTGATAGGGTGAGCTCCCATTGCTCTGTCCCAGCTTCTGCCAACATAGCAGTTTGAAAGCACATCGGTGTGAGTAGAAAAATAGGTACCGCTGCAGCGGGAAGGTAAATGGCATTTTCATGTGCTCTGGTTTCCATCACAGTGTTCCATTGCGCCAGAAGCAGTTTAGTCATGCTGGCCGCATGATCTGGAAAGCTGTCTGTGGACAAACGCTGGCTACCTCGGCCTGAAAGCGAGATGAGCGCTGCAAGCCTATAGTCGCCTTTGACTGGAGTTAACCATCCAGGAGTCCTTTACCATTACCTTTTACCTCTCCCTAATGAGCTGGCTTTCACCAAGGAAGTCACTGCTGTGTAGAGCTGCCCCAGGAACCGCTTAGAGAGCAGGGCAGCACTGTTCTCCTCAACAGAAACCCTCAAAACATTACACGTGTACCATAACAGTCATGAGGTTAACAAAAGGAAGGCCAGCACAAACTGAAATGGAGAAGGAGAAGCAGGAAGGAAGTAAAGCCAGAGAAAAAAACAATCTACAGGTATTTACTATAAAAAAACAGCTTTTACTATCAAGAAGTTTCCGTTGATGTTCCGTCAAAATCTACTATCCTGTAACTTCAGTCTGCTAAAGGGAGTTCTGCCCCCTGAATCAACAGAGGACATGGCTTTGCCCTCTTATGATGATAGGTGTTTTGCAGCTTCGTAATATCCTGCACTGAGACAGGTAATTATCAAGGGCTCTCCTACACTGTTGCATATTTCTTGGATATGTTGTTCCTAAATAGGAGCAGAGGCAGGATGAGATGGAATGAGTAGCCAATGGGCACCTGGGGAGGTATGGGGCTGGGGGGCCATGTAGTCATATGGGACACTTATGATTACCATTCTTGAGGTTCCACAGCAGAGGACATGCTTTGCATGATTAAGACGCCAAGTTCAATTCCTGGCATTTCCCTTAAACCAGCTTCCATCCAATTAGAAAATGGAAGCCGTGGGTAAGCTGAGGTGTGTGCATTTGACCCTGTGATCATCATCTGAGGCCCTTCTTCGTGTGCCCCCTCCACAAGAAGTCTGGAGGGTGGCAACATGAGAACGGGGCCTTTTCTACAGTGGCTCCCCACTTTGGAATGCTCTCCCCAAGGAGGCTCACCTGGCGCCTTCATTAAAAATCTTTAGGCACTAGGCAAAAACATTCCTCTTCTCCCAGGCCTTTGGCAAATTAAACAATCTACGGCCTTTTAAACTGGGGGGTATTTTGTTTGTTTGTTACTACGTTATGTTATTTTTGTGTTTTTATATTGTAAGCTGCCCTGTGATCCTGGGATGAAGGGCGGGGAAGAAATTTAATAAATAATAATAATAATTTGTGGCAGCTGTTGCACATGTGCAGATGACAGCTTCCTTGAATGGGAGTTTGTGGGGTTGCAGGAGCAGGGACACAAATCAGGTAGTCCTCATTGAGTGATGAGTCCCCTGCTCCCTCTATGGTCTAGTGTCTCTCAAACTTAGGCCGCCCAGCTGTTTCTGGACTACAACTCCCATCATCCCTGACCGCTGCTTCTGCTAGCTAGGGATGAGGGGAGTTGTGGTCCGACAATCGCTGGGGACCCAAGCTTGAGCTTCTCAAAAGAATACTGGGATATAAACGGAATCATAAATAAACTCTCTGGTTGGCTCCTTCCTTGGTGCAACATTTAGATTTCCTGGGCACAGCCCAAGGTGGTAGCCAAGGGGGATAAGCTGCCCCCCAAACCCATAAAAAAATATGCATAGCTGAGGTTCTGCCCCAGCAACGAAAGGCCTGGCCCCCCAACAAAAGGCCTGCCTCCCCCCAACAAAACTCCTGTCTACTCCCATGGCACAGCCTTTTCCGTTTGTTATTTTTGGCAAGAAGGTGGTTCAGTGATTCAGTAAGGCCGTGATGTGCATGAGTGCTCTTCAGAAATATGTCTTACTGCCCTAAAAGTCAAGATGTTGCTTTAAGCTTCGTTTGCGTTGCTTTCCCGCCCTTTCCTCTCCTTCTAAGGATACGTAGCTGTGTCGGTGATGCTAAATCCCTGGCTATTTGAAGCAAATTCTGCATCAGGCAGAGTCACTGGGATGAAGGCAAAAATCAGGTGGAGGAAATCAAGAACCTCCCATTTGTAAATTCCTCTTTGACACTGTTGACAACTTTCTAGCAGGCAAGCTGGATTTCTCAAGAATGAAGAAATGTGGTCTCAGAAGGGTCAACAATGGAGGATGGGTTTTTTCTCAGAAGGGTAGTAGGAGATGGGTGGTTGACTCAGTGGGTATGTTAAACCTGTTGAGGACTGTTAACGACTGCAATTACCGGTAGTCCTACAGGAAAAAGCAAAGGATAGTATGCAGATGACCATACACATTAGCATATGTAATGAGACAAGAATCCAATATCTCTATTCAGACCAGGTCTCTCCATAGTTTTCAGTTTAGTAATACCGGTAAGTTGTAATTCAGCAACTTCTCTTTCAAGTCTGTTTCTGAAATTCTTTTATTAATAAGACAGCTGCTTTGAGATCTTGTACTGAATGTCCTGGGAGATTGAAGTGTTCTCCTACTGGCTTCTCTGTCTTGTGATTCCTGGTGTCAGATTTATGTCCATTTATCCTTTGGTGTAGGGATGCAGGTAACGCTGTGGGTTAAACCACAGAGCCTAGGACTTGCCGATCAGAAGGTTGGTGGTTTGAATCCCCGTGACGGGGTGAGCTCCCGTTGCTCGGTCCCTGCTCCTGCCAACCTAGCAGTTTGAAAGCACGTCAAAGTGCAAGTAGATAAATAGGGACCGCTCCGGCGGGAAGGTAAACGGCGTTTCTGTGCACTGCTCTGGTTCGCCAGAAGCGGCTTAGTCATGCTGGCCACATGACCCAGAAGCTGTACGTCGGCTCCCTCGGCCAATAAAGCGAGATGAGCGCCGCAACCCCAGAGTCGGTTACGACTGGACCTAATGGTCAAGGGTCCCTTTACCCTTTACCTATCCTTTGGCATAGGTCAAGCACGTCCAACAGGTAGATCGTGATCTACTGGTAGATCACTAATGTCTGTGATAGATCACTGGCTCCCCCCAAAGAAGCTCAACAACTTTGCCTTGCACCCCCAAAAAACTAGGCTTTCCTCCTCCCTAAAAAAGCTCAAAAACTTTGACTTGAGCCCCCCAAAAGGGGGTAGATCACTGCCAGTTTTTAACTCTGTGAGTAGATCGCAGTCTCTTGGGAGTTGGCCTGTTTGTCCAACAAAGAGAGCTGAAGGGCACTGTTGGCATTTGATATCAGTTTGTGGAAGAGAAAACCAGCACTTGGTTTTTGTGTGTGACACCTATAAAAGACAGGCCAATTTCCTTCGCACTCATGGAAGACGATTACTAGATTGGGGTGCTAGTCAGATCACCCCTCGTTCATATTTGAAGGACCCCAGTCAACATTTGCTTTCCTGGGGAAGTCTTACAATCATAAATGTGCTCAAGTTAAGCCTCTGGTGAACCTCCACAGGAAGTAAATTTAATAATAATGGAGTAGCTGCAGAGAACAATTACACTACTGACTTTTTGTGTGTGGATCATATTGTTAGCTGGAAAAGGAGGTGGGCTATTGGAAAATATCAGACTGAAATTTTCAAATACGGCATGGAAAAACCGACCCATCACAAGTCCATGTGTCAAGTGTGTGATTCTCTGGAAGAAAACGTTTGAGTATTCTTTCTTTCTTTCTTTTTTGAGCTCCAGCTATCAGTTTCTATTTCCACAGCAAACACCACAGCGATAACAACTTTGCTAAGCCCGAAGCGCTATTGACCACACCTTTGTTTTCCAAAGGTTTGATTCTTTAAACACTTGGCATTGCAGAGTCCTTTAGAACTTGGATGCAGGAGAGCACAACGATTACCAAAACTAGTCTCTGCAACATTCTTGGTTCCCAGCAAACAGTTTTAAAGCACTTTTAAAATAACATACTAACACACATGTATTTTTCATAAGTGAATAAAATATGAATTTTTAACAAGTATTTCCCCTTAATGTGCTTGTCACTTTTCGGGCTGCAACAAAAGGCTCAGCTTCATTCTTTTCCCATATAAAAGGAACAAGCAAGCAAAACACACTACTAGGAGGAATGTGGAACAGAGCAACCAAAATGATGGGGGGCCTCGCTTCAGTAGCACTGCTTTGCATGCAAAAGATCCCAAGTTCAGCTTTTGGCATCCCTAGGCAGGGCTGGGAACATCCCCAGTCTGGAATCTTGGAGAACCACTACCAGCCAGTGTAGACAAGACTGAGCCAGCAGGGCTAATGGTCTGACTCAATAGGAGGTGTCTGCCTGTGTCCCTACATTAAGAGTTGGCCAAGCTCATTTACGGGACGCAGGTGGCACTGTGGGTTAAACCACAGAGCCTAGGACTTGATGATCAGAAGGTCAGCGGTTCGAATCTCCGCGACAGGGTGAGCTCCCGTTGCTCGGTCCCAGCTCCTGCCAACCTAGCAGTTCGAAAGCACATCAAAGTGCAAGTAGATAAATAGGTACCGCTCCGGCGGGAAGGTAAACGGCATTTCCGTGCGCTGCTCTGGTTTGCCAGAAGCGGCTTAGTCATGCTGGCCACATGACCCGGAAGCTGTAGGCCGGCTCCCTCGGCCAATAAAGCGAGATGAGCGCCGCAACCCCAGAGTCGGTCACAACTGGACCTAATGGTCAGCTTTACCTTTAAGCTCATTTTGCTTGTGAAAAAGCCATGTTGTATTACAGAAGAGCCGTAACTCAGGAGCACAGTATCTGCTTTGCATGTAGAAGGTACCATGCAAAATCTCCCTGCTTGCCAGCTGCTGCCAGTCCGTGTTGGCATTACTGAGCATGCTCAATTCCTGGACCACCCACGGACTGGATTGAGAAGGCGATTGGGCTGCATTCGGCCCCCGGGCCTTAGGCTGCCTACCCATGCCATAATATCACAGGATGATCACTTCGCTTTTTAAAAACGTGTTTATTTTTTATTTCAAAGGACTTTAAACTAGCGCAATCGGACTTCTCCCCTCCTGCGCCTCCCCCCAATCTCAAAGGGGAGCTACAGTGGTACCTCAGGTTACATACGCTTCAGGTTACAGACTCCGCTAACCCAGAATTACCACCTCGGGTTAAGAACTTTGCTTCAGGATGAGAACAGAAATCGTGCTCCGGCGGCGCGGCGGCAGCAGCAGGCCCCATTAGCCAAAGTGGTGCTTCAGGTTAAGAACAGTTTCAGGTTAAGAACGGACCTCCGGAACAAATTAAGTACTTAACCCGAGGTACCACTGTATTTCCATCAGGGAAACATGAATGCCTGCACTGACAAAGCAATGTCCTTGGTGCTATGTTGAATTTCACCTTGCAACTGAATGTTTGAAACCAACGGCCGCATCGGCTATCACCTACCTTCACCCAAAACCATTAAGTTCACAATTGCTTTCAACGTTTCCACAGTATGGCAAAAAAATTCTGAATGGTAATCGCTAGGAATTAAACTGTGTCCTACCCCACTGCAAAACACTCCAGGCTCTCTCCTTCTTTTTTGTTATACTAGGAGAATCCCTGCTGCAGGCCTGTGTGAGGAGCCCTGCCAGGGACTTGTAAATAGCCCTGTTTAATAAACTGTTACACAACCAACACCACCCGCGAAGCTTGAATTGAGTAGCCAAGGTTCAACACACAACAGAAAGACATTGTTAGTGTTTGTTTATGGAACACATTGGGGGGGAAGCTCTGGCTTGGAGTCAGAAAAACCTAAAGCTGGCATTGTTTTATATATCTGCATTGATCAGATGGTTGCAAATAAAAGCTGTGGCAATTCTTCTCCACCTGCCCTGAGGCATTAGGGATGACTCTGCACAAAACCTGAATTACAAATACCCCATTGTTCTTTTCCCAGATCCAATGGGAAAGGAAACCGATAAAATCAGTTCCGCTTTTCAGCTGTGTTTTTGCTATCTCCAGAAAGATCTCCAGGGAACCTTTATAGGCCGCTCCATTAGGAAGTGATTTTAACCAAGCAGTTGGTGGTATTAATCAACCAGCAAGCTGACCCAATGCGTGTTTCAGCAAGTGTTAGGGTCCGATGGGAGGAACTTGAGACATATGAGGGTGCCTCAGAAAAAAACAGTTCAAGGTTCATCAAAGACTTCACATTTTTACGACACAAGGTCTTGCAGAGCTCCCCAATAGCATTTAGGGGATTGCAGCCAAGGTTTGTAGCCCTGAGGATCCTGTGCTACACAATATGCTATTAGACTACAACTCCCATCATCCGACCGCTGTCCACGCTGATGGGAGTTGGGAGCCCGATAACCTCTTTAGAGCTATAGATTCCGCATCCTTGCCATAGGCCTTAATGAACTTAATGGGGCTCACTCCTGAGCTAATATACATGTTGTTGTTTAGTCGTCTAGTCGTGCCCGACTCTTCGTGACCCCATGGACCAGAGCACGCCAGGCACTCCTGTCTTCCACTGCCTCCCGCAGTTTGGTCAAACTCATGCTGGTAGCTTTGAGAACACTGTCCAACCATCTTGTCCTCTGTCGTCCCCTTCTCCTTGTGCCCTCCATCTTTCCCAACATCAGGGTCTTTTCCAGGGAGTCTTCTCTTCTCATGAGTTGGCCAAAGTATTGGAGTATCAGCTTCAGGATCTGTCCTTCCAGTGAGCACTCAGGGCTGACTTCCTTCAGAATGGAGAGGTTTGATCTTCTTGCAGTTCATGGGACTCTCAAGAGTCTCCTCTAGCACCATAATTCAAAAGCATCAATTCTTCGGCGATCAGCCTTCTTTATGGTCCAGCTCTCACTTCCATACATCACTACTGGGGAAAACCATAGCTTTAACTATATGGACCTTTGTAGGCAAGGTGATGTCTCTGCTTTTTAAGATGCTGTCTATAATATAATATACATAGAAGTTGGCTTCTCTGGATCTCTGCCAGTCCAGCCCAGCCGAGATACTTTTCAGCTGAAATGGGATCTGCCAGTGAAATATATGATCTGCTCCTGAGCTACGCAAGGGCCGTTAACTCAGAAGAACAGCATCGGTTTTGCACGCAAACAGCCCCAAATTCAATCTCTGGCATCTCCACTTAAGGCTGTGTGAATGCCATGGGATCACAGAATTACAGAATTGAAAGGGACCCTGAGGAACATCTAGTCTAAGGTTACCAGAAGTCCCCCTTTCCCGGGGACAGTCCCCAGATTTACAAATCAGTCCCCTGACAAAATCCATCCATTCTGACTGAAGTTGAAAAGTGTCCCCGGACTCATTGAAAAAAATCTGGTAACCTTAATCTAGTCCAGCCCCCCTGCAATGCGGCTGTCCCATATGGGGATTGAACCTGGAACCTTGGCATCATCAGAACCATGCTCTAACCAACTGAGCTATCCCAGCTGACTCCTTGGTCCTGAATGGGGTAACTGTGCCCCTGAAGGACCAGGTGCACAGCCTGGGAGTCATCCTGGACTCACAGCAGTCCATGGAGGCGCAGGTTAATTCTGTGTCCAGGGCGGCTGTCTACCAGCTCCATCTGGTACGCAGGCTGAGATCCTACTTGCCCACAGACTTCATCCTGGAGAAGAGTGACTAGCGGGGTGCCACAGGGTTCTGTCTTGGGCCCGGTCTTATTCAACATCTTTATCAACGACTTGGATGATGGACTCAAGGGCATCCTGATCAAATTTGCAGATGACACCAAACTGGGAGGGGTGGCTAACACCCCAGAGGACAGGATCACACTTCAAAACGACCTTGACAGATTAGAGAACTGGGCAAAAACAAACAAGATGAATTTTAACAGGGAGAAATGTAAAGTATTACACTTGGGCAAAAAAAATGAGAGGCACAAATACAAGATGGGTGACACCTGGCTTGAGAGCAGTACATGTGAAAAGGATCTAGGAGTCTTGGTTGACCACAAACTTGACATGAGCCAACAGTGTGACGCGGCAGCTAAAAAAGCCAATGCAATTCTGGGCTGCATCAATAGGAGTATAGCATCTAGATCAAGGGAAGTAATAGTGCCACTGTATTCTGCTCTGGTCAGACCTCACCTGGAGTACTGTGTCCAGTTCTGGGCACCACAGTTCAAGAAGGACACTGACAAACTGGAACGTGTCCAGAGGAGGGCAACCAAAATGGTCAAAGGCCTGGAAACGATGCCTTATGAGGAACGGCTAAGGGAGCTGGGCATGCTTAGCCTGGAGAAGAGGAGGTTAAGGGGTGATATGATAGCCATGTTCAAATATATAAAAGGATGTCACATAGAGGAGGGAGAAAGGTTGTTTTGTGCTGCTCCAGAGAAGCGGACACGGAGCAATGGATCCAAACTAGAAGAAAGAAGATTCCACCTAAACATTAGGAAGAACTTCCTGACAGTAAGAGCTGTTTGACAGTGGAATTTGCTGCCAAGGTGTGTGGTGGAGTCTCCTCCTTTGGAGGTCTTTAAGCAGAGGCTTGACAACCATATGTCAGGAGTGCTCTGATGGTGTTTCCTGCTTGGCAGGGGGTTGGACTTGATGGCCCTTGTGGTCTCTTCCAACTCTATGATTCTATGATTCTATGTCTCTCAAGAGTGGTGCATGCTCTGGTTATCTCCCGCTTGGACTACTGCAATGTGCTCTACGTGGGGCTACCTTTGAAGGTGACCTGGAAACTGCAATTAATCCAGAATGCGGCAGCTAGACTGGTGACTGGGAGTGGCCGCTGGGACCATATAACACTGGTCCTGAGAGATCTGCATTGGCTCCCAGTACGTTTCCGAGCACAATTCAAAGCGTTGGTGCTGACCTTTAAAGCCCTCGGCCTTGTATACCTGAAGAAGCTTCTCCACCCCCCATCATCCAGCCCGGACACTGAGATCCAGCGCTGAGGGCCTTCTGGCGGTTCCCTCATTGCGAGAAGTGAGGTTACAGGGAACCAGACAGAGGGCCTTCTCGGTAGTGGCACCCGCCCTGTGGAACGCCCTCCCTTCAGATATGAAGGAAATAAGCAGCTATCTTATCTTTAAAAGACATCTGAAGGCAGCCCTGTTTAGGGAAGTTTTTAATATTTAATGCTGTATTGTTTTTAACACTTGATTGGAAGCCGCCCAGAGTGGCTGGGGAAACTCAGGTAGATGGGCGGGGTATAAATAATAAATTATTATTATTAATATTATTATTATTACCCCTTGCATGAAACCTTGGAGAGGTGCCGCCAGTCAGTGCAGAATAGACAATACTGAGCTAGATGGACTAACAGCCTGACTCAGTTCAAGGAAGTTTCCTACGGCTCCTCTTCTCCCCAGGCCCCATTCATGCTCTAGATTGCCCTGAGCATCACTGATCGCAGCTGGTTCTGTTGCAACATTCAGAGCTGTTTTTAAAGGGCTGTTTAGAACAACTCACACATTTTAGAAATCAGAAACAGCTAATGATCGAAGAACTTGGTGCATGCGGAGATGACGCTAAAATACTTGGCTTTTTATTGTTTCCTAGATTCGGACCAGGGAAGCTAAAAAAACCATACAGGACCGAAAAAGGCACTGTGCATTACAACATGAATGGATACCGCCCTCTGGCGACCATGCAAGGAGTAGCTCACTTCCTCCTTTCAAAACGCAAAGCAACTCAGTCTACAAAGGTGATTCAGAGCACCCCTTCCAGCTTACAGTCAGGCAGGTGCAGGTGCAATTGCTGGGGTTTCCTGTGCGGTGCCTTGTGATAAAATCTTATCAGAAATACATCTCGCCTGGTGGAAGACAGGAGGGACTGCAGACTCGGAGCTGGCTAGTAGCAAAGATGCCAACACATAAAACAGGGGAAGGGGCACCTGTGGTCCTTGAGCTGTTGACAGACTACAACTCCCATCGGCCATGCCAACAGGGGCTGATGGGAGTTGTAGTCCGACAACGTCTTGGAAGGCCACAGGTCCCCCATCATCTGAATCAGATCTAACTAGCTAATATAGACAACACTTCTTTAAAAGGTTCCACAGTGCTGAGTGGGACTTGGCGTGCCGTTCAGAAAGCGGCTAAGGCTAGTGGCATGCTTTGCAAAGAAGGCCTTGGGTTCGATCCCTGGCATCTCCAGTTAAAACAACAACAACACTCAAGGAGGAGAGTCAGAAGAAGAAATAGGCTGCCTGTGAGTGTACTGGCTGAATGGCCTGGCTCAGTGTCAAGGCAGTTCTTTATATCCCTATATCTACATAGCATCAAAAGAAGCCTGAATTAAAATCCACTTTGTTTCGATATTGCAACGAGCATCACTTTCCTGTTTGGTATTGCACCTCTACTGATTAACAGATCAATGTGTATCAGACAGACCGTCCATTTTCAAAGGCGGACCTGTTGCATAATCTAGGGATCGCATTTAACAAGATGATAGTCCCTAGGATTTTCAGAGAGAGAAGGCACCAGCTACGATGATCTCAATTGATTTGGCTCTTAAAAGAGGCTGGGCGTCCCATGGGCGGTTTCGGTTCAGGAATGCGACCAGGCCGGCTTGCGTTTGGAGACGAAGGCCTTGATGCCCTCCTGTCCATCCTGCAGGGCCAGGTTCTCCACCATGACCCGGGAGGCTGTTCTGTAGGCAGCGCCGACGTCCTGCTCCATCTGTTTGTAAAAGGTGGCTTTGCCCAGAGCTACGACAGGCCGGCTGCTCTCGCATATCCTGCGGGCGATTTTCAGGGTCTCGTCTTCCAGCTTGTCCTCTGGGACCACCCTGCTGATGAGCCCGTGCAGAAGCGCCTCCTGAGCGGTCATGGGCTCTCCCGTCAACAGCATCTCCATCACAACCTGGAAAGAATTGTTGCAAAGAAAGAAATTAAGGGCCAGGCGGGCAGAGCAGCGAATGCAAAATGTACAGCGGGCCAGATTCTGCTAGCGCATCCTTCTCTAGTCTTCATCCAGGCAAGCAAGAATCATGACCAGACTTCAAGGACGCAGTTTCCAAAAGCTTGGGTCGCCAGCTGTTTGTTTGTTTTTTTGGACTACAGTTCCCATCGTCCCTGACCACTGGCCCTGTTAGCTAGGGATGATGGGAGTTGTAGTAGGGTTTTTTCCCTGACCCCCCTGGCTGTGTCCTTCTGCTGGAGGACAGAGTGGTGTATAGGGATGGCGAAACCTATCTACTTTGGTTTCTCTCAGTTTCTCATTGTCCCAGTTTTAAGCACAGTTCTCCACATTTCCACATCAGCTCACAATTTTATTTTGAAGTCCTCATGAAAATTCACCAGCATTTTAATGCAAATTTCTCCAAATAGGCATGTTTGTTTGCAGTTTTGCCTAATATATACATTTTTTTTGCAAATCAATTTCCCCTAATGTAATGCACCTTTGTATGTTACTTTCCGTAATGCATGCACATAAGTCCATTTTGGCTCAACTGGAGAAGACGAAAAAAGATGTTTCAACTGTCCAAAATCAACCGGAGACCCAAGTGTGGGAAGCCGTCTTCTAGTCCGTCAAAAGAAATTGAGGGAAGGTGTGAAGTAAGGCCAGTGAAGAGAGTGACTGGGAGAGGGGGACAGTGATGAGGGCCAGGCAGAGAAGTTTGGAGGGCTCCATTTGGACCTCAGGTCAGATATTCCCCATTCCTGTACTAGGAAGATCATAGTATCTGGTTGGGGGCCGTTGTACATGCATGTTGGGAAATCCCATGGGATGAAAAAAGAGGAATGAGCCCCACATGGATGACTGGCCCATGGAGACCAAGTTGCTGTACACATACTGCCAGACCACAGGCAATTTTTTACCATTTAATAATCAGTGGGGCGAGCCCAAAACATTGCTGCCCAAGGCAGAACAGCAAATGTCTCCTCCCACCTGGCTCAACCGAAGGCTGACCAAGTTATTTTAGTGCACGAGGCAGAACGTCCCACAAGTGTGCCTGTCAGGGAACTGACATCGGAGCTAGAGGCGGAGGGAAGGCTCTCAAATGATGCTGGAGAAGGGCCCAGCAGGGAGAGAGGCAGCTCCGCAGATGGGGAAGCAAATCAGCGCAACACCAGGGATATAGAGGGGCTGATGGGGGAATCGGCGAGAGGGCGCCAGGACTCTTCACCGGACACCAGCGGGGAGAGCACGGGTCTTCCGCTACCCACGCCCACCCTGCGCAGAAGACTTCCGCGCAGAGAGAGTAGGAGGAGACTGGGTGTCAAACAACTTTTATGTTGGAAAAGATTTAAGAAAGGCCCACTGACGGATTCTGCCAGTGACTGAGGCAGCCACCATGAGAAGGGGCTGTGCAGTCAGAAAGTTTTAACAAGGCAAATTAGCCGAGAAAGGCACCAGTTTACGCACGAGTAACTCATACCATTTACAGTGCTTCTCCATGGGAGTCAAAATGCACAGGATAAATAAATGAAAACTGCTGCCTTTCTCAAGACACCTTAAATCAGCTGCCTGAGGCAACGGCCTCACTCCGCCTAATGCTTTGGCCGGCCCTGATAATGGCACATCCACAGTTCTGAAGCCCTTGTAGTTCAGGCACCAACATGACCACTGTGTTTGGGGACTATCTGCTCACAGCAAGTAGAGCAAGTGAACACAGTACAGCAACAAAACCCTTGTTTTGAAGAGTCCCACCTTTCTCGGGAGAGATCTCCCCAGGGCCACTCCAGGCGTTGAGCAGAACAGGCCGACGTTCACTCCCGGTGTGGCGAACCTGGATTTCTCGCTGGCCACAGCAATATCGCAGCTGGCCACCAACTGGCAGCCGGCGGCCGTGGCCAAGCCGTTGACTTTGGCGATTACAGGAACAGGTAGCTTGGGGAGCAACGTCATGACCTGTAAGGAAGCAGGTTTTTTTAAGTGCTGGTGCTGACCTATAAAGCCTTACAGGGCTCAGGACCAAAATACCTTAAGGACCACCTCTCCCCATATGAACCGACCCAAACCCTGCATCTCAGGCCCTCCTCTGTGCCCCCACTCCCAGAGAAGCTTGGAGTGTGGCAAAACGAGCAAGGGCCTTTTCTGTGGTGGCTCCCCATTTGTGGAATGCTCTGCCCAGAGAGGCTCCCTAGGAACCATCATTGCATGACTTTAGACAGGCCTTCAGCCATTAATAGACAATCTATAGCCTTTTAAATGGGGGGGGGGGGGCGACTATTATGATGTGATTGTTTTATTGCCTTTATTATTGTTATGTGAATTATTTTGTAAATGTTGTACACTGCCCTGGGATATTTGGATAAAGGGTGGTATATAAATCTTATTCTTATCATTATTATTGAGGAAAAGTGTCACCCATATTCTTCTAACGACAAGATCCTTTATGACTTTCGTTAAGGCAGATGAACGCATTTAATAATACAACACCGATGCATTGCTAGTCAAATGCAGAAAACCTCTCAAATCTATGGCCCCTAACCCATCTCAAAATTACGCTCAGACCATCCTGTTCCAAGTTAACAGTCCTCCAATTCTATTCAAGGGGCAGGTCTTAGCAGCTGAGTCTTCTGTTCATCAGGGTAACTGGCTGCTCAGTTTCTTACGCTTGCCAACACTCAGCCAGATGTTATTCCATTGATTCTACCTTCAGAAAGATCAAGCAATGCTTTAACGTGTGTGTTGTTGTTTTTTTGAGCAAACCATCCAATTAAAATTTTGTGGCATGATGGGAAGGCGATGAACTGCCCCCAGGCAGGTGAGCTCTTTAGCAGTGGCGGCATCGATGTGAACCATCTCACCTCAGAGCAGGTCTCAAAGACTTCTCTGTGGTGCTTCTCGCCCTTCTCAAACGCCAGTTCCTTCAAGTCATGCCCAGAGGAGAAAACGGGACCTTCTCCTGGGTGGGGGAAGGCATGTGAAAGGAAGCAAGAGAATTTTATGTGCATCTTGTACCCTCGACATGACCAAATCCCTGCCCAGAGAATGACAGGCCGACACACACATTACTGCAGAGATGGGGAACCTGCAGTCCTCCATTTCCTGTTTGTTCAACATCTCTTACACACACACCCTGATAAAACATACCCACAGTTTACTAGATGCCAGGACCAGACACACATCTACCCTCCCATTCTGAGAAGGAAAGCCCTGTTCATTTTGTGGAGGTCTGCCTCTTTTGTTCTTTTAGATGTGGCAGCCATATTGTGTTACACCACACACCCCGCCTTCAAGCAGCCGCCATTTTGCAGTCTGGTGCCCACGGCACTTTCTCAAAATCCCAAATGTTCCCACTGGGCCTCCAAAGACTGACCCCCCCTCACCTTGAAGTAGCGCAAGAACTTCTGGTGGAAAAGCAAGATGGAAACGTAGCCGAATAAAGAAATTGTAAGGGTGCTTTAAAAGCAGAAAGGAGAGAAAAGGTGTCCGAAGAAACGAAAGAAATTAAATACGATCTGATAGTGAAGAGATGTAGGAGAGGGTGGAATCTGGGGGTGAATAGATGGAGGTGTCAGAGATGGAGTGAAGACAAGTCTCTTCTTAGTCAAAAGACTGTTCAAGGATGACAAGGTGGCACAAATTCTTTGAATGGTTTTGTAAGATCAATTTTCCCACCCTATTATTATTATTATTATTATTATTATTATTATTATTATTATTATCATCATCATCACTATTACTATTATTATCTATTAAATTTCTCTACTACCATCCATCCAAGGTTCACAGAGCGGTTTACAATATATAAACCCACAGTTCCATACCTACCCTCATAGGTTTGATGAGCAAAATACCTGAAATTATAATGACTCTCAGATTGGTGCTTTCAATATCGCGCAGAATATCCTCACGGAGGGAGCTTATCATGGAGAGCGAAAGTGCATTTCTCTTGAGAGGATTGTTCAAAACAATGTTCCTGTGAAATATAATTTTTATGAGAGAAGCTTTCATACGTAGCTGTCTGCACCGTGTTAAGATTTGTGGGTAACAAAGGATTATGTTGTATCAATGTGCATGTAACCTCTCCGGTAAAAATATGATTCACATTACATCATGAAACTGTGGGCATGCATTCACGCTAAACCACGGTTTGCTTCTAACTGTGGTTTAATGTGATGCGGCAGCTAGACTGGAAGTTGCGTTGCAGGATTTCACAGAGGGAAATTTCCAGTCCAACCTGGAGATGGTAGGAAGTGAAACAGTGACCTTCTGCAACCCATGGACCAAAAATGTAGCTCTCTAGCTTAGCATCCAGAGACATCACATTTGCATCCCATAAATATATGTTAACTAGCTCACATGGATGGGACGCGGGTGGCGCTGCGGGTTAAACCACAGAGCCTAGGACTTGCCAATCAGAAGGTCGGCGGTTCGAATCCCCGCGACAGGGTGAGCTCCCGTTGCTCGGTCCCTGCTCCTGCCAACCTAGCAGTTTGAAAGCACGTCAAAGTGCAAGTAGATAAATAGGTACCGCTCCAGCAGGAAGGTAAACGGCATTTCCGTGCGCTGCTCTGGTTCGCCAGAAGCGGCTGTCATGCTGGCCACATGACCCGGGAGCTGTACACCGGCTCCCTTGGCAGGTAAAGCGAGATGAGTGCTGCAACCCCAGAGTCGGCCACGACTGGACCTAATGGTCAGGGGTCCCTTTACCTTTAGCTCACATGGTTGGGAAGAAAGTTGTTTTTCTCTCTCCACCAGATAAAAAAATACCTAACGAACAAGCAGAGTTGCCAACAGCCACAAAGCAAAAGAACATTAAGTATACCAATTGCTGTTTAATTCCCAGTAATTCATAGGGTTGGACATCGTCTTATTACACCAATATAAACTCCTACGACGTTAAGTTAATTCTGCTCTGTCAGTTCCCATATTCTTGCTATCTAGTCTTCAAATGTAGGGATACAAAGAGTGTTTTAAAAATTATATGAGTACAATGGTACCTTGGATCTCAAACACCTTGGAACCCAAACACTGCAAACTTTAAGTGTTCTAGTAATTTATTTCTTGCTTGAAAACTTGGGAGCTTTGTAAAGCCGAAAGCCTCCTAGGCTGCAGCACAGAAGGCCTACGTTTTTGGTTCAGCTCCAGTTTTATTTGGGCAACAGGGTTTTCAAAGTCCACCATTAAGCACCACCTTTGCCCCTTGTCCCAGTTCAGCTCACGCATATATATGCAGAGCATTTCCATTGCACGCAGAAGGCCTCAGGCACAATCAGCATCGTCTGCAGGAGAGAGCACATTTGCCTAGCAGCAGGAACAACAGAATTTTGAAGTCAGGAGAGGTCCCCAAAGATCATCCAGACAAACCCTTGTTCACTGCAGGATCTTGCCCATTCTCTATGCTCATGTTTAAAAGAGATGAAGCAGAACCCTCAAAAAAGTCATTCGCGCAGCATGAGGGGCGGGGGAACATGTTTCAGATGTTGTTGGAATACAACTCTCACCAGCCTCGGCCAGCATGACCAATGGTCAGGGATGGCAGGAGTTTGCCCCCCTCCCAAACCTAGAGGAGGGTCAGCTTCTTCACCCCCTCCCTAAGCAATTCCCCTGTTAAAAAAAAAAGCCACCCACTCTCTCTTTGCAGATGACATAAAAGCTCAAGCGACTTGGAAGGGACTAGAAACTTGACCCTGGCAAAGAGATGAGCAGTTGGTGGGGAGGCGAGCAGGCAAACCTCCCCAACCCAAATTCTCTGAGTCGGTTCGTGCATCACAGGCAGTGCGGTGCAGTGGTTAGAGCGTCGGACTAGGACGTTGGAGAACAGGGTTCAAATCCCTAACCAACATCACGGGGTGGTTGTGAGGATGAAATGGAGAACGGTGCACGGGGTGAGAACCGTACATGCCAATCTCCTGGAGCTTTTTGGAGGGGATAGCGGAACAGAAATACAAATAAACAAGCCCATTCCTCTTTTGTCGGCCCACCTGATCCCATCCTGCTGCCACGTGCGGGTCGGCCTCGGCTCCGCGGGAACTTGCTGGCAATGCTGCCTCCGCCCGGGCGCGCCGCCGCCGCTTGCAAAGGCGCGCTGGGTGCGGAGCAGCGGCCGCGGGAGCTGCGCGGTGCAGAGCTCGGCGCCTCTCGCAAAAGCAGCTGCAGCCATTGCAACCTCCCTCCCTGTCCGGGCCCGGGGCGGAGCAGGAGGAGGAGAGACGGTTTTGCACGCTGCTGACCCCTGCTGGCTGCCAAAGGACAGCCGAAAACTGCCCCCCCCCTTTTATATAAAAATTTAAATCTCTTAAAATACTATACCAATCTTTAACCATTTCGATTAATCCCTTCACCTCCCTCCCCCGCAACCCAATACTTCCCTCCACCCGTGTGCGATCTTCTTTACCTATTATTTTTTGTTATTGTTGCGTTATTCACTTCATTTGTTATTCCATCCTTGATATATTATTAACCTACCTCCTTGCGCCTTTTAAACTTTTGCATATTAATTTTTAAACTCCAGCACCGACTTTTTTCATGTATTCCTTAACGCATTCTCACGCTTTATTAATTTTTTTATTAGAGTAGCCTCTAATTGATGCTGTTGATTTTGCCGTCTCTGCAAAGTCAAGAAATTTGGTTCTCCATTCTAATAATTCTGGAATTTTATCAATTTTCCAGTTTTTTGCCACTACAATTCTGGCTGCCGCGGTTGCGTAATGGAATATATTCCTTTTATCTTTAGGGATGTCACTCAATACCAAACCCAGCAAAAAATGCCTGTGGTTTTTTAAAGATTGACCTCCTAAATATCTTTTTAAGCACTTCATGCATCATAATCCAGAACTGCTTTTCTACTACTGTAGTGGCTTTTAAAAAAAGAAGAATTTGATCGCGCCGCACGCCAATTTTATTTTATTGCTAAGAAATACATCAGAAAACCAAAAGAGCGCAGCCAGGATTGTCCTTGTTGATGCTCTTGCTCTCATTTTGAAAAGATCTGTATCCATATTCTGCAAACAAACAAACGAAAATATTTCAGTTAATATGCTATACAGGACCGGATTTAGGTTTGATGAGGCCCTAAGCCACTGAAGGTAATGGGACCCTTTATATGTCCAGCTGTTCTTTGTCAACAACAAATTGTCACTGTTTTTTGTGTTGAATATATGGTATATGGTCATTTATGGACCTAATAGGTATCTCAAGCCATTTGCACACAACAAAATATGTATTTTATCAAAGTAATTGTTGAACTGAAATACAATTAACACCATAGGAGCCTACACAACACAAATGTTGCTGCATGTAGGTTTTATTTTATTTGTTTTTTATCTTATATTTTGGAAATATACATCCAGGTTTTTTTTTACCTCATTTTTTTGAGGGCCCCCCAAGAAAGTGAGGCCCTAAGCTATAGCTTGTTTAGTTTATACATAAATCCAGCACTGATGCTATACTATACTATATGAAATGTTTAAATGTGTCTTTGTCCTCGAGTCACGCTTGCCATCCACTCCGGCCACACCAGTGGAGTATACCCCACCCCCTTTGAGAACCACCTATACTATGTCAGGAGCTTGTCCTACACTCGAGTAGGACCCTGGCAGAGACACATGCCCAACTGGCACGTTCTCTCCCTCCTGGTCTTTCGTTCGGAGCTTCAAAAGCTTTCTTCTGCCCGAACATCACAGCGACTGATGCCAACAGACACTGGCACACTTAGGGATCCGCAGAGTCTGCGCAGTTCGCGTGACAGACCTCAGCAACTCAGCATTTTGGCTAATCTACTTTATTTTATGGCTCCCTCTCTCTCTAGCATCAGATAGCAAAGAGAAAGAACAAAGGACAATAGTCCCACTTCACAGAACACAGTAACACAAACATCCTGTGGGCTTATCCGCACATAGAATCATAGAGTTGTTGTTTAGTCATTTAGTCGTGTCCGACTCTTCGTGACCCCATGGACCAGAACACGCCAGGCACCCCTGTCTTCCACTGCCTCCCGCAGTTTGGTCAAACTCATGTTAGTAGCTTTGAAAACACTGTCCAACCATCTCATCCTCTGCAATCCCCTTCTCCTTGTGCCCTCCATCTTTCCCAACATCAGGGTCTTTTCCAGGGAGTCTTCTCTTCTCATGAGGTGGCCAAAGTATTGGAGCCTCAGCTTCACGATCTGTCCTTCCAGTGAGCACTCAGGGCTGATTTCCTTCAGAATGGAGAGGTCTGATCTTCTTGCAGTCCACGGGACTCTCAAGAGTCTCCTCCAGCACCAGAATTCAAAGGCATCAATTCTTCGGCGATCAGCCTTCTTTATGGTCCAGCTTTCACTTCCATACATCACTACTGGGAAAACCATAGCTTTTACTATACGGACCTTTGTTGGCAAGGTGATGTCTCTACTTTTTAAGATGCTGTCTAGGTTTGTCATTGCATAGAGTAAGGGGTCCCTAATGGTCATCTAGTCCAACTCCCTGCAATGCAGGAATCTCAGCTAAAGCATCCAGGACAGATGGCTACCCAACCTCTGCTTGAAAGCCTCCAAGGAAGGAGAGCCCATAACCTCTTGTGGGAGTCTGTTCCACTGTCGAACAGCTCTTACTGCCAGAAAGTTCTTCCTGGTGTTTATTCGGAATCTCATTCCTTGTAACTTGAATCCATTGGTTTGGGTCCTCTCCTTCAGAGCAGCAGAAAACAGGCTCCCTCCATCCTCCATGTGACAGCCCCTGAGATATTTGAAGATGGCCCTCATATCTCTTCTCCTCAGCTAAACAGCTGCAAATACAGTGGCACCTTGGTTGTCAAACGCAATTCGTTCCGGAAGACCGTTCGACTTCCGAAATGTTTGGCAACCGAGGCGGAAATGGCCATCTGCAATTTCAATTGATAAGCTGTTTGACTTCTGAGGTGCGTTCAAAAATGGAAGGAATTACTTCCGGGGTTTCAGTGTTCGGGTTCTGAAACATTCGGCTTCTGATACACTCAAAAACTAAGATTCCAGTATACAGTACAGTGGTACCTCTGGATGCGAACAGGATCCATTCCGGAGCCCCG
Organism: Podarcis bocagei; assembly: GCF_964188305.1. Lineage (NCBI taxonomy): Eukaryota > Metazoa > Chordata > Lepidosauria > Squamata > Lacertidae > Podarcis > Podarcis bocagei. The sequence goes on along the minus strand of NC_138135.1, from coordinate 14,045,860 downwards.
TTCGCATCCTGAAGCGAACACGACCCGCGTGTGCGCGGGTCGCGATTCGCTGCTTCCGCGCATGTGTGTGACGTCATTTTGAGCGTCTGCGCATGCGCGAGCAGCAAAACCCGGAAGTAACGCATCCCGTTACTTCCGGCTCGCCATGGAGCATAACCTGAAAACACTCAACCTGAAGTTACTTTAACCTGAGGTATGATTGTACAGTGGTACCTCGGGTTACAGACGCTTCAGGTTACATACACTTCAGGTTACAGACTCCACTAACCCAGAAATATTACCTCGGGTTAAGAACTTTGCTTCAGGATGAGAACAGATATTGTGCTCCGGCGGCGCAGCGGCAGCAGGAGGCCCCATTAGCTAAAGTGGTGCTTCAGGTTAAGAACAGTTTCAGGTTAAGAACGGACCTCCAGAACGAATTAAGTACCGTACTTAACCCGAGGTACCACTGTATAACATTTTAAGTGTGCTTCAAGTGCATTATACAAATGTGACACTAGATGGCATTTCACAGCGTTTTTTTACATGTGTCTAGATTCCACCCCTGTCTCCTCTTCTCCAGATTAAACAGATAGGGACGCAGGTGGTGCTGTGGGTTAAACCACAGAGCCTAGGACTTGCCGATCAGAGGGTTGGCGGTTCGAATCCCTGCGACGGGGTGAGCTCCCGTTGTTCGGTCCCTGCTCCTGCCCACCTAGCAGTTCAAAAACACGTCAAAGTGCAAGTAGATAAATAGGTACCGCTCCAGCGGGAAGGTAAATGGCATTTCCGTGTGCTGCTCTGGTTCGCCTGAAGCGGCTTAGTCATGCTGGCCACATGACCTGGAAGCTGTATGCCCTAATGGTCAGGGGTCCCTTTACTAGATTCCATCCCTGTCTCCTCTTTTCCAGATTAAACATGCCCAGTTCCTTTTGCCCCACTCTTTACAAACAGAGGCCTGCACTTTCAAATTACATGTCCCCCCCCCCCTTATTTGCACCCACTGGAAATTTCCCTTTTTTCCACCCACTGTCTCCATACCATGTCAGTATATGGAAACATCACCGCTGCAGAAAGCCAGTATGCTGACATCACATGATGTGCCTATCTGTGGGAAAGAAGAATTTCCCAGGACGTTCACAGGCTGGATAAGTCTCTGTGAAGAGTGTAATCTGAAACCTTCCATTTGCGCATGTTCAGGAAGTTTGTCAGACTTGCTAGAAGAACTGAACTGAAAGGACGTGTTTTTCTCTAGTGCTGTAATGTCAGAAATAAACATCCTGTAAATAGATTTCTGACTTATTTTCTTCCCCCTGCGGAAGCAGGAGAGAGGGGTTGTGCATTTTACCCACTCTTGGGAAAATGTCGCCTATCAAAATCTCCCTGGTCTGCCTGGATATCAGCCAGAGGAGGTTACCGGTAAGCAAGCTCCAAGGACAGTGAGAGGAGCCAGCCTCTATGGAGGGGGCTTGCAAACCAACATACCATGCATAATTGCTTGAAATGTTATCCTCACATGGGAAATTTTTCAGATATCCTCATCATTACAATCATCCATATCCTCTAAATTTCTATACTGCCCTTCATCCGAAGATCAAGGGGTGGCTTGCAATATAAAAACACAAAAATACATACTGTAATAAACAAACTAACAAAAAAATCCTCCCCATAGATTGTTTAAATGCCATAGATTGTTTAATTAGCCAAAGGTCTCTGAGAAAAGGCATGTTTTATAGGCAAGAGAAAGAATGAAAACTGTAAACATTTGTGACAAATGTCGGTGAATGCAAAACCTATAGCCAGTCAGAATTCGCTTAAGGATGAAATGCGTGCAAAGGAAGCCAAGCAACCTTTTACAAGCGTTGCAATACCACATTAGGTACTAATATATAAATCCAGTTCTACTTAAAGGCAAATATAAACTTACTAATACATACTAAATTCTGCACCTAGCTGCTAGAGGGCAGCACTTTCCTATGAAATAATAGCACACTCTCATTTTGTTCTCCTTTTGCAAAACTACCTGTTTCATCAAATCCCTGCTTCTTCAATTGCTTCCCCTCTCTGCCTTTCCACTGTTCCTTCCCGGCTCACCTTTGCTCTAGTCCAAGTTGCATTCTATATTTCACCGTTTTACTTCCCAGACCTTGCAAGACTCGAGCTTATAGGGCTGGTCACTTTTCACAGCCACAATTCCATTAGAATTTCTGTAAGTATAAGTGACCTCCCTGGGACGCAAGCCTGGGCAGTGCGTGCGGAGGGCCTGGGATGCCCAGACGACAAGACCCCCTTCTCAGCCTCGCTGATGTGGTCTACAGGAAAGCAGAGCAAGATGTCTGGCACCAGCTTGGCTGCAGGTGTTGCGGGAAGGAGGCGGACAAGGCTCCATCCAACTGTCTCAGGGACTTCGCTCTGGATTTGTGTAGGGCAGGGGTCAGCAAGCTGTGGCCCATGGGCTACAAGCAGCACATGGGGGTTGTTTAAATGGCCCCCAAACCGAGCCACCCACTCAGTGAGTCCCATAGCTCAGTGAGTCCCATAGGTTTAGGATCAGAGTTTTCCTCCTCCCTTCCCAGATTGACAAGCACCACCTGCCCCTCACTTCCCTCTACAGCACGTGCAGAAACCACAATCTTGACGAGGGGTCAGCAACGTGCGGCCCATGGGCCAGATGCGGCCCATGAAGACTGTTTTACTGGCCCATGAGCCGCCCCTGAACCGAGCCACCTGCTCGGCGAGCCCCCCCCCCCGTGCTGTGCTAAACCGGCATGGTGCAGGGACTCGCCGAGCGGCGGCGGAAATTGCGTCTGCACATGCGCAGATGCTGGAAATCGCATCTGTGCATGTCCAGACGCCGAAAATCGCTTCAGTGCAGGCATGATTTTCAGCATCTGGGCATGCACAGAAGCAATTTCCGGTGCTGCAGACATGCACAGATGCGATTTCCGGCATCATGCTGTGCCAGTCCGCCCCACGGATGATCTCCATGGGAGTGATTCGGCCCATGGCCGGTAAACCTTGCCGACCCCTGATCTTGACCATTGGACCCACAATTGACCTTATTGGTCAATCGGCCAGAGTCTGTTTTTGCATGCAGAGGAAGGCCCTGACTCAACAGGGGTTTGAGACCCATCGCCTACCCTCACCTGGCTTAGCCAGCCAGTCAAATTTCTTTCCGGGGTGTGGCTGCTGTCTCATGCTGGCATCTTCTAGGAGCCACAGGTGAGAGCTGAGTGGGACTTTGGTGGGCACCAAACTACCCCAAAAGGATCACGATGTGTCCCCACCAGAGCTACTCCTCCTCCCCCAGCACCCCATACATTTATTAATCTCTATAAATAAGCAATAATATCAGGAGATTAGCAAGTAGCCTGCCTCTTCTACCAGAGAGTGGGAGACTCAGGCGATGTCTACAGTTTCCAGGAACTCTTCTCGCTGTGCAACTTTTGAGCTGAGAGTTTGTTTGGATCCTGAGCAAGAAGGAACCTGAAGCTTGATAGGGAAGGTGTGCTAGAAAGAAAATGAGCTGAGATTGATTTTTATGTTTTAGCAACTTTGCATTGATGTGCCATTTTTATACGTAACTCTGTGTTTTCGTAACATTTTGTTTACACTGTCTATTGTTGCTTCAGTTTTCTTTATGCCTTTTAGAGATATTTTTAATCTATTAAACGGTATAGAAATTCAATAATCAATAGTCAACCACCTGCCATTCTCAGGCTGCTGCCAGGGTAGCCACAACTGATTCCTTCTGCGAGAACTAGGCCACAGGTGCAAGACTGATAGTGATCTAATCGAGACTCAGTATGGTAAGCATGTCAACAGGATTCCTGAAAAGTACCTTTCTGGGCATGTTGCACCAGCGATTGGGACACATCAGGTGTGTGCAGAAGGTTCTGGCCAGAGGGTAGTATTCTTATTTCTGTTGTACAGGTTCGGCTGCCACTGAGTCATGGAGCTATACAGGCCAGAGGAATTTCTGTGTGCCTGAGTGTATGCATGTACTGTGAATGTTGTATTGCAGATGATAAGAGGAAGAAGGCATCCTTGGCCAATGGAAACAACTTATTTACTCAATGGGTGTGCTATTCCACACCAGTTGTACTCGGAGCAGACCCAATGAAACCAATGAATTTAAAGAACCAGTGTACCATCATGGTTAGCGTGTTGGACTATGACATGGGAGACCTGGTTCGAATCCCCGCTCAGCCATGAAGCTCGCTGGGTGACCTTGGGCCAACCTAACCTACCTCACAGGGCTGTTGTGAGGATGAAATGATGAGGAGGTGGAAGAAGAACAACCATGTGCACCACTTTGAGCTCCTTGGAAGATGAAGGTGGTCTATAAATGTAAAGAAATAAAAATAATAAATAAACACACTGAGTTCAGTGGGTCTTCTCTAAGAGATGGACAGCACCCAACTTGTGGTCTCATTTCTTCTTTTTAAAGCTGTATTTAAAGATTCTTGGTTGATTTGTGCAACAGTCTTTTTTCCTACACCAGGAGGGCTTGGAATAACTCCTCCACCCCATCACCCTAGGCCAGTAATGGATGAAGGAACCTGTGGTCTTCAGGATAATGTTGGACTCCAACTCCCATCAGCCCCAGCCAGCATGGTCAATGGTCAGGAATGATGGGAGTTGTAGTCCAGCAACACCTGGTGGGCCAAAGGTTCTCTGCCCCCGATTTAGCCACTGTTGTTTCACTATGGGTTGTTTTTACTTTCTGGAACAGCTCTCCCAACAGGAACCTATGCAGGCCTTTTCAATTTGTGGCTCTCCATCTGCAGAATGCCCTTCCTAGCAAGTTCAACCTGGTACCCTCATTGACATCACTTTGGCACCAAGTAAAGACTTACTTTCCCAGTCCCAGGCTTCTGATAAACTGAGATGGTGTTGTTGTGCTGCCAGCGTGCTGCCAAGTTCCCTGCAGCCATTATGAGGGTTGTTTTATATAGGGTTTTTTATTATAATGGTCTGATGCATTTACGTTTTTAAATGTGTTGTAAGTCGCTTGGAGACATTTGGGTAACAAGCGACTAAATAATAATAATAATAACAGCAGCAACAACAACAATACTTCCTTTTCATTGATTCATAATAAAAAAATTCCTTCCAGTAGCACCTTAGAGACCAACTAAGTTTGTTATTGGTATGAGCTTTCATGTGCATGCACACTTCTTCAGACAGACTGAAGAAGTCACCAGACCCTTATATAGTGAGAGGTTGGGGAGGGGTATTACTCAGAAGAGTGGTGGGTATGGGTGATTGGCTGGTGGCTGTGGTAAACCTGTTGACGACTGTTGACAACTGCAATTGGTCTTACAGGAAAAAGCAAGGAGTGAGAGGGCTAAAAATAGCTTTATCATGTATAATGAGATAAGAATCCAATGTCTCTATTCAGACCAGGTCTCTCCATGGTTTTAAGTTTGGTAATAAGTTGCAATTCAGCAACTTCTCTTTCCAGATACAATGCCCAGGCTCTCACCCCTGGGAGGTTACTTCAGTGCTGCTAACACAATGGTTCGCCGATGAATTGATGCTTTTGAATTATGGTGCTGGAGGAGACTCTAGAGAGTCCCATGGACTGCAAGAAGATCAAACCTATCCATTCTGAAGGAAACCAGCCCTGAGCGCTCACTGGAAGGACAGATCCTGAAGCTGAGGCTCCAATACTTTGGCCACCTCATGAGAAGAGAAGACTCCCTGGAAAAGACCCTGATGTTGGGAAAGATGGAGGGCACAAGGAGAAGGGGACGACAGAGGACGAGATGGTTCACGCCGTTCACCTTCCTGCCACAACGGTACCTATTTATCTACTTACACTGGTGTGCTTTCAAACTGCTAGGTTGGCAGGAGCTGGGACAGAGCAAAGGGAGCTCACCCCATTGCGGGGATTCGAACCGTCGACCTTCTGATCGGCAGGCCCAAGAGGCTCATTGGTTTAGACCACAGCGCCAGCTGTGTCCCAAGGAGATCAAGTTCTCCAAGGAGCTCAAGGTGACGCATTGTCTCTCTCCCCCTGCCCCACCTCTCCATTTTATCCTCAAAGTGTCTCCTGCTTGGAAATGAAGAAGAGGAGGTTCTGGCCCCAAAATAAGAGGGTGTTTTAATATGGCTTGGGCTGTTTGTTTTAAGAATGGAAACTCAGCTCATTCTAACCAGTGAGCATGCTGCCCCTGACAGTGCCTGTCACTTAAGTGCTTGATAAAGAAGAGAAGAAGAAGAGTTTGGATTTGATACCCCGCCTTTCACTCCCTTTAAGGAGTCTCAAAGCGGCTAACATTCTCCTTTCCCTTCCTCCCCCGCAACAAACACTCTGTGAGGTGAGTGGGGCTGAGAGACTTCAGAGAAGTGTGACTGGCCCAAGGTCACCCAGCAGCTGCAGGTGGAGGAGCGGAGACGCGAACCCGGTTCACCAGATTACGAGACTACCGCTCTTAACCACTACACCACACTGGCTCTCACCAAACAAATAAACAAATACTGCCTAACGTGTCTAATTCGCCCAGTTTTTTCAACGGTACTCCATCAGCTTTCCAACTGCACATGCCTCTCCCCCTGAACTTCACATTTTGTATCCAACTGCACACTTTAAAAACAACAGCAACCAACCAACAACAACCTTGGGCCATAGCTTGGTTGTAGAGCACATGAATTGCTTGCAGAAGGTCCTGGGTCCAATTTCTGGCTTCTCCATAGGTGCTTCCTCACAGAAGATATTGGTGGACCCCGCACTGTTTGTGCATGCAAGCTCTGTGCTGTGTCCACACAACTTCATCCTCACCAGACACTGCCGCCTGGTATTACTTTCCCATTTAATCCGGATTTATGTTTCCGCGGAAAATCCGATTAAGTAGGAAAAACCCCAGCAGATACAGTACAGTAAATCCAGATTAAAGCAGGTGTCTGGTGGGGGCGGGGAGGACACTGAGTGGCATTTTGATGAGGACATCATGTGGACACTGTGAAAAACTTGCAAGGCAATAAGCTGGCACGTGGAAGCGTCCCTGGTTGGGCTGCAGAAGGCCTGTCTGAAATCCTGCAAAGCTGCCGACTAGCAGACAGTACTTAATTAAATGGATGAGGGATAGGCAACTTGGCGTCCCGCTCCTATCAGTCCAGGCCAGCTCGGCCAATAGTCAGAGATGATGGCAGCTGTAGTCTAAAACAGCTGCAATTTGCCAGATTGGCTAGTCCTGAAATGGTCCAATGGTATGACTTTGTATAAACACGGTATATCCTACGTAGAGCAGCGGTTCCGAGCCTTTTCCTCCTATGAATCATAGAATTGCAGAGTTAGAAGGGATTCTAATGGTCATCTAGTCCAATTCCCTGCGACCCAGGAATCTCAACCTGTGGTCTCCCATCCAATTTGAAATCACACCAGACCCTGCTTAGCTTTGCAAATGTGCTAGCAGTTTTATTGCTGCACCACTAGGAAGCTATGGGCCACTTGAGGATCGCCAAGGGTCTTGGCAGACCTCTTAATCATAATGCAAGGGTGTCCAAACTCTTTTCAAAGAGGGCCAGATTTGATGAAGTGAAGGGCCGTGAAGGCCAACCAAAGTTGTTGACCTTTTTTTAACCCAAAGTTGTTGAGGTTTTTATTTTTAGGATTTTACCCCCCAAAATAAACTGCCACTGGAGCCGGATTAGGCCACCAAAATGGACATGCCTGTAACTTAATGGGTTTCCTGTCTGCTGTAGCAATTGTAATGGGATGTGCTAGATGCCGTATGCATTTTTATTGCTTCTCTTATTTCCTGCGTATTTCCTGCACAGTAAAGGACAGTATAAGAAATGAAAGAAGCCAATAAAAATCACAATTAAAAATCAACATGAATATTTTATGTGACAGGCGTGCTGTCCCCCGTCTTCCAGCACAAGAACCACACGCATCTCTCAGAGCACCTGAACGAAGCTCACGGACCACCACTCACCAGCTGATAAAGGGCAAGGTCATTCCCACTAGGCGCTGCTTTTCTGCCAGCACATGCAGGAAGCTAGCTGTCAGCCTTCCCTTATTTTTGCGGGAAATTCCCTTATTCCAGAGCCGTTTCCCGTTGCTTCCCGCTGCTATCCCGGATTGTTAGATATCCCATAGACTGTCCCTGGGACAGGTGAGGCTGCTGATCCCTTATTTTCAAATCGGAAAGTTGACAGCTATGGCAGGAAGTGCACCAGCAAAGTAGTCTCCCCCCCCCCAACCTTGTGGGTCAGCTTTGACGTTCAGAACTTCTGCAGGGTCAATTTGGCCAATGAATCATCATGATGTCAGATAATTGACAGGTGAGCGGCTCCCCTTGCCTGTCAAAGTGGGCCTGAGGGTTGCATGGCACCAGCAGGCCAATAATGTTTCCCACTACAGTGAGGAGGAGGTGAGCCCCCTTAAGAGAGTAGGGACAGGGCATAAGTCCCTCCCCCGAATCTGGGGCTGGCACTAGTAATTTATAGCAGAATCCTATGAACGTTTACTCAGAAGTTAGAACCACTGTGTTCAATGGGGCTTTCAATATGTTTGCATGTATGAGTGTTGCTGCGTGCAAGGGCCTTGTACGCACTTTTTTGACATCCCCTTCCCCAGGTACGAAGGGACGTGGATGGCGCTGTGGGTTAAACCACAGAGCCTAGGACTTGCCGATCAGAAGGTCGGCGGTTCGAATCCCCGCAACGGGGTGAGCTCCCATTGTTCGGTCCCTGCTCCTGCCAACCTAGCAGTCTGAACCCACGTCAAAGTGCAAGTAGATAAATAGGTACCACTCCGGCGGGAAGGTAAACGGCGTTTCTGTGCGCTGCTCTGGTTTGCCAGAAGCGGCTTAGTCATGCTGGCCACATGACCCAGAAGCTGTACACCGGCTCCCTTGGCCAGTAAAGTGAGATGAGCGCCGCAACCCCAGAGTCGGCCATGACTGGACCTAATGGTCAGGGGTCCCTTTACCTTTACCTCCCCAAGTACGCACACCCGCATGCTATAAAGACAAACAGAAAAGATTACAAACCTCAGCTTGAAACAAAGTTCATGCAGGGTTGTAACTTTACAGTGCAGCCCTATACATATCTACTCATTTAACAGTTTTTATCTGTTTTTCAATATCTTAGACATAAATTGCCTTGAGACAGTGTTTTAGAAAGCAATTAAGAAGTCTAATAAATAGTGTGCTAGAGTAAACCCCACCGGGGATTGTTCCCAGATAAGTGGGTACGGGATTGAATGGCAGCCCTAAAAACCTACATTTTAAACTGGATCTCTTGTATCATCTCGGAAGAAAGGCACGCCGTGTTCAGCAGTGATTATTCCTGCTGGGTGCTGCAGTAAGAGGGTAGGTAGGCGTGTAACCCATGCTGTTACCTTCATTAAGATCAGAAACTTGCTTTTCTGAGAAAGAAGCCAGTTTGGACGAGGAGACAGAAGGGCACCACAGGAGTTTAGAGGCCTGGATGCTTGTTTTAAGCCTGCTTTCGAGAGTTAACAGGTGGCTCCAGGTCCCTTATCTACCACCAGACATTGTTGTGGTATGCAACAGAGAATGCCTGAAAAGAACAATGAGGTTATCCCCCCTTCCTGCTGAAACAAGCTCCCCTCTCCACTTTCCCCCAGAACTAGGAGAGGCACGAAAAGAGCAGAGCAGAGCAGAAATTGGCTGCACGCAGGCACAGTCTCCAATTGCTTTGGAAAAGCCCTGGGGTGGCTGGGACTTAGGCAGCAGACCTTCAGACGAGTTGCTGTGCTCATTAGGCCTGACAATCCTGTGCATATCGTGTTTTTGCTAATAGTTAACTCCAACTTGCACAGTGTGATTTACTGCTGGCTCACTCCTGACATTGATGTCTATTTAGTGAGCCATCATATTTTACATACATAGATGTTAAGTTTATACTAAAGACATATATGTTTAGTTTATACATTATTTGTTGCTTAGGTTTTCTTCATTTGATGCGCTAGTGTGGCACCCATGGCACAGATTGTTTAGAGCGGCAACAGCTATACTTTGGAATTCCCTGCCTATTGATATCAAGGAGGCTCCTTCGCTGTGTTCTTTTCGGTGTCTGCTAAAAACATTTTTGTTTAGCCAAGCATACACGGATGCTTAGAAATGCTGGTATGCCTTCTTACCTGTTTTAGTATTTTAACTTGTTTTATGTTTTAAACTAGGGACGCAGGTGGCGCTGTGGGTTAAACCACAGAGCCTAGGACTTGCCGATCAGAAGGTCGGCGGTTCGAATCCCCACAACTGGGTGAGCTCCTGTTGCTCAGTCCCTGCTTCTGCCAACCTAGCAGTTCAAAAGCACGTCAAAGTGCAAGTAGATAAATAGGGACCGCTCCGGCGGGAAGGTAAACGGCGTTTCCATGAGCTGCTCTGGTTTGCCAGAAGTGGCTTAGTCATGCTGGCCACATGACCCAGAAGCTGTACGCCGGCTCCCTCGGCCAGTAAAGTGAGATGAGCGCCGCAACCCCAGAGTTGGCCACGACTGGACCTAATGGTCAGGGGTCCTTTTACCTTTACGTTTTAAACTATCACCACAATTTTAACATTGATTTTATTGTTTTTAACTTCTTTGCAAACAGTTTCAAGGTGGTTGCTGTTTTCAAACATTCAAGTGGGGTATAAACAAACAAACAGTGCAACCGTGGATGGGAAGGTCCCCTGTCCGTATCAGACTGAACCTGCCTGCGAACTGGTGAAGTGTGGTTTGCAAGAAGTTGGCAGCATTTAAAACTGCATAGCCTTCACACAAGGCAAGGCACGATGATGATGATGATGATGATAAAAATAATAATAATAATAATAATAATAATAATAATAATAATAATAATAATAATAATAATAATAATAATATAACAACAACAACAACAACAACAACAACAACAACAACAACAATTTATTTGTACACTGCCCGTCTGGCTGGGTCTCCCCAGCCATTAAAAATACATTAAACGATGTCGGGGGGGGGGGGACAGCTTTGGAGCGGGTGGGAAACTGCTGTCCTAAGACAGGCAGAGATACCCGCTGCCTAACCAGCGGTGGGGTAAAACCCGCTTTGCTCCTTGAGCCTGAAATAGAATCCTCGCTCCATTCGACCCCTCCCACCCCGAGGTGGGAGGAGCCCAGCCTCGCTTTCGCCCCAAGATGGCGGCGCCATTGAAAAAGCCCTATGCGGGCGGCCCTTTTTCCCCCGTGACGTCACGACGCCCGGCGTCCCATAAGAGGAAAAGGGGCGGAGCCTCTGCGCCCGAGCCTCGTTCCGGTGTCAAGATGGCGCCGGGCCTGGGATCGCCCTATGCGCTTGCCACGGGGCGGCGCGCGGGGCTCGGCAGAGGAGGAGCCGCCGCCGCCGCAGCCTCCTGTCCGGAACGCGGCGGGCGGGGGGAGCGTTGCCATGGCAGCGAAGAGTAGGTGTCACACCGGGCCACTTCCTGGTTGGAGGCCAACGTCCCGGGCACTCAGCTGTGGCGGTTGGGGGGGGGCGGGGGAGGAGGCGGCAACGGCGGCGGCGGCACGAGGCCCCGGAAGGAGCGCTGAGGTAAATTGAAGGGAGAAGGGAGCGGAGGCTGGGCTTGTGGGGAGGGGGCGCCCGGCCCTTCGTGGACCCCCCTCGGCTGTGGCGGGGCCCCTCCATGCTGAGGGCGAGAGGAGAGCCAGGCCTCGAGGCCTTCCTTGAGGGAAAGGTGGGCTGTTCCATTCTCCCCCAGAGGGGTGGGCGGGCCGGGAGTTTGGCTCACTCCAAATCCACCTCGCGTGTGGTGGGTTTTCCCGTGGAGCTGAGGGCGTGTTGGATTAGTGTTGTGGGGGGGGGCGGGGGCGTCTCTTCCTGGACTTTCCCCCTCCTTCTCCTCTGGGGCCCTTTGCAGCTCGAGGGGACAAAGGGGAAGCTCTCCCCCTCCCCACTTCCATTCATGGTGTGTCGACTATGGGATGGGGGGGAGAGTCATGGGGGGGGGAGCGAAATGCCAGGGTTTTTCCTTTGTATGGGAAGTGGGGGGGGTGGTAGTAGGAAGCCGCCAGACACCCCAGTTTCGACTCTCTTGGAGGAGGATGCTGGGTTGGGGGGGGCGGGAAGGAGGAGTTTTCCGGAGGGGGGAGCTAGAGGGTGTGGGGAGGTTTCTTCGTTCATTAAGGTAAGGGGTGTGTGTGTTTAGGAGAGGGGGAAATAACTGCAGACACAGCAGAGTGAAGGTGGTTTGGAGGTGGTGTGGGAGCAGGAGAGGAAAAAAAGGATTTTTGCTGCTGAATCCTGTGCATTATTTGCTCAGAAGTAAGTCTTGCTATTTCCAATGTGTGTGTTTTAACTTCTAAGTAAGCATGCCTAGCATTGTAGACTGCAAAAGGATTGCTGCGGAAGTTCTGAAAAGTGGAGAGGATCTGAATGGTCCCTGGGAGTCTGTGAGCCTTTGATGTGGGGAGCTGAAGCTTATGGTGGATTACATATAGGGACTCTTAATTTGATTGACTCCGTATGTGTGTATACGTTTTTTAATGCCCACAGTTCAGTAAGACGTTTTGCCATCTCTAACAACAAGCAATACCGCAGTTAAAAGCAGAAACTTGAAATGTTTGCCCCTTTTGGTGATATAAAACTTTTGGGAAGGAAAGAAGTTTCTCATAATTTGTGCCTCTGTTGTAAAAGTCTTGGACCTCTATGCCATGTATTGATATGGGGTTTGGGTAGTGGAAAGAATCTTGTATTGGGCACAAAAGACTCTGAACCAATTCTGTTGGTATCTCTCTCTCTTCTTTGAGTGGGTTGATGTTAGAAAGTTATCAACCTAGCAGCCTTGAGGGGGGAGTGAGGTCCACCTGCTCCGGCACATTGGTACTCTTAATACAAAAGTCCTCCAAAAGCAGCTTTGCTCCCTCCGCCTTGAATGGTCACTTACGGAAGCTATGGCTGTTGAATTGTAAAGTTCCTTCCTTGATCGGGTCCTTTGGGAGCTGAACCAAAACCACTGACATTTGCTGTTTGGCTGAATGGCTGGTCCAGACAGTAATTGAAGAGAGCTGCTGTATTCTATTACCGATCCCCTCAGGATTGCTTTCTTTGTTGAAAAGTTTGGAGCAGTTTATTAGAGCAACTGGACTGTCAATTTTATATTGTGTGGCGGTGGAATTGAAGTGCATTGTGTAGTGTATAGTTTAACAAAGAACTCTTTTCAGCCTGGTCCTGTTTTATTCAGAACTTTTATTCAGAGTTTGGTCAGAGCTTTTTGCCAAGTCAGGCTGAAATCTTCTGCATATTGTACTGAAACTGAGAACACAGTGGGAGTTGCTTTTCAGTAAACATGTGTAGGATCTGGCTGCAAGACTGTATAATATTGCAGCCTTTGTATAGTTACTTTGAATTGTTATTTAAATGATAGCTGCCCTAACCTGATGCACTTCATTTTTCTCCTTGTTGGACAATACCTGTGACCTTTTGGCAACTACGGGAAAGCTGTTTGTCAAGTGATTCTTTGATGTGTAAATTCACTGAAACTGTGAATGAGGATGAGGGTGTGTCCTGGTGAATATTTGATCTGTGATTCTATTCCTTGCCTCACTTGTCAGTACTGCAGGAAAGGTTGTTAAATCTTAGGAAGTGTTTTGCTTTTGTTGTAACTTGGAGCACTTCTTGGATGGTAATGGTGGAAAATTTAAACTGTTAAGTTGCAGGATAGCTGCCTGCCTTATTCTCTTGTGTTTTGTACTCTTTCGCTGAAGACTGTTAAATTAACTCACTGCTTGAAATTTGAACTGAGGGCAACAGCAAGCTTCTCTGTTTTATAGAATTATCTCCAAATTGACAGCTCATTGGTCTGTTGATTAGGAGAATTAGGGTTTGTACACTCATGTCCCGAGGAAGTATTTTGAGACTGAAACTGTGACAATAACATGTTTGTGTTTGTATCTAAAAGAAGCCAGCCAGATATAATGCAAGTTGGAGTTGTGCCAAAATGGAGTAGTTGCTCAGGAAAAGGCATTGTCGGCAATTTTCTTCTTGTTATATTGTGTTTGGCTAAGCATGGATTATCATACCCTGAACTCTGCTTGTGCTGCAATTTATTGAAGCGCAAACTTCCCGCAGCTTGTGTTACTGACTGCAGAAGCCATGTTCTTTTTAAAGGCCACAGACCTCTATGTTCATGGAAGTAACCTTTGAGTCTTAGGGGCTTGTCTCCAAGTAAACATGCATATGATCAGCTTGAAAGTCTGATTTCACAATAAAAATATGTATAAAAGCAGATTGCTATCTTTTATAATTCTGAAGATAATGCTTAAAAAAATGTGTGGGCAACTCCTGGTGAACTCTGAGAGGTGGCTGAATTAGCAGGCTCGGTTTCAGTGTCCTGCATAGTTCTGGCCCTCTCTGTATAACTAGTAGAGGCACCAAAATTTATACAGAGTAGTGTAAAAATGCAGAATGAAGTGTTATTTTGGGTGAATTTAGTGGGGTTTTTGGTAGAGTCATTCTTGCAGTGGTAGAGCAAGACTTTGAAAAGATGCTATGAACATTTATATGCTGCCCTATAACTGCAGGCCTCAGGGTGGTTCACAGGATAAAATCAGAAACATAAAACCACAATATACAGAATCAAAATAAAAACAACAACCCAGTAACTCCCCCCCCCCCATTTCAGGGGGGCATAGAATGTCAATTAGCCCAGCTAAAAAGAGTTAAGACACTTAAAAACACTTTGTAACTAAGGAAATGGTAAAACGTGCATCTTGGTGACTGGACATGAGAGGCTCAGTATGGCTGGCCTAGGAGTTATTTCTTGCTAAGTGGCTTCACCCATGCTAAAATAGCACCTGTCCTCATACTAGGTGGAGTTGTAATTAGAATGGAATTTCTAATAACTATAGTAGCCAAAGCTTGCAAAGGAGCACATTTTTAGCATCGTATGATTATCTAAAAACTCTCACAACACTTATGTCTGTGTCAAAATTACAGTGCAGGAGAGACATGGTACTGTAAATGCTGATGCAGAGATCAGGTCTTGTGTGGTATCTCTAACAAATCCTTCCAGACCGTGACTGGAGTGTGTGAAAGAGCAGCTTGGTTCTTGGATAACACACACCTCTCTGTCAAAGCACTTGTTGTAGGTCATTGATAGACAGTAGCAGCCCAGAGGGGAGTGTGCTGCAGGTCAAGTATGAGAGCCATTTTATACATCCAGAATTCTGTAGTGAAACCTTTATTGAATGCTATTGCTGCAGGCTGACGGTTATATACTTGATTGTACCTTGGAAGATTTTTGGGGTAGGGGGGTTAAGTTGAAGGATTTCATCACAGGTAGAAATGTGACATGTCAAAGAGAAGGCAAAGTTGAACAACCAAGAACCAGCTCCCCTGTCAAAGTGGACTCTGGTGGGCTTCCTTGGCTGGCTTAAGTACTTGTGCCAAGTAGCAACTGTTCAGTGATCTGGAGGAGGCAGTGAACTTCCCAGCAGTTTAATTTCTCATAGATACCTGGGGCAGTGTTGTGGGGATCCTGGTAATTAAAAGTCAGGCAGTTCACAGACCCAGGTGCCTGCTGTGCGGGGTGGGGACAAGGACCGGCATCAGTGGTGGGCTCTGACACCTGCTGGAGGATGCCAGGTGCTAGTCCTGGCTCAGCATTTCCTCAACCTGCTCGTTTAGAAAATCCAAGTAGATTTATAGATGGGAAAATATTCTTGCATGGATTAACCCACCTTCAAGCCTCACTTTTTGGGATTCTGACAAAACTCCACTACTTGATTTTGCTGAATGTATAAAATGGCCTTGGTAGGTGCTGCTGTATAGTTGCATCATGGGTTAGTCACTTGAGCTGTAGATAAACATACCAGTCATATCTGCCACTTGTACCATGATTTCTGCAGCTCAGTAATGTGGCTAAATTACTGTTCTCATGTAAATCAACTGTCTTTTAAGTCCATGGTGGCAGGGCATTGGCTGTTTACAATAACTTTGTCTTAAAGTCCTTTGTTTTTCACTGAAAATCCCCTTATCATAAAAAGAAGTGGGTGCCACTGAAGCCTCTTGGAAAAGAAATGTACACTTTGCTCTTTGTTTTGAAGGCGTTTTCTGATGCCTTTCGACAGAATTGACAGCGTTCAAGGCCACTAACGACTTAAAAGCACCATATTGCAGCAGTAGCAGTAAAACGGCAGATATGAAATGTGCACCCAATAATAAAAGTTGGCTGTAAACACCTAAGTGCCTGTATTTGCAAAACACAATGAGATCCTGGAAGTAAAATGTTGGTAAAGCTTTTGTAACAAATGCTACAGAGTGACAAGTTCAAAGGCTGGTGGAACAGAATGTGTGGAGTAGAATTTTCGTAGGTGCTGCCTGACTTTGCTTGGAATTTACAGATTTAATCTCAGGTGGAGACAAGGTCCAGAGCAGATATGCCTCCTCCCACTTCTAATGAGTGTGCATGCTAAGGTACACTGTTAGTTGCTTGATTGCTGCCAGTTAAAAAGGAAATTCACCTCACCTGTGTGCAATATCTGGACATGTAACATGGCCCCTAGAAGACCCCTGGTTCTAGCTCTGATTCACACATTACACTCGTTACAAGTAAGAAGCATAGATTCTACTTCCTCATACAATGACTTTCCCCCTCCAACCTCCTCTTTGTCTTTCAGGAAAGCTCTGAATGTCTGCCACAGAAACACAGGATTTTGCTGGGGGTTCTGTGGTTGTTCTAAACACACTCACTTTATGCTGGGCACTCACCAGACATGTTGTGCATCGCTGATGCTATGCATGGACCGGACATTTTCTAGGATGCACTTAACGCTTGGATATGGTAGTCTGGAAAAGAGATAATTAAGAAGTGATATGATAAACTAGCTTTAAATATCTGAAGGGCTATGGCATATAGGTAATAGAGCAAATGTGTTTTCTGTTGCTCCAGAGGGCTGGGTATAAATCATCGGGTTCAAATGACAAGTCAAAGGATTTAGACTGAAAATTAGGTAGACCTTGCTGGTTGTAAAAGCTGTTTGACAGAGGGACTTAGAAGGTGGGATGCCCTTCTTCATTAGAGGTTTTTAAGCAGAGGCCTGCACTGGCAAATCGTTGGACTAGCTGCCCTCCTAACTCTATGCCTCTGTGATCTTACCATATTGCAGGAAGATACCAGTCATAAGGAGACAAACAATCTTCAGAGAAGCTTGTCTGTTATCATTGATCTTTTTACTGAGGAAACCCTGATAGATTTCCCTAGAGCCCAGTTTGAAAACCGCTGCCCTAGCATGTGGGATAGTTATGAGTGTACCATGGAAACCTGCTCCCAGGAACCACAGATATTTGCCCAATGCACATTTGCAGGTTATGCACAGGGCCAAAACATTTTGCTGCCTGAGGTAGAACAGCAAATGGTGCTGTTGTTGACCCAGTTGTTTTGGCCCCTGAGTCAGAAAATGCTAAATTCAGTAACTAACAATTCCTTCCTTTTCATGGCACTCAAAACCAGCTGCTTGAGGCAGACACCTCAGTCTTCCTAATGGTAGGGCTGGTGTTGCATGAGGTAAAAAAATGGTGTGCGGTGTGTAACTTGCATGTTACATGTTAACTGCAGGTGAATGCTGAACTTCATATGCTGTTGTGAGAAGCATCCCTTAGGAAGCACCTAAGTGACAGTGTTGCTTCTGTGAGCCAATTATGTAATAATTGTAATTAGCCATAGTAAATAGTTCAGAGAAGTGAAAGTTGCCTTCAGAGGATAACATAGTCGAGTCAAAAGATCACCATTATAATCAAGTGCATCATTTAAAACATTTATCTTTGATTAGGCAGTGTGTTGAGTTGCAGGAGCTTAGTGAGGAGTTGTTTCACTTAGGGAATTGACAGAATTGATAGTTTTCATGATTTCTTCCAACTTCCACATGAAATATTTTGTTTCACGTACACCAGATGTGATAGCCCTAGCCGAAAAATGACCAGATTTTATTATTTGTGTTCTCCAGACAGTGATTCAAGAGTGCTATGTATATTTTGCTGCATAAACTGGCCCATTCATGCATAGTCAATTTCCATAATGAGCTGGGCACCATCTAGTGATTGCTGCTTCACTGTTACGAGAGTGAGTATAGGTATTGCATGCAAAATACATGTATTTATGGGTGGCATATAAAATACAGTGATGTTGTGGGAGTACCTGTTAGGGGGAGCACCGTCCTCTTGACTTTGGAACATCACTTGGGCCTCAGAATGGGGCAAGGCATTCTTTCAGTCTCATCCTTGGTCTCTGCTTCTAGGTACCCGGCTGAGCTCCAGAGAAATCCTCTTTTGCTTTACCACCTCACCCCAGATGACACCAGCTTCCTGCTGTCCCCATAGATCCCTCATGACTACCCTATTCTGTGAGGCTCGGATTTTTTTTTTTAAAAAAGAATATAAATGAAATAATAAAGAATATGCTATATTGTCAACTCATTTAAAATATGGCAGTGTACAATAAAACAACCAAAACGTGAAATGCAGAACAGATGACCAACAATCAATCACATTAATTCTCTAAAAATTCTTGGTGAAACAAACATTTTTAGCAGGTGGTAAAATGTCAGTGTTGTGGGTGCCTGTCTGGGACCACACTCCTTTATATTCCCCTGCAGTGGGAGGGTCTGCATTCTCATTTTCATGATTATTATCCATAATCACCACTACAAAGTAAGACTTTTGGTGTCCTGTTTAATAGCTTTGGTGTCTGAAATATTATTTTACAAGCTCTGCTGTTCTGGGGAATTAAATTCCCTTTCACATTTCCTTGTAGCCATTTTGGTGAGTTGTGAGGGAATGCAAGCTGCTTAAAAAGCTGTACAGATTTTTCATCTACAGTTTGGGTAGGACCTGAACCAATGCATTAATGTTACAAGAAAGGAGCTTTTGTGGGTTCCTTCCAACTACAATTCTACGAGTTAACTGGTTCCATCTTTTTCTCCCTAGCTTCAGCAGTGGGGCCACCTCTGAAAAACCGATGGCAGAATTTTTATACTGCAGCTTGGGCATGCTTTTCTTGTGAACAAAACAGTGGGGAAATATTCTACCCTATTTTGATAAAATATGGTGGGCTAGTGGCAGGGGAGAGAAATATTTTTTTCAGGGTGTGAGAATACCATAGTGTTGGTGCTCTCTTTCCTAAGCAAGAAAACAAAAGAGGGAAGTGTACTGAAAGTGCTCTGAAAAGTTGGTTTCATAAAAAGTTTTCCTTCATCAAAGGCAATCTAAAACACTTACAAAAAAATACAAATATGCTAACAGCTCTTTAAAACCTTTTAAAACGTCTTAACAAATGAAGTTAAGCCGTCCTTTTCTATCTTTTCTATCTTTAAACTCATATCTATAAAACAGAAAGCTCTCGCTAGTATAAATCAGACTAATGGTTATGACAAAGTCTTACTGTGAGCCCACTTATATATGGGGAGTTACAAATAGACTTTTACAGAAAGTGCAAATAACAGGGGAGGGGAAGCTTTTAAGTTGTTACAAATTATTATTGCCTTCAAATGCAATTGGCATGAGCAACAGACTGGGGAGGGACATTTTGAGAACCCCTTTCTCCTTTCTTTTCTTGCAATCATTGTTTGGCTTCCCTTGTTTCGGTTTTTGCTTGAATTTCTCCTATGACAGTAGCAGTTCCTTTGATAGGTTTTGCAACTGATTAACCAGGAAGCTGCCTTTGTAGAAAAATCCGGAGGCTTTCCAGCTTTCTTTCTTGGATTTACTCTGGATCTGCAACTGGATCTGCAAATGTTATGTTCAGTCACATTTTAAGGAAGTTGGATAATTACTTTCTCTCTCATCTTATCCTGCCTAAGCCTTAAGGAATCAGGGAAGAGAGGCACTGCATGGAATTAGCTCACTAGATTTGCACAGATGGCAGTATTGTGGTCAGTTTGTAGAAAAATACCAAATTACTGAATATTTCTTACAGCAGCAATTCAAAAATGGACATACTCGGCATACAGTAAGCCCACAACTTATGCAGGGTTTACGCTTTGGGAATAGCATCTAAAGCCAAAATTGCATATAGCCAAAGCACATTGGGTTCAGTGGTGGGTGGGATAGCCAAAGTCATTTTTCACAGAACCCCACCCCCTTTATATTTTATTTTTTTGCCGTGCACTTAAAGCTGAATGCACACAAGTTAAATGTGCAAATGTTGTGGGCTTACTGTACCACTGAGTTGCCATTTAAGATGGCACTCATACTATGAGTAAGGAAGAGTTATTATCTTTTGTGTGTGTGACAATATGTGTGTATGCATGTGGGGAGCAAAGTGAATTGGGGCTGCTCACCCTGCAATGGCCATGAGTTGATTTTGAGCTGGCTGCTTCTCCTTTCTCTGTGTTGGAACAATGTGGGATAGTGTATAGGACAGGGGTCAGCAAACGTTTTCAGGAGGGGCTGACTGTCCCTCAGACCTTGTGGGGGGGGGTCGGACCCCCCTCCCAAAAGGACACCCCGCTGCCACTCAAGCCGACACCACCTCATCTTCGGTAGTGTCGTTGTTGTCCTCTGCCTCGGCGAGGTGTCCACGGGGCACACAGCCCATGCTGCTGGCCTGTGCGGCAGAGGCAGCCTCCCTGCCACCGCCGCTTCCTCGCGCTCGGCTTTTGGTCATGCATGGCCACCCAGAGCTTCCTGCAGCCAATCCAAAGCCGCGCCACTTTCACCACCCACCGAGAGGCACCCATGGCTTCGGATTGGCTGCAGGAGCTTCCTGCAGCCAATCCGAAGCTGTGCCAGTGTTGCGGAAGTCAGTCCCCGCACGGCGAGGCCTCTGCGCCACACTGGTTTAGCACGTGGACTGACCGAGTGGGCAGCAGGGTCCGCGGGCCGGATTTACGGGCCCAGTGGTCTGCATCTGGCCCCCAGGCCGTAGTTTGCCGACCCCTGGTATAGGACATACTTGTTGAACAGAAAATGGTGTGGGGGCAGGGAGAGAACCATTTCTTCTCCTCTATCGTAGGAGGAGTTTGTCAATGATTTTTCAGGACTTGATATTAGCACTGCAGTATTGCAACACCCCTCTCTCTTCTTTAGCAAGTGACATCAGCAGCAACTGTGCTTTTCAACTTGACCATCGTCCTACATCCTTTGCAAAACCTCAGGCCTAGTGTAGCTGTGATAAAAATTGAGGAAGGATGTAAGGAGAAAAATCTGACTTAGGTCTAGTATAGGCATTATTTTTTAATTAATGGTAATCATGTTCCTCATTTAAGCTTTGCCTTTATCTTTCTCATGTCAAGTCATAAGCACAAGGCACACTGCCTAGCCCGGAAGTAAACACTGCAGTCAGTGCACTAATGATCTCTCTGACTGAGAGAGACAAATACAATTGCAGCTGGGAACTCTTCCGGGGTTTAATTGGTGAACATGAAGGCACATGTCTGGCTATGGATTATTAACAAAGATTGGATTGTTAACAGATGACTGGAGAATGAGCATACTTTACTTACCTGTTAAAGTCTCACGAAGCTCTGCATATTGCTTTTGATGGTTGTGCCGCATAAACATTTACTAGGAGTTTGTTAAAAAAGAGAGAGACAATATTAGGCTAACCTGCTTTGGGTGAATGTGGGTGCAGGCCTGCAGCTGGAAATCTTGTTTGTGGAGGAGAGCAAATGGCAAAGGGGAATTGCAAGTCAGTACAATACAGCAACAGCCTCAGTACAGGTAGACATCTCATAACTAATTTTAATAAAACAAAACTTATAAGAAATGTGTGTCAGTCAATCATTCTTTGCACTTACTGGTTAGAATATGGAGTAAGAGCTGGTTTTCTTCTTCCTGAAGCATAAAAGAGGATGTGACTTCTGACGAGAGAGATCTGCAGCTTACTTCAAGGAGGGACTAATCCTGTGAGAAAAGGATTGTGAGCTAGTTGCTTAGCCACAGGACGGCATAACGTATGCTCCTGTAAAGAAATGGTTTGTGTCATTATTTATTTTGGACACTTCCGTGCCATTTTTAAGGTGACCACACCATAAAGTGATTTACACAACACATCAGTAAATTATGATTATTCTCTCTCACTCTCTCTCTCTCTGAAGGCTTTTTTTAGAGATGGCTAAATTTTGTATCCATCCGCAGCTAGGAAAACCTGGTACCATGTGGCAGTTACAGCAGGGGGAGCGTCTCTGCTAGATTACAGAAAGTCTCACCCTCCCAGCTCTCTTCTTCTCCTTAGTGGGTTTTAGGGGTGGTTTTGGGAAATGAGATGTTAACAGTCCTCAGCCCAGCCATGGTATTTTTGCTTCTGCTGTTATTAAATAGAATGGCCATCAGGAAAACCTGTCGCCTCCTGTTTCATCTTGTGCATGTACATCTTACAAATATAGTTATGTTGTTCCTAGCTTGAGGTTAACTTCTCTTCATTTCCTTCTTGGTGAGCATTTGGAATAGAATATTTCATTGTCTCTTTAGTGTAGCAATGTATGTAAATTAAAGTGAAAACTAGGGAAGGGGAAAGCCTTCCCCGGGTGAGGGGAAGGCCAGACCTCTGGTGATATGGTCAGGGAGTGGGTGTGGGAATGCTAAAAGATTTATTTGCTAAGATTATTGTGCTTAGACTTACTGTTAGTGTGTTTTTACTCCCTGTCAATAAAGCAGTTCTAAAAATATGTTGAGTATAAAGATGGATGAATATATTTCATTCCTATGGGAGTGATAATAACTTGAGAACTAGCTCCTTCCTGCCCCCATAGGTCTTGAAAATCTGCTGCAAGAGTTAGATTTGCTGATAAAAGTAGTAAATGTAATAGCATGAATAAATTCTGTCACTAATAATACCTTTCTTGTTTTCCCTCCCTTTGGCTAGGACATGTATACCTCTGAGAAATCTTCTTGGACAAGATACCTTAGTTTAAGACCTGTTTGGGACCATATGCAAAGAGGCTACCAGTCATGAGTAAGTAAATGTTCTCCAGAGCCCAGAATTTCAAACAGCATTTTAAGTCTTTAGCTTTTAAGAGCAAACTTCTGCCTCTACTATAGTGAATGTAAGTGCCTCTGTCACAGCAATCAGTAAGTGAAGCTTGGCTGTTTTGACTGCCCCCTGTTTTTGGTTGTTTGAATTGTGCAGAAGACTCTCTGGGTGGGTTGTGCCCCAAGCCCCATTGGGATTAATGTCAGCTGAGCTGGCTCAGTAATTGTATGGGATGGCAACAATTTCCAGAGCATCGTTGAGTACTGAGCATGTTGCCTGCATGTGGGATGATACACTTTTCCGGTTTTTAAAATAAATGTTGCTTTCTTTTGGAGCGATGTTTGAAGTTGTCTCATGAAAGTTAAGAAATGTTTTGGTAGGCCAGAGTAACTTATATGTGATTAGGATATTGTTAGGGCATGTGTTTCACGGGTCATTTCACTTCACTGTTGTATGTATCTCAAACATACACATTAATGGTCAATTAACCGGGTCAATTAACTGAGTCAATTACTATGGTTTTGCAAACTTTTCTTGTCATAGGGTCTTTTCCAACACATGTTGTATCTCTAATGGCGTAGGAGTTGCTGTAGTGTGGCTGCTTTTCTTGGTTTGTTAATAATCAGAAATCTGTAGTCAAGTGAGAGGAGTCTCTGCTGTAACTTCTTCCTTAACCAGAAAGTTCTTGGTAGGGATGATGGTTCATGGGAATGAGCTGCTGTGTGAAGTCATTTAACATTACCTAACAAGTAGCATAAGAAGGGAACATGCTGTAATCTCAATCTCTCTCTCTCTCTCTCTCTCTCTCTCTCTCTCTCTCTCTCTGTGTGTGTGTGTGTACGTACATGTACATGTCTATGTCTATGTATGTGTGAGCATCTGACCATCCAGATGTTGCTGAACTTCAACTCCCATCAACCCCAGTAGCATGAACAGTGATCAAGGATGCTGGAAGTTATAATTCAGCAATATCTGGATGGCTGCAGGTTCCCCATCCATGCCAGAGTGGCTTCCAAGCTGCTGAAAGGAATATCAGAGAAAACCTTACTGTTCCTGATGCATTGATATGACATCTACTTAACAAGAAACAGACTAAATAAGTAGTCTATTGTTAGGTAGGTTTTTCTTTCCCTCTGGTCCTTCAGTTCTAGCTGGTAGCCATATACCATCTCTTGTTGTCCAGGATGTAGTAGCCTGCAAGTGAATGCTGCTTGGAGTCTGCAGGGGTAGTGCATATGTTCTCTAACTGGCATACCAGTACAGAAGAATTGCATTACACCTTGCTGTGAATTAAGTTTTTGGAGGATGTATGATTTTCAGTTGAGAAGAAGCAGGTTACTTCTGTGTCCAGCCTGGGTTGGTAGATGTTGGAAGGGAGCCTCTATCTAGCTTGCTGTTTTTAAGAGTCTGAAGCATGGCTGCCCTGTGAGAAGGAAAATAATATGCAACATGCAAATGGAATTATGACAATCATGGATTATTTGCTGCTTGTAACGATAAGACAAATAGTGGCCAAACAGAGATCGTCTTTGGTACAAACCACAGAAAGAACCCAAAGGAAAATAGGGAATAGGAGGCACTGCTAATCTTGGGGATCGAAAGCAAAAATACCCCAAGCCTGGTTTGCTTTCTGTTGAAGAATAGAATTTCACCCTCATCAACCCAAAGTGCTCTGTGACCTTTTTGTTTAAAACAATACTCTTAAGATTGCGTAGGGACTTTGTAGGCATAGCTCCTTCATGGAAAGGTCAACCACTAATACATTGTTATCACTGTTTTTGCAGACACAGAAACACAGCCTGCAACAAATTGTCTGGCAGTCTGCTTTGCGGACTAATTATATAGCACTTGGAAATTTCAATAACTTTTTGGACTGTAAATTAAAGTGTTAACAGCAAACTGTTAGACAGAAGATGAATAATGCAGCAGCAAAACTGTTTCCAATGCTGGCCGTGACATTGTTCATGAATGTCTTTTCTAAGATAGCAATACAAAAATAGGGGAGATAAATGTTGCAAGAACTAGCGCTATCTATTACCTGCCAGCACTGAGAGCTTGACACTGCTTAGGCCTGGTTTGCACATTGCAGCTCCTAGTTGTGTTGATCATACAGACATAATGCTAAACCGTGTTTAACACTAGCCATGATTTGGTGTGTTTTTTTTTTTTTGCTAGTTCCAACCAGTAGAAGCTGACCCATTAGTGTTAATAGGCCACTGCTACTCCAATCCCAGTCTACTCTCAGCCAGCCCCTACCTGTCTGCGTTCCTACTTACTACCAGTCTAGGAATGATTCTGTTTTTCAGCTTCCTTGCTTTCTTTTTTTAGTCTCAGTGTTGCCCTTGGGGAAAGCAGCAGGGAGGAAGATAGGGGCAAAATTAGAATCATTTCCCTCTGCTTGTTGGCGGCTTTGGCTTCATCTACCAGTTTCAGTGGATACCAGCCACCTCTGGATCCAACATACCTTGAATCTGTGACTAAGCTAAACCCTTCCCTTGGAGGACATGTATTTATACCAGTGAGACCTGATATTTTGCCTTGCAAGCTGGGAGGTTGGAGAATTGCTGAAATTGCCCAGAATGGCTTGCTTGGTAGAGGTGGGACAACTAGCCACAGTCAATGGAAGCCATGGCTTGCAAACTCATTTCAAACCGTTGTTTCACATCCTGAATTTGCAGCAAATTCTTAACCGCAAAAGAATCTGCAGCAAATTCTTAACTATAGTTTAGGTAGTTAAATGTCTCTCTTAACCATAGTTAAGGATGGTTACCACAATGTTTTTACTGAGGCATTTGGTGATGGAGGTAGGGGAGGCAGCAGTGATTCTACCATGTTAGTTTCATCCTGTTGGTCTGCCAACACTGCCTCTTGTAGAATAGCTGTGGCTTGATGTGAATGTGGGCCTAATGGTGAATTTATACAGTCAGTAGCTGTGATGATACCAAACAGAGATGACTACATATCTGTGCTTGGTAATGTTTTGGGGACAGTCTCCTTCCTCAGTGGATGGAAAATATTGGTGCTCCTACATGTGCTGCTGCTCATTTGCTGTGTCGCTCTCTGGCTCTGGAAGCCTAGGCAAGTGGTTTGCTGAGTGAAGCTATAGCTGTTGCCTTGCCTGGCTCCCCTCACTGCATCCTGCTATGCTATTCAGTCATAGGTAGGATCGTTTGGTTCTTTGGCTTTCTCTCTGGGCTGCATTCTCTCCCTTTACCTGTAATCTTTGCTGCTGGCAGCCTCTACTGGTGGTGTAAACCTGACTCTCCCCAGGCCTCAAAGTTCTGAATGACAGATGATACTGCTTATAGGAAGACCTATCTACATTTCAGTATATCAAGGCTCAAGTCTTATTGGGGCTGAGGCCTCTGCGGTATAGCCTGATTTTTTACCTTCTGCTGTCATATGAGTGGTTCAGTCAAGCTTCACAAAGCCTTGACTCAACACAGAAGTATTGGGTTCAACACTACCACATAATGTAGTTGCTGCTTACTAACAGCTCTTTATGCTTCCAAAACTTACTTTCCCTCCAGCCCCTCCTAGAAAACTAATCTGTCCCTGTTTGGTTCCTGCATTAATTTTCAAAACCCTCAAGCGCCTAGAGAGTCACGTACCTGAAAGTCTGCCTATTCCCAAGGAAGTTCTCTGGGTGGCCTATTCTGAGGCTCAATCCCTAACTGTGAAAATTCCTCCAGAGGGAGATCTACCTGTCACCACCTCTATTGCTAAGATTCCTCAGTCCCCGGGTTTTTGTAGGTTAGTTTATTTATGGTTTGGTATTGTGCTCTTTGGTTTGGCCTGTGGAGCTGGCTTTTCAGAAGTTCCATTACTGATGTTTACTCTGTTGCTGCTTTGTATTCTGTGATTTATTATTAAGCTGCCTTGAGTGTTAGTCTGCAGAATGGTGATGCATAGGGTTTTTCTCCCTAAATATTTTTGTAAAGAAAAAGTACAAAAGCTGATGTGCAAGAACATGGGAACTGGTCTTTAAAAATTGGAGCCTATACAAGCGTAGCAATAATGGTGCCTTTGGAGCATTATACTCTCCAAATGTCAAGCCTCCTAATTACAGTTCAGTCAGAATATTTGTACTGCCTCCAAAAGGGAAAAAAAGGAAGTCTATAACTGAAAAGTTCTGACTTAACTCTCCATTTTAGTCCATGGGGCAGCCTCGAGCTAATTGCTGTCTTGTGCTGACTATATAGCAGAGAAAACAGTTGCTTGACCCAGTAAATATAGGAAGTGTTTCCTATGGGCAGAAATAAGAAGAAAATTGAATTAAATTAACAAAACAAAAAAACAAAAACAAAAATCATAGGTAGCTATATTGGTTTATTAGAAAATTCAACAGTCTCAGTAGGGTAATGCCTTTATTAGGACCAACAAAAATGTCACAAAGTATTGAGCTCATTATTGTATGAGATTTTAGTTAGAAGTATTACTCTACTGTGGGGTTTGGATCTGAATTATATAACAGTAATTTCCCCCCTTTTATGCCATGTTGCTGGTTAAGTGAAACTCACTATAATTACACCTATTGTAGCAAATAATTGTATTAATAACACCAGAATTGGTTTCTTGGTAGTCGTGATTTTCCAACCTGCTGCTTCCAAGGAATGCTATCTAATTTGACTTGTCTGCCTTAAAAACCCAGCTTGTTGCTGAGGATTCTGGGGACCGTGGATAAGATACTTGTTGCAGCCACCTTCCTAAAACTGAACAAGTTGACTCTGGATGGGAGACCAGCTGGGAAACTTATGTATGTCACCTTGAGCTCTACAGAAGAAAGGCAAGATGTAAGTGTAATCTAGGGTGTACATTTGTTTCATATGTGGCACCGATCATAACTACATAAGAAAAGCAGTAACTACTGTTGTTAATGACTTTTAAAACATTTATTTAGTCCCCTTCTGTTAAAGAATGCAGGACGGGATGGGTCTTTGCCCAGCGAAATTAGAATGTATATTCTGGTGAACAAGACAAGAATATGAAAGTTGATAATGAGGGCTATAAATGTGTAGCTCAAAAATGGTCATCTCTAGGGATGCTCAGTAGTAGACAGCAGGCTCCTCATGCCGCTCATTAGACAGTTCCAAGGACTGGGTAGCTGGTGGTGTGAAAGACCTTTTGCTTGAGGTCCTGGAAAATCACTGTCAGTCAGCATAGGCTAGACAGTACAGTGGTACCTCGGGTTAAGAACTTAATTCGTTCTGTTCTTAACCTGAAACTGTTCTTAACCTGAAGACTACTTTAGCTAATGGGGCCTCCTGCCGCCGCCGCTGCGCCGCCGCTGCATGATTTCTGTTCTCATATTGAAGCAAAGTTATTAACCCGAGGTACTATTTCTGGGTTAGCGGAGTCTGTAACCTGAAGCGTATGTAACCTGAAGCGTATGTAACCTGAAGCGTATGTAACCCGAGGTACCACTGTAGTGGGCTGGATGAACAAGTAGTCTGATCTGGGGTTTTCCTACTCCCACTGCATGGTGTTTAGCGAGCACTTGCTACATAGATTGGGCCCATGAGATTCTGAGTTACCATACCTCCACTATGATCCCCAGCAGTTGTAACAATGATGCAGAGATTTGCAGTCTGATGGTCCTGATGAAGTCTGTGTTGTGTTGTTTTTGTTACTATGTTGTGCATTTTGTGTTTTTATATTGTCAATCACATTGATACTGTCAATCACATTTAAAAATAATAATAACAGCCAGGGAATGAATAGCCACGTTGTGTGTGTAAATACATGGGTTGTGCAGAACAGGCTGAACATGCCCTCCTCCTGAGATGAATAATTAATGGACCCACAGTTATCTTCAAATTTCAAATGCTTATCTCTTGGTTCTTGTATTAGAACACTATGTGAAATGTCTTGTAGCTATTTTTAGCTCTGGTAATTGATTTTCAGTTGAACCTTTTCTGTGACTTTTCTGTGTTTATGTCCTTTCTGATTGGGGACAACAACATTGATTTAGAAGAGCAGGTGAAAGTTCTGGGGGGAATTGGTACCATGATTCAAGCAATTTCAAAAGGATTCAGGTACCAGCTGTGGACTTTCTCTGAGAAAAGATAAAAAATTTAAACAATAGAGCCTGTGCATAGTCTGTTTTGACAGGAGTTCTAAAATTATCATTTGCAAATGTTTAAATCGGTGACATGGGGCAGAAAATTTTCTAGAACATTTTCCAGTACAGTACTTGATTTTTCTGCAGAGACGTTTGTTGCAAAAAGTCATTAGTGACAATGAATGGATGCCAACTGCAAATAATGATATTAGGCAAGCTTGGCGTTTAGCTTTGTTTACCAAATGCAAGTAAAGCAAACATGCTAAATTAGATCACTCTCCAGAGCATCAGAACATTTCCCCATGCAAATTACCCCGCACAAACTACCAATTTTCTGGGAAAACCACACCGCTGGTTTCTGTATTATGTATCAATGCGCCAGTGGTTTGGGATTCTAGTTTCATGTACCAGCTATACTATTGGCAATCCTATTGGAATGCCTTTTTAAAAACTATAATACAAGGATGAGGAATCTGCGGGCCTTCAGATGTTGCTGAACTACAGATGCCCATTAGTGGTGCCATTAGCTCTGCGGGAAAAGGTTGAGCTAACAATGTAGCAGCAGTAATAAATATTACCAGAAAGGCATATAGTAGATTCAAAACGATAATAGCTTGTAAACGAAGCGGTGGGCACACCTGAATAGTAGTAATGTGTTCTATAGCCTTTTAGGTAGCAATTTTATTCCTGCTGACCTTTTTAGGCTGTTTTAATTTTCTTTTTAAGTACTTACATTTTTTTGTAAGCGCATATGAATATAACATTTGTAAGATCAAGTCAAGGTACAGTGGACCCTCCAGATACAAACTTAATTCATTCCAGGGGTTCGTACGTATGCTGAAAAGTCTTCAAGTTGAGGCACCGCTTCTGCACATGTGCACATGGCAAAACCCAGAAGTATACACTTCCAGGTTTGCCATGTTCGCAACCCGAAAGTTATGTGACCCGAAGGTACCACTGTATATAAATTCTTATGATAGATATTGTTAGGGAATGACTTCTTCCGTCTGCCTTTCGATTGCTAGTGTAGTACGGGACTGCTTGTTACCAAGAGCTTTTTTTAAAATAGTGGATTTGAATTTGCCACAGTAAGAAGCTTGTTGAATACAGTTAGTCATCCAGGGGTCATTTACCTTTACCTTTTTAGTTCAATCTGATGTTGCAGTGGCCCTTTGAAGGCCCTGTTCGGCCCTTCGACATCACACTCCCTTCTCCATGGGCAAGGACTTCATAGACTTTCTTAGACTTTGCAGTGTCTTGGGTGGTGACTAGAGATGTTTGTTTTCCTCTCCTTTATATGTATGTTGAACTCCCTGCAGTGTGCTAAGCAAACATCCATTAGAACTGCAATCCCAGGATTGTAATGTGTCACAGAGAATTATTTAGCTATTGCAAACTTCAAGACTTAGGAACACATTTATAATAATAATAAAAAAAAATTATTTATATCCTACCCTCCTTGGCCAAAGCTGGGCTCAGAGCGACTAATGTCATACAAGTAAGACAATGCATAAAAACAAGTGATCAGTAAATTAAGATACATCCCACAAGTAATTCAAACAAATTAAAATTAAAACTGAACAAGTGGCAATCTTCAGGTTAAAATTGAAGGCGGTTACCAACTGTTTCCACTGATAGTAAAAGCATCTGTGAGCGGACTGGGAACCTCCTTTGTGCTTGCTCTTATGCCTGGGAAATTCCGGATATAAGGCAACCCTAGTTTAAACGGAAATGACAAAGGCCATAAAACGTGCCTTCTTTATGTGCCTTGTACTGCACCCTGACAATAAATTGTGCAAATCTCTTCTTCAGCCAGTATGGATTATCTTTTACTAATTATGAGTTATATCCACTTGGTGCCCCTCTGGAAAGCTCTTTATTTTTTAGGCTGTTCGCCTCTCCAAACTAGCTTGTAATCAGAAACAACAGAGGATAAAAAGAACAAAAACACAAATTTAAAACTACCACTTTACACTTAGCACATTGTTTTTTAGCAGAGCTGGAAAGAATATACCATATTTTTCGCCCTATAGGACGTACTTTTTCCCCTCCAAAAATGAAGGGGAAATCTGGGTGCGTCCTATGGGGCGAATGCAGGCTTTCGCCGAAGCTTGGAGAGCGAGAGGGGTCCGTGCGCACCGACCCCTCTCGCTCTCCAGGCTTCAGGAAGACATCCGCAGCCTAGGCAGCCCCACGGGAGTTCCCGCAGGGCTGTCTAGGCTGTGGATAGCAGCCT
Source organism: Podarcis bocagei (assembly GCF_964188305.1). Lineage (NCBI taxonomy): Eukaryota > Metazoa > Chordata > Lepidosauria > Squamata > Lacertidae > Podarcis > Podarcis bocagei. Next base: position 14,014,681 of record NC_138135.1, on the reverse strand, counting down.
GCTTCCCGGAGTGCCGGGCGCGCTGAAAGCAGAGCTCCCGGCGCTTCGGGAACACACCTGCAGCGTGGGGAGCCCTGCGGGAGTTCCCCGCAGGGCTCCCCATGCTGCGGATAGCAGCTGCCGCCCGGCGGGCGGGGCACCCTGAAGCAGGGCGCCCTGAAGCAGAGCACCCCGTGCGCCGGACAGACATCCGCAGCGTGGGGAGCCCTGCAGGAGTTCCACGCAGGGCTCCCCACGCTGCGGATAGCAGCCTGCTGCCCGGTGGGCGGGGCGCTCATCGGCCAGCCCCACAAGCTTGGGGGACAGCAGGGAGGCGCAGCGCTGCCATCCCACTGTTCCTCGACCTGGTTCGGTTTCCCCGACCTGTTTTGGGGGGGGGGGAATAAAGGAATTTTTTTTCCTTTATCCCCCCCCCAAAAAAAAACTAGGTGCGTCCTATGGGACGAAAAATACGGTAATTGAGTCAGCTAATAAACATCATGCCTGGAAGGCCAACTGAAGGGGAAATGTCTTCAGGAACATCTTGGAGCTAGTGGAGCCTTTGGTGGGGGGAAATATCACTTTGTTGCCTTTCTTCTGGGTGAAGTCTCCACTGGAGCAAAGATCCTTTCATTAGGGGATGAACACCAAGTAGATATATCCCTATATGTATACTCTGTTCTTGGTCCTTCCAGAGATCCCCTCTTCAAATTATTGATCAGATGCTTCAGGGTGTGTGTGTTCTGCTGACCTCTCACTGGGGCAATGTCCTTTTCTGTTCTCTTCAGTTTAGATGAAAACGTAACTCTTCACTGTCCCCTCCATCAACCCTGAATCTCCTTACTTTTATTATAGCCTGCAGAGTTGATGGTTTTATTTGAGTTACTGTTGAAAGAGAAACTTCCATTGTCTACTAAGAGCTTAGTATAAAATGTATTTAAAGGCCTTTGACAATATGTCTCATGATAGAACGGCATTTTATTGGATAAAGTAAAATGCACACTTTAGCAGGCAGAATTTATTACTGCTGTCTGTTTGCTCTGTGCTCCTAATGAATCATCTGTTTCTTCCAGTGGTTAAATAAGGGCTGATGTCCTTGTAGTGGCTGCGTCCCATTATGTCTTGGATTAAATATCACCACAGACATTTCCATGCAGTGAAGTATTTGATCTTGTTAACAAACTGTGGCAGATGGAATTGTGTGGTTACCTTCATGTTTCTGGGCGATGTGAATATGGGTAATTGTGTCCCATTCATGCCGTTTTTCAGGAGAAAATTGAAGAACCTTGATGTATAAGGGCAGCAGCAAACCGGCTTTCTTCGCTGTCTCTTTGAATTGGATTGAGGTGGAGGGAATTCAAAATTTTCACTGATTCATTTACTTCTGACAGAACTACTTTGCTTTTCAGTGTCAGCATGTGGAGGTTAATATTGGTTGCTGTCCTTGAAATTACTGTGTTGACAGAATTTAGAGGGTTCCCCCCCATCTGTAGTGCATTTTGTTACTATATATATTGTTCATTCCAAAGCATGTTTGTTCACAAGTAAGTTGTACTGCTTAAAAATAAGGCTTGTCTTTTATATAGAACTTCTGAGTGTTCAGAGCACTTGACATGAATTATTCACATCGTAAACTGCTTTGGCATAGCATGAATGGCAGTATATAAGTCCCTTAATTTGTTTTATTTTTCTAGTTTTAGCTAGGGATAGTCAAATTCAGTTAATTTTGGTTTCTCTCAGTTTCATACTTCCCCAGTTTTAAGTTCAATTTATCACATTTTCACATCAGTTCTCTGATTTTTTTTTAAATGAAAATTTGTAATTTAGCATGCCTTTCTTCTAATATATACATTTCCCCCCCAAGCAATTCACCTAGAACAGTTGAAATTATTTGACTAATATATGCATTTTTATTTACACTTTAGCCTATGCTCAATTTTTTAGTTGCATTACAAAATTCAGAGAAGTGCTCACTTTGAAAGATAGCTGCAATTTGATTCCTGCATTGTTTCAGAAGGTGTGAGTTAGCATGCAAACCAAACTCAGGATTTTATGCACCTAAGTTATCCCTGATGTATACCCACTGAAATTAATGGACTGTAATGTCTATTAATTCCATGGGCAGGCTCTGTATATGACCAGCCCTGATTTCTCCCCACTCTCCAACTGTAGACCTCCAGTTATCATAGAATAATAGAATTGTAGAGTTGGAACAGACACCAAGGGTCATCTAGTCCACCCCTGCAATGCAGGAATAGCAATGCAGGGTCCCCCATCTAATTTTGTAACCTATATAACAGTTTTCAGGTAGGCCACTATCCCCCCCCCCCAATACATTAGAGCTGAACTCCTGAGACTGAGTGGCTTAGCTAAGACTTCTTAATGAGTTAATGAAAGAGGTGTGCTTCAAACTGGGAATTTCCTGACATCACTCTGTCTCTTGGCATTAGTTCTTGAACATTAGTTCTTGACATAGCAGAACCACAAAAATATTCTGTTCCTTTAGTGTTTCGCTTTTTATGAATGAAAATTGAGCACTTCCAGCTGCAGCCCTCCCTTCTCTCATGAAGAGAGCCATCTCTGATAAACCTTAGCTTGGGGCGGTAGTTCTTTCTTTCTTTCTTTCTTTAAAGAACATTTTATTGAACGTTTTACAGTGAATTAAAGTAAATAAGAAAAAGAAGAAGAAATACATAAAAAACAAAGCAAAGGAAAACGACAATAATGAAGTAACAATAAAATGTAATTAAGGTTACAAAACTACATAGTATATATGTAAGTAGATAAACTTACTATTTCTGTCAAGTAAATGTCAGTTCATGAATCACTATGGTTTCAATAAATACGTTCCAAATATCATTAAATTTGTCCATACATAATCTTTTTCTGAAAGCAATCCATTCATAGGTTGCAAGAGCTGTCATGTTGTCAAAGGGGGTTTAGCTTGGGCGGTACTTGTCCAAGAAGCAGTTGTTGTGGCATATCTTGAGAGAGTGACTGCTGTTTCTATGATTTTCACCTGAGGAAATCCTAAGGATTGCATCTTTCTGGATAACCCTTTGAGTGGTTTTTCTGGCAGTTCTTGTTGTTATTTTACTTTGTCCAGAAAGGGGCTCAGCTGGGCCATCAGTCAAAGTTGTTGGAAGACACTCCACACCACCGAGGCCACCTGAGCCTCAAGTGACAACCATGGATGCAGAAGTACACCCAAGCTGCATACCTGCTCCTTCAGAGGGACTCTTACCCCATCAAGAGCAGGCAACCTCCCATCCATTGGGTCTAGGGAACCGCCCACTAACAGTCTCTGCAAAGGAATATCAGCTGAACATGGCAGCAAAGCAGAAAATGCCAGTATTCTCTGCATAGTTGGTTGAGCACTTGGCTTGCATTTGAAGCTGAGTGTGAGGTCAGTGTCGAGCTCCAAGTGTGGGAGGAGGAGATTGGTGAGTGGTTCTCTCCATCATGGCTGCCCTTTTTAGAAATAGCGCATGAGAAGTTAGCAGCTCATTCATCTCTCTCAGTGAGCTTTTGGAGGTGCTTGCCAGAGAGGAAAAGGATGCTTGCCATGGTGAGCGTGGTGCGAGAATTTGTAGGCCCCTGTGTGGGAGTCTGATGTTTAGAAAGTGCTAAGTGCCTGTTCACTGATAACTACTTTGGATTCTAGCAGGGGAAGGGAGAATAACTTGCCAAATATAGCTGTGTAATATCGGAAGAATCATAATCTGTATTGATGTAAGTATGTAGTAGAATCAGTGGTGAAGGCAACAGATGGTTTAGCATCTAACTTCCTGCTTCCCAGTAGCATTCTCCCATGTGGTTTTGAACAGAATGAGAGCAATACATTTTTATCTTTTCCAACTATACTATTTCTAACTTGTAAATATCTAAACTTTAAACTGAGGCCAATATCCATCTGTTTGCTTGTGGCATTTGCAATGCTAATAAATTAAAATACATAGCATGGTGTGTGTGTGTGTGTGTGTGTGTGTGTGTGTGTGTGTGTGTGTGTAAGTAAGTTTGCACACCTAAACCTATTTCTGATATCCTTTCTTGCTCTAGAGCCTGTGCAGGCAATCTTTCACCCTTATTCCCCATGCACCCATTTGGTTGTGTGAATTGGTCTTAAGTCACAAGAGGTTTTTTGATTTTAGAGGAATAGCATCATCGTTCATTGTGGAGTAAAGGCAGCTGCTGCTTGGAGAGATTTTTTGATATTTTCATGGCTTGGTGCTGTAGCAGTACTTACCCATCAGTTTGCTCTTAATGGTAGCTAATGACAGGTCTACAGTTAAATTGAAAGCAAGATTCTTACACCTCTCAAGTGGATAACTTATAGCAATGTTTTTCTTGTTCATGATGTTTAACCAGTTATCATTGTTGGGGCTTCTTATGTGCTCGATTTCATTACAGGAGTCTAGTGATAGTACCTCATGTGTCTTTGTATAATTTCCTATATGCAAAGTGATACCTGTGAAGGAAAACAGTTGTGTAAAGAGACAATTTAATGAACTGAATACCTTTCTTGGTGTGGGCTAGAAGGTTGGCTCTTCTTAATATATTGCACCCGTTTTGCTAGAGGTGGGATGTTTGGCCCATTCTCATTTAAGCTGGGTTTATCCCAAATTGAAAACAGGTGGTGAAGTTCAGTGTTGCATAATGAAAAGCCATTGTCCTTCCCTTTTCTTTGTTCCCCCAGATCTGCTCAAAGGGTCCCCCAACCCTCTGGAGCTGGCAACCCCTGCTTATAAGCATTTGAAATAAACATTGAGTGGTGGGTTTGACTAACAGATTTTTGGCTGTCCTTTGTGCTGTAAATGTGTTGCCTTCTGGCAAAAATCCACAAAAGCTGTTTTTCAAAGAACAGCTAATTCTAATTACGTTAATGGAGACATTTTTGATCTTGGTGACAGCTGAGTAATCAGAACTGAGGTCACCCTTTCATATGCTTCAGGATATCAAACATTGGAGCGCTTAAATTTGTAAGCTATGCTGGTAGTTTTTTTGGCATCCTGTGTCATTTCAGGCAGTTATTTTAATTTGCTTTTAATCTCAGGATTTTCCCACTTTTATTTAGGTGGAAGAAACATGTTCATTGTCAACTTGATCAGAGGTATCTGTATTCAGTGCAGCCATCTAACTGATCTAAACTGGTGTGAACCTGGCATAAGAATGGTGTGAACAGCATGACTGTTGCCATCAAGAGAAATGGCTCTGTCTTGTGCAGAATTAAAAATCTGCATACCTGTGTGCAGAGCATAAAATAAGAACAGAAGCACCAGATGAAGGACCCATCTAGTCCTTCATGCTGTTTCACAGTGGACAACCCATTGCCTGTGGAAAGCCTGCAAACAGGGCATGTGCAAACAGCACTTCCCCAACTTGTGCTCCCCTCAATGTCAGTACTGGACTGTCAGCCTTATCCTTCATGAATATATCTAAACCCCTTTTACATGTATCCAAGTTGGTGGTCATCACCACAACTTGTGCTAGTGAATTTCCATAGTTCCTTAAGTATGTGCTTTGTGAAGTACTTGCTGATGTGTGTCCAATATTTAGCTTTCCTTGATGGCCTTGGCTTTTAGTATTTTGAAGTAGAAAAACTTCAGCTTTCTCCACACCATGGGTACTTTTATACCTCTTTTTTGACCCCTATACATTTTCCCCCATCTCCAACTTATAAAGTCCAAAATATTTTAACCTTTCCTTTAAGGGGTTGACTCCAGCTTCTTATTTTGGTTGTCTCTTTTCTGAATCTTCTCCAGTATCAATTCTATATTCCAAGTGTGGTTGTGTCATAGATTTGTAGACTGGCATTTTGGATATTGGCAGTTTTGTTTTCAAACTGTCATAATGATTCCTAATATGAAATTAATTGTTTTCACAGCTGGCTTAATGTTTTCATCTAGCTATCACCTAAGGTCCCAATGTACTGTTCCTGATCAGTTCCCACTAGCCCATTGACATATATGTGAAATCAGGCTCTCCCCCAATAAATATTACTTTACACTTACTTTAACTGAATATCATGTGCTGTTTTAATTCCCATTCCCCACAAGATCCTTTGAGAACTCCTCTCAGTTCTTTTGTGTTCTTGTCACCCTGGAGTCATCAGCAAACAGGAATATCCCACAACTCAGCCCAACCTCAGGCCAGCTATGAACAAGGTAAAAAACACTGATTCCATATTGATCCTTGGGGACTCCACTCCTTACATTCCTCCATTGGAAAATTCTCATTTATTCTTACTCTCTGCTTCCTGTTTTTTTAGCTAGTTACTTATTGATAAGGGTACTAGGCTGCACCACACCCATCTAAAGAGAGATTTACTTCGCTTTAGCCCTTGGTAATCGTGATTTTTGTCAAGGGAGTATGCAGTGATGTTGCAGATTGTGGTGGCACTACAAAATGCAGTGGTTCTTATATCTCTAGGGTTCTGGGGGCATGCTCTTTTGGTTTTTGGTAGGAAGGTTCAAGTTTTTAGCTCTCATGGTTTTTGAGTAAAATCTGCAACTGTACTGATGATTTCTACCAAGACTTTAAAAAGTAGAGCGGCAGTAAGTAGAAGTTGGAAGTGGTTACTCAGTGGTGAAGACTTAGGCTCACATATGATGTAACACCAGACCATGGTTTGGTGCCACACGAGTGAATCTTTATCTTTAACTCTCCTTTCCCCCTCTCATTGCATGCTGTGATTACCTCCCTGCCTGCTTTATGCAAAACATTGCTTGTCATTCCATGTGACTGTAAGTTGTTTTAAACTATTTTTAACATTATGATTTAATGTTGTAGCCCACCCTTGGACCTTAGGGTGAAGGCTGAGTAATAAAATAGCAATAAAATATTTTGAAGAAAATGATGAGTGACAGAGGACTTTTTACAGAGGAAAAGATAACTTGAGCTAGTGCTGTGTTTCACCCCCCTTCCTTTCTGGTTGGTGAGCAAAAGGGGATTGCTTCAATAAATGGTTAACATTTCCTCCCCAACCTAACTTATTTTAATCACACACAGGCCCTTAATATTGGTGGTGACACAGAGTTCATGGAAAGCAAATACTTCTCTATATATTGCTTTTGTGATCGTGCCCTTTTCCAGCAAGCTAGAGAAACGGCCTCCCATAAACCTGTTGTGTGATTCAGGAAAGATTGGGTCTGAACATGCCTAAATTATTCATTACTTTGTTTATTATGAATACTAATGTAGCTTTCCTTTTGTTTCATGCTGGCTCTTTCACTCATTCTTCCTCCATGCTTGTCGCAAGCCGGATGTTTAATAGCATCCTGACAGTTTTCCAAGATTGCTTTAGTTAGTGCTTAGGATTCCTTGCTCTCCCCCACCCTGCCCCAACTGTCCTAATAAGAACATAAGATGCTGCTGTATATGGAGTCAGCGCAGTGGTCCATCTATCTCAGTACTGTCTAATCTGACTGGCTGTGGCTCTCTAGGTTTTCAGGTAGTTTTTTCCATCCCTACCAGGAATAGATGTCTGGGGCCTTTTTGTATGCAGAGCTTGTCTTCTAAGGAGATTAGATTAGTTGAAATCTTATTTTCTTTCTGTCAGATCAAGACAGAAATATGTACACACAAGGGTTAGCATCTTGCTCCCCCCCCCCCACTTTTGTTGCACCAACATGTCTACTGTTTGGCATGTGAGATGACCCCCCTCGCCCTCCAAGGCACTACCTAGACCTGGTCTACATTTGTAATAAGTCTTATCAGTTATAGTGTGGCAGCACCTGCACTTTGGAAGCCTGGGGTTTGTTTTGGGATAGCTCAGTTGGTAGAGCATGAGGCTCTTAACCTCAGGGTTGAGAGTTCAAGCCCCACGTTGGGCAAAAGATTCCTGCATTGCAGGGGGTTGGACTAGATGACCCTCGTGGTTCCTTCCAACTCTAGAGCTCCATGATTCTATGAAATGCAGAACCATATCAAGCTTCCTCTTCCTGTCTCGAGTTCTAAGGTGACAGGGTGACCCAAGTGGGTGTGCTTCTAACTCATGGGTGCTACAGTTGCCTGATCAGTGCAGAGTGAAAGCAGGCCTTTGCTCCTCTCCAGCTAATGAGCTGTTGGGCATTGCTATTTTTGCATTGGGCAGAATTGCCCTGCTCAGCTGCAAGCTTAGAACTGTAAAGGAAACCGATTTTGTGCAGTGTTTCAGAGGCTGCATGTGACTTCAGTGAGGGGGATTGTGGCAAAAGCAAACCTTCAGTTGGCCACCCAATGTTTGTCAACCTTTGTGTACATGTATAAATGTGATGTGCTAACTGTAGTAGCTGTCTGATATGGCTACACTCCAAATCCAGCCTTCTAACTGGAGCAGGACAGTGTATTTGTGTGTAAAAAAAGGGCCAAAAGGCCAAAGATCGGTCTTTCTGTGCTCTAAGTCAGTGTTTCCCAACCTTTTTTGGGCAAAGGCACACTTGTTTGATGAAAAAAATCTCGAGGCACACCACCATTACAGCCCCGTGACGTCAGCGCGCAGCGTCACGCCGGGAGGGACGCACGAAAGTGTAAGTTTCAATTTTTTCCCCTCCCCCTTGCCGGGGAACCTCCAAGCTTTGGGGGTGGGGGGAGGAGGCAGCAAAGCGAGGCAGGAAGGAGAGCGCGGCTTGGCTGGGTGAGCTTTGGCAGGGGCAGGGAATGAGAGCCGCGAGGCGGGCGCTGCGGACGGAGGCGCTGCCCGCCGAGCTCGCAGGCAGCCAGGCAGGCACACGGCGAGAGCCCCGCACTGGGCGGCCTCTCCTCGCCGCCGCCGCCCCGCCTCTCGCCGCCCGACTCGCCCGCCTCCCTCCAGGCAACATCTCGCGGCACACTAGTGTGCCGCGGAACAGTGGTTGGGAAACACTGCTCTAAGTTATGGCAGGTGCTTTTATCGAAATTTTGTCTTCTTCGAATATTATAGACTTTGTAGCAGTTCTGTTTCAGAACTTAAAGCTATACAGGTTTTGGAAGTATGTGGCTCCAAAGTGCTTTAAAAACAAGCTTAACTGGCTTCGTTTTGTAGGTTCTTTGACCATTCCTTTCCTTTTTTCAGTTTTGTGGGTTAGAGTGGTAAGCAGGTGTTACAGATGATAAACATACATTTTGTGTAATGTTCTGGAACGTTTAATTGCTGGCATTCAATTATTAAGATTACCTGACAGAAGCAATAGGAAAGCTTCAGACTGAACGTATGTTCTCTGCCCCTGGTGGTAGGATGAAACATTGCCTGAAATGCTCATAGGATTTTTCACTGTGCTGTGTAAAAATTCTGCTTCTGTTCAGGAACGTCAGAGGCAGGTGCTCATGAAATGGGTACTGAACTCTTATTGGGATGCTTGGAAACATTCTTGATTTTCTGCTAAGGCTCTTGAAGTTCAGCAAGGTGGAGATTTGGGTTATTCTCTCTCTCTCCCCACCCCCAGCAGCTTCACCGGTAGATTTGATGCCTGTCTCATTGCTGAAATCCTTTAAATATCTTTGTGCTGTTGAAAAGTGCACAAGTTCATGTTTTGAGCAGGCGCAAACATGCTCACCTTCTGTAGTCCTTACTTCTAATTGAAGAAAGGCCATGCTTACTTCTGACTTGCTTGATGGAGAAAGCGATGAGAGTTGCCTGCCTGGTGTTGCTTTTGCATCCATGTGCTGAAGTCACTTCAAATCCATCACCTCTCGCTGTACAGTTGTCAGGCACCCTAAGCGTATCCCCGGAAAGGTAACCGAGTTGCTGCTGCGTCGCTCTTGCTCCAGCTTATTTGAAGGCAGACGTGTAATGATCTGTAGGGATGAAACCTGTTGGCATTCCAGAGGAGCAGCTGGTGGCTTTGATCTTGCTAACTAGCAATGATTCAGGTCTTGCAGATTGTGAAAGAGCTGGTGTCACCAGCACGACGTAGAACGGACTCTGCAAAGAAAGGTAGGAACAGGCTTGAAATATTCATCCTTAACTGTTCAAGTAATTCTTGTGGAAGCGTAGTCCTGCAGATTGGCACTTGAGCAACTGTCTGAAGCCTATGCCATCTTTATTTCAAGGCTTCATGTTGCACACTGGCATTCAGCTGCTGCAGCCTTGCTTTGAGTGGTGATAAATCCGATAAGAACAACATCGACAGTGCTGAAGAGAATTCTAATAGCACTCAATAACTGAAGATGGAATTTAAGTATATGTAGATACTTTATTGTAAGGATCATATTCTATTGTCTCTCTTCTCTCGTCACCCCCCCCCAAATAATTTTCTGTCTTTGTAAGTCAGAGTGTTAAATAGCACTAGTATGCTAGAAACTATGCAGATAATATTTTGTACCTAGTATATTTGAGAAACTAGATGTCAGTGCTGCTTGGGAATAGCGGCTGTATAAATCTCATGTGCATTGCTTTTAAAGTGGGTTATATTTAGCATGTTTAACTTTAAGATTAGATATTCTGAAGCAATTTTACTTAAAAGCACCCCTTTGATCCCCTTGCATGTCAGTTGTTTTGCTGTAATTCCACTTGCTATTTTGTGCTTTAAAAATGCCTTCACAATATATCTGAACTGGTTCCGCCTACACATGAGGGTTTAGTGAATGACTCTTGTTTTTACGACTGTAGCCAGCTTTAGAAATGTACACATGTAGGTAATTATTTTATAGATTTTTGAAATTAAACATTGTGATCGCAAGCAATTTTGAAGCCTTTAAGGAAATTAGGATTTTAGCAGTATTTTGCTTGAAATTTTGAAGCAAAACTTATACATTGACACACACACACACACACACACACACACACACACACGTATATATAATGTGTGTGTTTATGACATGTAGGTTGAGTGCATCTGTACTTTAAGTTCTGATACCCCAATAATAGACACACTCTACTTGAAGAAAGTCCAATTTGTTTAATTAGAACTTAATTTTAAGCAAATATGCCCAAATCTGCAGACACAAACTACTGTTAATCTAAAGGAGGTCATCTACAGACACTTAACTTTCAATTTTTTGGTTCTTGGATATGCTATGATGTCATAGTGAGGGTACGATTATACCTTCCCCCTCGAACTTAGCTTTACATTTGTTAGACAGTATGTGTATTGACTATATATCAGTGTGAGTATTGGCCATCTTTAATGATGGAACTCATCATTGCAAAGAACTAACTCCGGATGGGGTTGCACTCCACCTGAAGACCTAGGGATGCTTGTCCTGGAGATGCAGGTGATGTTAGTGGTCCAGGACTACTTACCAGTTGCAGCCTTATTTAGAGATAACAGATCTTGCCTTGGTTACGCATTTGGCTATGTCCAATATATGCCCGGGTTTGATTATTCTAATGCACTTTACATGCATTTGAAATTGGTCCAGAAACTAAAATTGGTGTAGAATGCAGTGACTCTAATGCTTATAAGATATAGGCATCGTGTTCATATTCCGTACCAGGTACACTGATTGCCTATTCTTTGCAGGGCCAAATTTAAGTTCCTGGTGTTGACCTGGCTTAAATTCCTTGGAGCTTTAAAAGGTTAATTGAAATGGGCTTCTCATGCTCTGTTCTCTGATTCACTCTGTTCTCTGATTCACTGGTGAGAATTGTGAAATTAGTGAGTACCAGGGACCATATTGTTTCCTGGGGTGACCCCACATCTTTGGAATGCCCTCCCATGGAAAGTGTGCCTGGCTCCTGCTTTGCTGGCCTTTATGAGGATTTAAAAGACTTTTTAAAATTCCAATTTGCATACACTTAATTTTAATGTATTGTGCTTTTAATTGCGCTATTATCTGCTGCTGCTTTATTTTAATGCATAAGTTAAATATTGCTTTTCAGGTTTGGTTATTTGCTCTGTATTTTAAAGTATGTTGATGTTATTGAAAAGTGGACTAGAAATGTTTAAAAGATTATTGGTTGTAGATATTATTCTCTCTTCTTGCTTCCGCAGTGAATCAAAAATTTAAAAATATTCTTTCCTCCCTCACTTTTCGGGGGAAGAAATAAGTTTTCAGTCTACTCTACTTTTCATTTTTCTCTTCAAAACTCATACTCTATTTAACCAGAATTCAGTCAGTCACTGAATAGGTTTAAAGTTTTATAAGAATTGTGTTTGCTATGTCTTATGGAGGTAGAATATAGGCAGTTCAGCAGTTTGTGTCCCCATGACATTGTATTATTTTTGTGCTGCAATCGTAGACATGCTGACCTGGAAGTAAGCTACATTGGACTCAATAGGACTTACTTTTGAGTGTATTTCTATAGATTGCACTTGTAAGGCTTTTAATTTTTATCTGTATCATTTTCTGATTTTGTACAGTAGATAACATATGAATGTTGTCTTGATGCTTTGACAGTTTGGGTCATCCCCCCCCAAAAAAAATATCTCCACCCCCCCGCCCCCGCTACTTCTTGTTCATAAGAATCAGCTTCATTCTTTTCTTAAGCTGTGTTTCATGGAGTTATGCTTGTGTCATACAAACTTGTGGTTTTCGATCATTCTGGAGCTGAAACGTTCGAGTTCACAAGTGTTCGGCTTCCACTGTATTTTGCATTTTAAAAACACCTTATGCATTGCCTCAACAAACATTCATTTGTGCATGTAAGTATTCCATTTTTTTAAAAAAAATCTAATTATATATTGAAACCCAAACTATGAAAAAGTGAAACAGTCCTTTCCTTGTCCAGTATCTCTGAAAGGACTCGTTGAGTTTCAAAAACAAAACTGCTAATATATGAAGTAATGCTATTGTATGAGCCTAGATTGAGACCACATTTGGAATACTGTGTCCATTTTTGGTCACTGTACCTCAAGATGGATATTCCAAAGCTGGAAAAGGTGCAGAAAACAGGAACAGAAATGATCAGGGAGATGGAGCAACTTTTCTAACGTGACAAATTAGAACATTTGGAGCTGCTTAGAAAAATGGTGAGGGGCTATTGGTAAAAAAAGGGGACATGTTAGGGACAGATGAGAGAGAGGGAGAGAGAGGGAGAGGTCTTTCCTCTCTTACAAATCTAGAACCCAGGGCCATCCAATAAAGCTGAACTTTGGAAGATTCAGAGCAGAAAAAAGGAAGTACTTAGCACAAATTATAGTTAAATTATGGCATTCACTTCTTCAAGACATGGGGACGGCCACAAACTTGGATGGCTTTAAAAGATGGTGAGACAAATTCATGAAGACCAGGCTGTCAATGGTTACTAATCATGATAGCTGTATACCACCTCCAGAATTAGGGGCAGAGTGCCTATGGATACCACATGATGTGAAACAGTGGGGGATGGCTATTACTCCTGCGTTCTGCTTGTGTGGTTTTAATATGCAGTTGTGTTGGCCACTGTGGGAAATTGGATCCTGGACTATATAATAAAGCCTGTGTCCCTGGCCACCAAGCTAGTTTGTTTGCTTTAACATAGCAAATATTCTTCCAGAGTCACACAATTAAACAATGTTCTAAGTTTGTCTCCTGACAGGGCTTTGCTGGTAGAATAGATTGGCGTATTGTGTGGGCAGAGCAATATTTGATTATGATATTTAGACAGCTACTTAAACAACTTGGTCATTTGAGAATTAAAATGAATGTCTTAATTTATTGAGGGAGTTGTCTCTTAATTAATCTGTTCTTATTTTAGGTGATAACCTTGGCTGATGTTTAACATTTTTTTACTGAGAATACCAGATCTCTTGCAGCCGATATAAATTGCTGTGTTACTAAGCAGTCTGTTTCCTTTTTCCTTTTAAAAAAGGGCAGTAAATTTATCTGGGTTGCCCAAGCCGGGTAATTTACTGTCCTTAAAAAAGAAAAAGAAAAGACTGCTTAAACATGTCTCCTGGTTTCTTATGAGACACCAAACCTTAATATACAAGCATGTGACTCCTTCTCTTGGCTCGTAAGTGAGGAAGGGCCATAGCTTAGTGTTGGAATACATGTGTTGAATGATACAGGACTGGTTACTGGAATCTTAAGTTAAAATAATGTCTTGTCAGACTTTGCAGTATTAGACTAGATGCAGTAGTGGTCCAACTTTTTGTGAGCATGTTTATAGCTTGTTGATGCTATGTTGTTGTTGTTTAGTCGTTTAGTCGTGTCCGACCCTTCGTGACCCCATGGACCAGAGCACGCCAGGCACGCCTGTCTTCCACCGCCTCCCGCAGTTTGGTCAGACTCATGTTTGTAGCTTCAAGAACACTGTCCAACCATCTCGTCCTCTGTCATCCCCTTCTCCTTGTGCCCTCAATCTTTCCCAACACCAGGGTCTTTTCCAGGGAGTCTTCTCTTCTCATGAGGTGGCCAAAGTATTGGAGCCTCAGCTTCACGATCTGTCCTTCCCATATCAACTGTTATATCAACTGTTAAAGCAGCGAATGTCAATTAGGAGACCAAGTCAGAACACTATAGGTTGGATCAACCATAGCGCATTGGACAGAATGGTGTATTCGGAAAAAGGAACCAAGGGTATATATCTCTTTGGACGCATTAAGGCATTGAGTGACTTCAGGCTAGTTATTAACTCAGGATTTGTACACCATCTGTAAACTGGAGATCCTAATCCACTTTACTGAGATAGCAATTGGGTTTGTGGAATGAAGATTTCAATGCACTTGTATAACAAGTGCTAAAGAAACTATAGGCAACTTGCAATATATATTTAAACACTAGCTGACTTTTTCTGTAGTACTGTAACGTAAAGAGGTGGTGAACTTTACTGTCTCGGGTCACCTTGACAAGTGGTCAGTAGGCCGCAGCAAAGTATATTGGTGTGCATTCCTGTGTATTCATGACTATGCTGCTGTTCATAGCCTGAAATGTTAAAGAAGACTAAGAAAGGAAGGGAGATACGGAATAGTTGATATGCTCTTCAGGAGCACACTTTTTGTGACTGTTCAGAAGCTCAGGTATTTCATAACACAGCTGCAAGGCTGCTGAGACATTTAAACATCAGCACATCTCAGCACTCGGTAAAGAATTCCACAGGTTAGCGAATTCATTTCCTAGCATGATTCAAAATGCTCCTTTCCTTTCCTTTCCTTTCCTTTCCTTTCCTTTCCTTTCCTTTGAAATGCCCCCCAGCAAATTTCTGTCAGAGGCAACTATCAAGACAAACAATATAATCAGGAAAGAGCAACAAAACGAAAATATCAAAACATGGTGGATAACTCAAACATGTAAGGGAGAAAGGGCTTTTTAAAACCCTAAATCTAGGGTACAGTGGTACCTTGGGTTACAGAACAGTTTCAGGTTAAGAACGGACCTCCAGAACGAATTAAGTTCTTAAGCTGAGGTACCACTGTATTTGAAGTACATGCTTCCAGATAAATCTGCTTGGATGTTGGAGCTTGTCATTGGAGTTGTCTAAGGGTGTCCTTGCCATCTCAAGTGAGACAAAGCCTTCACTGTAGTAGCCCCTCAGATTTGAAACTTTCCTTCCTGATCTGTTTGCCTGGTGCCAAGATTATGGGTTTTTGGCAGCAGCTGGGATGGTCTCTTTGGGGGTGGCAGCTTCTAAGGGTTTTAATAGGTAATGTGATTGTAGATCTACTTGTAATTGTTGGTATATGCTGCTGCCTGTCTTTGTGGCTCCTGTTGTGTATTGGCAGCTACCCTGGGAATTTAAAAAGTGGATTCAGAACTAAAAAGGGGAATGTAGACAGAACAGAAGTGGTGTTCTTATTCATTCATTCATCCATTCATTTTCATTTCATTCATTTATACCCTGTCTTTCTCCCAAGTTGGGGTTCAAGGTGGGTTACAGTGTTATAAACATTAATCATAAAATACAGAATAATAAAAACAAACTAGTTAAAAACAATAATAAAACACATTGCAACATATTTACAACCAACAGTTAGGATACAATTAAGTTCTGCTGTACTACAGCTGTTATTTCTGGCTGGGGGGCAACACTACTGTGAATACACTTGAAAATGAGATGTTTTAGTGGTATTTGGCTCTGAAGGAACTTGGTGTTCTATTTTGCTGATAGTCTACGTGACTAGCAGGCTCGTGATACTCTCTGTGGGCCTTAGGATTTCTTCACTGAACTCTGTGTTGATGGATGGATATAGTCACAATCTATTTAATCTCTTTGGTTTGTCTTAAAAAAGAAAGAAAGAAAGAGCTAGTTCTTGAATGTATGAACCTTCTGATTTAGGTTGTCTGTGTGTGCTCTTTGCGCTGGGATTTTGAAGGAGCAAAGTGGAAAAGGAGCAGTTTATTTTCATCTCCCCACAAATAGTCACTTGTTTCTCCCCACCCTGGTCTTTAGTGTCAAGGCTAGCTTGTGGGGCCTGGATGTTTTCCCCAGACAGTTTTCTCGAAGTGTATGTCCGTGCTTTGCTGTTTATGTTCCAGTACTGATAGCGGCTCTGTTGCATTTCAGGGTGGACGTGGTCAGCCACACCAATTTTGTTTGTATGCTCGAGCCATTGGGTCAGGGTCCTCAGATAAGTACACTGACACATCCTAGAGTTGGGAAAGAGCTGGGTTGTGTTGGGAATAGTGCTTTTCTTTTCAAGCCTGAGTCAGTGTAATAATGTGAGATGGAAGCAAAAAAGAAACAGAGTCATTTAGTGCTCTACTGAAAGTGAGTAGCCCCTGGCCTAAATCTGGTATATTGGGTCAAGCTGCAATGCAGGCCTGGCTCTGAAATGTGGTGAAAAATATATATAATGAAATGAGTTCACGAATGGTTCTACTATTTATTAAACCCTTCCTATCTTGTTTCTCTGCTCCTCCCTGCTCAATCTTCACTAGATCTAACATTTCCAGAGATGTTTATTGATTAAATAATTTTTTTGCCAAATAAAATTTTATATTTTCAGAACTTTAATATAGGTGCCTTTTTGAGGGAGAAGCGTGTGATAATTTGCAATCCAATAAAACAAACACCGGCTCATTATTAAAAGGAAAGATCATTTTAAATATCTTTTCACTCCCGTTATCAAATTGCACAGCAGAATCAAAGTAAGTTTAAAATTTGCTGTGTGCTCCATCAATGAATCGGATTTAATATGTCAGCCACAAACCCTTGCTAGACACTTTAAGAACATATTGTGTGATGGTCTCGAAAAGTGCATAGGTAGGGCCATGTAATAATTTCTCTAATTGCTCTGAACAAAATATCTCCTCCACAGCTTGACAATGTGTGATTGCACCCTATAGCTTAGGTCTATACGTATTACAGCGCATTTGTGAATAGAGTGCTTTGATATTAATATTCCAATGGTTGGATGACTGGAAACATTCCATGCTCTCTAAAAGGAAGAGCAACCTTGTGATGGGTTTCCCTTGGCAAGGACGAAATAACCTAATCCAATTATGCTTCATCTGCTTTATTGACCTCTTCGTTCCCCCTTCTTGACACATAGTGGCACAATAAAGGAGCTCACCAGCAAGTGCTTTTGCATTTATTGAATTTGCAAAGCTGCTATTAAAGTTTTGGAAATGCATGGATGGAGCTTGCAGGTTTTCTGTCCTCATGGAATTGGTTTTGGAAGCGGTCTTACTTTCAGTTATTCCAATTATTCAGCCCTAGAGCAAATATATTGCTCTGAGTAATCAATATTATTAGAGAGTCAGAAACGTAACGTGTTCATGTTGACTCTAAACATCGTGGACAGTGACGGCTAAAGTGTTGGTGCAGCGTTGCCTAGATGCTTTCCATACACTTCGGACTAAAGTAATGCTAGGAGGACTATGGACTTTTGCCATGGAAGCAAGCAGGCGGGGAATTTGGGAGCTTTTATGTGCATCATAGGATTGTCTAGTTCTAGGTGAATATTGCCAGTTGTTGCTCCTGCTTTCATTGCAGCACTGTGTGTTAACAATCCTAAAGGGGCAGTGAGGAACTGACCAAGAAATGAGGTGAAGGGCTGAACTTTACACGTTGACTTGAACTAACATGTTACTTGATTGCGGGTTTCGTTGCCTTAGCAAAAGGAGTTTGGATATTGCAAGCTCTGCTGTTGTTTCAAAAAGAAATTTAGAGATCGTTGTACTTAAGTTACGCTGCCTGACAAGAAAAGATATTTGGCATTTAAAGTCCAATTCTGTCTTCATTTAACGCCATCTAGCAGCAAGTAGAAGCGTTACCCACACATCAAGCTTATGTGGGTGAGGGATGACAACACTTGTCTTCATGTGTTTATATGAGCAGGATTCAACTGCAAGTGAACAAATGCATCCTTCTCTCTCTTTCCCTCCACCCATTGTGGTGGATGTGTTTAAATTTTGTCTTGCAGACAGTTGATTGTAAAAGTGAGAGATGAAGGGAGGTTGTCAGCACAACCCTCTTGGTCAGACAGTTGATTTCTCCCGAGCAGAGAGAGCAACTCATTTAATTTGTTTGCTAGACAAGACTGTCATTGCTGTTGTACGGATGGGTAGCATAGGCTGTAAATTTTGCTGATATGAAACCCCAAGGAACTGAGCTGGCTGGGCCCACAGTTTTTGAGGAAGTCACAGAAGTCAAGAGGGCAAATCTAGTGTACATAATACTCAAATATTAAACATGGTGCCCAGTTTAGAGGATAGAGGGCAGATTGTTCTTCTAATGTGGGGAATCCACAGCATCAGGTGTTGGTTATCCAATGAACAGATTTTGTGTTTTCCTCTAAGCTCCTTTAAATTCTGCCTTAAATCTTTAATTGGGGACAGTGTTTTCCTCAGTCCATAGTTCCATAGTCGATGCTGGAAAGGGAAGGGAAAAATTCATATAGGAGAGAAGGTGGAGAGGGCACGTATAAGGCAGTTTCCTATGTTCCACCCAGCCTGCAGCTTGGCCATTCATGGGTTAGCCTGTTGTATTTGCAGCCTGAAAACCCATGTTTCTGCTGATCTTTGGATAGAAACCAGAAGGAAAACCTTTCTTAAATGTCTTTTTCATAATGCAGAGGGATCAAGGTGCTGGTACATCCATGTTGTGATGGAGCCTACATGAATGGTAGAGTCTCTGCTTTTAGGTCATTTCCTGCAGTCCTATTTAATCAAAGCTAATCACATGGGTTCGGTATTAAGCCGATCTTCATGCATAAACATTCCTGTTCTGCTAGCGGAAGAGACTTCCAACTGCTGAATAGAACACACACATGCCAGCAAATTTTGGGGGGCATGCAGGAGGAGTGGAAGAAGGGACCTTCCATTGCCTGGGCAGTGTTCGAATCATGGAGCATTGGATGTAACCTCTTGGTTTCCAAACCCAAGTTTGCTGAAGGAATATGGGAGAGCGAAAGTGTCCATAGAGGAGATTCATCCTCAAGAGGCTACATTGCTTAACGCTTCATGCACAGCAGTTATCTCATGGAAATAACCCCCCTACACTTTTTCTCAGCCATGTTTACCTCTGTTTTTGGAACCTGGCAGAGAAAGAAACTACTACAAACTTGTTGAGGACGCACATGCAGAGAATCCCATTTCCCACTTACTGCTTTCCCCCTTTATATCTGGGAAAGCCTGTCTCTCTGCCTTGTTACATAACATGCAGCTCCAAGAGTCTTGTTTGTAGACTCTGTTTTTTTGAGCAGCAAACTGACAGATTCTAGACAGCACAACAGATGTTAACATCTGTAGTATACTGTGGACATAACAACTGACAGTCAAGCATACTTCTCCAGGGCATTTTTACTGTTGGGAGAGTTGAGCTTTGTCGGATATTCTTGGCACAGAAGGAAAAAGTTTTTTAAAGCTTGCCTCAGCTGTGTACTTGTGGTTGTGTTTTTTTTAATGGAAGCATGGGTGATTTTTGTGCATTTGGCCAATATGTGTTGTCATGTACAGTTAATTTTGCAATACTGACTTCTTTTAATAGACAGGTACAACCCCCTTGAAGCATTTACTGCCTTTACAAACAAATGTGCCATGTTAAAAAAGAATTCAAAGTTTTGAAGAGGTGACCTATTTTTTAAAGTAGTTTATTTTTCTTATAACTCGTAGAGCACTGTTAAACACCCATGAGTATGGGATTTACTATGTTTAAATATGAATGTTAGCCTCAAGCTTTGGCCATTAAACCTGCAAGCTTCCTCATTAAATTTACAGGTTGTACTAGCGTGTCCAACATGTTGACAGTGTTTATAATATGTACTTTGTAAGACACAGCTATTATATACATTTGCCTCACATTGGGCCAGGCTTATTCCTTCTTGGCTTTAATTTTAGAGTTATTCAAAGTGAAATACAAAATGTGCCATGACCCCAGTTTACATCATGATTTGTAGCTGTTCGTCGGAGCTCATTGTTCCAAGACACATGTTTCTTAAAGACAACTGTGTGGTCCATATTCTTTTACCTAGAATACTGAAAAGCCTAGCTTCTTTGTAGGAGAAATAGGTTTCTAGCCATCAAGCTTGTACGTTGGTTTGAAAATACAAAAGCAATGAATAAGAAAGAGCCAAATTTTCAGTATGGCTTTTGATTCTTATGTTCCTAAGTTCATATATCAAAAGGGTGCAAAGACTGAAGTAAGTTCCTGGCATTCAGAAGACATCTTAAGGCAGCCCTGTTCAGGGAAGTTTTTAACGTGTGCTATTTTAGTGTATTTTTGGTTTCTATGGAAGCCGCCCAGAGTGGCTGGGGAGGCCCAGCCAGATGGGCGGGGTATAAATAATAAATTATTATTATTATTATTTAGGCACAAGAATAGTAAATCCTTGGTTTAAAAAAAGGGGGGCTGTCTGGCCTAGCTTTAGAAAATATTTTTTTGGGTGGGGTGGTGGGAGCTTCTGCTTCTGCTTCTCTTTACCATGTTACTTCAGGAGTTAAAGATGCAACTGCATTTTGCCTGCGGGGGTGAGGAAGTGCAACCAACTTTGGGTTGGTTTTGGTATCAAAGCCCAAAATGGTGGTGTCCAGGCCCTTCTTCTTCCCCCTTCTGGGCTTTCTGTGTTTTTAGACTGTACACACACATTGCAGTTTTTATGCTGCAAGATACCCCGAGAATGCTTTGTTTATGGCGCAGTCTGGAAATGCTGTATACAAATTCTGCTGCATGGCTAAAACAGTTCCCTGCGTCCCTTTCTAGCAGGAAAGGAAGACTGAAAATGTTTTGGCTTGCCTGCTGCACAGATGAGCCACGTAGCAGCCAAACAACCCCCAACCTTTCTTGCACCTTTGGGGAGGAGACTGGAATTGCCTTGCAACTCTCAAGAACATCCCTATTGACCTCCTTGCTCTTCATGCTCACCAGCGAGTTGATTCTCATGTTCTTAAACTGCAACACGCCTGTTGTGACAGGCCAAAATGTGGGTGGTTGTATCAAAGCATAAAGAACCAGCTAGTAGGCCATTACAGGAGTCTTCACAAAGGAGCTGGTGCCGCACAGAGCCTCTTTCGGAATGGCTCTCTATTGCACAGCATTGTGGGATTGCACCCAATGTTAGACAGCCCATTGAAATTAATGGGCATGACTCACTTGGGTCCTTTATTTTAATGGGTCTACTCTGAGTACAACTAGCTTATATATCATCCATGGTTTGGAGGTGAGGGATTGCGTCAAAAATATGCATAATACTGCTTGTATTTCCTCTATAACTGCTTCCTATCGGACAGCATATTCAAAAGGGCTGTATGTTTCTGTGGAGCAAAACATAAAAGAAGAGCCTGTTGGATCAAGTCGGTGGCCAATCTAGCCCAACGTCCTGCCATTACAGTGACCAGCCAGTTGTTTATGGGAAGTCTGCAATAGGGACGCAAGAGCACTCTTCATTCCTTTTAAAACTGTCCAGGTTGGTGGCAACCCTTGCCTCCAGGGTTTGACTATTCACTGTCTCTGCTGCATAAAGAAGTGTCTTCAAAGTATTACCTGTTTGTTCATTTTGACACGCATCATGAATATGAAAATTATATGTGGGTTTTCTTAATGGGTAAGATATGTAGCTTAGCATTCTGGAAAATTTCTGACATGGTCCTACCGGCTTGTTTTGATTCTGCAAAAACGTATTTCCATCTGACTTGTAGGTGGCCTGTTGCTCCAGTTCCTGGAAATGGTAAGTGCCCAGTTTGCTAGACAGTGGTCCTTACTGTTTGACTGTTCAGTCTGCAACAGAAATAAAACTTGGAATTCAGAGTGGAAGATGTTTTCCTCTTCAGCTACAGAAGGTCCATTCTGCAGACTCGAGAGGAACAAATGTCCCTTTTCATAAGTTGAGTGTGTCACCGCCCTGCCTTTCTCAGAAATCCAACAAACCAGGGCTAGGTTTACCCTAGCCAGAAAAGGGCAATATTGCAAGGAATGTCTGCTCATCTATCTCTGTACTAATTAATTAAATGGTACATAGCAATATGAAAAAGAAGCAAGCTTGTGCATTTATTTATTCATTCATTCAGTATCCCAAATGTTGAGAAGCTAGCTATTCCTTCACAGAAGTAAATTCTACTTTGGAATATTCCTGCACTCTCTCGTGGCAATACTGTATGTGCAGCCCAGGGGACCTTTCCTGTTGCCATTCGTCTTTCCTGGAGGCAGTGGCTTTTTACACAGGCAACTCTGCACTGAAAGTGCAGTTTTCTGATGTTAAGAACAGTTTTGAGTATTAAAGGGGAAATGTATGATACAGTCCTCTCACGGAGCTTTCCTCCTTGTGCTGGGTGGCCTGCATTTGGACTTGAAAATCAGGGTGTGGAAAGTATATAATACAAAGTAAGACAATGGCACCAAAGTAAAAAATAAAATTCAAGCTTTCTTATGTGTGGAAGGACAGAGGATAGCCATCTTCAATTAATGGCAACACTTGGTTTGTATTACTTGACTACTCTTCCCTGAATTTTTAAATGACTTGTTATAATGGCCATTGGTTAAAAACAGACCTTTCCCCTAGAATGTTTTGAAGATTTAAGTTTGGAAAATGTGTGTCTTTTATATTAACATCCTATTATCTTCTTGCTCTTCATTATATTTCATGACTTCTGTTAGTTCAATTCGCTGAAAACAGATTTTCTAACTAAAAGAGTAATAAGTTCAACAGAAGTTTCAAAAGAGTTTGCTCTTATTGGAAGAACATCCAGAAATTATCCCAGTGAAGTAAGGAATTTAAGTTCATTGTTGTTGTTGTTGTTGTTGTTGTTGTTGTTGTTGTTGTTGTTGTTGTTGTCGTCATCTCTCCTCCCATCCCTCGCAGTGATGTTTCACAATTCCTGATAGTTTCTTTTTCATAGTGCACTTCCCAGAAAGAGACGAACCTGTTGAAATGTGCTCCAGTCTTAGATCATGAGTATCGGCACACAAGCCTGCACTTGTTTTATTCATAATTTTATATTAGAATGCACAGCTTCAGGGCAAGTGCATAGCATTGCACTGTCCTGTACTTGAGACCAGCACTGCCGCATTTGAGACATATGTAGAAGAAGGTGAACCTGTCACAAAATGTTGTTGTGTGCCATGCTCCTGTTCAGGGATCCTTCTTTTTGGCATGCTTATCCAGACATGTATAAATAGACATGTGTTTTAATCTGTTTTTAGCTTAACTGTTGATTTTAATTAAATTCTAGTTTTTTAAAATACTCGTTTTTAACTTTGATTTGTAAGTGTTTGCTTTGTATTCATTAAAAATGCTTAGCTGTTTTGTTTACAATCAAGTGGTATATACATTTTTGGTCAAATAAATAAATATGATAGTAAGACAGTCTTCCTCACAAGTAGACCGGGTGCTTCTTTCTAGTGTTCCTATTATAACCTCTTCTGTTTTTAATAGTGCTCTACACTTTGTTTGACCTTTGACAGAGTGCAGAGGATCTGGAACCTAGACAAAGCTTGAAGTTGACGTGTATTGAGATACTGCTATGGATTTATAGTTTGGGATAAATTAGTTCTGTAGGTTTGTATCCCAAAGATTTTGTGCAGTGTTCCATTCATGGCTTCCTCTTTCCTGCTGTTGCAGTTGCTACTACTCAAGCCACTTGGAGACCCTGTAAAACAGGAATGGAGAATGTGTGGCTAACTAATTTTTGCTGTACTGCAACTCCCATCATTCGTGACAGTTGACCATGCTGACTGGGGCTGATGGAAGTTGGAGTCCAGCAACATCTGGTAGACAACAGGTTAGCAACCTCTGCAGCAGACCAGTGTGGGATGCAATTTGGGAAACTACAGCTGATGGGGGTGGGAGAATGAATGGGAACTGGCAGCTCCTCCCTTGCATAAATGAAAGTCTCAGGACTCTGTTGGATTGAAGCCACTGTTGGTAAGGACACCTGACCATTAGGTCCAGTTGTGACCGACTCTGGGGTTGCGGCGCTCATCTCGCTTTATTGGCCGAGGGAGCCAGCGTTTGTCCGCAGACAGCTTCCGGGTCATGTGGCCAGCATGACCAAGCTGCTTCTGGCAAACCAGAGCAGCGCATGGAAACGCTGTTTACCTTCCCGCTGGAGCGGTACTTATTTATCTACTTGCACTTTGATGTGCTTTTGAAGTACTAGGTTGGCAGGAGCAGGGACCGAGCAACAGGAGCTCACCCCGACACGGGGATTCGAACCGCCGACCTTCTGATCGGCAAGTCCTAGGCTCTGTGGTTTAACCCACAGCACCACCCGTGTCCTCCGCCAACTACTTAAGCCTGTTGTCTGCTCCTATAGTGTAAAATTCTGTACCATTTGAAACATTTAAAATGCTTACTTGAAATATCTCAAGGCGCACTATATTACAATATTGAGAATGCTGCGTGTAAAGTTGTTTTTCCTTTAAAATGAATGTGTAATGAAAGGTTCGATCTCCCTTCCTCTCAAATGTATCTCCACATTTCATCTGAAACTGGCTGAATTAAAATCCAATATTGATTTATCTATATACAGCGAGCCACTTTTTCATTTCTCAGAGAAATCTATATGCTGGATATTCTCCTTTATGATCCCTCTTAGGTATATTTAACATTCAAAGCCCTGACGTCTCATAAAGGTCTTGGCTCCTTGCCATCCCCCACCACTGCCAAATTTTCTCCGTGAACATGAGAAACTACCTTACACCAAATCAGAACAGTTGTCCATTTAGCCCAGCATTCTCTATTCTGACTAGCAGCAGATCTCCTGGATCTCAGGAAAAGGAAAGTCTTTGCCATCACCTCCTCTGTGATTTATTTATTTTTTAACCTGATGCTTGGGCTCTTTACTTTGCCACTTTCGGAGAGCTAAAGTCCCACTTCTAAAGGATTCATAGCTTTGGTTGCCACAACATTTGGGGGGTGGGGGAAGGCGCACTTTCCCAATGTGTAAGTCCTTGGGCAGAGCACTGTAAGGAAGCCTTTTAGAAAAAACACTGCCAAGTTAGCAGAGAAACACAGAAACCTGATCCTTCTCCAAGATATGAATTGGGCATCTTTCAAACACTACAGCCGACTTGCAGGCCAAGATCATTGCTCTGGTATGCTATCTTGGCTTAGCTGAGTTTGCTTTCCAGATGGCTTGGTGTTGGCAGTTCCTTGTTTCCTTCTTGAGCAGCAAGCCTTTCTATCCCCTTCTTAAAGCATTTGTGGATGTCTTTGTTCAACCCCTTAGACCACACTCCTGTTTCCATTTGAACCTTGCTTTGATTAGGTGCTTCTCATATTCACAATTATACAGTACTACATTCCAAAGAAATGTTAGTACATTCCGAAGAAATGAGCTAGAGGCAAGACACAGCCTTTATCCACCTGTTGTCCTCCAGATGTTTTCAACTACTGTTCCCTTGATCCTCAGCCAGCACTGCTGTTGGTGAGTGCTGATATACAAGAATGAATAAAGTAAACATTGGACTGTGCACTCATGTTAAGGAATGCTCCACTTTATTGGATGTGGGCAGTAAAATGGAAACTTGAACTCTGGCCGTAAAGGTTCAATCCTGAAAACTGAATCTGCTTAGAGCCGATGTTTGTAACAAGGACATTTGTTGTGGCTTACTTACATATTATAAAAAGGTGCATGCTGTGGGCTTGTACTATTCTCTCCTTGCTTTCACAAATTCCCTTCTCCCTTTCCTAGTGTTAACGATGGTTCAATGTTTCATCTGAATCCTTGGCGCTAACAGTGGTTTGCTTTTAATTTAGAGATTGAACTCAGGATTAAAATCTGCTTTGTCTCCACATCAAAGGCTAACTATGGTTTGTGGTAACTCTTCCACTGGTTTAACCCTGAACCATGGTTATCTCTTACCTGCTGAGAGGAAGAAGCCCATGAGCCAGTGATCACAAAACTCAAATTTGTGTCAAATTTAGTTGACTACTATATTGTGTAACTTTTTAGAATTGTTGAAAGGGAGGTGGTGAGAGAGGAGATACTGTACAGCCACTGGGTGTAGGTGCTGCAAGAGAAAGGACTTTCTGGCCATTAAGACCACTTAAACCACCACCATACCCTCTCACATTTTGAAGTATTCTACAAAATCCTCAAAAATATTATTTCAGTGTTCATCATAGGAACTGAAAATCATAGGAACTCAACAACAAAACATTAGTGTAATGGTCAGCATTGTGACCAAAACCCACACCTATTGATTTTGCTTATACGTATAAATGAATTTTTTTGACATTCCCAGCACGATCTTGGCTGTACAAATTTTAAGTCCTTAACTCCTGAATGTGTGCCGTCTTTATTACTTTCAATTAATTTTCAGGATATGCTGTACAGGTGACTCTGCAAGGTGTCTTCAGGGTGCTGCATTTCTTTCAAAAGTATAGGAACTGCTTTTATATGGAGAGCCATTAAGTAATAGTGCGGCACAGCTTAGGCCTAGTAAAATGTTCACAGCTCCATTGCTAACAAAATATTGCTAAGCAACTTGCAGGTGACAGCTCCTGGAATAGACATAAAATTGAATAGGTTGAATTTCCCCTGTTTGTAATGGAAAAGTATTGTTGCATGTAAGTATAGCAACCTTGGCACCAAATTCAGCAGGCATTGTGCGCTAAATGGGTGGCACTCTGAAAATGCAATGTGTACTATTAATGTATCTCTGAGTAGTTCAGTTTGCTATAGCTGGGTCAACAACAAACATCAAGAAGGAGACAAGGACTTGGAGGCTTCCTCTTAACTCCTGCTCTCCTATTCCTCAGCTCCTACCCATAGTTGGTCGTCCAAAGTGATAACATTGGACAAGTCTTCTAATTGTTCAGGCTAGTGAGCAGCTTTAACCCTGGAAAGCTCTGTAATGCAACAGCATCTGGAGGGCCACTGGTTAACCATCTTTGCTTTATGAGGACACTGGTATATTGCCTGACTCCCTTTAGTCTATTGATATATGGAAACTTTCTTGGCTGTGGCGTCACTGTATGATTTGCAGTTCCTTCTCAATCTTTGCCTAAAGTTGTGCTGTTCAGGCTGAAGTCTTACTAGCTACCCCTTGTGCCTCCTGTTTGTGACCCAACTGTCTTGAGCTGATGTGGGTTTGTCCTTGACATTTACAGGTGAATCTCATATCCTCTTCTCCATTTGAAAATTTGTCTTGCTGGAAGTGTCCACAATTCTCAGATAAAAAATGATCCCACCTTTATCCAAATTAGAGACAAGGCAACTATCACCATCTGAATAAAAACAAGCCATCTAAATGTTTTTCAAAACCCATAATGAGCTGTAAAATTCAGAACTCAAAATGGTGCCAGTTGGTTGACTCCAAAGAGCCTCTAGCGTGAATAGAAGACACTTGTACAAAGGGAAGTTCTGCCTTGGTTTCCAATAGGAACCCCTTACTCCACATCCTTGCCAATCCTGAAGGCCCCCTAACACTAAAAACTTGCTTCTTGATGGGCTGTAGCATGATGTGTGTGGAGCATAGGATTTCAAAGCCCCCTTCTAGCAGAGTTCCACTCATGATTATGAGAAGTGAAGACTCTTGGAAGATAGATCTTTCCTTCTAAACTTAATATAATGTAAATAGTGTCCTCTGAAGAAAGGGTTCCATGATGTTGCAGAGCTTGTGTGTCTCTCATGCAGACAGAGAAACAATCACTAAGACAAATAGTTGCTGTTTATGTAGTACCTAAATACCTGTACAAAAATAAAAGCACAAGGCAGGCCTTGCCCCACAAATTGTGTGTGTTTTAGGGAGAGCAGTTTGGCTGGAATTTTATAGCAATTGATTGGAGCTTGTTTCCCAATGTGTAAAGCAAAATGAGGAAACGATACTCTGTTACTTCATAAAGAGCCATTCATTTATTTGTACGCTTGGCAGAAAAGAATGAACTTGTAATGTGGGTGAATTCAGACTACGCCCATTTGGGAGGAGAGGTGGGAGTGAAACAGAGTGAAGGATGACATAATCTCCATTGTGGGATAAGCTGGTTAAGGGGTTGTCACACAAGCCGAACTGGTCCAGAGGCAGTGACGAATCCAGTATCACACCTAGGCCAAGTTTTTGTTTTTGTCCTTGTTGCTGGAGTGTGCTCCAAGGGCTGTATCTGAATTTCTTTTTCCCTTTCTGCATTTCTATATACTATAGGACTGCTTTTGGCACATCAGACTCATCTGCCCTCTATTACAGCAACTTCTTAAAGAATTGTGGCACCTAGGTGATTTTGCTTTAGACTTTCCATTCTGTCTCTGTGGTCCTTCACTTTTATCAATACACTCCTCATTTCGTAGACTAACATGGATACAAGCCAGGAGCTGCAAGGCTGTACATGTTTCTGTCTGAAAGCCTTTCTAGGGTCTGGGATGCTTTGTTGGAAGTATGAGAAAGGGTTTGGGTTCTGGTCTACTCTGCAATGAATCTCAGAGACCCTTTCCTTGCTAGGTATTATGCAGGTGTTGAAGGCTCATCACAGCCAGCACCTACCTTATTTCAGAATGCAGGAGGAGGTTCTGTTGTGCAGTCACCCCCATAGAAAAGACCCTCTCTCAGGATTGCTGCATACTGTGGCACCACCCAAAGAGTCTCCTTGGATGACCTTGGTAAATAAGCTGGTCAGTATTGGAGCAGGCATTCACTCTGATAAAGAGCTTTATTTGTCAGCACAAACAACTTAAATTTGGATGAGCAGCAAATTGGCAGCCGTCCGGTTCCTGCAGAAGTAGTAAAATATGATTGCAGTAGGAAATCTAGAAGCTGCATTCTGCACTAGTTGCAGCTTCTAAACCAGCTTTGATAAGGGCAGACCCACATGGAGCACATTACAGTAATGTAGCCCTGAGGTTACCAACACAGGGGGTCACTCACTGTCCTGGAATGACTGTAGCTGTTATAGAATTGCAGCATCCAAAGAGGGTTGCACAGGAAGTACCACACCTTGATTCTGTTCCTTTCTGCTCAGATGTCATGATAGTGTGATGCCACTTGAACATGAAAGAACCATAAAGTTTGCATCTGTTTTCCTCTCTCACCCCACCGCCATGTATGCTTGGAGGCCATCTATTTATTTATTTATTTTATTTCATAAAATTTATACACTGCTTGATTGTATAAACCCTCAAAATGGTTTACAAAAAGATAAAACCCTAAATTTAGGGGGGAAATATGCAAAGCATTAAAGCATGCATGAAGCTAAATTTTAAAATGGATTTATATTCACACCAGCTTTTCAAAGCATCTAAAGTTACAAAAACGTTTTTCAGCAGTGACAACATTGTCAGTGACAATATGCACTGACTGCTTTGGTGACATTTTGCTATAACAGCATTATTAAATTGTCCTGCAGACACTGTGTATCTCTCTCGCACCAATCCAATATGCAGAATCTCCCAGGAAATCTTAGAGCTGTCAACTTGCTGCTCTAGTGAAATTTGATTCTGCATGGAAGTGAGTTTCTTCCCTGCAGGCAGATCTCAATCTCTCGCCTTTCCTTGTTTATATACACAGCTTCACCTTCCCTTCACCTACCCCACCCTGCCTGATTATCTTTGACATTCCTACAGTATCTTCACACACTTTTATATTTAGCATTGTTTTCAGTTGGGTTAAGTTGTGGACCCAGCATGTGACTCATAATAATAAGTCATTGACGAAACAGCTTTACAAATAATAATAAAATGTATTGTCCTTCCCACTGCCTTCTCCATGCTAGGTCTAGCACTGTTTGGTATTGTTTTATATTCTGCTGGAAGCTGCCCAAAGTGGCTGGGGAAACACAGCCAGATGGGAGGGGTATAAATAATGAAATTGTTGTTGTTGTTGTTACAAGTCTATATGACAGCTCTTGAAGCAGAGACTGGTCAGGGAGTAATACAACCTGGGTATCAATAGCCAGTTCTGGCTGAAGGTTGGAACTGCAGGAAGACTAGCCAGGAAGGACGCCACTGACTGACAACAGGTCAGTGTGGATCATATGATACTACAGGATCCCTATAAAAGCTTTCCATAATAATAAGAGCTCTGCTGGATGACATCAAAGGTTCATCTAGTCCAGCATCCTAATCCCACAGTGGCCAAACAGTTGCTTATGGGGAGCCCAGTAGCAGAAGCTGAGCCCAGCAGAACTTGTCCTTCCTAGCAAATGGTATTCAGAGGCACACTTTATTCAATACTGCTGGTAGCGCACAGCCACCAGGGCTATTGATAATCTTACTTTCCATGAATTTGTGTAAACTCTGTTTAAAGATACCCAAGTTAGTGGCCGTCACTGCCCCTTGTGCGAGCGAACTCCATAGTTTAACTGTGTGCTCTGTGTGGGAATACTTTCTTTTGTCTGTCCTGAAATCTTCCAACATCCATCTTCGTTGAATGACCCTGATTTCTACCACTGTGAGTGGTGGAGAAAAACTTCCAGCTTAGGTTTGCTCTCTCATCTGGCAAGGGCCTTTGAATATGTTCTTTCTGATGACTACCTGTGATCTCTTCCCCCTTCAACATAAAAGAAGCCAGGAATAGCTGATGGGTTAAGGAAGTAAGCAAAGTGATACTCTCTATTCAGAATCCCTAAAATGAGGCCTTCAGTTGTGTTGCTGGGGAAGCGAGGAAAAGGGTTGGCCGGGGCTGTCTGGGGTGATGAAGAAGCAGCAACTGTGTTGGAGGAGGAGTACATGATCTTTGTGTGGAAAGTAGTGGTCTTATTCAGATCTAATTTCTTCCCCAAAGAAAATGTAGTACATTCTTTTCAGCAAGAAACTACCATGCATATTCCAACAATTTTATTTCTTTCCTTGTAAAATTAAACAGTAATTTTAATTTAAATTAATGAGTATTGAGTGTGTAGTGTAAAGAGCAATCACATCATTATTATGATTATGTGACTGGTATGATCTTTGCTGTGTCCTTAAAAGCCATGGAAAATAGCTAAAGAGGAACATAGGTGGGTTAACAAAGTTCCTAGCTTGTTTATTATATAAATGTAGAGGGGGAAGATGGAGAGAGGTGATCTCATAGATGTTTAAACGCGAACTTGGAAACAGGAAATAAGGAGAAAAATGTGCACTGGAGCCAAGTGAGTTCTTGTTTGATTTAAAGTTAACCCATTTGTATGCTGGCAGGAATGTGGGCTGGTCTGTGCTATCAGTTATAATAGCATAGGGAACTAAATTTTATATTCTGATATTGTTTTTGTATTCAAGTGGCCATTCAGCGATGGAAATAAATTGCCAGGAGTTGGCATCTCCCTCTCAAGATCAGGCTTTTCCTAAGCCACTTGTTCATTCTAGTTTGAATTATCAGATGAACAATGGTGGAGTTATCTAGCCTGCAAATGTCCCAGGACCAGTTTATTTTAGGTTAGAACTTGGGGAGTCTGTTGTCTGTGGTGTGGGACAATCCTGACCGCTTTTAAACACACACACACACACACACACACACACACACACACCTCTGTCAGTCAGGTGATAGTACTCTGATGGGAGTGATCTTGGCAGATGGATGGGTGGTAGTGTGGGGTTTGATTCTGTGTTGGCTGCTCATTCCAGTTCTCGTGCTGGGAACTGGTGTGGGCAACCAAAGCAGCTGGATTTAAACCATGCTCACCAGTTGATATTGTAATGAATAGAATAACCACCATGATATAGTAATCTTTTTCTTGGTTATCATTGACATGTGACTTTTTTTTTACTCAGTATATATGTGATAAACAGCAGACTTGCCATTGTTGTTCTTGACTGGTTTAGCGAGCTGTCCTTAATTGCTACCTTACTATAACTGACATTATACTTCAAAAATGGTCACTTGGTTGACCACCAGAGTTTGAATCCAGACACCCAGCCTATGTTTTATGGACCACGTACATAACCACCAAGGACAATGCTACTCCGTTTGGGAAGGCAAGCGAATTGCAGCTCCTACCACTGCTGCTGCGTTATGTCAGCGCCTCCTACTTTTGCTCGTTGCTGAATGTCTGGACCATTTTTATTGTCTGCTCCTGTGCGTGTGGTTTTATATGTCTATAAAAACACAGTGGTTCTTTGATTCATTTCTCAGTATTGGCCCTGTGGTACTATAAGGAAGCCTCTTGGTGCATTGACATGTAATTTAGGTTAACACCTAAGGAGGCTAGTGCTTTGCATGTTTCAAGAGAGACAAATGATTGCAATCCATAGAAATGAAAACCAGGAGGGTATCGCTGTAGAGCAGTGCTCAGTATGGAATGTCTGGAGGCTTCCAGCTAAAACACAGTTAGAAAGCGGGGTTGTAATTTCATAGGTTCCTCTTTGCTAAGTTTGTTTCAAACAAACATCACTCTTTGAACAGGAACATTCTGATCTGTGTTGATGTTTAACAATTTCAACTAAAATACTCTGTAGCCAAGGAAAATGCCAGTTGGTATTCTCTGCTGCAAACACTGCTGTCCTTGATATGCTTCATCTGTCTTTGTGTGAAACAGTTTATTGACATCTTCTTGTTTCTTCTGGAGTGGAATGCTGGGAGTGTAGGCTGGAGTGGAGAATACTTGCATGTCTCCTGAAAGACACTTTGCTTTCAACAAACAGTACCATTGTTTTGAAAATCTGTAGCCTGTAAAGTTGACTGCATTGGGCTTGGTGTTCAGATGTGAAAACATGAGAATTCAAACTGGCTGGCTTATCTGAAACCATCATTTGCAGCAAAGCAAAGGAATGCATTCTTCATCCTTCTTGCTTCGGATTTTCAAGTTGCATGAACGGAACTGGCCTTGCATTGTTACACTATGTGGTGATCTGAAAACAAAGGATCTTGCTCAATGAGGACCAAAGCTGTAAGCAACACTCGCAACGGGAGAAGAAAAGCAAACTTAAAAAAGGGTAAACTATCATATCAGAATGCAAGCTATGGTTTGTTGCTGTTTGTGTGGTGGAAGTTTGAGAAAATGGCACACTGCAATTCAGTCCTTAAAAGGCATCTGATTCCAGGTCACTTTCTTTAAAAATAAACAGGACTTCATTCAAGTAAAAGTTGTTAGGATAGATCATAACATAGGCTCTGTTTCCCACTTTTAAGTGAGAATTCTGATATTTTTAAAAAATTGTGTTCTTGCACTAGAAATTTAGAAAATGTAACTTTATTTAATTACCATTGACTTACAAAGATAAAACATGATTTTAAGTGCAATAGCCATTTTAATAATTTCTGGTGGTTTTAAGCATGTTGCTTGGTGATATCATTAACATGCAGCTGTAATAATATATAAACTCATACATCTTTAAAACACTTTAAAATATTATCTGGATGAGATGTCTTCTGTGGCTGGGTTTAAGCAGCCAATGGGTCGTTTTTGTTTTTTGCTGAGTAGACTTACTGAATTTTGATTTTAAGGTTGAAACTGAAATAATGTTCATGTACATTTGGTTGCTAACATGGATGGTTTTAGTGAGCAATAACACTGTAGAATAGTTAACTTTTGGTTGCACTGCAGGGCATGGACTTTTTGCTCATATTTCTTAGTGTTTCTGTATAAGTAGTATTAAGCTATTGGTGGAGGAATGACAGAAGTAACTATAGAAGGAAAAGATCCTCTTCTATGGGTATATTTTATCTTACCTATATCCATTCTTTCCACCAGGTCAGGGCAGGCAGAAGGTAGAGCACATGTTGCTGTTGGATATCAAAACCATTTGCAGTAGATTGTAAAGGTGTCATTTTATTACTCAATAATACAAAGTAAAAAATAAAAATAAATCAGTTTTGTTATGTTATTTCTCAACTTCTGTGTTCCTTACTTGTTATATAGGGTTAATAACAATAATAAAATTATTTATATTCCACCCTCCCCGGCCAAAGCCAGGCTCAGAGTGGCTAACAACAAGTAAAAATAGCACAGTGTACATAAAATCACACAATTAAAATACATTTTAAAATTGCTAACTGATTGCATTTGTCTAGGCCTTTGTGCAGCCCTTCTGGTCAGTTATGAATTCTTGTAGAATCACTGGTCTGTAGCAATTCAACTGCAGGTTTCTGCAGTTTATCCCAGTGTGTATCTCATGGGTTATAACAGGTAATTAGCCGAACCCCTTGCATCATTATTTTGCATCCTGCTGCAGAATCTAGCTTTTGCTTTTGCACTCTGTTCTTGTTGGTGGACCTTCAGTTCTAATAAAAAACAAAATCCCGCAAATCTGAAGGTGATTCATAGCTGCTCTAAGGAGCTGTCTCCCATTCAAACCCCAGCTTTAGCAAGGATTCTGCATTCTGTGCCTTTGGCAAATGTCCCGAGTTGTTATTTTAATCACTTGTAAGAACTTTTTCAAAGTGATGTTGCAGAAGCCAAACATCTGTTTATAAGGGCCTGCAGTTTCAGTGGCTTAAGTGTATGAACTCTGCACAGTGGAATGTAGAAGCAAGAAGGAATTTGAATGATGTGATGGGAAATAAAAAATGATCTTCAATTTCCTGACTGCTAGGTAACCCCTGCAGTACCAAATGAGTCACTGGAGGAAGATATCTACCCCCCCCCCAACTCTTCTTTTGGCCTGTGCACTAGAACAATACACTGTTCACTACTAATTACCGTACTTCACTTCTCCCTCAGTAGTTGGAAGTGTCACAAAACGTTCATATTTAGGGAGATTTGACAATTGTACTTGAGACCAGAGTGTGCAAATCATCTGTTTCTCCTCTCTTAGCAAGCATTTTGTAATAGTTCAGCCGCTTAAATATCCTGTCCCACACCTTGGGTAATTAAGAACAATGTCCTTTTTACCCTTTTCTTGTATAAGTGTTGGTCAACAACTGGGTGCTTCTGGCTTCCTTGTTGCCTGGTGCCTGAGCTCTGTGTCCCTGCTCCGGGGTCTTTGCAGAAGTAATTTTGCCCAGGCTATGGCAAGGCTTGACGTCTGCAGGCAGGGTTACCCAATTGCAGCCTTTTCTGTTCTATATTGGGGAGCTACTTTACATCATACAGCTCTACTAGTGTCTGTGGTGGTTCCTAGTAAGAGTCTGGTGCAAGGGAAAGCAGTGAGCAAAATTGGGGGTACTGGAAGCCCTCTCCATATTGCTCTGCTGAGCTTGTACAAGCTCTGCTGTGCTTGTACCTAGAAGGAATAGCAAACAGCATCTTTCTAGTCCTTTTTTACCTTCTCTATTAAGCAGCAGTGAATAATTACAGAATACTTCCCTGTTTAACAGTCATGTCTGCAGAATCAAAGTGAAGGGAATTGTGGCGACTCTTAATCTTTGCCCTTTTAGTAAGATTTGAAAAACTAAAATCTCCATACTTTTATACCAAGAATTCATTTTATTAAATTGCAGCAGTAAGGTTAAATGATGGAACAAAGGTTGTGAGAATAATAGTTGAGGCAGGGGAGGACAACTTGAAGCATGGTGCTGATGTAACTGTCCCATGGTTAGGAGATTTGGAATAATATGTTGTGTGTGTGTGTGTGTGTGTGTGTGTGTGTGTGCGCGCGCGCGCACGCGTGCTCACATGCACCTGTGTCTGAGAGAGAAAGAGATATCTATCTATCATCCATCTATCATCTATCTATCTATCATCTATCTATCTATCTATCTATCTATCTATCTATCTATCTATCATCTATCTATCTATCATCTATCTATCTATCTATCTATCTATCTATCATCTATCATCTATCTATCTCTGTCTGTCTATCTATCTATCTATCATCTATCTATCTATCTCTATCTATCTATCTATCTATCTATCTATCTATCTATCTATCTATCTATATCTATCTATCTATCTATCATCTATATCATCTATCTATCTATCTATCTATCTATCTATCTATCTATCTCTGTGTGGTTTTATACAGGTTTTGCTGTCTCCTTTGTTTAGAAAATAGCCCCAATAGCCCCATCTTCTAGTTAATGCCCAGACTGCTGCTTTCGGCTCCTAAATAAGCAAGGAGGCTAAATTTAAGCTCTTATTTTTTTATTTAAAAAAACACAACGCCCAATTAAGTATGCACTATGTTTCTCGTAACCAATTTAGAATAGACTATGAGCTGCAAAGAGATCCTCTGGCTCGATTCATAACTGTCAGTCCAATCAAACTTGCCTGAGTTTATGTATTGGTTTTAGGAAAAGCTTTGGAGCTTTTGCAATAGCTCTCCATCCCAGAGGGCATGGCTTGTGTGGGTGGCTGTGAGATCACTTGCACAGTAGTTACAGGCAGCTGCCAAACTGCGGACTGTGGATCTCTTGTATGCTGTTTTCAGGATTACAGCTGTGCTGATCTTGGTGGAGCATTTTTGAATTGGTCCAGTATCTCTTTTATATAATGACAGAAATAACAAGAGGAAAGAGGTTTAAGAAAACACAATCCTCAACCTCTTTTCCACCTCCAAGACCTGTATTTTAACCTTGCATTCAGCATGGGACCCACTTCTCTTTAGTACTTTCACTTTATATTGGCCATGTTTCTCCTGCTGCTTCTTGAGTGACTTGGATGCGAGGGAGGATATGGCTCTTGTGCCTTTTAATAGTTGCATCCAAGAGGGAATTTGGACTGGTGCAACTTGTCACGTAGGAGTAAGAGAAGCTGCATCTGCTCAAATCTCCACTTTGGTGCATCTACGAAAAGTAAATAAAATCTGTGCTTTTCTTGTCTCTCTTTTCTTAAGCAGGAGCTGCAAACGGAAAACTATGGTGCCATAATACTATAACCACCCTGACTCACCAGTCAGAAAACACTGCTTTTGCAGAAACTTTTTATACTTGACTTCAAGGTCTCGATCTGGCGCTTTGAAAACTGATTAATACCAAATTTGAAAACATGTAAATCATTTTCCTATGTGAGAATGGAATTCTTCCCTCCTCCCAACTTCTCTTAATGCATACTTTAATTTCTGTCAATTTCTTGTTGCTTTTAATAAATCTCATGCGAGGCTGGATTAGCATAAAATTAAACTGTCAAAGTGGCTTGCAAGAAAGCTTATGCTGATGATTGCCAAAAGTAAGGAGGATTATTTCATGTCTCTGAGTGTGTGATTTTTGTGTGTGATAAATGTAGCAAGTTATCAAACGCTATGGGGCATGTCAGATTTTATTACTGTTCCACATGCCGTAGGGAAAAGAAAGCAGAATCTTGTTACAAATCTTTCACTTAAAACAACAATACACTGCATATTCTAAATATTTTTTACCCTAGATTTTTAAATTAGACTTGTAAAACATGAGTATTTTGGGTTTGCTCTGTTGTGATTCTGGTCAAGTCTTTTCCTAAGTGTATGCCTTAGGGTGGGCTGATTTTAAATCATCCAGAAAAAGTTACTCATTTAAGTAGTTTCCCAATGTGCAATCTGTGTGTTCTGCAAACATGCATACGACTTAAGTTGTATCTCACCAAAGACTCCTGCGTAAGCTTAGCAGTCATGAAATAAGAGGAGATGCCCTCTTGTGGATCAATGATGGGTTAAATCAGTGGTTTTCAACCAGTGTGGTGGCATCCTGGGGTGCCTTGAAAGATGGTCAGGGGTGTTGCAGGCAACACTGGCCTCTGTCCTTCTCTCCCTCCTCGGATGCCCTCTTGTGTCTCTGCCCCCCAAAGGTTTGCACAGCTGTTTATTGCAGCAGCCCTTGCTATAAGCTCTTCAGGTGAATGGTGCCTCTGAGTGGCATATCTCTTTGGGGGTGAATCTCAGAGACAAGGGACAACAGCACCAGCTGCCCAGAGGACTCCCAAGGAGAGGGGAGAGGAGGATGAGGGAACACTCTGCAAGGGAAGGGTGACATAACTGGGCTCCTGAGCCCCATAGGGGTGCCGGAGAAAGATTGTAGTTGGTTAAGGAAGCCATGGACTCAAAAAGGTTGAAAAACTCTGGGTTAAGTAACAGGAAAGTCAGGGTACAAATTAGTAGGGAGGGATGTCAGAGGTGAAGGGTCTCCCAAGTCTCAGTATTTTAACTTGTTCATAAATGATCTAGAGTTAGAGGCAAGCAGTGAAGTGGTCAAGTTTGCTGATGATACTAACTTGTTCAGGGTTGCTAAAACAAAAGAAACTTGTGAAGGACATCTCCAGACTGCGTGAATGGGCAATAAAAAGGCAAATCAATTCAGTGCAAACAAGTGTAAAGTGATGCATGTTGGGGCAATTTTTTAAAATTCTCATAACATTAGAATTCATCAACACCCATTGGAAGACTAA
Organism: Podarcis bocagei; assembly: GCF_964188305.1. Classification (NCBI taxonomy): domain Eukaryota; kingdom Metazoa; phylum Chordata; class Lepidosauria; order Squamata; family Lacertidae; genus Podarcis; species Podarcis bocagei. The sequence continues at coordinate 13,976,360 of NC_138135.1, read as the reverse complement.
GGACAGATATTTTGTCTTCACACAGTAAACTGTGGAATTCACTCCCACAAGAAGCAGTGATAACCATCAACTTGGCTGGTTACTGTCCGAGGCAGTATGCTTCTAAATACCAGTTGCTTGAAACCCAGGAGAGAGGAGTGCTGTTGCACTCAGATCCTGCTTGCTGGTTTTCCATAGGCATCTGGTTGGCTTTGGATGCTGGACCAGGATGCTGGACCAGATGGGACACTGGCCTGATGCTTCTGGCTCTTATGTTCTCACGTTTGTTGGATTGTATTTAATGTAGTGTTAAGGAGAATGTTTGGTTGGTGTGTAGAGTCAGTGGTGAAGTTCTGATAAGTGCTGCTGCATGTACTGGAGTGGTACCATCTCATGCTTTGTAAGTGGGGCATGTTTGCCCCAAAGGATGCCCACATCTGAAAGAGAGAGAGAGGAACTTCTCTCCTTAGCTGCAAATAAATGAACCACAGTGGAACATTGGGTTATGGCGGGGATCCGTTCCGAGGCCCCGCTGCAACCCGAAAATGATGCACATCGAAGCGCTGCACATGCATGAGGTGCGAACCCTGAAGTAACCCGTTCTGGTACTTCCAAGTTTGCCGCGGACATTCACCAAAGCGGACGCAAGCAGAGGCAGATGCAGAATGAGGTTTGACTATAGTTTGAAAGTGGACCTTGGTGTACCTCCCGTCTGTTAAACAGAGTTAGCCAGTGGCCTCATACATACAATTTGCCTGCTCACAAGGTGGAGCACAACAGGGGAGAGCAGAACTTGGAAGGATTCAATGGATACAGATTAGTAACTCTGTTCATGTTCTGCTTCACTTACAAGAGGCAAATCTTTCTTAGCGTTGCCATGTGGGAGGATATGTAGCTACAAATGTAGCATGCCAAGCCTTAACCTCTGCATCTTTTTCTCCAGCAAAGGGCATTCATTATTTCTGTAGCACCACCAGTTCTGAATATTTTTATGCACCTGGAAAAAGAATTCCAGGCCCTGCAGAGTTTATAGTATGAAAATGAATGCAACAACAAATACTTGACTGGGATGCGGGGGGAGATGGTGTGTCAACTCCAAGAGAGGAACTAATTTGCTCCTCTGCAGTCCTTTTTACTGTTACACTGCACTGAGCTAAACCAAAGTGTGGCTTAGCATGCTGTCCAAGCCTGTGGTTAAGATATCTCATCACTAACCACAGTTGGAGTGCAAGTTAAGATGACACATTAAGCCAAACCTTGGATTAATTTATCGCGACACAGGAGTGAAAAAGAACCGGGAGAAGCAGAATGGCTGTGGGCTCCTCTCCAGACTCCCACACATTTGTGAAGTTTCCCTAACTCACAGTTGGATTTACTGTGTTGTGCGAACCAGCTCATCTCTGATGTCTGCCTGGGTCTTGCATTACATGGGTGGCTGCTACTGAAAACAACCACCATCACATTTCTGCCTCTTTTCTCCCAGCAGTATTTTGAAATACCAAAGAAAGGGACACAGTGTCTGCCCATCATTGTGGGAGTTTGCCGACTCCATGCTGCTGGCTGCTAAGGTTGCAGGAACAAGAACACTCTTGATAAGACTTCATGGTGTCTGTTACATTGTTAGATGTTCCTGAGGTGAGAGCAGAAAGGGATCTGGGACTGCTGCTTTGAGCAATTGCTTTAACTTATTCACTATGATAAGTGAAATCTCTAATCCACATTCCTTATTAAAATCAGGTTAAATGTCTTGAGACATCCAACAGGGCTTTGTATTAATGACACCGCTATCTGGAACGTCTTCCCAAATGCAGCTGGTGTCCATCTAACTTGTTTCACAATCAAATAAATACTTTTTTAATCAAGGAAGGCATTTCTGAGCCGTTGGATCTTATTACTTAATGCTGCTGCTTAATTTTTACTCTGAAAATTACTTTAAGATTTATGTCTTTGGCTATATCTTTTTTATAGTACGATTGCTGGGTTGATTAATTGATTACTTTGATGGTGATTTATGTTGTACGTCTCTTCAAGTATCTTGAAACCAGAGAATGAGACAAATAGATTTTACAAATAAGCAATATTTTTGTGGAAACGTGTGTTGGGTGGAAGAATAGTCTTCAGTATTGTCCTATATATCTTAGAACACGGAGTGTTATCCAATCTTGGGTCCCCAGATGTTGCTGGATTGCAACCTCCTCCTCCAAAGCCAGCTTGACCAATGGCCACCAGGGATGGAGGGAGTTGTTGTCCAACAATATCTGGGGACTAAAAAGTGGGGGAAACCACTTAAGCATCCATTGATTCAGTAGGTCTTGTTGGGAATGCACATCTATTTAAATCAGGATTGGGTATTCACAGACCTGGAAGCCAAATGTTGATCTCCAGGACTCTCTTAGGTCACATCTTCTCACTATACTCACTCTGCACCCCACTTTGAGTGCCTGAAATGTGTTCTTGAAATGTTGTGCCGCCGTTTCCTTTCTTGCATGGATAATGTATAAGTGTGTGTGTTTGTGTGTGTTTGTGTGTGTTTGTGTGTGTTTGTGTGTGTTTGTGTGTGTGTGTGTGTGTGTGTGAGAGAGAGAGAGAGAGAGAGAGAGAGAGAGAGACTTTTGTGTGGTTGGAATGCGCATTACTGTGCACAGAGGTGAGTGTTGCATCTGTTGCTCAACCTGCTTTTGCTTCTGGCTCCACACACCACTGGCATGTGCCCCACCCTCTCTCGAAGGTTGCCCACAATGGAATGCCACCTTTGGACTGAAAAGGTATCCCTACTCTGAATTTAAGCCCTACTTGGGAAACAGCCCTATTTATTTTTGTTGAGCTGTCGTCGTACTCATTTCATGCAACGTGTGCAGTTTTTCTCTGAACTTTACAATTAGGACTCTTGTTAAGTTAAAGGTCATGTCTACACCATACTTAAGGGACGCGGGTAGCGCTGTGGGTTAAACCACAGAGTCTAGGACTTGCCGATCAGAAGGTTGGCAGTTCGAATTCCTGCGATGGGGTGAGCTCCCGTTGCTCTGTCCCAGCTCCTGCCAACCTAGCAGTTCGAAAGCACATCAAAGTGCAAGTAGATAAATAGGTACCGCTCTGGCGGGAAGGTAAACGGCATTTCTGTGCACTGCTCTGGTTCACCAGAAGCGGCTTAGTCATGATGGCCACTAAAACGAGATGAGCGCCGCAACCTCAGAGTCGGCCATGACTGGACCTAATGGTCAGGGGTCCCTTTAGCTTTAGCTGTACACCATACTTAGAATTGATGGAGTCACAGAATTGTAGAGTTGGAGGGACCCCATGGGTCATCTTGTTCAACCCCCCTGTGATGCAGGAATCTTTAGGAGACCGCTCACAAAGCTACAATTCTCAGCACCCACAGCAAATTACAGTTTCCAGGATTCTTTGAGAGAAGTCATGACTGTCCAAGTGGCATAGGAGTACTTTAAATATATGGAGTGGATGTGAGCATAGAAGAAGTTGCTTCATTTAAAAGGTCCAGGAGCAGAGCTTAAGCTGATGACCTCCCTCTTGCCCCCGCCAAGTGTGTAACTGTCAAGAGAGAAAGAGGGAGTCCCACCAGTGTGGGAAAAAGAAGCAAGTCTCACTGTGCAGAAGCATGTATGCAGGCTTCTGCTAAACTTGTTGAACTACAGGTAGGATTTCCTACCTGATGACCTATATAGGATGTTGGCAGCATTCAGAATTAGCCAGGTGCCGGGCACATTTTGCACCTGGCTATTGGCCACTTACGACCAATTGAAGATGCCTGGGTGCCAGGATGGTGCCTGATGTCTCCACCATCTGGCTGGTGTCTAGCAGCAGGGATTGTGTTGTTATTCTATGGCACGAGTCAGATTTTAGCTGGAGCTGTCAATATACACAATTCATTTTCAGCTTTGTAATGTTGTAAAAGAAGCAGTGGGAGGCACCTAAACATTTTGTTAGTGTGCCTGTAACCTAGGTTTAAGGGGCCGTATGGTGAATAGCTTTTAAATTTCAGTTTCTAACACTGGGTGTTGGATACGGGAGAATTTCCATGGCTGCAACCTCTTGTGTTTGTCATCTTTGAGGTCTACACATGAGCTTATTTTTCACAGTTCCCCCCTCTCAACCTGGGCTGATATGTACAAGATGGAAAGAGAAACAGAGATGCGGATATTCCAGAAAAATAGATGCCGGAAAATTTCTCACTGATTCCAATGTCCTGGAAAATATATGATCGGACTAATTCTGCCAGGAATATAGTAAGCCTGAGCCCTCAGTTCCAGGGAGCCCACTAAGCTAAATCCCACCCTGAGACTAGGAGGTTTCTGGTTCAAGCTCCCGAGTCCCTGACACCCAGGGTATCCCTGATCCTTCTTTGCATTACTTGCATTCAGGTCTTCTCTCTCTCTCTCTCTCTCTCTCTCTCTCTCTCTCTCTCTCTCCCTCCCCCTCCTTTCCTTTCCTTTTGAACATAAATGGAAATATTCCACGAGATGAAGCTGACCCCAGAAAAAGTGACGTGAGCTTTCCACTTCCTGAAGAACAGGGAGTGAAACTGCTGACTGGCCCTAGGCATGTTTTGTTTCCGCCTCTTTCCCTCACCCCATCATTTTCTAACGCAATTTTCAGCAGGAGTTTCCTCCAGCTGCCTCCAGCTGCAACGATCAACTTGTTTGGCTGTAATCAGTCCAGTTAGCCTTGTGATGCATTAAGTAAATAGAGTTTTAGGTGACAAGATGAATAGTTATTACTCTGGAATCAACACTTTGGGCAGCAGCATAACAACAAGTAAGATGCAAGTGAGAACAAGGCAGGTTGCTATCACCTTTGTTCTCTGAACACAGTCTGCTTTAGCAAAGCATAGTAATGATTTCTTTCTGCATGCTAGAAGGTTATGAAATGAATGGAGAGCTTTTCACCTTGAGAATAATAGAACCTTTGATAAATTTAACGCTTGCCTATTTGATATCACGTCCGATTGCCAACTTTTTAATCTTAACCATGCACAGGTTAGCTTTAGCAGTTAATGTAGGATGAATAGTAGATAATTGCCTGATTTTGTTGCTTATTATGTGGTGTGTTCCTTTAACTTTTGGCACATTCTGGAATGTACCAAGTAATTGTGGTGTAGCTGCTGATGTATTACGTTTGGCACTGGGAGAGTTCTTGGTCCAAGTCTCCTTTCCAAAGAAGCTCATTGTTTGGGCTTTGACAAGTCACTAATGTGCAGTTTAATCTCCTTTGCAAGGCTATTTTGAGGATAAAATGGGTCAACTTGCATATGGTACTCTGAGGTTCCTGCAGGAAAGAGTAGGATATGGTAATCATCTCGTTTGTTTAACAGATAGAAGGCTCCTTCACAGCTACACGCAACCGGCCCCTAGAACCACAGTGGCCTGCTGCCAAATCCCATTGCCACAGGGACCATGCTTTTTTGCTTCTAGGGAAATGAGAGCCAAGTGGTACTCTTCAGAGAGCCAGGCTTGGCCCAATGGCCTCTAGTTGCTGTCCGCTGGTGTATAGTTTTCACCTTGGGGGGGCTGGTATTGGTCAAATCTGATTTCTCTTTTCCTTCACTCTCTTATTAGGACTCATACTGTGATGCTGTGCCTGATGCCCCATAATCCCTCTCGACCTCAGGTCACCTCACCCGACATTTCAACTTCCCTGTTGAGTCAAGCCAATATTTCTGTTGCTTGCTCTTACTTGCCCCTGCTCCTTTTTCTTGACATGACCAGTGTTTTCTTCAGCAGCATGTTCCGTGTTCATTGAGTAATCCTGAGGAGGAAAGCAAAGCAATAGTAATATCTTTTAGCTGTTCAAATGCTTTCCAATGGTCACACTTTCTGAACCTGGACTGGTTTGTGTTGCAATTCTCAGGAGCAGTAATGTCTCAACATAGGTAGTAGTTAAGCTACTATCACAGTAAGCTCACCCTACCAATAACCAGGAGAAAACAAAAGTTAATAAAAGTTAAAACACATGCTTATTTTAATGTGTTGTGTGTGTGGTTTTTGTGTGTGTGTGTGTGTACACAAATAAATGCGAGAATACAGTTGTATATGCACATATACATATACCCCCACCCCAGTTTGTGCAGAAGTAAAGTTGGCTAAAATGAGAGAAGCCAACTGTGTCTGTGCAGTTCCTTCTATGCATCAGTTGGGTTGAAGAAGAATCATTGCATATTAGCCATAGAATCATTGTCCTTGCAGAGGATTCTGGGTCCTACTACAAATCCTGAGGGTTTTCTAGTATGTTATCTGTCATGAGTGCACACAGGGGAGTCGAGTGTTGGCAAAGGATGGCATGTAATGGAAATGTATCTTTGTACAGCTTGCCTATCTTTACCATCTTTTTGACTGAGGATTTGCACCGCTTTGCATTCTGTGCTCTTTCTTACTCTAAGGCGGTCAGTTTGTTCTGTGTTATATAATGTATAAAGGTAAAGGTCCAGTCGTGGACGACTCTGGGGTTGTGGTTCTCATCTCACTTTATTGGCCGAGGGATCTGGCGTACAGCTTCTGGGTCATGTGGCTAGCATGACTAAGCCGCTTCTGGCGAACCAGAGCAGCACACGGAAACGCCGTTTACCTTCCCGCCAGAGCGGTACCTATTTATCTACTTAGTGCTTTTGAACTGCTAGGTTAGCAGGAGCTGGGACCGAACAACAGGAGCTCACCCCAATGTGGGGATTCAAACCGCCGACATTCTAATCGGCAAGCCCTAGGCTCTGTGGTTTAACCCACAGCGCCACCCGCATCCCTTCTGTATATGTATACTGTATATGTAGCTTTAAAGGCATGATTTCCCAGTTTAGGGTTTGCAGGTTGGAAGTTACAAGTGAGGGCCTGGGGAGGAAAAGGAGATTTATTCCTCTTACCCTGCTTCCCTTCTCTGTTTTGCATGCTTCGGTATGAGTTTACAAATGGAATATTGACTCTTCCTCCAGTAGCGTATATTGAACATTAATATTTTCAGCGTGTTGCAGTCATTGCAAATAGTTTTCTGTTCTTGTGTTTTAAAAAGGTTGGGTTCATTAAACTGCAGGAACCTTTAAAACATTCTACTTTTTAATAGCGAGGCCTTTTGAGACCCATATATTATCCCTTTATATTTGCAAGACTGTAATATATAAAACACTATCCTGACTTGAGTCATTATCAAATGCATCTTGTTGAATCCCCCCTCCCTCCTGTGATTACAGTATCAGATTTGTAAAAGATCCCTCCCTCGAGTCTAGAAAGGCTAGAACCGAGTAGTAGTTGTTCATGATTTTGTTAGGGTTTTGCCAATAGGGCTAGGAAAATATACTTTGAGATGTGATTATATAAAATTGTCAGTTAAAATACACGGCATTCAAAGCCACAATTTTGTTTTTAGCATTGTTGCGTTACATTTTTGAAACTTCACTTTTTTGCTTTCCAGTAGAACTTGCTTCTGTTGAAAAGATCACTGTAACCTATTCTTGCATGTTTATTTCATCTTTTCCCAGGTTCTGATGCTGAGCAGGATGCTGCTATCAAACTTGCCAAAGAACGAGCTGACATAGTTGCCAAGTATGACAGAGTAAGTTTCTTTACTTGTTAAGGCATCCTTGCAAATGGCTATTCTTCTGTTCTCCTGAGGCAAAGACCTATTGCCACAGGTGAGCAGACGGCTGGCAAATAAAGATGCCTGCCCCTTTCTTCCTGTCCTCGTGTGCCATTTTTGGACAAACATGGTGATGCCACACTATGTTTTTTTACAAGGAGAGAGGAGGAGCAAAGATTCACTCCAATTCCACATTGGAAACAGTGCCTAAATTGTGTCCTCCTCCTTTCTATGTTGCAAGAGAAAAGGCATGGGGAGGGAATATTTAGTGCTTCAAAAGAACATAGGAATTGCTTTGCTGGGTCAAACAACTGATATTATGTTGCCAATCATGCCTAGGCAAATGCCTTTGGGAAATTCATAAGCGGATAGTCTTATGTTAGTTGCAGACATTGTCTGGTAGTTGGAGATCCAGTTTCTCTGAACCTTCATGTTCAGCTTAGCTAATATGAGAAACTTGCGCTGTTGCTTTTTAATGTTCTGTTTTTAGCTGAGCATGATAGGCATCGTTATTACTGGAGAAATGGTATGAGCGATTGTAGTAGTGGTATTTTATGATGCTTAAACATTAGAACAATTGTAATGCAGACACATGGGAACAGCATATACATGGCTGCTATCCAGAGAGTGATGTCACACAAGACTGAATATATGCACTGAGGTTATTTATGTACTCTTATAAAAACAGGAAACAAAAAAGCCCCATTGCCCAAATGGACCCCTGCCCCACTTCTCTGGATGATAGCTGCGTGTGTAATACAGGGGTCTAAACTTTTTTCAGCAGGGGGCTGGTCCACTGTCCCTCAGAGCTTGCCGGGGGCTGGACTATATTTTTTTTGGGGGGGGGAGGGGAGAACGAATTCCTATGCCCCACAAATAACCCAGAGATGCATTTAAAATAAAAGGACACATTCTACTCATGTAAAAACACGCTGATTCCCGGACCGTCCGCGGGCTGGATTTAGAAGGTGATTGGGCCGGATCCAGCTCCCGGCCCTTAGTTTGCCTACCCATGGTGTAGTACATTAGAAATAAGGAATTTGCTCCCGGTTGCAAACTTCAAATCAGTCCTTTGTCTTCCAACATGTTGCACCATAAGTAATGAATGAATTCTTGTCTGTCTTTGTTGTGTGTTTTTCTGTAGGGCCGTGAAGGTGTGCAGATTGAGCCTTGGGAAGATGCAGACTACCACCTTTACAAAGTTACTGACAGATTTGGTTTCCTGCAGTAAGTTGCATAGTTTGGCAAGGGAATTACATTAAAAGTTGGCCTGCTTTTTTTTATGTTATTCACTTTTATAAGCCTGTCTGGTCAAAGTATTGACTGCTTCAAGTAGAATTGCTTTGCGAATAGTATTCCATTTGGTGAATAAAATTTAAATGGTCTTGCACAGTATTCTTCGGTTATTTATATTCTCCACTTTTCTTACTCTGATTTGAAATTGATCCGTACTTGGTAATGGAAAAGTATGGGCAGTCACCTTTCCTGTGTATAATAGTAGCAGGGAGAAGTTTTGTGCAGCAAAAATCAGGTCATGCTAGATACTTTCTGTAAGAACTAAAAGAATAATTCTTCAGGGGACTCTACAGAGGATGCTTCTACAGAATGTGCAACTGATGTTCCTTGTTCTCCAATAGAAAATAGTTTTATTTCTTAAGATATATGTCACAAACATATCACAATTTTATTTGCAACAATCATGGGGCACAACAGAGGAATAGTGAAAAATACCATCGCTTTACTATCCAACAATCAGTTACAGATGTAAGGTTCCCGGTTGCCTATAACACCTATTAAGAAATTCTGGGATGCTACAGGCTGACATACTCCCTCATTCTCTTCTCTGTCTTTGAAGATGTTTTGTGCATTCTGATACTTAAAACCTGCTTTTCAGACTTCAGTTAAAAAGATACATCCAACTGAATAAATAAATGAAATTCAGATAAAAAACATTGTTTGAATTAAAGGGAAAAGTTAAACTGAAAAGTAAAAGGAGACTATCACTTGTTCATCTCCATTCAGCAAAGTAAAGCCAATTCCTGCTGCTGATGTCAATGTATAACAGCTTGCAGATGTGCAGTGCAGTGCACAGCCAGTCCCTGCTGAACTAGATTGATGCACTTGATGGATATGCTTTTCCCCATCCAGGGCCAGGACTTGCAAACAATGGGGTGCAACTAGAACTGAGGCTTTTGACCAAAACTAGTTGAATTGCTGATCAGTTCAGGCCTCTGGTAACCCTTAATCTGACTTTAGTGGTAGCCTGAGCAAGGTTCACAATGGCTTAGGTTAGCACTCTATTTTAGCTCCCAACAAGAGTACAGGTTTTCCCTTCACTTCAAGGAGAGGTCATGTTATCTAAAACCTGGACCATTCTTTTTAAATCTAGAAGTTACAATCAAACAATTGCTATAACAAAAATTGATGATAGTTTAGACATCTTCTGGAAGTTCTCATCCTCATAGCCATTGTTTGAAACCTTAACATTGTTAAATTTTCTTTAATGATTAAGACAACTTGGAGAGAGGATTCTCTAGCTTGGCCAAGTGTTTATGAATTTACATGAAGATAAGCTGCTGTGTTCATGCTTGTGTGTTTGATTATGGTTTCATTTAGTCCAGTACTGTCTATTGTAACTGGAAGCAGCTCTTCAAGTTCTCAAGCATGGCTCTCTACTAACCCTGTTACCTGCAATCCAGTTCACTTCAAACGCCACAGATGGAATCTGGGAGCAGTATCCAGTTAATAGTTATGCTAGCCCAATGACTTCCAGCTGCACAGTGCAGCTTCCTCCTTCTCCTGCCCCTGCACGCATCCTCAGCCTGCATTGGAGAGTTGGAGAAACCCCCAGAGCAGATTTAGGAGACGTGTGGGGTGGACTGCAGGGAGAAAAGAGGGAGTGGAATTTGCGTTGCATACCTAAAAGCCCTTATGCTAGTGTAACTGCTTAGTTGGCTACCTCTCTGAGTTCCTATATAGGGATGGGCAAGATTTGGTTTTCATTATTGGCTTGTTATGGACTTGAAACCATATGAAAACTATGAAAACTATGAAACTGATTATCACGATAAGGACTTCAAATTGGTTTTGGATGATATATCAATATATATCCTATATGTGCAAAGCATGTGCTCTGCTGCTTCGCTATGCCCCCTCCCCACTGTGCTTGAATGCATAACTGCCATGCTTGTCTGAACAATGTAATGGTGCACTACTGTGCAGCGGCTTTAATTTACAAGTCAGCGTTGAGGAGTCCTTTCGTTAACCATTTCCCCCAAGGGAAATTCATAAGCAGAACATTTCCACAGAATTTCCATAGAGCTACCAATATTGTGCTGCTTAGTGTGCATGAGCCTTGCATATGTCCACAAAATCTATTTGCATGGACACAAAAAGTTCCAAGTGTGTATGTGTGTTTGCTTGTACATCTTTCATCAAGAGACAGTACTGTAGCTGGAGCAATTGTATTTGATTGAGGCCAGCTAATGCTTATCCAGTTATCTAGGTTGTATGAGAGTTCACTTCCATGCATACCTTACTGTTAAAACAACCAGTCTGCCATAGACATATGGTGACTTGGGATCTCTTACCAAAGCAGTAAGGAAGGAATTGCTCTGAAGGATCCCATGTAAGGGCTGTGCCTGAGAACCATCAGAGGGGAGATGCACGCATGAGACCTAAATGTGTTGAGAAACGCTCAAGGTCCTCTTGCTTCTTCCCACACCACTTCAGTACAACATTCAAAACACCCACACTTAACTAGCATGTACATCTAATTAAGCAAATGTTCAGAGTTGAAGACCAAGGCTGAAATGTAGGAAGTGGCTCAGGCACAAGCTCAGTAATTGCATAGTTTCGTTAGTATATTTATCTTTATCTCCTTGGAAACTCATTCGAAACTGCAGGACCTCTGCGTAGCAATTTGGTTTCTCAAGCATATAACTACTGCAGGAACCTTTGCTTGTGTCTTGAGGGCATGGCCGCACCAGCTCTACTCAGTTGTTGCTCCCTATACTGAATTCCCTTCACTGTGTTTATATTTTGCATTCTGCACCTGCCTCAGCATCCTCCAGGTGTGTTTGTGCTGCCACATCTCTTCTCAAGTGAATAAATTATTTTTATTTATTAAATTTGTATACCACCCTTCACCCGAAGATCACAGGGCAGCTCACAACATAAAAATACAAAATGAGCATGCAGAATACCTAATAAACAAAATAACTCCTTTCCCACCAACACATTTAAATAACCAGAAAATGTTCAGTCAGCCAAAGGCCTGGATATAGAGACACATTTTTGCCTGGCACCTAAAGATATATAACAAAGGCACCAGGCGAGCCTCCCTGGGGAGAGCATTCCAGAAATGGGGAGCCACCACAGAAAAGGCCTGTTCTTGTGCTGCCACCATCCAGACCTCTTGTGGAGGAGACACCCAAAGAAGGGCCTCGGAAGATGATTGCAGGGTCCATGTCGGTTCATATGGGGAGAGGCGGTCCTTTGAGGCACTGCAGTCCTGAGCCATTTAAGGTCAAAACCAGGACTTTGAATTGAGTATGGAAACTAATTGGCATCCAGTGCAGTTGGGCCAGAATTGGCACCACATGCTCAAACTGTCTTTGCTGCGTCTTACCATTTGCATACTCAAATGGCAGCAGTTGGCACACAGTTGTGGCTGTTCTTGAGTACCGTATTTTCCGGTGTATAAGACGACTGGGCGTATAAGACGACCCCCGACTTTTGAGAATATTTTCCTGGGTTAAAAAGTAGTCTTATATACCAGAAAAGACAGTAAATAAATGTGTTTGAGAAGAGGCAAGACAATATACTGCTTGAAGGTTTGAAGCGGCATATGTTGAAGGATGGGTGCCATGCTGTTGCTGGGAAGTTAAGGCCTCATTAAGGCATAAGGATTTATGGATTTTCAGCAAAATGTAATTTTTATGTCTGAAAGGGTTTTGCTGCTTGTGTTATATGTGGAGGCCCAGCAGTTGCATATATTGCTGTGATGTACAGTTGTCGGAAATCACTGTTGCCCATGAGGCGCTGCGTACTGCAACACTTTAATATTGGCTGCTTAGGCCTTTAAAACATTGTAAGCCCATCACGTTATCTTATTATACTATGCAGGCATGTCCAACAGGTAGATTGCTGGGGCACCTGTGGTAGATCATGTGATGCTTAGTGATTCCCCCAGTATTCCAGCCAGTATTTTTATAATGTGAGTTGATCAGTCTCTTGGGAGTTGGACGTGCCTGTCCTATAGCAATCTGGGAAGGTATATCAGGATTGCTATCTGAGTATTGCAGATGGGGGCGGGTGGGGGAATAGAGAGAGTAAATGAAGACCAGTCTACTGACTCTATGGCTTCGGTTGGCCAGCCTATCAAATATTTCCAGTTCTTGTTGGAATCCCATCTGTGTCAAGAGACAGTGGAATGCGCCTCCAGAAGTCAAACCGCTGGAGAATCACAGCACCTGCTTTCGCTGCAGAGACCAGTAGCTTGTACCTACTGCATCTCGCATTGTTTTCCCTGTGTTTGCAGCACCAAAGTGACCTCTCCGGGGCACAAGCCTGGCCAGAGTGTATGGAGGTCCTGGGCTGCCCAGGCGACAAGACCTCCCCCTCCCCCTTTGGCCTCAATGGTGTGGTCCAAAGGAAAGGAAAGCAATATGTTTGGCACCAGCTTGGCTGCTTATCATTTGACCCTGGTGAAATATTGCCAAATATTCCCACAGTGTCACAGTACAGTGGTACCTTGGGTTACATACGCTTCAGGTTACATACGCTTCAGGTTACAGACTCCGCTAACCCAGAAATAGTACCTCAGGTTAAGAACTTTGCTTCAGGATGAGAACAGAAATCATGCTCCAGCAGCGCGGTGGCAGCAGGAAGCCCCATTAGCTAAAGTGGTGCTTCAGGTTAAGAACAGTTTCAGGTTAAGAACGGACCTCCCGAACGAATTAAGTACTTCACCCGAGGTACCACTGTATCTTATTCCATGATGTCAGGACTGGGCAAACATTCGTGTGCTGAATTTGGTAGGGGTGTAGGTGGAGCCACAGCAGCCGAAGGGTGGAGCCAGAGGCAAAAGTGTTTTGCATTTAACTAATCTGCATTAAAGAACGCCTGCTTCAGTTTTCACCATGGAAACCACAGAATTCCCAGTCCCACGCAGATGTACTCAAAAGTAAGTGTCAGTGGAATTGATTAAGTTGGTCAACATTTTTCTTTTCTTTTTAGTTCAACAGACAAAAGCAGCTATTCTGGAAATCAAGTGAAAGTAGTTAAATTCTGACTTTACTTGTAATTGTCTATCAGGGAAGACCCACTGATTATCAGTGGTCTTAAAACTTAAAACTCTTGATCTGAAGGAGTCAGGAATGAGTATCTGCATATCTCAGAGCATATTTGTCCTGCACAAAGTTTGGGGGGTGCAGACTGCAGTGGGAAAGACTTGTTTTAGTTCTTTTCAATGGAGCTAACTTAAATACCACTGTGGAACTCCACTTCCAAAGATGGTTGTAGTCATCTATTCTGTGTGAACATTTTTACTTGCAAAGTTTTAAAATCTAATATGCTTCATTTCCACTAGTTGTTGCAACTAACTGGCCTCTGGAATATTATCAATTATTAAAATTCAATTTTATGGTAATGCTGAATTTGAACGTGCTGGTTGGGGACCGGCAAAAGAACAAAATTTACTTGTCTTCTAATTTTAAAATGAACCTGTGGAATATATTGCTACAGATAGGGCTCTTAAGTGAATCAGATGTATTTGCTATAAAAATGCAGAAATCCATCATGTTAATAGTATGTCACAGTTGCAAAGTTAAGCACCCGTAAGTAAAACAAAAACACTCCCCCCCCAAAAAAAATTAGGTGTGGGCAAGCCTTATGTAATACTCCATTTAATGGTCTTTGCTCTAGCATTTTGCATTACTCAGATTATTTTATGCTCAAATTAGTTGAATTCTCAGAGCAGCTAGTAGAAAACAGATCCCAGCTTTCAAAGGAAACTACACGAGCTGCATTTTCCCATGCTATGAGATTTGGCTGATGTTGCTACTTTAAAACCTGTGTGTGGTCCAAGAATACAGATGCGTGCACGGGCAAATGTATGGGGAGAAGGCTTGTGGCTTACCCAAATGCAGCGGATATATGATGCACAAGTTCTATTTCTGTCACGTTGTCCTTCTATATTTTCAGCCGCTGAATGTTTAGTGGGTGACTAGTTCTCTATTGCTACTGCCATACTTAGGGGGGTTCAGGGCATGTCTAAAGGGCCATGGTACCTTGTGGTGCTTCTGCCCGTGAAAATGAACCAGTTAAATGTGTGTGGGGCAAAGTTTGATTTCTCCCATCTCCCAAGTTAGCTGCCTCTAACTTGCAAAGTGGAGATCTCTGTTCTCTCTAGGACTGACCAGACAGCTCCAAAGTTGCAGTGTTCGGTGACATCTCCAACAGTGCAAATTTAAAAATGGGCCGCGTATTGGATCTATGCCAGTTGCTGCTCTAAACTGGTGCAGCTGCAATATCTGTGTCAGGGATGGGGTTGGGTGTCAGCCAGCATGGTGCCATTCCAACCTGAATAGGTTGTGTGCCAGATAATTCCTTTCTCCTTCGGACTTGGACCTGCGACACTCAGCAATACAGAAATGGCCTTGGTCCTCAATAACTTGACCTCTTACCGTCCCAAAAACAGCCGGGCACATGGAAATTGAGGCTTCTGAAACAAATAAAGATTGTAAAAGAGAAACAATGGCAAATTTACACTCAAAAGCACCAGGGCAACCTCAGAGAGACCACGGAGCTGGATTGGGTTAATTTGTGGGGTAAACAAACCCACTAAAATCAGTATCTACTCGTATACAAGAAAATACATTAAAATTATCACACTGATGGCATTTGACACCATTACCACGTAGCTATATTAATGAAACAATCTTGCCATTATGCTGGAGAGGCTGTAATAGTATGGGCACAGCATTTCACATGTGGTGGTTGTGGGAACATATAAAACACTTCTGGCAGAGGGTATGTACAGAAATAAACTGTATTACGGGTTAACAAGTGGAAAGTACCCCAAATTTGGGATTATTAACTATTTTTTAAAGAAGGGCAATCTGATCTTCGTTATGAAGAACTAATTTCTTAGCATGCATACGAGTGGCA
Organism: Podarcis bocagei; assembly: GCF_964188305.1. NCBI lineage: Eukaryota > Metazoa > Chordata > Lepidosauria > Squamata > Lacertidae > Podarcis > Podarcis bocagei. The sequence goes on along the minus strand of NC_138135.1, from coordinate 13,960,631 downwards.
CAGAATTGGCAAGGATTGGAACATCTGTGTATCTCTCATTGGAAACCAAATGCATGACCTATTGCTGTATCAGAACAATTAACAAAGAGATTACATGCATTGAATAATACAATTGACGTAGATGCTTTTGTTGAAATATGGAATCCATTTATGAAATACTTTTCTGATAACCCTGAAGAATGGCAGCCACCAAATTCACACAGCAGACTTTGGCAAACTTAAATACACTGATTCGTCCGGCATGGGGTAGGGGAAGGGATCAATTGGAATTCTCTCCCCCCCCCCCCCCGGTAATTGTTATATAATGAAAATAAATACCACAGCCACCTCTTCTAGACCTGAAGACACTATTTGAGGAGCTTTCCCTAGAGGGCAGGATGAAGGGGCCACAAGTGCATTGAAATCAATGAAAAGAAATTCGGCAAAGGAGCACGTTTAACAAACAGGAACATTTCATTTCTGGCCTGGAATAATGAAATGCACAATTTCAAAGGCTATTCTTACACCCCTTGATGATTTTGCCCATCACTCCCTACTGGAGAACAAGTGTGGAAGGGTCCACCCCCCATGGTTTGAAGAAATGTACATGCAATAACTAGGGATGGTAGTGCCTGCTTTCCTTTTTCCTTTTTCTTTGACAGACCTAATCTTCCTTCCAGTCTTATTGTCCCCCAAAGCTTTACATTATTGGTTTGTATCAACAGGCGCAGCTCCAGCAATTTTGGCAGAGCTGCTTCTCTTTTCTCAAGCCAATGATCCAAAGTATAATTTTATCTGCTAGCTTGTGAGAGTTCGTTAAAGTGCTGAACATGTTTTGAGAAGGGATTGCTAATGCAACGGATTATGGCTCTGCCTGGGGCATACATCAGGCAATAGAAATCTGTCTTCTGTGTCATGCTAAGAGGCTGGCATGTACCCTTCTTTCTATCACACTTTATTATTTAAATGCAATACATTGTAGCAGCAGGTGGGAAAATGAAAATAATGAGCCAAAGAAATAGATTTTATTCAGAACTGAAGTACATTAAATGTCTCCAAGTGAAATAATTGACTTCTCTTTTTTAATCTAACTTTATAAAGGAATATTTTGATCAGCACAGCTATATGCTTTTCTGTTCCTTCTCCTTTTTGTGTGCACAATAGGCTTCAGTGGTGTAGACTTCAGTGTTCTAATCTTAATCCCATTGCTATCCTGAGATTCCAGCTATTTCCAGGTAATTCATTAAAAAAAATATCTAAGGAGCTGATGGCCTTTGCTCAGTCCTTACCTTGTTATCCTAGGTCAATAAAGGTAAAGGGACCCCTGACCATTAGGTCCAGTTGTGACCGACTCTGGGGTTGCAGTGCTCATCTCGCTCTATAGGCCAAAGGAGCCGGCGTACAGCTTCCAGGTCATGTGGCCAGCATGACTAAGCCGCTTCTGGTGAACCAGAGCAGCGCATGGAAGCACCGTTTACCTTCCCGCCAGAGCGGTACCTATTTATCTACTTGCACTTTGACATGCTTTCGAACTGCTGGGTTAGCAGGAGCAGGGACCGAGCAACAGGAAAGGTAAAAGGTAAAGGACCCCTGGACAATTAAGTCTAGTCAAAGGCGACAATGGGGTGCGGCACTCATCTCGCTTCAGGCTGAGGGAGCCGGCGTTTGTCCACAGACAGCTTTCCGGGAAACATAAAACCAAACAATAAAATTATAAAAAAATAAAAAGAAGTTAAAACAAAAAGAAGTTAAAAGCAAACATCAATAGACCCTTCTGAGGGACTCTTAATTGCCGGCACAGACCTGGTGGAATAGAGACATTTTTATCAGGCATTTAAAAGTTAGCACATAAAGAATAGTAATAGTAATAGTAATAGTAATAGTAATAGTAATAGTAATAGTAATAGTGTAACACTTTTTCAGAACACAACAGTAGAAAAGTAAACAATGACCCTGACTCAATGATGTAATTTTAGTGTGAGCATTTAAATAGACAGAGGGTCCTCAATAATAAGAGTTAGAATACTTTATTACCATATGGGTGGGGAGGGCCTAATATGTTGTTTTAAAAGAAGATGCATTGTTTGGACATTCCTGGGTTTGTGTTGGCATCAAATGCTTTATCCCTATTCCTCAGGGGCACGTATTTGCTTTAAAATGCAGTAAACTGAGCAGGCTCTTACAAAAAACCAATCCCAGCTAAGTCAGAGGTGTCTGTAAATCTAATACTGCATTTAATGAGCCTATATAACTTGTCACTTGACATTTGGAATTTCTCTAGTGAAAGTGGGCACCTCCAGAATTTTTATATATTGCCTCAGTTCTGATGAGGTGGTAGGATCAGCTTTTATATCGCGTATCCCCCTCCCACGGCACCATGTCCCGTTTCTAAGCACCTTGCTATTTCTGTAGCAAATATGACTATAGTGGTGGTCAAATCCTACATTTGCAGACCATGTATGTATGATAAGGTCCTATGTTTGAAGGACATTTGTGCAACACTGTCCCAAGGAATACATTTCAGCATGTGTTGGTCCCTGTATTGGGGCAGCTGTCATTCTGAAATAAGCGTACAAGATACAATTTGTGTGGGAAAACTTTGCCCTTCTTTCTGATGCAGCCCTTTTGTAACTTCGCTTGCTGGGATAAAACTCCTTAATTATGAAAAATGGCCTCCTATAATAATGGCCATGGCCATATATCTGGGTGAGTTACAGAATTGGATATTATAAGATTTGAGCTAGCTTCTGTAATAGTCTTAACCGATGAGTAATGCGAGTGTTGCTTTTGACACATTTTTTTGAAAGATGTATGAAAACCAGCACCAGCTGCCTCTGTGTGTGTAATAAATTTAAAGATCTAGCTCCATTCATCACTTCAAATCTATTCTCAATGTGCTTCCCTCAATAAAGCACATTCTTCTGAAATTCTGGCTTTTCCCGAAATGCCGCTTATGTGCTGGAGAAGCCTTGGTATTTGCACTGTTCTTTTCCCTATGCTCAGTCATTAGAATGGTATGGTAATATTACATTTCTCTATTCGTAAGAGGCTTTATTTTCCATTAGACAAATTTTGCACTGAAACGTGTCTCATTCTACAGGACTTCACATATTGTGAACCTGCTTTTTTGATTATTATTATTTTTTAAATCAAATGTCTAATCTTCGTGGTGACCAACAGGTTAAATATAATGCAGCAAATGCATGCTTTAAATATTTAAGCAAGGCATTGAATATGTAGACTTCCAGATAACAGAATTTGTACTCTGGTAGTAATAGCTAGCTGTCTCTCTCTTGCAAGACTTGGAAGAACAGATGATCCACTGACTTGCTGTGACTCCCTTTTGGCAATTCCTTTTATTTCCCTCCTTCAGTTTCCCTTTGGAACACATATATTCGAGGAGAGCTTTAGGGAGATGAGGTTTGCAAAATGCTTGGATTTTTAAACCATTATGTGGGTATTCTTACTTAATCCCTGTCATTATAGAGATTTGGATCCACTTCCTTCATTGCTGTGTATGTAACAATCCCTGGATTGCATGGGGTTTCTCATCTTGACGAAATGTGGAACATCCCGTAGTTCAAGCCTGATCTACACATGCGACAGAAAGCATGTGGTAGAATCATGAAGTGGCTATACTCTTTGATGTACTATTTGATGCTGCAGGTGGGTGATAGCATTCTTGAAGGCTCTGCTGCATGTACCATATTTTTTGCTCTATAGGACGCACTTTCCCCCCTCCAAAAATTAAGGGGAAATATGTGTGCGTCCTATGGTGTGAATGCAGGCTCCTTGGCTTCAGCGATAGCAATGCGAAGCCTCCAGAGCACAGAGGGAGCGCTCCCTCCGTGCTTCAGAGGCTTCGCGTTACTTTCGCTGAAGCCTGGAGAGCGAGAGGAGTCAGTACGCACTGACCCCTCTCGCTCTCCAGGCTTCAGGGATCGCCGCCTGAAGTCTTCGGAGCGCAGCGTGAGTTCCCGCTGTGCTCTGCAGGCTTCGGGTTCCTTTTGCTGAAGCCGGGAGAGCAAGACTCTCCTGGCTTCAGCAGAGAGGGAGAGCTGTGCAGCACCCCTTCAGCCGAGCGGGATAAGAAATAGAAGGGGCTCCGTTTCTCCTGCCGCTTCGCTGAAGGGGCGCTGAGCAGAGAGGGGGAGATTTTTTTTCTTCTTCTTGTTCCCCCCCTCTAAAACAAGGTGCGTCCTATGGTCCGGTGCATCCTATAGAGCGAAAAATACGGTATATCCCTGTAGGAAGAAAACTAGCATAGCAGAGAGATGTTTTTGCTCAGCCTGCTGAGCTAGTTTTCTACTTGCAAGTAATTGTTAAAGCATTCAAAAAGAGGTGTGAAATAGTTCAGCCCAATTCACCACTTCATTCCCCTGCATATGTAGACCCAGCCAAGGAGAAACATAGGGCAGATGCTATGCCTCCCATATTCCCACAATCTCCAAATATAGATATTGGGGAAACAAGATAGTGGCATTTGTAATGTATACAGTATCTCAATCCTTATAACAATAGGAACAGAGGGAGCTATACCAGATTGTTGTCCTCCTAATGTCTACTCTGACAGGCAGTGGCTCTCTAAGGTCTTTCCTATTCACCTGCTAGCTGATCTTTTTAACTGCAGGTGCCAGGGATTGAAGGCATGCCAAAGTCATGTGCTCTGGCACTGAGCTATTATGGTCCTAAATCCTATAATAAAGTAGTTTATCATTCTACCCCTATTGCAGTTGGAAGATCAAGGCTGGGGAAGAGTGATTTGCCTGCCTAAATGAAGAGATTTATGCAAGATCAGAGAGGGTGCTGGCCTGGGCCTCTTAGTAATACTGCACCAGGTTTTGTCAAGGAGAGAACGACTCCCTCCCTATTTTAGGGCCTCTGCACCTAGTGAATTCATAGCTGAGGCAAGATTTGATGTGGCCCCTTTTCAGCTCAAGACTTTTAACCATTACAATTCACTATGTCAGGGAGAAATGGACTACATCAGTTGTCTTCAGGCTTTGTAAACCTGGTATCCACTCTATATCTGTCTGTTTGTCTGTCATCTATCATCTTCCTTTCACATCTTTCCAATATGATGAGATATGATAGAGGGCAGCTGGCCTCCTTTACCTTTAATAGAGGAGATTTTGTGGGTGCAGCTTGTGGAGATGAGAGAAGCTTTATGTGCTGAAATTATTCTGCCTCCCTTTATAAGGTAGCCCCTGGTCACTACATTTGGACTTTTTCTTTCTCTGCTTCTGAAAGAGCACACACATATTGGTAGTGCCAATAATGTGGACTTGAGATACGATCAACATCTGCATCTCCACTATGCCTTGGAAGACGAGTTGTCTTGGAGATAGGCCGTGAGGTTGTATTCTGTTTGCGTAAGGATATGGGGCAACTTTGAACTTTCCCCCCTCCTCTTTCTGATTCCACTGTGCTTGCTGTTATGCAACCCGTGGAGTGGGCCTGCATAGTTCATAGAGGCATGCAGACTCCTGTTGCTGTATATTCATAAGCTGCACCAACAGAGATTGATTTGTGTAGGCAGACTTTGCCTGCAAACAGCCAAAGCCTCTTGAGAGTTGTGATGTGGGCAGGAGTGCACACACACTGTGGAGGAGAGAAGGAGGGGAATTGAAAAACACACACTTTACAAACAGGAGATGTAAAGCTTGGTATTCCCTGGCTGCAAGGATCTAAAAATTCCACTTCGCCATTGATACAACCGCACTCTCATTGCTCTGTTCCCACTTAGCTATTATCTATGTTAGAAGAATATCTGAAATAAGAGGAGAGAGCATAACAGGGACAGGCATCAATAGGGCTTGTGGTCTGTGGCTCTTGTTAGAATACCAGATTCCAGCATTTGGGTGTGGGCGAAGGGAGACACAGGAGGGGCATCTCACTCAGCTTGATATGAGCACTGAAATAAATAATAAACAGTTAACAACACAAACTCCTCTGTGAAGCCTTGTAGAGCTTTGCCTTTGAGTTCCGTAGCGCCAATTCCAACGTTATAACAGCAGACGTGTTTACCATCTATACAGAAAATTCCTGAAGTGTGGTGAAGCTAGCCTCAAAACAACTTGAGATTTATGTTGATCATAGCTGGAGACACATGTAATGACTGTGGGATTATTGATATGTATCTGCTGTTTAGTTTGCAAATGCGCATCTCTCCACATGCTTGTCACACCCACACCTTACATTTGAAGCATGTTTGCACCGCTTGTTAAATTTGTACTACAATTCCCATCATTCTTTGAGGGAAAGCAATAACTCCTAGCTTTCCCCCAAAGAATCCTGGGAATTGTAGTACCGATTTAACAAACAAACAGTAATAGTTTGTCAAGGGTGCTGACAACTCGCAGCACCCATGGGAAACTTACAGTTCCCTGAATTCTTTACCATGACTGTTAAAATGGCTTGAGAGTACTTTAAATGTCTGTTGTGGATGTGAATACTGTGTTTGCTGCAAGGAACACGGATAAAAACATGGCAGACTTGCTTTGAAATGTTAAATGGGGCCTAGGAGCAACTAATCAAGTGAAAAGTGTCCATGTAATACCACTGTCTGAGCACCCTTGAAGGACCATAGCAATCTGTTTTCAGCAGCTGGTTAACTTGCAAGGAGCTAGTTTCTCCTGGACATTTGCCAAAGGCCTCACTTGAACACATTTTGGAAGCAAATCAAGACATTTCTGCTTGGGTTAAAATTGGCAACTGTGTGTGTGTGCAGGATGGTGTATTTAAAAACATACTTTAAAAAACAACAACACAGATTGGTACCCATTGAAAAACTCTGGGAGGGTGTAACGTACCAGCCCAAATACCTAACATAATTCATTTATTTTGACAAGCCAAGGGAGTTTTAAAGCATAAGGCCCACTGTGGTTGTCCTTGTTTGAGCTGTGCTTACAGTCCAACACAAAACACTTGTAGATAGTAGTGCAGAGTTGGCCTGACCTTTTATTTTAAACTTCTGTGCACCAGATTTTAGCAGGCAGTTACTTCTGGTGAGGTCAGTGTCTCCAAGTGTGTAGAAGTCTCCATCCTTGGACCTGATCTATTTTACCATTAGTTTTTACTGTGGTAGAAATTACCAAGAAGAAAAAGACACACCTATTTCTTCGATTCTGAAGTGTGTATTGATTTGTTTTTATTTTACTGTTTCATTTGCTTATAAATGGCACAATCCCAGCCAATGCTGAGCACTTTAAAGCCTCATTGGTTTCACTGGAAAAAAAGTTAAGCGTCAGCCCTTGAAGCGATGTACAGATGTTCATTTCAAATTTGCCTTTTTTTCTTTACATAGCATGCTTCTGTGTATTTTACACATAGAGGCAACTCGTCAGCCATTCATGATGTGGTACAGGAACATTACTGTAGTTGGGTGTCTACTCTCGGGTACAAAATACTTCTGGTGATAGAATCATAGAATCATAGAATCATAGAATCATAGAGTTGGAAGAGACCACAAGGGCCATCGAGTCCAACCCCCTGCCAAGCAGGAAACACCATCAGAGCACTCCTGACATATGGTTGTCAAGCCTCTGCTTAAAGACCTCCAAAGTAGGAGACTCCACCACACTCCTTGGCAGCAAATTCCACTGTCGAACAGCTCTTACTGTCAGGAAGTTCTTCCTAATGTTTAGGTGGAATCTTCTTTCTTGTAGTTTGGATCCATTGCTCCGTGTCCGCTTCTCTGGAGCAGCAGAAAACAACCTTTCTCCCTCCTCTATGTGACATCCTTTTATATATTTGAACATGGCTATCATATCACCCCTTAACCTCCTCTTCTCCAGGCTAAACATGCCCAGCTCCCTTAGCCGTTCCTCATAAGGCATCGTTTCCAGGCCTTTGACCATTTTGGTTGCCCTCCTCTGGACACGTTCCAGTTTGTCAGTGTCCTTCTTGAATTGTGGTGCCCAGAACTGGACACAGTACTCCAGGTGTGGTCTGACCAGAGCAGAATACAGTGGCACTATTACTTCCCTTGATCTAGATGCTATACTCCTATTGATGCAGCCCAGAATTGCATTGGCTTTTTTAGCTGCCGCGTCACACTGTTGGCTCATGTCAAGTTTGTGGTCAACCAAGACTCCTAGATCCTTTTCACATGTACTGCTCTCAAGAAGAGCAGTACATGTGAAAAGCCGTGGCCCAAATTTAAAATGTATTATTTTGTGAAAGCCCCGTGATATCTTTTCTCCCCGTTCTTTTAGTGAGCAAGATCGAACTTTTAAGGACCTGAGACTTGAGTTTAGATTCTGTTTTTAGCCTGATTCTCATCTGGATATGTGCTATGTGTGTCTTAAATAGTATCACACTTTGGAGTCGGGCTTCTCTTAGCTAAAATAAGTAGAGCATCAGAGATAGCTATAAATGTAATTGCTTTCCATGTAGACACAATTTAGTCTTTTAAGCTGCAATAGTCTTTAGTGGATGTCTATTCATTTCATTTAATCACCCCATAGCACTTAGAAACTTGTCCTGATAATGTCAGCACTATTTAATTACCACCATAAACACCATCCCGATACTCCTAACATAGGAAGCTGCCTTATACTGAGTCCATCTAGTTCACTATTGTCTTCACTGACTGGCAGCAGCTCTCCAAGGTTTTAGGCAGGAGCTTTTCCCAGTCCTACTTGGAGGTGCTGGGGATTGAACCAAGGGCCTTCTGCACGCAAAGCAACTGCTCTACCAGAGAACTAGGGTCCTTTGCCACAGTGAACAGAAACTAAGAACCTTATATAAGATGTGCAATAAAATGGGTATTGGTAGTGGTTCCCTTGGGGACCACTGTAGCCTATTTAGCATGATATGTTTGTGGCCCATTGGTGATATGGTACAGTAGAAGCCTAATTCTGTAGTCAGAGGGCGCACAATACAGCAACCGCCAGTGTCTGGTCAGTGCTTTGATGGGAGACCACAGGGAACCCTGTGTCTGCTGCTTTCTTGGAAGGGAAGTGGGATATAAATGAGTAGCTTCCTCTCTCCCACCCCATCCCAAAACCCCCTCCAACCAAATCAACCAAACTTGATCAGAGGATGCTGGTTGATGTGGGAAAGCTGTGTACAATGGGCAAGACACTGTGTTGTCAGTTCTGCTAAACAATTGAGCTGGGTTTTTTTTGGCAGATTCAACATGGGAACGAGCATCCCCATGGCAGTTGTATTGTGCAGAACAGCACTCTCCCATTTTAAGCAACGCACCAACTGGCAATACTGAATTATTAAAATCACTGATGAAGTGGCAGCGGGAGAAGTGGCGGAGTAAAATTAATACAACCCAGTCCGACCCCGTAGCTTGCTCAGCTGGAATAAGAATGTGCATCTTGAGAACTTGAGCAGTGTGCGTGGTCAGTGAGCGGTAAGCTGTAAATTGCTATAGCGAGCATCTGAATTAATACTTGCATTCAGATCATCCTTTCCAAAAGATTGCATATTATTTATGATGCGCTGAGACTTGGATGCAGAGCCTCTATGCAGCTGAAAATAAAAAATTAATGAAACAGTATGAGCCAGACAATTCCTGCCTTACCAATGGCCCTCCTCCTGTTAATTTTACACAGTTGTGTCACAAGCAAAGAGCAAAAGTGAAGGAGTATAAGAACCACAATGGCTGTTTGGCGGGGAGCTCTTGCAGGTTGAAGAGCATTACATGCTACAAAAAAATGGAGAAGGCAAGAAACCTTAAGAGTCATGAGCCAGTGTAGAGATCAGTCAATTCTTTAAAAATCATTTCACATACTGACCCAGCCAAAAGTCACTGGCCCAGTTTGGATGATTATATGTCAGCTTAATAAGCCCAGATAAGCGTGAGACTTTTACCAGCAGCATACACTGTCTTCGTGCTGCTCCTTCCCTCTTTTCTTCTTGGTGCACTGCTGAAAGCTAAGAAGTCTTCAGTGAACCATAGTTAATTGGGAACTATGGTTGGCAACAACTCAGGATCTTAAACCTTGGCTTGTTCTGAACCTGGTAAACATACTTTTTCCTGGTTTGACTGAAACAGGAAACTATGATTAATAGCAGACTTCCAAGTTTAATTGTGGCATGTTGAGGAGGGAGGGAAGGGGCTGCATATGAATATCTCAGCTTATTTCGCCAAAATAAATAGTATATAAATATATGAGCGTTTGAGTGTGTGTAAGGACCCAACAGTTCTAAGCCTATTACTAGGCAAGTGTCTTTCTTCACCACTCCAAACTGCTTATAACGAAAGACAGTCTTCTTTTTATCTTGGCTTCTGACTTTAAAAACATTTTCCTATTTTGTGTGATTTGGATGCAGATTTGTAAACTAATTTATGGGTTGTGAAATCACCCACCCAAGTGATTCGCTAGGTATCGATCTGTGTTTAAAACTGATTTAACAGTCATTCCACAGCACAGAATTTGACGTAGTCATTAATTTCAAGTATTGTTCAATTGAATTTTCTGAGTGCTAAAGTCAAAATAGATTTTTGGATACAGCCCAAGTAAATATTTGACTGTTTTATATGACTAATACATACCTGTCCATCCTACTTCATTGTAATCTTCTCTCTCTATTGTAGGCCCATGAACTTTTCTGCTTTAAAGACCTTGTAGAATGTTATACAGTAGAAGCAGCACCACCCCCCTATGCACTTGAGCTTCCCCTGAGTTTTATCTCCAAACGGAGGATTGTAATCAAATACGTCCACTGTTCTATTATCTTACGATATTGTGGCACAATGTTTTGCAATTGGCTCTTAAGTCTTCATCTTCTGCACCATGCCTCTGAGTCTCCATTAGTAGCAATCTGTTCGAAACTATCATTTTGTTCATATTCAACAGAAGTAATAGTCTGTTCCCCTTTCTTTTTAGCCAAGAGGAGTTACCTGTCCATGATGCAGCATCAGAGAGGGTAAGTTCTTCATCTCTCACTTTAAATTACCAGTGATTGTTCTACTTAGTGCTGTACCACTGCTGAAGCTATATGTGGGCAGGTCATTGTGCATATGAAGCTGTCTTGAGTCAGACCATGATTCAAGACTAGTGCTATCTGCTCTGATGGGGAGTGATTCTTCTAGGTCTCAGGCAGTGATCATTGCTAGCCCTTTAACCTGCGATTCTGTAACTTGTAACTGGAGATATTGTAGATTGAAGCTGGTGCACAGAAGGTGTCTTGCACTGAAGCAGAACATTGGTTATACTATGCTATGTACACCACTACGTACACGTGGTCTCCTCCACATGTTGGTCTCCATCTCTGACTAGCAAGGGCAGTGGTCAAGGGCAGTGGTTGGGAGTTGCATAACAGCAATATCTGGAAAGCACCACATTGGCTGCCTCTGGTACTCCTTTGTCAACAGTAACTGGCAGCGACTCTCTAGAGTTTCAGATGGACATTCCCAGGGCTACCTGCAAATGCCAGAGATTGAACATGGGGCTTTCTGCAGGCAAAGTCTGTACTCCACCATTTGAGTTGTACTGAGTTCTAACAGAAGACTGCGAAAGTACTGTTTTCGCAGGGGCAGACTTTGGTGCGATGGTGCCCCGAGCTAAGCCAAAATTTGGTGTCCCTTACTCAGCGCTGGTGCCATGCCAGGCTTTAGGAAGGAGGCATGAGGACTCTGGCAGAGTCCTAGAGCCCTCCCACCTCCTTCCCAGCTGGGCAAGTGCTAACTCGGCTTTGGGAAGGAGGCAGTAGGACTCTAGGACCCTGTCGGAGCCCTCACACTTTCTTCCCATAGCGAGGCAAGTGCTTATCGATTTATGTTGCACAATCTGCATGGTGTTTTGGCCCAAACCTTGTGTGCTGAAGACTTACTTGTGCCAACAAATTCCACCACCCTCTGTGCATTCCACAGATTACATCATGCTTAGACTTGGCTGTGCTGCAACTGAGGCTGCTGTGAGTCAAATTTAGCTCTCTCTCTGTTAGTTGTTCCTATTAAACCCATTCCCTTGTTCGTGAAATCTCTCAGTAATGCCTTTTTCACTCAGATGCAGTGAGCTACTTTTCCTGCCCTTGCTCTTGGTGATTATTTGGCATTGAGTGTCTCAAAAGAAGGCAGCTTATGCAGCCCCCATAGAGCTGTTAACACTCCTAGGATCAACTGAAAGGTCACTTGCCAAGAGGATGCTGAGCCCGGCTAGTCTGGGAAGGTGGAAGAGCCACTTGTGTTCTTTTTGCAGCTGTTTGCTGAGCTTCTACTTAATTAAGCCTCTTTAAATTACACTTGGTCTCTGCCTAGTCCAGGATGCTCTCTAACTTAAATGCCCTCTGAAAAGTTTTGCTCTTATCTGAAGATCCAGAAGCTATTTTCATCTAATGTATGGGAGATACATTAGATGAAAATAGCTCTTTGGGACTATTTTTTATTTTATTTACAGGAGTGTTTATAAACTGCCAAGTAATAAGAAAAATATCATGGTGGTGCACCATAAAATTATTAAAACATCATAAGATTATAGAATAATAAAATAATAAAATACAGAATGACTAACACTGAACTGAGCAAATTCTCTAAAAACTGTTGGCAGCCAGGGGATCAAAAAAATAAGGTTGTAGGTGTATGCCTGATTTCAGTAGTAACACTGTTCCAAAATACAGGTGTCACTGTAAGATCAGGGAGATCTCAGATTCACATATGCAAAGGAGAGAGCAGGGTACCGGAAGTCCATTACAGTGGTGCCTCGCAAGACGAAATTAATCCGTTCCGCGAGTCTCTTCGACTAGCGGTTTTTTCGTCTTGCGAAGCAACCCTATTAGCGGCTTAGCGGATTAGCGCTACTAGCGGTTTAGCGGCTATTAAAGGCTTAGCGGCTATTAAAGGCTTAGCGGATTAGCGGCTAAAAGGCTTTTAGCGGCTTAGAAAAAGGGGGGGAGCGGAAAAAAACCGGAACACTCGCAAGACGTTTTCGTCTTGCAAAGCAAGCCCATAGGGAAAATCGTCTTGCGAAGCAGCTCAGAAACGGAAAACCCTTTCGTCTAGCGGGTTTTCTGACTTGCGAGGCATTCGTCTTGCGGGGCACCACTGTTATAGCTATGCTATACAGAAGCTGAAAAAGTAATTTTGTTCAAATGCTCAGGGAGCTATTGATAAATCTTTTTGAGTATAGTATCTCTCCAATTTTTAAGCCGGCGAAAAAACTGTCCCGAATAGCATATTTGGGAAGCATTGCTGCAGAAGCTAAAATTCAGTTGTTGCCCACAATTTATGATGCAGTCAACTAGCTGGGGAACAAAACTGTCACTAAAATGCATTGCTTCACATTTGTTTCTTGCACATTCTCTTGTGGAAGTCAAGTGTGTGCAGTTTTCTCTGAGAGTGCACATTAGTGGGAAGAATCTCTGCTTAACATAATATAAAGTTACTATGAAATTGTAGGGCTTCAGATAAGACTCTTCCTAAACACTGTTACAAAATGTTTTCGTTGGGTAGACTTTGCTTGATGAACGAATGCAAACCTTCCATAGGTATTTATCAGCAAAAGGAAAGATTATAGCATGCACAGTGGCTCTATTCCATTTAAGTATTGTGAAGTGGTCTTAAATTACTGTAATTATGTCTGTCTTTGGAATAACCTGTTGTTGCTTAGTATCTCTTTGCAGTGCAATGCTCTGATTAGGCTGCACAGTGGCATTTAAAATAAACTCCACATCTCCTATGGGTGTGGCAAAGTACAGAGCGGAGTACATAATTTTCATTGTAACTTTTACTGGTCAGAATCTGGAGGTTGTTATATGGGAGATAGTCAAAACTTTGTATGTACAGTCAACTAGATATTTCTGGAATGGGATGATTCAGGGTGAAACTGACTTATCTACACATTGGATGGCTGCTGTTGGCATCAATCTGTCTTGGGACACAATGGAGATCACCAAAGTGATCTCCCAGGGTGCAAGCCTGAGCAGTATGTATGGAGGTCCTATGACAAGACCCCTCACTGATTTGGTCCAGAGGCAAGCAGGGCAATATGTTTGGCACCAGCTAGGCTGCAGGAGAATTCTGTTTTTATTGCTTATTGTATTAAAATTTGGGACTTCCGGTCGGTGCCAGCGCTTAATGGCGGTCCTACCTCCGAGCTCCGGAGAAGGACTGCTTCGCAAGTTCGGGTCTTACCCGCTACGGCGAGCGGGGGACCCCTAAAATCTCAGGCGCTGAAGCCTGAGAACAAGGAGACTCGGTGGGCACCTTTGCACCCCCCGGTACCGTGAAAGAGCCTTTTTAAAGGCTACGGATCGACATCGGGAGTGAGCGCGGTGCTGAGAGTCGTCACCCAGCCTGCGAAGTGAAGCCGCGTCGCCATAAGCGGAGAGCGCCGATTCCTTCCTGAAAAGAAAATTTGGACGGAATTCCCGTGAGTAGGAACTGAAAAACAATCGGGACCCTTTAAATTCTGAAAATTGAGCTAAAAGCGGGGAGATTAAATCAAGGAAGTCTGCCTCCCCCGACTGCATGAAAGTGAAAGCAACGGAACTTTAAACTTGCATCCGTTGAAACCTGCTCCTTAATTAATCAAACCGGACATTCAGACCTTAGATCTCCCCTCTAGCTAGCAGGGCAGAGGGGAGGTGAATGAGACTATAATAACTGCATGATTTATCTGAAGTAAAAATCCTCCGCTGTCTCATCTACTGAAAGTACGAAACGGTCTGCCTTTTTAGAACAATAGGACACTGAACTGACTTTTACCTGCAAAAGTGATACTGTGATACAAAGTTTTCACAGGGACTGGCTACAGTATATTACAAGAAGAAACAGTATAAACTGGGAAACTGTGGCAATTTGTAGTTACAAGCTTCTAGCAACATTGACTTGGACTGTGTTAAGCTTTCTTTCTTACATCTTTGGACATTCTCCCTTGTTTTTGTATTTGGATACTCTACTTTATGGCCATTTTGATTTGCTCCCCCTAGAGGGTAAAGTAAAGTTCGGCACGGCCTAGGACAGTGGAATTTTCCAACGGGGAATAGCTCCCGTGGGAACGACCTTGACATGAGTGGCGCACAAGAAGAGATAGTCACAAGAGCCAAGATCAGGCAACAACAACAACAACAGCTGCAACAGCAACAGACAAAGAAAAGAGGCTCAATATCAGCTGCAACTCCAGGACCAGCCGGAACAACAGAACAAGAAAAAGGAGCAGCTGCCTCCATGGAAGCTGTGACAGATGCTCTGCTCAAGATAAATCAAACTTTGGAGTCTTTGACAAAACAGACTTCAGAAAATACACAAAAATTAACAGAAATATCGGTAAGACTAAACCAGAACACAGAATCTATAAATAAATTGGTGGAGGAAAACGCTACCACACGGAAAATTGCCGAAGATGCTAAAGCCACTGCTGGAGAGATGCAAGAGAAATTAGAGCCGATTGCTAAGAAGGTTTATGAGCACGACGCAACTTTGGCCTTGTGGGAGTTACAGAGGAAAGAGAGAAACTTGAAATTAAGATTGATTCCGGAGAACGAGAGAGACAACCTTGCGGAATACCTGACACGGGAGTTTGTGGACTGCTGGGATTTGGAGGAAGACGAATTTAAAATTACAACAGCTTTTAGACTGGGTAAAAAGCAGGACAGAAAGACCCCGAGAGACTGCCTGATTACATTTAGATCTAAGGAGGAAAGAGACAAAATATTAGGACTACATTTTGAAAAGGCTCTGCAAATTGGCAACTCAGCTGCACAGATCTTCAAAGACATCCCAAAATACATTTTGGACTTAAGAAACTTTTACAAGGACTTGGCTCTTTTGTTAAAGAAAAATTCCATCCGCTTTAGGTGGGAATTTCCACAAGGACTGTCATTTGACTACAAGGCAAAGAAGGTGAAAATAAAGACAATTCAAGATAAAGACAAATTTTTGGCAAGAAATCAGGAGGACCTGCAGAAGGGGACTGTGGACGCACTTGCAGAACAGAGGAGAGCATTAGATATCCTGAATCTCTCGATTGGACAAAAACCACCACTATCAGAAGAAGAGCAACAACTTGGAGCTGTTGGAGGAGCTTTAGGAAAATAACAAGATGGCTCTGCAATTCCTTAGTTGGAATTGTAATGGGCTCAACGGGCCTCTGAAGAGAAGACAAGTATTTCATATATTGAATAGAGAACAATTGGACTTGATATGCCTACAAGAAACTCATATAACTAGAGCCCATAGGAGACTACTCACAAACAAAAGGCTAGGACAAGAATTTGTTTCATCAGATAAAGTCAAGAAAAGAGGAGTTGTAATATATGTGAAAGAGAAATGGGCTCCAAAAATGATATTCAAAGATGAACAAGGGAGATACTTGGCAGTGGAGATACAAGTACAAGGAGAAAAATACTTAGTTGTTGGAATCTACGCACCAAATGAAGGCAAATCTGACTTCTTTAAGAGACTTCATGAAACCTTGATGGACTATCTGGATTACAATATGATAATTATGGGAGATATGAATGGCGTGGTCTCCACTAATATGGACAAGGCACAAAGACTAACAGTTAGTAAGGAAGGGAGACTTCCTAAGACTTTCTTTGAAATGACGGAAAACATGGACTTGATAGATATTTGGAGAACAAGGAACCCTCTGGAGAGAGAGGGAACCTTTTTCTCTCAAGCAATGATGACCTGGACCAGAATTGACCAAATTTGGATCACTAGTGGTATGGCCCCAAAGATTAAGAAAGTGGAAATCTGCCCAAAAACTTGCTCCGACCATAATGCCGTGAGGATGGAGATGAAACTTACAATAACTGGTCAATTTAGATGGAGAATGAATGACAGCCTCTTTCGAGACAAGGAAATCCTCACGAAGGCCCAAAAGACTTTAAAAGACTATTTTGAAATAAATCTGAGGGCCGACGTGGAGAAAAGAGTGATCTGGGACGCAAGTAAAGCGGTGATGAGAGGATTCTTGATTCAACAAAATTCAATAAAGAGGAAAAAACAAAATGAGAAAAAAGAAAAGATTTTGGAAAAGATAAAGGAAGGAGAGAGAAAATTAAGAACAAAACCAAAGTCCCAGGAGATTTTAAGAGAGATCAAGCTATATCAAACACAATATATGGAATTGATGAACCAAGAGATTGAATGGAAGATAAAACAAATGAAGCAAAAGACCTTTGAATCAGCAAATAAATGCGGCAAACTTCTGGCATGGCAACTGAAGAAAAGGCAGAAATTAAATACAGTTACAAGCCTAGAGGTGGATGGGAAAAATATATCTAAACCTAATGAAATTAGAAATTGTTTCTTGAGTTATTTTAAAAAGCTTTACACT
Source organism: Podarcis bocagei (assembly GCF_964188305.1). NCBI lineage: Eukaryota > Metazoa > Chordata > Lepidosauria > Squamata > Lacertidae > Podarcis > Podarcis bocagei. Next base: position 13,943,409 of record NC_138135.1, on the reverse strand, counting down.
CAAGGCCCGCAAAATGAAGAAGATATAGACAAATTCCTTGATAAATATGGATTACAAAAAATCTCTCATCAAAGCAAGATGGATCTGAACCAGAGAATAACAGAACAAGAGATAGAGGCTGCCATTCAGAATATGCAACTGGGCAAATCTCCAGGACCAGATGGACTGACTTCAAGATACTACAAATCGCTGAAGGAATGGTTGATTCAACCACTAAAAGAAGTTTGCAACGAGATTCTTGAGGGAAAAAAGGCACCTGAATCGTGGAAAGAAGCATATATTTCACTCATACCAAAGTCAGAGACTGAAAAGACACAACTTAAGAACTACCGCCCAATATCATTACTTAATGTGGATTACAAAATCTTTGCAGACATTTTGGCAAAAAGACTTAAAAGAGTGTTGATGGAGAAGATTCATAGGGACCAAGCAGGCTTTCTCCCTAAAAGGCATCTAGCAGACAATGTAAGGAATGTAATAGACATTTTGGAAAAGCTAGAGGTGAATATAAACACTAAAGCAGTATTGATTTTTGTGGACGCGGAGAAAGCCTTTGATAATATTTCTTGGAGTTTTATGATAAAGAATCTTCATGGGATGGGGGTAGGTCAAGGCTTTGAGAATGGTATGGCTGCAATATATTCTGAACAAAAAGCTAAATTGATTGTAAATAACGTAGTGACGGAGGAACTTAAGATAGAAAAAGGAACACGACAGGGGTGCCCAATTTCCCCATTACTTTTTATTTCGGTTCTGGAGGTGTTGCTGAACATGATAAGGAATGACCAGCAGGTTAAAGGAGTGCAGGTCGGAGCCAAACATTACAAGTTAAGAGCGTTTGCAGATGATTTAGTATTGACTTTGCAAGAGCCAAACACTAGTACGAAAAAGGTCTTAGAAATAATACAACAGTTTGGCCAGGTAGCTGGATTTAAGTTGAATAAACAAAAAACCAAAGTTTTAGGAAAAAACTTAACAGATACAGAAAAGGAGAAATTTCAAGAGGAGACAGGGTTGACAGTGGTCAAGAAGGTGAAATACCTAGGGGTTTATTTGACATCTAAAAATGTGAATTTGTATAAAGACAATTATGAAAAATGTTGGTCAGAAATTAAAAAAGATCTAGAAATATGGTCAAATTTGAAATTGTCAATGTTAGGCCGAATTGCTGTGATTAAAATGAATGTATTGCCTAGAATGTTATTTTTGTTCCAGACCTTGCAGATTCTGGATAAGATGGAATGTTTTAAGAGGTGGCAGAAAGATATTTCGAAATTTGTCTGGCAGGGCAAAAAGCCTAGAATCAAGTTGAAAATATTGACAGATGCTAAAGAAAGAGGGGGTTTTGCCCTGCCGGACTTGAAACTGTACTATGAGGCAGCAGCATTTTGCTGGCTGAAAGAATGGATGCTCCTCGAAAATACAGATATCTTAGATCTGGAAGGTTTTAATAATGCTTTTGGTTGGCATGCATATCTATGGTACGATAAAGTCAACAGTGCTTTTAAGAATCACATTGTTAGGAAAGCATTGTTCAATGTTTGGATAAGATACAAAGATCTGTTGGAAAACAAAACCCCTAGATGGGTCTCACCAGTGGAGGCCAAGGCAGTGAAGAAACTCAATATGGAGGTCGGATGGCCGAAGTATTGGGAAATCTTGGAACAAGATGGAGATAAGTTCAAATTGCAAAGTCATGAGAAATTGAAACATAAGGTACAAAATTGGTTTCAATATCATCAAATAATGGAATTTTTCAAACAGGACAGGAAAATTGGCTTCCAGATGGAAAAATCAAAACTAGAAACTGAATTGTTAGAACCCAGTACCAAGAATTTATCTAGAATGTATAACTTGTTGCTGAAATGGAATACACAGGATGAAACAGTCAAATCAGCTATGATTAAGTGGGCACAGGATGTCGGTCATAACATCATGTCAGATGACTGGGAATGGTTATGGAACACCGGTATCAAATTTACGGCATGTAATGCCTTAAAGGAAAATATTATGAAAATGGTATACAGGTGGTACATGACCCCAGTCAAACTGGCAAAAATTTATCATCTGCCCGATAACAAATGTTGGAAATGTAAAGAAACTGAAGGTACCTTCTACCACCTCTGGTGGACATGCCCGAAGATTAAGGCTTTCTGGGAAATGATCTATAATGAAATGAAAAAGGTACTTAAATGTACTTTTCTTAAAAAACCAGAGGCCTTTCTCCTGGGTATTGTCGGCCAATTGGTCTCAAAGAGGGATAGAACTTTCTTTATGTATGCTACCACAGCAGCAAGAATACTTATCGCGAAGTATTGGAAGACACAAGATCTACCCACTCTGGAGGAATGGCAGATGAAGGTGATGGACTACATGACATTGGCCGAGATGACAGGCAGAGTCCGTGATCAACGAACAGAGACGGTGGAAGAAGAGTGGAGAAAATTTAAAAGCTATCTTAAGGACCATTATAAACTTAATGAATGTTAAAGTGTTTTGGTTTCCAGAAACAAAGGGATACAGTGACACAAGGTTAGAATATAGAGAGGACTAAGATGACAGAGGTGGAGAGTAACAGTTGGGAGTTGCTATAAAAATATGGACACTGGGATGCAGAAAGGGGGGGGTATGGGGAAGTCTGAAAAAAGAGGTTTATGAAAATGGGTGATGAAACTATACATGTATGTTTGTTTGTTTTTAAGTGTTTGTTTGTTGTTTAAAACTTTCTAAAACCAATAAAAATTTTATATAAAAAAAAATATTGTATTAAAATTTGAATACCATTTGATTCTTTAAAAAAATTATGCACAGCACATTAAAATGTCTAAACAGGCAGTAAACTAATTAAGTGGTTGGCCAAAACCACCACCAGCTTCCAAGTTATCCAGAAGAAAAATGTTTGGGGATCATTCACTTAGAGCAGAAGCTTTGCAAGCAGGAAGTCCCAGGTCTGACCCTTGGCATCTCCAGCTAAAGGAATCAGGAGGCAGGTGCTGGGAAAGCCTTCTTCCTGAGGCCCCCAAGGGTCACTGCTGGCCAGAGGAAACAATAGAAGACTAGCTGGGAAACAACCATGTGGTCACTGCCAGATGAAGGCATATTGCTGGGGTCAGCAAATTTTTTCAGGAGGGGGCCGGTCCACTGTCCTTCAGACCTTGTGGGGGGCCGGACTATATTTTGCGAAAAATAATAGTGAACGAATTCCTATGCCCCACAAATAACCCAGAGATGCATTTTAAATATAAGGAAACATTCTACTCATGTAAAAACACGCTGATTCCCAGGCTGTCTGCGGGCCGGATTGAGAAGGCAATTAGGCCGGATCTGGCCCCCCGTGCCTTAGTTTGCCTACCCATGGCATATTGCTTAATTCTGCTTCAGTTTAGATTTATAGATGGCCTTATTTGCAAATATTTGTGTTTTTAATTTTAATTTAATTTCTAATTTAATATGTACTTTTCCTCCTTAACCCCTCTCTATTGGTTGGACATGATCAGCATCATGTTAAGGCTGGGGAGAAGAAACCCCAACGTATTTCTTAAACATTTGCATTTGATTTATAATACTTTGCCATTGGTTTTTCTGATATGAAATGCGCAGCTGCGTCTGTTCCTAAACGCCTGTAAATGTCCAAACATTTTTTAGTACAGGTGAGATGAAGGGAATAATGCACTCTAATTTTATTTTCAGCAAAAGCAGCTTGAAATTGAAAGAACTACAAAATGGCTGAAGATGTTGAAAAGCTGGGAGAAATACAAGAACACAGAAAAGGTAAAGTTAAAGTGCTTCCACAGGCAGTTGCATTTACTGAATGCAACAGTATTAAATTGGATTCTGTGGTGCCGGGCTTTCATTTTTCTCTATCATAGCTTTCATTATAGCATTCATTTTAAACAACAAATGCACAAAGAGCCTTCCATTCAGCTGGTTTCCAAGAGCTTCATTGTTCTGGAAGTTTAGCCGCAGAAGAATAATTGCTTAGGAAGTACCAATTTTATAATTGTGCAGTAGGAATGGAGATGGTGAACACAAGTAGAAAGTTGTGAAGTTTCACTTAAATGTGTGCATTTTTTAAAACAACAACAACAACAACAACAATATTCACTGGTAACATTCAGCCTATTCTCTCTCTCTTGTGTGCACACAAATCCCTCCCTGGTGTGTTGATCTTCTCATGCTGCAAGATTCTGAAAGGCATTGATGCAAAAAGAATAATGTTTCAGGAAATATATATGCGTTACTGTACATCAGTGTTATAGCTCAGTTAGTAGACTATGATATTTTTAATCTCAGTCATTGCTTTGAGCCCCATGTTGGGCAAAAAAAACCCCTTGCATTGCAGGGGGTTGGACTAGATTATTTACTTATTTGTTTATTTATTTGAATGTAATCCTGCTGGTAGGGGTTGCCTTGTTTTGATTTTATATAAGCCATTCTGGGAACCTTTTTGCTCTAAATAAATAATAAATAATAATATGCAAATGCCTGAAGGAGTGGCTACTACCCAACCCAACGTAGGCCAGTATTTTTCAGATCTGCTGAGTGCCTCTGCCTTCAGAGATGAGGCAGGTGCCAACTAGGGTGTTTTTGGCTATGGTGCCCAGGTTATAGAGTAGTCTACCCAGGGAGCCTCACTTGGCACCAATGTTTATGTCATAGGTGCCAGATGAAAACCTCTTTATTCACCCAGGCTTCTTAAGTGCAATACATTTATAACATTTTACCTGCTGTTTTGTGTGTGTCTGTATTTATATGTTTATATTTATTTATTTATAGATGTAGATGTAGATGTAGATGTAGATGTAGATGTAGATGTGGGGATTTGAACCTTGGCTTCCCCAGGTCCTAGTCCAACCCTCTTAACTGTTACGCCACACTGGCTCATGAACATTCTACATGCTCAAAGGAAGCTTTCTAGCTATAGAACGTTGACAGACAGTGAAGCTTCCTTGGTAGGATCTAAGGAGAAGGAGGAGCTTCACATCTAGCAGGAAATATAACCAGTTTGTCTGTAGGAAGTGGGTTGGAGGTGCTGAGGTTTGAGGGAAAGAGAAGAGCAGGAGAAGATGGTCTGGGAGGAAATCCAAGCGGGACAGAAGGGACTTACACTGTTGGGTAGAAATGTACAGGAAAGGAAGATTTGCAAGATGGGAGGGATATATAGCAATTTGCTCTTGGTCATATTTCTCTTTGCCAAAGGGCAGAATCCTGATTGATCAGATTTGGGTAGAAAGCGCTAAGAAATGGGCTTGGACCATCACTATGTTTAACGGTGTCCATCTCTCAGGAATAACAGGGTTCCTGTAGATGCAATAACATTCTTTCTTTCCTCTCCTAACTGCCCACAACCCAGTTATATACAAGTGCAAAATTTGAGGTCTCCAAACTCCCAATTTCCATGTTGGGCATGTTTTGGAACTACTTTCCTTTTAATAATCCCATTTTAAAAATAATTATTATTATTCTCCTCCTACTACAGCAGCAATTGTATTAACTGGTACATGTTTTGTGTGCCACATTGAAAAAGAACCTCAGAAACTAAGCACATTGCACCAATTTGTGATACAGCTCTTTCTCTCTGGAGGCTCTTACTATAGGAAAATTTTTTTACTATTTAGCCTCCCTCCCCCTCCCTCCCTTTGTTGGTCTTTTCTAAAGTTGGGAAGAGAAATGCTGGCAAAGGCATTTAAGGACGTTAAAGCTGTTCTGTGGAATGTAAGGGAAGGAGACATTCACTATTCTTTCATTAGAATGGTCCCTATCACGCCAGTTTGGCAAAGTTTTTGAAAATGGATATGCCTTGTGCAGTCTTGGCCAAGCCTCAATTTTGACTTCAGCTTCCTATCTCTAAAATGGGTATAAGTTATTGCCTTGACTTGCAGCATTGTTCGGAGCACAAGGGCAGCAAAAACTTCTAAAGCACTTCTCAAATCTTGTGTGCTGCATAATATATAAATTGCAGAGAGGGAGGTATTTGTTCCACACCCCACCTTCCTAACATGCACACACACACCCCAACTCCAATAACCTGCAACCTTTCTTTAGTAGCATAGGGAATCAACACGTTTGCTTCTCTGTTTGCTGCTTGACAGCCCATCTTGACCTGGTGCTTTGAGTTTATGTGTTTGCATCTTAATTATATCCTGCAGCTGAGATAGGGCATATCAAGCCATCAATCACGGCAGGCATTAAAGCCTCTTTTGTCCTGGTGTGACCATAACTTTCAGAGTGCCTTGAATAAAAATGTCATTCACTGTATTCACATTCAAATGTCTTCTTTGCTGTGCCATCTGACTCGCTTGTTGATGGAGTAGCTATCTGACTGAGAGAAAAGAAATAAGGAAGCGTCAGGGAGGAGGGGGGAGAAACTGCCAGGCTTGAGGTAGCTGAAAATAATTTAGAGTTTATTGAGAGACTCTGTGTCAAATTGTCCCCTTGTTCCCCATTCCCCTGTCCATAGCTTCCAAAGAATAAATAAAAGCCTCTCTGAGATTCAGAAGGAGATAGCAACAAGGCTTCCTCTTGCTGTCCCATCTCTGATTCACACAGAAGTCAATGAATGAGGCTCCATATGGTGTGAAGCCTCCACGTGACTGTAGTAGCTATGGGTTCTAGCAGCTGCTACAGCCACTTGCAGATCACTTCTGTATATTTATTGTATTTAGATAACGCCATGTAACCAAGCTTACAACAAGAATCAAAATTAAAAATGGATCCAGCAAAACATATACAAACAATACAATAACAAGTGGCAAAGAGAACACTGATTAGTCCTTCCAACCCTCTCTGTGGGCAGTTTCCAGCTAACACATCATGTCAGTGGAAGGAATTCTGCTTATGGAACAGAACTCCCTCCACCTACACCCCCCACAGCCCCCCAATATCTGCTCTGGAAGGCTGGGGAAAACCCCAGAACATATTTAGTGGGTGTATGGGGGTTAGAGGAGTGTCGTGGCACAAGTTGGAAATCCTTGCAGTGATTGAACGAGTTAGCTGGATACTATTCTGTCTCTCCAACACCATTTTGCTTGCTTACTTTCCATATTGGTAGCACGTGGTTTAATCTTGGACCCCAGAGCAATTTCTGGTGCTTTGTTTCCTGTTAATTTATTTCAACTGTTAATTCCTGGTTATTTGAGTCCAGTAAGAAACCAGGTGCTCTAAAGAGAGAAAGGATGAAAAAAGAGAGGATGAGGCTCTTTGCAGGTGGATGTAGCAGCTGGTTCAATCCTTAGCTTCTACGGTCACCCTGAGATTTCCCCCCTTATGCTGAACAAGATCTTGGTTCCTAAAAACTCAGGAAAATAAGAATACCTGTGAAGCTTCTTGTTTGTACAAGATAATGAAGCCCCAAAGGAATACACAGGGCTTTTTGTCCTTTTCATGAATGATTTGGAGGGATGGAGATGTTTATTTCAGTCATTATGAAACATAAGAGTCTAATCCTTGATTTTTGAGCTCCGGAAGGCTTGCAGAAGAACATGGCTGCCAGTGCTAGCACAAGGGAAAAAATGCTTGAGAACCAGGTTCTCTTATTTTTAAAACTAAGCCTATATTATCGAATAGGTGCATTAAAATATTGGAGCATGATTCTGAATGTGAAGATGAGAACATTATATAATTGAATGGTATCAAGCTATTGACAGAAATATTCCATTGCATGGTTGGGAATACTTGTGGAAAACTGGAAAGGCCTTGCATTTGATACTTACATATTTTGTTTGGCTTCCTATAATAAGCCTCTTCCCGCCTCCAATGGAGGTGCCCAGAGCAGCCAGCGATGAGTATAAAGACATAACCAAAATAGTAAACAATATCCAGAAACAATTTAAAATAGGAACCACAGTATGCAAAGGAAAGATTTCTGAGATGAAAATTATTACAAAACGATGTTACGCTGCTGCTGTTGTTTCATGGTGGCTATTGGCAGAAAATGTACCACTGTGGGGAGTTTACAGAACTAGATTACAGCCAGGTGTGCCCCACCGTAATAGCCTGATAGAACCTCAAAGATTGGAGGCGGCAGCAGGAGCCACAACAGGAGAGGGTCATTACTTGCACACACTGCTTCTTCTGCAGTTTTCCAGAGCCATCTGGTTGGCTGCTGTGGGAAGCAGGAAGCTGCAGGAGACTGACCTTTGGTCTGTTCCTGCAGGGCTCTTCTTCTCCTCTTCTTAAAAAAATACCCCGAACATAGGAATCTGCCTTACACCAAGTCAGACCATTGATCCATCTAACTCAGTATTGTCTGCCCAGACAGGTTGTGACTGTAGAGGGCTTGAGGCTGCAGAGAATCCTAGCCCCCACCTGGAGATGCCAGGAATTCAACCTTCCACATGCAGAACAGAGCTAGGCTCAGGGTGAGGCTGCAGCCACAGCTGGATTTCACCCTGCCTGTTTCCTTGTGATTGCATGGCCTTCATTTCGTTCCCATAAAGACATTTTTTAAAAAAAAAATCTCTTGTATCAGCTAAGCCAGTGCCAACAAAAGGGTGTTTTTCTTCCTTCGAAGAATGTACCCTCAATATTGGCAGCTTATAAGATTTTCTCAGTCTTTTCTGTGTCTCTGAAATCTGAGACAGGCAGTGGGAATCCTTAATCCAGTTTGGTTTTCCTTTTTTTAAGCCAGAATCTGGTAACATCTGTCTGTAATAAAGGACTTCCTTTTTGGAGAACAAGATCAATTAGATCTAAGTGTCAGTAGCCTGCAGGAAAGTCTGGAAAATTTTGTAGCATTGCTCTGAAGGCTTCTTTTTGACTTATAGTACTGTCCCGACGCTACCCTTCAACATTCTCAGAATCTTTTCAGTAACAATTAATGTACATTTTCCATGCCTTTGATATGGTCCATTATTTTGTGACTTCGCTTCTGAATTGGAATTGGCTGTAAAGGCCACTCAAACTTGAGTGTCGATACCCTTTTTAAGTGTGCACCTGAAAGCAACATGTAAGCACAACAAATCTGATTGCAAATATAAAAGTATTTTTGTAAAGGAATCATCATCTGGCTGCAGCACTCTAAAGTAGACATGTGATGACAAGTGATATTAGAGTTTCAAAAGAATTAACACATCCCCCCTCCAGTGCACACAATTGCATTCACTAACCGAGAATAGTCTCAAGGGTTGGGGTGTGTGTGTGTCATAGCAATAGGAAACATTTAGTTGTGGGTCTTATGGTGATTATGGAAAGTCAAGGTGTACATATTTATTTTCATAAGCCACGTTTCTGGACCATCAGCTTTACTTCCCATCATGTGGGGAAATGGAGTAGCAGTGGCTTATCTCACAGGGTTGTTGTGAAGAAGTACACAGAATATAAAGCACTTTGCAAATTTATGATAAGAATCTAATTTGTCCAGTTTTATGCCACACTTTTTCTCTTTAAAAATACCTGTGCTTTCCCCCCCATCACGATCAGTTTTATTGCACGTTAGCTAAGCCTGATTCGGTTTTTCCCTTCAGAAAGAACTTAATGAACTGCTGTTTCTGAGAAACATTGTCCCACTCATCTAGTGCTGTGTAATCGGAGCAGATTTACCATGCTCACAGCTGGCATATTCCCACAAGGCCCGATACCCGCTTGGCCGGGAGTGCGCGGCAGCTGTTGATGCAGCTGTTTGCACTGCATTCCGCCATTTCCTCATTCTGCCTTGATCAATTATAATTGCATCAGACAGCGGTGATTCATCCGTTATATTTCATTTACCCTTCGTGTGCATGACAGATACTGCTGTTTCCTTATCCTGTTCTCCCTTACAACCAGAAAGAGAATATCCACATTTTAGAAATTGGTGTCTGTGTGTACTGATTTTCCTATGGCGGTCCTTTAGTCCATAGCTGAGTGCAGATGCTTACCTGGGTCAAAGATCCCTTTTTCTGGGCAGTGGACTGAGCAAACATGCCCACCCCATATTCATAACGGCATACTTGATGAAGATGTTTCGTGAGGATGCTTCTATGCACGAGGGCTGAATCAGAATTCTCCCTTCCTCTTCCCTCTGATGGGGAATAATCACGCATTTGTGACTTCTGTACAGAAGGATTACAAACATTTATGCGGAACACCCACCTCTGCCCTTACAGTCAGAGTGTAGCAATGTGTGAGAGCATATGAGAGCTACTCTCCCACGAGAAAAGGATGTTGGGCCTTCATAAGCACCCAAACGGACCATCTGTCTGAGCCGGCTTTTGAAGAAGCTAATCACAGTTTCCACAGCCAATGGGATAGAACTACATTCTGGTTGTCGCATTCTAAGTGACCGAGGGTAAAAGTGATGACCACATAATAGGAAAGATTTCTAATACTTATTATCTGCAATAATTTGGAACTTTAAGCATCCAGTTATTTTTTAATTTGTGTGTGTGGCTGTGAGAAAGGGTGTTGCTTTGAAGAATTTAATTTTCATTGTAAGGTTAAAAGTAACAGTCACGCCATGTAATGGAATTGAACCGCAGAGCTAGCTTGCAAAATCCGCCACTAGTTTTTTCCCCGTGCAGTATTTGACATAGCAGCTAAAGGTTTATAACTGTGAAATCCTTTATGAATTCATTTGATTTGTAAATTACAACATGGAGCCAGGAGATTAAGTGTCTAATCAGTTATTGATTTTGTTTTAACCTTCCAGAGCGTGGTGCTTTTGGTGAGACTCATCTCAGCTGAAACCCACAACCAATTAGCCATATAGCTAGGTGTTCTATATCAGTATGCCTTTCAGGGCCAACTAGATGTTGCACAAGAGATGCGTAAACAGCCTTCCGATTCTCTCTATTTTTTAAAAAATTGATTAGATTCTTATGAGTTCAAGCAGAAGAATGGCAGGAGGGGGAAAGGTGTAAATGGTGAACCACTATGGTTTCCCTCCAAATGCTTGCATTAGCTTATATTTTGAATTTTGTACACAGTATTCTATGCAAACAGCTTTTGCATTGTAAAACAGCTGTAGGAATTATTTTGAAGTTATGGCCATTCTTAGCATTGTACACTTGGGAACATTACTGCACAGGGGTATGGGGGTGGATATTAGGACCCTTTAGGAAGGAAGGAGCAAGGAACAAAGGAGTAGGCCACAATATGATGGAGCTGCGGAAAGTTACCACTGTGTCTTAAGTGTTGGGGTTGATGGTGTGTGTATATTTCTTATGCTGTACATGCGGCATCCAAGGTGCAGTCTACATGCAAATCTAGTCTCCACTTTCTACACTTTAAAGAGGTGCTCCCAAACTGTGGTCCACCAGTCTCTGTGGTTTTGTGGTTGAAGACAGGAGAGGACACCTGTGTCAGATTAATCTGGCGTGGTGCATGTATGGCTGCTTTTTCAATCCTGGCATCATGTCCTGTATTTATATTGCCATGTTTTGCACCATTGTCTTGGGAGACATCACACTGGTAGCAGTTCAACTCAATTTCATTTTGCCACTGGCCATAACAATAGAAGCTGGCAAGTTATAAGTAGTGGTGACAGGTGACATATTGTGATGAATGGTGGTGATCAAGGCTCCGGTGTGACCATATATGTATATATGACCCTATTGATTCTCTCCCACCCACCCCCACCCCAGAAAATTGCTGTTTACACAAATAAAAGAAGTTTTGTTTTTTTAAGGAGCAAAATCAGTGTTCTTGCATGAGTGCTCAAACTGCAGCCAAAGATGTCTGTTAGGGTCACATCTGATTACCTTCTGTGAACCCACATGGCAGAGCAACTATTTCCCTTATACAGTGGTACCTCGCAAGACGAATGCCTCGCAAGACGGAAAACTCGCTAGACGAAAGGGTTTTCGGTTTTTTGAGTTGCTTCGCAAGACGATTTTCCCTATGGGCTTGCTTTGCAAGACGGAAATGTCTTGCAAGTTTGTTTCCTTTTTCTTAAAACCGTTAATACAGTTGCAACTTGACTTCGAGGAGCAACTCATAGCACGCGGTGTGGTAGCCTTTTTTGAGGTTTTTGAAGACTTTGGTGATTTTTGAAGCTTTTCCAAAACTTTTCCGACACCGTGCTTCGCAAGACGAAAAAAATCGCAAGACGACAAAACTCGCAGAACGAATTAAGTTCATCTTGCGAGGCACCACTGTAATTCCTCATATTACCCCTTCCTCCTTTTTTCAGATACTTTTCAGTGCATGGCACACCTACTGAATCAACAAAGAGAGAATATCATTGAAACTGTCATGCGCGTACACACAAACACAGGCCACTTCTGTCTAAATTAATAATACCATTTACTTTGTTTCCAGGCTATAGATCTTGGTATAGTTACCACGTCAAATCTTTTCTGGTTTACTTCTGCTTGATGTTGCTTATTTGTTTATTTACACAGTTTCATAGGAGAATTTATAAAGGAATTCCACTGCAGCTGAGAGGTGAAGTCTGGTCTTTGTTGCTTGATGTCCCTAAAATGAAAGAAGAAATGAAAGACTATTACAATGTGAGTTTCTAAAAAATCAGAAATACTGTATTATGCCTAAGTATTTGAAAATTAGACCGCATAGTGCTTTAGTGTTCCATGATATGACTAATACAACAAATTGTATTATTATTATTACTATAATTATTTAATTAAAATCTAGTTTAGTAAGGACTAACTGCTTTCATAAAGATTGTTCTTATCCGTTTCATACCTCCAACTTTACTATCAGGTAGAATGATAACCTGTGTATAGCCTTCATGATTCCCTTTGCCTCAAAGGAGAAAAGGTTGATCAGCTTTTAATGAAAGCATTCACTGTGGAAGAAGTCAGTGACTAATTTCCATGGTTCTGGCACCGGTTTCTATATCCTTGTTTGTTGAATATGCCTCAGCGTTCAGGTTCCTTATTAGAAGCAAATATTTGAGTTCTCAGAAAATGTAGAATCCACACAGAGAACAATGGCTTGCAAATACTCTTGATTAGCACACTTAAAATGTCCGCTGCTCATGTCATCCTTTAGATGGAACGGTTCAAAAGTTGAGAGGCATCTTTCTTGAAAGTCCTGATTAAATCCTATTCATAGGAACCTAACTACGTCCAGTTGTTTTCCAGGAAATGTCCCTATTTCTCAGCCTGCAAGTGCACTACTTATAAACAGGATAGTCTTGTTCCTAGAAGCCATTGGGCGCTTTCTCTTTAGCAAGCTGTTTAACCTTTTCTGTCTCTGCTGTTTCTTCCCATGCTAAAGCATGCACACCCACTCTGAAGCTGGAAACAGATGTGATGTGGCAGAGCTATGATCAGGGTTCCTCTACCACCACGCTGCCAACTTTTAAGAAAAATAGGGGTGGTGGTAATTGGCAAGTTCTACCCAAGCTGATTCCAATCTAAGTCCTACTCTGATTCCCACTGCTCTTTGCCCTCCTTGAAGGAAAATGCAGGGGTGTTTCAGATCCTTGAATCTACCCCCCCCCCCCAACGCAGCAGACCTAATACCATCTTTGGGGAATGGGATTCTTTTTTTATATTGGAAAAATAGAATAGGGGAAGGGTTGAACTCCTCTTCCTCCTAATGCCAGTGGTCCATTACTGCCATCAGAAGGAGACCCTTTTGTGGTTGCTTTAAAGTAAAAACAAAGAACATCACCACCACACAAAAGAAGCCTTTGGCGCATAGGAGGTGCGTTGGTTTTTCCCTCAAAGCCCACCACCGATCCATCTAGCTCAGTCTCGTCTGCACTGCTGGCAATAGCTTTCCAGACAGGGGTCTTTACTAGCTACCTGCAGATGCTGGGAATTGAATCTGTGCATGTAGCCAGTATGCAATGGCCGCTTCCCTAAACCCAGTGCTTTAAAAAAAAAAATAAAAAAAATATTTAGGGGTATTCTCATTTTCCTACTCATATTGAAATACTGCCCCTTAATAAGACCAAACTTAGATTCACAAAATGTTTAGGTGTATGTGTACCTCTGCCCCCCCCCCCAAAAAGCACTGCCTAAACCTAATCAGAGACCTTGTGTTATACCAGCTTGGGCTCCATGTCCTTGACTGGAAGCAAGCTTTTGAATCTTAACAAAAATAGACCTTGTATATAAACTCCAGTTTCATTTCCCTAATACCCTGAAAGCCTTTCTGACAAGCTTCTGCCAGCTTTTAAGTCGTATGTGCTTGACTGACATGCTCCATATGGAAAAAGGTGTATACTGGATGGGAGAATGGGCTGTACCACTTTAGATTAGATTGGGGACAGGAGATGCCACATATTGGAGTGTCCTCCCTTACGTTTAAAGCAAACAGACACAGCCTTCCTGCAAACAGCAGTCCAACCTGGTAGGTAGCAGGTTAGAATAGACTGTTTTTCTCAGACCTGATTTTATTTGAAGCTAGCATTTTTAGTATATGTGCTGCCGAAGCGAGCACTGAAGCTAGCATTTTTAAAAAGGCATTTATTTTTTTTACAGCCTGGAATGGCACAATACACTCTTACTTTCTTAGGAGTCTACTGTCTCCAGTCTTGCCAACCTGGTATCCTCCTACTGAGAGTTGTAGTGCAAAACATCTAGAGCTCGTCACATTGGTGAAGGGGTACTATCTCCTTCTGCTTCATGTGTGAGATCTCTGGGCCAGTCAAGCCTTTAGTGTAATATGAATAGATGACATAGATGTATAAATCCAGATTCAGGCTATAATCTAGTCACAGTTAAATCTTTCCAACTAAAATTGGTTGAACTTAAAAGTACTTAAAGCATTTGCTTAACTTTCCCATTTAAATCAATTGGCCTCAGAAGTACTTTGTCCAGATCCTGCCCTTTCTTCTTAGTTATGGGTCATGGTTGTCATCCTGTGTTCAGTTCATTGTTGCTTGTTAAGATCCAGTGGAACTATTCATCAAGATTCAGAAGAATTTGAAATGGCCTACAACTAATCTTAACAAAGATTACAAGTTAACTACAGAAAAAAACAAATAAAAAGGGTTTAAGAGAACCGGGCCTATCTTCAAAGGTTACAGATGCCATCTAGTGATGTGTGCAGGAAAAGAAAGGAAAAAGTCCACCAGGACATGAAAAACTCAAGTGTCTACATTTAAAGGAAAGGCTTGGGCAATTAAAAAAAAATAAAAATCTTAAAACTGTTGAAAGGGAAATGGACCATTGCTGAAAGTCTTAGAATTCTTTAGGTATGAATTAATCACTGATCTACTGTTAGGGAAATATAATAATGAAGCTTTAGTTGACTTCAAATGTAGGGTTGGGTATGCAGGTGTGCAGGTGAACTATTGAAAGAGAACTGGTTTGCATTCCTATGTAGAAATTCTCCCAGCTGCATGCCCAGTCCAGAACATATGCATGAACTGTGAAGTTGCGATACATACACTTGCTGATTATTTTCTCCTTCCTCCCACAAGACCTTAAAAACCCAAGCAAGAGGTACCTCACCAGATATCAGGCAGATTGACCTTGATGTAAATCGGACATACCGGGATCATATCATGTTTAGAGACCGATATGGAGTTAAGTAAGTAAAGCTAAAATCTGCTATTCTACACCTTTTCTTATGTATTGCAGACCTTCAGAACACCTCACCAAGATCTGGCGTTTTGAAAAGCCTTCCTTTGCCAATATTGATTTGTGGAAACACTGGCCAGATTTGGACATTGTGCTAAGCCAGGCGTGCTTCCCCTCTTCTCCCCAACCCTTCTGCCCAGGCAGGAAGAGGAGGAATTGGAAAGCTTTTGTTTTCCCTTTATTGCAGCTTTCGGCAAACTGGTGTCTCCCCTCACCCCATTTTTGGACTACGACTCCCATCAGCCCAAGCCAACAAGTGCTGACTGCAGCTGATGGGAGTTGTAGTCAAAGCCATCTGGAGGGCGCCATGTTGGCCAGGGCTGCTTTACAGTGTACAACATTAAGAACACATTTTATGGAGCACAATAATAAAAACATAATAAAAAGCACAGATAGCATAATAAAATAATAATCAAAACAACAGTCTCTCTCTCGCCTCCCCCCCCCCCCAAGTTTTAACAGGCCATAGATTATTAAATGGCCAAAGGCCTGGGTAAAGAGGAATGCTTGATGCCTGAAGACATGTAATGATGGCAAGCCTCTCTGGGGAGAGCATTCCATAGACGGGGAAGCACCACAGAAAAGGCCTGTTATTTTGTTGCCACCCATGAGGGGGTGAGGGACATAGAGAAAGGCCTCAGGTGACAAGTGCAGGATCTGGGTCAGTTTGTATGGGGAGAGGTGGTCCTTAAGGTATTGAGTTCCTGAACCATGTAAAGTGTTACCGGTCAACACCAGCACTTTGAATTGGGCCCGGAAACTAATTGGCATCTATGCCAAACTAGGGATTTTGATTCATTACTAACTATGGCTAGTTTTCAGCAATTCAGCTTCATTACTCATTGTTTTTTGTTTTTTTTTTTATTGTTTAAAAAACCTTTATTATGTTCCAACAATTAAAAGAAAACAAAAGTACATCATCCATAAAAACAAGCACGAAAAGAAAAAACTTTAGAATACAAAACCAATTTTGAGTTCCTTACTACTTAAGTACACAAGCTTTATACCAATCCATTACATTATTTGACTTCCCACCACCACGTCGAGAGCCATAACTCAACAGTATATTCAGCAGTGTCTTCATCTAATCATTGTTCATACCTCGCGGTTTTTATATCGTACCAACTGTAATTTTAACATTTCCCAAAGTCAACTCCATGTATGAGAGAAATTTATTCCAATCGTTAATAAATTTGTTATTTCTCTGTTGCCTGATCTTTTGAGTCATCATTGCTATATCCATGTATTCAATTAATTTGTTCTGCCAATCGCTGATCGTTGGGATGTAAGATGTTTTCCAACTCTGCGCTAACAGTATCCTTGCGGATACTGTTGCATACTGGAAAAAGGTTTGGTCATCTTTTTTGATTTCTTCTCCTATCATTCCTAGAAGGAATGCCTCGGGCTTTTTAGGGAATGTATACTTTAGGACCTTTTTTAGCTCATCATATACCAACCCCCAAAACCTTTTTACTTCTTCGCAGGACCACCACATATGGAAGAAATCTCCCTCTTTCTTCTTGCACTTCCAGCACGTCTTATCACCGGTTTTATACATTTTGGCTAGTTTTATTGGTGTGATGTACCACCTGTACATCATTTTTCCCATATTTTCTCGGAGTCTGACGCAGGCTGAAAATTTCATATCTTTAGTCCATAGTTTTGTCCATCTTTCATATTCAATGGGGTGTCCTAAGTCTATGGCCCACTTAATCATAACATCTTTAATTTCCTCATCCATTGTATCCCAATCTAGTAGCTGATTATACATTTTTGTTAGGAGTTTAGATTTTCCTTCTATTATTTCTAATTGGAATTTGGATTTGTTCTTACTCATTCCGACTTTTTTATGTTCCCTCCAAATAGCGTTAATTTGGTGGTATTGAAACCATCCCACTAATTTATCTTTTAGTTCATCGTAGGGTCTAATTTCCCATCCTTTATCTGATCTTCTTAGGAGGTCAGCATATGTCCACCTTTTACCTTCCATATTTAGTTTCTTAATTACTAGGATGTCAACGGGTGACAGCCACCAAGGGGTATCTTTTTCTACTAATCTTTTGCACCTGTTCCACACCTCCAATAGCGCTCCTCTTATAATATGGTTGGAGAATCCTTTGTGTACTTTCCCCTTGTCCTGCCACAGGTACGCATGCCACCCATATCTGGCATCAAAGCCCTCCAAATCCAAAAGGTCAGTATTATCCAGAGCTATCCATTCCTTAATCCAGCAGAGGCACGAGGCCTCGTAGTACAATTGCAGGTTTGGTACTGCAAACCCTCCTCTATCCCTTCTGTCAGTGAGCAACTTATATTTAATTCTGGCTCTTTTACCTTGCCAGATGAATCTGGAAAGGGTCCTCTGCCAATCTTTGAACATTGCTGTGCCCCTGACTACTGGGATGTTCTGGAATAGGAATATCATTTTTGGAAGGATGCTCATTTTAATGGCAGCCATTCTTCCCTCCCAAGAAAGTTGTAATCTATTCCAGCTGTCCAGGTCTCTTTTACACTCTCTCCAAGTTCTATTATAATTATCTTCCACCAGATTTATATTTTTTGAGGTAATCCAGATACCCAAGTATTTAACCTTTTTCGATACCATTATCCCAGATTCCAACTCGATTTTATTTTTTAATTGCTCGTCTACATTTTTTGTCAACATCTTCGTTTTGATTTTGTTCAATTTAAAGCCGGATAGTCTGCCAAACGTTTCCATTAACTCAATCATTGTGCTAATCCCTTTTGCGGGGTCTTCTATTGAAACTACTAAGTCATCAGCGTAGGCCTTAACTTTATACTCTTTTGTGCCTATTCTGATCCCTCTTATTTCCGATGCAGCTCTTATCCTGTTTAGTATAACTTCCAGAACCAAGATAAATAATAGGGGCGACAGAGGGCACCCCTGTCTTGTACCCTTAGTGATCTTAAATGAGTTCGTCAGGTTACTATTAATGATTACTTTCGCTCTTTGATCTGAATAAATTGACTTTATACCTTCTAGAAATGGCCCTCTTATTCCTACCTTCTCCATACACTTTATGAGGAAGTGCCAAGATACATTATCAAAAGCCTTCTCGGCGTCTATAAAGACTAAGGCAGCGGGGATATCGATTCTGAGGTCCAAGTATTCGATTATATTAATAATATGCCTTACATTATCCTTAATCTGCCTGCCGGGCAGAAATCCGGCCTGATCTTTGTGGATCGCTCTATTCAAATATTTCTTTAATCTGCTAGCCATTATTCCTGCAAAGATCTTGTAATCATCATTGAGCAGTGATATTGGTCTATAGTTCTTTATATCGAGCGCATCCGAATCCACTTTTGGAATTACCGTTATGTATGCCTCTCTCCAAGAATCAGGTATTTCTCCCCCTTGTAAAATGTTGTTAATTACGTTACACAGGACCGGGGCCAGATATTCCTCTAGAGTTTTGTAATATTTTTGAGACAGGCCATCCGGGCCTGGGGCTCTCCCCGGTTTCATTTTCTTAATAGTATTCCTGACCTCTTCCACCGTTATTGGATCATTTAAGAGTGCCTTTTCTTCTTCTAATAATTGTTCCCCTCCACTGCTTTCCAAATACCTACTTATCTCATTTATATCCTCATCTTCCTTCTTTTTGTACAAAGTTTCGTAATATTGCTGGAACTTTTCCTTTATCTCATTAGGGTCTTCTATTATTTGGGCTTCAGATTTAATTTTATTGATCACTCTTTGTTTTTTCCTTTTCCTCAGTTGCCACGCCAGTAATTTACCTGTTTTATTTGCCGACTCGAAATATTTCTGTTTCATCATTTTTATTCCCCACTCTATTTCTTGATTTATCAATGTTGAGTATTGAGTTTGTAATAATTTACCGAGTTGTTTGGTCTTCTCATCTTCAGGATTTTTTATTAATTTTCTCTCTATTTCTTTTAGCTGTTTAATTAATTCAACCTTTTTTGCCTCTCTCAAGTTCTTTTTATATTTATTCTGTTGGATCAGGAAACCTCTGAGTACTGCTTTGCTTGCATCCCAGACCACATCAATTTTTGTTCCTTTATTCAAGTTTTGATCAAAATATTCTTTCAAGGTGTTCTTTGCTTTACCGATTGTATCATCCTGTTCCAATAAGTGATCGTTCATTCTCCATCTATAGGGTCCTGATAGCTTACACTTTATTTCCAGAAATATAGAATTGTGGTCCGAGAGTGTTCTGGGGTCTATTTCACATTTCACCGATCTTGTCGAGAGCTCTCTGGAGACCCAGATCTGGTCTATTCTACCCCAGCTTTGATGGACTCCCGAGAAATGTGTAAACTGCTTTTCTGTAGGGTTTTTGAACCTCCAGATGTCAATTAAATCTAGATTTTCTTGGAGGTCATCAAAGGTTTTGGGGAGTTTCCCCTGGTTCTTTTTCCTCTTTTTTTCACTTCTATCTATCTCAGGTTCGGGGACTCCATTCATATCGCCAAGTACGATTAAATTATGATTTTCCAATTCCAATAGTACTTGTTCCAATTTTCTAAAGAATTCAGTTTGGTTTGTATTGGGGGCATAGACCGATACTACGTTGATTCTTTCCCCTTGGTGGGTAATTTGGACTCCCAGAATCCTCCCTTCTTCGTCTTTGTAAATTAGTTTGGGTTCCAGTTTCTCTTTCACGTAAATTACCAGACCTCTCTTTTTTTTCATTTCCGAGTTTATGAATTCCACTCCTAATTTTTTGTTAACCAGTATATGTTTGTGTTTTTTAGCTACATGGGTCTCCTGGCAGCAAATCACATCACATTTTTTATTTCTCAGGACTTTCTCTATTTTATTTCTTTTTGACTTTTCATTTAGACCGTTAACATTCCATGTTAGAAAAGTTAAAGACATTGCTAAAATTAAATATCGAGTTTATTCCTAACTTTCAATTCCCAACCTCTTCCTCTTCTTCCGTGTTCTCCTCTTCCACCTCACCTTCCTCCTCTTCTCTCCCCCCAGCTCCCTCCCCCTCCCCCCTTCGCTGCCCCGCCTTTCCCTCCTCCTCAACTCTCCCGTTTCCTTCGTCCTGTCTATCTATTACTCTATCTTCCTTTTTGCCCAGCTCCCTTTCATATCTCCTCAGAAACTTTTCTATCTCTAATGGATTGGTCAATTTGAATCTCTTGTCCTTGAAGAAGAAAGCGATTCCTTCGGGGAATTCCCATCTAAATTGAATATTGTTCCTTCTGAGAACACCTGTTATGTGTCTATATCCCTCCCTTTTGCGTAGCAGCCTAACTGGGATCTCTTTAAGTACAATTATTGGTCTACCGCCTATTATTAATTTTTTGTGATAGCTCGTTTTAAGTACCAAATTCCTCATTCCTATTGAATTAAACACTACTAAGCAGTCCCCAAGGGGTTTCTTAGTCCTGTTCTGGTATGTTCTTATTTTAATTCTAAAGGCGTTGTCTATCGTAAATGCGACCTCCTCCTCCTTCACCTCTAACCACTTTGCTAGTTCCTTGGTTATTTTTTCTCTAACATTCTCGTTCAACTCTTCTTCTATACCTCTAAATTTTAAATGCATTTGCCTTTGCCGCATTTCTGTCATTGCAATACTGTCCCATATCTGTTCCTGTGTTTTGTTCAATTCACGCATATCCTCCTTCACCTTTTCTGTCTCCCTTTTCTGTTCTCTCATATCTTTTTGGATTTTTTTGTTGGTTTCCTCGAATGTCTTAGTTTTGACCGCTAACTCTTGAACTTTATTTGAGAGCTCCCCTATTGCTCTCTCTATTCTCCTATCTATCTTCTCCTGTAATTCCTCTAGTTTGTTTTCTATATGGTTTTCATTCTGCTTAAATTCCTCCTTAATTTTTAACCACAAAAAATCTAAATCTTTAATTTCTTCCTGTCTAGATACTTTCCTTTCGCCTGGGGTTCCCCCTCCCCTTTTCCCATTCTTCCCCTGCATTTTACTTTTAATTATCCGCTTCAATCTTTTAGAGTTAATTCTCTCCCCTTAGGGGCTCACAATCTGCTTACTCCCGCTCTGTGGGACTGTTCAACCTTTCTGGGCAGTCTCACTGGCTGCACCAAATGCGTAGTCCTGAGGTGCCACTCTCCCACGATCCACTCTCCCACGTTCCTCCTCTCCTTCTTGCCTGTTCAAGATGTCATGTATATGCAATTAGGCCACAGGTGCTCTTAATTAGGATGTCCCTAGGGGGAGGTAGCGGTAAATGTGTTGTTCCAAAATCTTATCTAAATAAGGGAAGCAATTCAGGTCCGCAATTTCAAGTCCTAAGCAGCATTGGAGTTTCCGATCTCTCCAGTCTATCACAGTCCAACAGGGGAGTCTCTATCTTAAATTCACAATCCTATCCTTTTCTCTCTCTACAGCTGGGAGCTTAGTAACGTGTCCAATAACCAATTTACAGAATATCAAAATATCAAAATAATTGTTAGGCTGCTTATTATGCTATTCAGGCGGTCAATGAGTTCTTATTGTTAATAGGGGGGGGGGAGGTGGGGAGCAATATAGAAAAGCAATATAGAAGTTTAGCAGGTTGGGTATGGGAGGTGGGTATGGGAAGTGGGGCAAAGGGTGTAACACTATCTTAAAAAAACTATAGAGAAGGAGAAACAGAGGTTAGGCGATATGGGCGGTAAAGAGAAAAGAGAAACTCAGTACGGAATTTAACGATACACAATCCTCAGTATATAACCGCCTAATCCCAGCAGGAAAAAAGAATAAATCCGCCTACTCCAAGCAAAAGTAAAATTTCACCGCATAGGGGACAAATGAGTCCTTAATATGTCTGTTTTTCAGAGGTAGGTATCAACGAGGGCAGTCAAAATACTTTCATAATACTTTCTTGTCTGAACCTCCTCTGTATTCCCTTTTCTCCTTGTCTCCCCAAAATGCTTCTTCAACGGCGTTTGTTACTGCAAATGTTTAATAGAGCATTGCTGGAGGTCCACAAAAGGCAGATAATTGTCTCAAATAATAAGCCAAACGAGCAGCCAAACTTGTGTCCTCCCCAAGGTCCAAACAAGTAAATGGCCAACTCAGGCAACTCAAGCAAATAGTTCTAAACCGTTCTGAATATAATAATATAGTAGTTTTTAATCCAAACCAAATATAAAACGTTCACTTCATTCGTCCAATACTATCTCTCTTCGTTCTGTGCACATACAGTTCGGCTATTACGGATTACCTTCCTTTCTGACTGCCGACGATTTCAAAGTCTGCGCCATTTTCGCCCGCCATTTTCGGGTGGAGACGATAAGATAAAAAACTGTTACGACCCGGACTCACCCATCTTCTTGTCTTTTTGGCGTTATTTTGAGACCATCAACGATGGGGATTCCGTTTTAAGTTTGTAGAGGTTCGTCGCTTTTCTCGGTGGGAGCTGGGGGCATCATAGCTCGGAGACGGAGTTCTCCCTAATTGCGCACGCGGCCTCTCCCTGTGTTTCCTCGCCGTGCGGAAAGTCACAGAAGTGGAGCGCCGCTTCCGCGCTGCCGGGAAACCTTCCCCCAGGGGTACCCCCCCTGGGCTTCCGCTTTTCTGGGGGGCGCAGTGCCCTTGCGACACCCCCGAATCCCCGAGTTATTCGAAGAGCTTTTCGCGTAGCTCTCCGCGCTCCCTCTCCGTCCGCGACCGGAACCGGAAGTCCTCATTACTCATTGTTTTAGGTTAACATGAGTTTCATGTGACATCTGAGGGAAGGGCCATTGAGATGGGCTGTGAAAAGTGGTCTTCCGTGTTGTCTCTTTGCTACTGCAGATAAATGTATGGAAATCCTATCCAGCCGTCTGAAGCTTCAAGCATCCTCTACTGTTTGTCTATTATTCATAAAAACATTTTTATACCACGTGGTTGTGCACTTGGAAATAACATTGTAAGGGCATCATCTGGAGAGAGACTGGAAGCTTTTAAAATAAGGACGCTTTAAGAGAAACAAGAAAGAACCTATGTTGCTAAAGCATTTCCCCAGATTTAATATATAAAGAAGCTTGTGCATATGGGAGGGAAATGCCTCATGTAAGCTTGATCACAGGAGTAATTTAATCTCTCACTGAATATGTTTTCCCTTACTAAATCCTTTTCTGCATCCCATAGGAGAACGTGATGAACATGGTTTCCTAACATAATAATATATTCTTAGTTTATATCTGTGAGACTGGTGGTTGAAGTGTAGTGTTCCATGTATCAGTGAGGGCCCTTGAATGCTCCTTTTCATTTCAAACTTGTGAAATCAGATTTAATGAAGTATTGATTCTACCCAGTTTTGAAAATGCCAAATGCCACGTCTGTATGAACCCAACAATCGGCTGGGATTGAAATGTTTCATCCCACATCCTCCTTGTTCTGCCTGACTGGAGTGCCTTTCCATGTATTCTTCGTCATCCTTCTAAAGCGGGTCTGTACTGGATGACACCCACCCCTGCCCCACTCCACCCCCCACCCCCCAGCACAACACAATTGCACACAGCAGAATTATAATCTTTTTCCTGCTGTAAGGTATGCACTTAAATTTCCTGTGCGCTACAGTCACCTTGTGTTTTAATGCAAAGCAGAAACCCAACTCCATTGTCTATAACTAGTTACCAAAGAGGAGCTCTCCTCACTGCAACATTTTGTTGCACACCAAATTGTAATAATAATTGCACAAACTCCTTCCCTTCTGCAGAAGTCCTCCATTTCTTTGGCAGCCGTGGGGCTCTTTTAGAACTTTGGTTCAAATTAGGTTTGACATAAAATGGGGTTGTTGGAGGAGTGGCTTGTTAGCCTTCGGATGTTTACAAATGTATTAAAGTGTGCAAGAATTTTACAAATATATATCATTTTACAAAGGTTACATAAATGTACAAAATGTGCTTCTTAAGTCCTGAAGGGGGTGAAGTTTTATATCATGATTCATTAAGTATTTCATTAGTGTGCACAAAAAATGAGTTATAAGATTTACTTTTTGTCTTTTCTCTCTAGACAACAAGCTTTATTCCATGTTTTAGCTGCATATTCTGTGTATAATACGGTAAGTCACATAGTATGTGGGTGCATATTGATCTAAATTCATATACACACAGTTACAACGCTTATTCTTGATATACTGCATAGGTAATTTTATCTATCTATCTATCTATCTATCTATCTGATCTAGTAAGCTACGATGTGCACAGGTTGTGTGCATCTGTGAACAACAAGTTAATAGCTTCCATACAAGTGAAATTTTATCCATGGTTTAGTTTCTAAATCCTTGCTTGCATGGAAAACACTAACCAGTGTTTCTAGCTCACATGTAACAGGAAGCTGTGGTTAGCTGTGTCTTCCTGGTCTGTTTTGCTACTCACACAAACAGAGAAAGTGATGCAGCTGTAAATGGATTGTGTGCGATTGCACACAGCTCATTTGTATCCTGGCTTATTAAGCGAATATTTGGTTGCATGAACATTACCACTGTAACCATAGCCACGGAAGCAGAATTTCTAAAGGGGAAGATGAAAAACTGAGGTTGTTGGATTGTAGTCAACGTGCTGCCTGCAAGTTGTGACTCAAAGAAGGTGCTACCAAAACTTTTGTTGCTGTAGTAATTTCTTTCTTTCTTTTTTTGTCTAAAACCATGGAGATCAGAAACAAGCTTACAAGATCAGTAATAAAATATTGTATTTTATTAAGAGCAGCCAGTGTTAACAGAGCATAAGGAGCTAGTGAATCTGGTGTCAACGAAGAGGTTTTTTTTTTTTTTTTTTTTGCCTTGCTCCTTTGTTCTTCACGAAAGTGTAAAGCATCCCTTTCCACCTTTGGGGTTTTGTTTTCAAATTCCAGGGGAGTAATCTTTGCAGCAAAGCCAACTAACACTCTGATGGTGCCACAAAGCCCAACAGGTTTATTGTAGCATAACCTTTAATGAGGTCATCCACTTTATGTCCTGCTGAAAACCTGTTGGTCTCTGAGCGGAAATTCTTTGTTTGCAAATTGCGACACACACTTAACCTCTGGGATAGGGTAGGATAAAAATCTAAACAAGGAGATAGGTTATTTTTCAGGTTACACGGAACTGGAATTCTTGCTCATGCTGGGTGAACATTTTCAAAAGGAGGGTAGGGAGGAAAGGTGAATTAAAGAGAGAGTTTGTGGCCTAAGCATCTTCTCGAAATACAAACTTTCTGTACGCAAGGACTAGATTTGAATACAATAGCATTCCACCATGCGAGCCTCCATTTACAGTCTGAAGGGATTCAGGAGAGAACTAGCCCAAAGTGTTGCAAGGGCTAGGTTGAACTGCAGATCTGGAATGTCCCTTCAATGGTTGACCATGCCTCTTGCTTGCCTGGACAAAGGGTGAAGAAGGGCACGTGAATGTGTGGGTGTAGAAACCTCTGCCTTTTGCATGGTTGCATCCATTACTCTGCATCTGACCCACTGGCCTGTGGCTCCAGGAAGATGGTCCACAACAGAATGAGGCCCTCAGCAACAACACCACTTGTTCTGCCACACTTTTCAAGTGATCCACAGGGCTGCAGTTCTTCCATCCCTAACAGCTTCCTATTCACGCCACAAGAATCAAATTGACCGTGTAATTTGTGGTGTGTTTTTGTTGGGTTTTGTCACTGTGTGCAAATTCCTAAACACTTGTCTACATTTTCTCCTCCTAGGAAGTTGGATATTGTCAGGGAATGAGCCACATCACAGCTTTACTTCTTATGTACATGAATGAAGAAGATGCCTTCTGGGCCCTGGTGAAACTCTTCTCAGGACCCAAGCATGCTATGCATGGTATGTCACCCAAATCTTGCTTCAAAGCACCATTTAATTCTCATCTGATTTTTCAATTATTATTATGAAGTCTGGACTGGATTTGTAGTACGGCAAGCTGGGCCTTTTGGCTATTAATGTGCTCAAAATACTTAGAAAAAAATGTGTTGTTTTTTAACCAAGACTTTTCCTGCAGTCTATGATAGGTCTCTTAAAATGCTCTTTTGAGGTCATTTGTGATGATGTGCAGGGACTGTAACCCTGCACATGACCTGCTTTCTGTGGGCATGGAGCTGGCTGCACAGAAAGTTTTACCCTCATTTGAATCCATTATTGCAGCTGGAAATTGGGAGTGGAATTAAATTTCCAGCGTCCACATACTCAGAGCAGGAATTTACCCTGTGGAGCAGCATTCTTCCCCGGCCATTTTCAACCTGGGGCAAGCAGTTTTTGCATTTAGGATAAAGGGCATGGTGATGCTTTAAACATGATTATGGGAAAGCAGCATATAAATAAATTTAATAATCAGTAACATAAGATTGTGGCAATCTCAAATGCTCAGCAACTCTTAATTCAGTCTCTCACTCATTGTTGGCAACGTTGAGTTGTGTTTACTTGCACCATCTGACCACAGTGTGAACACGACATGCCTCCAACAAATCAGTCCTTGGATGGGAGAACCATGACCTTCTAGATATTAGGCTACAGCTGCTATCAGCGCTAGCCACCATGGCCAATGATCTGGGATGATGAGAGTTAATGTCGTCTGGAGAGCCATAAGTTCCCCATCCTTAGTCTGTCTCTTTCTTAATCGGATTGGTTCACACCTTGTACTTATTTGCCTGCTGTGTGCAGCTATTCAAGCTCAACAACTTTGGCTCCCTAAAAAAAGCTCTTTGGTGAAGTCTCCCCCCAAAAAAGCTCAACTACTTTGGTGAAGCCTCCCAAAAAAAGTCAACAGCTTTGGTCAATCCAATGGGTAGATCAATGCCAGTTTATTTATAGTGGGAGTAGATCACAGTCTCTTGGAAGTCGGACACCCCTGAAGTACAGCATCAGACCATGGTTTGATATTACAGGAACAGACCCAGGCTTACGTGTTCTTCCACCCCTAGCTGGCATGGATTTACCCAACAGCAAACTGCAGTTGGGAGCTTCTAACGTTTGCACATCAGGGGAAAAAGGGGTGCATCAGTCCAGGTTTGTAATGCCAAATCACACTTTTGGTGTTGCATCTCAAAGCCCCTGTGCAAAGTCTGCTGCCTTTTCTGTATGCCTTACCAGCTTTCACGCATCTGATGAAATGGGCTCTTGGTCATCTATGGTTACGTCACAATGAGTAAATTAATCTTTAATACGCCACGAGACATTGCATTGTATTTTAATGTTTAAGTGATTTCCGCCCCCATTGGAATTATTTCACTGCAACACTTAAACCTGTGAACATGTTTTTTTTTGTGGGAATTTGTTAGTGTTCGACATGTTTTTATTCTCTCTTATTCTCTCTTCCTCTCACCACCCCAACCTTTTAGGTTTTTATATTCCGGGTTTTCCCAAGCTGTTGAGATTTCAAGAGCATCATGAGAAAATAATGAAGAAATTTTTGTCTAAGCTTAAGCAGCATTTTGTAAGTAAATGCCATCAGAATATGCAGTACATAAAGGGCAACCCATCAGCAAAAGGTCCAATATGATATTTAATTCCTCCCTGCCTGCTTATGCTGGTGTGTAGGGAATTTATGGAACTACTTTATGCCAAATCAGGTCATTGTTCTGTTGCTGTTTTCTGTATCTACTTTGCTGAACAGTGGTTCTGAGACAGACAGAGATCTTTCCCAGTCCTGCCACTGAAAGCCAGTTTAACCTGAAATACTTTTAAAGTGATACAAGGGATTGAACTTGGAACCTTCTCCATGCGAAACATGGGCAGGGTGTGTGCAAAGATCTAGGGGCAGTTGTGCTGTGGTATGATTCTAACTAAGCCTGTAATGATATGTAGATTATAAATATTTTAGGTCGATTAATTCTGCATAAGCAATGTGTGATAATAGTGTATAGTCCTGAAAAGCAAGGGGTGGGGCGTCTCAAGCCAGGGATGGGGAAACAAACCCCCAACATCTCTATTCACTAGCCATAGTTGGGGTCCATACGGTTGGCATCTTTGTGAAAATCCAGACACAGAAGTAGTTGAGCTTTTTTCGCAAACACACAAAAAAAGAAGTTTTCAAGCTAATTTTAAGGAATATCGCCAAAAATGATACTGCCAACATGGGTCCAGGATTTTCCCAGACATTTTTGTGATTTCCACCCTGGCATTGCTTTTGACTGCAGTATTCCAGCTATGGCAACCTTTGGACCCATCAATATCTGTAGAGCCACAAATTCCCCGCTCCTGTCCTATGCTTTTTAATGGGAAAGTACATCAAGGATAGGAAGTTTAGAGTACTCCATGGAATCCCATATCTCCCCTCCCATGCCAAGGGGATTCCCACCCTCACACTCTTTCCATTTCAGAGCTATCAGTATTAAGTGTTGCATCTGCACCAATGTTACCTCTATAATCCTAGCTCTTGTCAAACCACTGTTTGCAGTCCATCTTAGAAGCAGGCTTTCAAGTTCCAGTTTGGCCCATCTATGCTTAGCACTAACATCAATACAGTGGTACCTCTGGATGCGAACAGGATCTGTTCCGGAGCCCCATTCGCATCCTGAAGTGAACGCAACGCGTGTGTGCGTGGGTTGCAATTCGCCGCTTCTGTGCATGTGCGTGGTGTCATTTTGAGCATCTGCGCATGCGGGAGCGGTGAAACCCAGAAGTAACACACTCCGTTACTTCCGGGTCGCCGCGGAGCGCAACCCGAAAACTCTCATCTTGTAGCATATTCAACCCAAGGTATGACTGTAATGCTAACCAGAGTGTGCTCAAAAACTAAAAGGGGGGTGGGGTGGGAAACTGAATGTCTTCATAAAGGGGTATATTTGTAATGAAATTTGCAATGGTTGCTCTCACTATCTCCTAGCGCTGGTTAGGAGATTGAGCAGTGCTACATCTGAACCTCACAATATTTTCCCCAAGAAACCTATGGGGTTTTTGACTTGTTTTATTTTTTTATTTTCAAAACATTTCATTGAGACATCCCAAGCATCTGCATTCGAAATTCTCAGAAAGATACAGGAAGGGAAACTTAATAATGCCTGCCATTCATCCAACTTTATGAACCCAACATATAAAAAGGGAAACAGACATATAAAGAAACAAAGAATCATAGAATTGTAGAGTTGGAAGGTACCTCCAGGCATCACCTAGTCCAACCCCCTGCAATGCGGGAATCTCAGCTAAAGCATCTATGGTAGGTGGTCATCAAACAGTAACCAGTAATTATCTTCTATAGCTTGATCAGGATGAACATAGCACTTTTATGCATTAACAGGTGTCAAAAACAAATTGGTTGTGGTATTTCCACATCTGTAGATAGATGATAGATAGATATAATATTATTTCAGTGCAGAGAAAGGAAGAGATGTAATGGTGAACCAGGCTTAAGGATATAACCCTTGAGTAATTGGATGTGCCCTTTATATAAAGGTCTCTACTTCTGTGCACATTCATGCACAAAGTACTTTTTATTTCAGTGAAGACTCACTATATTTCCAAATGCATAAAAGCTTCCAGCCTTTCATATATTTTTTTGTCCATTGTGCTGGAAGCTTATGAAACATGAAGCATATTCCTGCTAGGAAGTATAGTACATTTAGTTTCTTTTTCAGGGTGTTTGATATTAACTCTCTGATCAGATCTAAAATTGCTAGAGACAGGATCAACAGCAGCCTTAGGTTGTGGACTTGAGCACATTTATAAGAAAGGAAAGTTCCTGCTGAATGCAGACGGACTTCATTCCTAGTCTTTAATCTTTGATATCTGCAGCAAATATTCTAAACGTAGTGAGTCACCTCATGTATGCCATATTGGTTTTCCGAAATCTGTTCATGGGTAAGGGAGAGTTTTAAAAAGGATTATTTAAATCTACTGGCTGGTAAAATCGAAATCACTTTCATGCTTACCTCTAGGCTGTAAATTGTGGTTTTAATTTTCACAGCAGAGTTCATATGGAGTTTGGACTGTAGGTCGTTGCTGCTTATTGCTTTAATTTTGGAGGAGTTTGCCTTCCAGGGGAGGAAACATCAAGTGCATCTTGCCCTGAGTCAGTAGGCTTCCTCGTCTGGATGTCTGAAGGTTCAGGGAGGCTACTTCTAATAAATGAAAGTAAACAGCAAGCTGCTAAATCAGTAAAGCGAGGGAGGCACAACCACTTTTTTAAAATTTGGAGAGTCAAAAGTTGGGTGTGTTTATGTAGATAATTCTTAACAGCTCCTTAAGTCTCTCTGTCAGGCTAAGAAATCCCAGTGGAGCCTCTTTTATTGTTGGGATGCTACGGTGAAGGGACACTTATTTGTAGAGCTGTTCTGTAGAGACAGAGCCACTTACCAAATCCTTGTAGGGCAGAGTTACTGCCTCCTCCATGGTGTCTGCTACTTCCTCCCACTGCACCTTATTCCCAGGCTAGTGTGCTGTTCCATTCATGCTTCTCAGTGTCCCAGGAGCTCCATGCAGTTAGATCACACAGCTGCCACTTCCGCCTCTGCCCATTCAATCTCAGCAGGAAGAGGGGTTGGC
Organism: Podarcis bocagei; assembly: GCF_964188305.1. Taxonomy (NCBI): domain Eukaryota; kingdom Metazoa; phylum Chordata; class Lepidosauria; order Squamata; family Lacertidae; genus Podarcis; species Podarcis bocagei. The sequence continues at coordinate 13,912,535 of NC_138135.1, read as the reverse complement.
AAGGGCAAGCCTCTGTTGCACCCTGCTGCTTTTGAGCACACTGAGCTTTCTGATCAGCTTCAAGCAATTTCCACAGCTTCCCAAGAGCTGCACTTACAAACAGCAGCAAAAACCCACCCTGCAGAAGCACAACATGCAAACCCAACTTTCAAACCATAATTTCTAAGTCCTGTTAATGAGATCTGCAGTTGGCACGCACCCCTTGGCTCAGCTTTCTCAGACCCACCAAAAGTTTTGGACTATATCTCCTATCAACCCCAACTGGCATAGCCAGTGGTAGGGGGTTGATGGGAGTTGTAGTTGAAAACATATGGGATGCACCAGGCTGCTCTGAATAGACTATGGGCAAGAATGACAGGGTCTGGGAAAGAGGAATTGGCCCTAGAGAATGAAGGGACTTATGTCCCAGGGCTTGGTTCCTGGTTTACCATAATGCGGGGGGTAGGAAACTACTTGCTATGCTGCCTCTGCATGAAAGAGGCATTCTGTACATGCTCAGGTATGCTGCATTCCTTCATCCCTTTCTTTAGAGGAGAAGCGTGGCCAAAATTGGTGAACTGGGTCAAACTTTTCATAGAGGGGTATGGCCACAAGAGGTTTTCTCTCCTTATGCCAGGTGGATCAGGCTTTGTGCCTAAATGACTGCTTATATGCAACCCTGAAGCTTCAGAGTAAGGCAGTCTCCCCCTATGGAATCATATTCCAGAAAGTGGGGCATTGCAGTAAGTAGAGAATGCCTAGGCACACATTTTAACCGTGCCACAGGAACCTTTCTTCTAAGCTCTCCCCAGCAAACCAAAGTGATCTTACAGGGAGAGGTATTTTTAAAAGTACACATGACCCAAACCCTTCATTCTTCACAATCACCCTCTTCAATGTTTAACCTCTTTGGATTTCTTTTGTCCACGGAGGGGAAGACAGAATGCATAGGAAAGCAGTCAGGTTTCAGGCTGAAGATACTTTGGCCATTTCACTTTGGGTTTGCAGTCCAGGAGTTCATGCTGTCTTAGTTGCCAATGTTTATGCTGTGTGCTTAGCAAGGAAAATCTGTTTTTGTATGTGCTGTCTTTTTTCTTTTAATTATTATAGGGGTTTTTTTTTAATTACCTTGTTTGTAGGGAATATTTTTTAATGGGCTGAAATATAAATTCAATAACACTAACCACTTGGCCACTTTGTGTGATGCTGTGTTCGTATCTGAAGTTCATAAAACTGCTTCTTCTTGGCAGGACTCCCAGGAAGTCAACACTACGTTTTACACAATGAAATGGTTTTTCCAGTGTTTCCTTGACCGTGTGAGTGTCTTTTGCCTTCCCCACCCCAATCATCCCAAGCACACATTTTTACGGCAAATCTGGATTTCTGTTATTTTTCTGATGCCTCCCATGGCTTCTCTCATTGCAGACTCCCTTTACGTTAACCCTCAGGATCTGGGATATCTACATACTTGAAGGAGAACGGGTTCTCACTGCGATGTCTTATACCATTTTGAAACTGCACAGAAGTAAGATCTCTGTCCTGGCTTTAAACTCTTTAACTCGCCATATGGCATGGACAGGCACTTGTGAATAAAATGAATAAATTAAAAACCAAACATTTTTCTCAGTTGGGCATTTCTCAGTACTATTTATTTATTTATTATTATATTTCTTATATTTGTTCATCACTTTATCTTGCCCAGGGCAACCCACAGTAACTTACAACCTACCAAGCCATTGATGTTCTCTCCCCGCCCTGCACTTCTGGGGAGAGAGATCTTGTGTGTGCTTATTTCACACTGTCTCCAAAGCCACCACAGCTTCACTGTTGGGAAGATTCTAATAACTAGAAATACGTTGCAATGTGGCTACAATATGCACAATAAATCTGGTGGCACGGTATACTTCCCAGCCAACAGGAATATAGACGCTGGTCAGAAGGGCTCTACTCAAAAGTACAATTTCCTGAGGAGATTAAATCACAGCAACGAGCGGAGTCTTTTTGGCGACAGCCCCAAGGCTTTGAAATGAGCATTCTCTGTAGGTCCTTTGCTGGGCCTCCTTGTTAACTTTAGGAGACTCTGTGAAGCCCACCTTTTAAAGCAAGCCTTTGTTGGCTGATGCTCCTGGTGCTTCTTATGGCTATGATGGCAATGTTTCAGTTACGTTGAGTGTTCGTTGATATGCTGCCGTTTTAGTGGGGTTATTTTTGTCAGACGTTTCTGCAACCTGTTTCAGTGTCTGAGAGAGGCAGGACTGAAATGGTTTAAATAAATGGAGGGGCTAACAGGAAAGCATGAGGGCACAGTGCTCACTCTCAACAACGACACCACTTTCCATGGCTACTTCCATGCTTCTGCCTCCCTCTTGATTTTCAGTACTCTGTGATCTGCTCCCATTTCTGTCTGCACGTACCACCTGTGCTTGTTGTTAGAGAGAGCAATGTTAGGGAATTGGCTTGATATATGGCAGCCTTATGTTTCTGTAAAGTTCTAGAATTACACTAGGTGCTTGTTTAATTAATAGATATGAATTGACACAGAGAGAGAGATTTCTGTTTCAATAGAGAAAGCAAATATGGCTACATTTTAGTCTACTCTCTGATGTCGTACTCTTCTCCCCCTCCCAACCTAGAACACCTGATGAAATTGCAAATGGAAGAACTCGTGCAATTTCTTCAGGAGACCCTTGCCAAAGATTTCTTCTTTGAAGATGACTTCGTAATAGATCAGCTCCAGAGTTCCATGGCGGAGCTGAAACGAGCAAAGTTGGACCTGCCAGCAGCAGGTGAGTAACTCAAGACACAGCCGCTGCTTTGGAAGCAGGCAGCCCGTTTTAGTTGGTTTCTGGGTCCACCCAGCTTTTGTCACTCTGCCCGGCCAAAACACCACCTCGAATGGAGCTGCGTAACTATGGCACGGTGCAGGAAATTCACAATTTGGTATCCCGTTCCTGGAAATCCTGATCATTTCCCCAAAAGGTATGCCCACTTCTATCATGCTCCTAATCTGGAAGTGTAACAAAAGTCCCTGCAAGGAGCAGGTAACATTGTTCTCCTGATGCACAGCTATGCTCACAGCAGGAAGTTGGCCAAGCATTGCGCATCCTGAAGGCAGTGCCTGACCAGGGTCAGGAGATCAGTGTTTGGATGAACAGATGAGTTTTACAAGCAATCCATTCTGCAAAAAGGTACATGTGGGTCAGGCTCATTGTCCCATCCTGGAGAGCACAGGAGGTAAACTTGCAGCCTTTTAGTTAGCAGGAAGGCAACATCGTTAAAATGCTGGTCTTGTGTTCATGCCTTAGCATGCGGCCCCGGAAAACAGTTTTCGCCTCTGAGTGTGAACAACGATCAGAGATGCTCTTCTCTAGACCTATCAATCATTGCAGAAAGAGGGGAGGGCTTGGAGGGAGGTTTCCTGGACTGTTTGCCCCCCCCCCATACACCCAGCATTCATAAGAATGTCTGTGCTGTTTAATAGATAAGTGGGGTTTTGTGAGCTGAGAAAGGAAATTGAATTTTACCCTCCACTATTGAGAGGGTCCTTCAGGATTTCTGCCAGTTTAGTGTAACATGAGAGAGTGAGCAGAAAAGTCAGGCACTAGCTCTTCCTGAGGAAGATGGAGAGGAAATCGCAGAGGATGTCTGTTGAAACTGTCAGGCTTTTAATGTTCTTAACATTGCAGGGGTTGGACTAGAGGACCCTCGGACTCCCTTCCAATTCCACAATTCTATTAACATTCTGAACAATGAGACTGTAGATCACCATTGCTATGGGCTGCTCTGTTTTCAGCCTCTTTCCTAAGTATTCCTAACACTCCAGATTTATTTCAGAAAGAGTTAAGTATTTATGCTTCCGGTGAAAATTTGACTACAATCCCAAGATCTCTTTCCAAAGTAATTAGTCAATTCACATTGTGTGTGTGCGTGTGTGTGGTGTCCTCAAAGCTGCACATCATTTTAGGCATGTCCCAATTTTGAACCTTATGCGACCCATTTTTTAAAAAAAACTCTTTTTCTATTTTGAAAGTTCTCTATTTGTCCCTACTTCAGTTTCTTTTAACCACCTGGCATTATGTGCAAGGATACCATTTTCTGATCGCTGTGGCTTTTGCCTTATTTTCTCTCTGCTAGGCCAATAGTAGCCTGGACAGGAAGGGGGGCGGGGAGGAGTGGAAACTGACAGCACTGAACCAGAGGCTTTGAATGTGGAGTTATTGCAAGCACTACTGGAAATATTGAATCTTATAATTTATTCCTTTTGCAAACTGAGGCCTGTAAGAAATTTGGGGTGGGGAGGAGAAACTCCACCTGTTTTCCACCCCTCAACTTCGCCTTCCTCCCCACACTTATGAGATGGTTGAATACAGGTGCTGCCCAAGGCACCTACGGAGTGCTGGCTTCCATGGAGGAAAATTGGAGTTTGGGGCTCCTCCCCTTCCTGCCCAGCCCAGCCCTGCTCATCATATTGGGAGACTGGGGCTCAGTCAGTCTCCAGCTCACAGCTTAGCATCAGGAATTGGCTAGAGAAGAGGAATGCGGAGGAAGTTCTGGTCCCAGCTGGTGAAGGATAGCACCAACATTGTGCTGCTCTCTGCTTCCAAGGACATTCCCCCAAGGCATGAAGGATTCTGATTCCCCATTATTTTTCTGTGGATATAATGGTGACTCTTCTATTGATAGACATCCATACTGTCTCCCCCCACTTTGGGCCCCAGGGATGGATGCCCATGCACGGGCATTCCACTTGGGGCCGCCGGGCGGGGGGGGGGGTATTTCTTCAACCCCCAAATGGGGGTTTTCTTTGTGCCTAAGTACCCACAAGATACGTCTTGAAAATCTGTTAGATTTGTTTTCAGTTCCTGTTTAGCTAAGAAAATGGATGCCTCATTTGCTCTTCATCTGAATTTCATCAGCCCTTGAGTTTTATCTCCCCACTCCGTGTTCAATTCTTGTTTTTCTAATCACTATCTCCAGGCGATGCTATCTGTCACCAACCTCGCTCTCAGCGTCTTCTAGACATTACCTCACTCTTGCGTGCCTCGTCTGTCTCTAGTTCTGCAAATGTGCAGGGGGCAGGCAGCTTCCTCCCCAGGCAAGCACAGGGTTGATCCTGTCTCATGTGAGCTCAATGAAGGGCACTGGCTGCCAGCTAAGGCTTCCTTTTGCACCTCCACATCAAGGTCAGCCAGTTTGGGAGGGAGAGTAACAGGGCCACATCAACACAGAGAAGCAGCACCAAAACTGAGAGAGCCATAAGGAATCATTGGGGCAAGGTCCCCTTTTGGCTTTGGAATAAATCATTTCGCTCTGTCTTGCTTCCAAAGTAGACCCACAATGTCCAGATATAATCCTTGGTTATTTCATTCCCATCATGGACAGATTGCAGTGTCCAGGGCATGACATTGCAAGTTGAAATGAAAGCTGCCTTGGAAGCTGAGATGGACAGGGCTGTTTGCCCCGAGTGATGTGTGTCCGAATTCCTTACAGGCTATTGAATGGAGGGGTGAAGGGGCTTATTCTTGTTTGCCTGGCAGGGAAAGAGAACACTCAGCTTCTTTTCTGCATGTGACCTTGAGCCAGCTGCTCTCTCATTCTCTCTCAGCCCAGTCTACTTCACAGGGTTGTTCTGATGATAAAATGTAGGGGTGGGGGAAAACCCTGTGAGCTTCCTTGTTAGGAAGGGCAGGATAGAAATGAAGTCAAATGAATACAAAAAGGCTAGGGCAGCTACAATGAAGAGGGGATGGAAACTCCCTTCTGACTAGCTGGGAGAGTTAGTGAGATAAACCTTTCCCGGAATCTAAATATAAACTCCTGGATTTTCTACAGAAAGCTTATAGGGAAAAGGTAGAAAACACGAACTACTACTTATAGTACCAATCATGAGAACTCCAAAGTTTTCATTACTATGAGTTATCAGGAGAGCCTCTGGCTCGCATCATCTCTGACAATAGGCACTTGCTGGCTGGAGCTGTTGGAAGTTAATTGCTAGGCCAGCAAGATGTGGCGGGTTAAAGGTTCCTCCTCTGTGCTCTAGTGCTCAGGGTGGCCTGGACTGTTTGATGCATGTCATCCTCACAACATCCCTGTTATGCAGGTTGTGCTAGGAGTGGAATATGCACCTTCAACTGAATCCTTTTAGGCTGCAGTGAACACTTTGGGACTTACTCTCAGGGTAAAGATAAATAGGCTTGTGCATTAAGATTACAGCTGGTGAGGAATGCCATCTTCTGCTTCATACTTGTGCCCTAAGCTGCAGTTGCCCCTCATGCCACCGAGTCAGACCATAGACCTATCTAACTCAGTATTGTTCACACTGACTGGCAGCAGCTCTCCATGGTTTCTCTCGGCTCTAACTGGAGATGCCAGGAATTGAACCGCGGACCTCCTGCATTTGGAAAGCAGATCCTCTACTACTTCCCTTTCCCTGTAATAATGAAATAGTTATTGGCAGCTTGCAATTCTAGCCATGCTGTTAATTTAGGTCCCTCCCATATGGGAACATCCGAGCACTAATTAGGCTTAGTGGAATTCTCCATCTGGCAAGCCTTGTTTAGGGTGCTAAGAGCTTTCCAGAGCTGTTTGGGCAGACTTTGGTCTGTTGTCAAAGACATAACTTTGCACAGCATTGAAAACATGGCAGTCCATCTGGAAGGGAATTTGTAGTGTGCACTCTTCCCTGTTTTCTTCTAAACTCTCCTTCAGAATGAGATGGACTGGGCAATCTTAAGGCTTGTGCTGATTACCAGTTTGCTTTGGGCTTTTTCTTTCCTTCAGACATGGTCGAAAAACACTTAATTGCTCAGTCAAAGCACTTGTGTTCCAGGACCAGGGCCAGATATCGTCCCTTCACACCCTATTCTACCCCAGGAAAACTGTAACACCCAGAGAAAAGGCTGTTTTTGCAAAAGGAAGATCTTCTGATGGTCCTTCCTATCAAGCACAGAATGTCTTCTGTGGAGCAGATGGGGGAAGAAGAAAGGGCACAGAACTTCATAAATTGCCCGATCACAGCTTTTTCCTTCTCTCTGAAATGTATCAGGCAGTAATGGAATTGCCAGGAAGCCTTCCAGTGATTCTTCTCTCCCAGGATCCTTTTATCACATCTAGTGGGTCTCTGGTTATTTTTCACAGATCAAGGACCTCAGAAGCCTCTTTAATTTTAGCTCATCTGTGAATTTTTCACAAACTTTCTGACTCCTTCCCCAGTGCCCCGATAAGGCTTCTGCATTTCCTAATATGCATTAAGAGCTTCTGAACAAAAAAAAAATGTTGCCCGTTACACAAGTAGGCACCATCTCCTTCAAAAAGTAGAAGCCATGAATGGTGCTGCAGAGATATTATTGCGTTAACTGGCCATGTCGCCATTAATCCAGTTTGACTCTGAAAGATGGCTGGCAATCCTAACTTGTTGATGTGAACAAAGGGTCTGTTGTGCCTCCATGTGCACCAGCCTTCCCAAGTCTGGTTACCTCCAGATATTCTGCATTACAATTCCCATCAGTCTGAGCCAGTGGGGCTGATGGGAATTGTAGTCCTGAGTATCTGGAGGCTACTGGGTTGGGGGAAAATTGTGTGCCCATTGCCTTTCCATTAAGAAGGGGAGTTAAGTGTGCAGCCTTCTTTCAGAATGCCTACTGGGGATATTTGTCTCCCTCTAGACAGAGTCAACAAACAGGGGCTTTGTTTGCTTACGAATCCCTATCAGCCACCAGCTCCTCCACCATCACCACTCTGCAAACTTCAGGGCAAGTGAGAACTTGGAGGAAGTGGGGATTGTGTGTTGCCAGGTATCCTTTCCACCAGAAAGTCATATGTGCTTGCTGCTAAGTGATGCTGCTAACCTCTCTGGCAGACAATTTACTTAATGCACGCACATGAGCAAAGGACTGGGAACTAGGGAGTTACAGGACTAACTGATTCCACCACCACCCCCGCTTCCCGGAGACCCTTCCTGCCTTTTGTGGGCAGCTGGCCAGCCCAGCCACTTTCTGTGGGCGAGTGGAGGGCAGAGGGAGCGTTGCACATCCTCACTTTGCACAGAGCAGACAGTATGTGGTTTAAACTGCAGAAACCACTACCACGGCATTTGCCGTTGGTCACCAATTCAGATGGATTTAAAAGAGGACGGGACAAGTCTGTGGAAGTGAAGGCTGTCAGTGGCTACTAGTCATGAGGACTTTGCCATTTCCAAGATCAGAGGCAGCCCAGTGCCTCCGGGCAACATGTCAGTGAGGAACAGCTGAAGCAGAGGACCATTGCGCTCATGTCCTGCTTGCTGATGTCCCACAGGCCTCTGGTTGGCCACTGCGGGAATAGGATGCAGGACCAGACAGGACTTGGGCTCTCCAAATGTTCTTATATCTCATTTAGTTCACAGCTCAATGCTAAAACACAACAAGCATGTTGTTATTGTTAAAATTATATATTTAACATTGTTAAATGTTAAAATTATATAGATGTATGGAGCGAAAACTAACATGACCTCCATGTTTAGAATAAAATAGATCTTCCCAAGTAGCAGAAGACTGAGAAGGAAGGGAGCAACGTGGGCGGGGGAATTCCTTGTGTGAATGAGGAAAGTTCCCTGTTGCCTTACCACTGTAGCTGCCTGGATGTTGGATCTTTATCTCGGGGAATATAATTGATAGGGCATAAATAAGGGTTGCTCTCATAAAGCATCTGCTTTGCATGTAGGTTCAATCCCCAGCATCTCTAGGCTTGACTGGGAATGTCCTCTGTCTGACACCCCGGAGAGCTGTTGCCAGTCAGGGTGGACACTACTGAGCTAGATGGACGCAATGGCTAGACTCAGTATGCAGCAGCTTCCCATGTTCCTAAATAAAAGACTGTGCGTTTCTCCTTAAACTTTCTGTTTTTTGTTCTCCTTTTGTCTCTCTCCTCCAGTAGACCACATTGCTTTTCGTTCTTCACAGGAATTTAAGAGTGTGGCTCCTAACTTTATCAGCTTCTCAGTTCAGACTTCTGTTTTAGCTAATGTCTTATTGGTTTTTCCCTTTCTGGCATCTGTAAAAAATAATAAAGGAACAATATTGTAAAAGCATCAGTGCAGTATACTTTCTCTTCTACAGCTCCTGTAATGTCACTTTTTTGTATTTGTTTTTCCTTTTCCAGATGAATATGGAATTTTTCATTTATACGTTTGGAGGACTCACACGTATCTGTTTTATTTTTCCTTTGCACTCCACTTCATTAACCAACTAACTCTCCCGATACTTTTCCATGTTGTTGATGTTTTTTTATTCCTACTGATTTCTCGAGTGCATCTAAATGTGATGAAGTTAGAGGTTGCCATGGAATCTTGGTTTCCCCCCGGCACTTTGCCTGTCTCTGTGTGATTTGAACTGTATAGTTTGAGCCATTGAATTTCTCTCCTCATGTCCTTATGGATATAAAGCGGTGCCACTAACTCTGCTTGTGCCTCTTCTGAATATCCACTTAGACTTGGTAAAATCTAGCACGGCTTGAAATTGTTGTCTGCATCAGAGGACCGCGATGCGTTTGCCTGGGGCTTTTATTTCAGTAGCCCAGGAACAAGCAACCTGTTAATTTTTTCCTGCTTTTAATTGTCTTCCTCTGAATCTAGGTAACAGTTTCCAAAGCGAGTTCATACGATTCACACCTCAAACATCAGTGCAGAACTAAATTGTGTTAAGCCAATTCTTCAGTGTTCTGAAAATTGCTGGGATTGGCATGTCCCTTTATTTATCATGATGATCCAGAAATGAGAAAGGGAACTGTGGTGAAGGACAGATCTAAATGTCACCCTGAACACATAGTTGCTTCTGAAAAATAGCTTCAGCTGCACACCTGGTTTTGCTCCTTCGCCCCACAAATCTGCTAGATCTTGCTTTGACATCATGCCACAATGTTCTGTGTTTTTGTGCTTCCCCTTCCATATCACCGTTGTGCAGTGGGAAAATGTCAAATGTCATGATGGGGAAGAACCATAACTCAGTGGTTAGAGCTTCCTCTTTGGATGCAGGGGGTTCCCAGTTTAGTCCCTGGCATCTCAGTAGCAAATAAGCTACTGATTTGGAAGACCACAAACCCATCAGTCTTGTAACATGTTTCCCTGCGATTGCCTCCCCTCTAAGCTCTGTGAGGACTCTCAAGACATGCACATTCTGGAGCTGAAATGAGGGTCCGAAACTGGTTACTCAGACTCTGTTGTGGCATTCACTTCAGTGTAATTGGCTGTTAATGCATCTTGGGACAATTAAGCTGGAAGGTTTTGCAGTTGTGATTAATTTCCACTGGGTGGTGACAAAGATCAAGAATAAGCCAGTAGCATTTCTTTTTTTTTCAAATCTCTCTACTCCCTTGTTTCCTTTAATCCTTGTCAGCATGTACTTTCACCATACCAGCTTTTAAAAACAAGATGACTTGAATAGCAGAACCAGATATTCCCCCGCTTTTTAAAGGGACACCTGTTTTTTCCTTCTGAATGACAAAACTCACAGTAGAAGTATCCTAGAATGCCAGTGCTAGGAACTGAAAAAGCATTTCTTTAAGCCCATGTATTTGAAGGCTTTTTAAAAACAAAATCTTTGGAGTGCTGAAAGACTAACCGGTTTTCTTTTGTAAATTATTGTATATGTAGCCATGAGCGTAAAAGGCAGGCTTAGAGTATATGTAGGAATCCTGTTGCCACAAGCCTTTATAAATTGTCTTGCAAAAATTGTAAGACTAGAAGCTGGAAGAATAACTAGCTGAAGTTCAGCAGGTCTGATCCAACCAAAGTTAAGCACTTAGTATCCTATTACTCTCCAGGGGAGAGTTGGGCATGTACTTAAATCTCTGCTGTTGAAGTCAGTAGAACTGGGAAGTCCTAACTGGCTGGATCATAACCCCAACCAAGGGTACTTCCTTCATCCTGTATTCCTTCAATACTGTTTTTCTTTAAGAAGTGTCAGTGGGTTTGGAAAGAGCATAACTCTGCCATTCAGACATAAGGAGACTCTGTAGAAACATCACAGATTTGCTTTATTTAAGAGAACGAAGGAAAGAAACAATCCTATTCATCTGTTAGGTTTGCCAACATCTAGGCCAGCACTGTCCAAACTGGGTGATTGTGTGCTATGAGTAACATTAGGAGAAACTTCTTGACAGGTACAATTAGACATTGTCCAGCTTCTTAGCAATGGAGTCTCTTACCAGGGAGAGCAGAGTACCTCCTTCTTTGTAGGGCTTCAACAGAGTCTGGACAGCAGCTTATTGAGGATGAGCTAACCTTAGACGGCCTGTATCAGGCAGGTAGTTGGATCAAGTGGGTCTATGAGGCTCCCTCTGATTCTGCAGTGAAGTGGATCGCAGGACACTTAGTCGTTTTTTAAACTTTGCCCTGTGACTGTGAATATGGAAAAGGGCAGCTCTGCAAGTAATAATCACCCGGAGAAGAGCAGCTTGCAGTTGTGGGATGCCAGAGTATCGCGTTCTGTGCCCTTCTATGGGTACTTAAAATATTATTAAAAAATATTGCCATTGGTGATGCAAACAAGGCCTTGATTCCGTGTGCTGTGTTACACTTTGAGACAATTACATCCTTTGTCTTGGCTCTCTTCCCCCAGCCCCTTGGGAGTGATGGTTCCAGGCACTACTTTATGACTTGCTTGCTTTGGCTGACTCCACATGTAGCTCATTAGGTTCTGTTGCTTTTCTGAGGGAGGTTTTACGATGATGATAATGAACTTGCCTTTCCTCTTTCTTGCCAGCACCCGATATCGTGGCCTTCCTGTTCGCTACTATCCCCCAAGTGTCTCCTGGTACTTTTGCCTCTGCCTGGTTCATAGCATTCTTGTTCTTTGTGGTTTGAGCAAAGGTTGCTTTTATTTGATTGATTGATTGATTGATTGATTGATTGATTGATGGGCTTGTAAAACTGTTTTGTTTCATGTGCCTGAAATAATGGGCTTGTTTTATATTCAGTAAGTCTCTGTTCTTTTTAACAACAATATAATAATCCTGGTATTTCACCTGCATTTTACCTCCTCTCTCAGAGTAGTGGTAGCTGTTCCAGATATATGCATGCAGGCTTGTTTCACCCGTTGTCATTGCAGTGAATGAGCCCATATGTGGAGGTGTTCTGTGTGTGCATGCAGGACTTTTGGATTGTAGCAAGCGTGGCTAACAACCTATTGTAAAACAGGGTTTTAGAAACTCAATTGTCTGGTTGCCTATCACGAAGAATAGCTTCCAAGTGGCTAGATCACATTTTATCTAACCTAGTGTCTTCTAATTGCTGTTTGACTACAACTCTCTATCATCCCTGACCATAGTCCAGGCTGGCAGGGGCTGGTGGGAGTTGGAATCCCAACAAGCAGTGGACATCAGCTGGTTGGGGAAGGCTAGAAAAATTTTCTGAAGTGGGAAAGGTGTCATTAAAGGTAAAGGGGCCCCTGACCGTTAGGTCCAGTTGTGGACGACTCTGGGGTTGCAGTGCTCATCTTGCTTTATTGGCTGAGGGAGCATGACTAAGCCACTTCTGGCGAACCAGAGCAGCGCACAAAAATGCCATTTACCTTCCCACTGGAGCAGTACCTATTTATCTACTTGCACTTTTGATGTGCTTTCAAACTGCTAGGTTGGCAGGAGCAGGGACGAGAGCTCACCCCATCGCAGGGATTCTGATCAGCAAGCCCTAGGCTCTGTGGTTTAACCCACAGCGCCACCCACGTCCCTTCTGTATATGTATAATATATATTCTGTATATGTATAATGTTTTGCCTAATATATACCCAACAAAAAAGATGTGTTGGCAGTGAAGGTGGTGAACCTTTTCAAGTTTATTTATGTATTTTTAAAAATGTGTATACTCCCATCTTCTAGGCAGCATACAACACATTATTAAAGCAATGCCGAAAGCTCCTCAGCAGCCCTTGTTCCTCTGAGCGGTGGTACAAATAAAACTGTGCTTTGCTTTGCTTCTGCAGTCCTAGGGCAACTGGTCGTTGGAGTTGAGTTCTTCCTGACACCTCCAATACATGAAATTAGGTTGGCGTGAGCAAGGGTGGCAGTGGGGTGCAACTTGGTTGCTAGAAGGGACCTGACCAGCTTTCCTAAACTGGAAAACATCTCCTCCCCCTACAGCACAATTCCAATTTGGTGCTTTATAAGCCCTGGTTGTCTTATGCAAATGCTCCTGGCTACTTACCTGGACTGTTAGATCTGCTTGCGTTTTCCTTTCTCTCGGATTCATATGCCGACTGCATGTTCTGTGTGCAACGGATCAATGATTCTAGGAGTAAACTTGAGAACCCCATGGGGTTGAGCTTAGGAATAACCATGGGCTCTGTCTGCTAGTCCTTGGTGTCTTCCTTGAACACAGAAAGCATGTATAGGTATGTACAACATCGACCACTCTGCTTGGAAGATGTTGTGAAGCTTCTAGATTGGACTGGTTTAAGGACTGATGGCCTGCCTTTTTCCAGTTCAACGGAAGAGTGCTTCCTGCATGCTGCACTTCAGGTCTGGTTTCTCCAGGTTTCATCTCAAGCCTGCAGCAGCCTTAAAGCAAGAAAAGAGAGACGTTATGAGCATAGATCTCTTTGTGTTTAAATGAACCCTGCCATAATGATAGGGCAGCAAATTGGCCACCTGGTACGGCACAAAACACATAATGTGAGCGCAGCCTCACACCATAATCGTAATCATATTTTCATGGAAGGAAACTCTGCTGATTTCAAGGGAACCATTCCAAGCATTAAGCAGGCAGAACACATGCACAGTACCCCGACGAGAAGCACCTGAGATGAGAGTGATGTTCAACTTTCGGGCCAGTTCTTAATTTAAGATTCACCTAACCCAAGACCATGTCAGCAACAAAACTAACAAAATGAATTTCAATAGGGACAAATAGGGTCAGATTCTACACTTAGGGTAGGAATAACCAGATGCACAAATATATACTAGCTTGCCAGTAGTACATGTGAAAAAGATCTAGGTCTTAGTAGGCCACAAACTTTAGTGTGAATCAGCAGTGTGATGCAGCAACAAAAAAGCTAATGCAATTCTAGGCTGCATCAACAGAAGTATAGTGTCCAGATCAAGGGAAATCACTCTATTCTGCCTTGGTCAGACCCCACCTGGAATACTATGTCCAGTCCTGGGCACCACAGTTTAAGAAGGATATTGACAAGCTGGAATGTGTGTAGAGGAGGGTGACCGATATGATTAAGGTCTGGAACCAAAGCCTTATGAGGAACGGTTGAGGGAGTTGGGAATGTTTGGCCCAGAGAAGGCTGTGGTGATATGACGGCCATCTTCAAATATCTGAAGGGCTGTCACCGTGGATGATGGCGCAAGCTTGCTTTCTGCTGCTCCAGAGGATAGGATCTGAGCTAATGGATTCAAACTACAAGAAAGGAAAGTCCGACTACGGAAGACCTTTCTGGGGGTTATTGCTGCTTTGCAATGGAATGGACTCCCTCAGAAGGCAGCAGACTCTCCTTCATAGGAGGTTTTTAAACAGAAGTTGAATGGCCATCTTTCAGGCTGATTCTTGCTTTGCTGGGGGTTGGACAAGATTACTCTTAGGGTCCCTTCAAACTCTACCATTCTATGATTCTACAACAATGGACATCCAGAAAAATAAAATCACATTAGGAGCTGAGCATCTGATGCATAGTGGCAGGTGAAGGAAGGGATGCTTAACCTTTCCTCACCAGCCACTTTCCTCCTGCAGTTTTCTCCAAGCTGTGTGTCAGACCTGTGTTTGCAGAGTATAAACAGGCTTGCCGCTTCAGCAGCAATAGAAAAGCATCCGGGGAGGGTATTTGTAGTGGGAAATGACTTACTATGAGGAAAGGTTGTAGCATCTGGGACTTCTTGGTTTGCAGAAAAGGCAAGTAAGAGGTGACATGATAGGTGGTTATAAAATTATGCATAGCGTGGAGAAAGTAGATAAGAGAAAAGCTGTATGTTAGCAGATTCAGGGCAGATTTTTAAAAAAGTACTTTCTCACACAGCTCATAGTTAAACAATATACCGTATTTTTCGCTCTATAAGATGCACCAGACCATAAGACGCACCTAGTTTTTGGAGGAGGAAAACAAGAAAAAAAATATTTTGAATCTCAGAAGCCAGAACAGCAAGAGGGATCGCTTCGCAGTGAAAGCAGCAATCCCTCTTGCTTTTCTGGCTTCTGGGATAGCTGTGCAGCCTGCATTCACTCCATAAGGCGCACACACATTTCCCTTTATTTTTTGGGAGAGAAAAAGTGAGTCTTATAGAGCAAAAAATACGGTAACTTGCTACTTCAGTAGGCAGTGACGACCCATCAGCTTGGATGGCTTTAAAAGACAAATTCATGGAAGGCCGGGCTATTAAATGCTACCGGTAATGATGGCCACCTTCTCCCTCCACTGTCTACTCATTATGCCTCCATTTGCTGGCAATCGTAGGTGGGCAGAGTGCTATTGGGCTGATCCTGGGCTAGATTGGGCATTGGCCTGAACAAGCAGGTTCTTCTTACCTTCTCATGGCGGGGGCAAAGGGCTGAGCACCCCCTTTCCACTTCCACCCTGCCCTCTCCAGGTGCCACTTTGCAAAGGAGAAACAGGGCTTTAGTGACAAGATGGCCGCACTTTGTGTTTCGGTCCATAGATCCTTGTCGATTATACGGCCAGCTTAAAAGTCAGGGGCCTGAATGATGTTGGGAGATCTAAGCAAGCTGTATACTTTGTGTTGTTTCATGCCTCTTTTTTGACATTGAGCCTGGAGTGAGAGTTCATCTGCCTTATGCCGAGGCCACGTGACTGGGATCTAAAGCTGTGGCTCTATTCATCCCTTCTCCTCTCTTTTTGCTTTTGTTGCTGATGTGCTTTCCTCCCAATTATTTTCCACATCTGATAGAAACCCACGAGCCCTGCTTGTGCATGGCTTTGGTCTTGGCAATCAACAGTTGCGACCTTGGAATGTCCCCCCCCCCCCCGTTAGTGCCCCTGCTAATTCTTCATTTGTAACCCCAGGCTCTCGACTGGAGAACTAGTGTGGCAGTTTAGGGTCATTGTCATATCACCCCCCCCCCACCTTTCAGATCTTCAGGTGTTAGCCTACAACATCTAAACAGTTTTAAGCCACTCATACCGGGGGCGAACACACTCCCTCTCCCTCTGACTTGTGTCTGTGAGAGAGAGATTACAGAGAGTAATCTTCAAAGCAACAAAGAATTCAATAAAAATGTCTATAGTATTCTCACTGGGGTTTCTTGAAAGCTTAGTGGTAATTAAGAGACCTTAAGTGTACTAAATTAAAAAGAATAAAGCCGCCTTATTAATCAACCTACGTACATTTCAAAAGTTTTTTCTTTAAATACAGAACAAAACCCTATTCATTGAACCAATATATAAAAAATGAGGAAGTCCAGGGAGTTGGACTCGATAACCCTTGGGGTCCCTTCCATGTGTTTTTAGCGGTGCACTACTGGCCATTCTGGCGAAGCCCAAAATGGGTTTCCCAGCCCTGCTCTGACTTGAATGACTGGTGCATGTGCACATGCCCCTTCTCATGTTGCAGGAAGAAAGTACCAAATGTATGGAGGGCACATTTATTTGGAACGTGGCGTCTTCCCGGTTGCAAGGTTCTAAATCCACCCTCCTCTTCAGAAAGCAGAGAGAACAGAGGTTTAATTCAGAAAGGGAGGTGACATTTTTGAGTAACTGTGGTACAACTCAGTTCATTGAGTTTCTCTCTGCTTTGTACACATATGCAAGACTCACACAAGGTGGAGAGTCCCCCCCCCCCAAAGTCCTAATCACCTTAGACTCAGAAGGAAGGCTGTGTTGTCATCTAAAATTAAGACCGTGAACTGCTGCAGTTTCAGGAAAAGCACAGCTTAGACTATTGTGCCTTTATAGTCAAGACCATTCGAGGTCAGAAAATTAGTTTCCAAATTTGATTTGTGTTAGTAAGACAGTTCTTGCATGCCTCAATATCTTGCATGCTTTTGGTATCAAACTGGCTGACCACTGGCAGTTCCTATTACTGTTAGAGAGTTCATGTATAGGACAGAAGGCTAAATCTGCCACAGTCGCCAACCTCTTAAGACTTGATTTCAGCTGTGAACCCTCAGTTCTTGTTGCTTTATGTAATTCATACATTGACATGTGTTCTTTGGGAGAAGAGCGGGTAGAGGCGGGGAACCAATTAACTTCCTTTGCCACAGGGAGGGATCCATGACAAGAGTTTAGTTTATATATGTAATGCTTATTTTGGTGTCTATTCTTATAGGTAAAGATGACGAACTTCCAAAGAAGTTGGGGAAAGTTCCACCCGAATCTCAGCCTGCCATGCTTAATCTTACTCACCTGGTCAATGGGCAGAGCGGCACAAGTGCAGCAAGTAATGGCCGGGCTAGCCAGAGGGGAGGACGCAGAGCATCCATAGAGAGAGGCCAGGAAAGCTCGCCAGGCCACCGGAGGAGAAAGGATTCGCTGGAAAGGAGACAGCAAAAGCCCGCGACGGCTAATGTGCGGAGTGGGTTGCTAAAGCATGACTTGGAGAGCCCCAGGAAAAAACCTGAAGTTCAGCCAGAGTCTGACTCCAAGCAAAATTATAATGCATCTGCTAACCAAAATTCCAACGCTACTTTAAATACAGGAAAGGAATTTGTGCCCAGGTGGATTAAGCCTTCGGATGTCAAAATCATTGAAAAGACTGCAAAGCTGACCATGGAGATCAAGATTCGATCTGCAAACCATGCCAGTTCGGGAATGCCACCGAGTCCTGGGCCTGAGGGACAGGCATTCAACGTGAAGCAAAAGATCAGGGCTTTGGATGTCGATGAGGGTAAGCGAGAGTCAAATGCGTCGCAGTATGACAATGTGCCTGGTGGTGACCCAGAGAACGACAATTCTGTGGAAGAGGTGCTAGAAAGGGCAATCCTGCAAAGTCCGAGGAACACAGCTTACTCCCTCGGTTCAAGGAAGTCGACAGAGAAAACATCTAGTCCACCAAAAATATCCAACAGTTATGCCTTCAGCTCACAACCAAGAGCCCCTAGATTCTCTTCCCAGTCTGATGGGGCAGATATTGGACATAACTTCAAGCCGCCGCCACCATCTTACAGTAACCCACCTGTTTACCATGGAAATTCCCCAAAGCATGTTACCAACATGGTTCATTCCAGCTTCGTAGCCACACAGTATAATTACGGGAATCGAACCGGCTCTCCCAGCCGGCCCTACATCCCTGAACTTCCAACAGAGATGTTTACTGATAGACCACATAGAAATTACGCTGTCAACCACCAGCATGTGGTCGTGACTCCGTCTAGTCGAATCGAAGTCCTCCCAGTTGAAACTTATGCAAGCAAAGCTAAGTCGCCCAACGCCACCAGATTTGTAATCCCCCCAGCAGATTATTTGCCAGACAGTCGAAAGTGGCCTGATTCTTACACGCAGTCCTGGAGCCAAGATGGTAGCCGAAGCCACTTGGCTAACTTGAGGAGATACCCGCCTTTTCAATCGACACCTGTTAAAGAACATAATCTCTCCACCATTTCAGTGGATAGCCCTATAAGATACAGGACTTCCCCACCCTCTGAAGAGCTCGGCTTGCCACACTACCAGTATCCTAGTTCCCCAAGCCCTGCACACCACTACAGACACCAGACTGACGGGTTGTCCATGCATGAATCAGTCCTGCTTTGAGAAACGACACGTGCTCACCTGAAAGACCAGGGGAGGAGCATGCAATGGTTGCACGTCTGGGGTTGGTGGTCATCCAAGATTCATGATCTTCATACAGGACAATTCAGATAAAGGCATATGCAAACTGACACTATTTCACAGCTCTGTTAAATGTTGACGAAAGCTGAAAGTGAGCATTGAAAACGGACGGAAAGGTTGGATTCTCATAAACATAGCAATAGGTTTGTATGTTCAGTGTGACGACCATGGCGGTTGTTTGTTACGTTCGTGTAGCTAATTGAGCAAATGACCTTGTTGCCTAAAACCTCAGTAAGCTGCTTTTTGACCTGACACTACAATTGATTGTGTGTTCACGTGTGGCAACAGAATTACAGAGTCTAAAATGGAGGCGTGTGTATTCATGGACTGCATCCACAAAGTACTTTTTATTTCTTTTTCTTTTTTTCTTTTTTTTGGGGTTAACTTAATTTATAAACCACCCCATTCACTTGGGATGGGGGTTTCTTGACGTTCTTCTATACATTGTCTCAGTAAGCCAGGAGTGAGCATTCTGGGTTATCCAGAGCAGAGATGCTACTGCCTATGGCTCACATAGAAAGGAGAAGGTTTGACACCCAAAGCAAAGGCATTCTGATACAGCCAATAAATGGTGCTTATTCTATCAGGACTGTCTGCGAATTGTAGCATGTGTCTAGGATGTTGATGGTATTTGAGCCCGCCACCCACATTTGCATATCCAAAGGCAGTTCTGCAGTGCATTAGGTCTTCATTTTTAAATCTCAAATGTGTGTTTTGATGGAGGGGAGGGCAGAGGTGCAATCAAATACAGTATGTGCATCATTCACACACAGAACTGCTAATATACTGTGAGTGTCAGTGACTATAGAAGGCCTGCACAGATATTTGGAATGCATGCTTGGCAAATGATGGGTTTGTGCTGGTCCACGCCACTCTTGCCTGCCTTGTCAGGGCTGGATTTCATGTTTGCACATGGAGTCCAATGTATGTTGGTCCAAACCCTAGGATCTGTCCCCTTCAAATCTGATGGCTCGCAGAGCACGTGCTTCGGGTCCACGTGGGCCAGGCACTGTGTGTGTGCAACCTGATGCAAGCACGAAAGCCAGCATGTCAGCTGCAGGTGGGAGTGAGCATGCTGCGATGTGGTATCCTTCTCCTGCGTCGCACTAATGTTCTGTACACCCACAGAGGGCTACCTGAAATGCAGCCAGAAAGCAACTTTTGTTTAATGGGTTCATTAAACGAGTTGCTTTTGACCATGGTGGCTGCATTTCAGGGCTCTCTGTAAATACACAAAAGTGCAACACGAACAGTGTTTAACGGAAAGATTAAAAGGCGTCTTTTAAGCGCCACTTTTTCCTAGAGATGGCATTTCCCTTCATCAGCCCCGACAAAGAGGTTTTGATCCCTTGAAAAGCATCGGCTATTCCTGTAATAATAAGAGTTTTGTCTTTTCAGAACCAACTTTGAGAAACCAAGATGCTTTTATCGCTCTTTGTTGCGTACACCATTGATGTTGCCTTTTGTGTCTGGCACCGGGGCTGCCCATCACATCCAGTGTTCTTTTGAGTGTACCACGGGCAAAGTCTGCCAGGAATGCCTATTAATTTTCACTGTGGCTTAACCAGAGGGTGTTTCTGGTGGGCTGCAAAAAATATATATACCTCCATAACTGGTGATCCACCAAAGTCAAGGCAGCATACGGGCTGTAGATTGTAGCCCACCAGGCACCTGCTTTCTCCTTCCTTCTCCTTTCACCCACATCAACGCCCACATTGCACCGTGTTCTTGCTGTCCCAGCAAGTTGCTGTAAACAATGGGCTCCTTGAGCCTTTGGAGGGTTGAATTTGACTTGGTGAGCTGCGAGCTGTGCAGGCCAGTTTCAGAGCCCGTCTCAGGTGCACTTCGAAACACTAATCTTCCACGTTCAAATCATAGTCTGCCCTTTGTAAAGACAGAAATGTGCAGTTATGATTTGGGAACATCGGCACCAAAGGTGGCCGGTTCATATCCCAGCAGGGTTTTGTGATGGTCTCGGAAACGTTTGAGCTGTTCCCCCTCCCCCACCTCAATTTGTATTCCTGTGTTTCTGGCACCCCCTCGCTCCTTTGCTTCCTTGTCAATTCCTACAATGTGCTTGAGCGTCTTGTTTTTCTTGAGAGCAATAGACTTTTATGCCCTTGATTGGGCTAGCGCTGCTGTACCGTTAGGCCCTTAAGAGATGATTGTAGGTATAAAGTCTAATGCCGAAGTGCTCCCTCATTGTTAATCGGAAGCCAGCAAATTCATTGTAGCAAAATGCTTTGCAATCAGGGCCTGCAACCTTGTGTGGGTGGGTGGGTATGTATGTTGCTTTCTCCCTCCACTCCCATTTTGCTTTGATAGAGGGGGGGAAATCTTGTAGGGTGGCTGGAAGAGAGCAGGCCGGCAGAATATCTATGGGGGACTGTATCCCACTGATTTGGGTGAAGTGCACATGGAGTCAGTCCTGTCTGAGCAGCAGCTGTCCTGCTCGGCTCAAATGTCCAGGAATGGGCAGCAGTGCATGTGAAGCCGCTACTGTCCCAGTGCTTCACATGCTCACATCTCGAGATAACCAGAGATCTGAACCTGTGCTAAGCCTGTCCTTTTTCCCAAGCAGAGCTAATTGATTAGGATAACAGTGGCGGTGGGAAGTACCATACACACCCTCCTCAGCGTGGCTGTTCTGATTCAGTTCACACATGTGTCCTTAGGCTATGCTGAGATGTTTTGTTTTTTAATTGGGATTTCTGATCACAGATCTGCCCCGTCTGTTTTGGTCATAAGTTGAAGCAAGGGGGCCAGTGCCCATGGCCTAATCCAGAGGTAGCCAGCCTAGGGTCCTCCAGATGTTGTGGACAGCCAGGCTGAGGCTCATGGGAGCCGGAGTCCAATCACCCCTGGCCAAATCCCATTTTTGAGCTGACCTTTTCAGCTATGTCTGCACTCTGGAGGCTCTGTCCTCTCACACACTAAACCATGGGGTTGACGTCATGCTTCACTCCTGCCCACAGACACAAGAGTGATGATGAACCTGGAAGAGACCCAAAGCCGATCCAGCAAATGCCTCCAGCCCCTGTGATCCCTCAGTGGTTGAAAGATGTGCACACATGTCTCCTTTTTGCCATTCCCCTCCCTTCCCCTGTATGGCTGCCATACAGTTTGACCCAAGCTCTGGAACCAAACTCCCTGGCTTACGATTCTCCCCACATCTGGCTAAAATGTTGGATGGAAGTATTTTAGAGTATTCTGTTCTGGTTGAAAACAAACAAAACACTGGTCGTCTCCAGGTTTCAAAAGATTAGGTCCTCTCTTTCTTTATCCACGAGTTTTCCCCCACGAAGGTTTATCTGGCTGCACTGATGGCGAAGACTTAGACCAGGCTTCCTCAACCTCGGCCCTCCAGATGTTTTGAGGCTACAATGCCCATCATCCCTGACCACTGGTCCTGCTAGCTAGGGATCATGGGAGTTGTAGGCCAAAAACATCTGGAGAGCCGAGGCTGAGGAAGCCTGACTTAGAAGTACAAGTGTGTTGTTATTCCCTCCCCACTTTTTTTCTAAATTGGGTTTGTACAACTTGTGACCCATAAGGCTAAACACAGCCTGCCCAGGCGATTATCAGCTTCTCTAATTCTGCAGGCCCAGGCAGGCCGCAAAAGAAACCCAGGAGGATTATTGTGCCCTGTCTGGGTCCCCATGTATATTTATTGGGCTGGTGGATCATGAGTTGCTCAAGCTCCCCCCCCCCCCAAGCAATGTGCTATTGTGCCTATGCTCGCTGCAGGTTGGCGCTGCTAATGTGTTGACGGTACCGAAGTCTTTAAAAAGAAAAGGAGGGGGGAAAGCAACATTTAGCCAACGTGATGGACATTTTGTGTGTGTATATACTGAATCTGATGTAATTTTTAATTAACTTGGCAAATGACTTTTAATAAAATAAAATAACCCTGCAGAACGCAGCGAAGTAGCTACTTAGTACTGCGTTGAGGAAGGGGGAGAAGAAGGCTTTAA
Source organism: Podarcis bocagei (assembly GCF_964188305.1). Classification (NCBI taxonomy): domain Eukaryota; kingdom Metazoa; phylum Chordata; class Lepidosauria; order Squamata; family Lacertidae; genus Podarcis; species Podarcis bocagei. The sequence continues at coordinate 13,889,830 of NC_138135.1, read as the reverse complement.
ACTGACAAACAGTACTTTGTGGTTCCAATTTACTTAACTGCCGCGTAGAAATGTATGTATATAATAATGTGGCTGTGTAATAATCTCAGAGTTTTAAACCATGGCTTTGTGATTAATAATAAATATAATAAAAAAGCGAGCTGTACAATTTACTTGATGCTAAGCAGCGGAGAGAAAGCTGCTCCTAAAATATGTATTGAGACTAGTAAATACTGTAGATTTTTATATATAAAATATATACATGCTATTTTTCTTATGTCATCTTCGACAGTTTTTTTTTAAAACTCTGTTTTCCTATTTTCTTGTGACCTGTATTTTTAACCTGTTAAAAATAATGATTAAGCCTATGATCCTATGTCTTGTGTGCCTGACTCAAAAGAGTATTTCTGTTAGTTCGTCAAAGCAAATCTGAATCAGAAAATCATCAGATACCATATAGATAGATAGATAGATAGATAGATAGATAGATAGATAGATAGCAGAATTATTACCCTGAAATTCTCTCTTGGACCCTTATCTACCGGTATATCATCCTTCCCCAACTTGGGTCTCTCCTAGTGTTTTGAACTACAACTCCCATCGGCCTGAGCCATCATAGCCAGTAAGAGGGCTGAGGAAGACTGGTTGGAAACAATCGTTGGAGCTGTGTCCAATTAATTTCTACTCAGAGTAGACCCACTGAAACTAATGAACCTATATATATTAAATTAGTCATGTCCATTAACTTCAATGGACCCACTCTGAGCATGACTACAACTGGATACATTAACCCTTGCAGTACTGTATTATTTTAAAGCCTTGATGCAGTAAATTTCCAGGCTTCAACTAGAATGATGCAGTGAGCAGAGCATAACTTTCCTATGGGGGTGGTGTGCATTTGTCCCAACCATCTGACTTGTGTCATCTTCAAAAGCAAATAAGATAGAAGACTGCTGCTGCTACAGTAGTAGGCTAAAAAACAAACAAACAAACAAACAAACAAAAAACTATTATGTATACCAGTGCCCATCTGGCTGGGTTTCCCCAGCCACTCTGGGCAGCTCCCAACCTAATATTAAAAACACAATACAGCATTAAACATTAAAAACTTCCCTAAACAAGGCTGCCTTCGGATGTTTTCTAAGAGTCAGATAGTTGTTTATTTCCTTGACATCTGATGGGAGGGTGTTCCACAAGGCGGGTGCCACTACCAAGAAGGCCCTCTGTCTGGTTCCCTGTAGCCTCACTTCTCGCAGTGAGGGAACCGCCAGAAGGCCCTTGGCTATGGACCTCAGTGTCCTGGCAGAACGATGGGGGAGGAGACGCTCCTTCAGGTATACTGGGCCGAGGCCGTTTAGGGCTTTCAAGGTCAGCACTGACACTTTGAATTGTAGGTCTTTCAGGACCGGTGTTGTATGGTTTTGGTGGCCACTCCCAGTCTCCAGTCTCGCTGCTGCATTCTGGATTAGTTGTAGTTTCTGGGTCACCTTCAAAGGTAGCCCCACGTAGAGCGCATTGCAGTAGTCCAAGCGGGAGATAACCAGAGCATGCACCACTCTGGTGAGACAGTCTGCGGGCAGGGAGGGTCCAGTTTGAACATGCATGCTCATGTGTTGAGCATTACAGCATCAAGATGTGACCTGGTGTGGAGAAGAGGGGAAAACCAGGCTCCCAAGCCACTTTGTAGGACACATACTCCAAAGGTCAATGGAACTGGTTTGCTGCCAATGTGTCTCCTGCCTGAGTTTCATTCCGTTATTCAGTGCCCCCATCCAATCTGATCAGCCGTTGTGGTGCTTTTCCTTATAGTCACACACATATGCACTGGGGGGCGGGGAGTGCTACGCTCTTCCGGCCACAGTCTTCATTTCTCTAGGACCACAACCTCAGTTTCCGTCCCCTGAGGTTTCCTCCTTCGCAGTTACAACTGCCATCTCCATGCTTCAGTTTTCCTCCCCAAGGCCACACCTTATCTTCTCAGCTTTCAAACCAAAAAGGGGGTAATAATATTCCCACCTCCCATAACCCACCACCTCTCCCACCAAGAGGCTACTACTATATATCCAAATATACTCCTCCTCACCTGCCCCTGAAAAGGCCTCTCTCAGTACTAGGGAGAAAGTGGGGGGGGGAGGAGCCTCCCCACTGGGCAGGTCACAGATCACAAGGGTCAACTACTCCAACCCCTATGCAATGCAGGAATCTTGCCCCTTGTGAGACTCGAACCCACAACCTTGAGATTAAGAGTCTTATGCTCTACCAACAGAGCTAGCAGGCACTTGCCCCTCCCACCATCCTCTTCATGAGGTGACCTATATGGACGGGGTGGATTCCAAGCTTCAGCTTAGTTCATGTGCCTCTTGTGCCCCCAGTGGCTCAGGCTGTTACTATGGTGTGATGACAGATCAGTACAAATACTATATATAACACAACCATTACTGCAGAGCAGATCTACATGTTGCATGGTTTTTAAATCGTACCAGTTATCCCACTGAATTGCTTCACAAGGTGCACAACGGATACCTGCTATCCATTAAGGTCCTTTTTATTTATTTATTTTTTAAAATTCAACTTTTCAGCAGGTAGAAAGCAAGAAAAACTGTTGGCACATCAGAACCACAAAACAAAACAAATACCCAGGCGTGCAAAATTAAGTGCAAAGCTCCTTGCTTTGTTACATGGCATCAACTTCCCATGACTTCCCTAATCATCCGTATGTGTGTGTTTATCTCATCCCGCCTTTCCCCAAAGTGGCCTTAAAAGCAGCTTATGCTATAGGAGACCAAAATACAATTAACTACCAGCAAATGAAGCAATGGAGGCAGGCAACAATTAAAGCTGCAATCAAACCAGCAGGTAAAAGGTGAGTCGCAAGGCTCCCCGATATTATTAAAAGCCATTAAAGCCACGAGAGAAGAGAAAAGGCTTCATGTCACCGACCTCCTTTTCTGGAACAACAGCCGGTATATAAACCTGGCGATGGATCACAGCTCAGCACACAGCACCTGATCGCTGGCATGGGCTGTTACAACAGCTTTTGGGGGCTCCTTTCCCAGTTAGGAAGTGTGAGTTTAGAGGGGAGAAAGAGCAGGTGAGACTTGTAGGAGGATGAGAAAGGGAGGGAGGGAGGGAGGAGGCAGAAGGGAAAGCAGCAAAGCGGAGGCAGGCAGGTGGTCTGGCTGCTGGTGGTGGAGAAGATGGAGATGGAGGAAGACAAGAGCAGACTCAACCCGAGTAGCTGTGGAGGAAGTCAACTGGCAGAGCAAGAAAGGCGATTTTTAGTTTCTTTTTAGTTTTTAGTTTCTTTTTAAAAAATAAATTTTTATTAGTTTTTTAACATATCATTTTCAACAGTAATTAAACATACGTTTACATCTTATTCCATATTTTTTGACTTCCATCAATCCTGTCTGAAAATTTTCCAATCTAATCTCTTAGTATGCATTTCTTATTTTCCCTATTACATTTCAAACTCATAACCAATATCTCTTTCTAAATAATAATAATAATAATAATAATAATAATAATAATTTACACCCCGCCCTCCCCAGCCAAGGCCAGGCTCAGGGCAGCTAACAAGCAATAATAAAAACAAGCTGAATGAATACAACTTAAAAACAAGATTAAAATACATTAAAATATTAAAATGCAGCCTCGTCACAGGAGGAGAAAGGAAAAAGAAAGAGGGGGAGGGAATCAAATTGGCTCCAAGCCAAATGCCAGGCGGAACAACTCTGTCTTACAGGCCCTGTGGAAAGAAATCAGATCCTGCAGGGCCCTGGTCTCATGAAAGCATTCCACCAGGCTGGAGCCAGTGTTGAAAAGGCCCTGGCTCTGCCTGAAGCTAATCTAACTTCCTTAGGGCCCGGGATCTCTAGGGTGTTGCTATTTATGGACCTTGAGGCTCTCCATGGGGCATACCGGGAGAGGCGGTCCCGTAGGTATGAGGGTCCTAGGCCGTGAAGGGCCGTGAAGTGTTACCTACTTTGTAAGACTTTGTATATTTCTCCTTACAAAATTTCTTGCAGTCCTAGGTAGCGTAATTTGTTGATTGCAGCTGCTCTTCAAGTAATTCATATACTTCTTCCAATCTTTTGTAAATCTCTGGTCCCGCAGGTTTCGAATCCTTCCTGTCATTTTGTCCAATTATGCATAATCCCATTAATTTCGTCTGCCATTCTTCTTTCGTCCAAACGTTTTTAGTTTCATGTCCATGGTCTCTCCCAACTTTGGAGGCACTGTTGCAGCTCTTGCTGAGCACTGGTGCCAACTCTAGGGCCAGGGCACTCACACCACAGGGATCTGCTGCAACTTCCAGGTTGTTCCAGTTGGCCAATGTAACGTGATGCTATGATGTAACACTGACATGACGTCACGTCGTGGGTGCCATTGGGCACCCATAATCTGAGGCCCAAGTCGGCACCTCTGTTGCTAAGGTTGCAAGGGAGCCTAGGTACGCCTCTGTTCCCAATGGCTCAGCCCCCAGGAGTCTTTGGAGGAAGCCCTGGCTGTTTAAAGTGGTATGATACTTCTTTATATGTATAGCACAGAACCACTCTTCCCCAGACTAATGTTGGCCTCCAATTTCCATCAGCCTTGGCCAGCATGACTAGCAGTCCGGGGTGATAGGAGCCCCTCCAGAGGGCACTAGGTTGGGGGAGGCTGTTTTCTATTTCCCTATGGTACCTGAAAGATAGTAAATTTATTCCAGTCATACGTATTCAGTGATGGAGTTGTTACTCTTTATTAAGTTTTTATACCGCCCTTCATCTGAAGAGCATAGGGCAATATAAAAATGCCATAATAACAAACAAAAACAACAACAACACACACACCAGTTTAAAAGCCATAGATTGTTTAATTGGCCAAAGGCCTAGGAGAAGGAATGTTTTCACCAGGCACCTAAAGATACGTAGTGAAGGCACTAGGCAAGTCTTCCTGGGGAAAGCATTCCACAAGTGTTTCATCATTTGGGTGCAAAATGGTTAATCTGCCTTCATCAGTGTTGCCCAAAACTCTTTCGAGAGGAATTTCACAACATAACGGGGAGGAAAAAGGGAAGGCTGGGAGAGAGGTAATTTTATAAAGTGGAAGTCATAAAATGTCTAGAAATGGGAGAGATGAAGCTTTAGATCTCCCCGATGGAGCCTGGTAGGTTCTGAGCATCTCTAAATGAGGATGGAGCTGGGCCCAGCTGCATTGAGGGACGCCAACCTTCATCCTTGCCCAAGAGAGGCGTGCGGAAGAAAGTTCCAAAATTCATCTTGGATGTGCAGGAAACCTTCCAAGCCCAACATTCTCAGACATTTGCTCCTTCTTGAAGGAGAAAATTCTAGCATTTTTCTTAATAATCTCAGTTCTTGGACGTGCAGTCTTAAGACTTGAAAATCACAGGGCTTTCCCCCTTTCCAAACATGAAATCTTCCATCACGTTCCATGCTCAAAGATGTGCTGTGCTATTCAGTGCGTGCCAACAGCCAACAACCCTTCAGTCTCGCATTCACTCGGACTGTTTTCAATAAGGTAAATATGTTGACATGATATCAACAGCTTTCAATGGCTGTTCTGCAGAGCCTATTTTTGCTTCTTTCCAGTTTGTCAACTCTTTTTCAATAAGCATGGATATATATATATATATATATATATATATATATATATATATATGTCACGGTGTTCCTCACATTGCACATTCAGTCCTGGCATTTCTGCTGCTGGGGAGATTAAGCCAGCTCTGTTCGTAAATGTGCAAAGTGTGGAGATGGTTCCAGCCAGTAATAAGAATTGGAACAAGGTCTCTGGTAGTCCTAGCAACAGCTGCCACCTCTCACCGCACTGTAGAGAAATAAACTGCTCTGTGGCTTCTTTACGTCGCTAATAATTACTTCCTGCAGAAGAACTGGACACACACGTTTGTGTATTTGACCCTTTAATTTGCTTACCAGATTTTTATTTTATAAAAAGGGAAAGAGAGAAAGAGAGCACAAAAGGGGCATAGAATGGGGAGGGAAGAGGAAAATGAAATGAACCCAGGTAATGGGTCCATGGGGTCATGAAGAGTCGGAAACGACTAAACAACAACAACAACAACAACAACAAAACGTCATTGCATAATGGCCCGCGGAAATAGGTTGACTCCAGGTCTGAGGGGCTCTGGGGGTCTCACTCCTCAAGAAGTGGAATTACCTGCCTGTGTTGGGTCTGGCTCAAGCGTCTTAATTTCCCACAATGCATCTCTGCCTGGAAGCATTATGGGAAACAGAAAGGATGGCTAGATCCAGCTATTTGGTGCTGCTCGTACTGAACCTGGAAGTGGAAATTAAAAGGGGGGTAACTTTGGCCCACCTTGCCAACAAAGGCCCGTATAGTAAAAGCTATGGTTTTCCCTGTAGTGATGTATGGAAGTGAAAGCTGGACCATAAAAAATCCTGCAAGCTAGCTCTGTTTATGGCTCTTTCTCCTTTCCTTGACATGCTTGTTTTCTATGTTCGGGGGATTTCTTGTAGGCTGGAAAAACTCAACCACACAATCCTCCACCTGTTTTAGGGGAAGGGCAGAGAAAGTGTAGCTGGACCAAAGTCGCCTTGAGATGGCCACTGAGGGAAGAAGAGAGGCCACCTCAGCTGCAACACGAGGAGCAAAATGGCGGGCAGCTCTTTGGCTCTTCTTCCTGAGGAGCCTTGTGGAGATAGGGGAGGGAGGGAACAGCCACCACCCCAAGCACTCAATGGAGGAAACATCACCTATGTGACTTCTGAGTAGGCCCTCTAACTTAGGCCCTGGCTCCTTCAAAGACAGATGTGGCAACAAGGCTCAAGAATCCTGCCCAGACGTTGAGTGCCTCCATTTCCCTCCACCCCTTGGGTCTGGCAAAATGCCTCTGTGTTTCATCATCCGGCCCCTTTCCTTTCTCCCGGCGTGGAAAAAGCATTTCGACAAAGACCGTGGGCGTCTAAGTGGTAGCTAGATGTCCTCCTCCGCCTCTGAGAGAAGGACACGCTTCCATTTAATGGACAAGCCGGCGTCTCCCTGCTTGACCTGAGTCTGGGGCGCTTTTGGAACGAGGAGTTTCTTTTGAGGAGCTGCTACCTGCAGGCCCACCGGAACGGCCTGCGAGTATGACCCACAAAACCGGTCTTTAAAGGGGAGAACCTTTTGTTCTTGGGCAGCCATTGTACGTGGCATTTTCCTCCCTCTGCATCGCACCAAGGTCTTGGGGGTTGTCCCTTGAATACCCTTTGTTCACCGGTGCTAATTATACTCCTGTGTGATTTCGCTAAAGGTTGGTCCCCCTCGCCCACAATCTCTTTAGAAATGAATTAGGCCCTGGTTAGGAAAATGAGCAGAGGGCGTCGTCATTCCCCTTTCGCTCGGATTCATCGGCCTCGTAGGAAGGAGATTTACTCTGCGGGGAAACAAAACGAGAGCCTCGCAAACGAGCTTTCCGTACGTCTAATTAGCTACAGGTTGGGCCTAATGGAAGGAAATGACAAGCTGTCAATGGAGTAGCAAGTAAGCTGGCTGTACTCAAAGAGAGTCATGAGCGCCATGCCAGCTTCAAACTCGGCTCCTTTCTCTTAAGCGCTGCGTTTCCCGGAGATTAACTCTCGTCTTTTATTTATTTTATTTCCCCCCGTTTCGCACTTGACTTAGGCTGCGGCCTTGTCCTGGCGACAACCCCATTTGGATGGACGACGGGTTCCGATGGCGCCCACTGCCAGCTCCGTGGTGCGTCATCTCGGGAGGAGACCGTGTGGGCAATGAAATCGTTTCGCCGCCTTTGTTGGAGCGGTGTTATTCCTCTCGGCAATAAAATGCTTTGGGAGGGAAGGGTCCTCCAGCGAAGGAAGTTGAAAGGGAGGCTGGCCTTCGAGGCCCATCTACTGCATGCTTACTGAGCTGCTTTTCAATGACTGCATTAACAACCAAGTAGGTTTCCTAGTGCTCCTAATTGCTTCTATTCACACGCAGAATGCACTTTACCAAGGTTAAATCCTTTTTCTACGCCTCCGGAAGGTAGTTATACATTATTATCTCCACCCCACCCACCACTTTAGCTGGTTATTTAAAGCAAGCGTCGTTTCGGTATGTTTGTTTGTGCATTTCGGCAGGTTAGCTTGACCAGAGATTGGGAGAGCCCAGCGTGAGCCTGAGGAGAGCTCTTATGATTTTAAAGCGTCCCAAATAATAAGAATGCAAGGCCTTTTCATCCCACATACCCCTTCCCACCGCAGAAACGGTGGGCCGAAACCCAAAGGCATTTGAAGCAACTAGAGCAGGGGTAGGCAACCTAAGGCCCGGGGGCCGGATCCGGCCCAATCGCCTTCTCAATCCGGCCCAAGGACGGTCTGGGAATCAGTGTGTTTTCACATGAGTAGTATGTGTCCTTTTATTTAAAATGCATCTCTGGGTTATTTGTGGGGCATAAAGGTAAAGGAACCCCTGACCATTTGGTCTAGTCGTGGCCGACTCTGGGGTTGCGGCACTCATCTCGCTCTATAGGCCGAGGGAACTGGCGTTTGTCCGCAGACAGCTTCCGGGTCATGTGGCCAGCATGACTAAGCCGCTTCTGGCGAACCAGAGCAGCGCACGGAAACGCTGTTTGCCTTCCCTCCAGAGTGGTACCTATTTATCTACTTGCACTTGATGTGTTTTCGAACTGCTAGGTTGGCAGGAGCAGAGACCCAGCAACGGGAGCTCACCCCGTCGCGGGGATTCGAACCACCGACCTTCTGATCAGCAAGACTACTTCCCTCCCAAAAAAATATAGTCCGCCCCCCCCCAAGGTCTGAGGGACAGTAGACCGGCCCATGGGTGAAAAAGGTTGCTGACCCCTGAACCAGAATGGCCATAAGTTCTTTTCTTTTGTGCAAATATGCATTTTGCCATTTACCTAAACTGCCGCCTAACACAGATATGGACTGTGCACGCACACCATGCAGTTTAAGAATCCTAGGAACTGTAGTTTGTTGGGGTTGCTGGAAATTGTAGTTCTGCAAGGGGTAAACAACAATTCCCGGGATTCTTTGGTGGGAAGAGCTGTGTGCTTTAAATTTCTTGCTTTGTGGGCTCTTTGTGTTTCCTTTCTTAGAGCAAACAAGGCAGACTGCCTCAGAGTATGAAACCGCATTGTGGTGGAAATTACGTGTGGATCCCTGTCTCTCTCTGAAAGGTTTCGAAAAATAAAAAGGAGAGAATGATTTGCAACAGCATAGCATTGTCAATTCTACAAGAGTCTTAGAGGACTCTCGCAGCCTTGACATCTGAAGCCTTCCAGAACGAGTTAAGTAGGTCCTGCATTTGAAGTGGCAGCACAATGCTGATTGTGGCAGAAGGAAGACATGAATTCTATTAATTCCAACAGACTTCAAGAAACTTGCGGCTCTGAAAAGTTCTGTACTGCTTTTGGTTCAGAGGTCCTGGGTGATAAAGAAGTGTGGGGGGAAAAAATAAAAAAACCAAGGATAAAGATTCAGACAAAGACTGACAGGAGGACGGCAGCTTCCCAGCCTGAATCTCTTAGCTGAATGTCACGTGCGGTTTCAGCTCCGGCATTGAATGGTTATTCTTATTTTGAAATCACTGATGGCATAAAGAGGAAAAGAATAGCAAGGAGAGGTGCCCCGCTTAGACCTTTGTGCCAGCAGAGGTTCTTCATTGATAATTGCATCTGAAAACAGGCAGTTGTTGCACTTGCTATAACCCTATGCCCCAGGACAAAATATCTGTTGCATCAAATTTTGTGTGTTTGTGTGCATGCATGTGTAGACGATCCAACCTAGTATTTGACACCATCCTGCTATTCAGCAATGTAGTCCTTTTTGTCTTTTACAACATCATCATATTAATAATAATAGGAACGGTTGAGGGAGATGGGAATGTTTAGCCCAGGAAAAGAGGAGACTGAGAGGAGATATGATAACCATCTAAAGGGCTGCCACATGGAAGACAGAGAAAGCTCATTTTCTCTTTCTCTGGAGGACTCAAACCAATGTCTTCAGGTTGCTGGAAAGGAGATTCCAACTAAATGTCAGGGAGAACTTTCTGACAGTAAGAGCTGTTTGGCAGTGGAACAGTCTACCTGGAGTTTGAGGACACATTCCAGCCAGCCAAAAATCCTCAAGGCCAGTGAGGATTGTAGCCTGGAGACTTGGAGGGTCTGGGGAGGGAGTAAGGCCTGGGAATCATAGAATCACAGAACTGTAGAGTTGGAAGGGATCCCAGGGGTCATCTAGTCCAACCCCTGCAATGCAGGAGTCTCAACCCACGGAGTCTGAAACTAATGTTTTCCTTTACCTATAATTTAGGATTTTTAAAACCATTTTGTAACCAAGGTACGTTTTACTGCCTGTGCAACTTCTTCTGACTGCTGTATGGAAAAGCACGTGAAATTAACCTTTGGAAAGCTGGTAAGTAAACCATGTTCTAGCTTGCCAAATGTGTGGTCTTTTTTCTGTGCCAGAGGGGGTGGGAAACTTTGGAAGGCACTTTTTAAAGGGGTCAGTTCAGAGATCACTGGAAAGGGCACATTTTAGAGCCTATATTTCCATGCATTTAGTTAGCTACATTTTTTTGGTAGTGTTAAATCCCCGCTGGGGTTCTCTCACCAAAGAGTACTTGCCCCAAACTTGGATCTTGGCTTCCAAGGATTTTCCAACTCATTATGTCCTACTAACATAATAATAATGGTGATAATAGTGGTAATAATAATAATAATCAGGAGCAAGTTGCCGATCACCAGGATCCTTTGAGAGAAGCCATGCACATTGAATGTGCTTTAAATGTATGGGATGGATGCAACCTCGCTTTCTCCTAAGCATCCATGACTTGGCACACACTTACCTAATTCCCTCCAAATGGAGCCAACACCTCTTCTTCTTAAGTAGCAAACTGTGCCATTCATTGCAAACTGTCCATCAGCATGCCTGGATATTATTAAGCATCATCCCTCCCCCCCCCCCCCGAGAGAGATCCTACCTGAAGTACTTAAAGGTAATTCGTTCCTGTAGCTGATGCTTTTGGGTTCCTATAAACAGCATTGATTTAAGGTTTTTTTTTATTTTATTTTAAATGTGAGACTATTGTAAGCTCTCTATGGAGCCTGTTACTAAGGGAAAAAATTGCTCTTTCTGAAGGTGTGTGTGATTAAAGAAAGAGAATGTTGGATTGCTTCGGCTAAGCCAGTTTAAAATGAATTGTGATGGGTATTTGCAACCATGGGAGGTTGGGGAATGGCAGAAGCAGTGCAAGAAAGAGGCAGTTCTTGCAGAAGATCCATGGGTTGTTTAGTATACTAATGCCATCACACCCAGGTATACTACCTGCCCTGCCCCCCTGACTGCAAGAACTGCCCTATCTCAACCTCACCCCACTTCTTCTTCTGCCCCCTCACGCAATGCCTAACTACCCTCAAGCTTCCTGAGAAAGGAGAGACGAGGCTCTGTCGTCTCCCCCCCCCCCCAAGTGTGGCGCCTCCTTTGCCTGAGAGAGCCCTAAACAGCCTGGGCTTTTCCTTGCTCCTCACCCCCAACACACCCACTGTCACAGGAAGCCCCCCCCCAATCATTCAGTTTGTACAAACTCGACACACACACACACACACACACACACACACACACACACACACTCACACGACATACACTACGCTTCTGTTATAAATTCATAGAAAATCAACCATACATCAGATCTGCACCGTTCCACTTTTATTTTACTCCGTGAAGGAAGGACTACAAAATGGGGAAGGTTTGGTACAGGGCAGCCATAATCCCTTGAGCATACCAGCACATACACAGGAGCCCTGCCCAGTTGCTATGCCAACCCTGATGGTCCTAGACAGAAGACCATCAAGGTCACAAAGAACTTGCATATAGGAGTGGATTCAGCATGGACTGGAACAAAGGACAATGACCATCTCTTCCCTCTGGGGGCAGGAAACTGCAAGCTCCCCTCTGTCACCTGGAAAGTACTCATGGGGAGGGGGAAAGGGGGAACCAGCCAGGTGACAGGACACTCAGATTACCACCACAACTCCTCCCTCAACCCCTCCTTTCTGTGATGTATCAATGATGTAGTTTTAGGGGTGTAGTTTGGGGGATTAGTAACTAATAAAAGTTGGGGTCTTCTTTTGTTCAGGACTTCTATCTTTCTTCATCTTGTTGTGGGTGGGAGTCCTGTCGCGACAGTTTCCAATAAAGGCCAAGCCTACAGGCTGCTGTTTTGCTCCAAATTGTCCTGGTTGGTGTCTTTGTTTTTTGTCCAAGGGAGCCCTCAGATTCCTCCATTAACACACACACCCAGGTTTAGAAATTGGGGGTCCATCCTGACTGAGGGAGCCTGAGCCTCCCTCCGTGATTCATGGTCCCAAAAACCACGCTGGCCTTGATGCTTCAACTGCCGCCTCCTCACCCCGCCCCCTTTTGTGTAGGACGGCGGGACTTAAAACATAATTTGGGACCTGTATTTTTATGTTCGTTTGTTTTGGCCTATCCACATACACAACCCTGCACCCACCTTCTCCCAATAGTTTCTTGCCACAAATAGAGCTCATCTTGCCTACTGTATAGGAAAGCCTTTTAATGTGCAATGTTTTCTGATGTTTTTATATACATTTTATACATCATACATTTATATACATCATTTTATATATCTTGGGGGGTGTGTGTTATTGGGTTATTGTTCTTGTTTTGATTTTATATATTGTGATCTTTTCTGTGAACTGCCCTGAGACCTCCAGGTATAGGGCGGTATATAAATTCAAGGAAGGAGGGAAGGAAGGAAGGAAGAACATGGAGGATTAGCCAGTCATCTATCTTTCCATCATCTCCATTTACACCCCATCTTTCTTCCATCATAGAACACAAGGCAACGGGCATTGACTGGACACAGATGTGCTTAACTGCAGCACAGTGATGTCCTCATGTGTCTTCAGACCTTACCCTTTGGGCTCTGTTAGCCCTAAAGTCGTGTATTTAGGCTCAGGGCTGAATGCTGGAGAGCAACAGCAGGAGACGGCTATTGCCCCGATGTCCCGCTTCTGGGCTGCCCATAGGCACCTGGTTGGTCATTGAGGAGGGAAAAGATGTTGGATTTGATGGTCCTTTTGTCTCATTCAATGGGACGCGGGTGGTGCTGTGGTCTAAACCACTGAGTCTAGGGCTTGCCGATCAGAAGGTCGGCGGTTCGAATCCCCGCGACGGGGTGAGCTCCCGTTGCTTGGTCTCTGCTCCTGCCCACCTAGCAGTTTGAAAGCACATCAAAGTGCAAGTAGATAAATAGGTACCGCTCTGGCGGGAAGGTAAACGGCGTTTCCGTGCGCTGCTCTGGTTTCACCAGTAGTGGCTTAGTCATGCTGGCCACATGATCCGGAAGCTGTCTGGGGAAGCGGACAAACGTCAACTCCCTCGGCCTATAGAGTGAGATGAGCGCGCAATCCCAGAGTAGTCTGCGACTGGACCTAATGGTCAGGGGTACCTTTACCTTTACCTTTTTTGTCTCATTCAACAGGACTTTTCTGATGCTCTTATTGCAAGGATGCCCAAACTTTTTATTGCCTAGCTTTAGTGCCCCAGTCCGATGTTACTTGGATGGGGGGAGTTTGCGTGTGTATTTGGACAGACACGATTGTGCAAAACTTTCCAGGAACTTAGCAGAAAAACTCCAGGTTTTATTTGCCTGTTGGTTGGTTTGTTTTCCCCTTTAGAAGTTGCAAGGTCACAACAAGAAGGAAAAAACCATTTGAAATTTTCATATTAAAGTCTACAGGAGATGAAGTAAAGCTGCCAGAGATGAGCACATTAGCAATTACCGAGACACGATGTTGGGACTAAATTATCGCTGCTGTTCAGCCCAACTTTGTTGCATCTCAGAACAGCAGGAGGGAGTCTTATCTTCCTTTACTTGTGCATGAATTATTGCATATATCATAATGCAGAATAAAGCACATTTGGAGCATGATATTGTGCTCCCCCCCTTTACTTCTGTCACCAGCAGGTGGTCAAGGGCATTTGCATGATCCCAGCGTTCTTGCAACTGGGCTGAACGGAAAGTTCACTGGATATGCTAAGGCTGTGGACACACCATACATTTAAAGCAGATGTAAAGCACATCACCCCCTCCATCATGGAAACTGTAGTTTATGCCTCAGAGATTTATGATTCTAGCACCCTTAACAAACTACACTTCCCATGAATCCTTTTTTTTGGGGGGGGGCATTCTTTAAATCTATTTTAATTGCATGGTATGTATGCAGCCTTAAGTCAATCTGGGGAAAAAAGCAAAAACCTGTACAAAAGCCACTTAATAGCTGGGAAGTTATTTTAATAAAGGTATCTTCCAATCACAGAATGGAAGAGTTGGAAGGGACCCCAAGAGTCAATTCAGATACAGTGGTACCTTGGGTTACAGACGCTTCATGTTACCGATGCTTCAGGTTAGAGACTCCGCTAACCCAGAAATAGTACCTTGGGTTAAGAACTTTGCTTCAGGATGAGAACAGAAATTGTCCTCTGGAGGTGCAGCGGCAGCAGGAGGCCCCATTAGCTAAAGTGGTGCTTCAGGTTAAGAACAGTTTCAGGTTAAGAACAGACCTCTGGAACGAATTAAGTACGTAACCAGAGGTACCACTGTACAGATGACTAAACAACAACAATGACTTAGCAAAGCTCAGAAATGAGACAGTTTCTTCCTTAAGGCTTTCAGTCAGAAAGGCATGACACGAAAGGGAAAAGAGTTGGTGAGGGAAGAGGAAAAAGACAAACCCAGGCACTTGACTTTAGTTACACAGACCAGCAGGTAGGAGTGCAGGTGGCCATGGAACCAATCACAATGGTTCTGTACTACCTTTGATACTGGAGAGGGCACACCTCTGAAATACCAGTCAAGGAGGGAGCACAAGTAAGGATCATATTGTTGTGCTCAGGTAATGAGACCAGAAAGCTGGTCTACTGTAGATGGTCCTTTGGCCTGAGCCACCAAGGCTCTTATTAGGACTTAGGTTCTTAGATGACCTTTGAGGGGCCTCCTGGCTGCCTGATTCCACCATTACTCATGGTCCACAAGCTGCCAATTGCTTGTCCTCAGTTTCCCTGATAACCTGGAACAGATTGCCTTGTTTTCGAGTAGCTTTGAAATGGCTCCATTCTGAATCCCGTGAATTTCAAGGAGAGTAAGTGATTGTGGCTGTGAGCAGCCAACAGACCAGTTCTATCTCAGCAGGAGATCAATTATACCCAGTGCTGGCTGATGAGGGTATGGGATTTCATTGCTGAAGGCCGACAAATGTGGAAGTCAAGTAAGTGTAAAGCAATTGCATTATTAAAGGGCTCTGCAACCAAACAGGATCTGGGGCTTAGTCATAGTCAAGCAAGCTTGACTTGTGTGTTCCTAGTCTGTACAGCGATTCATTATCGCTGTCACAGTGTCTAAACTTTCAAGGGAGAGTTCAGTGTCATCTCCTCACCCCTTAATATTTCTTAAATAATGAATGAAGAAAAATGGGGGAAATCCGCCAACTTGCAGGTAGGAATGGGAAAATACGTCAATTTCAGTTTTTCAGTTTTTCCATTTTCCTATTCTTAAGTTCTCCACATTTCTACATCAGTGTGTGTTTTTTTTTTTAAAAAAACAAACCCTTAAGCGTGCATGAAAATTTGTCAGATTTTTAGTTCAAGTTTATCCCAATATACACATTTTTGTATGCAGTTTTGCCCAATATAATACAATTTTAAATTTGTTAATAAACAAATTAAACCAAAGATCAAGAGGATAAGGAAATACTGTTACAGCAGGTACAAAGCAGCATAAATTGGACATTATCATTGAACTTGCTACATTATTATTTTGTAACAAATAATCTTAATCTCCCCCAAAACTTTAGCTATTATAAGCTTAGCAGAAGTTATAAGATTAAACACTGTTTCTTGATCATTTTCTGGAATAACGTGCGTACACTGATGGGAGGGTGTTCCACAGGGCAGGTGCCACTACTGAGAAGGCCCTCTGCCTGGTTCTCTGTAACCTCACTTCTTGCAGTGAGGGAACCACCAGAAGGCCCTTGGCGCTGGACCTCAGTGTCCGGGCTGGATGATGGGGGTGGAGATGCTCCTTCAGGTATACTGGGCCGAGGCCATTTAGGGCTTTAATGGTCAGCACCAACACTTTGAATTGTGCCCAGAAACTTACTGGGAGCCAACATAGGTCTTTCAGGACCAGTGTTATGTGGTCTCGGTGGCCACTCCCATTCACCAGTCTAGCTACTGCATTCTGGATGAGTTGCAATTTCCAGATCACCTTCAAAGGTAGCCCCACGTAGAGCGCATTGCAGTAGTCCAAGTGGGAGATAACTAGAGCATGCACCACTCTGGCGAGACAGTCCACAGGCAGGTTGGGTCTCAGCCTGCGTACCAGATGGAGCTGATAAACAGCTGCCCTGTACACAGAAATGATCTGCACCTCCATGGACAGGTGTGAGTCCAAAATGACTCCCAGGCTGTGCACCTGGTTCTTCAGGGGCACAGTCACACTATTCAGGACCAGGGAGTCCTCCAAACCTGCCCTGCCCCTGTCCCCCCAAAACAGTACTTCTGTTTTGTCAGAATTCAACTTCGATCTGCCCTAAGGGATTTGTACGCTGGTCTCTCAGATCCTAGTCTGACACTCTAGCCAGTACTCCACAGTGTTGGACAACCTGTCTTGAACAAACAGGGGTGGCATTTCAAGCTCCGCCAGATCCCATCCGTCTCTATGATGATGCGAAGCCAGAATGTTAATGAAAGAATAAGGTAGTGCTTTGGTGACAAGACTGGAGGGAGCCTAACAGCAGCAAAGTTTTCCAAGATAAAGCACACAAGCTGTTTCCCCGCTCCCATCAGGGCCAAGAATGGAGCTGGCCAAGAAGCGAGAGTCTAAGCCAAAGAAAAACCCAGATGCCATTGCTGGAGATGAATAGAAGAAAAGCGGTCGAAGAAAACCACCCATTTCCTTCTCAGAGGCCTTGTCATTTGGATTTTGGCAGCCCACTTAACTGAGCCTCGTGAGCGATCCTGGAGACAGGCAAGGCTCCTGAAGCAGAAAGATAAAGAGCTTGTAAGGGGAGCGCTTGCCACACAGCAATTAACAAGGAGAGATGGCACCGGGCAAATATTTCAATTGCTTGCACGGGGCTGCTGCCAATAGGCTTTGCCATTTTGCCCTTATGCTCTGGAGGTGCCCACAGTCTCTCTTGCGATGGAGGGTCTGTTTTGTTGGCATTCCTATTGCAAGCCCCCGCTTCGTTCGTTCTTCCTTTCCTTTTCCTTTTGCAAATGGTCTTTTGAGTCTGGGCATTTTAATTAACAAGGGGATTACACTTGGCAATCCAGCTGCCAAGCCAGGATCCTTGCTGTCACTCTCCTTTTTAAAGAAATTCAGGGTTGTTTGCCACCCCTCTCCCAATCATCTTGTGCATGAAAGACTGCTCTGCGGACAGTTATCTAAGGAAGACGTATCAACAGTGGAGCCTCGTTTGTTTGGGGAGGACACAAATACCTTATCCATTGCTTTTGGCCCCTTTGGAACTTACCTGAGTAAGCTACTCTCCTGTGAGCAGAGTAATGTGTGACCTGGAGGCTCCTCAAACTCGTTCTGGCAGGAGGCAGTGATGGCCACTAACTTAGATGTCTTTAAGAGAGACTTTGACAAATTTGTGGAGGAGAAGGCGTCCGGTTGTGGTGCTGCTGCAGATGCACCATGGCGTTTAGTCACCCTGCGCTCCTCCCAGTGGTCATTCCTCCTCTGGTCACTGCTGTGGGTCCGCATAACAGAGCTCAAATCCTGCATGATGATACGCACTTTGGACTCCCCAAAAGGGCCAGCCCTACCACTGGACAGAGTGAACCAGCAGCCCAGCCAGCAGATGCTGGGAAGTAGGAAACTGCATTGAGGTGCCAGAGGACAGAGATTTATGTGTGTCACATAAGGTTACCAGATTTTTTCCAAAGGATCTGGGGACACTTTTTTCTTTACTTTTTTGAAAAGAGAAAAAAAGCTATTTTAAAAAAGTTATTTATTTATTTTAATTTTTTTAAAAAAGAAGTTAAAAAGAAGATCTTTTCTTCTATGGTCTCCTCTGTCGCGCGGCCTTCCTCTGAGCCCCAGCCTGCTCAGTGTGGTGTAGTGGTTAAGAGCGGTAGTCACGTAATCTGGGAAACCGGGTTCGCTTCCCCGCTCCTCCACATGCAGCCGCTGGGTGACCTTGGGCCAGTCACACTTCTGTGAAGTCTCTTAGCCTCGCTCACCTCACAGAGTGTTTGTTGTGGGGGAGGAAGGGAAAGGAGAATGTTAGCCGCTTTGAGACTCCTGAAGGGGAGTGAAAGGCGGGATATCAAATCCAAACTCTTCTTCTTCTTCTTCTTCCTCTCTTGGAGCGCTAGCCGCCAAGTACTCAGGTCTCTCCTTCTCTCAGACCTGAGTCTCTGCAGCTCGGGAAATGTTGCTGGGTTACTAGACCCAGGGGCTGCCCCAGCCTCTCCTGACCCAACTGGTAGTGGAGCAGCTGTAAGTGATGGCCCAGCTGAAGGCAACGAGGTAATCCCCGCATCTGGAGCCAGGGCAGGCTCAGGCCCCTGACTCGGCCCAGCTGGTGCTTGTCGCAGGGGAACCTGTGCAGACTGGGACTCTTCAGGATCAGGCCCCAGACTTGGTTCAGATGATGCCTGAGGCAAAGGATCTGGTGCAGACTGAGTCTCCTCTGGTTCTGAGTCCGAGCCCGAGTCCCAGGCCATCACACCCACATAGGGGGAAAGACTACCTCAGTGGCATCTGCTTTGCATGTAGAAGGTTCCAGGTTCAATCCCCGGTGGCGTTTCCAGGTAGAGACACCTGCTCTGAAAGCCTGGAGAACTGCTGCCAGCCAGTGTAGACATAACTGAGCTAGTTGGGCCGCACAGTCTGACTTGGTATAAGGCAGCATCCTACATACCTACAAAAGATAGCAGTGCCACATTTTCTATCTGTGTGTGGCACTATAGATAACTTGACAATTTTGCTTTCAGCAACCTGACACCTGAGGCAGCCATCTCACTTTGCCTAATAATAGGGCTGGCTTTGGTTGAAGCTGGGTGCTTTTGGTTCTTACCGTTCAATAGTAGATGGAGGGGGAAATGATTACACCTTTGTGCCTTTTTGTCCACTTTGGGAAATGTCTGACTTTCTTGTCCTTGGTCTTTTCCATGGGGCCTGGCAGTTTCTCCTCCTCCAGCTCTCTGTATTTCAAATGTATTAATTCCCCTTACCACTTCCCGAAGTAGTAAACACGTTACAGTGGTGCCCCGCAAGACGAATGCCTCGCAAGACGGAAAACCCTTTCGTCTAGCGGGTTTTCCGTTTTTGAGCTGCTTCGCAAGACGAATTTCCGTATGGGCTTGCTTCGCAAGACGAAAACGTCTTGCGAGTGTTCCGATTTTTTTTCGCTCCCCCCCCTTTTTCTAAGCCGCTAAGCCACTAAGCCTTTAATAGCCGCTAAGCCGCTAATAGCGCTAATCCCCTAAGGCGCTAATAGGGTTGCTTCGCAAGACGAAAAAACCGCTAGACGAAGAGACTCGTGGAACGGATTATTTTCGTCTTGCGAGGCACCACTGTATTTCGAACTGTTCAACAAGCACTCTTGATGGGTTCATCATTTTTGCGTCCGTGATCTTCTGCCACAGGTAGTGTAGAGAGAGTTCATAGCATTCACGTCCCAAGAGGGTCCTGTTCCTGCCATTGCTGCGGCCTCCCATTCCAAGAGAAATCAAACCTCCATGTCTGGTCCTCTCTGGGGTCCACCTCATTCTGTCCCACCCCCACCCCCCAGCCTTCAGCTTGCAAAAAGGACACCTTTTTCCTGTTCGCTTACCTCATCGCCCACTACAATTCTGGAGACTTGTTCCTGAAGGAGGGGACTTCCCCATTTTCCTCCTGGCCCAGAGAGTCTCTGTTAATGGCCTTCTTAATGGGTTAATGGCTTAGCCGTCATCAGCCTCTGTTTTTCCAAGTTCTGCCCGCTGACTTGGCTCTTTAGCATAAACTGACTCCTGTTTTGGCACAGTTTAGTCAAACCTTGATTAATTCAAACTTTTACTAATTCCAATAATTATGGGTGACGTGTACCCGCAAACTCTGGCACTCAGAACCTCTAACAATATAAATTAGCATTTGCAAATGATTTACAAGTCTGCGCTGTGCCTCACACATCTTAAGTGCCAAGTGACAAGGATTGCTCTGTAAATTTAGATTTTATTTTATTTTTGCATTTCAAAATACTGTATTTCCAAGTCACCAAGAAAAGGCAAATTGTGTTTTTAAGAACAATGTATATATTCTCTCATTCTCTCTCTCTCTCTCTCTCTCTCTCTCTCTCTCTCTCTCTCTCCATCTATCTCTCTATCTCTCTCTCTCTTTCTTTGGGAATAAGTCCTTTCTTGAAAGTTTGGAAATAAAATAACAAGAGAAGTAGGCTGTGATCCTAAACTTATTACAGA
This sequence comes from Podarcis bocagei, assembly GCF_964188305.1. Classification (NCBI taxonomy): domain Eukaryota; kingdom Metazoa; phylum Chordata; class Lepidosauria; order Squamata; family Lacertidae; genus Podarcis; species Podarcis bocagei. Next base: position 13,869,359 of record NC_138135.1, on the reverse strand, counting down.
GTAAGACCCACTGAATACTGTGAGGGACTTACTTCTGAGGGTGGCATTCAACTAAATTTTACTCAGAGTAGTTCCACTGAAATGAACGAACGTGACTTGCTGTGCAATCCTATGCATTTTTTACCGAGAAGTAAGAGTCACCGTGTTCCGTGGGGCTCACTCCCAGGTAAGTATGTTTAAGACTGTAGTCCACATTTGTTTCATTCCTTTCAATGCGTCTACTCTGAGGAAAGCTTAGTTGAATATCACCCCAGGTAAACATGAGTTGTGCTGTAAATCTCTTTCTTTCTTTCTTTCTTTCTTTCTTTCTTTCTTTCTTTCTTTCTTTCTTTCTTTCTTTCTTTCTTTCGCATTATAGAGATGGCAATTGCAGCAGCCCCATTGGGTGAGGCGATATAATTACTGGATTCACTTCCTTGGAAAAGCATAATTAAGGTAACTTGAACTGTGACAGTGGCAGAGCCAGCTAGTTTGCTGCTTCAACAAATTAATGGCCAGACTTTGTTCTCCCAACTGCTGTTAACTTTACCAGATTGTGGGACTGAATACCTTTCCCGCCTCCAAAAATCCATGCCTGGATAACGAATGAGTCACAATTTTTGGGCCAGTGGCTGTCACTATGGCCAAACTCTTGTGAAATGAAAAAGCTAAAACTCTGTGAGGCCAGAAAGGGGGGGGGAGTAGGGAGTAAAACCTGGCAACCTCTGTGAATTATGGGAATTAGTGGAAATATGCTTAATTAACAACAATCTGCCTGCATTATTTTTTTAAAGCGCCGTGAAATTTGGATTTTAGTTTGTGGAAAAGGTTGCTGGTTGGCGTGCACCTCTGGGGGTGAACCTCTTGGGTTAGCAGCACCCAATTGACCTCCCCAGGGTGCAAGATGTGCCTCTCTGATGTGGCCCGAAGCAGAGCAAGACGTTTGGCACCATCTTGGCTGCAGAAGTTGCCGGAAAGAGGTGTACAAGGCGCCATCCAACCATCTTAGGGACTTCACTCTGAATTTGTGTAGGGTTTACGCCATAGGTAGGCAAACTAAGGCCTTTGGGCCAGATCTGGTCCAATCGCCTTCTCAATCCGGCCCACGGACGGTCCAGGAATCAGCATGTTTTTACATGAGTAGAACGTGTGTTTTTATTTAAAATGCATCTCTGGGTTATTTGTGGGGCATAGGAATTCGTTCATATTTTTTTTCCAGAACATAGTCTGGCCCCCCACAAGGCCTGAGGGACAGTGGGCTGGCCCCCTGCTGAAAAAGTTTGCTGACCCCTGGTTTACACTGTAGACTTTTCTTCTGCCTAAGATGTCCCACAAGGCTGCTGAGGTTTAGGATCAGAGATTTCCTTCTCCTAGAGCGCTTGGACTACTGCAACGCGCTCTACGTGGGGCTACCTTTGAAGGTGACCCGGAAACTGCAATTAATCCAGAATGTGGCAGCTAGACTGGTGACTGGGAGTGGCCGCCGGGACCACATAACACCGGTTCTGAGAGATCTGCATTGGCTCCCAGTACGTTTCCGAGCACAATTCAAAGTGTTGGTGCTGACCTTTAAAGCCCTAAATGGCCTCGGTCCAGTATACCTGAAGGAGCGTCTCCATCCCCATCGTTCAGCCTGGACACTGAGATCCAGCACCGAGGGCCTTCTGGCGGTTCCCTCATTGCGAGAAGTAAGGTTACAGGGAACCAGGCAGAGGGCCTTCTCGGTAGTGGCGCCTGCCCTGTGGAACGCCCTCCCAGCAGATGTCAAAGCAATAAACAACTATTTTACTTTTAAAAGTCATCTGAAGGCAGCCCCCTTTGGGGAAGTTTTTAATGTTTGAAGCTGTACTGTTTTTAATATTCAGTTGGAAGCCGCCCAGAGTGGCTGGGGAAACCCAGCCAGATGGGCGGGGTATAAATAATAATAATAAATTATTATTATTATTATTATTATTATTATTATTATTATTATTATTATTATTATTATTATTATTATTATTATTATTATTATTATTATCTGGCCCTCACTTCCCTCTACAGCACCTTCAGAAACCACTACCTTGACTGCTGGACCCACTGTTGGTCTCGTCCCCTCAATCTGCTGGAGCCTGTCTCTGCATGCAGGGGAAGTCCCTAACTCCACCAGGGTTTAAGACCCATTGGCTACCCTCACCTGGTTTGGCTGGCCAGTCAAAGCCATTTGTTAGGGTGCGGCTGCTGCTTCATGCTGACAGCTTCTAGGAACCCCAGGTGAGAGCTGAGTGCAGGGTGGGGACCAAAGGTGGACAAACAACCCCAGAAGGACCGCAACATGTCTCCCACCAGAGGAGTACTGTATTACTGCTTACTCCTCATGCAGATGTGTTGTACTACAAGGACCAGGGCTGCAGTCCAAACCACTGAGCCTCTTGGGCTTGCCGATTGGAAGGTCAGCGGTTCGAATCCACGCAATGGAGTGAGTTCCCATTGCTCTGTCCTAGCTCCTGCCAACCTAGCAGTTCGAAAGCACCCCAGTGCAAGTAGATAAATAGGTACCACTGCGCGGGAAGGTAAACGGCATTTCTGTGCGCTCTGGTTTCTGTCATGGTGTCCTGTTGCACCAGTTTCTGTCATGGTGTCCTGTTGCACCAGAAGCGGTTTAGTCCTGCTGTCCACCTGACCCGGAAAGCTGTCTGTGCACAAACGCCGGCTCCCTTGGCCTGAAAGCGAGATGAGTGCTGCAACCCCATAGTCACCTTTGACTGGACTTAACTGTCCAGAGGTCCTTTACCTTTTTACCTTTACAAGGACCATCTTGGCCAATGATGTGAGTTGCAGAGGGTTCCATCTTGGGGGAGTTCTTCTCTGTGTCCTTGCAAAGCTTATTTCTCACTCCCTGTGAAGAGAAATGTGCATGCCAATGGAGCCGTGGGTACAGGCATGGGTGGAACTTAATGTGTGAGAGGGCGGCGTGACAGAGTTTCACACAGGGCTGCCATTAGTTGTGCTCTTTGTAACATACGGTTCTGCCCACTTTCGATCAATAGGACACGAGAGATCAGATTTCGTTCCTGAATGTTCTTCCATTAAAAAGAAAGAAAGGGAACAGGCTGAACTTAATTTCCCATGGTGAAGCACTTACTCTGACTTGAAATGGTCGGGTTCCTTGCGCTTTACAGTAAACACCGTTTTGCATACATTACTCACATTCTCTGGGACTGCCACCCGCTGCCCACAACATTGTTAAGGGTAAGTTTTGCCATGCCAAAGATTTATTCCTCCTGCCCCCTCCAAGCTTTGTGGTCTTGGCTGAAAGGCATATTCCGTGCCTAGTGATTACCAGGTACGAGACTGAAAAACAAAACCGGCACTATCGCAATGCCTTTTTCTGCAATTGTATGTGAGCACACTGCATAGATATTTGGCCATCTCATCTCCAGAAGGGTAGCACAGAGTGGGAGAAGGTGCAGAAAGCAACATCCAAAATCTTTTTGAATTGAAAACTATCCTTCCTGGTGCCGGCTGAAATAAATAACAGGAATAACTGTTGTGTGTTTGTGTTTGTCAACTTGCAGAGTCGTTCCCCTGCATTAGGAGGCCAGGGCACTGTGCTACGCAGTGCAGTGGGTCACCAAGTGATAGACTTGCATGTGTGAGCCAAACTTTCGCTTTCAAATAGCAATGGGATACAGTTCAGGCACTCTAAAATCGTGCACATAGCAGCCTCAGGGATACAACTGGATGAAAGAAAGCAATGGCGGGTCTTGCACTCAGATTGGCCCTGGTGCAAGCTTGCCAACTCTAGGGGGCACAGGTGTCTTACGCCCCCTCAATATTTGTTTGAAGGGGGTCCAGGCCGTGCCCCATATTGAGGGGCTCCGGCGCAGCCTAGCGGAAGGCTGCCCTGCATTGTGTCGGGAGACGTGAGTTGGCTGGAGCTTGTAGAGGGACGCAGGTTCACTACCCCAGGTTTATGGGTTAGAATCAGCAGCTCAGACTGCAATTTCTTGTCACCTTGTCATCTGAAATATACTCGGAGTCAAGACTGGATTTCATGCTCTTTATTCAGCTCATAGTAGTGAGGAATGGAAGTTCCCCCCAAAATCTGCTTTATATATATTATTTACACAATGGGCCCCACATGATTGGCTAATTCCGGGATTCTCCTGTAGGCCAATCAGGTTGTGGATTCACTTCCACCTGGAGCTGGATTGGGTGGCTCCTGTCAATAAGACTGCTGCATTCTGGACACTATTGTTCTAGGACCAATCAGACTGCTGCTTTCTGAATCTTATTGTTCTAGGACCAATCAGACTGCTGCATTTTGGACCCTATTCAACTCAGTACATAACACCATCCACAGTGGTCTTGTTGGGAGGCAAAGCCTCCTTATCAGTGGCGTAGCGTGGGTTGTCAGCACCCGGGGCAAGGCAAGTAATTTGTGCCCCCTAACCCATGGATTTGCGCCCCCTAACCCTAACCCCCAGATGTTGCGCCCGGTGCGGCCGGCCCCCCCTGCACCCCCCACGCTACGCCACTGCTCCTTATCGACCTGCTGTCTGGCAACCTCCATACTCCTCCCCTCTTCCCTGACCGCCATGCCAAAAAATGGAGAGACTCTTCTGGGCTGCCTAGTAATCTCAAAATTGGGTTCCTTCTGCTTGGTGGGACTAATGGGCTTGCCATTGATCTCCACCCCACTCTCCAGATATCTCTCTGCAGGTACTATTTTGACCCATTTAGATCATCGTCTCTTGCCACCACCACCCCTCATTTCTGTTTTCAACCATCTGTCTCTCATCCCCCTTACTCCTTTTCTATCTATTCTTTCATCTTTGCCTGCACAATGCCTTTCCCAATCCACCTTCCCTCCTGGCCGAACTCTGTTTTCCTTTCTAGCAAACCAAAGATTGGGTGAGTAAGATGGGAAGATGCAAGCTGACCTTTCCTTTTGCGCTTCCAGGAGGTCTTGTAATATCAAGCAAAAAATAACTTGAGATCTATTTTTACCACCTCTCTTCCCACTTCAGTTGATGCCCACAGGTATTCTAATATCCACTGTAATAACAGTTGTAATGACAGCTGTGTGTATTCATGTGCTTTTTAGTACTATGGCAGTGGTAGGAAACCATTTTTCCCCCCAGACCCAAGACCACACTTCCACCTGGGGACCCTTCTGGGGCCCATATGCCAGCAGTGGGTGGAGCCACAAACAAAAGTAGGCGGAGCATTATATGGAGTTTTTATCTTTGTGCAACTGCCCTTTCTATCAACCATCCAAACTGGTAGATAAAGGGCACATTCCAGCCTGGCAAAAACACCCCATGAAGAACATTTGGAAGAACTTTCTGACTGTAAGACCTGTTTGACACTGGCATGGACTGCCTTGATTCCTGCATGGCAGGGAGTTGGACTATATGGGACACGGGTAGCGCTGTGGTCTAAACCACGGAGCCTCTCGGGCTTGTCGATTGGAAGATCGGTGGTTCAAATCCCCATGACAGGGTGAGCTCCCATTGCTCTGTCCCAGCTCCTGCCAACCTAGCAGTTCGAAAGCACGCCAGTGCAAGTAGATAAATAGGTACCACTGCGGCGGGAAGGTAAATGGCGTTTCCGTGTGCTCTGGCTTCCATCATGGTGTCCCATTGTGCCAGAAGTGGTTTAGTTCTGCTTGCCACGACCCAGAAAGCTGTCTGTGGACAAACACAGGCTCCCTTGGCCTGAAAGCGAGATGAGTGCCTCAACCCCATAGTCGCCTTTGACTGAACTTAACCATCCAGGGGTCCTTTACCTTTACCTTACTAGATGGGATCCTTTCCAGCTCTACAATTCTATGATTCTGCACTGGTCAGTGGGGCTGCTGCAATTCCTGTTTATAAGGGATCTATTCCTTCCCCCTCACTCCCCTGCCCCGATTGCAGGCTAACCTAATCGCAAGTTGCCTTCTGGACTAGTGGCCCACAGTGTCTGGCAGCATCTCTCCAGGGGTTTTTAGGTAGGGGACTCTCTACCAGACCCCCAGTCCTACCTGGAGATGCTGGGGATTGAACCTGTGACCTTCTGAATGCAGGGCAGATGCTCTACCACTGAGCGATGGTCCTTCCCCAAGGATAGAATCCTGCACCACATCACAGGCAGCAGGCTGGATTAGGGGGGCCAGGACAGACCCTGTGCAACAGAGGAGACGGGCTGGAGGACTCAGAAGGAATAGTTGGGGTGTGTGTTGCTACTTACTTTACCTGTGGGACACCCACACCCAGATTGTGTTGCCTGAGGTGGTTGCCTCTCTTTGCCTAATGATAGTGTATGTGAGTTTATGCATGCAGAGAAAAGGGGCAAGAAAGGGTTAATGTAGGTGTGCTTGCCTCACACCTGCAGCTGCTTAAGTGTGAGTCAGCACACCTGTGTAAATGCCCTTGTGTTTCTATAGCAAGCCCTTGTGTTTGTAGCAAGTTTGCCTTCGCCTCTGCCCCTTGGCTAGAGCCTAATCTGTTTTGGATCTCTCTAGGGAGGATGTGTTCCTGAAAGTATCTTTTACTACTTTTGCTGTAGGCTGTCTGTTGGGCATTAACAACAGGCTCAGGTAGGATTCCTTTATGCTACACCTGTATGTAACTGCTAAGCTGAGGAACTGCATTATACTTTGGGCTACCCATCAGTCAAGGAACTGACCTTACCCTAAATTGTCTGTTATTTTTCTTCAACAACCCCATTCTGAGCTTTCCATTTGCAGTTTCTGCTGGCGTGTTGAGTGAGCACTCTGCACATGCCCCGACACTGGTGCACTCAACCAACCATATGGCAGCCAATTTTATGGAAGCCACTGAGAGGTTTTTTGCAATGAAACGGTAGACCAGTTCTGCCAAATGAGCAGGGCAAGCGTTTGCATATATGTATTTGTGCATATACTAGTTTATATGTGTGTAGTTTCAAATTTAGAAATAATTCATATAAGTCTGCTACTGATGGATTATCTATTAAAATACCACCAATATATGAAGTCGTGGGCAGGATTTGAAATATAAGCAGTGGATTAATGAAAGATTTAACAGAAGTGTTGTAAAACAGCTAATAAAAAAGGAGTAAAAAACAAACATCGGGAAAGGAGAGGTGGGAAGTCAAGAAGAAACTTCATATATTTTTTTAAAAATGTATATGATGATAAATGCTTTGAAATGTTGGAGATGTAATAAAAACTATATTAATTTTTTTAAAAAAATTCTGCTGTCCAAATGTTGATTTCTGATGGGCAACTGCAAGGCTCTCCTCTCTCTTTCCCTTTACAGCCAAACCTCTGTTTTTGAATGTCTCGGCTGCCAAACGTTTCAGAAGCTGAATGCCCAAAACCTGGAAGTGAATGCTTCCGTTTTCGAACGTGCCTTGGAAGTCAAACAGCTTTTCATTTCCCCCATTGACTTTGCAGCCGGCCCACTGATGCTTGGTTTTCGAATGTTTCAGAAGTCGAATGGACTTCCGGAACGGATTACGTTCGAAAACCTAGGTTCCACTACTACCCTGTGCTATCTGTACAGATACACAGGTGGCGCTGTGGTCTAAACCACTGAGCCTCTTTGGGCTTGCCAATTGCAAGGTTGGCGGTTTGAATCCCCGCAACGGAGTGGGCTCCCGTTGCTCTGTCCCTGCTCCTGCCAACCTAGCAGTTCAAAAGCAGGCCAGCGCAAGTAGATAAATAGGTACCATTGTGGCAGGAAGGTAAATGGTGATTTCGTGCACTTTGGCTTCTATCACAGTGTCCCGTTGCACCAGAAGCGGTTTAGTTCTGCTGGCCACATGACCTGGAAAGCTGTCTGTGGACAAACACAGGCTCCCTCGACCTGAAAGCGAGATGAGCACTTCAACCCCATAGTCACCTTTGACTGGACCTAACTGTCCAGGGGTTCATTACCTTTTTACCTATTAGCACATATGGCTACCGTGCCTTGGAATGGATAAAATATTGGCCCACCCTTAAAATGAGACATCTGGAACCCCAGCGGGAAGTAACTACACACAATTTACCTGTGCTCTATTGAGCTAAATCTATTGTAGCTCCATGACTGCTGTTGCCTTATGCATCAATGCTGTGTTTATGCGAAATCGCTGGTTCTGCCTTTCAGATGTTGATTATGATGTAAATTGTGTTGCAGCTGCAACTGTGATACTGCACTAAGATTTCAAAAAAATAAAAAGAAAAAAAGAGAAAAAACACTGAGAGACAAAATGAATGCTATATTCTCTCATTCAATGTTATGTTTCCTCCTTTAACTGGAGTGTTTATTATGTGAGATGTGGAACAAATGAATTGAGATACCAAATAGTTTATGTGAGCTGATTCCTCTCCCCCGCTCCCTGTCAATTCATGATGCCACAATACCATTATAATGGTGTTTAAAAGTTCACTCATCATATATTCTTCAGTGCTTATTATCATAAATACTGCCTGCCCAAAAAACAAGATGATTGAGCCTTCATGCTACAATTTCTCTAAATAATTAAATCGTATTATATTAATAGAAACCCTCTTTGTTTGTTTCTTTATTTCAGTTACCTGAACCAAATAAAACAATTTCTCTCCGATTTGACATTTCTTGAAGTAGTACTTTTAATAGCTTTTAAAGCTAAATGCTAAGCTATAGCTATTGTCTGGCTTTTTTTGTCTTGCAATTTTTCATAGTGCTTTCATACTCTGAGTGCTCTCCCATTTTTTTGTTTTCTTTTAATAATATGAGCATATATTCATTTGAATCACAATGAGATTTGGAACGGACTGTTAATCAACACAACACTTCTTACGCAGGAGTGGCAAATTTAGTTTGCTGATGACACAACCAGTGAAGGAAGTTGTGGCATATAGAAAATGGTGGAGGGAACCCCCCCCCCAAAAAAAAATTTTTTGCCTTTCACAAATTTCTGTATGTTTGTAACTCAGATTGGGTTAGTTTAGCAGACCTTACATTTGCATGGACCTGGAGCCACAAAGTGTGTGAGTGAGAAAACCCTGGCTGACAAAGTCCATTATGCTATAGGCCTGGATAACATTTTCATTCACCCATTAATTAGGTTCGAAATAAAAAAAAATAATTAAGTTTGTTCTGGGTATAAGCTTTTGTGTGCATGCACACTTCTTCTAAACCCCAGAAGCCAGCAACAACCAGGAGCTGGAACAGAGAACTATCAAGGCTCCACCTCAAGTTATGGTAGGCAAACTAAGGCCCGGGGGCCAAATCCGGCCCAATCACCTTCTAAATCTGGCCCATGGACGGTCCGGGAATCAGCGTATTTTTACATGAGTAGAGTGTGTCCTTTTATTTAAAATGAATCTCTGGGTTATTTGTGGGGCATACAAATTTGTTCATATTCCCCCCCCCCCAATATAGTCCAGCCCCCCACAAGGTCTGAGGGACAATGGACCGGCCCCCTGCTGAAAAAGTTTGCTGACCTCTGGTCTTGATACTGGTAACTAAGTGTGAAAGAGAAACTTAATTTAGACTGCAGTCCTTACACACTTATTGGGGAAATACTCAGTTGAACACAATTGGGCTAGGATAGGATTATACCATTAGGCAAGTTGCTATATTATACCCTTCAACTGCCCCCCAAAATAGTGGGATTGCCATGAAAACCCAGGCTACAGCTCTCCCAATCCAGCTCTAGTTGGATCGAGGCAGTCGTCGTTCTTTCATAGCCCAGACATTGCACTGTTGGGATACTGCCAGGGAGACAAAGTCCATCATGGCCCCAAGCCGTCTGCCGGACGATCCATCGATCTCCCGTAGGCACGCAGTATCAGCAATTAGTGGCATGAGTTTCCTGGAATAGCTTGCCACATTCCAGAGCTCATGCACACTCTTATCAGCAGATAATGCACAGCAAAAGACGCACTTAGGAGAGCATTATTTACAAGCTTTATTCAGCGTTGATCAGAACAAAGAAAGACATGACTGCCTGCGTCAGTGTCTCCGACAGAGAGAGAAACGAAAGCAATAGATAACATTACACCATTACAGTGGTGCCTTGCAAGACGAAAAGAATCCGTTACGCGAGTCTCTTCGTCTTGCGGTTTTTTCCGTCTTCCGAAGCAAGCCCATTAGCAGCTTAGCGGATTAGCGCTATTAGCGGCTTAGCGGATCAGCTGATAAGCGGCTTAACGGATCAGCTGATAAGCGGCTTAACGGATCAGCTGTTAAGCGGCTTAGCGGCTTAGGATCAGCTGATAAGCGGCTTAGCGGCTTGGGAAAAGGGGGGGGGAAGGAAAAAACCCCCGCAGGAACTCGCAAGACATTTTCGTCTTGCGAAGCAAGCCCATAGGAAATTCGTTTTGCGAAGCACCTCCAAAACGGAAAACCCTTTCGTCTAGCGGGTTTTCCGTCTTGCGAGGCATTCGTCTTGCGGGGCACCACTGTACATCCTTTCAGGAAATGCAGAATTTTGGGGCTCTGGCCCTTTATCCCAAGGGACCACTGGTGGGGCAACTAAGCTACATTAAGAGTTTTACATTGCAACCCTACACATTTCTACTCAGAACCAAGTCTTGTTGAGTTCCATGGGGCTTAGTGGATATAGGGTTGCAGCCGTAATTGATCCATTAATATATCTGCATAAAACATACTCACCTTCTTATCCAACAGACTTTGGGGGAAATTGCCTGCTTCAAATGAGGGTGCTGTGCTGTTTTTATTGTAATTATCTTTTATATCTCAAATACATCTTTTTAATATAGCTAGATGGAGTTTTAATTCTATTAAGGCTTATTTGATTTTTTTAATGATTGCTTTTCCTCTGCGCTTTGAGCTGTTCTTATTTTAACTGCAAACTGCTTTGAGTCCCTGTCAGGGGAAAAGGCAGGGTATCAATAAATATATATAAGTATGTAGCGATAGTTCTAAAGAACACTCATTTTTCTTTTTCTAGATGATCCACGGCACTCAAAGTGGGCGCCAGAGAAGATTGCATCTTTTGGCTTCTAAGGCATCAACCGTGATCTCTGTAAGTACCTGTCTTTATGTTTGTATTAACAATGTTCTTAAACTGCCCCCAAACTGACATTCTCTGGGCAGTTATCAATAATGTTCAATACTATAAGAGATCAAAATAAATATATAAAACAATCACAGTATAAATTAAAATAAATAAAACCAGCGGCACAAAACATGGACGGTTACATCCCCCTTAAGTCATACTTATAGTAGTACGACTCATGCAACACGTTGGCGATTAATATACACACAATAATTGCCAAAATGATTATGCATTTTTTATCAATCTTCTGAGAAAAATACGAAACATTATGCAAAGCCACAGAGACTTGCGAACTACCCAACCTAAGATGAACTTTATAATGTCTGATTTCAATGGATTTTTCAAGTGCATAACTCAAATCTTTTGTTTTCTTTATCTTTTTAGGTAAGTTCATGAAGATACCAACAAAAGGTAAGTTCGGTGTTGTTCACAATAGTCTTACTATTGAAATGGCAGAGAAAGTGGGGGAAAAAGATGCAACATAACTGCTAGGCATTTCTCTCTGGGGATAAAAGTCAGCCTGGTGCCACCACAGAAAAGTCCCCATTTTAGTAATCATCTGTTGCACACCATTTGGCTGGGGACATCCAAGAAGGCATAAACGAGTTAACTTATTTATTTTTTTAGAAAATGCTGCAGCCTAGTTGAAAGGACTCTTCAAACCATGTTTTTATATTGTTTAGTGGAAGGAATGCCTTCTTTTGCTATCAAACCAAAGTTATTCTGTCCGCTCTGTTACCTATGTTTCTTCAGGTAGCTTAGTGATGTATACGGCCGTGTTTCCAAAGAGCTTGCTGCTTCATAACAATGTTTGGCAGTTTAGGTCATCATGTCCCCCAAATGAATGGTTGGCGGTTACCATAGGGATAAAAAGGACTTAAGAGTCTTTGTGAGCTGCAGCATAAAAAGAGAGAGAGAGAAAAAGCCCTTGTTTTGGCATGTGTCTGCAGTAGAGTATTCACAGTGGATTGTGAAGCTTAATTTCAGGAATAATAGAAGGGTCAAGGAACGGCTCATTCCTTTCTGCCTCCATATTCTGTTGAGTGGACGATGAAAATTCACCAGCTGCCACAGCAGTAAAAACATATTTTCCCCCAGAAAAGAATATTTTCTATTTCTGAGGAAAGGCATTTAAAATAATGTGGTGAAAGGCATATTGCACCGTTCTATTCCCAAACAGCATTTCGTTTCATTTATTTATTTATTTTATCCTGCCTTTCCTCCAAAATACGGCGCTGTTTTAATTGTTCCTCCTTGTGAGCTTTTTGTCCTAAATAAGCTATACATGTCAAACCACTTTCAGTATTGTTGGGACTGTAGAATAATACTGTTGTTTGAACCAGCCAACGTTCACAAAACAGTGTGTAAGCTTTTGAGTTACACAGAGCTTTTCTCTCAAACTGGCTCCTCAACAATATAAAAAAGAGTGGGTTGGGGGAAAACGACGGGGTGAGCAGAGTGAGAGAGGATGCCGGGCTGGATAAACTTTTGGTCTGATGCAGCAGGGCCTTTCATCTCTCTTTTTTAAAGATTTTCTTATTTTACAGAAGTAAGTGTAATGTCTCTCATATTTTTTCCATGTAACATATTTACAAATCCGTTTCATTTGTTGAGACATTAGGGGGAGAAGAAAAAAAAGAAGGGGTGGAGGGAGTGAAGATGGGTGGGGTGGGGTGGGGTCGGGTGGCGATGTTTCTGTTATGCTTAATGTAAGTAGGGTTTGGTGTCAGCGTTGCTTGTGCTGTTCACTTGTGTTCCTTTGGTGGTGAGAGAGGTTGGGGTTGGCCTAGGGTGTGGTTGTTTGCTTGTGATTGGCTGTGGTGATCTTTGTTTTTGTGTGTGAGTGGGGTGGGTGGGTGTTTTGGATCAGGTTAGCCATATTGATTTGTATGCTGTTGGTGGATTATTGTCATTGTCTTGTTGGGCTGTGTATTTGATAAAGGGGAGAAATACCAGGGTAAAGGCGTCTTCTTCTGTTTGTCCCCATGTCAGTTTCAGTTTATTGGCTAATTTTTCTAGTAGGGCTGTTTCCCATACTATTTGGTACCATTGGTCCATGCTTACTCCTGACAGGTCTCTCCAGTGTCTGGTTTCTGGCTGCTGAAAGTAGGTGGGTTATGAGTTCTTTGTGGTGTAAATGGGCATTGTTGTCTTGGAAGATGTTTAAGTAGGGCCAATTCTGGGGTGATGTCTAATACTTGCTTAGTTATTTTACATATTTCTTGTGTGGCTGTTGTCCAGAATAGTTGGATTTTGGGGTACTCCCACCACATGTGGAGGTATGTGCCTGTGGAGGTGCACCCTCTCCAGCATTTTGGTGAGGTTCCTGGGCGTATTAGCGCTAGTTTTCTTGGTGTTAGGTACCACCTGTAGGTGAGTTTCAGAGTTTTCATCTGTTTATTGATGTTGGCGTGTAGTCAAGTCCTGTCTGCCGTTTGTTTCAGTTCTAAATTGCAAGGCAGTGAGGGGTTACAAAACCAAAGCAAATTAGAATTGTGCCTTTGGAAGAGCACCTCAGGTTGCCTAGAGACATACTGGAACCAAGCAGCAAATGTAGGTTGTTCATTTGAATTAGGACTGTCTCTCGGTTAGCAAAATTTCAGCAGAAATTCTAGCTAAGAGTTCTGAATTTGTGGTTATATTTAACTGATCTTAGATTGGCTGTTTGAAATTGTACTGTGGGCACATCTAATTCAGGATTAAGCTGGTTTAATACCCGGGGAGTATTAGGCATTGAAATTCTATGAGAGAGACTACCATTCCCATGATTTTTTTTTTGAGGAAGCCATCATGTGATCACGCATAGCTATCACCACACAGAGGATGACGTCAGTGCAATATGTGAATCAGCTACTATTTCTCTCTCTCTGTGTGTGTATTTTAAACCCCTGGTCCAATAACATAATAGAACCAGAAGATCTGTTGGCCCCCGAGGCAGACCCCAAAATGGCGCCAGGGAAGAAGGGGTGAGGGAAGATCTATATAAGGAACAAGCAGCGAATAAAGATTGGCATTGGGATCAAGCACTGTCAGAAACTACGTTCCCCAGAACAGGATCTACACATCACTCTCCATTTAGATCAGATACCTTTTCAATTATAGAGTTGGCAAGGTATAGCATGACTGGAACTTCAGCAAACAATTAATAGCCCCCAAAACTTTGCCCCGCAAAGGGAGAGAGGGTTGCTAACCAGTATGATCAAGGGTGATTTCCCTTCTCCCATGGCTAACGTAATTCACTGATACCTTAACTGACAAATTGTTAGAGGAGGCCCCAGATAATTTAATACATGCAATGCAGGAAATGTTTGTCAGGCTCAGCGCTGGATTTAGGGCAGGGTGCCAAGCTGATTGGGTGCATAATGATAATGATAAAAATAAACAATATTTAATATTATTAATTGAAAAGCTATATTTATATAGGTACCTACTGAGAAGTTCCATAAAAAGCAACTGTACAGAAAGGAATTATTTATTGATGTATACTAGGGATCAGCAAACTTTTTCAACAGGGGGCCAGTCCACTGTCCCTCACACCTTGTGTGGGGCCAGACTATATTTTGGGAGGAATATAAAAAACACAAATTCCTATGCCCCACAAATAGCCCAGAGATGCATTTTAAATAAAAGGGCACATTCTACTCATGTAAAAACACGCTGATTCCTGGACCGTACGCAGGCCGGATTGAGAAGGCGATTGGGCCAGATCCGGTCCCCCGGGCCTTAGTTTGCCTACCCATGATGTAAACCTCCCAAATGTATTTTGCATAGTTAAGTTTTTACCTCTGTCTTTAGTACATTTTATTTTATTGCTATGACTGGTGGCTGACGCAAATAAGGATTCTTATGATCTGATAGTGAAAATAAAAATATTTGGGAGTGGGGCACACCAAATTTTGTGCTTGCTCAGGGCGCCATGTTAACCAAGTCCAGCTCTTTCAGGAAGACAGGATCCTAGATCGTAGAGTTGGAAGGGATCCTGAGAGTCAACTAGCCCAACAACCTGCAATGCAGGAATTTCAACTAATGTATCAATGACAGGTGGCCACCCAACCTTGCAGCAATGCTACGGCTGTCGGAGCACGGTATCGTGAGAGGCTGCTGTTGAGCCGATGGATGAACTCTCACATCTCCTTTGAGGGTGGGGTGAAACTGTGCTGCACTGGTTACTGCCACATGTTGGAACCTCTGAAACTGTTGCGATTTTGCCTACGTGCAGTTTCACACAAAAGCAACTAAGAGCTGGCCGAAGGCCAAGAAGACTGAGCAGAGGGAGTTATTCTGCCTAGAGATATGGGACCTTGGATACAGCTCAACTATAGGTTGAGGTCTCCATATAGGCATGACGACTCATGGCCTTCCTTGCTGGATAGTTGGTTGGTCAGTGTGGTGTTGAGAGTCGTTTGGAGTTTAAGAGAGAGAGAGTTTAAGATGCGTGTCTGTATCCTGTATATAGTAACTTGTGAGTCTGCTGCAAATAATAAACACCTATAAGTAACCAAGTTACTGGTAGCAGCGTCTTGTTCCTGCTTCATCCTTCCTGCCTGCAACTGATTGCTTCTGGAAGTCTGTGTATGCTCTGCTATATTCAGTTGGGTCTGGCTAAGATCCTGCAACAGGTTAAAGTTGCAAATCACCAATAGAAACCTTACAAAGCAGGTGGAGGCACAGCCCTCTGTTTGCAAAATGCAGGTCGTTGCAGGAGCAGCGGGTTATAAATTGTCCTCCTTTAGACCCAAGGGCAGCTATATTTTGCGCAACAGCGAAAGGGTAGTTGCGCTGGTGCTGAAAGAAACAAAAACCCTCCATGTCCCTAAATGGGATACCATTGACTGTGGCACCATATTAAAAACAATAAATCATATTTATAGATTTTATCCGGCGCACACTGTCCAAGAGCCTGTTTACTGCGACGAAGTGGGGGAAAAAATCAGCAGAAAAGCAAGCGAAAGGTCCCATTGCAAGCTGATGACCTGCTCTGCTCAGCTGGTGAAAGAGCAAGTAGGCATGGCCTTTAGCTGAACTGAAAAAACTAATTAAATGAGCATAAATCAGTTCTTAAGCCACCAGCAGGTACACAGCCTTGGGTCTGTTTACTGGACCCAGCTCATGGAAAATTCCAACCGAGGATTGTGAGAACTAAACTGAGCGGCTTTCTCAACAGCAACATGCAAGAAACCAAAGGGACAACACTTTGCTTTGCAAAAGAATACTTGGGTTTTCTTTCTTTTTTGGCACCTTGGAATTTGCTAGTTATCGGGGATCCCACTGGGCTACTCTGGGCAATAAGTACAGTTTGGAACAGGTATAGATGTAACATTATTGCTTTGCTATTTCAGGCTGATTCTGTTTTTTTTTTTTTTTTGACTGAAATTCCATGGCCCTGATCCAGCGAGGAGGTATACATTTATGGAAGTTACTGTGTATCCCAGGCTGAATATGGGCTTCAGCAACTGGAAAAATGTCTGCCACATATAGAGATAATTGCTCCTGTGAGCGATCTACTTGGGTAATCAACATAAGAAGTGAGCAGCCAGCTCAGGCAAGATCATTCCCCCCCCCCCCGTGAACTTGGAAATGGCAGCTTGTATTGTTTTCAGTTCATGAAAGTGGAAGTATTCATGCTTTCATGTTGCACTTTTCTCTTGAGTTAGACCACTTCTGGGAGCTGTTCTTTTTTTGTAGTGGCTGCCATTTTGTAGAATCTAAACTGATCACAGTATGTCACAAACACATGTTCTGTGTGTTTGGCTGTTGAGGAGGAAGAATGGGGCTGGGGGAAAAAAAGTGTTCTCTGTGTGTGCGTGCTTGCTAATTAGATTAACAGTCGTATAATA
This sequence comes from Podarcis bocagei, assembly GCF_964188305.1. Classification (NCBI taxonomy): domain Eukaryota; kingdom Metazoa; phylum Chordata; class Lepidosauria; order Squamata; family Lacertidae; genus Podarcis; species Podarcis bocagei. The sequence goes on along the minus strand of NC_138135.1, from coordinate 13,852,545 downwards.
ATTCCAAAGAAAAGCAGTGAAATTTCCAACTTCTTTTATTCTATTCGAGGAATATACAGTTTCTCAGAATATATAGTTTCTCCACTGAGGAGCAAACTCATACAAATGCCAGGAAGCTGCAATCTTTTATTTATCTCATTCTTTATCTAACTGAAACCTCTGATTTGGTGCATTATTTATGCTAGTGTCTGGCTTGGTGTTTGACTCTTTGGACTTCTACAGTATAAATGTACGATACTGCAGTATTTTAAAACTAGAACAATGTCTATAAAAGTAAGTGATCAGGAACTGGTGCCGGTACTAAGAATGGACAGTGTTTTGAGTCAAGATCTATTGTTTTGGGCCATAGTTTTTGAGTTGTTGTTTAATTAAGTGCTATTAAAAGTGGAAATTTTCAAAATTCATACTTCCATTGTGACAGCATCCTTTATTAAATAGCTTCATCCTTACCAAACATTCCCCCCTCCCCCCGGATAAATTGAGTTTCGGGATGGTCAAATATGCATTCTTCACATTGTCAGTCAACAGTCATGGAACTGAAACTGCATATTGCTGCTCAGATTTTTTTGGGTTATTTCGTTTGGAAAAACATGAGATAAAAGGGAACATGATAGAGGGGAATAAAATTATGGATGTTGTAGATAGTGAAGTTTTTCTCACTCATAGTCTCACATACTAGAACCTGCAGTTCTCTGTTGAAGTTGAATTGTAGAAGATTCAGGAGAGAGAAAAGGTAGGGGATAAGACTAATGAAGTCAGGATGATTATATGCTGCCCCTAGGAGTGCAGGCAGAATGACTCTGCATTTTGCATTTTTTATATAAAAAATTATATGCTGCTTAATCAGAAAACTGTGCAATAAAAAAATAGATAAAATAATCAATAAAGGACAGATAAAAATAAAGAAAACTGTTAAAGAACCACCCCAATAGATACACAGATAAATTAAACACAGATAAAATCAGCAAAATCAGTTGCTGGGGAGCAAGAGTGAGAAAAGATATATGGTTGGCTAGTGTGAAATTGGATGCTGCACCAGATCAGTGTGTGTGTGTCTTGGTAATCTTTTGTAATATGATGCCCTGTGCGAGGCTCAGATTTGGTGCCCCCAAATGGATCTTCTTAGTTATGGACCTTCTCAATTTTATGCCCCTCAGTTCGGCGCCCTGTTTCTCCCTAACCATCTCCCCAATTTGAAACAAGAAGATATTAACAATGGGATGGCGGAAAGACCATGCCTGATTTTCCAGCTTGTGCAGCTATTAACAGCTTTGGGGGATGTTGTTTGAACAGTGGATATGGCATGTGAGAAAGGGATAAATCTTTCTTCCTCTAATGCTCATTGGGCTCCCATGTTTTTCTTTATGTTCAACCTCCCCACCAGACGTTGGGTGATCTGATCCTAGGTCTTGTAAGTCATATTCAGTTAGGTCCTAAAAAGCCAGGCACAGCTGTTTTGGTTTGGAAGTAGCATTTTTGGGTTGTAGGTACAGTGGGAGAGGTTGAGTATGCTGAAATTGTATAATTGTTGAGTTGGAAGGTACGCTGAGTGTCATGTAGTCCAACCCCCTGAAATGCACGAATATTTGTGCCCAACGTGGGGCTCAAACTCACAACCCTGAGATTAAGAGTCTCATGCTCTGCCAACTGAGCTATCCAGGCAAGGATTGCTGGCCGATGATTCTCAAGATTCTGTGTGGAACAGTCTTGCATGTGAAATACCAATCAGGAGTCTACAAAAACGCATTAGCCCTGCTTTGCCTTTTGATAAGCAGGGGTAAGAGGGTGCTAGAAGCTATTTCCCCACAGTTATAGTTCATGTGTAGGCTGTGCTTAATTCTAGGGAACGTTTTCGTATCCTGGTCCATACTTTGTAACCTCTAGGATTGTTTACTTTACTTGAATGCCCTTGAAGGCGAATTTGGTGGAATGCTGCTGGCTCTTCTTCTAAGCTGTAGGAAGGCAATTCTGTACACACTTACCTGGGAGTAAGTCCAGCTGAAATGAATGAGACTTTTGAGTAGACTTATCCTTCCATCACTATCAGTTCTTTACATTTGTGGGGGGTTTTCCTGCCTACAAGTGCTGGTGTTTGATCAGATATAATGAGTGTGCTGCTACAGCCAGTTCCTCAGTGTTTACATTTCCAGTTTTGCTGCTATTCACTAGATGTCACTGCCTGTCCACATCCTATAAGAGCAGCTGCAAATATAATGATAATGATAAAGGTTTGGCCCTTCTAGATTCCCACAAATGTTTAGGGCACTACCACTGGGCTATATACAATATATATTTTAATCTATAATAGGTTTAGCTTGAAAAGAGGTAGTGGCGATGAGTAACATGTGCATTTGGACATTTTCATAAGAGATGGAGCTTTGAAAAAGAGGGTTCCATTTTAATTCTATAGACTTACAGTCATACCTCGGGTTACAGACGCTTCAGGTTGCGTTTTTTTGGGTTACGGACTGCCGAAACCCGGAAGTACCGGAACGGGTTACTTCCGGGTTTCGGCGGTCGTGCATGCGCAGAAGCGCCGAATCGCAACCTATGCGTGCGCAGACGCACAACTGAGGGTTGCGAATGCTGGGGGTTGCGAATGTGCATCCCGCACGGATCATGTTCGCAACCTGAGCATCCACTGTATAAGCTTATAAACCTATTCATTTTTGATTCATTTGTCAGGCTTAAAAAATAAAATAAAATCCATGAGATGAGCTTACAGCCATGAGGCAGTCTGGACTGGAGCAAGCCATTAAGAGGGTTCTGGCACCCCTCTCCCCAATTCCATACTGTTTGTCATCAGTGATGATACATCTTCTCACTTTTTTCCTGTGAGTATGGATAGGTGTACAGGCCATTGCCTTTCTCTAAAATTACAGAAATCTGTTGATCAGAGTTTACACCCCAAAGCAGGTGTTTTCCATGTGCAATCTATAGTAATACACAAACAAAAGTTCAGACACAGAATAAGTTTATTATGGTATATGGCAAACATCAGACACTTTAAACTGTTCTCTGGTGTCCAAAAAATGGCTTCATATTTAGTAAGAAAAATAGTCTTTCTCCTTAATATAGCCTTTACATTGTAAAAGGAACATGTTTTGATAACAATCTTGGCTTTCAGGAAATTTTTGCTCTGTGCTCAAGGAATTCCCATTTCCCCTCTTCCCTGTAAGTCCATTTTTTCTAAGTTTCATGGATAGATTAAATATACCATACAAAAAAAAAATCATTTGGCATGGAGGAATTTAAAACTTTGCATCCCCTTTTTTTAGATTTAACAAAAATAAAATCCAGACCCTAGAAACTCTTTGCTTTTAATCCCTCAATATTTTTTTTTTTACAGACAAAAGTATCCTTTCAGTAGTTTTATTTAAGAACTCACGCACTAAATAGATATAAGACACATCCAATATTGTGTTCCTGATAGCAAGTGCATAGATTTTGTTAAGATTTTTGTTCCCCACTTGGAGAGCATGTTTCATGGTCAAAAGAAGGGATATTTCCCAGTGATTGTGATAGAGCATATATATATGAGAGAGAGAGAGAGAGAGAGAGAGAGAGAGAGAGAGAGAAAGAAAGAAAGAGAGAAAGAAAGAGTGAAAGAAAGAGAGAAAGAAAGAGAGGAATAGGGAGGAGTAAGAATAGGCAGGTAGGAAGGAAAAGCATAGGAGAAGGAGGGGAAAGGAAACAAACAGGACACAGCAAAGTTGTGAAATCACAACAGAGAATGAAGAACAAAAACAGCCAAACCAGCAGTACAGTCGATTCCTGATAAGTGAATAACCTGATTGTTTGTACACAATGCTTTATTCACTTATCAGGAATGAAACACAGTACACTGTTTTTTCCATAGCCTGATACCTAAGGACCACCAAATTGGGTTGTTGTTGTTTTTTGTAGATAAAAAAACATTAACACTCACTCCAGCGAGGTATTCAGAAATCTTTTGGACTTTGAAATAAAGCTCCTATAGTGAGAGAGAGAGAGACACACTAGTGGCACAGCCCTTTGCTGTTAAGACCACAAAGAGGTTTGCCACCGCCATCAGTTGGATATGGATTGCAGCCTATGTGAAGCAGAAACGTACCTGAATTGTAGGTGGAGACACAGATACCTTCTAAATACTAGCAGGGCTGTCCTTATATCTCCCCCTCTGGAAAAATAAACCACTTTGTTCTTGTAGACGTTCCTGTAACACTAAAGCCTGAATTTTGAAGGGCTAATAGAATATGGAAACACTGTAATATCAAACATACAGCGGCTGCCATCTCAAAATGGCTTATTTACAGGAGCAAAGGAATCTCAGGTTGTTTGGGGTCCTTGTGCATATTAGCAAAGTGGAACTAGGAACTGGGAGCGTTAGAAGACCCTAGAGCTGCCACACATGACTATGGATTGAACGATGTGTTGTGTATGGGGTGGGGATTACCAAGAAGCTGGTTTCCCCATGAGGCAAATGTGGGGGTAGAGGAGTACTTGGAGGGCAGAAATTGGGTGGGTAGGAAGGTGATGCCGAATGCCTCCCACTGCTGCTACTTTGGCGAGATGGAGCGTGGTTCTACCCGCCGCTTTTGAATCAGGCCCCTTGCGGCTTGCATAACCCACCAAGCCCAATATAGACCACCAGCTCTGTAGGGTGGTGACCCAACAGGAAGTCAAGAATAGGTCTACCATTTTGCAACTTTCCTGAGGTAACAGAGAGGTACCCCCCCCCACTGTTTGCCACTTTGAATGGTATTAGGCAAACAATGAGCTTTATAAACGCCTGAAGAAATAATAATAATAATAATAATAATAATAATAATAATAATAATAGGAGCCCCTGACTCTTTTAAGGGTTCCTGAGCCTCCTCAACCTCTGCTTCATCATCTGAATGTTCCAGGCAAGATGTTGAAGTGACTTCAGCAGTTGTTGTACCATGGCAACTAACTCATTGCTATAACTAGCCCATGAAGGTGATTATGATTTACATTTCACAAATGTAAAGGTGCAGCTGAGAGACAATGAATGGCTTGGCAAAGGCCACCAAGTAGTAGAGGTGGAATGTGGACCTAAATGTCCCATGTGTCGGCCATTGCATCCTATTGATTCCAATCATCCCCCGTTTCATTTTTTAAAATGAATAATAATAATAATAATAATAATAATAATAATAATAATAATAATAATACTAAAGATGCTTGCATCTTTTACACTGAAATAAAATGATTGTCAGCACTTATCACAATTAAGGCTCATGAAACTGACCTGGGAAGATGAGTTCATTCCCAGCCATTCTTGTTTCTATTTTTATTTTTAACAAGAGTGTCTACTTTCTTGTGACGTAGCAGGCACACTGTTGCATCATGGGATATGGTCCCATGATGCAGCTGTACAGATGAGGTACTTGGAAAACAGAACCAGGGGCTGGGGCTGTGGGAAGCAGGCACCAGTGAAGCCACGTGAAAGGCAGCAGGAACAGCCCCCCCCCCAGGAGGACAGCTCTTCCCCCAACAATTTGCGCCGCTTTCGAAACCCACAGACATAGAAGCTTGCAGAACAAGCTCCTCAGAACAGGGAGGTCATGGGGGGGGGGGATGAGTTGCCAGAACCGTGAGAGAAGAGCTTCCATTGAACAATGTTTCTATTCTGAAGAGGTTGCCATTTTGGACTGTGCGTGACTGGCTCACACAAGTCAAGACCAGAAGGGAAGTCTGGACTCCATCTTATAAGAGCACTTTTAAATGGCCTTCAATTCCTGAGTTTGGGATAAAGGAATGTATGTATGGCTTGAATCCCAGAAAGCATGGGGTAGAACTTTCTCTATCTGCAGAACCCCTCCCCAACTTGATAAATTTGAATATCTGATCAGTCGAATCGATAACGACGACAACAGCAGCAACAACAGAAATCCCACCCGGGTCAGTGGTATCGATGAAATGGAGACAAAATTTATAAGAGCACTGGGCGGAATCAAGATTGCACCAGCGACAAGCCTGCTTGCAGCTTATTTTCACGGTCGTTTGTTTTCTCTGATAATAAGAGAAAATACAATTGTGGGCCAACCAGCCCCTTGGCACCCAGGAGGGCAATAAATATTGTAATAATCCCTTTTCTCCTTAGAAATTTGTGCCGTTTCATTATCCATAGCGTACCATGTATGCCAAGATCAAAATAATCCCGTTCGGCACCTATGGCGATGCTCTTTATTTTATTGTTGACTTCCACTAGCTTTCTCTGAGCTCACATGCCTCTGGATGTCTCTAACAAGCTTGTTCACCTGGTGGGGTTTTGGCTCAGGCTCTCCTACCTGTAGTTAAAACATTATTACTTCTGAGAAACAGTGGGCTAATTCCATATGCTGCCAGGGAGCACAGAACTTCTGGAAGAAATCCCAATATTTTCCACATTCTACTCCCATCAAGCAACTTTTTGGTAGTAAACTTAATATGCTCCTGAAAAACAGAAACATGTAACTTTTCAGCCATTAATCAGAGGAAAACTTTACTTAGGATTTTTGGTTTTTGTGTATAAAACACATGTGATTTCCTAAAAACTATGACTAAAAAGGCATCTCCAATGTGACTTCAGGCAAGCAATTAAATAATCTTATATTATCAAAATGATTAAAAGCAGGGAAATGGGGGGGGGGAAAGAGAGAGCAAGAAGTTGGAGGTAAAATAGATCAAGGGTATCTACAAATCTGCATTCACTCTCCAATCAGATGTTCACTTAGGTGGAATCGACTGTATCTTTTGTACACGACAAATAGAAGAAAAAAAATCAACAGGGACGTGAAACAGTGAGGTGTGCAGATGTATTACCAACACGGAATGACCACCAACATTACAACACACAGAGAGAAAGAGAGACAAGTATTAGGAAAATGGTTTAATATTGGAGACAGAAGCAAAAAACTGCATCACACAATAACATACGTTACAAAAATAAGTTTGACTGTTTCAACTACACGGTTATGTCCACAATGAAGACAGAAGAATCAGAAAAAACTTTTGATCTAAACAGCAAAAAAGCAAACCCCTACTTTTTTTTAACTAATACATTTATCCACATAAAGTGACTGTGTACTCCTAAATTCTAATTTATCTTTATATTGTGTAACAGCACAATACAGAATAAAAAGTGAAACTTACCGCTTGCTTTAAAGACAAAATTCTAAACACTAAATATAAGCAAAGGGAAAGAATTAAACCAAGCCAAAGTTTGTTTGTTTTTTTAAATTCTCTTAAACAAAACCAACTTTCTTTCTACCAACTGGAAATCAAACTTGAAAATCAGCCATGATCTGGAGGCCCACAAGAGTAAGCCACAAAAATTTCCATATTATTATTTTTTTAAATCTCCAGTATAAAAAGTTCCACTGGTACAAAATGCATAAGTACAATCAAGTTTTAGAAATAGGAAAGCCTGTGGTTTGTGTGGTTTGTTTTTTTTTTTTGGCTCAAATTCCATCAAACAGCAAAATCCAAATTCATCAACGAAACAGAAACAATACTCAAATGGTCTTACAAGTTTCCCACTACTTTGCAGTAACTTTGGCTTTTCTCTGACAAAATTTCAAAAGGAAACCTAGGGGCACAGCCCGTTTGCGCCACAGATACAGCACCGCCACCCATGCGCTGAGCGCATCCCCCATGGGGATCAACAGAACCCTGTTTCCTTCTTCTAATATCTGTTTGTACACAGCACGACAGGATGGTTGGGGAATTGCGAGGCGTGTTTCCTGGACGCGCATCCCTCCCCAGACCCACCTGGTTTTGATGCGCGTCTTTTGCACACAAGTAACTTTCCTCGGACAATGAGGGAAGGCCAATAGTGCGCATGGGAGGATGTGCGTAAACCACAGAGAGAAGGAAACTGAGTTTTGTTGAGTTGATGGGACTCTTTTGTATATGGACACTGTACCCATAGAGCAAATGGATTATGTCACAAGGTCCAGACATTCTCAACTAAAAGAGAGTTATTCATAATCTACAAACAACATGTTCTCACAGCACAACACCCCGCCCGCCCACCCACCCTCCGGTACACAGGGTTACTTTTTTGTTTCGTTTTGTTATGACATCATTCAGAAAGATAATGAAAACTACAGCTTTTTTTTTAAAAAAACAAAACTCTTTTTTTTGTTTTGTTTGTTAATCAGCACTTAAGTTAATAAGAACAGAAACAGTAAAATGATTCCAGAGAGTAGCACAAGCCAAGGAATAATAATAACCCCTATGGTGAAAGAAAGATGAACTTGTTACTCCTTTGAAAAATGGTAATTTTGCTGAAATTGGTTGATTTTGGTTGGAAAACTACTTCTTTGTGCTTTTGGAGTTTGGTTTTTGTAAAGCAAATTCCCCTCGTTCGAATAATTTTCCTTCCTCTGCTGTAAAGCTCTTTGCACTCTTGCAGCTTCCCACCCCCAGCATTTGATATTTTAGGAGTGAAAAATAACCTATGCGGGATCAGAAAAAGCAAAAAAAAGGGGGAGAGTTTGTGGAGCACACGTGCAAGTGTGAATACTGTGTACAGTTAAAGAGCTTGACTGGCTGGTTTTCCTTGTGGCAGTTTTCCCCTGTCAAAGAGGCAAGCCCAGGGCTGGCCCAAGACATTTTAGCGCCTGAAGTGTACCACAAAATGGCACCACTTCCCCTCCAGGGAAGAAGGGGCTGAGTGAAGATCTACGTCGAGGACAAGGAAATAAAGATCTACATTGGGACCTGCTGCCCCTGTGGAGTCTGCCGTCTGAGGCAGTTGCCTCATCTTGTCTCATGGCTGGGCCGGCCCTAGGCAAGCTGCTTTTAAAATGTGATAGCAACTTACCTCTTTGACCACAGGAATGTCAAGGGAAACAGTCAGCAAAGCTCCAGATCTGTTGATGCTTCTTTCCCTGTCATATGCATCTCCCTTCTTTGGATCTCTGCCTTTGTCACTACGGAACTGGTCTAGGCCTGTGAAATTCTTTTAGTTAAGTTCAAGATTTCCCCCCATTGCAAACGAGTGTTGCTTGAAAAATAGCTAGCAATGGGGGCAGGGGACACCTGCCGCAGTTGACACATGCAAATTGACAAGGAGATCTAGAGTTCTTTGAGTTTGGCACCGGTTGGTTGCGTGGCAAAGGAACAGTAGCTTGGGTGCAATCCATTGTGCATGGCTGCCATTTTAATGGGGCTTTGGTGCAAGTCCCATTGAAATGAATTGGGGGGGGAGTGTCCTCACTGAGTTTTTCTACACGAAAGGGATCCGAAGAGTTTGAAAGAAAAGCACAATTATTTGGGAAATTTAAATGCCAAACAACAATATGTCCTGGAAAGACATATTATGATGATCCTATATTGTGGATCGGTATACATGTGATAATCCAGTAGGCAAAAATTGCTGCAAGAAGTACAAAATAGCCCTCAAAGGGTTTAGGAAGGCCCCAGCAGTAGTAAAAACATATGAGAATAACACAGAACATTATCTATAAGTGCGTGTGCTAGAAACCTTTTTTTATTTTTTATTTTTTTGCATCACTTGGATTCTAGTCCTTTCCATCCCAGGGCTTCTCTATAAAACAATCATTTGAAAGCAAAGAGGGGGTGTGTGATCATTATTTTGTATTTTTAAAAGATACTTTACAAGGGGGATTTTGGGGGCAGGGGGAAGGTAAGGGAAGGTTTGACTGAAGTAGGAACAGACAATGGGGAATGATTATGGCACTTTCATCAGTAGCTTATAGGGCTGCTGACATGTTTTGGCCTGGAAAGGGGATGATCTGCCAGAATAGAAGACCCAAATTTGGTTTAGGAGTAGGAATGTTATCCGATCCAAAGTAAAAATAAAAAAAAGCCATGAAGGGTGTTATCAGCATCTTTTCTTCTGTTTTCAGTTTCCTGGGCTCTTTCCTGCAAACACTCAGGATTCGCAGAATCCCTCTCTTCTCTCTATGAAAGCAGTTTCTCCATAGTGAGTGTTTGCAGGGCTGTGCCCGTATATTGTCGCGACAGAGAATAAGGGTTACAAAATAGGTAAGGCAAAGATACCTTTTACATTGGACCACTTTCTGTTGATGTAGCATGCAAGCTTCTGAGTTACACAGAACACTTCCATCGAGCAAAATGGAACGCTGTGGCGATTAGTTAGGCAAGCAGAGAGTACAGCCGATTGCAAATGCAACGTTTCATTTCAGAGAGATGCACAGAGAAAAGCGCCGCCTGTGCTTGCTACTGCACTAAATCAAATACGTGACGCATTAAGGGGAGGTAGGAAGTCCTAAACCAACCTCGGCCCTCCAGATGTTCTTGGCCCACAACTCCCATGATCCCTAGCTAGCAGGACCAGTGGTCAGGGATGATGGGAACTGTAGTCTCAAAACATCTGGAGGGCCGAGGTTGAGGAAGCCTGTCCTATACTGTACTGTTAAGGACACAAGCCAGGAAGCTTTGATTCGCTGTAGCTGCTCTCCATATGGACGTTGCATGTTCAGGAATGTTTGCCTGCCCTTCACACTTTGCATGTTCATTGTGGGGAACACCAGCATGGATGCAGCAAACCTGTCATCTATGGAGTGCGTGCACTGATAAGCCCTAACTGACGGCAGCTCCCGGGTGCATTTGCAAACACCAGCACATAGATGTGACGCCAGCGCAACAACTCTGACCGATTATCAACCCACAAAGCTTAGCGTCCAGGCATGCCCGGAGGCTTTCATTTGTCTAGCAGAACTTCTGCCTTTGCTCTAAACCACTGCCCCCCTCTCTGACACTTTCCGTGTCGGCTCCCCTGAGTTCAAAAAGTGATATGCCATGCCGGGTGGGAAGGGGAGAGACTCTCGTTAAAAGAAAACCCAAAGTGCTTACCTTTCTCCCACCCAGTTGTGCTTGCACGTTATAAAAATAAATAACTTCAGAGCAAGGCAGAAGAACTTGCGGGATACCTGGAGATGGTTCAAGGGTTGTTTTGGTCTGTGGCCAAGGCATTTTGGGACGAGGGGGGCATCGGCGTACCTCTTGGGACACCATGTTTTAAAGTGTTGTGCTTTGCTTGGATAATATATATGCACTGGCTGGTTAGTACATAACTGAGCCTCTTTTCCTTCTCCCCTGCTGGTGTGCCATCATACCCTCCAACGACCTGCTGCTCAAAATCAAAAGGCTCGTTTTTTGGGTCCTGAGCTCCTGTGGGAGCCAGGTGAACTCGTGCCAGAATGCCGGACCAAAAAACCAGGACATTCCACGATCCAGTCAGAAGCCAGGATGGCTTCCATAATTCTGGGTTGAGGGGTTGAATGGAATGCCCTGTGACTTGTTTATTACAATTATTTCTGCCATGCCTTTCTGGATACAGACCCCTCCAATACATAGATCTAACGGACCCGATCCAGTCCAGGCTACCTGCACTAAGAGTGCAAACAGCTTGTTTGCTGTGGGAACATCTGAGCCCATGAAAGCGGGTGGTTTGTGTGCCTGGTTTGTTCCGAAGCTTAGCTGAGCGACAGCAAGATTTTTCCCTTCTACCTTTCAAAGAGTTTTGCAGCAATTCAAAAGTTTGCATGCTCCATTATCAACAGAAATCAGGTCAGCAAATGATATTGCCCCACCTACTTTGCATCCATTAAATCTGCATCAATATATGACGGACAATTCAGGCAGATAACACATCAAAGCATTACGACATGTGTAAACCTCATCCATGAAAGTAGTTTTTTTTTATCTGCAGTGCACAATGAAGATTCATCCAGGAAGTTCTAGTGCATTGGATTTAAGCAAAAGTTTATTTTATTTCATTACAAAAATATTTTTCCCCCCTTAATGATTTCAAATGGTGGGTTTACCTCTCCTACCTAGAAGTGGTCATACAATACATAATTAAAGAATTTATTTTATTTTATTTTATTAATACTGAGTAGCATATTCCAGCAGCATATTAAAAGCTCTTTTAAGAAAAGACAAAAAAAACCCCAAAGGCCTAAAAAGGAGATCTACAGTTACTATTTTTAAATATTTTCTTTTTAGTTATAGATACAGAAGAAATTTAGACAGCAGTAAAATATTATTATTATTATTATTTTGTCCTTCAGGTCTGCCCTGTGCATTTTTCTGATTTCAACCATGTATTAAATAAACCACAAAAAGTAAGTATATATATATTTATAGCTATAGATATATATATATATGTGTATATATAAAAATAAACAGCAAAATGGTGAATGTATAAAAGTATTAACACTCAAGACAGCTCTGGGTGGAAAGGGTTAAAAGTTCAAAACTTTCTCACCTTAGAGGTTTCCATACATTATGAAGAAATTACATTGTGAGGTTTGCTTTCACAGCGTTGATGTGCAGAGTGGTTAGAAAAGTGAAACATGGGCACTTATACAATGTTTTACAAAAAACATCCAAGAGAAATAACAAACAACAACAACTTCAGGCAACAAGACCACAGGATAGCAAGTTAACAAACTTTTTAACCTCTTTTTCCTTTAAATATTAGGGATTCATACAAAACACATAGTAAAATACCCATGTTATCAAATTACTTCACACAAGAAACACACTGAAGCTCTAGGAAGAAAAGTACCTTTGGAATTTGGCACTGAAGATTTTTTCACTGATTTCTTTTTTTATTATTATTATTTCTTTAAAAGAAAAAAAAAACTGATCACATTTTGCTGAACACAAACACATCTAAATTGTCCACAATAATAATTTAAAAAAAAAATATGACACCAATGCGTCACAGAAGCCAACACAAACTTAGTCTGGAATAGTTTTATTTTCCACATGAAAACTTATTTTTTTTTTTTAATTTTAAGCAAACAACTTTTTCCGTTTTTTGAAATTCATTTTTTTTTGTTCTGTTGTTGATATTGTTCAAGTAAAAACCAATTTCAAACCTGTTGCTTATAAACACAGAACACTTAAAGACCATAAGACCCATGATGAAACCACAACTTAATTCACAGAAGCACCAATGGAACAACAGCTAACAGTAGCCTTTCTCCTGTACATTGAAACAGTATAAAATATAGGTAATTTTCATGTGCATTAATTCATGGATTGTCTAACTTGTGAGTCAGTTCAGCAAAAGGTGACGGAAATAGGTAGCATTTGCCCTAAAACAGGGTAAATTTTTTTGTTTGTTATACTAATCTACAAAAAGTGGTTCTATATATATATTCTTAATGAGAAAGTGAGCCACCTAAAATGGCCTTATCAAAAAACTTTACACTGCCTGAAAAATGTAAAAACTATTACAGACCTCTAGAGACTTAAAATCAGACAGTTCTTCATTTCAAACTGTTTTGGAAGTAGTCTGTTAGAAACCAACATTCTGTCTCTGGACACATATTGCTATTGTCATCAATGACCAGCCAGAATGCCAATCTCTGTATAATACTTTCAAGTCTGGTTTTTTTTATTTTTTATTTGAACACAAAAAGAAAAGGGGAAAATAAAGGAAAAAAAGAACAACTAAAAAACCCTAACAAAACATTTTGCCACAGGTTGTGTGTGTGTCTTTTTTTAAAAATTTAAATAATCCTATTATTAATTTGACTAGTAATAAATTTTGATCTTGCATAAATGCAGCAATGCTTTTCACATTGACTTCCCAGAATTCGTATAGCTAGATGAGGTCACATGCAAATTTCAAAGGTTCAAACTATAGATCAAAGGTCAGTAGGAGAACCAAATTATGATGTGAGGTCAGAAAGACATCAGAAACAATGACGGGACGATGAAACTTTTTTTTTTATAGACGCCACAGGGACATGCTAGGCAAACGATGAGCTAACGAGCATGAAGATGTCTAGGGAAAAACAAGGAAGAGGAAAAAAGTTACGGAGAGTCTATGCAGCAGAAACAAAATCATTTTTTAAAAAATGGGTGCAGGAGAAAACTAATGCAAATCTTGCATCATCAGAATATCAGCCATTCACGCAGTTTGCATTAACTGTACACTTGGCCAACAACGATGGCACAATGAAGGACCCCCCAAAAGGAATCCATCTGAAAAGGAGTTAGAAAAGATGGATTCCTGCTTTATTTGGGGGGAGGGGGAAAGAATAAAGAACCAGTTTCAACAAATGCAACGTAAGGGGGGTGCTGTGTTGGAGTGGGTTGGGGAGAGGAGAGAGAGAGAGAGGAGAATAGTCCAAGACAACTAAACTTTAAACTAGATAATGGAAACTACGAACAGGTTAACCAGACGAAATACAAACAGGAGGATAAAAAAGCATGTAGGATGTAGAATTCAACGGTGAAAAAGCACCCATTGTTGGCACAGATACTCCAGAGACTACTTCAAAAGGATCTAGCTAGCAGAGAGAGCTGCTCTTTAGGTATCCAATAAGTTAACAATAGGCAATAAATAACTTCCATTATTTCTGAGGCAGTAAAAATTTTTGTATAAAAATAGAAATGCTTTTTACAAATAAAATTTACAGGCCTGTGGCTTTCTTTTGTTATCTATTATTATTATTAAATTTTTTATCTTTCAAGAAACATCAAGTATTGTCACTCTTTTTATTTATTTATTTTAAACCCTGTAGCTTTAGAAACGGATCTCTAAGTCTTTTTTTTTTACACTAAAACTCTAAAAAACAAATCCCGTAAGGACTTTAAAAAAAAAGAAGAAAGAAGAAAAGAAAGAAAGAAAGAAAGACCGCAAGTGAAATATATAAAGATGACCAGTGTTTTAAACAGGATAATATAACATCACATCAATCTGAAACTCTTTTAAGAACGAAAAATAGTCAAGCCCCTTTAATAAAAATCGAACTGAAGTAAATGTAAATAATTGGTGTTGTTTTTAAATGAGTTCCTCTCCCGGCACAGGGCCATTGATAGTAGCCTATTAACTGCTGGTGCCATTTGGATAAGTCTAGGTTCAGACGTTTGCCCGCTTTCATTATCCCCATCAAAAAGTATTAAGGAAACCCAGGCTGAGAAAGTTAAGCTGCAACATTTGTTCTCTCGAAAATTTTGATTCTTTTTAAGATTTTGGAGGGTGTGTGTTTATGTGTGTTATCCTTGTCAGGTTGGTTTTTTTTCCTTTTTCTTTTTTCTTTTTCAAGTCAAGTTTCAAATTCAAATAAAGTAATACCCTTCAGTTAGGTTAGCTAAGTTTCCCTTATAGCAGGTGGGGACAATGGAAGCAAGTATTGTGAAAAAAAACACACAGCTGTCTCTTGGCGGTGGTTGGCAATGTGTTCTTATGTTCTTTCTCAACCTCCCCAAGGGGATGATGGGTTTTGCTCAAGGGACTTACCCTAAGAAATCTAAATTAATAGCAGTAAGCTTCTGGGGTAATGATCAGTAAGGTTTGCTGTCGTTTTTGGAGCGCTTCAGCTGAACTTTCAAGCGTTTCATCCCAATCTGAAAGCCATTCATAGCCTGTATAGCAGCTTGTGCAGAGACAGGATTGTCATAGCTAACAAAACCTGCAATACACAAAACGGGTTGGGGAGAAAAAGGCATAAGCGTCAGCAAAAAAGCAACGACAACAACTGCTGTAAAGTGCTTTTACTGTATAGGGAATAGGGATATTCGTTGTATATATTTATGGTTGCATTTCAGTTTGGGCAGCCCCATTTATCTCCTTTTTGATTGGTTATTGTTTTGTTCGTTTTTCGTTCGTTTCGTTTTGTTTTGATTACGATGGAAACTCAGCCCACCTTCTGATTCCTATAACTTTGGTGCTTGGTTTTAATCTGTTAACTTAAGGAAGTCCACAGAAGCTGCTTGGTTTCTCCTCCTACCTCCTTTGTCCCGAAGAAACTTATTTGGAGAGTCAGAGAGGCTCCCCCTGAACAATATGGAACTGGCCATTGGGCACTTCTGGGAGGGTTGGTAAACACCAGAAACTGGGCTTGGATCCTAAGATAATTTAAGGAAATTTGTTAACCTTCTGCTAGTCACATGCCAAATACAGAACTGAGTTACACTGAGGCAGCATACATTTAAGTATGAATATTTCATTGATATTTTCCCATAGTAATTCTAAAATGCTGTGTCTTAAAGTTATGGGTCTTTTGTAACAATGGACCTTTTCCTGATGTACCTACAATATTATCTTTCTAGTACGGTAGCCTCTATCCTAGTACACATAAATTTGACAAAGTATTTCATGAAGTATCATTATTTGGGGAGGCTGCCTGTGTGGTTTAGAAACCTAGAAGATCAGGGTGGGGATCTAAGTCACTCAGGAGGTTCCCACTTCAGAAATAGCATGAGAGCAATCAGATGGAGATATGTGGCAACAGATGGGGAGGGTGTGTGTCTAAAAGTCTAGCCTCACAGTCTCATTCCAATCATGTTGCCCGTTAGAATTCCTGCTCCGTGATTGCAGTCATAGGATTGTTGTCTATCACATGACGGTGTATGTTTTGACTCCACAGAGTGGGAAGTGACGGAGACAGGATGTTTGTGTTACTGTGTTCCGTGAAGTGGGACTATTGTCCTTTGTTCTTTTTCTCTTTGCTGTCTGATGTTAGAAAGAGAGGGAGCCATGTTGCAGTGCTCCGTGTGTGTTTATATGTAAATAAAGTAGATTAGCCAAAATGCTGAGTTGCTGGGGTTCTGTCATGTGCATGATGCACAAACGCTGAGGATCCTTAAGTGTGCCGGTGTCGGTTAGCATCGGTCGCTGTGATGTTTGGGCTGAAGAAAGCTTATGAAGCTCCCGAACAATCGACCAGGAGGGAGGGAACATGCCAGTCGGGCATGTGTCTCTGCCAGGGTCCTACTCAAGTTTAGGCTCAACTCCTGACAGCTCCTTCATGTCAGTAACCCATGCAGAGAGCTGTTTATTACAAAAAGAACAGTAAGTTGCTGTAGGAAACCCTCCATAGGAATACCTCCCTCATGAGATGTATAGAAATGAATGAGGTTGGTGCAAGATGGCAGACTCGTGTGCGACGTCCATTCACATCTATTGGTGCTTCCATGGCACGTGAGCCATTCAAGCGGTGCAAGTAAATTTAGATTATATGGCGGGGTTGAGAAATACATACTGGCATATTGATGCCCGGCCATGTATGTGGATTCAATGAAAAATGTGCATGCGTGGGCACCATCCATTCCATCAGAAACACCCATCTTGAAGCACCCATGAACCCTAGGCTATGAAGGGTGCCATTGGTTTGGCTGCCTTGCAGGGGCAGCCGTAAAGATCTGTGGTTTTCTTTTCCTGAAGTGAAAAGCCAAGAATGCAAATATTGGTTATTGGGGAGAAGTATCTCAAACAAGCAGCAGAACTGAGATGAAGATAATCAGATCTGCCAAGAGGCAGAGAGAGAGATTTGTGTTTGGATGTGCAAGCTATTGCACATTTAAACTATGCACGTGTGAGGGGACAGCAATGCTTTTGTTGTGATTTATAATGTGTTGAGGAATACCTGTTGTTCTGAATGGGAAACAAGATGCTCAGTTACAGGGCAGAATGCTAGAATTGTCGAGTTGGAAGGAGATAGGCAATAATGCAACAATGCAACGATTTAGATACGCATTGTGAAAACAGTATATTACATCCACATCACTCTGAACACGAGGGGCCAGCACATGGAATGCTGAGTAAAAAGGAGACAGATCCTGTGTGTCTCTATTGTCTTTGTGTGTCGAACGTTACATACCAAAGCACTTGCTCAGATTGGTCTGTTTGTCAATGAAGACTTTAGCAGAAATGACATTTCCAAAAGGCATGAACATTTGCAGAATGTCCTGGTCTCCAAACTCCTGTGGGAGGTGATAAATGAAGAGGTTTGCTCCTTCTGGACCTTTAAGAAAAGAGGAAACCATCAGAGATCAGCTGCTTTTGTTTTGTATTGAGAATGTTCACTGAAGATCTGGACGTTTCCATTTCAGGCTTCTGAAACACACACGTGTACAGGAAGATGCAACAAACTACACTAAAAATAAGTTTGACTTTAACTTGAATGCTACTTCAGTTTTCTAAAAAACAAAGTAGCAACACTTGCAACATTTCTTATTAACTTCCCAAAGGCTAAGGAGAGCTTTTATATTTAAGGGTTGCTGTTATTTCGGGTGGGTTTCAATCACATACCACCAAATTTACATTGTGTAGTTATGGTTGATTTGGTATCTTGTGCAACAAATACACTCCCTGCCAAATAGACTTTTTGTAATAAGCAAAGTAATGGGGAAAACACTGGAATTTGTGAAATAATAATTGCTGGGCTCACTGTCATATAATGTTCCTGCAAACAAATAAGAACTCAATAAATAGCTGATGCCATCTAACCTCCCTGTAAACTTTATGCAAACAAATTGGGATGAATGCTCAATAAACAGATTGTCTAGAAGTGAACTCGGCCACAAGAAAATGCATTTACTAGGTTTAGGAATGGGGAGAAATTTGATTAAGTTTGCACTTATAGGAGCGCCTACCAAATTCACATTTTCTAAAACAACAACAACAAAAAAAAAACAAAAAACAAAGCCACCCTCTAATATTTGCACTTCTCCTAATTTTGCAGCACAGTTTCCTGGCCAGATAACGTATACAAAATTGTACATGCTAGGGCAAAGTGTGCATAAAAATGTGTGCACTAGTGAAAATGTATACAAAAATGCATGACATTGCTTTGTAGAAATTTGGAGAAAACTGCATACTAAGATGCTGATGAATTTACATAAGGATCCTGGGTTTTTTAAAAAATGCAAATGGCTGCAGAAATGTGGAGAAGTAAATTTTAAAACTGGGAAAGGAGGAAATGAAAGAAAACTGATAGGTTCCTCCATCTCTAATGGGGTTGGATTGAGAGCAGCAGTATGGCTTTTCTGCCTCCTCCTCCCTCTCTCTGTGGGCTCCCATATCCTTTTAAAGAAGCCATTATCGAAGGATGGGTGGACCACCTAGAATAACATGGAATATGTTGAAGGAAGCTGCAGTATGAGTAGTGAATTGGCAAACTTTCCTGGGGGTGGGATTTGCTCATTCAGATGGGCCGTTTCCTTGTGCAAGTGCTCCTCTGAACCCCCATTTATTTGCATGTTTACTAGGGGGAAAAAGCTTCTTTTCATAACATCTGCCCTTTGGTAAATGATAATAGTAATTAACAACCATACCTTTTATTCATTCATTCATTCATTCATATATTTTTTGGGGGGGAAAGAGTATAAACTGCTTAGTAAAATCTCTTAAGCAGTGCATCTAAATTGATTATCGATAATGCATCAATAAAATCAGTTTTAAAAACAAGTCTAGATAACTAAATCATGTGTCTTGAGTAGACTTCTTGGAATAAAAAGGTTTCCAACAGGGATCTAGAACAGTATAGCAAAGGTGCGTGCCTAATGTTAATATTCAACTAGGCGTTGTCTGGACACTCCATGCAGGAACCATTCAGATTAGGAAATGATATGGAAAAA
Source organism: Podarcis bocagei (assembly GCF_964188305.1). Taxonomy (NCBI): domain Eukaryota; kingdom Metazoa; phylum Chordata; class Lepidosauria; order Squamata; family Lacertidae; genus Podarcis; species Podarcis bocagei. The sequence continues at coordinate 13,833,180 of NC_138135.1, read as the reverse complement.
TTGCCTCCAATGATTATGTACAAGATGAGTTTACAAAAACAACAAAACTATGGCAAATATATCTAATTTGGGGTACTGATGCCTGCAAAAACCCCTTTTTTCTGCTATGGAACTGTCCTGACCCCATTGCTTTTTATGACAGTCAAAACGAGGATGCTGCTTCCTGGTACACACTTTTTCCTTCCAGTTTAGAATTAGCAAGAAATATTCTTGGTAATTCTGGAGTGATGTTAACGAGAGATGACTTGAGAACTAAAACAGCAATGGGAGCTTTATCTTGGACATATCTTGAAAGGAGAGCAGGAAACAAGTTTTGGAAATCGTATTCAATTGAATCAATTTGGTAACAATTTGGAAAATAAATTTTTAAAAAATGGCCAAAAAGAGAGAGAGAGAGGAAGAAATGAGAGTGTGTGGGGAATCCCCTCCAATAAAATAACATAGTATCCCCCCCCCCTTTGCCTTGGAGATCAGGGAGACAGAAGAGGGATGGATGAGGGGAGTGAGGAGGGCAGAGAGTGTGAGACAGAAGCCTTGTTTCATTAAGCATCTTATAATTAGTATTAATTTATTCTCAGTGTTAACTTACTGGGGTTTATTTTGCTCTACTTGCACTGAGTACGAAGAAATCAATCATTTGTTTGCTTTCTCTCAAGACCCTCAGTTAAATAAGGAGCCCTTCAATGTAACGACGATAGATCTTGTCATTAACCTCCAAACGCGGTCTAGTTACAAAAGCCACGTGTTTGCAGTATACATGGAACCCAGACAGAGGAGCTCCCTTTGCACACAAGTGTGTATTTAAAAACAAAGTGCATTTCAGAATGCCCTTTATCAAAATGGCTGTTTGGCAAAAGCAGCCATGTGTGTTTTCGCACTTCAACAAAGGATGGCAAAATTTATGAAGCAAATGCCATTGAGAGAAAAATTGGAGACTGGGAAATTAAATGTTTACAGGCCCCCTATATACTCTTTGTGCAGGATGTTTATTTACATGCACACATACACACATACAGAGGTAAAACTAAACTTCAGTTCTTATACCATCATTGCCTTACTAAAAACTGTGAGTTTGGAATTGAAGTTGGGAAGCCTGAATTCACTCCCACTGTCCTAAACTGAAGTTCTGGAAGAGTCAGGTTTAGTGGGGTAATGGGCTGTGTACAACTTACTTGCCTTAAAACCTACCCGTTTCAAATAAAATTTGCAAGTCAGTGAGGGGGCATTGATGTCTTCATACAGCTTATCATTTCAAAGCGTACGGGGAACACATCATTCTCAAAAAACTGCAGGATAGATGTAGATTGTGGATAATGCTATGTGCACATAGTTTCATAAATCAGTGGTGAGAGTACCCTGGATGCAGAGTGAGTAGGAATGTATACAACCAACCTTTCAAAATGAAAGTAAGCAAAACAAAAGAGAGGCCAAATACAATGATTAATCTGATTCATAATTTTCAAAAGAAACCTAGTACGCACATCTTTCAATGTATTTTTTTAGTCAATTGTGCTTAATTTTAAGTTGCCCCTAGTGCTGCGATTGGAGTGGAAGGATGGAACATATGACTGCTTAGCAAATAGTAAAGATAATAGTGTAAATTTAGGGAAGGGACCACATGCCAGTTGTGTTGAGGCTCACATTGGGACAACCATCTTCTCTTTGCTTTCCTTTGTTTCTCATTCCCCATTGACCAAACATGCTTACCTTCCTTCTGGCTGCCCGCAGCACTTTGTTGTTGTAACAAGCTCTGACTGTACAATGTCGGCAGTGCCGCCGCGGCATACTGCTGAATCCCTGAGTAGGCTTGGGTGAGGGCATCCATTGTGCCAGCTGTACCATTCGTCAAGCCTGTCGCACCGAGTCCTCCGTTCAGGGCGGCCATACCTGAGAGCATTTGAGCAACTTTACAAAAAACCCAACAATAGAGAAAAGAAATTGCACTTATTCATTAGTGCTTCCCAAACGTCATTGGCATTAATATGACACCGATGACAATGGCCATGCATGCAAAATAAAAATCCAGACAAATTCACCAGATGGCACAGAGAGAACAGCAGCAGAAACAGCAACAACAATCCCCCCTCCCGCCCCCATTTCCCCCAAATGTGCAAACACGAGACTTTGATAGGGAAATGACTTCGGCTACCAACTCAGTTTTCACATACAAGCTGTCGCTGGCACGTTTTGGGGTCATCAGGATGGCTCTGCTACAATGAATAGTTAACTACGGCTATATTCTTTCTGAGGAGGCAATTTATCTGCCCGGGCACCTCGTGTGATGGGCAAAGAGCATGGTAAACTGTAGTTCTCTTCATCACAGCCTGAATTTCTGCGTCAATTCATTATTTTGTATGGAGAAAGAGTTCGGCTCCCACCATCAGCATGAAGTGGTACAGCCCAGACCAGGGATGGGGAACCTTTGATCTTTCCAACTCCCATCAGCCTCAGCCAGTGTGGCCAATGGCCAGGGATGGTGGGAGTTGTAGCCCAGTGGAAAAACTACATTCTGAGCACCACTTCTGCTTGAACTGAAACTGGTCCTGCTTGGCCATCCATACCAGTTGGCTATGAAGGAGTCCCATTTCCCGGTTCTCCATCCTGCGAAGGGATCACGGCTCAGCGGTAGGGTACATGCTTTACATGCAGAAGGTTCCAGGTTCAGTCTCTGAACGCCATTCCACTTAAAACTACCTGAATCTCAGGGAGCAGCTGTCGGGAAGGACCTCTGCCTGAGACTGTTGTCGCAACGTGTTCATTGGCTTCTTCCGCGCAGCTTGTGCAAGTGCACATGCTCACACTCTGTGCAAAAGCGCCGGCGAACACACAGAGGGTGGAGTCTAGAGGGTGGAAGGTGATTTCAGCCCTCCATGTTTGTGAATTTGCCACAATCAGTTTCATTCTCTGAGCAGGGCTTTGAACAGACTAGATGGCTGGGAGACTAAGAATGGCAGGAATAAGCCGCTTTGTGGTGAAGTGCCTTTCCAAAAAGGTATAAATTCTTGAATGCATGGATGGATGGATGGATGGATAGATGGATGGATAGATGATAGATAGATAGATAGATAGATAGATAGATAGATAGATGGATGGATAGATGGATAGATAGATAGATAGATAGATAGATAGATGGATGGATAGATGATAGATAGATAGATAGATAGATAGATAGATAAAGGTAAAGGTACCCCTGCCCGAACGGGCCAGTCTTGACAGACTCTGGGGTTTGTGCGCCCATCTCACATCTATTGGCCGGGGGCCAGCGCTGTCCGCAGACACTTCCGGGTCACGTGGCCAGCGTGACAAAGCTGCATCTGGCGAGCCAGCGCAGCACACGGAACGCCGTTTACCTTCCTGCTGGTAAGCGGTACCTATTTATCTACTTGCACCCGGGGGTGCTTTCGAACTGCTAGGTTGGCAGGCGCTGGGACCGAGCAGCGGGAGCGCACCCCGCCGCGGGGATTCGAACCGCCGACCTTTCGATCGGCAAGCCCTAGGCGCTGAGGCTTTAGCCCACAGCGCCACCCACGTCCTAGATAGATAGATAGATAGATAGATAGATAGATAGATAGATGATAGATAAATATCTTGTTAAAAGGATTTTTGCTAGGGCTGAGAAAGCAGCCAAGGAAGAGATGACAGTGCAGAGCGTCTCCATCAGGTTCAGCCGAGCGACCAGCAACTTTTAGCTCCTTATCTTTTTGAACTTTTCCGTTCCAGCTGGTTGTTATAAGAACCCCGTAGCTGATATCCAGCACCTGAGTTTGCTCCCCCTGCCTTATTTTTCTGTGTTGAGTCTTTTGTAGTAAATGAGGTTGAGATCACTGACTGTCTTATTACCACTATCTGGAAGCTGTCTGGGAAGCGACTCCTCTTTGGGACAGCTGAAGAATGGGTTAAAAAACACACACCCTATTTTAAAATAAATACATAGATGCCTCACTATGCCCTGGACTCCTGGGCTGCCGCCGCCAGTTGGAGTAGTAGATGATAAAAAGATAAGTAAATCAATGGATGGGCTTGGTGCGAGGCAGTGTCATAGGTCTCCGAATCTTACAAATTCCCCAGAAATATTCAGAGTGAGGAACCGGTAGTATAAGTTGAGCTATGCGAAGCAAAGGAAATGCCTTGGGGGGGAAATCAACACCTTCTGCAAGGCTGTGAAATGGTTCTTTCTCGCTGTAAAAAAAAAAGTGTCAAGAGATCGGTTGCAGAACTAATTTAAGACAGGATTGGCAGTTGATGACAAGCCCCTGGGAGCAAGCCTGGTGGAAAGAAGAAGAGGAAGATGCTAACCCAATACTCCCTTGGCTTTTAAAACTATGTGGATTCTAGGACAATTCTACCCCCTGTGAGCATTTGATAATCAGCATAACTTCACCCTACAAGCCTCCTTTCTGTTTCCACCATGGTTTGTGCCAATTAAGAGGGTCCTAGTGCAAAAATAATATTTTTTGAGATGAGTTTCATCCAGGCAGTGCTAACACTTGGCAGAGAGTTGTGACATTCCACAGCTTTTCTTCAAGGAGGTGTCTTGCACTTCTAACTTGTGGGGTTGCAGGAAGGGCGGAGGGGTGCAAAAAAGAAACGCCGCCGTCATCTGACACCACCAACACATAACACAAGCAAGAGAGACCAAGTATAGCAAAGGAGGACATATTTTATGCCCACTGCCTTGGGAGGGGGAACTATTCAAATTCCCGGAAGAAGAAGAAGAAGAAGAAGAAGGAGGAGGAGGAGGAGGAGGAACAGATGCATGCACACACCTAACAGTAGTTAATTAGAAGGGGGGGGGGAGCAGAAATGAGAAGCTTCAACTTAGGGAATAAGCACAGTAATTGTGAGATACAATCTGCTGGGTTATTTTATGCTTTCCAGAGAAATAGTGAGTGGGAGGTGGGACTATTTTTTTCTCTTCTTCATATGGGAACAACACGACATTTTGACAGTCTTGTCTGCTCCAATATCCAATGTGTGAGCCAGACTTCAGCGCAGATGGATGCACAGCAGGTGTGTGGTACGCAGAAGTCACCTGTGTGCGCACACAGAAACACCCAGCGGTGGTCCTGGCTCTAGCAGCAATGCCAGATCTACAGCAAACACTGCGTTTCCCCCAAAATGTTTGCATGCATCTCCCTAAAGGGAAGTTTTGACCTCGTTTGTTAAAGCCTTACTGTTCCCTAACCTCTTGTTGGGAGGTATCTCCTCAACATTCATTGGCTCACCCCCACACATGCAGCTGGGATAAAGGAAGATGGGGATGGAGAGAGAGGGAAATCACATCCTATGGGGCAGGGAAGACACGAACTCCTCCCTGTCACAGAACACTGAAAGGTATCGAAACTCTTACTGGGGAGAAATCTGGTGTTCCGAAAGGAATTCTGATTCCATCTCAACCAGTGCACCCAGATAGCATTTAAAATGCCTTCATGTTTTATGTGCAAGTCACAGATATCCCACAATGGTAGAATACAATGGCATTGAAATAGGCAGGTCCTTTCTATGCCATTAAGGGACACGGGTGGCACTGTGGGTAAAACCTCAGTGCCTAGGACTTGCTGATCGTATGGTCAGCGGTTCGAATCCCCGCGGCGGGGTGAGCTCCCATCGTTCGGTCCCAGCTCCTGCCCACCTAGCAGTTCGAAAGCACCCTTAAGTGCAAGTAGATAAATAGGTACCGCTTTATAGTGGGAAGGTAAACGGCGTTTCCGTGTGCTGCGCTGGTGCCGGCTTGCCAGAGCAGCTTCGTCACGCTGGCCACGTGACCCGGAAGTGTCTCCAGACAGCGCTGGCCCCCAGCCTCTTAAGCGAGATGAGCGCGAAACCCTAGAGTCGGTCACAAGTGGCCCGTACGGGCAGGGGTACCTTTACCTTTCTATGCCACTTATTCCTCAAATTACTATACGAAACATGTTGGTCCTCATAAAGACATAATTGACCCAGTGGTTTTCTTCCTGGTGAAAAACATTCATTGTAAAAGTGCCGTGGGTACCAGCACAAAATGGCTGCCACCGACATCCAGAAAGGTCCTCCATACAGGTGAGTACTGTCTCATAAAACTTTGGCCTCAGCTTATGGAAGACATCTGAAGGCAGCCCTGTTTAGGGAAGCTTTTAATGTTTAACAGACTATTGTATTTTAATATTTTGCTGGAAGCCGCCCAGAGTGGCTGGGGAAACCCAGCCAGATGGGTGGGGTATAAATAATAAGTTGTTGTTGTTTTGTTATACACTCTGCCTTGTGTTCCAAGCTGCATTTGTGCTAGCACATTGGCACTGGTACAGTGCAAAATAATGGGGTGTGCATCTGAGCTTCCCTGATGACAGGTGGGCAGTTAAACAAAATTTGCTGGAAGAGACACTGCAATGTCAACAGTGGTGTTTGCTGCTGCTGGATTTAGGGCTGTGAAAATTGGCTGTATAACAGTGGCAGAGGTGTAAAAAAAAAAGTAACAGGCAACTTTGGCACTCAGAAACGCTTGATTTTTCAAAACAACTTCTCTTATGCATAGTCATATTATGCTTGGACGTTATCAGTATCTTGAGCTAAAGAGACAAATCCATTGAGCCTTTGTGAGAAGCAAGACCCCTGCTGCACAAGGACCCATGCAGCCTCACACAATTACTTTCATTTGGGCACCAAGTAGCCCTTTCTGTCTTCAGCACAACCCCTTCTCCCAAAGCCTCACAATGACAAGAGATTTACGAGACACACGCACACATACACGCACACCTACACACAAAAAGGACAAGTAAGAAATTCAACAGCAAGGACAAGAAGAGCATCATGCCGAGAACTGAAGCAAGCAACTTATACTGAGGAGGACATCCATTCCTCTGGGTACACCGTGATAGACTAAAAACTGGTGATGGCCAAATACATCCTGGCATTGCAGGAGGAAATGCAGGGAGTAGCAGCAGCAGCAGCTGGAAATTATGCAGGAAGTAGGAAAGGCAGCCAGACTAATAACCCCTGACCACTGCCTTTGAGTGAAAGCAAACAGCAAACCTGTTCCCAAACTGTACAGGGCCACTTCTTTGTAGTTGACACCTTTGTGATTGGCTTCAAAGGCGGATTTATGAGAAACGTTCTGCTTGCCAGCTGACCTAGAAGCGTCTCTGTGGAAGGGGCTTTTTAGACGATACAAAACAGGCATGCTTCTACGCCTGATCCTGCCCCCACATAAAGAACCAAGAAGGGAACAGCACCTCACCCTAGCACACTTGACCCCTACCTGGGCACCGTTAGGGAATGCTCCACCCGTGGGACTTTTCTGTCACCAAGGCAAGCATCAGGGTTTGCATCGTGTGTGCTCACAGTTAACTTTTAGCTGAGCCCTGAGCCTATCTCACACAATTTCAAGCATGCTTTATCATTTTTAAGAACGACCATTTCATTTTCAACACCCCCGAGGGGTTGCTCACCTTCCAGCACACATGGCTGGAAGAGAGCCTCGGGTACACATGCCTTCTGCCACACATGGAAAGTTAGGTGTGAACCGATCCCTATGTGCCCACGTCCACCCACAAGTATTATCTCCAATCATCAAAAAGAGGCAGACACGTTGTGTGGGTCCTGTAGGGATGCATGCTGCACTTCGAAAACACTGGATGTGCTTCTCATGCCCTTTTGCATCTGCGAACACACTTGTGTGGGTGGTATAAACCGATCCTAACCAGTTGGCAAAGCTTTTCACAGGCAACACCCTACATCCGAAGCACAAAGCAGACCCAGAAGTTGGTAGGTAGGTGTGCGCGCGTGCGTGCGTGCGTGCGTGTGTGTGTGTGTGTGGACTGAGCTCCCCGAGAAGGGCGAAAAACCAAGTAAGCAAGGTGAAAACAGAAAGATAACAGGAACACAAAATATGCCCCAATTACGGGAAAGAAAACACGAGACTCAGACATTTGTTAAACATAAGTACAACAAAAATCACTGACAGCAATGAATACAAGTAAGAGGCATTTCTCTTTTTAAGAAATGCAGACCTCTAGTAGCCTCCTGTTTACATCTACATATACTACCTATTAGTCCACTTTGTGATTCTGATCGAACAGGCTACTACTGATCATCAAATAATTCTTAACAGGTATTCTGAACTGACACAAATGGGCCTGCAACGCCAACTACACTCTTTGTAGTCAGGCTCCCGTGCCAGCCGAGAAGCTGAGATTCCTTAACTGCTCTTTCCTAGTATGAGCAGCCAAAGAGGCTCTGCCAGTTGCACACCTCACTTGTTCTCTCCTGCGTTTGCCCGTGCCTTGGCTTGTGAACGAGAGAAAGGGAGGGCTACACGAGGTCTGATGGGGCTCAGGAGACTGCGCCGAATGCCAAGGCCGCCAGCTGCCTATCTCCAAAATAGACTCCTTCCTACGAAACCTCACGCCGAGTAAACCAGCTAATCTCTTAAGACCCTAGAAACAGATTTCGCGAAGATGCTGCTATGAACTAGTGCCGCTAAGCCCTTGGAATGCATTTCCAAGGAAATACCAATTCTTTGCTGTACGGTGCCTAGTCACGAGAGGAGGCTGGACACTGACAGGGCAGCAGATTACGGAAGGGGGCAGCCTCTCATAACTTAGTGTCCCCACACAGATGTTTTGGTCTACAGCTCACATTATCCCAAGCTGTAGCCGAAAGCATCTGAAGGACACCAGGTTAGGGACAGCTGGATTAGGGTTTTCAGATAGGTCAAGGACCCTGTACTAGACCCCCATATCTGAAACTGGGCACCCTGTTTCCTTGATAATGGGAGAACTGCTGGTAACTTGCCCAGCACAAACAAGAGAACAACTCTGGCATCTATATTTCAGTGTTAGTGGTAAAGTGTGCAAGGCTGTGGTATTTAGGTTACAGTAATGTGTGAGACTGATCTGACACCGATAAATCATAGAATTGTAGAGTTGGGAGGGACCCTGAGGATCATCTAGTCCAGCGGTTCTCAACCTGTGGGTCCCCAGATGTTGCTGGACTACAACTCCCATCATCCCCGAGCTCTGGCCTTGCTAGCTAGGGGTGATGGGAGTTGTAGTTCAACAACATCTGGGGACCCACAGGTTGAGAAAGGCTGATCTAGTCCAACCCCCTGCAATGCAGGAATATGCAGCTATCTCATATGGAGATCGAACCTGCAACCTTGACGTTATCAGAACTGTGCTCTAACCAACTGAGCTATCCAAATACACAACTCTGTTCTTTTAATCAGTGATCTAATTAATACAAGAAAAGGAGATTCCGAGATCAGAAATAACTTTCTCACGTTAAGAGCTGTTCAACAGTTGAACAGATTCCCATGAGAGGTGGTGGCCTCTCCTTCCTTGGAGGTTGTCAAACAGAGGTTGGGTGGCCATCTGTCATGGGATGACCTCATTGAGATTCCTGCATTGCAGGGGGTTGGACTAGATGACCCTCAGGACCCCTTCCAGTTCTACGATTCTCTGACTGACTTGTCAATGGATTTCAATGGACATACTCTGAGTATGACTTACTAAGCTTAAGCCTACATCCTTAGAGACACTGGGATTTTGGTCCACATGGACAACAGTATTGGGGATCATATAGACCAGGGGTGGAGAAGTGGGGGCCCTTCAGATATTATTGGATTCTTATCAGCCCCAGCTAACACACCCAATGGTCTGGGGTGATGGAATTGGGAGGACCACATGTCCCCCATTTATGATATAAGCTGAGCGCCAGTGCATGCACAGATAGCACTCCTATTGCCAGCAAACAAAAGCATGTGCAGGGCTGCTTCCCTAGATAATGGCTAGGGATGGTGGAGGAGTCTGCTTGAAATGAGTTGCACACGAAATTTGCCAGTTCTGACCCAATTGAGCTTTGCCCACATCAGACCGCCTCTTGGGCAATGCCTTATGCAACTGTCTTCTGGAAGCCAGAAATGAAACTACCACTATTAATGGGGGCACACTCTACACCTCTTGGGCTTAGCAACAGCCCACTGTAATTGTGTGCTGCTGCTGCTGCTGCTGCTGCTGCTGCTGCTACAAGCAGCAGCTACTACTGGCAATAGCAGCAGCAACAGGAGCCTCTCTGCTATTCTGTTCTCTTTCAAATGGAAACGGCATCTGGCTCTTCTGAACCTGAAGATGAATGGCCTTGAGAATCAATGCTAGCTACCCAAACACAAACCTAACTATGTTCACACCCTGCAAGAGAAACACAATGTTGTGAGGAAATGTTAGCAATGGCATTGCGGTCCTTCAACGAGGCAAGACCCGTTCAGGCCAAGTCACTGCGGATACCCAGAACAGAAGTTTGTCGATTTCACCCCATGTATTTTTCATAGTAACGTTCACTGTATTATAAACGGTCAAGTGTTCCTACGGTGATTACAGGGAAATTGCTGGAGTGTCCACCACAGCAATAAATACTCACTGTTTACGGTACCTGCTAGTGCATTAATATTATTCAATCCAACAGTGGCTCCCGCCAATCCTTGGAGAGTCCCCAGAGAAGTCAAGGAATTCATGGCCGCCCCAGCTGTGGAATTTGCTGTTGATGCAGCCACTAAAGGAGGCAAAAAAGAGAGAGAGGGAAATGGAGCTCCCAGTTATTCACCCACAAAGAACCATTAAGTTCCATGCACTCTCACAGTGATAAACCACAGAATTCCGGCTGCAAATGTAAGGAATCGGACAACCTCTAGTACTTGCTTTGATAACTTATGTTTAAAAAAAAAAAAAGTAGTAGGCTGAAACCTAGGATCAAGTCACATGACACCACTTTATAGGACAAATGGACTTTAAAATAATAAAAATAATAAATAAATAAACTGAATTCATGGTAGTGTGTGTCCCATTCAAGCCAACGCCAAGATGGGGAAAAAGAGAGCAGTCAAAGATGCAGAGTCATGATGATCTGTTGTAACAATCTGTCCTATCCTTAGACCAACCACAATTTGATGCCAGCCAAATGGGAAGAGGGCTCCTTGGGGGGAAAGGGTGGGATAAAAATTGAATTAGTGAACAAATTAATAAAACAGCTTTTTAATTCCACTTGGGTTTACTTGAATAGACTGTTGTTTTTATATAAATACATACTGTGCAACTCTGGAGTATAATGGAGGAGACCAGACGTAAGCAGAATACAGTCATACCTCTTGTAGCGTTCACTTCATGTTGCGGATTTTCGGGTTGCGAACGCGGCAAACCCGGAAGTGAATATTTCCAGGTTTCACCATGTGCACATGCGCAGAAGAGTTCTGCACACTTTGTGCATGCACTGAAGCGTTCTGCGTGCTTTGCACATGCACAGAAGCACTCTATCGCACTCCGTGCTTGCGCAGAAGCACCGCTCTAGTTGCAGAATTTTCGGGGTGCGAACAGCACCCTGGAACAGATCGTGTCCACAACTAGAGGTACCACTGTATTGTTTCCCTAGTGTAGATGTTGGGTGGCTTCCTTTAAGGAAACACATGCTCTAGGAATTTGTTGGGAAATTTGAACTCCCTTGGAGCAATAAGAGAGTCCAACAGTAAGATTTCCCTTGCACATATTTTCTGGAAGCAATGGATACAACCAGACATACTTCTAAGTAAACATGCACATCAGCACAATGTAAGGCTGCAGCCCTGAGGTGCGTGGAGTAAAAACTGAAAATGGTTCAGTCGCCCTTTTCAAGAGAGAAATTGAGAGCAGGAAGAAAGACCACTCTTGTGTTCTTCTGTCCTTTGCAGGACATTGGTTCCAAGTGGAACCAATTTGAAAAAAGGAGAATGGACAGGACAAGATTTTCATATTCTCAGGAGCAGGCCTAAATTCCTCTCCAGTATGAAAGTGTGTATGTGTGTCCAGGGACCTTTTGGGTCCAAGTTGACTCCTGGTCCTTCCTTGGCATGCACCTGAACCTCCCGTAGATCCCCTTTCCCTTTAGCCCTCCCAATTTAGTGCTCCAACATCAGTTGGGCCAGGGTGTCAGGTATCTTCTGGCTATGCGGTTGCATCCTAAATGTCCCTTGAACCCATTGTTCTTGCCTTTTACATCATGCATCTGTTGTGGCCATTTCCAGGAATGAATGCATAGTGAAAGCGACCCCGCAGGTCAATTGCAACTGAGGAATCTCAACTAAAGCATTCATGGCAGACGGCCACCCAACCTCTGCTTAAAAACCTTGCCACCTCCCAGGGAAGACCATTCCACTGTCAAACAGCTCTTACTGTCAGAAAGTTCTTCCTGATGTATGATGTTAGTACACTGTTCTCATACCGCACCGAATCAGTGGGAAGGAGGCCAGATTTCCCACTCAGCCGGTACTATATATATGCATGAAGAATTTGGTTCCGCAAATTGGATGCTGCAATCATTGCCTGGGCTGGGAGCATAACTATTTTCCCCTCCACTTCTTAGATAATAATAAAAAACTTTATTTATATCCCACCCTCCCCAGCCGAAGCCGGGCTCAGGGCGGCTAACAAAAATAAAATAGTACAACATTCTAAAAACATTTCATTATAAAAAATAATTAAAATCAAATTGATGGCTGAAATAAATAAGATAAAATGGTTATGTCCAGTTGACTGCATTAGTAGCTGACATATTGCTCAAAACACAATGAGGCAGGTTGCAAGTATGATGAAGAACTTCTAAGGTGGTTGAATAGTGTCTGTTGACTACACCTTTAGTGCACATGAAATTATGAGTGGAGTTATTCCTTTTCATAAGGCGCACATATAGCAGGAGGCGCTTACGATGATGTTGGCATTAGGACTGGGTGATTTATCGTCCAAAACCGGTTTGAAATCCATATTGTGATATCGGTTTCATATTTTTTGACTTGACAATATATAGCAAATCATGATGTATGTGTGTGTGTGTGTATGCATGCTATGCAAAAATCACAGTGTGGGAAATTCCGTGAAGCCAGATAATGCTTCTCTCGATTCCTGCAGCCCCTGTTAACTCTGCCATTTTATTTTATCTTAAATTTTAAATTATTTATTATTTATACCCCACCAATCTGGGCAACAAATCAGAACAGGCACTGGCAAAAATCATGATACAGGGAAAACTGTGAAGCCAGCCAATGCCTCTACATAGCTCCATCCTTATTTCAGACATTGTGATATATCGGTAGATAGCAATGTTTAGCTGGTGATGTATCATGCTGTTGAAAACCAGGCATCGCCCAGCCCTAGCTGACATGGCAAGCGATGCTTTCATTAACTAACGCCATATTCATTAACAGCTAGTGAAAATCTATTTGATACTGGAAGTGGGGGGAAATTACAAATTGATGTCTTCCAGAACTCCCACCACGGTGAATCAAGCAGACACTCAAACTCTTGTTGTTCTGAAATGAATAATCTCACAGCAGTGCTTAATAAACAGCTGGAAGTTGTCCCTGGATTCCTAGAAAATTTGATGTACTGACAGCATAATGCTTCCAGGCAGCTTTTCTTGACGTTGCTGCCCCATTGTTGGTTAGCCTAATTGTTACAGAAGATGAAATGTGTAACATTCACACATCCAGGGGTTTTGCCTTCAGGAGTTATACTTTGGCAGCTCTTTGTCTTGGTCACAGCAAATTGATTCTTTTCTCTGTTTTTTTTGCTGGGAATGTTATCCCCTGAACATTAATAGATTGCAAAAGGGAAGTATTCTTGAAGCAATGAATGAATCATGATGACATTCCCTGGGTATGTTCAATGAAAGTGCATGTGGGCAACTGCAGATGTAATTGCTAGGTTATATCCCTTCTCCCTGAGACACTAGCCTTCTGTCTGCAGGGATCTTTATTTGCTATGGGGGAACATTTCATTATTGATACCCCACCCTCTGCACATGCTGTCTCTAGTGATACAGCCCAGAAACAAATCGAACCCTCAAAGTGAGAGCTATGATTGAAATGTATTCCATTCCTCCTTTTGTAAAAAACACACACCATGCAATAATAATTAAATAGCACAATATTCTGCCTCTTAGAAGGCAACTGGCAATTTAGGTATCTGTTTGTTTTCTGCATCGTGATCTATAGCAACTTTGTGGCGAGATTTCCACTGGATAAATAATGTTGGTGGATGAGTTAAACCCCTTCTTGCACCTTCAAGGCTGTGATTCCATGGGTTCCATGGGTCTTCACCCCATGGAAGCACAGGCAAATAAGAACACATTGGGAGATCAGATTACTGATCATCCATACCATGTCTAGTTTAGCCCTAAAAGGTTGGACAAACTCTTAGAGGAGAAATACTACTATCTCTCTTAGTTTAGACCTACAAAGACTATTTTGCTTTGAAAAATTGGATTTCCCCTGCGCAACTAGGTTTGTGCTGCAATTCCCACATACACTACACATGGGGATAAAGTAAATCCCATTTTAATCAGAGGTCCTTCCTGGGTGTACAGCTTTGGGCTCCAGTGCCATTCAAGGATCACGTTAGCTTTAACCAACTGCCTGAAGATGGGGAATTGTGCAAGGAATTTAATTGCTAAGGAATTTAATCTCTCTCCCCCCTCCCTCCCCCCCGTATAAGTCCAGTTAACTGAGGCTGCCTGCAATCCTAAAGGTAAAGGGACCCCTGACCATTAGGTCCAGTCATGACCGACTCTGGGGTTGCGGCGCTCATCTCGCTTTATTGGCTGAGGGAGCCAGCGTACAGCTTCCGGGTCATGTGGCCAGCATGACTAAGCCACTTCTGGCGAACCAGAGCAGCGCACGGAAATGCCGTTTACCTTCCCGCCGGAGCGGTACCTATTTATCTACTTGCACTTTGACGTGCTTTCGAACTACTAGGTTGGCAGGAGCAGGGACCGAGCAACAGGAGCTCACCCCGTCATGGGGATTCAAACCACCAACCTTCTGATCGGCAAGTCCTAGGCTCTGTGGTTTAATCCACAGCGCCACCCGCGTCCTATGCCTGCAATCCTACACCCACTTAAAAGGAAGTAAGCCCTATTGCAAGGCTGAGAAACTTGCTGCCCTCCAGATATTGTTGGATTCCAGCTTCCATCGGATACCCTCAGCATGGTCAATGGTCAAGTCTGATGGGAGCTAGAACCAACATTGGGAGAGCCATGGTCTCACTGTCACTGCCTTGTTGAATTCAGAGAGGCTTACTCGGAATAGACATGTTTAGGATTGCGCCGTGAGGGTCCAAAACCCCATGAGCTCCAATTATTCCATGTGATAATAACCACACTTCTGAGATTTTAGTTGATTCCTGGAAGGTTATGTGTTTTTCAAAAACTTCTTTCATACGACTGAAAATGTGGAGGGGGGTGGATTTAATCCCTTTGCTGAAGGTAAACCTGGGTGGCGATTCAAAAGAGCACATCAATCCAGCTATTGAACATGAGTGACTGGCATTAAGCTACCTGCCCTTTGCAGAAATCTATCTCCAGCCAACCAGAATATTTACTTCATTCAAACTGCATTACTGCATGTTGTGAAAAACTGCATCTATTAAATTCAGCTGGGGGGAAAGCATACTGACTAGAATGTCCGTTTGATTTTATAAATGGCCCATAGCTTGCATTAACAGCATGCCTAAGAATCAAAAATGATTCGCCCCTCCTTTTGATCTTTCACTAGGCAGTGATAAAATGGAAAGCTTTCTTTCCAGCAAGCTTTCTGGAATGTTGCACTAAAAGAGCCATGGAGAAATCAAGCAAGGGACCCTCATCCTGTTTCCAGCAGCGGCGAGACATGTGCTTGCAGAAAGCCTGCAGGAAACAGTCTTTTCATGTCGACAGTCCACAGCTCCTGCTGTTTGGTTCCAACTTAGTTCTCAAAGGTTCTGTAAGACAGACTACAACGGGCAAAATTTGCAAGCATTTGTTAAAGCTGCTGCGCCGGCTACACCCATTCCTTGAGATGTCTGATTTGCCTAGTGACACACGCCTTAGTTATACCCCATTTGGATTACATGTTCTACGCAGGGCTGCCTTTGACAAGCGCTCAGAAACTTTACCTGGCTCAAATTAACTGCAGCCAGATTGCTGACCAGGGTTGGTTATAGGGGGAATACAACTGTTAGGGTTTCTATGAAATGTCCTATACAGGTGTATCAAGATAACAGATCCTGTTTGGCTTGGCTGAACTCAGAGAGTTGCAAGCAAAGAACCGAATACTTGCAGAACCAAATACTTGCAGATTACGTTACATCGTGCAAGAGAGTGTATTCAGAAGGGATTCATTCAGGTGTCCTACATGCCAGGAAACAACTTTATTGCTACAACAGTTCCGCTGGCTGTTTCTGGGCACAGTTCAAAGTGCTTGTTATCACTTACAAAGCCCTACAGGGCTTGGGTCCAAGCTAACTGAAACACCCTATTCCCTCATAGGAACCTGCTTGGGTTCTGAGGTCTTCGGGAGAGGCCCTCCCCTCGGGTCCTGCCACTCTCACAGGCACGCTTGGTGGGGGTGAGGGCCTTCTCAGTGGTGGCTCCTCTTAGACAACTTTGGAACTCCCTCTTTAGAGAAGCCAGACTGGCTCCCTCCTTGCTGTCCTTCTGCCAGCAGGTGAAGACTTTCTTGTTTTTTGCTTGGAGGGGGCCAACCTACCCAACCCCTAGGGACGCCCCAGGTCTTTCCCATCCCTACTTAGAGATTGGGGGGGGGAATTGAACCTGTGGACTTCTGTGGCTCTGCCACAGAGCTATGGCTCTCTCTGCCCCCCAGGGATATACTTACAGCAGCTGCAGTGTGTAAAAGGAGTATGCGTGCGCTGCGTGGGACTTTCATGGTTATGTATCCCTGTGACAGAAGCACAACATGGAGGGGAAGGCCTCTGGACTTTGCATAGCAAATGGGTGAAAACTGCTTAAAAAAAACTGACCGTCTGCTAGAAAGGTCCTCACTCTCATTTCATCTTCCAGGCAGGTATTTGTCAGTTTGGGGGATACGGGCAGGTAAAGGAGCCCTTTGTGGTTGGAAGACAACTGCAGCGGACTCCCAAATGCTGAAATAAAAACAGGGACAGAAGAAAATGTCCAAGATCAGCGTCCCATAGCCCCCAAATTGCCAGTAACCAGGCAGGTCACTTCTTACCTCACCTGAAGATTAGCTTTGTAATGAGTAACAGTGGCTGATATAACGAACTTCTCTGATAGTCTATTTGTTTTATTTTATTTCTAAAGATCAAGCTGCATTCTGATGTAAATTGGTTCCCTGTGTCAGCTTGCACATTAAATGAAAAAGTGCTTCCTTCACTTACATTTGTCTTGGGGACAGTCTACATAAAGTAAGAAAAGTGTTTGCTAACCTTATCGGGTAGACTCCCTCCGGTTGAGAGCTGGCATGCTGCACATAACTAATGCCCCTATTACATTACAGCACCTTTCCAAGAACTCAGTTAATTAGCCTTTGATGGATTAGACGTCCCTTAATATGCCACAAAACATCTAGGCCCACAAAAAAAAATATGTGCCGGCGCTTTTGAGCGAACTGCGAGACCTGGTGCTTGTGGTTGCAACGAGCCACTTAATATTAAAGCTCCTTCAGGTGTGGAGTTTTATTAAGCTTCAAATTAATTCTGATGGCTTAGAACTCACAGCCTGCTCCTGGTCAGTGCTTCTCATAAATCGCTGTGGTGTACAAGGTAGCATGTCTACCCTGTGCGCGGCATAGCTGACAGCAGCGCTTGATGACGCCGTGGCAGCAAATAACCCAAACAAGGCAGCAATATAGCTGTGTGCTGGTTTGTACGTGCAGAATGTCTAAATAGTCTTCCTCTGGGTCCTGTGTGTCTGTGTGAGTGCAGATATGGATCTTAGATGCGTGTGGGTTGGGCCCAGAGTATGAAGCATCTTAGCGCTTCCAGATCCATCGACCGCCCCCCCCCCCGGGCGCCACTGTAGCATAGAGACTGCAGTACTTTCCAACATTTCACTGGCAAATAGTTTGGCGGGAAGGGAGTATGTCGGTAGCATCCCTATTCTCATGCCAGAGAGAATAGCCCAACCTAGGGTTGCCATATTTAGAAAAGTGAAAATCCGGGCAAAAGTTGTTGAGCAGGTTTTGGCAAAGTTGTTGAGCTTTTTTCTCAAATTAAAAAAAGAGAGATTTTAAATTATTTTTTAAAGAAATTCACAAAAATCTACACTTCTGGCATGTCTGAATTTCAGCAATTTCTATCCGGACGCTGTTTAAGATGGCTGAATACCAGCTATGTATGGCAACTCTACCCCAACCTCTTTTCTCTAACACACACACTATTGCAAATGGTGGAAAGGTTCTATTCTACTGTATGTTGTGTTCATCTGATCCACCCTAGCCTCTCCTGTAGAGAGTTAAAGGACAAAACACACCTGTTGTTAAAAAATATATCAGTGTGGCCAGCAGATAGAACACAGGGTGGGGCAGTGCAGTTACGAACAAGCTCAAATCTCAATAGATGGAAACACTGGGAACCAGTGTCCTTGCACCCTACCGCTGTCTCCCATGTAAAATCAAGGTCAAGGCTGCCATTCAAGGGTGCTTGGAACACCCAAGCCACACTTCTGCACATACTGTGGCCATCATAATGATGGGCATTTTGACTGCTTAGTCAGCTTAATAATAAGGGCTATAAACGCCATCTCCAACTCCTTGAAAGATTCCATCAACGGTGTCTCTGAAAAATCTTACACATCACTTGGGAAGACAGGCGAACTAATATCAGTGTACTGGAAGGAGCAAAGATCACCAGTGTTGAAGCAATGATTCTTCAACATCAACTTCATTGGACTGGTCATGTTGTGCGGATGCCTGATGATCGTCTTCCAAAGCAACTACTCTATTCCAAACTTAAAAATGGAAAGTGTAATGCTGGTGGTCAACAAAAGAGGTTGAAAGACTGTCTCAAGGCAAATCTAAAAAAAATGTAGTATAAGCACCAACAATTGGGAAACACTGGCCTGCGAGTGCTTCAGTTGGAGAACAGCCTTTACCAAAGGTGTCACGGGCTTTGAAGACACTCGAACTCAGGATGCAAGGGAGAAATGTGCTAAGAGGAAGGCACGCTTGGCAAATCCACACCGTGATGAGCTCCTGCCCGGAAACCAATGTCCCCACTGTTGCATAGCTGTCAAGTGCCCCTTATTTGAAGGGACAGTCCCTTATTCCAGCGCCATGTCCCGCTGCTATCCCTTATTGATGGATGTCCCTTAAATGATGTCCCTTAAATTTCAAAGGAAGCAGCTCCTCTCCCTCCCTCTCTGCTGGCCAGGGAGGAGGGAGGCTCCAACTGTGTTGCTTGGCTGTGTTGCTCACCCAATAAGAAGTCTAAGAACGACTGAGGGTGGAGCTTGCATCCCTTGTGTGTGGCTAGTTAATGCAAGCTGAGGGGGTTTTTGAATGCTGGACGCCATTTTGTTGCATGTGCTGTTGCAAACTTTGCAGTGCAAAGCCAGGCTGGGGAGCCATCTTAAGTTGAGGCTGCATAGGCCTTGTGCTGCATGTGATTCAGATTCTATTCAGTTGAACCTCTGGTTACAAAGTTGGTTGGACAGTGTTCTCGAAGCTACCAGCATGAGTTTGACCAGACTGCAGGAGGACAGGAAGACTGGAGTGCCTGGAACAGGTGAGGCTGCAGGTCCCTTATTTTGGCTTCTGGTCCCTTATTTTCAAGGCTGCTGGTCCCTTATTTTCAAATCTGTAAGTTGACAGCTATGCACTGTGGAAGGATGTGTAGATCCAGAATTGGCCCCCACAGTCACTTACGGACTCATTGTTAAAACCGTGTTTATGGAAGACAATCTTACTCAGCTACGAGTGATCGCCAAAGAAGAGAAGAAGGGAGAAGGGCTAGGGCCAAACTAGACATGACAAGGGAGGTGTGTGGTAAGTGTTGCATAGTTTGCAGTAGCTGCATGTGAATGTTCCTGCACGTTTTCCCCTGCAGCAGAGGAGGCCTTTTTCCCGCCTGAGAGGCGCAACCTTTCAGGGGCCGCGTGGGGTGGGGCCAGAGGCACAAGAAGGCACGACAAGGGATGTGACTTTGTACAGGAGGCTGCCTTCCAGCCACACAAAAGCCAGAGGTTTCTACAGACCTGTAGATTTCCATCCAGGGACAAGAAATCCCTTCTTATACTTCAAGAACACATTTCAGCCAAGTGGCCTGACCTGGGCAGGTGCCAAAGATACCGAGAAAGACCTAGAGGGCTGCACTTTCCCAAAGACCAGCAGTTCTGCACCCATTCCACAGGGTAACAGATACAAAG
The DNA here is from genome assembly GCF_964188305.1 of Podarcis bocagei. Classification (NCBI taxonomy): domain Eukaryota; kingdom Metazoa; phylum Chordata; class Lepidosauria; order Squamata; family Lacertidae; genus Podarcis; species Podarcis bocagei. Next base: position 13,813,023 of record NC_138135.1, on the reverse strand, counting down.
GAGAGGGAGGAATTGAAAGTGAAAATTAAATGGGATTTAGAATTTAAAATAGAACAAGAGAAAGGGGGAAATGCTACTTTGAAACTGCTGGAATATCCTTCCGGGTTGTGAATCTTCTGCATCACACAGCACTCAGAAAAGTTGAGCAGGACAAAAAAAATCCCAAACTTAAAACCATGGAGAGACCTGGTCTGAACAAAGACATTGGATTCTTATCTCATTATACATGACTAAGCCATTTCTCACCTTCTCACCCCTTGCCTTTTCCTGTAAGACCTATTACAGTCGTTAAGAGTCGTCAACAGGCTCATCTCAGCTATCTGCCAATCTCCCATTCCCACCACCCTTCTGAGTAATACCCCTCCCCACCTTCTCACTATATAGAAGGATCTGGCAACTTCTGTTTCAGTGTATCTGAAGAAGTGTGCATGCACACGAAAGCTCATACCAAGAACTAACTTAGTTGGTCTTTAAGGTGCTACTGGAAGGAATTTTTTTATTTTGACTATGGCAGACCAACACGGCTACCTATCTGTAACTGTAAAAAAAATCCCGAAAACCTAATTTTACTTCTTTTCACGCCTTTTCAGAACCAGCTTGAATTAGGCGACTCTACTCATGTTTTCCGGATATATTTATATCACCAAGTGCAATAAAACAAATGTCAACGTGTTACTTACAAAATATTTTGTGGATTTTTAGAGGAATAAGATGCAGGATTTTGAAAACAGCCATCTCCCAAGATGAGCCATCTACATTGATTCATTTGGAAAACTGTCATACAGGTACAGTTATTTTTAGATAATTTTTGGAAGCGAATCATAGATAGCACAGTGGGTGTACTGGCCTATAACAAAATGTCACCGTGGCAGGCTTGAACTGCCTATTGGAGAGACACACATTGTGCCGAAGTGAACAAATGAAGAAAAAGCTTTTAAAGAATGTTGGGCACAGACGTTTTGTGATGCTTCTCTGCTGAAGCTTCCTAAACTTTCTATAAAAATGGGCTGCATTTCAAACAATTGTGTTCTAAACTTGAATGCTTTTACCTAACAAAGGCAACCTTTTGTGCGATGGATAACATAATGAATAACCCATAAATCATTTAACTGCATCCCGAGGGAGAAGAGGAGAGATTCTGTGCAAATAGATTTTTCAGCAGGCGGACTGGTCAAGAATGCCAGAGACAATCATCTACATTTATCTGGGAGATCAAGTGAATTAATTGTAGCAAAACAGGAGGAAACTGCTTTTATCAATCTTGTAGGAAGTTTAGAAGAATGGTTGCCAAGCTGATGAGGTACTTAAAAGGGAGGTAAAGGTCTTGCCAACAAAGGTCCGTATAGTTAAAGCTATGGTTTTCCCAGTAGTGATGTACGGAAGTGAGAGCTGGACCATAAAGAAGGCTGATCGCCGAAGAATCAGTGCTTTTGAATTATGGTGCTGGAGGAGACTCTTGAGAGTCCCATGGACTGCAAAAATATCAAACCTATCCATTCTGAAGGAAATCAGCCCTGAGTGCTCAATGGAAGGACAGATCGTGAAGCTGAGGCTCCAATACTTTGGCCACTTCATGAGAAGAGAAGACTCCCTGGCAAAGACCCTGATGTTGGGAAAGATGGAGGGCACAAGAAGAAGGGGACAACAGAGGATGAGATGGTTGGACAGTGTTCTCGAAGCTACCAGCATGAGTTTGACCAAACTGTGGGAGGCAGTGGAAGACAGGAGTGCCTGGCGTGCTCTGGTCCATGGGGTCACAAAGAGTCAGACACGAATAAATGACTAAACAACAACAACAAAGGTCTGTGGGTATACAAGCCCAACACTGGGATATCTCTAATCACCTGCAGGAAATGCGGGGCTCAAAGGCTACAGTGGGCAGCCTGATGCTTCACAGAATCATGGAGTTGGAAGGAGGATGCAGGAATCTCAGCTAAAGCATCCATGACAGATGGCCATCCAATCTCTGCTTAAAACCTCCAAGGAAGGAGAATCCACCACCTCCCGAGGGAGACCGTTCCACTGAAGAGCCCTGCTGAATTAGGGGTTTCTCTCTCTGTGTGTGTACGTGTTGGACAATTCAGAGGGAAACAGGAGCAGAAATGGCTGAAGTTCACTTATTTATGCCTTGCGTTAATCATTCCAGCAAATATCGCCAGTATTGTTGTTGGTTTCAATCTGCAATTTTGCACTGCATTTCCTTTGCATTGAAATGAATGGCCTTTGCTCTGAAATGGGACAGTGTGGAGCGACATAATGATAGCATAGTTAATTATAAAAAATTCTGCCATGGCAAGACAAATGACACCATTTTTGTTGTTGTTGGGAGCCGTACTGCAGTGGAACAGAAGCAGTGCTGCATGTAACAAATATGGGAAGGATCAGAAATCAGCGCCTTCTTACATTCCTACCAGAGTGGGTGGGTGAGCTCCAGTGTTACTTTAGAAATTTAGGGGTCAGTGCTTGGAATCTCCAAGGTCAGATCCTTGCCTGAAATCCTGGAGGTCAGAAGCAAAGCTGGATGTTCAGTCTGAAGTCCAAATAAGAGACCCAAGCCCAAAACCTCATGTCGCTTCCTCAAGGCTACCTAAACCTGCAAATCCTATAAACCTGTACATGCCGATCTTATAGCCTCATTCATCACAATTTTATATCATTAAATTAGCCAGCCAAGAAATGGCTTTCCCCTCAAGTGTACTGCCACTTTTGTTGTAATAAAACGAGAGATGGTCTCTAGGTGCAAAGCAATCGGCTGTTCAATTAAAATAGTTCAATACTAAACCCCACCCCCCAATACCTCTTGCGACGGGAAGAAATAAATAAATAAATAAATAAATAAATAAATAAATAAATAAATAAATGCAGGGCGCGGCCCCTTCCTTACCATCACTGAAAGGCAAATATAAATGTTCCATTATAGTCCAGGTTTAGATGCTTTAGAAATGGTACATGAGGCTTTAGAGAACTAAATGCATATTCCACGGAGCGGAGAAGAACCAGGAAAAGCTTTTATTCAGGTTTACAAAGTATTTAATGGAGTGGAAAATGTAGAGCCAGATAAGAAAGTTGAAATCAAAGAACATCTTAACAAGGGTTGTTTCTGGGTTAGTTGTAGAGTTTGCAAGGAGGAACAATGCTATTAAACTGATGTTTCTGTTTGATAGCAGGATTCATAAAGGGCTGCTATTGAGTCCCTATGCTATCTCTCTGAGATCTCTATAGTCAAATCAGAGGACAACCTTTTGGATCAGAGCTCTGCTGAGCATACAGGGACGTGTAGGTGAAGAATCTTACTTCTTGCAGCATGGTTGGCTCTGAACACTATTATTATTATCATTATCATTATTATTATTATTATTAGTAGTAGTAGTAGTAGTAGTATTGAAATTTATATACCACCCTTCATCAAGGTGGTTCACAAGATAAACTTACAGGATAAAAACACAAAATAAATAGTTAAAAGAAAACCAACCAAAGCAATAACCCCCAGAATTGTTGCTGGGGCCTGGGCTACTCTCTCACTGCATGTGATGGAGAGACATCCTTGCCCCATCTTGGCAGCAACGACTCTTAAAACAACCTATCTTTCTGCAATCCTCGTCATCTTACAGCCTGGCTATGTGTTACATTCAAACATTCCATGTTTTGCTCATTTTAGGCCTTATTAATAGTTAACTGACTAAGGTATAGTCTGAAGGTACAGGAGCTCATAGCCTTACTTGAAGCTAAGCAGATCTAGGTCTGTCCAATGTTTGGATGGGAGACCATTGGCCAACTTCATGAATATTGTTTATTTGAGAGCCGGTGTGGTGTAGTGGTTAGAGAGTCGGACTAGGACCTGGCAGACTAGGGTTCAAATCCCCACTCAGCCATGAACCTCACTGTGTGACTTTGGGCTAGTCACTGCCTCCCAGATTAACCTACCGTACAGGGATTTTGTAGAGGTTAACTGAGATGGGGGAGAACCATGTGCGTCACCCTGAGATACTTGGAGACAAAGGTGGAATATAAATGTAATAAATAGTAATTATTGTGTGCCCCCCTTCCTCCTCTTGTGAAACGAGAGATGAAATAGATAAACAATGGACAGAGGTAAGTGGTCAGAAGTCCATGCACAAGAGGGACGTATTAATGGGTTGAGGGAACTCCGAGATTTACGGATGTAAAAATAAAATAACGCAGGACAATAAGGAGAGGAAGCTAAGGGGAGGGGAACCACAAAAACAGCCTGAGGAATGAGCATGCTCAGGGGGCATGAAATGTTGATGGACTGTTGGGAGTGGGAAAATGGAATGGTGTGGCTGGGATCCTAAATGGGGAGAATGCCACGCAACAACATGCCCTGATCATGAGCTTCCTTAGAGATTTCTGGCTAGCCACTCTAGGAAAAAGATTCGTGGGCTACACAGACCAGTGGTTGAATCCAGCACAGTTATTCCTATGTTCAGAAATACCCTATCACAGGGCACTGTTTTCAGTGCCAGAGCTCTTTCAGTCTCTAATTTGATAGCTGATGGACGACCGCTAACAACCTCAAGGCTTCTATATAAATTTACAACGACTCTCTAAGACCATTCTCCAGCCATTAAACACATTTCCAAAGCATTTCCAAGTTTTATAATGCTTAGTGCATGGCAGCTTCATTAAAGTCAATGGAGCTGGTGCTTCTCTTGTATACAATTTTCACATTAAGGGAAAGAATGCTAAATTAGCCAGAACAGTAGCTTCTGAATTTCATAATGGCGTAAGGATTTGGGAGTTGCTCTGAATGTATCAGAGGTTGTTATTATAAGTGAGACTTGATGAAAATAAACACGTCTATTGTCTGGGGCCTGTGGCTTTGAGATGGTGCAAAAGGCTAAGACCGTTTGGCCACTTTTTAAAACAAAAAGCATGCCCATTTTTTTAAAAAGCGATTTGCACATCGTCAACAAGCAGATTGGACAGGTGTCACTCATACACTGACAGACTTCTGGAACCAGGGGCAAATGTTAAGCGATGGGTGGACTGCCTCTCAACAAAAACTTGCCACATTATCACTGCTTCGGCGGTAATAATAATTGGACTGTTTTACGAGGGCTTTAAAAGGGGATTAGACAAATTCAGAAAGGATAAGGCTGTCAGTGACTACTAGTTATGATAGCTATATGTAAACACCAGGATCAGAGGCCACAGGCCTCTGAATACCGGTTGCTAGGAAACGCAAGCAAGAGAGTGTTGTGCTTCTGTCCTGCTTACACACTTCCCGTTGGAATCTGTTGGGCCACTGTGGGAAACAGCCTGTTGAGGTCGATGGGTCTTTGGTCTGACCAAGTACTGCTCCTCTTACATTCTTATGATGATGATGGGTAAGGTGAGGACAGGGGTGTGGACATGATGGGTATGGTGTGGCAAAAGTAGGCATGATACCCAGCTCTACCTCTCTTTCAAATTGGAACCAGTGAAGGTGGTGAAGGTCCTGTGTGAGTGTCTGGAGGCGGTTGGAGGATGGATGGCGGCTAACGGACTGAGGTTGAATCCTGACAAGACAGAAGTACTGTTTTGGGGGGACAGGTGTGGAGGACGCCCTGGTCCTGAATGGGGTAACTGTGCCCCTGAAGGACAAGGTGCGCAGCTGTCTGTGGAGGTGCAGGTCAATTCTGTGTCCAGGGCAGCTGTCTAACAGCTCCATCTGGTACACAGGCTGAGACCCTACCTGCCCACAGACTGTCTCTCAAGAGTGGTGCATGCTCTGGTTATCTCCCGCTTGGACTACTGTAATGCGGTCTATGTGGGGCTACCTTTGAAGGTGACATGGAAACTACAACTAATTCAGAATGCGGCAGCCAGACTGGTGACTGGGAGCGGCCGCCGAGACTACATAACATCAGTCTTGAAAGACCTACATTGGCTCTCAGTACGTTTCTGGGCACAATTCAAAGTGTTGGTTCTGACCTTTAAAGCCCTAAATGGCCTTGGCTCAGTATACCCGAAGGAGCGTCTCCACCCCCATCTTTCAGCCAGGACACTGAGGTCCAGCTCTGAGGGCCTTCTGGCGTTCCCTCCCTACGAGAAGTGAGGTTACAGGGAACCAGGCAGAGGGCCTTCTCGGTAGTGGCACCTGCCCTGTGGATTGCCCTCCCATCAGATGTCAAGGAAATAAACAACTATCTGACTTTTAGAAAACATCTGAAGGCAGCCCTGTTAAGGGAAGTTTTTAATGACTGATGTTTTAATGTATTTTTAAGATTTTGTTGGAAGAATGCCCAGAGTAGCTGGGGAAACCCAGCCAGATGGGTGGAGTATAAATATATGATGATGATGATGATGACGATGATGATGATGTGGGTGTTTCTCTGCCTCTCCCCTGTGTCATCCAGTGAAGCTGAATGCTGGGGGATTGAGGACCAACAGTTGAACTGTGAAACTTATGTCCACATGATGTGGTGACCACTAACATCATGATGAAGTCACTGCCATACTGTTCTACAACAACTTTGCAAGGTATGCTGGATATCCTAAAGTCATCCAGCGAGTGGCTGATACAGTGGTACCTCGGGTTAAGTACTTAATTCGTTCCGGAGGTCCGTTCTTAACCTGAAACTGTTCTTAAACTGAAGCACCACTTTAGCTAATGGGGCCTCCTGCTGCCGCCGCGCCACCGGAGCATGATTTCTGTTCTCATCCTGAAGCAAAGTTCTTGACCTGAAGCACTATTTTTGGGTTAGCGGAGTGTGTAACCTGAAGCGTCTGTAACATGAAGCGTATGTAACCTGAGGTACCACTGTACTTGAAACCAGGTTTCCCCACTCCAGCACACTAACTCTATCTAGCTGTTGCAAGATCTCTAGTATGAATCAAAATTATTACATGACAAAGTTCTTTCGGTTTGCTTTCCCTTCTCTCTCCCCTAAAATTCCTTGTGCGTTTCTGCTTGTTTTACCCGAAACATCACCAACTAGTTTCATTCCCTGAGTACCATCATCTTTCGTTTCCCTCTCATCCTCTCAGCAGCACATAAGAAATGTGCAGTACCAAGCCAGGTCCAAAATAACCCCTTTTTACATTTTCAACTTCACCGGACACCCACAAAATTATGAGATGCCAGCCAGGAAGCGGCTACAGATCTAGGTGACAAATCAAGGTAAGGAGAGTTTCAGAATCAGGCATTTGAAAACTGCAGATTCCAAGCCCTGCTGGTCACCAAGCGTTTGTCCAGCTCTGGAGGCGAGAGATAAGGAGGAAGGTTGTCAGCTGAGTTGGAGGGAAGTGGCTAGAATGGATTTCCTACCAAAAAACCCCCCAACCTGAGTCAGAATCCTTTTGTCTTGTCAATGTGAAAGAACTACAGCGGCAGTGGCAGCAGATATTCACATGGCGGGGGTGGGGGTGGAAAAGGAGCATGTGCAGCTGCTACAAATAATAAAATTTCACAACTGAGTTGGAACTGTGCACCATAGCAAGAAGCTAGGACAGGAAGAGACCAGCTGTAAATCATTGCAAATGCACCTCTTGCTCCAAGGAAAATATACTTCATGTCTTCAGTGGCCCCAAGAGCCTAGCTGAGGCTGTGTGGAATGGCCATTTCTATGTACCTGCACCTCTATGCGGGCAACATTTACATGGTTAACCCAATTCTCATGACAGCTGTGGACTGAAAAGGGTTGTTGCCACCATGGGAACTAAGGTAGAAGAAGAAGAAGAAGAGTTTGGATTTGATATCCTGCTTTATCACTACCCGAAGGAGTCTCAAAGCGGCTAACATTCTCCTTTCCCTTCCTCCCCCACAACAAACACTCTGTGAGGGGAGTGAGGCTGAGAGACTTCAGAGAAGTGTGACTGGCCCAAGGTCACCCAGCAGCTGCATGTGGAGGAGCAGGGAAGCGAACCCGGTTCACCAGATTACGAGTCCACCACTCTTAACCACTACACCACACTGGCTCTCATACCTAGCTGTAGGTATGTGAACCATGCAAATGGTGCCGCCATACAGTGGCTGCAAATACTCTGGTGGTGGTCAAACATTAACTCATAGTACCTGTAAAACAAATATCCACATTATATCCCCTCATCACCCAATAAACAAATAAATAATACAAAATTAGTATCTCTTAGGAATGGATTAATTGCTCATTTTTTGTTTTTCTCAATATTCAATTTTTCTAACGTCCAGTTCAATTCACATTTCTGCTGCAGTTTGCATTTTTTATATATAAACAAGTCTTCACAAGCTTGTCAGCATTTCAGTTCACAATTTATCCTAACACAGACGCTTTCCCCCCACTTTTACCTGATATACACATTCTTGCAAGTGATGTTCCTTAAAGACAATGCACTTTGTATGCTATTTTCACCAATATATGCGAATTGTACAGTTTTCTCTTGGACACCTGCACTACAAAAAGTGTGACTTTTGAAAAGCAGCTGTGTTTCAGTTCATTTATGGACTTTAAAAGTGAAAATTAGGGAGGCTTCTCCCCATTCTTAATATTTTTAGAAGTCAGTATTTGCTAAGTGCAAGATATTTGTTATATATTGTGTGATGCCCTTATAATCTAGAATTGAGTCCTTTAAAACTTGGCAGCAGGGTTAACAGCTGCTCTAGGAGCACTGGTCTGTGGTGACCTACTGGTCTATTTAAGCACCAGACACCACAGAACCAAACTCTACTCTGTGAAATCCCTCGATAAATATTAGCCATTGCAGACAGCCCTAGCACAGATTTATGCCAAATTTCTTCTAAGCGTTTGGTCCAATTTCAGCAACCACAACCCTGTTTCCCTTCCAAAGAAATCTTTTCAGGGAGATGTATCAAGGATGAAGTAAAGGAAAATAAGAAATCAGAAGGGGGAAACACGACACATCAAAACACAAGTAAAAGGAGACCATTGCAAAAGCAGTTCTAGCAAAAGAAAGACACGTGGTTCCTTAACAGACTGGGAATTGTGGGTCTGAATAAACAAGCAAAGCTCTGCTTGTTTACATTGGACATTTGCATTGGACTTGCATTCTGAATCCTGCTTTGAAAATTTCAAGTAATCGCCAGGTTGCATTTTAGTTACCACTTGACTGGCAGAATAAAGTCTGTGTACATAGCACGAGAATAACATTTAAGAAGTGGACTCATGCTTGCGAAAATGCTATCTGACATTATATTTATGGTGGCATGTAAGCCTGAGAAAACCTTTAATTATTTTTTTTTTAAAAAAACCAACAACACCTGATCAAGCCTGTGGCACATTCACCAACCCGCATTCAATATGTGGCGGTGACTTATTTTGACACCTGTCTCAGAGTTCCTGAAGAAATGGGAGCTAGGAAAAAACAACAGAGGACACCCCCCCCAATACACACATTTGGTCATACCTGGACTCGTGAGTGCGCCAAGGGCACCGGTTGTTGTGGAGAGAGGATTTGCATTGGTGGTGGTAGCTGAGGTTTGGGCGGCGGCAGCGGCGGCTGCTAGAGTTGCCAAATTCTGTAGCTGTAAAGCATTCATTCCTGCAGAAAAAAACATAAAAGGAAACTGCAGCGGTGAGCTTGATTCAAATAACATTTTTGTTTCAAATGAACATAGCTGGGAGCCTCCACCTTATCCTGTTCTTGGATGGACAAAACAGGGCGATGCCGACATCCCCTTTACCAATAATAAAAGAGATAGAAAAAGAAAAGTCTTCTCCACCTGTGAGTTCCATCATTATTGAGGATAAAGGTTCTGTATAGTTTTAAATGAGCTGGTCATTTGCTGTGCAGTGGCTTTGCACATTCGTTTTTCCAGGCTACGATGCTTTTTATGGTTTTCTTTGTTATGTTTGCACTCGTTGTTGTTGCTAACCCACCAATAAAATATACCCCAAATAGATTTACATTTATACCCTGTAATCCACCTGTGACAAACCAACTCTCACTTGCTCCCCATA